>NC_091071.1:9910000-11110000 GCF_032405125.1 Capricornis sumatraensis
GGACCTATTCCCTATACAAGAATGAGAGCCATAGATTGTGACATCTCTTTGGATGCTGTGGAGGGCAGGACTGGCTACCTACTTGGGGGACATCCTGCACAGTCGCTCTGAACCCTGCTCTGAACCAACCTCAGTCCCTTTCCCTTGACTCATTTCACACGGAGCACCTGTTACATGCTTGACACATCTGGGAATAGAATCCTGCCTCACAGACCTCAGGGTCCAGCAGGTGTGGGAGCCTCTGGACCGGAGCCTGTGAAAATGACTCCTCTGTCTTCTCTCCATTGCTCAGTGCAGGTACTCGACGTCCAGACCACAGGCTCTTGGTGGCCCTAAAGGGAAAGGCTCAGAGTGTCCCATCCCCAGTATTCCTCAGCGTAAATTCTAATTTAGCTTTTGTCTCCCAAAGAGGAGATTCACACCAGAGTTGGGTGTGGACTAGGGAATTCATAGAACTGGTTTTTTTTTTTTAATTGTTTGTGCCAAGTCTTAGTTGTAGCATGCAAGATCTTTGAGTTGCGGCATGTGGGATCTAGTTCCCTAACCAGGGATCAAACCTGTGTCCCCTGCACTGGGAACATGGAGTCTTAGCCCCTGGGCCACCAGGGAAGCCTCAGAGCATGTCTTCTTAGAGAACATCCCAGGTGTCCTGAACACAAGGCCCCTAGAAGTATGGGTGGTGCAGGCAGCTCAAACAGACCGAGATGGGGTGGGAGAGAGAATGAGAGAGACTGCGAGGAGAGCATGACAACCCACTCCAGTATTCTTGCTTGGAGAATCCCCATGGACAGAGGAGCCTGGCGGGCTACAGTCCATAGGGTTGCAAAGAATCAGACACGCATGTCCACCTCTGGGGCATCTTAGAAGCCAAGGGGACCAGTGGTTGGACTCCTGCTTGCTTCCTGGAGTTCTTGCTTGGGAGCTGAGGAGGAGATGCCTGCCAGGGTCCTGGGGGAGCCGTCACTGAGTTTTCAGCCTCACCCTAATGCTCTCTCCAGACCTCCTCAACATCATTTAGGACAGAGGATGAGGGAGGGCAGCCTAGGGCCACTTCTTCAGAAGTGGATTATGGAACAGCTGTGGCAATTGGAACATATCCCCTGGGGTCTCATCAACCACTCCCATTCCAGGTGATATCTCAAAGTGTGTTTCATACTCGGGGAGTAATAACTGCTCTTTTCCCACCAGATCATATTTCTCTGTGCCTCTTGGCCCTTCCCCCTTCCATTCCCCCACAGTAGCTGGAGATGCTGGCCCTGTGCTTTGTGCAGAAGGAAGATCTGAGTAGGAGGGACAGAAGGGCTCCAATTTTAGGGGACTTGTTTAGGGAAATGGAAAGAGTATGAAGACAGCCAATCTGGGACCAGAGAAAAGAGGTGCAGCTTGGGAAGGGGGCTCCAGCAGCCCGTGTCTGGGTCCAGAGGGGCTCTGAGAAGGGATAGCAGACTGGTTTGGGGGCTTATTCTAGGGACATAAGTTATGTCTGTGGTCATGGCCATGATAATTTCTCCAGGCCAGGGTCTTCAGTAGGACACCGGCCACCTCCCAAGTGTGTGGCAGGAGACCTGCCAGACTGACCACCAGCCAGAGCCAGATCTCCTAGGAAGGACAGACGCTGAGGCACCCCTGGAGAGTCTGGTTAAATGCTCAAGTTGGGTCAAGCTGGCTTTCTGCAGAAGGGGACACAAGATGACTCTCTGAAATCCAGAATCTGTAGAAATAGCCGAGATGGATGAGAAACATCCTGGAAACCAGTCAGTCCTCAGTGGGGATCAACCAGGTGTGCACCCAGGTGGCAGGAGGAGAATGGGTGCCAGGGAGAATCATGGGCCCTTCATTTCGAAGAGTCCTCTCACCCTCAGCGGTCCCTGCTTCCTTGACTATGACAGTTCCCTTTTAACTCATGCACTTTTCAGTAATCATTGTAATAATAACACCATTTAGGCTCCCCAGATTTGTAACAATCCCTGATTACTAGTGGAATTGCTGCTTTGTTCACTTGCGTCGTAGAGAACCGCTGAAAATGTCATACTTTTGGAGTCCTCGGCTTCGTAAATGACAGCTACCGCAGAATATTTGTAAACACGTTAATTTCCTCCTCGGGAAAATGTGGGTTTTGGGTTTCACTTGATTGGAGACCCGACTTCTTTGATGGAGTAGTAGGTGGTGGTGTATAGCATGCGAGATGTTGAGGAATTTCCATCCGCCTGCTCACTGCTTGCGAAGGCTGAGGCCGGCAGGGCTGGGACCAGGTCTCTGTGTTGAATACCTGGCTCAAGGCAGGTGCACAGTTGAAGTTGCCTGAACCATAGGACTCAGCCCCTGACACGTGACTTCCGGTCCAGAGTAGGGTCTTTGGCAGATCCCAGAGAATAAATGGCAGCTGCTTCCGAAGGACTGCCTACACTGGCTGGGAAGTCCAAGATCGAGGTGCTGGAAGATGTGATGTCTGTTGAGGATCTGTTTCCTGATTCATAGATGGCTGTCTTCTGGCTGTGTCCTCACGTGGTGGAAGGGGCGAGGGAGCGCTCTGAGTCCTTTTTTATCGAGGGGATTTTTCAGTATTTATTCATTTACTGGCTGTCTCCGTTGCTGTGCCTGGGCTTTCTCTAGTTGCACTGAATGGAGGCAGTTGCGATATGGGGGCTTCTCACTCCAGTGGTTTCTCTTGTTGTGAACCATCGGCTGTATGTGTGTGGGCTTCGGTAGCTGTGACTCACTGGTTGAGCTGCCCTGCAGCATATGGGATCTTCCCAGACCAGGGATTGAAACTGTGTCCCCTGTGTTGACAGGGGGACTTAACCACTGGACCACCCGCGGAGTCCCCAGTGATTCCTTTTTAATAACGGCACTAGTTCATGAGGGTGCCACCTCCTAACACCATCACCTTGGGGATTAAGCTTCAATCCATGCATTCTGGAGGGACACAGACCTTTCAGCCCATAGCAGATTCCACTGCCTCCCTTTCCAGGTCCTCTTTCCCAAAGTCCCCCTGGGGCATCAGGATGTGGTTGAGCCTGTCCCTGTCTGGTCCCCCCTAGGGTTCCCTTTCTCCCGCATCCTGGGCCTCTCTTCTGAGTTTGGGGTCATAGGAGTGATGCAGGTGACTTGGAGGCTTTTCAACCTGGAGGGGAGGTATCATTGCAGTGATGGAGAAGAGAAAAGGCAGAGATGGGGCAGAGGGGAAACCTCGTGAACTGCTGGAAAGTTATTCTATGAAAATACATCCTTGCTCTTAAAAAAAACAGAATTTTTTTGGAAGGCATTCACCTGGAGGTGCTTGAGACCTCCTGGTCCACTTGGAGAGATCTATCATTGCCACGGCTGAAAGAAGTGTGATTTTTGAAAACAGATGGGTTTATTCATTCATTTTTGACTGTGCCGGGTCTTCGTGGCGGCACGGGTGTTTTCCTGGTTGTGGTGAGCGGGAGCTGCCCTCTAGTTGCAGTGCACAGGCTTTGCATTACGGTGGCTTCTCTTGTTGCAGAGCATGGGCTCTAGGGTGCGGTGGCTCAGTAGTTGCAGCTCCCGGGCTGTGGGACACAGACTCGCTAGTTGTGGCACATGTGGGCCCTTCCCAGATCAGTGGTCGAACCTGTGTCTCCTGAATCAGCAGGCAGATTCTTTACCACTGAGCGGCCAGGGAAGCCCCAAAGATGTGCTCTTAACCAGTGTGTCCTGGAGCTGGCTTTGATTGGGCAGGATAGCTGACTGTACACATCTCTGCATTCAGAGATGTCAGACTGAGAGTATTAACACCACAGACATCTGCAAACACCACCGATTAGCCCCCCACCCAGAGCCAGCTGTTACACCTTTACCAGCACACCATGCTTCTAACTGACCTCCACTTAACCCACCTTATGGTGCTAACCAGCGGTCTTCCTTTCCTCTGTAAAACTTGCTGACCAATGCCCTCATCCCTCCGAGACTCCCAGCTGTTCCAATCAGGGAAACTGCATGCTTCCCAAGAGTCAATTATCCTTGTCCCAAACCTGTTCATGCAAAAATTATTTGTTATAGCAATTACAGAATTAGGTAAATATTTCAGTACTGATGGAATATGAGTAGGAAGGTAATAGAGTCGTCATTTCCATGGAAATTAAGTCGAATGCTTGGGAAAGACTTAATAAAGGCAAATTGCTTATAAACTGCTGTCAAATTGAGTGCAGGCAAAGCAACTATGAAATTTGGGGGAAGATTATATAAATGGGGAAGAACTCTGGGTTCCGGTTGCTTGGTGTCTTTAGTTCTTGTTCTGCTTTAAGTAAATAAAGCAGGAGATTTGGAAATCGGGTGGAACTCCCCAAGGAGAGAGGATGAACCCAAAGAATGAACGCATATCTATGCATTTTTTAAGTTAAAATGGGATTATCGCAGGTGTGCTTGTATCACTTTTTTGTGATTCCATGCTTCAAACAACTTTTTGGTGTTGCTGGGCCATTGGTCCTGATGTTGCTGGCTAAGAGGATTCAGCTGTGACTTGTGCCGTCTGATCAATTCAGATGTGCTGTGGCTTTATTTTAGGCAAAGATTTAGCCTTTTAATCTTCGCTCTGCTAGCTTGAGGGTTTCTCCTTGTCAATTACGTGGATCAACCTAGGACTGTCGTGTTCATCTTCCACCCGCGGCTTCCCTACTTGCAGCCAGTTCAGCTGTCTCTTACACCTTCTGGTTCTGTCCTCCCCAGGCAGCTTCCACTGTACATCCCTTCTGCTCTCCTCCAAGTAGGTTGGCACCTACTCATCCTTCCAAACCCAGCTCCAGCATCACTTTCTCCACCTTGTTCTGATCTACCGGCTAAAAGCAATCTCACTAGTCTCGACATTCTCAGATAACTTTATCCATGTTTTGCCGATGATTTGGGACTTCCTTGGTGGCTCAGATGGTAAAAGTGTCTGTCTACAATGTGGGAGACCCGGGTTTGATCCCTGGGTCGGGAAGATCCTCTGGAGAAGGAAGGCTACACATTCTAGTATTCTTGCCTGGAAAATCCCATGGATGGAGGAGCCTGGTAGGCAATAGTCCACGGCATCGCCAAGAGTCGGACACGACTGAGTGACTTAACTTTCACTTTTCACTGCCAATGATTTGGATGACTTCTTATGGAAAATTAGCTATTTACATCCTAAGACTGGGAACGTGAGTGGCCCGTTAGATATCCCGGAATCCACCACCGTAATTTTGTAGATGAGGAGTGGCAGCAGAACCCCAACATGACTAGCTCAATGTGGTCCACACAGTTAATACTACTTCCCTGTGGCTCAGACGGTAAAGAATCTGCTCTCAGTGAAGGAGACCTGGGTCTGACCCCTGGGTTGGGAAGATGCCCTGGAGAAGGGAATGGCTACCCACTCCAGTATTCTTGCCTGGAGAATCCCATGGACAGAAGAGCCTGCCAGGCTACAGTCCAAGGAGTCTCAAAGAGTTGGACACACCCTACTGATGAACATTTTTCACTTTTCACTGAATATGTGAATACTCCCTCCCACCTAGAGTGCAGTCTCGTATTAAATATGTTCAGATTGAAAAGAACTATGTATTCATTGGAGAGAATTTGGAAAATAAAAATGATACGAAGAAGAAAGTAAAACCCACCATTGGTTGCGATATTCAGAGATGAGGATTTTTTTTTAACCTTGAGGGTCATTTCCTTCAGATGGGGTTGAAAGGAAAAGAAATCAAACAAGCCAGTATTATGCTTGAAAACAAAAGCTTGAAGGAAGATGTGTTTTTTGGTGAGTAAAAGAAGTGAAGCATTCCAAATGGTGTCTCTCACATCTCTCCAACTACCCATCAACTCATGAAACAAGAATCTGGTGGGGCAGACCCCCTGCTTGGCACAAGGGGCTCAGAGATGAATGACATATTCTGGGTTCCTGCTCTTGATCATTTCAGAATCCAGTAGAGGCACCAGACACATAAGCAGATAATCACAGTGCAGGCTGACAATGGAGAGATGAGCGATTTGAAGGCAGGATGTAATTACACGCAACATTACATGACATGGATTTTATGGCCTGTAATCGTGGGCTGTGGTCGTTTGTAATTTCTGTTATCAAACCAAAAGCCACGTAACAATGACTGCGGAAACTTTCTTTAAAGGTGATCGTTCATAAAGAGGAAATAATTGGAATTTCACAAACCAGTAATTACAAAAGCACGAAAGGTTACTAAGGTGTATTTTATCACTGTAATCAAAAAAAATTACAGGGGGACTTTAAAAATGTTCCATTAATTAACTCCATTAAAGGTTACTGTCTGAGATGAAAGACAGACCAACTAAAACTCACACTAAATGAGAAGTTGAAGGGATTTGAAATTGGCAAGTCAGGCAAACTCTGGCATCAAGCGCTTCTTGTCTCTGTTGGTGTTTATATGTTGTTTGACTTCATGATGATAGTTACTTTGGTGGTTATTGTCATCCTCATATGCTATGGCCTCTTGTTATTAAGAAGGATATTTTGCATTATTGAATTATTCTAAAATTGTTGTTATTGTTTAGTCACTCAGTCATGTCAAACTCTTTGTGATCCCATGAACAGCAGCACGCCAGCCTTCCCTGTCCTTCACTATCTTCCGGAGTTCGCTCAAATTCATGTTCATTGAGTTGGTGATCTCATCCAGCCATCTCATCCTCTGTCGGCCCCTTCTCTTCCTGCCCTCAATCTTTCCCAGCATTGGGGCCTTTTCCAATGAGTTGGTTCTTTGCATCTGGTGGCCAAAGTATTGGAGCTTCAGCTTCAGCATCAGTCCTTCCAGTGTATATCCAGGGTTGATCTCCTTTAGGATTGACTGGTTTGATCTCCTTGCAGTCCAAGGGACTCTCAGGAGTCTTCTCCGGCACCACAGTTCAGAAGCATCAGTTCTTTGGCATTCAGCCTTCCTTGGCTGTTGTTACATTAGTTTTGTTTTTATTTTAACCCATCGGGTCAGTTTATTCCTGGATTTGATACCTTTTGCCGAGTGGAATGGTTGAGGTGATATCAGAGGGAGGCTGTCAGCCTGATGGGAGTGGATGGAGGCATGAACTGTGAAAAGAAGCAGCTGAAGGAGCCTGGTCTTCCAGGAAAGCACAGTTTCAGATGCTCCTGACTTCTGAGGATGATGAGTAAGTAATTAGTCTCTCTCCCCCAGGCACCATGAATACATTTCTCTTCCAGCAGAGGCGACTTGGGGTAGCTCTTGCTCTGTATGTGAAGATCAGGGTTTTTTTTTTGGAGAATAGCAGCCGCTGTCCCTGGTGGAAATGCAGTTGTGAACTGTGTTCTCATGCCTTGACTTCGCGCATGTACTTCCTGATTCTGGTGCCTCAGTGTTCCCGTCTGTAAAATGGCAGGATTGGATAAGATCACCCAGTGGTGCTAAGTGGTTAAGAATCCACCTGCTAATACAGGAGGCGCAGGAGACGCTGGTTCAATCCCTGGGAAACAAAGGGAATTAGCTATATACATTTATACATCCCCTCCCTCCTGAGCTTTCCTCCCACCCCGCCCTCTGACCCCTCTAAGTCATCACAGAGCACTGAGCTGAGCTCCCTGTGCGGTGCAGCAGAAGCTATTTGCAGGGCAGGAATAGGGATGCAGCCATGAGAACGGACGTGTGGACACAGTAGGGGAAGGGGAGAGTGGGATGAACCGAGAGAGCAGCATCTGCATAGATTCACTGCCCTGGGTGAATAGCTAGCTAGTGGGAGCGTGTTTAAATCCTATCCTGTGATACGTGGGAAGCCACTGAAGGATTTGAACTGGAGGAGAGACACGACTGGAGTTATATAATGGGAGGAGTTCTGATAGTCACTGAGTAAGGGTCAGCAAACATTTTCTGTAAAGAACCCAACTGTAAGTATTTCCAGCTGTCTTGAATCATCTTGGGTCTGAATGATCCTTTGCTCAAGGAAAACCATCAACGTGTAGCTTTAGGTTAGGAATCTAGACAGCAACAGTTCTCCCCCGGGATGGGTTTGCTTGAGACAGCGTGGTTTCCTGGACCTAAACTCTGCTTGATTTGGAAACGTTTGTCTGTGTCACAGGCAGAGGGGCTTTGATGTAGATTTTCTCCTTTAGAGAATTGTTTCCGTTGTAAGTAAGGTTGGAGCTGCATTTATGCTTAGATAATCTTCCTTATTCAAAAGAAGCTGTGGAAGATTTTCGGAGCATGTCTGGAGTGGAGAAGGATGGGAGAAGCTTGATCTATGGTTATCCATGGCTTTGCAGAGACAGTATGCAGAAGCCAAGGCCAGCTTCCACAAGGAACAGTGTGAGACTGGGTTAGCCGTGTTGCTTCAGGACCCAGATGACTAAGTGAGGCTTGTGGTCACTGGGACAGGTTCTTCTAGATCATGGTCTTTGGGAGAACAGGAGCTGGCTTCTGGGGCCCTCTCCAGGAGGGCTTCCTTGTAGAGGTGATGGAGGGGAGGGTTGGTGGAGACATCACGCATAAGAACCAGAACTGACTCCCTCCAGGCATTAGAGGTCACACCTCGAGTCTCTCAGAAACACTCAAGGTAAACGCAAGGAGCCCTGAAGACCTGCATGGACAGGAAGGAATCCCACATCATTATTTGGGCATTAATAGAAATGTGACCTCAATTTGGCTTGGTGGTAAAGAACCACCCTGCCAATGCAGGAGACTCGAGTTCCATCCCTGGGTTGGGAAGATCTCCTGGAGAAGGAAATGGCAATGAACACCAGTATTCTGGCCTAGGACATCCCAGGGACAGAGGAGCCTGGCGGGCTACAGTGCATGGGGTCACGAAAGGGTCAGACTCCACAACAGCAACAACCTCAATTTGCAATCACAGATTTTGGAGATTGAAATATGTCCATGGACTTAGAAGAAATGACCCCAGGACAGGACATAGTCCATATCACAGCTGTTGAATACAGGAAGATAAGAAGCAGTACCTGTAACTTGGGGTGCTCCCTGCGTTGTCTGCCTGCCCTTCCACCCCTCTCCCCACCCGCCTCCTGCCCCCACCCCCAAAGGCTCATCTCTATGGCTCTTGCAAAACAACTGGTGATGCAAATCGGGAAAATACCTGCACTCTACATGTCAAAGAGAATCTGATCCTTCCAAGGGAAAGAGGGAAAGAGAAGGGCATCCTTTTCTGCTGGTAGAGAGACAATTCCAGGGGCCTTTTCTTCCTCCCTCCAGCAGGGATCAACAGGTTTTCTGCTGCCTCATTGCAGCTGAGATGTTGGCTCCGAGGCCTTCATAACATGATCACATAATTACCAGCAGAGAAGGGTTGGTGCTTTACAGCCGTCGGCTTCAGGGGCCTCCTTTCAATTACTGAGCAGAGCTGGGTCATAATGGAAAACGGGCACTGTGCCATTCGTGAGAGAGATCTTTAAAGATGAGGCTTTCTGGGCTGCTGTCCTGATTGATTTTTTGGGTATTGCTGTCACACGTTCCTTCCAGGCCCTCATGTTCCTCTTGATTTACCTCCTCGGAGAGTAAATGAACTTCAAAGGACACCTGGTTCTGATTGACTCGTGGATCGGTCCAGGTCTTTGGCTTGGGTTCTTCCTCTATCCAGACCAGGGGCTTCCGGGGTGAGAAGGGCTGTGGGACTCTGCGGATCCTGGTGAGGGTGCTTGGGCAGTGCCCTCTTCCACCCTGAGACTGGCAGAGTTCCCTCCTCAGCTGGATTTGCAGGGTCCCTTCCTTCCTCCCAGCTCCCTGTGTGCAGCTCCTGATGATGCCAGATCCGCGGAAGGAAAAAGCGTTCTGGAGTGCAGGGGATCTGATCTTCAACTCTGGGTGCTCCAGGGTGGCCGACCATGTAAGAGCTTCCAAACCTGCTTAGAAGGCCCTTCGGAGGGGCATGTGGATTCAGTGTCTGAAGAAAAAGGCCTGCAGGCTCCATGTCTGTCCACTGGGCTGGCCGCCTTCCTGCCTCATGTGCCACCTGGGGTACGCCTGCTCTGTTCTTAACCCACGTGTTGTTGTTCAGTTGCTCAGCCGTGTCCAACTTTTTGCGACCCCATGGACTGCAGCACGTCAGGCTTCCCTGCCCTTCACTATCTCCCGGAGCTTGCTCAAACTCATGTCCTTTGAATAGGTGATACCATCCAACCATCTCATCCTCTGTCGTCCCCTTTTCCTCCTGGGTGGATATTCCAATCAGGTGTTCATTTCTGCGTGCAACCTGGAGCTGAGCGCTCTGGTTGTGAAAGGCGTAGCCTGCTGCTGTTGCTTTGGTTCTGAACTCATTCTCACTTTCTCAGGCCATGGCAATAACCTCCTAACTTCTGTCTGTTTCAGTCTTGTCCCCTCCAGGCCACACTTGTCACTGCCCAGTGCAGAGCTGCTGAGCTCCCTGACTCCAGATGCTCGTTCATCTCATATGCTTGGAGTTTGGGGGGGGCACCGCTGAGCTAGGATGTGATATGAAAGGCACTTTCTGGACCCATGCAGTGCAGTGGGTACGGACTGTCGGACTAATTTTTCTAAGCTATCAGTCTTCCCTTGTTACTCCTCCATTAAGTCCCGAAGGGCTCCCCAGTGTCTGCAAGAGTGGACCCAAGATCCTTAGCTTATGTGACACGTAGCCTCCCAGACCTGGCTCTTGCTGCCTCTCCATCGTCTCCCACTTGCCCAGGGCCCTCAAGCTGTATCCTTCAGCCATCCCAGATCCTTCTTAACTTCTAGATGCTGACGGCCTGGGTTGTCCTCTTGGCCCTGGGCATCTGCACCCACCCCTCCATTCCCTCAGGACCTAGCATCGCCCCCTGCTCCTTCCCTTACTGTCCCATAAGCCTTCTCTCTTAGCCCTGTGCCTCTCAAACCTGTATCCAAGGCTGTACTACCTTCACATGAGTACAACCTGGTCTTTAGAGGGGGAGCAGACTATCTTATTCATCATTGTATCCTCCCAGGACTTCCTAGAGGTGGTGGAGGGGAGGGCTGATGCAGACATCAGGTACAAAAACTGGAACTGACTCCCTCCAGGCATCAAGGGTCACACCCCAGTCTCTCAAAAACACTCAAGGTGCATGCTCAAGGAGGCCTTGAGAGCTACATGGGCAGGAAGGGCTCTGCCTCATTATTTGGGCATTAATGGAAATGTGATCTCAGTTTGGGGTTCTTTGATGGCTCAGGGGTAAAGAATTCCCCTGCCAATGTAAGAGATGGGAGTTCAATCCCTGGGCTTGGAAGATCACCTGGAGTAGGAAACGGCAACCCACTCCAAGATTCTTGCCTAGAAAATCCCATGGACAGAGGAGCCTGGCAGGCTATAGTCCATGGGGTCACAAAGGAGCTGGACAAGACTTAGTGACTCAACAACAACAATGACAACAACTACCATGAGCTCAATTTTGCAGTCACAGATTTTGGAGATGGAAAGATATCTGTGGACTCAGAATTAATGACCCCGGAACTGGACATATTCCATATCATAAATGTTGAATACAGGAAGATAAGAAGCTGTACTTAGATAGCTCGGGGTGCTCCTTGTGTTGTCCACTCCCTCCTCCAGCTCCCCAAAGGTGCATCTCTTTAAGGCTCTTGCAAAACAACTGGCGATGCAAATTGGGAAAAGACCTGCATTCTGCATGTCTAAGAGAATCCAACTCAGAGCAAGCACACAGTGGCTATCTGAGGAGGAAATAAATGAAATGTATGATAGATAGCCCGAGGCCTCTAGGACCTGAGAGTCCCCCTGGGGAGACACTCCTCTCCTGGGGAGACATTGTCACAGGACGTGCCTTGCTGTGAGCTATGGGCACTAAGGTCACTCACAGAGGGGGAAGGGTGTAGGCAGTAGTCGTCAGAGATTATTTCCTGTGATCCCAGAGCTTAAAGGAACCTCAGGGGTCACTTATCTCTATTGCTTCCTCTGCAGAGGAAGAACTTGAGGTCCAGAGAGAGAAAGAGATGCGCCTGAGGTCACTTTGAGGGTTGGCTGCCAAGCGAGTAATAACATCGAAGCCCCTTGATTCCCAGTCCAGGATTTATACAGAAAGATTCATCGAGCTGGGGCTATCAGGCATTTTGATGTTTTCCTGTAAATAACTTAGGGGGAGGGGTATAAAAGAAAACAGAATTTCGTTACTAAATATTGATGCTGTAGCTGCTACTTAGAAAAGACTGCACATGATGTTTTCAATTAGATTCTTTATCTTCCTCGAGAAGCCTTTTTTTTTTTCTTAAAGGACAGGATTGTAGTGAGTTATGAACACTGACAGCTTCAGTATTCACATTGTGCTTCTGAAGGCATCAGGGGATGATGGGGATCTATCAACATAATCCTTGAAAGGAACATTGTGCTCATGTCAGACGAGGCCAGCAGGAATGCCTGTCTTGGCATTCCAGCAGAAACACCCGCAAGTGCTTCTCAAAGGGTGTTCCATCCATTGGTGCTTCCTGGGCATCCATGCTGCCCGAATGTGGTGGGACGGGGTTGGAGGGTGATGCGCGGAGAGCCTGGCTCTGATATGGGGAGAGAGAGATTTCAGCTGGAGGGGTCAACTGAGGCTCTCTCTGTAAGGGAATTCCAAGGATCAGGGCGTCTTGGACTCATGGGGCTGCCAAGAAAAACCACATCTAATACATCGCGTGTTTGCTGTGTGATCAGCCCTGTGCTCAGGGCTCAGCTGGCATTCTCTTATTTCTCATGTAAGCCCACAAGCTAAGTGTTATTATTATTCTTTGGTATTGGCAGGGCTCTAAATGGCCCCAAGATCCCTGTTTCCTGGTATATATCCCCTCCCACCCTGCCTCATAATCCCCAGGACTGTGACTATGTGACTGTGATGGATTTCATTCTCCTGATTAGATATGTTATATCAGGGTAGGACGGACTTAATCACTTGCGTACATGAAAAGTGAAGAAAAAGAAAAATCTGGGTCTCAAGGTTAGAGACAGAGGAATTTAGAGATACAGTGTGTGAGAGGGAGCTGGTGTGGGGAAATTTCTGCTGACTGTGAAGATGGAGGGACCACACGGTAAGAATCTGAGCACATCCTCTAGTAGCTGAGAAACATCCTTGCATGGCAGCTGAAAGGATGATGGGGAACCTCAGTCTTGGAAGGCCTGAAAGACTTGGCTGCCCAGACTTACAAAGCTGGGGCGTGAAGGAGCTGGGGTTTGAAACCAGGACGTCTGACTTCTATGTGAATATTCTTAAATCCTACTAGCCCAGCAAGTAGGAAGCTTGTTCACACGAGATTTGGCATAGCCTCTGGGTGCAGTTGGTTGGCAAGCATCACCGATTCAATGGACATGAACCTGGCCACATTCTGGGAGATAGTCAGGGACAGGAAAGTCTGGTGTGCTGCAGTCCATAGGGTCGAAAAAGTAGGACACGACTTACTGACGGAACAACTGGATGTCCTAGCTGCCTTCCTTCCCCTGGCTGAGGAACCATGGCCATAAAGCTCTGCTGAAACTAACGATGGCGTGCACTAGGTGCAAACCCCACTTTCCTACATTGTGATGCCTTCTTTGTTCTGTCAACACCGTACTGAGAAGATAAGGCTGAGGGGAACAGCCCAATGGAGAAGAGCTTCCTTGCAGAGATGGAGTTCCTGCAGGGGCTGTGACACGGAGTGGCTTAAACAGCGGACTACAAGAGAGCTGAGCCTCAGAAAAGGCTGGAAACATCTCACAGCTTGTGCTCCTCAAACTTGACTGTGCCTTACAAAGACCTCAGGAGTTTTTAAAAATTCCACTGCCCAGCCATATGTGTGTATGGGTATGTGCCTGTGTGCTTGTGTGCGGAGCTGCTTCATTTGTGTCCGACTCTTTGCGACCCTATGGACTGTAGCCCACCAGCCAGGCTTCTCTTTCCACTGCAGATCAATTCACTCCAAATCTCTGTGAGTGGTACCAGGACAGCAATACCTTTAAGATTCCTCAGGCGATTGCAGTGTGCAGCCAAAGTTAAGAATAAACTGACTTATAAGATCAGTTTGGAGGCAGAGGGCAGAACATCAAGGGGAAGCGTGGGCTTTTTTTTTTTAACACTGAAGAGGAGGTATCTCTTCTTCCTCTACTTTTTTTTTTTTTTTTTAAGTACTGTTTATCTATTTGGCTGTACCAGGTAACTTAGTTGAGGCATGTGGGATCTAGTTCCCTGACCAGGGTTGGAAACTAGGCCCCCTGCCTTGGGAGAGCAGAGGCTTAGCCGCTGGACCACCAGAGAAGTCCTAGCATGGGTGTTCTTGAGGACTTCTGTTGCTCCTGTGCTGGTCTGCTGGCTCTGATGTTATTACGCAAGCCCTTACTCACTGTGCCCTCTTTGTTACTCTGGGTGAATTGTGTTTAAAGATCTGGGTGTGGTCAGAGCAGTGACTCCAAATGCTCACAGCGCTGCCAGCGTGGGGCTGTCACAATTCACAGACATGACTGAGCGATTAACACACTTGCCTTGAAAGTGGGGAGAATCGATCATATTTGAAAGCAGGAGAGGGTCCTTATTGACAGGAAGGAAATCGAGATTCGAAAACAGAAGTAACTGAGGAAGAACAGGTCAAAATAAGACAGGATGGATGTGGTTTTGAATATCGGCAGAGAAGGCAACTTTCAAGCTCAAAGAAAATTCTCTGGACTGGATGGAGGAACAACAGGGAGGAAAGGAAAGTAACATATATACAATGGACTGTTACTCACCCATAGCTCTCTATATCCTATTTGCACCTTTTATCTAGAGAACTATGACGAATACATGAAACTTACAATAGAGTTCACCCCACTGTATTGGCGGCTGCTGCTGCTGCTGCTGCTGCTGCTAAGTCGCTTCAGTCGTGTCCGACTCTGTGCGACCCCATAGACGGCAGCCCACCAGGCTCCCCCGTCCCTGGGATTCTCCAGGCAAGAACACTGGAGTGGGTTGCCATTTCCTTCTCCAATGCGTGAAAGTGAAGTTGCTCAGTCGTGTCTGACCCTCAGCAACCCTATGGACGTCAGCCTTCCAGGCTCCTCCATCCATGGGATTTTCCAGGCAAGAGTACTGGAGTGGGGTGCCATTGCCTTCTCCAACTGTATTGGCTTACAGCATGTAAATAGAGGCATGTGGTGGGTCCTGGTAGGATGGCTATCCAACCGTACAGCCAGTCGTGGGTGGGGCAGAAGCTTTAATGCAAAGGGGTTGAACGAAGGTCGTAGAACAGAGAAGGGATAGGAGGTTAAAGGGGCAGCTGAGGAGGCAGCTGAACCAAAGATGACATGATCTACCATTTCCCCATGAAATGCCTTTTTTTTTTTTTTGCCTCCATTTTGTCTGTAAGTAGTGTTACTGGATAATATTCTGTAATGCTTTGTATACAATAAAACTTGCATTAATCAATTGCTCAAGGGAATGTTGTGGTTAATTGAATTATCTGATTAACTGAGAGTTAATTAACCAGAAACTCTTCGTAGTTCTAAGCGATGCTGCAAATATTCCAAAATATCTAAGTTTTCTACTAGGGTTCGGAAGGGAAAAAAAGTCAAGGAAAGGGACTCGCCTGGTGGTCCAGTGGTTAAGACTTCGCCTTTCAATGCGGGGTGTGAAGGTTCATTCCCTGGTTGGGGAACTAAGATCCCTCATGCCTTGTGGACAAAAAAATAAATATATAAAACAGAAGCAATATTGTAACCAATTCAATAAAGACTTTAAAAATGGTCCACATAAAAAAAATCTTTTAAGAAAAAGTCAAGGAAGAAGGGAAATGAAATCAGGTTTCACGAAGGATCCAGTGTGCATTTGGTACTTTATACAAGGGCTGTTACCTGGTTTAATCCTTGTAACTATTATATGAAGCCAACATTATTATCCCATTTCATAGCCAAGAAAATCTACAAGCACCTTAACTATCAAGGCTTCCCAGGTGGCGCTAGTGGTAAAGAACCCACCTGCCAATGCTGGAGATACTGGAGACGTGGGTTCTATCCCTGGGTTAGGAAGATCCCTTGGAGGAGGGCATGGCAACCCACTCCAGTATTCTTGCCTGGATAACCCCATGGACCAAGAAGCCTGGTGGGCTATAGCGCATAAGGTCACAATGAGTCAGCCAGGATTGAAGTGACTTAGTGCACACGCATGCGCCTTAACCAACACTGAATGTAGCTTTGCTGATTGAGAACATGGCTGGGTTTCAGAGGCATCTCTGGGGCATCAGTGATAGAAGCTGGTCCAGTCCAGTGTGGATCGTGGAGTTTGTCAACCCCACGTATAAACTCTGGTCCTGATTGCAACTAAGCAGATGGTAACCTATACGGACGTGAGAGTTGGGTCATAAAGAAGGCTGAATGCTGAAGAATGGATACTTTTGAATTGTGGTGCTGGAGAAGACTCTTGAGAGTCCCTTGAACTACAAGGAAATCAAACCAGTCAATCCTAGAGGAAATCAACCCTGAATATTCATTGGAACGACTGATGCTAAAGCTGCTCCAAGACTTTGGCCAGCTGATGGGAAGAGCTGACTCACTGGAACCGACCCCGATGCTGAGAAAGCCTGAAGGCCAAAGGAGAAAGGGGGGTTGACCAGAGGATGAGATGGTTAGAGAGCATCCCTGATTCAGTGGACATGAATTTGAGCAAACTCCAGGAGACAGTGGAGGACGGAGGACCCTGGTTTCCTGCAGTCCATGAGGTTGCAGAGAGTCAGACAGGACTTAGCAACTGAACAAAACAAACGCCTGTCAAAGGAACCCCAAGCATGCGCTCTGAGTAAATCAAACTGGGTTCAAATTCTTACCCCGCTTTTTTCCGGGTGGTGTGATCACCAGCCAACAGTTGGCCCTCTTTGCTTCTCGGCTTCTTCATCTGCAAAATGTGCTGCCACCCAGCTTGCAGGGCTGCTGGGGGCCAGAGATGGGTCCTGCATGAACTGTAGCTGTGGTTACTCACACCCACACGGCCCACAGTTCCAGCTGCATTAGGGGAGCAGAAACGGATGAAGATACAGACGCAATAGACAGACCTCCATCTCCGGATGATCTCTGATGCTTTCTTTATACTACATCTCTGACGCTAATCTAGCTCTCTTGTTCTTTCTTTCTCTCTCCTCAAAGTATGATGTGAAAAGCCAGTTCCCGAAGGTACATATCTGCTAATTCTGATTTTATTGCACTGGCACCTCCAACGGAAAAGAGCAGAGGGAGTGGGAGGGCCGCAGGCCTTGTTACCCACTAAATCAAGCATTCGTTTGGCGAAGTCACCAGCCTCCGTTGTCGTCGTATATTTTAGGGAATGAAAAGAACAGTTCTTTTTGCTCAGAATGCTAGATTTACATTGCTTTCACTTAGCAAGTGAATAATTGATAAGCTGGGGCATATTAACATTGAACAAAAGAGCCCAATGGTACAAGGGTCCTGGGAAGGCTGCCTAAATCAATATACACTCATGAATTTTGAGTGCCAAAGGTTGAACTGAGAAAGAACACAGATTTAGACCTCCATTAATATTTGAAATACACTCTGCTCGCGAGAGGCTCACAGGAGCCCAATGTTAACTGAAGGGGCTTCAGAGAAATGGCTTCTGAGCAAATTTGAAAGCGAGAGATTTTCCCCTCCGAAGATTTCACGAGAAAAATCAATCATCTTTGTTGTCTCTGCTGTCAGAAGGCACCTATTAAAAATCTAATTAGGGTATTTTTGCCAATTAAACATACTGATGCAACACTTGTCCGACTCAATATCTGTAATTGCTAGAAAAGCGGACACATCACCCTCTGTGATCAGGCCAGATATGGTAAAACGTTCCAGCCACTCCTGCAAGCTCCATCCTCCCCAGGCAGGAGCCAGCCTGAAAATTTGATTAATCTAAACATTTTGTAAGTTGTCAAAAGAGCTTTCTTGCCTGATGCCTCATGGTCACTCAAAGTGCCAGCCCGACCGAGGCCAAAATAACATCATCAGTCACAATTTGCTTTTGAAATGCCTTCTGCGAGGCTCCCAATTTGAGCGATCAAAGCTGGAAATTTTAAACCAAGTGGGAAAATGCTTCCAATCTTAATGATTCATTGAAACCGGCGTGCTGCTGGAAAGTCATCTAGAGTCTGTGATATCCTGGGCATGCTGCTATGGCCATTGAGGACGTTTGCATATTCCAATATTCTAACGACAGTCAAGGAAACCATTTTCTGTGGGTAAAGGGATCGGCTTTTAGAAGTCACGAAGTAGGGCTTCCCTCGCTGCTCAGTGCTAAAGAACCTGCCTGCCAATGGAGGAAACACGGATTCTGTCCCTGGTCGGGCGAAATCGCACGTGCTGCGAAGCGACCAATCCCGCGCACCAGCAACTACGGAACCTGAGCTCTAGAGCCCCCGCACCACAACTACTGAGGTCCACGTGCCCTGGAGCCCATGCCCCACAGCAAGAGAAGCCACCGAAATGAGAAGCTCTCGCACTGCAAGTAGAGGGCAGCTCCTGCTTGCCACGGCTAGAGAAAGCCCGCGCAGCACTGAAGACCGCTCAACTGAAAATAAATAAACCAAATTGCTTAAAAAAAAATCATGGAATAAAGTGTTTCCTTCCTTCTCACAGTTGGAGGCAGCTTGACTGAGTGATCATTTCCTCTAGCCTCCAGCCTTCCATAGAAAATAGCAACTCCTCCAGCCAGACTCAGACTCTGCTTGCATACCTCTCATGCTGGTGGACTCACCACCTTTGTGAGGCAGCCCAGACCATCCTGAGACATCTTTCAGAAGGAAGCTTCTTATGTTGAGCTGTGTCTAACCCACCTTTTTAGAAATTAGGTCCAAGAAGATCACGCCTATACTTCTTGGAGGCAGCTATCTGAGCACTGTTCACAGAGCTGGATTCCCAGAGCTGGATTCCCAGTACTCCTCTCTTCCCATGAAGCAGTTAATTTGGAGAATAATTTAGAGCATGTGTTCATTACTGGGTCTTAAAAGAAAAATTTGGCCCCTCTACCGTATAGATGGTATTTGTTCTTTCCCCTGGAATTCTTGTGCTGTTCAGTTCAGTTCAGTTGCTCAGTTGTGTCCGACTCTCTGCGATCCCATGAATCGCAGCATGCCAGGCCTCCCTGTCCATCACCAACTCACGGAGTTCACTCAGACTCACGTCCATCGAGTCCGTGATGCCATCCAGCCATCTCATCCTCTGTCGTCCCCTTCTCCTCCTGCCCCCAATCCATCCCAGCATCAAAGTCTTTTCCAATGAGTCAACTCTTCTCATGAGGTGGTCAAAGTACTGGAGTTTCAGCTTTAGCATCATTCCTTCCAAAGAAATCCCAGGGTTGATCTCCTTCAGAATGGACTGGTTGGATCTCCTTGCAGTCCAAGGGACTCTCAAGAGTCTTCTCCAACACCACAGTTCAAAAGCATCAATTCTTCGGCGCTCAGCTTTCTTCACAGTCCAACTCTCACATCCATACATGACTACTGGAAAAACCATAGCCTTGACTAGATGGACCTTAGTCAGCAAAGTAATGTCTCTGCTTTTTAATATGCTGTCTAAGTTTGTCATAACTTTTCTTCCAAGGAGTAAGCGTCTTTTAATTTCATGGCTGCAGTCACCATCTACAGTGATTTTGGAGCCCCCAAAAATAAAGTCTGACACTGTTTCTGCCGTTTCTCTATCTGTTTCCCATGGAGTGATGGGACCGGATACCATGATCTTTGTTTTCTGAATGTTGAGCTTTAAGCCAACTTTTTCACTCTCCTCTTTCACTTTCATCAAGAGGCTTTTTAGCTCCTCTTCACTTTCTGCCATAAGGGTGGTGTCATCTGCATATCCGAGGTTATTGATATTTCTCAGGGCAATCTTGATTCCAGCTCGTGTTTCTTCCAGTCCAGCATTTCTCATGATGTACTCTGCATAGAAGTTAAATAAGCTGGGTGACAATATACAGCCTTGACGTACTCCTTTTCCTATTTGGAACCAGTCTGTTGTTCCATGTCCAGTTCTAACTGTTGCTTCCTGGCCTGCATACAGATTTCTCAAGAGGCAGGTTGGGTGGTCTGGTATTCCCATCTCTTTCAGAATTGTCCACAGTTTATTGTGATCCACACAGTCAAATGCTTTGGTATAGTCAATAAAGCAGAAATAGATGTTTTTCTGGAACTCTCTTACTTTTTCCATGATCCACCGGATGTTGGCAATTTGATCTCTGGTTCCTCTGCCTTTTCTAAAACCAGCTTGAACATCAGGAAGTTCACGGTTCATGTATTGCTGAAGCCTGGCTTGGAGAATTTTGAGCATTACTTTACTAGTGTGTGAGATGAGTGAAATTGTGCTGTATTTCTTCATTAATGAATTGATGAAATTTTCAGTTGAGTGGTCTTTGGAAGAACTGCTTTTTGAAAACTCCCCTTCTGCACATACACATAAAATTTCCCTCCGATATCCTAATTAACAAGCAAAGGAAGGTCAAGGCTCTGGCTCATAGAACTTCTGGAAAAGACTGAGATTGTCAATGGGAAGTCACATTTAAAGATAAAAAACATTGCCCCCAAATTCTGAGAAGTTTTTTAGTGAGGTCCTGGAACATGCCATCATGCGGGCAATCACTGTGGCTTGGGCTTCTGTAATCCTCATTTTACGTGATCCTCTAAGACTTGTACCTAGAGAAAGGAAAGAAACTGCTGCAATAGAAAAAACAGTCTATAGAGTCAAGAAGATCAGAGGTTTATTTATGGCTCTACCCATTTCTAGCTGTGACAATGTGGGTGAGTTGCTAAAACTTTGTGCAGGGGAGTTTCTTCTACTGTACAATTGGAACAAAAATTCCTAGCTGACTGGATTATTGATAAAAAGTGAGATAATCCAATGACTTAGTGTGGTGTATTGGTTAGCTAATGCTAGGTAACAAAGTACCCCAAACTCAGAAGCTTAGAAAAAAGCATGTATTACTGCTTACAAGTTTCTATGTCAGCTGACACACCTGCTGATCTGGGGCCAGGCCTGGCTGATCTTGGCTGGGCTGGCCCACGTGTTTGTGCTAGGCTGGAGGATTGATGATCTCAGAGGGCTTCGTTTACATGCAAAGTTGGCTGGTGGGCAGCTGGGGTTATTGGAAATCCTAGCCTCCAACAGGCTGGTTTGGGCTTCTTCACATGGTTGGGGCCCAACAGAACCGTGGAAGCATGCCTGGCTTTTGGGACTGGCACCATGCCACATTCTGCTGGCTAATAGCATCCACCTCTTGATGGGAAGAACTTTAAAGTGACACTGCAAAGAGCAGCCGCTCTTGCTGTGAACCTGTCCCACAGAATTTCTGGTGCAAGTATTCTGAATACAGTAGCTTTTCAAGACAGATTTCCCAGACTGCACACTGCAAGATGTGATCGTCTCTGTAGCCCTCTTAAACTGTTAGTCACTCAGTCGTGCCCAGCTCTTTGGGATGCTGTGGACTGTAGCCCGCTAGGCTCCTCTGTCCATGAAATTCTCCAGGCAAGAAACCTGGAGTGGGTTGCCATTCCTTTCTTCAGTGGATCTTCCTGACCCAGGGATTGAACCCAGGCCTCCTGCACTGCAGGCAGATCCTTTACTGTCCGAGCCACCAGGGAAGCCTCTTAGAGAAAGCATATAGAAACTGCCCTTTTGCAATCTCCTCCCTTAATCATTTTATTGTTAACATTAGTAAGATCTCATAGAGATAGTTTTACTCGGATCTGTGAAGTGTAGAGGGGGGTGGATCTGGGTCAAACCACTCATGGTAGAAGCTGGACTAGTTTCTGTGTCACCCGGAGTGCAGAGTGGAGAGAGCTCCGGGTCAGACCTATGTCATCTCTTGCAAAGATGAAATTTTGGCCTTCAGGACCCTGCCACTCTTGACCTGTGAAGAACCTATTGTAATCTTCACTCCCGGAAGGGGATGGACATTCTTAGGAGCTCCTGTGCTCTGGACCTGGTGTCAGGCTCCATCCATTGAATCCTTACCTGGACCCTGCAGTTTCTCCATCATGTGTGCGTGTGCTAAGTTGTTTTAGTTGTGTCCGACTCTTTGTGACCCTACAGACTGTAGCCCATCAGGCTCCTCTGTCCATGGGATTCTCCGGACCAGTATACCAGAGTGGGTTGCCGTGCCCTCCTCCCAGGGGATCTTCCCAACCCAGGGACTGAACCCATGTCTCCTGCATTCCAGGCAAATTCTTTTCCACTGAGCCACTGGGTGGAGCCCTCTCCATCATTCTTCTCTCTTACCACTGCTGACTCCAAGGCTTGGAAAGCTAGAGTGATTTATAAACTGCCAAGCTGAACTCATGAAAAGGCAGTCTGAAAGCCTGGCTTGTTCCTTCACACCTCACTGCCCCTGAGGTCAGTGGCAGCAAAACATGACAAAGAAGGAAGAGGAGCAATCTCTGTGAATGGCCAGCCACGTGTTGGACTCAGGAACTTTACATCGCTGTCACTGATCATCCTGATTGCCCCACTTCTTTTCCGCCTATTTCACAGGTAAAGAAAAACAGGTTCAGAGAAGTTATGTTGCCTGCCCAAGGTTGCACAGGTGGGAAGCGGCAGGGCTGAGATGAAGGAATAGGGCCTATTCCTCACAGCCACTTTGCTGCAAGAACCACAAGAGGAGGAAGCTCTCTGTCTCTGAACTCATCATCTCTTAGAATGCAGGCTACTCGCTATCTAGGAAAAATCCCCTGTAACAGTCTAATAATTCCTAGGAGGTGGAAGATGCTCTGGAGGGTGGGAATTGGCTAGTTAATGTGGTGCTGCCATCAGCGGGGACTCAGGGATCCCAGGACGGCACAGGCTGGATGAAAGCTGTCATTCTGGGTCTTCACTCTAGGGAAACACTGGGGAAGAGATGACCCGGGCCTGCAGAATTGTTCTTGGCTCTGCAATGCCCTCTGATATCCTTGGCATCGTGGGGCTGATCAGCATCCCCAGGCAGAGGTGGGGAGGAGTGGTGGGGTGGAGTGGTGGGGCAGGCCCACCATAGACTCAGCAGGAGCTGTCGGGGGGTGGGGGGGGGGAAAGGATTAATCCTGGGGACTCGATCACATGGAGAGAGGATGGCAGTGATAGCCTCAAGCACAACTGGCTGCCTCAAGCCCCACCAGCTTAATTACACACCCTAGCTCCTGCCACAAGGCCCTTTTCCTCCCACCCCTGCCCGCCCCCTCCATGGAGTTCTCAGATGGCCCCCACCTGCCTGGCTCATGGGGAGCTGCTTCCTTTCCTCTCTGCCCACTCAGCCCCACTGTGGTGGCCCCCAGTGTTCTCAGAACTGCTTCCCTGAGCCCTGAGCAGGGCTGCACCTACACGACTCTCCCTCTTCAGGTGGTCGATGCTGCCCTGGTATCAGAAACCCCAGGATGGAGACCAGAGAGGGGTCTCATCTCTGTTGCACCTGTCTGCTGCCTGAACCTCTGCCTACAGTGGGCTTCTGACTTGGTTTCTGGCGCCTAGAGAGCGCCCCAAAGTGCTGGCATTCCGTCCTCTTCACCTGGTCTCAGTGGCCTGCCTCCTACCCCACCCCCAGCTGCCAAAGAGCTTCTGAGGACCCCTCAGCCCTGCCCTATTTCAGAGCCTTGTCCCCCTCTGTGCCCAGGACTTCACACTCAACCTTCTATCTCTCCCACCAGCCTGTTCATCCCTGAGCACGGGGACCTGGGCTGCTCTATGTACTCAGCCTGGTGTCCAAACCCCAGCAGATGGGATGGAAAACACTCCCTTCCCCCAGACCCTTTCCCCAGCCTCAGCCAGCATTCAATGTCCCTCTTGGATCCCTCAGTTTGGATGCCCCTTGTCACTTCTGCTGTGGCTGTCTAAAATGACGTTGCAAGAGATTTGGGAAGAAAGATGACGTCACGGGGCCCCAGCAGTGAGCAGTTAGCATGGAGGCTGTCAGGAAGGACTTCTTGGAGATGGGAGCCTGGGGCGAGGCAGGTGGGACAGGGGTTTGGGGAAAAGATGAGGGGAGGGCTCTGTGTGGGGAAAGATCCGGAGGGGACAAGACTTCCTGGGATGGCAGAGTTGCAGTGTGTGTGTGCGCACGCACGTGCCCACACTGTATATGTGCAGGTACACCTGTGTGCATGTGCGCATCTGTGCATGTAATTGGTTCATATGTGTATGTGTATATGCCCATGTGCAGGTATGCGTGTGTATGCAGGCATGCGTGTATGCAGGCATGTGCACACGTGTTCATGTGTGACTGCAAGTGTGTGTGTGTGATGGGATCAGTGTTGAGAAGCCAGGTTGCTAGGCAGCCAGTTGCCAGAGCTCCAAATGCCAGTCTGAGCCACCTCGCGTGGCAGCGACGAGCCCGTGGAGAAGCTAAGTGAGCAGCGGCTCCCTCCGCATCCTGGCTCCAGCCTGCTCTCTCGGCAGCGTGTGGCCTCAGTCTCCAGGACTGGGCCCTAAACCCCCGGGGTCAGCTGCTCTGTCCGCATGTGGCTCCAGGCTGGCCACCGAGGAGGCCTGGTGACTCGGCCTCTGAGCTTCCTCTTGGGTTCTGGGCCTCCTCTCGGGTTCTGGGCCTCCGCTCGGGTTCTGGGCCTCCTCTTGGGTTCTGGGCCTCCTCTCCACGCCTGTCCTGGCCAGAGGATCTCCCCGTCCACCCTCTGCTCCTAGCTCTGCTCTCTGGTTGGCTGCTCTCAGCGCGACTCCTCTGCTGATGGCCTTCGCAGGCTGAAGACATGTCCCCACTCCTCTGTGTGGCACCCGCTGCCTCTCGCTCAGACGTTTCGAGCCTCCCGACCTCTCCCTCCCCTCACGCTGCCAGACCCAGCTGCACCTGAACACCCGAGTCCGTCCTTGCAACTTTGTTCCTTCCTTCTTTTCCGCTAGAAAGGCTCTTGATTGCCTGCTGAAATCCTATTATCAGCTCAGAATCACCTTCATTCTGTAGCCATCCCAACCCTGGCAGGCAGAACTGATTTTTTCTCCTGGGAGCATCCTGAGGCCTCACCTCATCAGGTCAGCATTGCCTTTTCTCCCTGCGCTCTGAACCGTCTGCCTGGGCCTGCCTTCTCCTGGCAGCCTGCTGGCTTACCGGGGTGGGGGCCCCTCCTGATGTCCCCGCAATGCCTGGCACAGGGAGGTTCACAGCAGGCGCCTGGTGGGTACTGGCAGAAAGGAGGGGCCCGCCAGCCAGACAGGGCCTCCTCTGGGGCAACGTCCTCGATGGTGACTCACAGACATCCCGGGGTGGCTCTGGCTTTTGGCTGAGCTTCCCTTTCTGGGTCTTATTATATTCTGATGCTGGGTCTGGTTCACTCCAATTATTTTCACAGTCTTGGGACTTGCATGTGCTTGGGACTTGCACATGCAGCTTTCTGAAGTCTCACTAAACTGCTCTCTCTAGGGGGCTGTTCTTTCCTGGCTGAAGTTTCTCTTCTATCAAATTTCAGGGCCACATTGTAATTCCAGCTGGTGGTATTTGAATACGGTGGGTCGTATGCCGGTGCCAGGGTGCAGGGGGTCACACACTGGGATGGGCTGGGCGGAAAGGGGCTGTTGGACCTGAGGCTAAGGCAGTGTGGGGTGGTAGGTAAGGTTCACAGGCAGAGAGGCAGCTCCCGCAGCTGCAGGAACTTGGTAGGTGCCTGTTTCTTATCTCTAAAACGGTGTCAACACAGTCCCTGCCTCCTTGGGTCACACGAGGCTGCATGAGATCAGACGTGCCGTGTGTTCAGTGTCAGAAACAGAAGAAGCCCTCAAAGTTAAGCTGTTGTCATCATGAATGTTGTTCAAGTTGCTTTTCACTGTGTTCTCAATATAGAGCTTCTCCGAGCTGGATTTCATTCGAATCCCTACATCTGTCATTGAGGAAACACATTCACATGAAGAGTCTGATGAAATCACAAGGCTGGTGTGGGAGAAGGGGGACAGAACCCGGGGGTGCTGAGGTCCAGGCAGGAGTTCTTTCTTTTCACCCAGTGCTGGCATTTGGGACACAGGGCGCTCCGAGCTTAAAGCGGGTGTGAGATGGGTGTCGTGGTGCATCTCCCTGTCTTGGCCAGTCCTGGGGCTGAGTAGCCCCACTGCCTGTCCACATAAGCCACCTTTCGTGTACTGGTCAGAGGAGAACCTGGACCCCAGAGAATCTCTACTCTGTTCCAAATCTTTGTTCTTCTCATGTGAATATCACCAAATTCTTCATTGGGCTCAGGGAGTTTTATTTGTTAATTTTTATTGGCATATAATTGATTTACAATGTGTTACTTTCTGTTGTACAGCAAAATGGATCAATTATACATATACCCACTCTTTTTAGATTCTCTTCCCTATTGAGTAGAGTTCCCTGTGCCATATAGTAAGTCCTTGGAGAAGGAAATGGCAACCCACTCAAGTATTCTTGCCTGGGAAGTCCTATTGACAAAACAGCCTGGCACGCTGTAGTCCATGGGGTCACAAAGAGTTGGAACACGACTTATTGACTAAACAACATTAGTTTGACTTATCGACTTAACAGCAACATTCAGTTCAGTTCAGTTCAGTCGCTCAGTCGTGTGTGACTCTTTGCGACCCCATGAATCGCAGCACGCCAGGCCTCCCTGTCCATCACCAACTCACGGAGTTCACTCAGACTCACGTCCATCGAGTCCGTGATGCCATCCAGCCATCTCATCCTCTGTCGTCCCCTTCTCCTCCTGCCCCCAATCCCTCCCAGCATCAAAGTCTTTTCCAATGAGTCAACTCTTCTCATGAGGTGGTCAAAGTACTGGAGTTTCAGCTTTAGCATCATTCCCTCCAAAGAAATCCCAGGGTTGATCTCCTTCAGAATGGACTGGTTGGATCTCCTTGCAGTCCAAGGGACTCTCAAGAGTCTTCCCCAACACCACAGTTCAAAAACATCAATTCTTCGGCACTCAGCTTTCTTCACGGTCCAACTCTCACATCCATACATGACTACTGGGAAAACCATAGCCTTGACTAGATGGACCTTTGTTGGCAAAGTAATGTCTCTGCTTTTGAATATGCTGTCTAGGTTGGCCATCACTTTCCTTCCAAGGAGTAAGCGTCTTTTAATTTCATGGCTGCAGTTAGTTATCCATTATATACATATGTGTCTACTCCAATCTCCCGTTTAGCCCTCCCCCCTTCCCCCCTGGTAATCAGAATATTGTTTTCTACATCTGTGCCTCTGCTTCTGTTCTGTAGATAAGTTCATTTGCACATGTTTTTAGACTCCACATGTAAGCAATGTCATGTGATATTTGTCTTTCTCTGTTTGACTTACTTCACTCAGTACGACCTTCTCTGGGTCCATCATGTTGCTGCAAATGGCATTATTTCATTCTTTTTATTACTGAGTAATAATCCATTGTAGATATGTCCCACATCTTATTTATCCATTCATCTGTCTGTGGATATTTATGTTGCGTCCGTGTCTTGGGGTCAAGAAATTTTAATCTAAAAAGGACCTTTCAAAGAGCAGGAAACATGTTAAGTGTCTTGGTCAAAACTGTGCAGCTGTTGAATAAGGAATCCTGCCCCTCAGATGGGGCTCTCACTCCCACCTCTCAGCCTCCCTGCCCAGCTGACTTGGCAAATGTCTTCATATAGGCTGAATTGAACTTTGTGGGGCCCTGGCCACTGAAGAGAGGTCAGCCCTGGCTCCATCTTGGCCCCGGGCAATACTATCAGCTCAGCGTTCTCAAGGACTGGGACAGACATATCTAGTAAGGATGCTATGGTCCAGACAAGCAGATAATGGTCAGTAGGCCACAATCTCAGTGGTAAACCAGAGACTTAGGTAGAGATGGCACTCAGAAACTGGCCACCGGTGTGAGCCTGCTCAACGCAGATGAGAGCAGGGGGAATGGCTGGATAGCTTGAATCTTTGATCACCCAGGTAGATAGACTCATCATCAGAGTGACTTCAAACTTAATCAGAAGGTGAGGCTGAGGCCATGGTTCCCTCCATGCTTGACTCGAGTGGGCTTTGGGGTTGGTGGGCTTGTGGGTTAGGGCCACAGTGACTCCCGGGGTGGGATGAAGAAGTTGGAATATGATGAGGGTGGTCTATGTCAAACTATTTTCTATACAAGCTCTTTTTAAGACTTAGAAATCTGAGTAGCGTTTTGAGGATTCCAACTGTATATGCACGACCTGATCTCAGACATGTTTCTGGCTGTGCTTGAAGTCCTGTTTTTTCCAACGAGCATTTCCCGGGCCTGGAGCTGGCACCATGGCTGCCGTTTTCTTTGGACCCTTTGAGAGGAACCTGGGAAGCGTCAGGGTCAAGCCACCAACTTAGTGGTTCTCGGGTGCTAGTGTTGCTCTCTAGCTCTGCTTTGTTTCATGTTTACAGAGTTCTCAGCTCAGCCACGAAGGACCCATTTTCCCAGTGTTCCCCACTGAGGGAACTTAGACAAGCATTTCTTCCCATTTCACAGATAAAGAAACTAAACAGTAAAATGACTGGCCCACTGACCAGCTGGGGACAAGAATCTAGGTGACCTGATTCCCAATTCAGAGCTTTTTCAGTTACACTTTATCTGCCAATGTTCCAATCTTGCCGTGCTTCAATACATTCTTAGAGCCAGAATGTTCTTTGGGGGCAAGGTCTCAACTCTTTACGATGGCCTGCAAGGTTCTCCTTACTCCCAGTCAACCTTTGCAGCTTCCCTGCACCCACAGCTTGTTGACCTCTAGCGCCCTGCAGATTCTCATATGCTGGAGACTCTTTTTTCCTCCCCTTCACTGATTTACACTTCATTTTTTCCTCTGTGCAGAATGCCTTTATCTCCTTGATCTGGTGAACTTCTATTCTTTCCTCCAGGTATTAACCAGATTCAACATACCCTCTGCCTCGGAAACTTCAAGTCCCTGGATTTCTCAGGTTGTGGAAGTCAGCGCCCTCCTGAAGAGGCTGTTAGAGTGAGAGCCAATGGTCCATAAGAAGATTATGTTCAGAGGGGATGCAGAGATGGGAGCAACAGGGAAGAATGCACCAGGCTATGCCAGTCAGCCCCTTGGACTTGAATAGAGCATGCTACAGGACAGGGTCAGGAAGGAAGGACTGACTTCTTTCTTCCGAGGATGTCAGGATGGCTGGGAAGTGGTTGAGATGCGGTAGGTGGTCCATCAAGGACCAGTGTGCTACAGACCAGTTCTTCCACCTCAGTATCCTAGCAAGCCCAGAGTCTTGGCTGGACCTGTTTAGACATCCTTAAGTAATGCCATGAAAAATGCTTTGTGCACTTTAAAGTGGTGGTTTTATTTAATTTCAACAAAGTTGTAGTTGCCATTAGATCTGTCCAGATAATTAACTCCAATTTACCAGTTTGCAGCTAATAATTAATCACTAAAGTCCCCCGAGTGAGCCTTGCGAGGGAAAGTTGTTCCTTTGAGGATGAAGGCTCAGAAACATGGCCACCTTTGGGAATTTGTCTTCCCTGTGACTCACTCTGGTCTGGCTCTTACTTGGGTGACTTTGGGCAAGTCCTCAGCATGCCCAACTCTCAGTTTTCTCTCCAGGGCAAGGGGAGGAGTTCCTGCCTTGTTTGACTCGTAAGAATCGGTGATCAGGAGGAACAGGACTCGTGGGTTGGGAGGCAGCCCCTTTTCTTCCTGCAGAGCTGCCTAGCTGTTCCTGGGTACAGCTGAAGAGTGTTCATTCAGCTGCCCACCTGCCTCTCCCGGGTCTGGAGCTGGTGCCATGGTCAGGAATCTTGAAAGCGTCAGGATTGGGCTCCAGGCTCGGTCATTTTGGCGTGTTGCTGCTGCTGTCCAAATTGTGCTTTGCTGTGTGGGTGTTTAGATTTCTTAACTCAGACATGAAGCATCAATTTTTCCGAAACCAACACACAGAGATACTGGCAGGTTTTCTATTCCACAAGTCTACTTCTAGTTGCTGTTTTGCTTCATCCTTTTCTATGATCTAGACCAGTAAATGAGTATTTCCCCGGTGGCTCAGATGGTTAAAAAATCTGCCTGCAATGCAGGAGACCTGGGTTTGATCCCTGAGTCAGAAAGATCTCCTGGAGAAGGAAATGGCAACCCATTCCAACATTTTTGCCTGGAGAATTCCACGGACAGAGGAGTCTGGTGGGCTGCAGTCCATGGGGTCGCAAAAAGCTGGACACAACTGAATGACTAGCCCAGACCAGTAAATATCAAATTTGGAAGCATGTTAAAATCAGCTTTCTCACCATGGAAGTTTAAAGAAATACTGACTGATACTATAACAGAGTGGAAAAGGTTGTTCTTTTAAGTAACTTGGTCCATTGGGCATCTCTCTGGAAAAACAAGAGTCTTGACCTCTGCCTTACACAATAGCCCTGAATCAGTTCCAACTGGATCTCAGACCTAAATAAGAAAGGAGAAGCACATATCTTATTGAAGATAATGTAAGAGTATTTTTTGTGGCTTTGGGGTCAGCAAAAATTATATAAGACCTCCCCCCAGATGCCAAAAAGGAAAGGCCGTATAAACAGGGATTCATTGAAATTAAGGGATTCATTGAAATTAAGAGGTTCTTTTCATCAGGAGACATAACTTAAGGAAGTGAAAAAACAAATTTGTGAATGGGAGAAGATGTATGCAATACATATATTCCAAAGGACTCCTATAGCAAAGGACTCCTATAGCGAATCTGTGCAAAAATACTGTCTCCCCAATTAAAAAGTTGGGCAAAAGAGACACCCTACTAAGGAGTATATCCAAATGCCAGGAAGCATATAACAAAGTCTTCCACATCATAAGTCATCAGGAAAATGCAAATTAAAATAAAAATGTGATGCCACGATACACCAACATCTATAATATTGACAAGGATGTGAGCAACTAGAGTTTCATACATTGCTGGTGGGAAAGTGATTGGAAAAGGTTTGGCATTTTCTACTAAAGATGAACATACATAGATGCTGCTGCTGCTGCTAAGTTACTTCAGTCATGTCCGACATAGATGTTATGACCCAGCAATTCCAGTCCTGGATATATGTCCAAGAAAAATGCCTCTCCGTGGGCACCAAATGACATGTACAGGAATGTTCATTGCAGCGATATTCTTAAAAGTTCCAAAGTGGAAGCAACCCAAACGTTCATCATCAAGGAAGTGGATGAATTGTGGAATCAGATTGGAATACTCTACAGCAGTAACTGCAATACCCAATGACATGGAGGAATTTCACAGGCATCAGTAGATCAATTGTTCAGTCACGTCCGGCTCTGTGACTCCGTCTACCAGGCTCCTCTGTGCATGGGATTCTCCAGGCAAGAATACTGGAGTACGTTGCCATTTCCTTCTTCAGGGGACCTTCTTGACCCAGTGATTGAACCTACATCTCCTGCATTGGCAGGCAGATTCTTTTACCACTGAGCCTTCTGGAGAACCCTTCACAGGCATAGTGTTGAGTAAAAGAAATCAGACAAAAAAAAAAAAAAAAAAAAAAGAAAGAAAAGAGGAAGGAAGGAAAGAAGGAAAGAAGAAAAGAAAAAAATCTGTCTGATTCCATTTATACAAAGTTTGACATCGAGGAATTTTATGGTGATGAAGTCAGAACACTGGTTACCTGCAGTGTAGGGGTCAAATATCGAGAAAATGCAGAAAGCAAGCTTTGGGAATGCTGGAATGCTTTCTATCTTATTTGGGGCAGTAGTTCCATGTGTATGCTCAGTTTCTAAAACTGTTTATTGTGAGGTACATCAAAGATTTGTGTCATTTATTTTATCATGATATTCTTCAACATAAAAGTTTACTAAAAAAGTGCTGGTCCTTGGACCTCACCCTATGTTAACTAAATAAGAACATGGAGGATGAACCAAGGCTTGAGTTCTGGTACCTATCAACCACCCAGGTGATTTTTACCTGCAACTAGGGTTGAGTCCCTACCTTAGACTAAGAACCAGTGTACTCCATAGTCATCCTCACTGCTTTGCTCCATGCGTATCTGGTTTGGGGGCCTAGTTCACTGGTTGGTCACCTAAAGATGCATCATTGAACTGGATACTATGTTTCATTGTGGGTAATCCAGGCTTTGCTCTGGTGACTCCTTAACCCGACCAGTTCTAGCACTGGTACATACCTGCCTGGTTCATCGTTTATACAGTGACTGAACGGCTGTTTTTCATCCTAAATGTCTCACCTAAGGTCCTCTAACCGAGAAACAGAAGAGTTAGGATTTGAACCTTGGCTTCTGGCTGTTTTGAACCAAAAGATGACAGACCCAAAACTCGATGCAGGGGAAGAAATGAAAAATCTTTGAATAGATCACTTATGGGAGGGGGGCAATAGCTAAGAAGGGAATCAAGCTTGTTTTTCTAACTCATACCTGATGTGAGATCTCCCTGCCTCTCCCTTTTTTTGAATAGAGAGATTTTGAATTTCTATTGTAATCATTATGGCTTTTTTTTCTTTTTTTTTTTTTTGCTTCTCACTTCGAATAGGGTCTCAGATCAAGCCTGTCTCCTTACAGTAATTCACTGGAGGATACATTTTGTCTTCCTCCGACACTCTACCACTGTTCTTGATCTACTGCCCCGTCAGAGGACGCTAGACTGGGGATCTTCCTCAGAAAGGTGTTATGAGCTGAGATTAGTTAGGCAAGTGGTGGAGTGAATGCATAAGCAGTGATTTTGCATAATGAGGCATGTGAAATCCCACTGGAGGTTGTTAAAACAGCAGACAGGCTGTGGTAAACAAGGAGGAAGGTAGGCTTTGAAAACAGATGGCTTTGAAAACCTGGCAAAGCCCTGTTTCAGACTTTAAAAAATTGGTTTCGTTAGTGCAGACTATTTTTTAAAATTCTACATGCATATTTTAAGGTTCTGGTTTAATGAAAAAGTTCCGTGGGTAACTGAACATCAGTTTACACCCTGCTGTAAACAAGCTAACAACCAGATGTGATGGACAGCTTGCACAGAGACCCGAACTGTTCTTCTACATTTGAATTCAAATATGTGATTTGGGTGTCAGGTGATTTGGGGCAGCTTTGCTGGGTGGGTTCGTGGTGGTGGTCTGATCCTCCTGGCTAAGTAGACCCCCAGGGTGCTCCCTGCCAATAACCATACCAGCTCTGGAAGCTCCCTCTGAAATCCATCCTATTTCCTCCAGGAAACGGGTCTGGCTCCCTGTTTACCTTTCTGGCCTCACCTGGATCACTCCCAACTTTATCCCTCTCCTCTCCACACTTCTTGTCAACCATTTTCCAACATGGCATGATTTCTTGAGTCACCTGCCTTAGTGTGGGCTGAATTCTTTGCCTGGAGTGCCCTTCTTTTGATAGCCCCCAATTTCTCTCTGTCTTTTTTTTTTTTTTTTTTTTTACTTTTTATTTTGTATTGGGGTATAGCCGATTAACAAACAATGCTGTGATGGTTTCAGGTGAACAGCGAAGGGACTCAGCCATACATATACATGCACCTATTCCCCCCACCCCAAACTCCCCTCTCACCCAGCCTGCTATATAACATTGAGCAGAGTTCCCTGTGTTATACACTAGGATGTTATTGGTTATCCACTTAAAAACAGCAGTTTGTTCATGTCCATCCCAAACTCCCTAACTATCCCTTCTTCCCCACAACCTTAAGCTCATTCTCTAAGTGTGAGTCTGTTTCTATTTTGCAAGTAAGTTCCTTTGTATCATTTCTTCTTAGATTCCTCATATAAGGGATGTCATACAATGTTTCTTCTTCTCTGTCTGACTTACTTCACTCAGCATGACACTTTCTAAGTCCATTCATGTTGCTGAAAATGGCATTATTTCATTCTTTTCCATGATATCCCTGGAACTTCCCCGGTGGCTCAGTGGGTAAAGAATCTGCCTGCAAGTGCAGGAGGCCCAGGTTTGATCCCTGGGCCGGGAAGATCCCCTGGAGAAGGGAATGGCTACCCACTCCAGTATTCTTGCCTGGAGAAACCCATGGACAGAGGAGCCTGGCGGGCTACATAGAGTTCATGGAGTTGCAAAGAGTTGGACATGAGTGAATGACCAACGCTTTTACTCTCCCCTCCCCCTCAGTTATTAATAGAGTCACTCAGCAGAGCCCCATTTCTAGATGTTTTGGCCCCTCCCAGTGATGACAATGATGAGCCTCTCTGTTTCTATTGATGATGTAATTCACTTACCTCTCAATTCAAAGCTGCCTCACCATTTTTACATATTTATTTCCAGACACTGTAGATTTTTGGGGACCACATGTTGTAAAAGCTCCTTCAACCAAATTCCACTAGATTAAAAGTTCATCCTACTTAATGATCGTAAGGATGATAAAGCCTTCCATAGTACTTGCTGTGTTCCAGGCATATTGTAAAGCACTTTACTTCTATTAACCCATTTAATCCTCACAAAGACTCTAGGCTACTGCTACTGCTAAGTCACTTCCGTCATGTCTGACTCTATGTGACCCCATAGATGGCAGCCCACGAGGCTCCCTCGTCCCTGGGATTCTCCAGGCAAGAACACTGGAGTGGGTTGCCATTTCCTTTTCCAATGTATGAAAGTGAAAAGTGAAAGTGAAGTTGCTCAGTCATGTCCGACCCTTAACGACCCCATGGACTGCAGCCCACCAGGCTCCTCCGTCCATGGGATTTTCCAGGCAAGAGTACTGGAGTGGGGTGCCATTGTCTTCTCTGAAGACTCTGTGAGGTAGATGCAATTGGAATCCCATCTCATAGGGGGAGGGGAAACTGAGAATCCCATGGACAGAGGAACGTGGGCGGGCTACAGTCCATAGGGTCACACGGAGTCGGACGCGATTGAAGTGACTTAGCACGCATGCATGCAGGTGGATGCAATAGAGTGGAAAACCAAAGAGAGCTTGTATATGAAAACTACATGCAATCCTTGAGCAAGTCTCCATACAGACATGTTGCTGAAAGTATCTGTCAAATTAGGATGATACGGAAACTGTGAAAGGTTAGGGGAGGGGTGTATCTCTCTTCTCAGATTTCTTCTGAAATGTCCTAATAAATGAACTGGAAGTCATAGACAATTCACTATGACCATATGATATGGTGGCCATCTTGGTTTTTGCTGTGGTTTTTTTTTTTATATTTTAATTATTAATAGTGCTTTCTTCATGCCCTCAATTGTCTCAGGCCCTTACCATAAAAATATATGGTAACCCTAATAATGGTGGTGGTGGTTTAGTCCCAAAGTCAAGTCCAGCTCTTGTGACCCAGTGGGCTGTAGCCCACCAGGCTCCTCTGTCCATGGGATTTCCTAGACAAGAATACTGGAGTGGTTTGCCATTTCCTTCTCCAGGGGATCTTCCCGACCCAGGGATCGAACATCCTACATCGCAGGCAGATTCTCTACCAACTGAGCCACCAGGGAAGCCCTACCCTAATTATGGGTATAGTTTAAAGCAAGATGGAGAAGCAAAAAGCTAACCAGCAGATTTGCCTTCAAAGCAAAGCCCTTGACTATTGATTAAACCCCCTGCTGTTGCAGAGCTCATATCAACCTCTGAAAGGAAAGCGTGGAAACCTCCCAGCCCATTGAGAATCTGGGCTTCAGGGAAGGTCCTGGAAAAGATTATTCTTGCATTCAGAAGGTAACTGTCTAGTAAGTTCCCTGCTGTTATGAGATATGGAGTGATATTCTTAAAATTTCCCACATACCAGAGAAAATCAGATTTCTGCACTTGAAGCAGCCTCAGGATCAAAGACCCCTTGCCCTGAGCTCCAACAGGTTGCCCTGATGCCCATCTCTCCATTAACCTGGATTCTAGGACCCACCAGGGCAAACAGTGATTTGGCTTAGTGGATACTCTGGCTCTGGTTCAAGTGTAGTGAATAACATGATTGTATTCATTTAGGGTCTGGACAGGGCAAGCGTTATTATTTCCATTTTTTGGGTTGAATCATTATCAAATCCTTTAGTGCTTTTGCTTATCTGGGTCAGATCTGGGGATTTTCACCTCTGTTCATTTTGCTGCGTTTTTTAGAGCACTTTCATTCAGAAAAGCAGCTGCTTGCTCAGGTGTATTTCTGTCATGGTTAAAGACAAACATTGGCTGAGTGTTTATAATTTCCAGAAATGGTGCTAGGTAAGTCAGATCCATTATCTCATTGAATCATCAGCAGAATTCAGGAGACGAGATTCTTGATTTCTATTTTACTGATGAGGCTTTAAGCAGAGATGTAAAGTGACTTACCTGTAGTCACCTAGTTAGTCAGTCTTAGAGTTCTGGTTACACCCAGGACTTTCTACTCTCAAACCTTGATGCTCTTGCCTCTTCTGTTACAAGGTTTCCTCCATGCCATGCTGTGTGGTCCTTAAAAAATGCCCGTGATCAATTTCAAAACAGCTTTGGTATAATTATGCTGCCAATCAGATTTATGGGTCCCTCAACTTAGCAGCTCAGTCGTGTCCGACTCTTAGCAACCCCATGGACTGCGGCCTACCAGGCTCCTCTGCCCATGGGATTTTCCAGGCAAGAGTTGGACACGACTGAGTGACTTCACTTTCACTTTTCACTTTCATGCATTGGAGAAGGAAATGGCAACCCGCTGCAGTGTTATTGCCAGGAGAATCCCAGGGACAGGGGAGCCTGGTGGACTGTTGTCTCTGGGGTCGCACAGAGTCGGACATGACTGATGCGACTTAGCAGCAGCAGCAGCAACTTAGCAGCAGCAGCAGCAACATTCCCAAAGGCGGTTCCTTTCTTCCCAGGCTGGTGTGTGACCAACATTCCACGGATGCCCATCTTCTTTTCTTGAACACAATCAAAGTGTCTTGGGAGCCGGGACCATCTTGACTGCCCTTAATTCTCTTCTCTAAGTGGTGCGTACAGGGTCGTGATGAGCAGCAAACATTCATCCATCTCTGAATGAGCAGAAGAGGCTTTGAATGAAGTTCTTTGTCTGGTGTGTGGTCAGACCAGCTGGGAGACATGTCAGTTGTCAAACAGCTGAAACTGGGATGGAGAAGGGCATGGACTTGGTCTTCCACAGAGAGACAGCCCCACCCAAACCTGCTTTCTGGGCCCTGCTGCAGACCCTTGCCCGGAGATGTGTGGTCCCCTGGGCCTGAGCCTGGGGTCCCGTTCTGTGTGTCTTTAGCTTTCTGTATCTGAAGCCAGAACTAGATCCACACTCACCTGAGGCAGGAGTCTGGGATGTACTCTCGGTCACGGCTCCTCCCCTCATGGGGCCAGTCTTTGTGACATTCTGAGATAATGACAATTTTCTGAGTCCAAAATTCATTCCATGCTTGCCTTGTGCTTTTTCATGCTCTGATTTTCCAGCCAGGTTACATCAGATGCTCTTGCTAGATGAAAAAAATTTTTTTTCATGGAAACTCAGAATTCCACCCCCAAAGTCCAGCAGAGAAACCCTGGTAACTCTGTGTCTGGAGATGGCCTTGAATAGAAACTTAGGTCCCAAGCACAAAACCCTAGGCCAGACTTACTATTCCATAGGGATATTATAAGTAATATCTGGAGCCCTGATTCATCCTTGGAAGGAGATTCAGATCAGTTTGCTTTCAACAGACAGAATTTAGGTCAAGAATTTAGACAATTCCTTATAATTATTTCTTAACTGTATTACTCACAAAATCCCCTAGTTGTACCAAAGGAAATGATAAGTTGACTCCTTGGGCAAACCCAGTGCATGTGAAACCCTGAGAAAATGGAAGTCCCCCCACCGAAGGGAACTTGGAGGGAGGGGTAGGAAGACCTCTGAAACTTTCAAGCCTGGCTGTCCTAGAATTCTATCATTACATATTTCTTATGTATGTATTTCACATCTGGTACAAGTGAACTGCCACTCATTCTGATTAAGACAGTGTTCTGTTTGGTAGGTGATATTCTTTTTAAAAAATATTTATTTTTTGAATTTTTATTTTTAGTTTCTTTGGGCCTTAGTTGTGACTCACAGGATTCATTGCCCGGAGGTATACAGCATCTTAGTTCCCTGACCAGGGATCAAACCTGTGTCCCCTGCATTGGAAGGTGGATTCTTAACCACTGGACCAGGAAAATCCCTGGGAGGTGATATTCTGAATATGCTCACAGTCTCTGGCCTTTATGGTTAATTGTACTCAGATATTGCCTTGAGTAAATCAGTCAGGATATATCCGGGATATATGGGAACTGACTTGAAGATTCCATTCAGGTGTCTTCTGAAGCACTTCCACCATAGGGTTAACGACAGTGTAAGTTGTTAACTGCAGTAAGTGTTCTTATTCTCTGGCTAGTATTAGTCCAGTCTGGGTAACGGTGGCTTCTCTTGGGGAGTATGGGCTCTGGGGTGCAAGGGCTTCAGTAGTTGAGGTTCCTGAGCTCCAGAGCACAGGCTTGACAATTGTGGTGCACAGGCTTGTTGCTATGCAGCACGTGGGGTCTTCCCGGATCGGGGATGGAACCCACGTCTCCTGCATTGGCAGGTGGATTTCTCACCCCTGAGCCACCGGGGGAACCCCAGCTCTAGGCATTTTTACAAACTGAACATACTCACCTAATCAGTACTCAGGTCAAGACAAAGAGCGGTCCCAGCTCCTCAGAAAACTCCCTTCATTGGCCCTTCCAGTCACTACCCTCATGCCCAGGACAACTGCTCTGCCAGTTTCTAGCAGCAGAGATTGCTTTTGCCTGTTCCATTTATCTTAATAGAACCACATGAACCATATGTCATAGAACCATAGATACATACTCTTTTATCTGTCTTCATCCACTCAACATTATGTATATGGGATTCATCCATATTGGTAACAGTAATTGTAAATGACAATTTTTTAAAAAGAACTCACAATGTTTATCCTTTTTTAATTTTTAAAACAACAGGGTTTTTGAGATATGATTCACATATTGTAAAATTCTTCCATTTTAAAGTGTATAATTCAGTGACTTCCTCTGCTCCAAGGATCGTACTATTTTTTTCCAGTTATACATATGCATGTATCTATTCTGGTTCAAATTCTTTTCCCATTTAGGTTGTTACATAATATTAAAGAGGGCTTCCCTTGCTGTACAGTAGGTCCTTGTTGGTTATCTGTTTTAAATAATTGACTCTGTTTTTAAACCACCTGAACACTGGGATTTTTAAAACTGTGAGAAATAGTATGTAATTTTTATTGTTTATTGACACTCAGTGGATAAGATTTTTTGATGCTTACATGTGCTTTAATATCTGAAAACTACCATTTCCTTGGTTGCCTCTATGTGTGCTCAGTTGCTCAGTCATGTCCAACTCTTTGTGACCCAATGGACTGTAGCCTGCCAGGCCCCTCTGTCCATGGGATTTCCTAGGCAAAAATACTGGAGGGGGTTGCCATTTCCTTCTCCAGGGGATCTTTCTGACCCACATTGGGAAGACCCAGGAATGGAACCCACATCTGCATTGGGAGGCATGATCCACCTGGAAGCCCGTTTTCTTGGTTGCCCAAGCTTATTGTGAGGAATCCTTAGGAGAGGCACTTGAGTGTTCTCAATTGTTGCGTATTGGTTGCAGTAGCAGGGATCAGCCATAATGTGAAACACAGACCCTGTTCCTCCTGGATGTGATCTTGGGCAATGTAGTCATTTTATACTCAGTAGTGAGTGGAGGTGGGCAGGGCTCTCTGTCTTGGTCTCCCGTAAATCTCCAAAATAGTAATGTGCTTCCACTTGTATGAGCTCATCCATTCCTCATGGTTGCCCCATGGGAAAGCCCTTGGTCATCCCCCTGGATGAGGAAACTGAGGTTCTGAGAGACGAAGTGCCTTGTCCAGATGGCACGAAAGGTCCTAGGATTTAACTCTTCCCACTTCCTCATCCTGTCTCTCTGTCTATGATACCTCTGAGTGCCCATGTAACAGAGAGCTGATAAAACCCAGGGACTCTGAGTAGGAAGCTTGAGTTTTCTGTAATCAGCTGTTAAAACCCAGAGAAGGGGCAGGGTTCTGGGCCCAAAAGCAGGCAAAGCCAGCTTCTGTCATAGAGGAAAGAAAGTGAAAGGCTGAGTCACTCAGGTGTGTCTGTCTCTGTGACCCCATGGACTGTAGCCTGCCAGGCTCCTCTGTCCATGGAATTCTCCAGGCAAGAGTGATGGAGTGGGTTGCCATTCCCTTCTTTAGGGCATCTTCCCGACCCAGGGATCAAACCTGGGTCTCTCTCATTGCAGGCAGATTCTTTACCACCTGAGGCACCATAAGTGACTCCTGTCATGCTGGGGAACCTCGCAACTCCCACCTTGGGGCCACCCCGCGGATCTTGAGCTGGTGAAATCCTCCCCCACCCCGTGAAGACTCGCCGCTTCCATCTCTGGCAGAATGCAAGTGGTCAGAGGGACAGGCAACTTAGTCAGAGGGGAGACAGAAGGCTTGGTGACCTGGCCTGGGAGTTGAGAAGTGCAGTGTGACGGCAGCAGGGCCAGATTTTATGACAACTGGGAAACAGACAAGGGCCGAGTGAGAGAGTTAATTCTTTGTTCCAGTCCCACGAATGGCTATTAGGGAAGAGATGGGGTTGGCTCTACAAACCCCGAGACCTAATGTTTTCTTTGTAGTAACACTCCAGTCATGTCTTCTGATCTAGAATTTCAGCTTGGTCTTCTTGGCTTTGACTGTTCCAGCAGGTGGCTTCTGCTCTGAACCTCCTTCCTCCAGCTGATCTGCCCCTTGTCGCCCTGGGAGAAGTCAGACTTCCCTGCTCACCCCCATGACACCGTGTGCTCCGTCCTTCAGCCTGGCTTGTGGTGGCCTCCGTGGTCACCTCGGTAACTTTCCCATTTGCTGAAACCACCCCTGTGCTCCCGTCATGCTGAACTGTCCTCCGTTTCCCCGAAGCACTGTGCCCTTTCACACTTTGACACTCTGTCGAAGCTTCTGCCCACGGCTCCCATACGCATGCTGCTTTGTGGGGTAATGGACTTCCTCTTTAAAGATTCAACTTGGCCATGTTTATTCCTGGAGGTGTTTCCTGCTTCCTGTTGGATTTAGTCCCTTTCTTTTGGGCCCATGCTTCCTCATGTCCAGTTCCCTATGTGTGGTGTCAGTCTGCCCCCCTGTGAGTTTCTCCTTCTAGACTCCCAGCAGGGTTATGAGCCGCTGTTCAGTAAATGTTTTTTGATTGAAACTGCACAAACACCCATGGTAAGAACCACCATGTGAAAGCAATCCCAATACTGGGCACATACCCAGAGAAAACCATAATTCCAAAAGACATGTGCACAGTAATATTCACTGCAACCCTATATACAATAGCCTGGACATGGAAGCTACCTAAATGTCCATCAACAAAGAAATGGATAAAGAAAATGTGGTATATATGTAAAATGGAGTATTACTCAGCCTTAAAAAGGAATGAAATTAGGTCATTTGTAGAAACATGGGTGGACTTAGAGGCTGTCATACAGAGTGAAGTAAGTCAGAAAGAGAAAAACAAATATCATGCATTAACACATATATGTGGAATCCAGAAAAATGATATAGATGATCTTATTTGCAAAACAGAAATAGAGAGACAGACATAGAGAGCAAATGTATGAATACCAAGAGAGGAAGGAGGGTTCAGGTGAACTGGGAGATTGGGATTCATGTATATTCACCATTGATACCCTATATAAAATAGACAACTAATGAGAACCTACCATATAGCATGAGTTTCCCAGGTGACTCAGTGGTAAAGAATCTGCCTGCCAAGGCAGGAGACTCGGGTTCGATCCCTAGGTTGGGAAGATCCCCTGGAGAAGGAAATGGCAACCCCCTCCAGTATTCTTGCCTGGGAAACCCCATGGACCGAGGAGCCTGCTGGGCTACAGGCCACGTGTCACCAATAGTCTGACACAACTTAGCAATTAAACAACAACTGTCTAGCACAAAGAACTCTGCTCAGTGCTCTGTGATGACCTAAATGGGAAGGAAATCCAAAAAGGAGGGGATTCACACACACACACACACACACACACACACACACACACAAACCCCATCCTACTGTCTGCCCGGCCACAAAGTCAACACAATAAATATTTGTCACATGAGTTGATGGCTGAAGAGTTTGTTGACTCTGAGTGCAGTTCTTTTTGGACTTTGTCGACTGGAAAAAATGCACAATGTGAGGGTTGTGAGTTAAGTTTTATTTAGGGCAAAATGCAGACTGCAGCTTGGGAGACAGCACCTCAGATAGCTCTGAGAAACTGCTCCAGAGAGGTAGGAGGGAAAGGTCAGCGCGTGCGCGTGCGCGCGCGCGCACACACACACACACACACACACACACACACGTATTGCTAATTCACTTTCACTTTCTATACTGTTGAAGCTAACACAACACTGTAAAATAATTATACTCCAGTAAAACTTAATTTAAAAAAGGACCCTTGGTGCTGGCTTGAGGCAGGCAGGGATCTTTCAAGATGCTTTGTGGGGAAAGAACCCAAGCCAGCTGAGCACCTGCACCCCAGAGACTCTTCCGGGCAGAGCCCATGACTCCTGGAGGTCTCCCCATCCCAGGCCTCAAAGCTTGCCACTCGGGGCGCATGTGAGCCGTACACACCCAGGAGAATTGTATCTGTCCCTGGGGTTAATGGATCCATTCCCTGTAAATGGAACCTGGTGTCCAATACCCATCGGGGGAGAAGGAGAGCCAGGCGGGGGGGGAGAGGAGGGTGTGCTAGTGGAGTTGGTTAAACAGCCGACAGCTGCACTGACTTAATTGGGTTTTATTCTATTTGATCTCGGATAAAGAGGATTTTTGAGAGTCCATTTTCTCCTTCTTAAGTGTTCCTGCTTTAAAAAGAGAGAGAGAGAGAGAACACACAAAGAAGCCCCGTCCTGCGGTCTGCTCAGTTCTCAAAGCCCTTGCTAGCCGAGCTCGCTACACACGGGGGCAGTAGCACACCACCAACCTTCTCGGAAGCGCCCATGGGGGCTGGTTTCTGAATCTGGAGCGTCCACCGGGAATTTTAACATTAGTTAGACGTTTTCCCATTTCATATATGTCGGCAAGAAATATCACTTAAGACCAAGTTGGAAATAAATTAAGCAGGGAACCCCATAAAGAGGTTTATATTTGCTTTTCTGCCATAGTCTGTGAAATTTTACACTTGGAATGTCTACAGACGGGATCCCCAAACCCCCAGTTTGCACCCAATTGGGACCTAAGGCTATTCTCATCAGCTTGATGGTGTTCCCAGGAATTCCACGCCAAGATGCAAAATCTCTGTGTGTCAGCTAATGGCTTCTGAATGTTTAGAATGTGCCTGGCCCTGTCTCATGGATGGTCCCACATGTTATTTCAGGAAGCTCACATCACTAGCCTTCTATACCAGAAGAAGACTCAGGCTCAGAGGGATCAAACGCACTGGTCAAGGTCGCCCAGCTGAAGGACATAAGGGGACTTCAGTGCACGTTCTAGGAAGGCGGGAAGGTTGCTTGTCTTGTTCACTGATGTACTCCTTACTCTCAGGGCGGTACCAGGCCACACAGTCGACAGTTCATAAATATTTGACAAGTGAGTCAATGGTTGAAGAGTTTGATGACTCTGAGTGCAGTTCTCTTTGGACCAGGTTGACTTAAAAAAAAAAAATGTTCAACTTGAGAGTTGCGAGTTAAGTTTTATTCAGGGAAAAATGAGGACTGAAGCCCAGGAGATAGCACCTCAGATAACTCTGAGATACTCCAAAGAGGAGTATCTGAGATGCTCCAAAGAGGTAGGAGGGGAAGGTCTGTATATATGTGGTTTTGGTGGCACTACATGCAATCATGCACAGATGATTTTCCCAGAAGGTTTCTGCTGGTCTCATGAAGCATTCTGCTAGCCACGAGGAGCAGCTGTCACCATGAAGGGTTTTAGGCCTTCCTAAATATGAGGAGATACATGATTGGGCTCATAAAATTGGTTCCTGAAAATATCTATCTATTCAAGGACCTGTCCTGCCGGTTTTTCTACAGGCCTTCCTGATCTGCACCATGAACTCCTTCCAGGGGATGTTGAAGGTCAGCAGCTGCGGCAGCACCTGATCAAGTTCTTGTAGAGGTAGATGGCAAGTGTCCATGACGAGTTAGCAAGTGCCAATTTGTAGCTGACAACCGTCCTGTGCTTAAGAAAGGGGTTGGCAATCTGGCAAGCGTCTCTAGTGAATGCTCTCTTCCACTGGCAGCCCTTGGATTTGAAAGCAAAGCCCCTCTCTCTGGGAGATATAGAGATCCACACTCCAGAGTCAGAAGGGTGGGGAGAGATAGGAATGCACCCTAAAGAGTCATTTCTTGCTGAACAAATTCCCTGTGAGGTGAAAGAAAGAAAATAGTACAGTATGGGTTTGGAGCATCAGGGTTCATCCCAAGTAAGTTGTGTGGAACTGGGAGATAAGGAGCCGTATGTTACCTTTGGGGAGGGTTTTGATTCCAGCCATCCAAACTATGAAAATGCTCAAGGATGGGCAGGAAGAGGCTATACCCCAAGGATGCATTCCTGTGTGGAGTAGAGGCTTGGAATGGGGAAGTCACTGAAACTCAAACGACCTGCTTGAAACCGGGGTCCCCAGTGGCCCCTGGTTCACACACACTGTTCTTTCTTGGCCGCCTCTTTGCCATGTGCTGGGATTAGCTGCATTACTGATGGATGATAGAAGGCTTGCGTGGCCCAGAGAACTGAAGAGACCTGAGGGGTTGGGAAGCTTGCTGAGCTCTACTTTGCTGAGTGAGCCAGGAACGTTGAGAGCCCCAGAGATTCAGGGAACATCTCAGAAATGGGAGACTCAGGGTATGTGATTGGAAGACGTTTGCACTCTTAAAAATGTTTGTAAATTCAATATGCTCTTTGTGCTGCCTGTTTTGGAGAAGGCAATGGCACCCCACTCCAGTACTCTTGCCTGGAAAATCCCATGGACAGAGGAGCCTGGTGGGCTGCCGTCCATGGGGTCATGAAGAGTCGGACATGACTGAGTGACTTCACTTTCATGTTTCACTTTCATGCATTGTGAGTCGGACACAACTGAAGTGACTTAGCAGCAGCAGCAGCAGCAGCAGCTGCCTGTTTACTGAGAGGCATTGCAACTTTTAGTGGGGATGGGTGAGTGTGCTTATGTTGGGGGACCTGGGCAGACTCACCCCCAAGGCAGGCTAGGGAAGAACAGGGTCCCATGGAGGAGACCTCATGGAAGTCGACACACGAGTTGGCCCAGAATCAAGAAGAAAGGGAATGAATCCTTGGTTTCATCAGCAGGAGGACAGAGGGCTCAGCTAACCCAAGTAGAGAAGGGGCGGTGCAGGGCTCCGTGATTCTCTGATGGGCGTTCTCAGTGTCTCCAGTCTCAAGGTGGACTCACGGGTGTCTGGTGGTCTGCCATCAGTCACTAGGTGAGGCTGGAGTCATACAAGGCAGCAGGTGTCTGGACCCAATGCAGGTGGAGCCAGGCTGGTTTCCGGCCAGATTTTTTTTTGCCAACCCCCCTCCCCCATAATAGTCGATCAGTCATGTCCGACTCTTTGCGGCCCCACGGACTGTAGCCCACCAAACTCCTCTGTCCATGGAATTCTCCAGTAAAGAATACTGAAGTGGGTTGCCATTTCCTTCTCCACCTCCCCACTAGTGAAGTGAAAGTTGCTCAGCTGTGTCCTATTCTTTGCGACCCCATGGACTATACAGTCCATGGAATTCTCCAGGCCAGAATACTGGAGTGGGTAGCCTTCCCTTCTCCAGGGGACCTTCCAGACCCAGGGATCGAACCCAGGTCTGCCACATTGCAGGTGGATTCTTTATCAGCTGAGCCACCAGGGAAGCCCAAGAATACTGGAGTGGGTAGCCATTCCCTTCTCCAGGGGATCTGCCCAAGCCAGGAATCAAGCCAGGGTCTCCTGCATTGCAGGCAGATTCTTTACCAGCTGAGCTACAGGGAAGCTCACCTCCCACCATCCCCATGCCTATTCATCTGGTGGCTCAGATGGTAAAAAATCTGCCTGCAATGCGGGAGAGCTAGGTTCCACCCCTGGGTCAGAAAGATCCCCTGGAGAAGGGAATGGCTACCCACTCCAGTATTCTTGCTTGGAGAATTCCATGACTGTATGGTCCATGGTCATCTGAGTTAAATTCACCCATTCCATGCCATTTTAGTTCGCTGATTCCTAGAATGTCAACGTTCACCTTGTCATCTCTTGTTTGACCACTTCCAATTTGCCTTGATTCATGGACCTGACATTCCAGGTTCCTATGCAATATTGCTCTTTACAGCATTGGATCTTGCTTCTATCACCAGTCACATCCACAGCTGGGTATTGTTTTTGCTTTGGCTCCATCCTTTCATTCTTTCTGTATTTATTTCTCCTCTGATCTCTAGTAGCATATTGGGCTCCTAATGACCTGGGGAGTTCCTCTTTTGGTGTCCTATCATATTGCCTTTTCATACTGTTCATGGGGTTCTCAAGGCAAGAATACTGAAGTGGCTTGCCATTCCCTTCTCCAGTGGACCACGTTCTGTCAGACCTCTCCACCATGACCTGCCTGTCTTGGGTTGCCCCGCAGGCATGGCTTGGTTTCATTGAGTTAGACAAGGCTGTGGTCCTAGTGTGATTAGATTGCCTAGTTTTCTGTGAGTATGGTTTCAGTGTGTCTGCCCTCTGATGCCCTCTTGCAGCACCCACCATCTTACTTGGGTTTCTCTTACCTTGGACGTGGGGGTATCTCTTCACGGCTGCTCCAGCAAAGCACAGCCACTGCTCCTTACTTTGGATGAGGGGTATCTCCTTATCGCCACCGTTCCTGACCTTCAACGTGGGATAGCTCCTCTAGGCCCTCCTGCGCCTGCGCAGCCACTGCTCCTCTTGAGAAATCTGTATGCAAGTCAGGAAGCAACACTTAGAACTGGACATGGAACAACAGACTGGTTCCAAATAGGAAAAGGAGTACGTCAAGGCTGTATATTGTCACCCTGCTTATTTAACTTCTATGCAGAGTACATCATGAGAAATGCTGGACTGGAAGAAACACAAGCTGGAATCAAGATTGCTGGGAGAAATATCAATAACCTCAGATATGCAGATGACACCACCCTTATGGCAGAAAGTGAAGAGGAGCTAAAAAGCCTCTTGATGAAAGTGAAAGAGGAGAGTGAAAAAGTTGGCTTAAAGCTCAACATTCAGAAAAGGAAGATCATGGCATCCGGTCCCATCACTCCATGGGAAATAGATGGGGAAACAGTGGAAACAGTGTCAGACTTTATTTTTGGGGGCTCCAAAATCACTGCAGATGGTGACTACAGCCATGAAATTAAAAGACGCTTACTCCTTGGAAGAAAAGGTATGACCAACCTAGATAGCATATTCAAAAGCAGAGACATTACTTTGCCGACTAAGGTCCGTCTAGTCAAGGCTATGGTTTTTCCTGTGGTCATGTATGGATGTGAGAGTTGGACTGTGAAGAAGGCTGAGTGCCAAAGAATTGATGCTTTCGAACTGTGGTGTTGGAGAAGATTCTTGAGAGTCCCTTGGACTGCAAGGAGATCAACCTTGAGATTTCTTTGGAAGGAATGATGCTAAAGCTGAAACTCCAGTACTTTGGCCGCCTCATGCGAAGAGTTGACTCATTGGAAAAAACTCTGATGCTGGGAGGGATTGGGGGCAGGAGGAGAAGGGGATGACTGAGGATGAGATGGCTGGATGGCATCACGGACTCGATGGACGTGAGTCTGAGTGAACTCTGGGAGATGGTGATGAACAGGGAGGCCTGACGTGCTGCGATTCATGGGGTCGCAAAGAGTCGGACACGACTGAGTGACTGAACTGAACTGAACTGATAGTCCATGGGGTTGTAAATAGTCGGACACGACTGACTAACACTTTCACTTTCATGCTTGTTCAAGCTTCTTCTAAAGTGGCTTGTGGGAGGTTGGTAAGATCTATGGGGACCAGCCCTGGTCCTGGCACAGAGATGGAAGAGATGACTACTTCTTTCATCTTTCTGGTCCTTTCTCTTCTATTGGCTTTCTATTGCAGAAACTGTCTTTGATCTCCAGAACCTTTGCTCTTAACTGTGTTTTGTTAATTCCACCATGATGGCGATTGGGCCACAGACTGCCCAGATATTTTGTTGTTGTTCAGTTGCTAAATCTTGTCCAACTCTTTGTGAACCCATGGACTGCAGCACGCCAGGCTTCCCTGTCCTTCACCTTCTCCCACAGTTTGCTCAAACTCAGGTTCATCGAGTCGGTGATGCCATCCAATCACCTCATCCTCTGTCGCCCCTTTCTCCTCCTGTCTTCAATCTTTGCCAGCATCAGGGTCTTTTCCAATATTTGGTCAAACGTTATTCTGGGTGTGTCTGCGGGGGTGTTTTTGGATGAGATTAGCATTTGAATTGGTGGCCTGAGGAAAGCAGATGGCCCTCCCCCATGTGGGGAGGCTTCAAGCAATCTGTTGAAGGCCTGGGTTTTGAACAGAAAGGCCAACTCGACTCTCTTGCCAGCAAGAGAGACTGTCTGCAGCCTGACAGCAAAGCTGAGATATTGGTCTTTTCCTGTCTTTGGACTTGAATTAAAACCCCCTCTTCTCCAGGATCTGGAGTCGGCTAGCTTTCGATCTGGAACCTGCCCTTCACCTTTCCTGACTCTCAGGCCTCTGATCTCAGCCTGGGTCAAGTCTGCTTGTGTGCCCAGCTGCCTGGCTGTGGATCTCAGGGCTTCTCAGCCTCCATAATTGTGTAGGCCAGAGCCTTCAATTCCTTCTCATCAACCTCTTTATGTGTGTATGCTGCTGGTTCTGTTTCTCAGGAGAACCTGCCTGATGCATCTGCTTTGGAGATGCTTTCTGAGTCTATGTTTTCTTTCCCATCCTCACAACTACCTCCACTAAACCCGTGTGTGCTGCGTGCTAATTTGCTTCAGCTGTGTTCAACTTTTTGCAACCCCATGGACTGTAACCCGCCAGGCTCCTCTGTGCATGGGATTTCCCAGGCAAGAATACTGGAGTGGGTTGCCATGCCCGCCTCCAGGGGTTCTCCCTGACCCAGGGATTCAAGCCGCGTCTCCTATGTCTCCTGCATTGGCAGGTGGGTTCTTACGTGAGCCAAATTGCTTTGACTGAGCGAAGTGAAGAACTCAACACTCTGCTGGCTGTCCTTCCTGCCAGACTTTGCTCACTTGCTAAAGGTTCTTTGACTTCATGAAATACAACTTGAAACTGCTGCTGAGTCACTTCAGTTGTGTCCGACTCTGTGCAACCCCATAGACGGCAGCCCACCAGGCTTCTCCGTCCCTGAGATTCTCCAGGCAAGAACACTGGAGTGGGTTGCCATTTCCTTCTCCAGTGCATGAAAGTGAAAAGTAAAGTGAAGTTGCTCAGTCGTGTCTGACTCTTAGCGACCCCATGGACTGCAGCGCACCAGGCTCCTCCATCCAAGGGGTTTTCCAGGCAAGAGTACTGGAGTGGGTTGCCATTTCCTTCTCTGAGCTTGAAACTACTGTGCCTACAATGTCAAGACCAACTGTTTAGCCTGATATTTACGCCAAGCAGAATCTGAGCCCTGGGGCCTCTCCAGCACATCTTTGGCCATGCCCATTCTGTGTCAGGTAGGCAAGTCCTCTCTAAAGAGACCATTGTTGTTGTTGTTATTTAGTCATTAAATCCTGCCCAACTCTTTTGTGATCCCATGGACTGTAGCCCACCAGGCCTCTCTGCCCATGATCTTTCCCAGGCAAGAATACTGGAGTGGGTTGCCATTTCCTTCTCCAGGAGATTTTCCTGACCTGGGGATTGAACCCTGGTCTCTTGCAGAGTCAGGCAGATTCTTTGTACAACTGAGCCATTAGGGAAGCCCCATACTCGGCTCTTTTGCACATGCCAGTTTCTCTGCTGGGAAGACCTTCTTGTTCCCACACCATGATGTGTCCAACAAGCTCATTCCCATCCTTCAAGATGAGCTCAGATGTCACCTTTTTGTGAAATCCATCCTGATTGTGGACAGAGCTTGCCACCCCCTTCTCAGGTCCCCTTGCCACTGATCCCATCTGAGTATTATTATCAATGTGCTTTGCCTCCCACCTTCCTCTGCTGCAAGTCCGTGGAATACCAGAGCGATCTCTCTGGTGCTTAGAAGAGTTCCCAAACATGCAGCAAGTGCACGTTTCAATTTGCGGAATGAACAAACAATGACTATGCTGTCTGCATCTGACTATAACTAGATTTTCAAAATATTGGTCAGTGAGACAACCACAGATCTTTTAATCCTGAAGGTTTATCCAGATTATTTGACCTAATTCTTTAACACCGCATCATCAGATAATTCCTTGTGAGCGGACCACAGTAATGTCAGCAAATACCGTGCTGAATTTCACCTCCACTGCAGCGTGGAGAGCCTGGAGTCCTTTCATGAATGCACTCGCAGAGAGAGATCTGAAGATTAGCATTCTTGTAATGAGCAGGAGAGAAACAGTCATTGAAATTGTTCAGGTGGTATCAGTAAAGCCTCTCTAAGCAGCGACATTCAGTCAACAGCAGTGAGAGATAGTGGGTTTCACAGGTTGGTCATGGGGAGGTTTGTAAGTGTCATAGTTTATAAAAGATTAAAGGTAAAGGAAATAAGGCACAGCTCCAGTGACCTAATTTCAGGAAACACTTTGTCTAAAACACAGCCCAGAAGGAAATAGTAAGGAGGATAGAACAAGTTCTTTGGAAATTTGTTGTTGTTTAGTCACTAAATTGACTTTATAAAAGGACTTTTATGACCCTGTGGACTGCCACGCCTCTATGCAGAGGAAAGCCCATGTGAAGACAGACAGAGAAGGCAGCAGTCTGCAAACAGTGGACCTCATCTCCCTCCCGGGGGGCCCACTCTTCATATCTTCATATCAGGGCCCCAACTCACACACTCTTGTTCCCTGTTCATTTTTAACCACAGGGATAATGAAAATTTCCTGAGTGGGTTTCCCGTAGCTCACCCCAAGTGCCCACAATGGCCTTTGATTCCTACCCCTAGTGTTTCTCTGACACGCCTGCCATCAGTGGGAACTGACTCATTAAACACACATGCTCAGCGCAGACGTGGGGCAATACCCAACCAAGGGTTTAGGAGCCCATAGGTACGTGCTTCCAGGTTGACCTCGGGCGGGCCATTCTAGGAGCTGTCATCACTCCTGAGTAGGTCCTGGGTGGAACCGAGCCCCAGATGCACGTGGCAGTGACCTCAATAATATGCCCATGGGTGGGTTTTTCCTCCTTCCCTCACTATCGCAGGCCCCTGACTGCTGCTCCCTGAGGTTCTGTTACAAGTCAGCTACCCACACCCCAGGCTGTCTTTTGGGGAACCCAAGCTAAGACAAGCAGTGACAGGATGCCCCACAGTGGCCTCATCTCAGCTGTGTCTCAAGTTCAGCTTTGCTTTGTTCTTTGACAGTCACTGAGCACTTTACTGGGGATTGTCTGCTCCCCTTTCTCGACTCATGCGTCTTTTCTCCCTGCATTAGACCCTGGTGGAGGTGGGGTAGAGTGTTGCCCTCCTGGTAATCTTTATCAGATACTAGGACTAGAAAGATTCATAGTGACTGAACCAGAGGGACAGTACCCCCTATAGAATTCTGACTTAATGATATTTGTTTCAGTTGAAGGATTTCTGTTCTATGTTATACATGGCCCCAGAGGCATTCCATGGCATTGAAATGCCACACTGGACTTGAGCCACCGTGTTTTAACACTTTTGTATACAAAAAGATTTCGTTTCGCTTAGGTTTATGGAAGATGGAGTTGTGGAGTCATACTGGGCGAGAACAGAGCCTGTCAATCTAGGTCTTTGGTATCCATATGGTGTACGTGGATGTGTGTTCCTTTATTTTTAAAAATCCTCTTCCATAATTAATTACAGTAAGAAAATGAACTTTCACCCCGTTATTGTCTACCATGTGCCTCTTGCCAATTAGCACGGTTGCACTTCACAGCTTCATTTAGTATCAGTCATGAAACTTGAAGAAAGATGGCACCGTTTTGGAATATTAATTCAAGTGCATTTCCCTGGGGCATTAAACCTTCTGACATCCTGGACTCTTTCTATTTGGGAGAAAGTTTTTGAATTTTCAATTCAAATAAAGCTTAAAGCTTAGCTTATAGAGACAATCTTCTCTCTTTATGCTGGAATCCCTGTTCTCATATTAGCCCATTTCCTGCTAAGGGCAAGAGGCTTTGTGTGTGTGTGTGTGTGTGTGTGTGTGTGTGTGTGTGTGTGTGTGTGTGTGTGCGTGCACGCAGTCAGTCAGTCGTGTCTGACTCTTTGTGACCCCTATAGACTGTAGCCTTCCTGGCTCCTCTGTCCATGGGATTCTCCAGGATAGAGTGGGTTGTCATTTCCTTCTTCCTGACCCAGGGATCAAACTTGGGTCTCCTGCATCTCAGGAGAATTCTTTACTGTCTGAGCCACCAAGGAAGCTCCGGGAAAAGAGGCTACCAAATCTTTAACAGATCACGATTCCTGACCAGCCCAAGAGCTCCTTGGTATTCCTTCCCAGATCAGGCTTCCTGAGATTTCATTGAAGGTGAACTAATGCGTTTTAGAAACTCATCAGCGCAGGAAGGGCTTTTGGAGATATAACCCTCAGTCCTGTGCATGGTACGTGATGCAGGCTCAGTAAGTCTCTCTGTGGATATTGAGGGACTGATACCTCATAATCACCAGATGAGGAATCTTTGAGTGAATTTCTGAGAAGTGCTGATGTGCTTGGGCTTAAGAGTGTGCCCGGTGCCCAGTGATGGGATTCCCCCTCTGCTCTGCATCCTGGGGGGCCCCTGAGCATCCCCAGTGTTCTGTGATCAGAGCCTAGGGGCTCCTAGTGTGCCCAGGAAAGAGCCATGCATTTCCTGGGAGACCCAACAGTTCTTGCACACACAGTTTGCTCAGCCAGGAAATGCACTCCATTCACAAGAATCCCAACATCTCTAGAGCAGGAGACGCTACCCTTTAGCAAGTCTCCTCCACTGGGTTGCAGGGAACCTGGCTCTTTTCCTCATTGGCAATTGTAGTTTCTTGCCCATTGAGACCTCCTGAAATATGTCTCCTGGACACAGTTTTGGTTTATTCCTGCTCACCTTTTTGATTCATTTCGTGCACAGCTTGAGCCTAACTTTGTTGATAATTTTTCCATATTCTCTTAAACCATGTCCCCAGCCAGCAGCCATAGTAATTGTTGAGCCTGAAGGCAGGAGTCTGCACTTTGACCTGTTTCTTTCCACCAGTTCCTTATAAACATCTTAGTTCATCTACTGGGAAAAGTAAACCACCTCCAAGGCCCTTGCAGGCACACCATGTGCCCTGTTGCCCTAACTGAGGTTCTATTCCCAGCTTACCTGCCTATGGATTCCTCAGTCTCTCCCCCAACCCCTTCTTCCGCAAGGATCAATTCACTCATTTGTTTGTTTATCAAGCATTTCGGGCCACTGGGCTTTGTGAAGCATGAGACGAATCAGGCAAATGTCATGCCCGCGAGAGGTTCCCAGTCCAGGGAATAAGAAAGACACAAATACTGAAAAATTATAATCCGTGTGATGGAGCTGTGAAAGCGGGAAGGCCAAGGGTCATGGAGCAGAGAAGGGGCTCTGAACTGGGGTGCTGGAAAGATCCCCTCTAGGAAGAGGGGTTTTTAGGGCAGAGAGTGAACGGGACTAAACTATCTGGAATAGTGGGGTGGGGGAGACTTCCTAGGACGTTTCAAGCTTGTGAGATGCAGCTTGGGGAGATGATGACAGTTGCGGTGTGGAAGGCTTAAACTTCATGAAAAGAGATTCTATTTCACGATCTGCTGTACTCTAGACGAGGGGTCCCCAATCTCTGGGATTTAATATCTGATGATCTGAGGCAGAGCTGATGTAACAATAATAGAAATCAAGTGAAAGTGTTAGTTGCTCAGTTGTGTCCGACTCTTTGCAATCCCATAGACTATAGTCCACCAGGCTCCTCTCTCCAGGGGATTTCCCAGGCAAGAATACTGGAGTAGATTGCCATTTCCTTCTCCAGAGGATCTTCCCAACCCAGGGACTGAACCCGTGTCTGCTGCATTGGAGGCAGATTCTTTAAAGTGCCCAATCGATGTAATGTGCGTGAACCATCTTGAAATCATCCCCTCCACTGCTGGCCCATGGAAAAATTGTCTTCCATGAAGTTGCTTCCTGGCGCCGAAAAGATTGGAGACCACTGCTCTAGACAGGGGGACCACTGGAAAACTCTGTAGCAAGGGAACGGTCGTCAGTCTTTGGTTTGGAGTCTGGCTTGAAGGGGCTGAGACAGGATGTTGCAGGTCTGCTGATGGTGAGAGGGCAAGCAAAGCGCAAACTGTGAGCAGAGCAGGGCAGGGAGAGAAGGTGGAGAGAAGGTGCTGGTTGAGAGTGCTTGTTGGGTGGTAGTTGGCTCCATCGGGGGGTCAGGGGGTGGTGATGAAGACAGTGGCTGACTGTTCAGTGTCTCTGAATTCCCATCAGTGTCTGGACTTCAGATGTCTCCCAGGTAGCCACAATGACTGCTGCTTCTGGTTCTTCCACACACTCCCTCTAGGACCATTTTCCCTGTCCCCACCCTGTCTCATCCCCTCTCAAATGCAAGCCCACCTTCTCCTTGGGCCAGTCTCTGAACTTCTCCCAAGCAAGAACACTAGAGTAAGTAGCCATTTCTTTCTCCAGGGGATCTTCCTGACCCAGGGATCAAATCCAGGTCTCCTGCACTGCAGGCAGGTTCTTTACCATCTGAGCCACCAGAGAAGCACCCCCCCCCCCAAACTCTAGAGTGTCCTTTCTCTGAGACCCCAGAGCTTTATTTCTATACAGGTATTGATCTTTGGCAGGGTTGATATTGCTCTTTACATTAAGAATGAACTTGTTCACCAAAAAATAATTAGCACAAGAAGACAGAATATTATTAGGGGCCTCATTAATTTCACCAAGTTTATTTGAATCGCAGCAGGATGTCAAATCAATAATGATGGCTAATTAAGAAAAACACATCTGATTTCCTTAAAGTACATGGAGGGGGCACCACAAAGGCTGCAGGGGGGAGGAGGGTGAGAAGTTTCTGATAAATAGAGATGGTACCTCCTCTCTTAAATGGAGGGGACCAAAGGTCAGCTAGGTAGGTGTCCTTGCTGAATTAGGGAAAGGTTGACTGCAGTAGGTGTGAAATTTGAAGTGATTAACTCCAGAGGCACTAGTGGCCTGAGACTCCATGTCATCATGAGACGTCCCCCTTCCCCTATCAGATTTCATTAGAAGACTGAATTAGGGTGAAAAATAAGGAATTAGAACCAGCTGGTTTTGAATCCTGGTCCTTCCACTTATCCCTGGGGCAGGAAGATCCCCTGGAGTAGGAAATGGCAACCCAGTACAGTATCCTTGCCTGGAAAATCCCATGGTCAGTGGAGCCTGGCAGGTAACAGTCCATAGGGTTTAAAAGAGTCAGAACACACCTGAGCATGCATGCACCCTCCGCTTATATCTGTGCTACTTTGGGAAACTCCTATAATAAGTCGGCGACCGTAAGACTAACCTTCTAGGATACTGTGAATTTTAAGTGAGATGTTTTAGAAGGGCTTGGTTGCCTCATGTAGGATGTACTCAAGAAGTGTCCTCTCTTCCTGCCTCTTCTTTTGATTCCATCCCTCCCCTGGAGAGGGACCAAGTGTCCCACTGCTGACTTTGTTCAGCAGGGGTGAGGCCATGTCCAACCTCAGAGGGAACCCAAGTCTTCCCTATGTTTCTCTCCATGTTGAAGCTGTGGAAGAAGCCCTGAAAAGTGAAAGTTGCTCACTTCGTGTCCGACTTTTTGCGACCCCATGGACTATGCAGTACATGGAATTCTCCGGGCCAGAATACTGGAGTGGGTACCTGCTCCCCTCTCCAGTGGATCTTCCCGATCCAGTAATTGAACCTGAGTCTCCTGCATTGCAGGCGGATTCTTTACCAGCTGAGCCACCAGGGAAGCTGAAGAGTACTGGAGTGGGTAGCTGTTCCCTTCTCCAGTGGATCTTCCTGACCCAGGAACCGAACTGGGTCTCCTGCATTGCAGGCAGATTCTTTACCAGCCGAGCTACCAGGGAAGCCTGGAAGAAGCCCTGGGTGTCTGCCATCTTCTATTAGAGGTGATTTTATTACTTCCACCCTGTTCTCTGCTCAGTAACAGTGGCAAGCTTTGAGAGCTCTCAACATCAGGATGTTTGGGCAGAGTCCACCAGCTTCAAACAGAACAATTTGTTCTGAGCACACAGCCCCAAGTGATGGGAGAGGAAAGAGTGGGAGGCTTGATCTACAAAGGAGCATCCTTTCCTCTGCTCCTGCCAGGGAGGAAGGGAGGGAGCATGAGCAACCCACCCATGGAGGAAATGCTGGTGTGGCTTTTCAGCTCAGCTCATGTGTTTCATTTGTATTGTTTTAAGGGAATTTTTTCTTTCGGATATTTGAACTGATTCCTTGGAAAGCCAGGTGCAAAACCAAGGAACCCTCAGTGGCTCATTTTGAAGCCAGTTAGAGGGTTTTCCTGCTTGGTGTCGGGAACTTGAAATGACTTTTCACATTGAGAGCACTCCCACTTTAAAGATGGGTAAACTGAGACTTGGGGTTTCTCAAGTGGCTCAGCAGTAAAGAACCTGCCAGCCAATGCAGAAGACACAGATTCGACCTCTGGTCTAGAAGCTCCCCTGCTGTCTGGGAAATGGCTACCCACCCCAGTATTCTTTCCTGGAAAATTCCATGGACAGAGGAGCCTGGCAGGCCACAGTCTGGCAGGTCGTAGCATCTGACAGGACTGAGGCACTGAGGATGCCCACACACAAACTGAGACTCAGAATGTTCTTGCAGTTCTAAGTGGCAGAGGCAGGCGGGACCCAGGAGGAAGGCTGATGGGGTTGGGGACTGCTGACACGTGCTCCTCTTAGAGCCCCTCATCGCTGTTTCCATGTCAGCCTCCCCCTCTCAGGAGGGTGCCCTTGTCTAAGAATTAGGAGCGTGCCCCACCCATTTCTGGGTTGCCGGTGCCTCTGTGCATGCTTGGCACATGGCAGAGACCAGCCCGTGTTCAGTGACTGAACAGAGGAATAGTGGCCATAGGGACCCAAGATCCAGGCGTGTGTTCTGAACCAGAGCCCAGAGCCCTGCCGTGCAGGAAGGACGGCGGGGACCAGTGGCGCCCCCACTGGTGGGAGTGGGTACAGGGCCCCCATGCTGGCTGAGGGCCCGGTAGCCCCAGCCCAGACCCTGAATGTGCAGTCTCATCTACCCCCAAAGCGTGTGTGTGCGGAGGGCAAGGTTATCCTTGTCACAGATGAGGAAACTGAGACTCAGACAGGTTTACCAGCTTGCTGAAGGCTTGTTGTTCTTTAGTCGCTCAGTTGTGTCTGACTCTTTGAGCTCCCATGGACTGTAGTCTGCCAGGCTTCTCTGTCCATGGGATTTCCCAGGCGAAAATAGTGGGTTGCCAACCTAGGGATTGAACTGATTGAACCCGGGTCTCCTGCATTGGTGGGAGGATTTTTTTTTTTTTTACCACTGAGCCACCAGGGAAGCTCTGCTGAAGGTTACTCAGGGAGGAAAAGAGGAAGTCAGGTTGCCTCTTCAAATCCCATGTCCCAGTTGCCAGCTCTGCAGTAGAAATGGAAAAGAATGATAAGGAAGGAACCATGGGACAAGGGAGGAAGTTTACGGACCTCTTAGGAGAGGGCTTTTCTCTCCGGGGCTAGATAGGGGAGCTTTCCTAGTTAGGTCAGCCTCGTTAGGTGCAGGGTGCTGGCAGCTCCAATTCGGTGCAATAGAAGGGGAGTGAAAGTGAAAGTCGCTCAGTCGCGTCTGACTCTGCAACCCCATGGACTGTACAGTCCATGGAATTCTCTAGGCCAGAATACTGGAGTGGGGAGCCTTTCCCTTCTCCAGAGGATCTTCCCAACCCAAGGATCTAACCGGGTCTCCTACACTGCAGGTGGATTCTTTCCCAGCTGAGCCCCAAGGGAAGCCCAAGCATACTGGAGTGGGTAGCCTATCCCTTCTCCAGTGGATCTTCCCGCCCCAGGAATTGAGCTGGGGTCTCCTGCATTGCATGCAGATTGTTACCAGCTGAGCTATCAGGGAATCAGTGGTTAATTTCTAGCAGGAAGTGCTGAGCTGAGAAGCACGGTCAGGGTGGGAATGAGCTGGGTGTGATATTAGTGCTGGGGCATCATCAAAGAGTGTATGGGCAGGATGGTTTCAAAGGCAGCAAGATGGGGGTTCCAGAACAGGAGTAGGGGTGGAGGCTTCATCCCCTTGGCCGTGAGAGGTTGGAAACCTGAAGGAGCAAATGGATGGGTGCTCTAGTGCTCACAGCTCTCGTAATTTGAATGATGCTATGGGACAAGCAGGGGCTCCATAAATATTTTTTAATGAATAAATGAAGAATTGGCAACCCTCTAGTTATGAGTCTTATAGGGGGTGTGGCTGGATCTCAGACACAGAGCAAGGCACTGCAGGTGACCCAGAAAGTTGAGATTTGAAGGCCATTCTGGTAGGATCTGGGGCCTCAGACTGCTTGAGTTCTTCCTGGAAAACTTTCATTAGGTCTGGGGACTTGGAGGGAGCAGAGCCTGACACATGGTCACCAGTCCGCTTGGGGGGACGGAGAGAGAGCAGGCGGGCACCAGGTGCCATCGACACCATTTTCTCTGGATCTTCTCTACTTTGTGTCAGCTCCAGTGGACGGCTTGGCAGCAAGGTCTCTTTTCTTCTATGTTCTGTTTCCTTTTCCCAGGGGCACCTCTAGCTTTTAGCTTATGGTCAGAGTGGAGAAAAGTACCACCCAAGGAAGGTTCTTGCAGCTCAGATGTCAGCTCCAGCTCCTGCTCACACATCCAGATGGATCTTACCTCCAGCATCCTGGCAGGAACTGCTCATCCCAGTTTTATTAAGGCAGACACTGACCAAAGGGATCACTTCTTCCAAGAGAAAAAAGCATTAAGGAATTTTTTTCCCAGACCCTTTGAGTATGGAGACCTGGGACAGTCACCCTCAAGGGAGACTGAGCTCAGTTTTCTGGATGCTCCTCTCAATCAGTTTGAAAGATAATGCTGGCACAGAAGATCACACGTCTATTTTAATAAAGGTCACAGAAGGATGTCACAATCCTCCCCAAAGCCATTCCTTGTCCTGTGGCACCGATCCCCTAGACTCTGGCTGTCCTTCCAGATATGGGGACACTTCCCACCAACATAGCTAAGTCGGGGGTGAAGTTCTGGTTCGTAGGAAGGCAGAGCAAAGAGCTCTGGGGCTTTTAAGTCTCCTACCATTGGCTTTGCTCTGACTTTGCTCTTGTTTGTCCTTCAGAACCTGAAAAGAGCCCAGTTAATGAGCAGCCAATCTGTCTTCACCAACTGCAGCTCAAGTTTCTTTCTGCCTTTGGCAATTTCACCTGCTGTGTTCCCTTCAATGGGGCCCGGCTAGAAACTGCAGCAAGTCGGGATAAGTTTAATTGGGCCCCAAATGTGATTAACCAAGACTGGCTCACATATGCTCTGCTGGTGTTTAGCATGCCACAAATTCTAGCATTACCCAGTGGGTCCTAAAAGCCATTCTCTTTTTAATGTTCCTTGCCTAGTTTACTCAAGTTGGAATTTAAATCAAAGGGTAACGTCTATATTGGGGATAACTTTATAGTTTATCTTAATATAATGGCTAATAAATGTCATGTTTTAAAGGAGCTTTATAAAAACAATAGTTTTAACAATGCTATATACTTTTAAGGAAATCTGGTAAGCAGTTGACTGAATCTGGTACACTGTAATTTTACGCATTATAAGAACAGAGCTACAAGAATAGGGGGTGATAGGCTCAAAGGTACCGAACCAGAGCCAACATGGATATTGGAATGTCCACAAAAATAGAAATGGAGCATCCTGCATCTCTCCAACTCAAGTCCAAATAGGTCTCCTTGGAAACAGGGTTTCTTCATCAGCTTCTTTTAAATTGGAAAGATGTAAGCATGGCTCAGAGGTAAGGAACCCTCCTGCCATTGCAGGAGATGCGGGCTCAACCCCTGGGTTGGGAAGATCCCCTGGAAAAGGACAACCTACTCCAGTATTTCTCCCTGGGATATCCCATGGACAGAGGAGCCTTGCCGGCCACAGTCCACAGGGTTGCAAAGATTTGAAGACAACTTAGCTACTAAAACAACAACAAAGTGTTAATGCATGTTCAGGGGACCTTCTTAGAATCAACATTTCTAATTCTAGCGTTTGGGGAAAAACCCTTCACTGACTCCATCTTGGTAGAATGGGATCCTGGGAGATCATGTGAAAGGATTTGATAGTTTTAATCTTGCCCTGGTCATGCCTCTGACATGACCTGCAGCTTTAGGTGGATCCCTTAATCTCACAGAGGTTTGTGCTCTTCATCTGTGAGACGAGGGATTTGGGCAAGGTCTCTGAGTCTGGCTCCATGCTTGTATGACTCTATTCCACGTTCTATTTGAAGAAGAAAGACTGTGGGACTTCTCCAGAGCCCATTCTATTTTCAGAAAGGAACAAAACACTCACCAAAAAGCATGTGTCATCCGGCTGACTGTACACAACATCCTGGGTGAAACAGACGTGTTCTGGCAACTCTGTTAAATGTCATCTCAGAAGAGGTGAGTTTCTGATGAGCTCATAAATACATCTTTTCTGTCTGTTCTAGAAAAGCTTGCTGATTTTATTTATTTATTTACTTTTAACAAGTCAAGTTATATAAGCTGGCTAGACCACTCCAAATCAGCACCAGGATGTATGGGACATGAGGGCACTGACAAATTTCCAGTACCCTTATACGATTTCTGAAATACCTACATTAATAATAGTTGCCCAGATAAATATAACCTAGGGAAGAATAAGCATTTCTTAGTTGGCAGTGTTTTTTGTGCAACTGAACATAACAAATAAACCTAATTACTTTTTAACATTTTTCATTTTAAAAAGGGAAAGAGCAAACTCTTTGAGATTTTCCAGGGGCCCTCTGGGAAATATCAAACTCAGTTTGAGAGCAAGAAGATTTCATTTAGGACTTGATTTGGGAAAGGCAAAGTTGTCAAAAATGTCAAGAGGTGTGAACACCTGACGAAACAGAATCATAGGTCACTGGGAACAGTTCTTGGCTGTCTATTTAGCCAAAGTAACAATAAAATGTTTCCAAAGTGAAGGAGATAGCATCGTTATTTAAAAAAAAAAAAGTGCAAAAGAAAACCAACAACACACCTTATTGTTGTTGTTGTTCAGTTGTTAAATTGTGTCTGACTCTTTGTGACCCTATGTACTGCAGCATGCCAGTCTTCCCTGTCCTTCACCATCTCCTGGAGTTTACTCAAACTCATGTCCATTGAGTCAGTGATGCCATCCAACCATCTCATCCTCTGCCACCCTCTTCTCCTTTTGCCTTCAATCTTTCCCAGCATCAGGGTGTTTTCCAGTGAGTTGGCTCTTCATATCAGGTGGCCAAAGTATTGGAGCTTCACCTTCAGCATCAGTCCTCCTAATGAATATTCAGGGTTGATTTTCTTCCAAATTGACTGCTTTGATCTCTGTGCTGTCCAAGGGACTCTCAAGAGTCATCTCCAGCACCACAGTTTGAAAGAATCAATTCTGCAGTGGTCAGCCTTCCTTATGGTCCAGCTTTGCTCATCCATACATGACTACTGGAAAAACCATGGCTTTGACTATATGGAATTTTGTAGGCAAAGTAATGTCTCTGCTTTTTAATATGCTGTCTAGGTTTGTCATAGCTTTTCTTCCAAGGAGCAAGCATCTTTTTATTTCATGGCTGCAGTTATAGTCTGTGTGATTTTAGAGCTCAAGAAAATAAAATCTGCCACTGTTTCCATTTTTTCCCCATCTCTTTGCCATGAAGTGATGAGACTGGATGCCATGATCTTAGTTTTTTGAATGTTGAGTTTTAAGCCAGTCTTTTCACTCTCCTCTTTTACCTTCATTAAGAGGTTCTTTCTTTTAAAAGTAAGAAGACCGGATTCTCTTACATAATCAAAGACATGATAAACACAGCATAAAACACAAGAAATGGCTTTGATAAGACACAAAATCTTTGTTTCCTAGGCAGATTACTTAAAAGGTAAAGAAAAAACTACAGTCTCTTGTTAGGAACAGACTAATAGTCCAAGAAAACTTTGTTGTTCCAACAGAGAAAACTAAACTCTAGTTTTATATAAGTATCAATGCTAAAGCTCATTAAAAAAGCCTCACATAAATAAATTTACCCAATCTAGCTAACTTTCACTTTATGTTATAAGATTTCATTTTCAAGATTTTCTGCAGACCTTTTACTATTTGATTGTGAATTACTGAAAAGACCCTGCAAACTGTTTTAAGGCAGTTATTATAAAACATAATTATTATTATTTATTATTTTTAGCATACAATTTAATAAGAATTGTACCATTCCTCTCTTAAAATTGACTGCTTGAGAAGAAAAACAGAAAAGTCATGTTGGAAAAATATTTTAGAAGGGTATCACCTATGTATTTTTTAGGAAAATGTCCAAAGTATACAGAAGGCAGAAATCTTACTCAGACTGTTTTAGTTTATTGAATTTTCTCTGCCTTGAAAATCATAGCATAGTTCTCTTGAGACATTTCTAAGGATGTATTACATCATAAAGTACACCAAGGATAGTAACCCATATAAAACATAATTATTATTTAAAAGTACATTCTTTAAACTTTTATTCCACACATGAGCTTAAAGCACATGGTAGGGCTTCCCTGGTGGCTCAGTGGTAAAGAATCCGCCTGCCGATGCGGGAGCCAACAGTTTGATTCCTGGGTTGGGAAGGTCCCCTGGAGGAGGAAGTGGCAACCCGCTCCAGTATTCTTGCCTGGAGAATCCCGTGGACAGAGGAGCCTGGTGGGCTACCGTCCAGGGGGGTCACAAAAGAGTCAGACACGACTGAGCGCTACGTCTATCATCTAGGAAAGGAATACAGACGCCAAGTCAGGGAAGGGAGAAGGGTGGATGAGTGGGAAACGAGTCAGCCAAGCAGTGGCAGGAAAACCCGGGGGATCAACTCAGAGAAGCCAAGAGGAGGAAGTGTGGTCCCAAAGGATGGAGAGAGATTTCTGCACAGGGTCTCAGAAAGCAGGCTAGGAGACTAAGAATGTGACAATTAAGGTGTCACTGTGGACTTGCAGAGGAGCCGTTCTGGGAGAAGATGTGGAACCAGGATTGCCTGCGGAGCATGCTTGGGCAGCCCTCTGTCCCATGCTCTGCACCAGCCATTCACCATCTGACTCCCATGGAGCTGGAACACACGTTGTATCAGTTCAGTTTGCCTGAGGACCAAACTGATTTATGCCTTGTTTCTGGGTCTTCTTCTTTAATTAAGGATATGAAAATAAAACATTTCTTACAAAGAAAAAAAAAAGGTGTTTTATAGCAGCTTAGGGAATGGAACTGTTTATTAAGGAGAAGAAAAATGCAAAATGGAGGATAAATACAATGAAATTACTCTTAACCAAACAGAGCTCTCAGACATATGAAAAAATGCTCAACTTGTAATAAAAGGAATACGAAGTAGTGAGATACTCTTTTTCTTTCATTGATTTGGCAAAGATTTAAAAAGACATTTATGCATGGTAATACCCTGTGATGGTGAGGCCAGATGTACTTGGGCATTTCAGCACAACTATGGGAGTAGAACCTTTGGGATGATATTTTGATGGGATATTTAAGAGCCTTAAAGATATATATAGAATTTATCTGGTGGTTCAGTGGTTAAGAATCCACCTACCAAGAAAGCAGGAGTGGCAATACTCATATCCGATAAAATAGACTTTAAAACAAAGGCTGTGAAAAGAGACAAAGAAGGCCACTACATAATCATCAAAGGATCAATCCAAGAAGAAGATATAACAATTATAAATATATATGCACCCAATATAGGAGCACCGCAATATGTAAGACAAATGCTAACAAGTATGAAAGGGGAAATCAACAATAACACAATAATAGTGGGAGACTTTAATACCCCACTCACACCTATGGACAGATCAACTAAACAGAAAATTAACAAAGAAACACAAACTTTAAATAATACATTAGATCAGTTAGACCTAATTGATATCTATAGGACATTTCACCCCAAAACAACGAATTTCACCTTTTTTTCAAGTGCTCATGGAACCTTCTCCAGGATAGATCACATCCTGGGCCATAAATCTAAACTTGATAAATTCAAAAAAATCAAAATCATTCCAAGCATCTTTTCTGACCATAATGCATTAAGATTAGATCTCAATTACAGGAGAAAAACTACTAAAAATTCCAACATATGGAGGTTGAACAACACACTTCTGAATAACCAACAAATCACAGAAGAAATCAAAAAAGAAATCAAAATATGCATAGAAACTAATGAAAATGAAAACACAACAACCCAAAACCTGTGGGACACTATAAAAGCAGTGCTAAGAGGAAAGTTCATAGCAATACAGGCATACCTCAAGAAACAAGAAAAAAGTCAAATAAATAACCTAATTCTACAACTAAAGCAACTAGAAAAGGAAGAATTGGAGAACCCCAGAGTTAGTAGAAGGAAAGAAATCTTAAAAATTAGGGCAGAAAGGAATGCTAAAGAAACAAAAGAGACCATAGCAAAAATCAACAAAGCCAAAAGCTGGTTCTTTGAAAGGATAAATAAAATTGACAAACCACTAGCCAGACTCATCAAGAAGCAAAGAGAGAAAAATCAAATCAATAAAATTAGAAATGAAAATGGAGAGATCATAACAGACAACACAGAAATACAAAGGATCATAAGAGACTACTATCAGCAGTTGTATGCCAATAAAATGGACAACGTGGAAGAAATGGACAAATTCTTAGAAAAGTACAATTTTCCAAAACTGAACCAGGAAGAAATAGAAAATCTTAACAGACCCATCACAAGCACGGAAATTGAAACTGTAATCAGAAATCTTCCAGCAAACAAAAGCCCAGGTCCAGACGGCTTCACAGCTGAATTCTACCAAAAATTTCGAGAAGAGCTAACACCTATCCTACTCAAACTCTTCCAGAAAATTGCAGAGGAAGGTAAACTTCCAAACTCATTCTATGAGGCCACCATCACCCTAATACCAAAACCTGACAAAGATGTCACAAAAAAAGAAAACTACAGGCCAATATCACTGATGAACATAGATGCAAAAATCCTCAACAAAATTCTAGCAATCAGAATCCAACAACATATTAAAAAGCTCATACACCATGACCAAGTGGGCTTTATCCCAGGGATGCAAGGATTCTTCAATATCCGCAAATCAATCAATGTAATTCACCACATTAACAAATTGAAAAATAAAAACCATATGATTATCTCAATAGATGCAGAGAAGGCCTTTGACAAAATTCAACATCCATTTATGATAAAAACGCTCCAGAAAGCAGGAATAGAAGGAACATACCTCAACATAATAAAAGCTATATATGACAAACCCACAGCAAACATTATCCTCAATGGTGAAAAATTGAAAGCATTTCCCCTAAAGTCAGGAACAAGACAAGGGTGTCCACTTTCACCGCTACTATTCAACATAGTACTGGAAGTTTTGGCCACAGCAATCAGAGCAGAAAAAGAAATAAAAGGAATCCAAATTGGAAAAGAAGAAGTAAAACTCTCACTGTTTGCAGACGACATGATCCTCTACATGGAAAACCCTAAAGACTCCACCAGAAAATTACTAGAGCTCATCAATGAATATAGTAAAGTTGCAGGATATAAAATCAACACACAGAAATCCCTTGCATTCCTATACACTAATAATGAGAAAGTAGAAAAAGAAATTAAGGAAACAATTCCATTCACCATTGCAACGAAAAGAATAAAATACTTAGGAATATATCTACCCAAAGAAACTAAAGACCTATATATAGAAAACTATAAAACACTGATGAAAGAAATCAAAGAGGACACTAATAGATGGAGAAGTATACCATGTTCATGGAATGGAAGAATCAATATAGTGAAAATGAGTATACTACCCAAAGCAATTTACAAATTCAATGCAATCCCTATCAAGCTACCAGCCATATTTTTCACAGAACTAGAACAAATAATTTCAAGATTTGTATGGAAATACAAAAAACCTCGAATTGCCAAAGCAATCTTGAGAAAGAAGAATGGAACCGGAGGAATCAACTTGCCTGACTTCAGGCTCTACTACAAAGCCACAGTCATCAAAACAGTATGGTACTGGCACAAAGACAGACATATAGATCAATGGAACAAAATAGAAAGCCCAGAGATAAATCCACACACATATGGACAGCTTATCTTTGACAAAGGAGGCAAGAATATACAATGGAGTAAAGACAATCTCTTTAACAAGTGGTGCTGGGAAAACCGGTCAACCACTTGTAAAAGAATGAAACTAGATCACTTTCTAACACCGCACACAAAAATAAACTCAAAATGGATTAAAGATCTAAATGTAAGACCAGAAACTATAAAACTCCTAGAGGAGAACATAGGCAAAACACTCTCAGACATAAATCACAGCAGGATCCTCTATGATCCACCTCCCAGAATTCTGGAAATAAAAGCAAAAATAAACAAATGGGATCTAATTAAAATTAAAAGCTTCTGCACAACAAAGGAAACTATAAGCAAGGTGAAAAGACAGCCTTCTGAATGGGAGAAAATAATAGCAAATGAAGCAACTGACAAACAACTAATCTCAAAAATATACAAGCAGCTTATGCAACTCAATGCCAGAAAAATAAATGACCCAATCAAAAAATGGGCCAAAGAACTAAATAGACATTTCTCCAAAGAAGACATACGGATGGCTAACAAACACATGAAAAGATGCTCAACATCACTCACTATCAGAGAAATGCAAATCAAAACCACAATGAGGTACCACTTCACACCAGTCAGAATGGCTGCGATCCAAAAATCTGCAAGCAATAAATGCTGGAGAGGGTGTGGAGAAAAGGGAACCCTCCTACACTGTTGGTGGGAATGCAAACTAGTACAGCCACTATGGAGAACAGTGTGGAGATTCCTTAAAAAACTGCAAATAGAACTACCTTATGACCCAGCAATCCCACTGCTGGGCATACACACCGAGGAAAGCAGAATTGAAAGAGACACATATACCCCAATGTTCATCGCAGCACTGTTTATAATAGCCAGGACATGGAAACAACCTAGATGTCCATCAGCAGATGAATGGATAAGAAAGCTGTGGTACATATACACAATGGAGTATTACTCAGCCGTTAAAAAGAATTCATTTGAATCAGTTCTGATGAGATGGATGAAACTGGAGCCGATTATACAGAGTGAAGTAAGCCAGAAAGAAAAACACCAATACAGTATACTAACACATATATATGGAATTTAGAAAGATGGCAATGACGACCCTGTATGCAAGACAGGAAAAAAGACACAGCTGTGTATAACGGACTTTTGGACTCAGAGGGAGAGGGAGAGGGTGGGATGATTTGGGAGAATGGCATTCTATCATGTATACTATCATGTAAGAATTGAATTGCCAGTCTATGTCTGACGCAGGATACAGCATGCTTGGGGTTGGTGCATGGGGATGACCCACTGAGATGTTATGGGGAGGGAGGTGGGAGGGGGGTTCATGTTTGGGAATACATGTAAGAATTAAAGATTTTAAAATTAAAAAAAAAAAAAAAAAGAATCCACCTACCAATGAAGGGGATACAGGTTCGATCCCTGGTCTGGGAAGACTCGATATGCCCTGGGGCTAAGACTCTAGATGCTTAGCCTGAGCGCCCAAGAACTCATACTCTGCAACGAAAGAAGCCACCACAAGGAGAAACCCACGCACTGCAGCTAGAGAGTAGCTCCCACTGGCAGTGACTAAAGAAAGCCCATGCCCAGCAATGAAGACCCAGTGCTGGCAAAAATAAACAAACAAATAAAACTCATTAAAAAATATGTACAGATACTGATCCAGAATTCCATTTCTAGATTTTTCTTCTAAGGAGATAGTTAAAGCTATATGCAAAGCTTCTGTTATAGGAATGTACATTTAAGTGTTACTTATATTACCCCCAAAATGAAAACAAATGAATATTTAATAAAACAGACCTGGTTAAATAAGGTACAGTTATAAGATTAGACTATATAAAGCCATTAAATAATAATTCAGGAAACATTTAGAGACAGTGAAGATATTCAGATTGTATTAATTAGGGATAAAAAAGTATCAAAGCAATATTTATGGAAGGAACCAATAAAAAAAAGTAAGTATCTGAAACAAAACTATACAAATAATTAGCAATAGTTAATATGGAATAGTGGAGGTAATGGCTGATTTTAAATTTTTGCTCATTTTTCTTCTTTGATTTTTCTTTTTTTCCTAAAATGAACATGCATTGATTATGTGTTTGAGATGAATAAGTATTATAAACAAGAACTGAGTCTATTCAAGACTGGGTCTGAGAGAGAAATGTTCGATGCACTGAAATTTTATCAAAGGATAAACCATGAGAGACTCTCTTTCTCACCCGCTTTATTGATGAAGAAATTCCAGCCCGTTGAGGGGAGATACTTGCTAACATATGGATTCTTTTTATTCCTTTTTCCTGGTGTGCAAGTTGGGACCAGTCACCTGGGGAGATCCAAGGAAGCCACGTGAGATAGTGGGAGAGAAGCATGAATCAAGTTCCTGATTCACAAACTGTCTACTTTCCCCACCAATGTCCTCAACCATTCTATCTTTATATATATAAGTGGTGGCAGGACCCCTGGAGTTCCTATCGACTTTCCTGTTGAGAGCGCCTCCACTTGAGATGCAACGGGAACGCCGGGAATCCTTTTCCCGACGAAGCAGGGAAAGGAACACTCATCTATATCTACGAGGTGGAAACAGGGCTCATCGTGATGTTGGCGGGGCCCTCGGTGTTCCTCTCGAGGGAGACGGGTATGTCGGAGAACATCTTCAGTTGCAGCAAGGGTGTGAAGGATGCTTTCGAAGTTCAAGGGGGAAGGTGTGATTTGCCTCAAGACGCCTCAGCGGAAAAGGGCCTCCTGTCCGCTGGAGGGAAGAACCTCCTGGATTTTCTCGAGTTGCGGCAGGTCCCTCTCGAGTTACGACGGGGACCTCAGGGACCCGCTCTTGTGGCCTCAGGAAAGGCCAGTCTCCAAGCGAGTCGCGAGGGGCCTCTCGGGATTCCTCTCCAGTCGGTGACGGGGCCTAAGACCTTGTGTGGAGTCGGGACCGGAACCTGAGGATTCCTCTCCAGTGCTGACATGGATCTTGGGGTACTTCTGGAGTCTCCCCAGGGGAGTCAGTCCTCGTCTCGAGTGGGGACATGCACGTCCGCTTTCCTCCCGAGCTGTAGCAAGATAGACAGATAGATAGATAGATAGATATAGGAGGGTGAAGTAGAAAAGGAAAGTTTTATTATTTTGCCAGGCAAAGGGAGACACACTGGGCTTCTGCCTTGAGAAACTGTGGGTCCCCTATTTATATGTTTAAATTACACAGTGAAGCAGTGTATTTTTAAAGTCTTTATTGAATGTGTTACACTGTTGCTTCTGTTTCACGTTTTGATTTTTTTGGCTGGGAGGCATGTGGGAATCTTAGCTCCCCCACCAGGGATTGAATCCACACCCTCTGCATTGGAAGGTGATGTCTTAACCACTGGACTACCAGGAAGTTCCTGATTTAGCTCTTACATGTAGGATTTCCATTTTGAAAGGAGACTTCTTCCACTTCTCAGTTCATTTTTATCATTTTGGCCCAAACTAATTTCTCAGGACTTTTGAAGAATTTTCCTTCCTGGAAACGTTGAACATCATAGACTACAGATGCTAAATGCTTCTTTTTGTAACCAAAGTTGTCCTCTTCATTCAGGTGTAGTGATGAATCAGAAGACTTCAATCCAACAAGCTACCCCACCCCAAAAATAAGGGAGTCTCAAGATGAAACTTAAAAACACTGGGCAAAAGAGGAAATTTAGAAGTCCCTTACCAAGTTAATTCCTTTACTGATGATAAGATCAACAACAGTTGGAGAAAAACATGTAAATTTGAAGGATGAGGCAATTGTTAAAAGCCCTGGATGGACTACACCAAAAATGATCGTGGTCACTGAGTGGATTGTTTAACCACGATGTTTAGGAAGGAAAGCTCAAAAGTAGGAAATGAACAAATGATGGAGTAGTTACATAGATCTTTCGTCTGGTTAATATGCAATTAAGTTTGGCACATAATATATAGGCACTTGATTCATTTCCAACTGGCCACTTTATCTTCTGCAGCGGATCAGTTGATTATAATTTTACTAATATCATCTTCCCTTTAGATCACCGTAATCAAATGCAGGAAAGGCTTTGAATTATGTGTTCTTTTAGCAGCTATTCAAAAAGTCCACCTTACTCTTTTTATGCCTGGAGGTAGAACTTTGTAAACTTTGCTGTGGTTTGCATCAAATTAAAGAGAGATTTTTTTTTGCTCTGTAACAGGACAAAACACTCTAATTTTTGTGGGTTGAAAATGGGTTGTAAATATTAACATGTACCGAGTGATGAGCTGTCTCTCCTCTTTGAACTGAACTGTGGGCTGAAACTTAAAAAAAAAAAATAGAAATGGTAGGGCTCGCCTGGTGGTCCAGTGGCTGGAACTCCAAGCTTCCAGTGTGAGGCATGTGAGTTCAGTCCCTGGATGGGGAATGAAGATCTCACATGCCTCGAGGCACAGCCAAAAAACTGAAAAGGAAAAGAAATGGTAAATTCCAGGGTAACATGAGATAAATAAATTAACTTAAATCAATTAATTATTTAAATTAGTAAGGAGATCAATCAAAAGATTTGTTATTCTTTTATTTTCTATAAATTATAACACCAAGTAATATCTCGATAATAGTTACATGCTAATATATTCATAAGCTTGAAGATGAGAGTCATTTGTGATTTGCATGACTCAGGGTATCAGAATTGGTCTTTAAGAGAGGATAACAGAGGGGTAACTGTCATCTGCATCCAGGCCTATGCAACACAATCCGATGACCCCTGTGAGCTGGGAAGCTGCTTTGAGCACTGTTGTTGATGCCCTCATGGCAGAAATTATGGGTCGTGAGTGACGTGCATTTGCAACACTCTTCCCTAGGGCTGCTCTATACAGGTGTGTAGGTTGTATCCTCTGTAAGGACGTATGGCTGAGACAGTGAGTGGGAAGTGAAATCAAAGCCATGCTCAGCCGTTACCCGGAGGAAGGGATCTCTTTTCCTAATTTAAATAAATTTATTCAAGAAATGTTTATTGAACACCTACACTGTGCAACGTCTTGAGAAAACCAAAAACAAATGCAAAAGCTAAAATAACAAAAGAGATCCAACCCTCATGAAGCAGACAGCGAAGGGTTGGGGCCTGTGGTTTCTCTCAGCATGCGTTTCCACATCTGTAGAATGTGGACAGTGTTATGTATATGTACGCGCTTGACCCAAACCAGAGCTTGATGAGCGAGTATTCCTTCTGCTGTGGTTTCTGTTTTAGTTTTCCTTTGAGAGAAATTCTTCATGCTTGGTTCATCTATTTTCATCTTTATGAATTAATGTTGTTGTTGTTCAGTTGCCAAGTTGTGTTCAACTCTTTGTGACCCCATGGACTGCAGCATGCCAGCCTGTCCTTCACTATCTCCCAGAGTTTGCACAAACTCATGTCCGTTGAGCTGGTGATGATGCCATCCAACCATCTCATCCTCTGTCATCGGTGTCTTCTCCTGCCCTCAATCTTTCCCAACAGCGGGGTCTTTTCCAATGAGTCAACTCTTCGCATCAGGTGGCCAAAGTATTGGAGCTTCAGCTTTGGCATCAGTCCTTCCAATGAATAGTCAGGGTAAATTTCCTTTAGGGTTGACTGGTTTGATCTTCTTGCAATCCAAGGGACTCTCAAGAGTCATCTCCAGCACCACAGTTTGAAAGCATCAATTCTTCAGAATTAATGGCTGAATCCAATTTGTGAGATTTTTACTTCTTAGATGTCACATGGATCCAAGACATTTAGGCTTTTGACTTTTGGAGTTGATGTCGAGTTCTGTATCTGAATTTATTCTTTGCCTGTATCATCACTGATCCTCTCTGTACACTACTGGCATTATTGAGATAGAAAAGACAGAGGAACAAAGAGTGTCAGGGATGGGCAGGGCCTAGGAATTACTTATGAAGGAGGAGTCTGAGGCCTGGGGAGGGTGTGACATGCCTGTTGTTAGAAGCTAGACCGTGGCCAAGCTTGGACTGGAGACTGGTTCTCTGTTTCTTGCCAGAGTTCTCTGTGTCAACATATGACCTTGAGACTGCCTTCAGATGGTTAAGCGATGAATGTGCATTTGGAAATAACTTTGTTCTCACATATGAAACGTGCTTCACGGAGCACGTGCCATGTGTGTACCCAATCCTGCTTCTCCCCAGTCTAGAGAGTTCTCAAATTTCCTCTGTTCAGCGATCAAGTGGCTGGGGACCTCTCCATGGTTCAATTCATTAGTTTGTGGTGGTTCCAAGCTGTAACAGAAATCTCCCCAGGGACCCATCCTGTGTCTTCTTCATTAAAGGAAGTCTTCCCTTGGTATTTCTCCCTGGCCCTGGTCCAGATATGGAGGAGAGGGATCAAGAGGCAAGGGAGAGGTCTCTAGGCTTAAATGCCAGCAATCCAATTACAGGAATGTTTAACCTTTGTAAATAAAACCCCTGCTTGGCTCGCTTCTCAGATGGAGGGAGGAAAATGAACTGATTTAGTATGAAGCCCCTTACTGAGCAGAGAGGACCAGAGTTTATAACATCCTTCCTGGCAGAGGGAGCTCAGCCTGCTGTTAAAAATTATTCTCCCTCGAAGGCCAACTGGCAGCAGAAACAAGAAAACATGCAGTGCAGTAAGCCACCTCCTCAGGTGCCCTTGCTGGTGACGGGGGCTGTTTACCTCTGCATTTGGGTCAAAAGAGCCATAGGAGGGTCCGGTCAGCAGCTTGGCTTCCATTAAGAACAGGAGAAATAAAATTAAATGTGAAACAGCAGACAGTGGAAGATAACCAGAAAATAGAATTGAATATTTCACACACCCTTGGATAGGGAGGATGGGATAGAAGCAGTACGGGAAGCCACGATGGGAAGATCAAACAGATTCTATGTCTATGTACACACAAATATTCAAGGCAAATAAACTGAAAACTACTTGCCACAAAGGCGGCATCAAAAGGCTGTTGGTTATTATTATTTATAATAAATTCATTCATTTAACATTTATTGGTCTGGCTGCTCCAGAGATCAAAGGCTCAGAGCCCTACGTGCCCCCTGCAGAGAGGGGATAGAATCCATCACCTTTGTTTCTACACTCGAGCTCGTGTGTGCTCAGTCATGTCCGAGTTGTTTGTGACCCCATGGACTGTAATCCATCAGGCCCCTCTGTCCATGGGATTACCCAGGTGAGAATCCTGGAATGGGTTGTTATTTCCTCCTCCAGGGAATCTTCTCAGCCCAGGGATCGAACCTGCATCTCTTGCATCTCCTGCATAGGCAGGTGGCTTCTTTACCACTGAGCCACCTAGAAAGCCTCCTTGTTTCTGTTTATTCATTATCTGAAGTTGTGGTGGGTCAGGGGACTTCTATGTACCTATTTACACACACTGATGAGAAAAGCACCAGGATATTGTTAGGTAAACGGACAAACGTAAGAACCGACAATTTGCAAAAGAGGAAAAATATTTGGTGAGGAAAAATGTGTGAGTTCCCCATCTTGTTAATAATGATTGAAATGCAAATTAAAACGAGGTGGTTTTAGACTACTAAGTGACCAAACTTATTTTTTAATAATACCCAAAGCTAGCACACATGTAGAGAAAAATAAGTAATATTATGCTCTCGTAAATAAATGGTCTTTAGACAGTATTTTGACAATATTTACTGAGAGTCTAAAATGCCCTTATAATTTGAGAGTAATTACAGTTCTGGGAACTTGTGTAAAGGAAGTAATCACAGATGCAGGCAAAGATTCATATATAAGAATATTCATAATATATTCTCCTGGAAAAAGAAAAGCAGTTTTAATGTCCAACAATAGGCAAGCCATGGGGTTGCAAAGAGTCAGACATGAACCGACCCACTAAGCACACAATAGGCAAGTGGACAATAAATTAAGATATATCTATATATTTCCTGGTGCCTCAGATGGTAAGAATCTGCTGCAGTGTGGGAGACCTGAGTTCGATCCCTGGGGAGGGGAAATCCCCTGGAGGAGGGCATGGCAACCCACTTCAGTATTCTTGCCTGGAGAATCCCCATGGACCAAGGAGCCTGGTGGGCTATAGTCCATGGCGTTGCAGAGGGTCGGACACGACTAAGCAACTATATACATATGTGTGTGTGTGGATATATATATATACATATATAAAATAGTTTATTTTGAGTAAAACTCATATTGAAGAATATGTAATGATAATACATATGCTCAAAACACAGTAGAAAGTAAAATAAAAATAGAGATACAAACTCTACAGGAATAGAATCTAAAAAAAAAATATTAAATGAATGAATGTAACAAAACAAACAGACTCACAAACACAGAGAACAAGCTCATGGTTACCAGTGGGGAAGCCGGTGGGGGTGGACAAGTTAGGGGAAGGATATTAAGAGGCACAACCACTGCGTGGGGAATAAATAAGACACGAAGGTTAATGCATAGCATGGGAAACGTAGCCAATATCTGATAATACTTTTTTACATTTATTTTTTAGTTTTGGCTGTGCTGGTCTCCGTTGCTGCTCGAGGGCTTTTTCTGATTGTGGTGAGCAGGGGCTGCTCTCCAGCTGTGGTGTGGGCACCTCACTGCGGTGGCTGCTCTTGTGGCACACAGGCTCTAGAATGTTGTCTCAGTAGCTGTGGCACACAGGCTTAGCTGTCCCACCTCATGGGGAATCTTCCTGGGCCAGAGATCGAACTTGTGTCCCTTGAATTGGCAGGCGCATTCTCAACCACTGGACCACTAGGGAAGTCCTGTAGTAAACACATGATTTTATAAAGACAAAAATAGTAAACTTTAAACCACGCCACCCTCCTATGGTGATGGTTAAGCCATGTGTGAGATTGTCCCATGAGACTGAAACCCAACTTGCCTTGCAGGTAACCAGGAGGGTGTGTAAGCCCTTCCATCGGGTAGAGGTTCTCTCTTTAAGGATCTGAAAATGGGTGAGGCCTGTTGGCCTCCTCCTGGCAGCCTCCCTGGCAGCTTGACCTGGATCTTAGGGGGCCATGTCAGCAGCTTCTGGGGTGTTGGGAAGGCCTGTCAGATGCCTGTCCCCGCCCCCACCCCACCGATAAACAGGATCAAAGTGTTTCTGATGTTCATGGGCTACCCGTGAGCTTCTGGATGGCTCTGCACAAAGAAATTTTAATTCCAAAGCAACATACACCCTTCTGTACCCCAGGCATTGAATAAATCAGTGGCGATCTCCAACTCCATAATTCTAACAGAGCCATCTCTGATGGCTGTGTCAATTTGCTCTCTCGTGGGTTAGCGACCGGCTGTAATTGATGAGGAAACTGACAGCTCTTTGTCTTCCTTCACCACATTTGTCATTTGGCAGCTGGCTTATTCTTTATCTATTGCCTGTGACTCTCTCTCTCTGTGTCTCTCTCTCCCTGGGCACTTGTGGAGCAGATGTATCTCCTCCTCTCCCTACAGACAAAATCTATAAAGCCATAACATGTTTTTAATGCAATTCAGCTTTTTGAAACATGCATAATTGGAGAGTTCCAAAATAATTAGTTTATTATAGTGGGTCTGTAAAAATGAACTTGCATCTCATTTATGAGCCATTAGATCCCATGTTCTACCAGCCTGATTGCTATTAATGCCACCAGCATATAATTTAGCATACTTTATTAAAATGTGTCACAATTGACTGTCTCTTGCTCCCAGCCCCCACCACGTCTGGGGGCTGGGATTGGCTGTTCTTCCCATAGCAGTCCTGCAGCTTCGCTAAGGTATTGATTGATTTATTTAATTGTGGTGAAACATAGGTAACATAAGGGCTTCCCTGGTGGCTCCTGCCTGCAAAGCTGGAGATGCGAGTTTGATCCCTGGGTCTGGAAGATCTCCTGGAGGAAGGCAGGGCACTCCAGTATCCTTGCTTGGAGGATCCCACAGGCAGAGGAGCCTGGCTGGCTACAGTCTATGAGTTCACAAAGAGACACAACTGAGTACATAAAATAATTTATGTTAACCATTTTCAGTTGTACAGTTCAGGGGTATTAAGAATCTTTGACGTGTTGTGTAACCATCAACCACCAACCTTCTCCAGACAACTTTTCATCTTATAAAACTGAAACTCTGAACCCATTCAGCAAAAACTCCCCATGGTATGTAGCTTTTGATACACAGGCTCCTCCCCACCCCATGGTAAGCTGGGTTATGAGGTTCCTTTCCAGGAAAACATATGACATTCATTCTGTTTCTTTCAGGAGCAGTTAAGCAAAGAAAAGAACTTGAGACATGGGGTGATAAGGAAGAAAGAAGAGAAAAAAATTCAGGATGTGTAACGTGTGGCACGGCCCAAGGGTAGATGTCATTGTCCTAGAAGGTAAGAACAATTAGCTCCTTTGGGGAACAACTGGAATTTTCTTTCAAACAAATATAATGAAAATAAAAAATATGATTGCATATCTGCTCTATTCCACATGGGCCAGATGTAGAGCAGGAGGAAGATGAAAGAAAAACAAGTCATATCCTCTCCTTAAGGAACTGCAGGTCTCATGGCAGAGAAGAGCAAGAACTGATGCAAATTTGTACAAGAGACTAGTAATAATGACTCTGTGACAAAAACCTGAGAAGGGAATTGGAGTTGTCTGCAGTCCTGGAATACCACAGGGCTGTTCTCAGAGTAAAGAACTAAGATGTCGGAGGAACAGGTAAGAATAATTCTTCATTATCCCCTTTACGTCCCCCACAGGTGGCTGCCCTGGGTGGGGAGAAGGGGAAAAGCTGCCCCCCCCCAGGGGGAACGTTGAAGAGGGGGAGTGGGCTATAGCAGGACCTCTGTCCCAGGGTCTGGCACTTAATGTGCATGCCCCCAACCCAGAGATGCTGAGCATCAGCATGATGTGACATCCCTTTTTCCCACATGGATGTCATCAAGGGACTGGCCGGAAGGTGACTGGGACCTTCAGGCAGAAACCCTAGAGTCTCGTGCAAAAAGCGAGATAGTAACCGTCTCAGTTTTTTTGTGGTTTCATTACTGAAGAAAGAGAGGGCTTCCTTGCCCTCCTTTCCCTCTGAAGGGGGCAGTTGAGCTTTGTGACTTGAGGTTCTCAGTCTGAAACCAGGGATAGGAGTTTTTCATTTTTTGGCTTAGAGAAGAAAACCCCTGGGTTGTCACAAAAATCTTTTCTTCCAACAAAATTTTACATAGAAGTCCAGTAAATTTGGGGTACAACATATACCAGCATGTGTGGGTGTAGGGATACAGGGGGGAGGGTTGGATGCAAAGCCATTAACTCAGCTTTGGAAGAAGGTGGAATAGCTCTGTGTGACCAGGGAACCTTTCTCCAATTTAATGTTCCCTCATCGGTGCATAGAAGCATCTGGAAGGCATTTGGGAGAGGAGAGGGAAGAACGGAGGAGGGTCTGCATGAGTGTTAAAAAATCCCCCACCTGGCACAGAGTCAAAATGCAGGAGTGGCAGAAAAAAGGTCCAGACCCACGCTGACATCAACTGGGACATCCAGTCAGATGAAATCCAAGGTGTCTAGCATATTCGTGATGGGTCTGCCAGTATCATCTCCCAGAGGGTAGAAGAGGCAGCAAGAGGAAGCTGCTACTCTGGGCTTAACTCCAACCAGCAGAGTAAATGTGGTTGGTGAAGCAGAATTGACCGAGGTCCTGAGAATAAATGAGCACACAGTGCGGAGCCTGTGGTCACTGCAGTGGGGAGGGGTCTCTATAGTGGGAGATGCTGTGCAGCTCCTATGGGATATCAGAAGGCTCAGAGTAATCATGTGAACCAGAGGATAAGAGGATGAGATGGTTGGATGGCATCATCGACTCAATGGACATGAGTCTGAGCAAACTCCAGGAGATAGGGAAGGATAGGGAAGCCTGGCGTGCTGCAGTCCACGGGGTCGCCAAGAGTCAGACACGACTCAGCGACTGAACAACAACAACTACTGTTCTTGGAGGCTGAATGGTTTGTATGAGGCACCCAAGCGCTGGATGCACAAATTTTCAAGGCCCCAAAGGAAAGGGAAATTTATAGGGACGCTGTCTGCTGAGTTTGGGTGTAAATCACATCTGGATGAGAAAAATGGGGGCTTGTGGCCTGGGATGAATTTGGAGGAAGGTTATGTCACAAAGTGGAAGCCACATGTATTGGGGGGCTGCCAAAACCTCGGAGGAAAATGCAGCAAGTGTTTTCTGATAGTATCTGGGGCAGATGGAGGGTCGAATACAGGCAGGCGGGCAGGGCCCCTGTCTGCTCTGACCGAGTAGTGAAGACGAATGGAGAGGGGCGGATCCCGTGGCCCCCATTTGATTCCTGCCTCTTCTCTTTAGCAGAATGGATTTTGGACAGAAGATTCCATTTTTTTGCTGAGTGAGAAACAGGGAGGGAGCAGGGGTTTGAGGTAAGAGGCTTAGGACAGAGTCCTCACCCTCTGTGATCCTGAACTTCCAACTCCTCCTGTGTAAAATGGAGATAATAACCCTCCCCAGCAGACCTCATGGTGTGGTCCTCAGGCAGCAGCGTCAGCATCAACTGGACGCTTGTCACAAGTGTGCATCCTCAAGTTTGACCCCGGACCTGCTGCATCAGAATATCTGAGAGTGAAGCTCTTGGAAAGCTTCTCAGGAAGCTGTTGGAACAGAGCCTTCAGAGGTTCTCCTGCCCTCTCTGTCGAGGAACCCTGGTCCATATCACGTGGTTGCTAGGAGACGTAGACAAGGGGCAGTATGGGAAACACCCTTGCACTCTGAAAGACATCTTGAAACCATTAGTTTTCAGGAAGTGAGTCAAATGTCCTGGCTCGGACAAACCACATCCCAAACTCTTGACAAGACTGCAGATGAGAGCACCAAAGTGCTGCCAGCTGGCAGAGTACGATTTGAAAAGAGCAACTTGGATACTTTCTAGTCTAACCAGACGGAAAGTTTGCAGGAGGAAGTTAAAAGAAACAGTTGGAGTAGCCCGACCGGTTCTCTTTCTCTCCAGGCCTCTCCATGCAAACACTTTCCTTCTTTCATTTAGTCGCTGTAATAAATAGAAGTGCACAGGGCTTCTTCATCCAGTGAAGCACACATTATTTCTCTAGCATCAAAGCGCTAATTTGTAACATAGATTAAATGTGGCTTCAGACGGGGGAGGGATGGCACCTTTAAGATTGGCTGCATCATTTGGGAAAATCACTCACTTCATACTTGAGAACGGATTAGAACGTGTCAGTACCAATACCAGGCATTTCCCTGTTGTCACACGATGTTAGAGGGACAATTATTTCATGTCTGAGTAAAAAATCTTACTCGGTGGCTAAAGTTAATGTGGCAGATGGAACTGTGTTGAAACAGGGCTTGGACGTTTTGTGAACGCAGGCAATTGCCCGTTAACCGTTAACCATGCTGGTGAACACATTTCTTCCTTTTCATCTCTTTTTACCAGATATGAGACGACTATTGTTTTGCTTAGAAGAAGCCTCGGCCCCTCTGAACTTGGAACGATGTAACACAGACTCACAGTTCAAAGGTTAAAAGAGGATTGATCTGTGAGCTCTCCCCAATCCTTTGCTTCACTCCCTGCTCTCTGAAGGATAAACCTCTTCTTCCAGATAAATCCAGATTGGTTTTCCAATAGACTGGCTTTTGGCCTCCCCGGCTGAACAGTACTTTGACATAACCTGGACAAACCTCCCTATAGTTATGAAGAAATCTTTTCCAACATCTGAGGTTAATTCACTAAATGAAGCATTGAATTTTCTTCCAGGGAAGCAAGAAAAATTGTTTGGATGAGGTTAGAAAAGGCTAGGCAAGCTCAGAGAACATTCCCTGGGGCTCCACCCCTGCAGAGAGCTCTATTGGACATTTATGGCAGCGTTCGATGAATAAGCAATAGGAAAAAACTCTTCACTTTTACACTGCTTGTTATGTTTCGAGTGACTTCTCATCCGTTATCCTAAAGGTCTTGTGAGATGAATAAAATGGGTGGCTCTTTGCGACCCCATGAACTGAGGCCCACCAGGTTCCTCTGTCCATGGGATTATCCCAGCGAGAATACTGGAGTGGGTTGCCATTTCCTCCTCCAGGGGATCTTCCCCACCCAGGGATCGAACCCGTGTCTCCTGCACTGCAGGTCAATTCTTTACCACTTGGGAAGCCCAAGATGGGTGGAATTAGCCCTGTTTGGTGAATAGGTTGCTGTGCCCAAGGAGTAGCTGAACATGCCTGGTCACTCAGCATACATCCAGTTACATCATATTCGGGACAAGGGGTCTCTGGTCTCTTCCAATGGGCTGTGGTCTCTTTTCATTCAGCGAGTCTGACTCCAAGTACTTGCTGAAGGGAAAGGGCAAAGAAAGAGATGTGCAAATCCCATCATCCCCGCACTGGGGAATCTTGGCTGCTGTGATTTTGGGGTTCATGTCCCGGCAGGTATCAGGATCCCTGTCATTATCATATTTCTTGTGTGTGTGCACGTTCAGTCGCTAAGTCATGTCTGACTCTTTGTGACTCCATGGACTGTAGCCCATCAGGCTCCTCTGTCCATGGGATTTCCCAGGGAAGAATACTGGAGTGGGTTGCCATTTCCTCCTCCAGGGGATCTTCCCGACCCAGGGGTTGAACCTGAGTCTCCTGCATCTCCTGCACTGCAGGTGGGTTCTGTACCAATCAAGCGTGGGACCAAAGGGCATACTTCTTTTTGCCACCATGGCTTTTTAAGCCCAAGCTCAGCTCCAAGAAAAGAGCAAGGGGAACTTCTAGAGGTGAGCTTTCCACTGAATACAGCAACTGTGTCAAAGTTATGCTTGTCCCTTGATTTGTGAATGCAAGTGATTTCACGTTAATGAAACCTTTATATAAGTTAGTGTTAGTCACTCAGCCTTGTTCAACTCAATGTGACCCCATGGACTGTAGCCCACCAGGCTCCTCTGTCCATGGAATTCTCCAGGCAAGAATATTGGAGTGGGTTGCCATTTTCTCTTCCAGGGGCTCTTTCCAACTCAGGAATTGAACTGCATCTGTTAGTTTCCTGCATTGGCGGGTGGGTTTTTTAACCACTCGCACCACCTGGGAAGCCCAAACTCTCCACTGGACATTCTCGAAAGTAGCCAATTCCCTCCTGGCTTTGCAGAGGATGCTAATGAGTTATTGCTGATAGAACCATAAGAGTGTTATTTGCATGAGTAAAATGGAGCTAATGTATAGATAAAATGAAACTATAAAATGAAATATTGTTAAAACAAAATGGTGAATGAATTTAGACATGTTACAGAATAGGTAAGATTGGCAACTGATTGGAATGGGTAATTCTAATGGGTCTCCTTGAATCAAAATCAGTGTAGGAAGCTGTATGGTGTATCAGAAACATATCCACCTCCTCCTTTTGTTACTATTTGAATCATTTCTGGCATGAATCCCAGGCCCTGTCTTACCAGTCCTAGTCGGTCAGGAGGCAGGGAGCAGGTCAGATCACTCTCTGCTCTCATGGAGGGCAGCTAATCAACCCTGAAGACCCAGAGGATTCTGCTTAATCTTCTCACAATGAACTTTCCAAGAATGTAGTGCAAAACCAGAGTGCCAGTCTTATCCTGCGCCAACTTCAGCCTTGGGAGGGAAATTAATAGCTGGATTCAGTCAGGAACCCTCGACGAGAGGGTCTCAGATTTTAATATTGGTGCATGATAAGCAAAAGAGCAGAGATGGAAACACCCACCTTGACCTTCCCACATTTCAGCTCAGTGGAAGCCTATGGACTCTCTCGAACTATAATCCTATAGTTTTATTGGGTTATACATCGCCTAAGAAGCTGTGGGTGTGTCTGGGTCCCCTAGGTGGGATGCCTTCTTCCGGCATTGCCAGGAACACTGTGCACCAAATGCAAAGCACAGCTTGCAGGACCAGGTCCATTCCACCGTCTGTTTTTGTATTAACTAGGAACAGTTTTGGGGCTTTCCAGGTGCCTTAGCAGTAAATAACCCACCTGCCAATGCAGGAGATGTGGGTTCAATCCCTGGGTCAGGAAGATCCCCTGGAAAAGGAAATGGCACCCACTCCAGTATTCCTGCCTGGGAAATCCCATGGACAGAGGGGTCTGGTGGGCTCAGTCCAAGGGGTCCCTAAAGAATCCGACACGACTGAGTGACTAAAGAACAACACAACAAGGACAGTTTTTACATTTTCAATAGTTAAAAAATATCTGAAGATGAATAAGATTTCATGACACTTGGAACTATATGCAATTTAAATAACAGAGTCCAAAAACAAAGTTTTGGAGAGCACAGCCACACCCATGAGTTTGGGTTATTTGTGGCTGGTTCCTTGGCATGATGGAGGAGTTGAGTGGTTATAACAGGGACTGTCTCCCCTAGTGGCTCAGTGGTAAAGAATTCACCTGCATTGCAGGAGATTTAAGAGACATGGGTGGGTTTGATCCCTGGGTTGGGAAGATGCCCTGGAGGAGGGCATGGCAACCCACTCTAGTATTCTTGCCTGGAGAATCCCATGAACAGAAGAGCCTGGTGGGCTACAGTCCATGGGGTTGCAGAGTCAGACACGACTGAAGCAACTTAGCACACACACAGGCAATAGAGACTGTATGGCTCACAGCCTAAAATGTTTACTCTCTGGTCGTTTATAGAAGAAGTTTGTTTTGCTTCAGCTAACTGCTGTCCTTTTAAGACTGGAGGTGGGGATCAGGGAGCTGTATGTATGAGGGCTATACACTTGAACAAGGTCAGGATTTTATTAGCAAGAAACAAAACGGAAGCCGATACTGTGCAGGAAATCAAAAGTATTTATTACATTTAGAAGTCATCTGATTTCTCCGAGACTCATTTTCTCCATCTGCAGACATGGGGTATAAGCAGAAAGGTTTCTGGAGAGTTGGTACGAATCCAGGAGAAGGCATGTAGATGTATGCCTGGGTGACTGAAGAATGAATGAATAGGAGGTCAAAGGTGAGGTTGGGGAGGTGAGCTGGCTCCTATCATACCAAAGAATTCTGGCTTTATTCTGTCGACATATGGTGGCCTTTGAAATGCTTCAAGCAAATGACAATGTGACATTTGCATTGGAGGGAGAGAACATGGCATTTGGTGGGTGGCTAGAGCAGAAAGGTCATTTGGTCAGAAAGTAACAAGAATGGAATGCTTATTGAAAGGGAAACTTATCAAATTGCTTTCTCCTTAACCCTTCCCTCCATCTGCAAAGTGGGAGCCCCAGGTTTGATCTCTTGGTTGGGAAGATCCTCTGGAGAAGGGAATGGCTCCCCAGTCCAGTATTCTTTCCTGGAGAATTCCATGGATAGAGAAGCCTGGCAGGTGATAGTCCATGGGGTTGCAAGGAGTCAGACATGACTGAGTGACTAACACTTTCACTTTTACTAACCCTTCCTCCAGGAGAGGGAAGAGACAAGGAAGCGACAAGCGATGGGATTATATGCACGCAGAATGACATTGTTAAAATGGGCATCAGCTCAGAAAGCCATGTGTCATCCAGGGATCTTCAGACTAGAAAGGTGATGGGGCCTCATGAGAGAACGTGGAGAAACCCTGTCTCAGAGGCCACAGGTTCTATACTGACCCCACCAGGAACTTGCTGTGTGACCTGCAAGTGGAACCATCTTTCTGGTTTTCTGTTTTATCATCTGAAAAAGAAAACTCTCCCATGAGATCGTTTCTTTGAAAACATGAAGGTGCTAGCAGGAACAGATTCAGATTTTGAGAGACTGGAGGCTGCAACACTTGGGGACCTCTCTTTAAGGAAAAAGAAAGGCAAAATTGGATGAGAACATACAAATTTATAAGGAGACAAGAAATCTGACACAGGATGTATTTTAAAGTGACGAAAAATTCTAAACATCACAGAAATCCATAAAAAATTAAAATATTATAAATGAATGGCTTGATAAATCCTCATATTTATTTTTGTCTGTGTACCTTTGGCTCACTTCTTTACAGGAAAATGCTTTTATTGCATTTTCTTTTTTAAAAAAATATTCTGTCCATTTATTTAGCTGCATCAGGCCTTAGTTGTGGCACGCGGGATCTTTTGCTGTGGCGCGTGGCGCACATGGGTCAGTAGTTGTGGCGCACAGGCTTAGTTGCTCAGAGGCATGTGGGATCTTACTTCCCTAACCAGGGACTGAACGTTTGTCCCCTGCACTGCATGGTGGCTTCTTAACCACTGGACCACCAGGGAAGTCCCTACGTTTTCTGAAGGCAGCATAGAGCAATAACTCAGCCTTTTTGATGAAAATTTGTTTTTAATGATTGATAATTGGACAGCAGGATTATCCGGCTCTCCCTACACGTGACTCTCCCCACAGCTGTATTTGTTGTTTGCAGTTTCTGTGACTTACAAACACAGAGGTTCTAACATTTCCTATTTGCCATGACTCCCATCAGAAAACTTAAGCATGAAGTGTGGTGGTAACTGTATACCCTGTACCATTGTACCAGTTCTTAATGCCAGAGGGTTTACATTTTTGCCTGAATGCTGATGAACTGAACCCTCAGAGAATTGAACTCTCTATGCGCACTGTTACATGTCTAATGTGAGAAACACATGTATTTCACACCTTGTTCCTGCTCCATTGCCCAGGATCTGCTGCTGTGTCAGGATCCAGAGAGGCAGGATCCACACTGGCTGTGTGCAGTGAAGGGTCTTCCTGAAAACCAGAATGGTTAGAACAAGGGACTTCAAGTCATATATGTGTCTTAGTGAACCTGAGCCAAATGTGTCTCTATTGCCCCTTAGGCAGACCCAGAAAGTCAATAAATGATACTGGGACAAATTGCTCATCCCTAATGGGAAGATCATAATATTTCCCAACCACACACTACAATAGTCTATATGGGTTAAAGACCAACCCATAGGAAACAAACCCATGAAACACTTAGAAGAATACCCAGAAGGATTTCTTTATGACTTTGGCATAGGGGAGGATATCTTAAAAATCAGCTGGGAAAGGAAAACATCATAAAGGGAAACTTCAATAAAATTGGTTTCATCAAAATGTTGAATGTCTGTGATGACCACAGACACTGTGAAAACAACTGCTATTTTTGAATAGTCTCAATGCTGTTCCAAATGTTTTGCCCATATTATCTCATTTAATTTTGATAGCAATAAGAAAGAATGCTCTTGTCTCCATTTTAAAGATGAGGTAGAGAGAATCAAATAATTTCCCCAGTGCCATGTGACTAGTTTATAAGTGGCTGAATTAAGAGACCCTACCCTCTTACTTAAATGTGTTATCCCATCTTACCTTCTTGCCATGTAATTTGTAATAAAATGAAAAGACATGCCACAGATAAAGAGAAGATCCTTGCGATTCTTAAAAATCATGAAAGGGTCAGCATTCAGAATGTATGAAGAACTCCTACATGCCAATTGGAAAAACAGAAACGACTCAGTTGAAAATGAGCCAAGGATAAGAACCTGCCTGCCAGTGATGGTGCTGCAGAAGACATGGGTTCGATCTCTGGATCAGGAAGGTCCCCTGGAGGAGGAAATGGCAACCCACTCTAGCATCATGCTGGGATAATCCCGTGGCCAGAGGATCCTGCTGGGCTACAGTCCATGGGGTCTCAAAGAGTTGGACACGACGGAAGCGACTTAGCACAGCACAGCATAGCACGTTGTCGAACAAGGGCTCCCCAAGTGGCACTAGTGGTAAAGAACCTGCCTGCCGATGCAGGAGACGTAAGTGACGCGGTTCAACCCCTGGGTCAGGAGATCCCCTGGAGGAGGGCGTGGCAGACCACTCCAGTATTCTTGACCAGAGACTCCCATGGACAGAGGAGCCTGGCAGGATATAGTCCATAGGGTTGCAAAGAGTCAGACATGACTGAAGTGACTTAGCAAGGCATGTACGTAGTTGTACAAAATTACTTAAGTTACATACAGGTGTACAATATAGTGCTTAACCACTTTTAAAGGAGTTACACTGCATTGACAATTATAAAATACTGGCTGTATTCCCTCTGTTGTACAATTTATCCTTGTAGGTTATTTTATACTCAATAGCTTACACCTCTTAATGCCCTAGCCCTGTATTTCCCCTCCTCCTCCCCTCTCCCCACTGGTAACCACTAGTTGTTCTCTATCTGTGACTTTGTTTCTTTTTTGTTATAGTCACTAGTTTGTTGTAGTTTTTGTCTGTGACTTTGTTTCTTTTTTGTTATAGTCACTAGTTTGTTGTAGTTTTTGGAATCCACATATAAGTTGTCACGCGAGTGTATGTTCCTCGGTTCTTGGTCTCATCACAACAAAGATTTGGAGTGATGGACATTAAAGCCCCCTCGGCATGTCACAGCTCTCAGGTCTTGGATAGAACTGTGTTATAGCTCTTAGACAAATCAGTGTTACAGCTCAGTGTTACAGCTCTATTTCATTTGGAAGATAGCAGGAAAATTCATCTTCGAGGCATGAGGGCACGTCGATCCAAAGACACGAGGAGAAGAGTGCCCCAGTGCACGGGGCGGGGGAGAGAGAGAGAGAGCTGGCTTTGGCTCCTCTGTTTATATGTTTATCTCTCCCTGGGCCTGTCCTATGTAAATTGGGCCAGACAGGAGTGTTGTTTGTTTTTCCTGAGGTCCTCACTCCGGTCCTTGGACCTTCTTTTGTTCTATTTTCGAAGGCTTTTCCCTTCCTTGTCTTTTAGCCACCGCCATCTTGGACTCCTTTCCCCTATTCTACCTACCTAACGAAGTGATATTCTAAGTATTTGTCTTTCTCATTTCTTATTGCTTAGCATAATACCCTCAAAGTCCATCTACATTGTTGCAGTTGGCAAAATTTAATTCTTTCTTTTGAAGTCAATTTATGTTTTATTATTTTAAAACACCAGTACATATATATGTCTTGCAAAGAGATGCTAATAGCTTTTTTTTTTGGTGATTTGGTTTTTTAAAAAATTTATTCTGTGGATAAGGAAAATACCATCCTTAAAGCTTGAATATGGGCTTCCCTGGAGGCTCAGAGGTTAAAGCGTCTGCGTTTCCCTGGTGGCTCAGAGGTTAAAGCATCTGCCTGTAGTGTGGGAGACCTGGGTTCAATCCCAGGTCGTGAAGATCCCCTGGAGAAGGAAATGGCAATCCACTCCAGTATTCTTGCCTGGAGAATCCCATGGACGGAGGAGTTTGGTGGGCTACAGTCCACGGGTCGCAAAGAGTTGGACACGACTGAGCAACTACACTTTCACTTTCACTTTCTCCAATGCAGGAGACCCGGGTTCAATCCCTGGGTTGGGAAGATCTCCTGGAGTAGGAAATGGCAACCCACTCCAGTAGTTTTGCCTGGAGAATCCCATGGACGGAGAAGCCTGGTAGGCTACAGTCCAAGGGGTCGGGAAGAGTCGGACGTGACTGAGTGACTTCACTTCACTTCACTTCAAAGCTTAAATATATGCCCTATTGTACAGAATTCAAGTGAAGACAGTGCACACTTGTCTTCCGCTTCATATATTAATATGTATATACACATAAATAATTACAGATAGGAGCTTCCCTGGTGGTCCAGTGGTTAAGATCTGCCTTCCCATTCAAGGAGCATAGGTTTGATCCCTGTTGGGGAACGAGGATCCCGCGTGCCTTGGGGCAATGACTCTTCAATAAGTGAGCCCTTAGGCTCTAGAGCCCGCCCACTGCAACTAGACAAGCCAGCACACTACAACCCAGCACAGCCAAACAAATATCAAAATTTCACAGCCTTTCCACTGTGTGTTTATACCACATCTTCATTATCTGGTCACCCGTTGATGGACACTTAGGTTGCTTCCACATCTTGGAAACTGTAAATAATGTTGCTATAAGCATTGGTGTGGGCTTCCCAGGTGGCTCAGTGGTAAAGAACCCACCTGCAATTAAGGAGAGATAGGTTCAATCCCTGGGTTGGGAAGGTCCCTTGGGGAAGGAAATGACAATCCACTCCAGTGTTCTTTTTTTCACTCCAGTATTTTTGCCTGGGAAATCCCATAGAGAGAGTACCCTGTCAGGTTATATATAGTCCATGGTGTCTCGAAAGAATCAGACAACACTTAGCACCTAACAGCAACAACCATGAGCATTGGGGTACGTGTATTTTTTTGAATTAGAATTTTTTTTTGTATATATACCCAGAAGTAGAGTTGCTGGGTCATACAGCAGTTCTATATTTTTTTCGAGGAACATCCATAACAACAGGATTCTGACTCTCACATGATAGAGGTGGTGACTCTTAGCCCACAGGCTTATTGTAAGAATCAAGGGAGGCTAGTTTTAGACAGTGATTTGGAAGCAGCAAAGTACTGAGCTAATCCCAGTGGTTTCTCTTCTGAAACAAGCCCATCGCCCGTTGGCCATGATGGATGCTTCAACCTGCTCCACCTCATTGATATAGCCCACATTCAGCTGGATCGCAACTGCAGCTGACATGCACAGGCCTTGAGGACAAGAAGTGCATGCTAGCCTCTCTGTGCCCTCCACATTCAGAAACCCATCATCTTGTACACGTGCACTGAATGCTTAGTAAAATGTTAGTGATTCATTTATGGCAGTCATTGTGGACCTCCCTGGCGTAGGATAAGCTCACCCAGTTTCCCAAAGCTCCACTATCACTTGGACAGAATCCACTGTCATGCATGAAAATTGCCATGGAATGTAACTCACGAAGCAGCGAACAACCTGTAAACAAGCAAACAAACACACACGCACTACTGTAACAGAATTCTAAATCCAGTTAAATTGGGTAGTCTGCCAAGAGATCTGGTACCGATCTACTGAAAATTTAGTCTCGGAGTGCTTTAGAAACTAGGGGATGTTTTCCTTTCGATTATGAAGGAAAAAGAAAGGAATGAGAAAAGGAGAGAGAAATTACTTAAGGGTTGTTTTTTGTTTGTTTTCACTCTCTACACACAAGTTTCACAAGCCTAATTTGGTGATAACCTTGAGTGATTTCTGTCATTTTTTCAGGGTTACCATGAAAGTGAAAGAGTTAGTTGCTCAGTTGTGTCTGATTCTTTGCAACCCCATGGACTGTAGCCCACCAGGCTCCTCTGTCTATGGAATTCTCCAGGCAAGAATACTGGAGTGGGTAGCCATTCCTTTCTCCAGGGGATCTTCCCAACCCAGGGATGGAACCCAGGTCTCCCATATTGCAGGCAGATTCTTTACCATCTGAGCCACCAGGGGAGACCTCATTTTTTTCAGAGTCACCATGACACCCTTAAAAAAAGATCAAAACAAAATAGATGCTAATTAATACACAGAATTCTATTTTACATCCTGAGTGTCTTCTTCTTTAAAAATTAAGAGTTAATTTTTATCAAAGGAATGCATGCATCTAGCTTTAAAAAAATCAAATAACACTGAAGTGTTTCTAATAAGAAACAACATTCCTCTGCAGGGTTTCATCACCCCTAGTCTTGCTCTCTTGAGGCAATCACTACTCTCTTAGTCATTTCTTTCAGTATTTATCTCCATGTTTCTGAATAACATGTGTAGCAGAACAGTAAATAGAGTTTGGCTTTGGTCTCAGAATTGCAGCTATAACTTCAAAGCTGAAAATAATAAGTGCTAAGAACTCCCACAGTCTAAAGAGAATTGACAAGATGACAAGACTAATCTCTCAAGATCTTACTAATACATGACAAAAATAATAGGAATAGATAGATAACACTTGTCCCAAGTCCTATTGTCAACTCCCCAGATTCCTTTACTTGTTTAACTGTTATAGTAACCCTGTGAAATCCCTCTATTTTATAGATGAGGTAACTGGTAATTCTTTTTTTTCCCCAGCATTCTTCTTCTTAAATTATTTTTTTTTTGATGGGGTGGCATGGGGGATATTAGTTCCCTGACCAGGGATCAAACCTATGCCCCCTGCAGTGGAAGTGTGAGGTCTTAACCATTAGATCGCCAAGGAAGTCTGGGTAATTAGTAATTCTAAACTACAACAGAGGTAGGTTTCTATCATAGGCAGTCTGGCTCTTGACCATGACGAGAAACTGTCTCTAAGTGGCCTTTCTGCCATCACCCATTCCTTCCACTTCAGCTTGCATGGGAAAAACATCAGCAACTCTAAGATTTTGCCATTAGCCAGGTGGTGCAGTGGTGAAGAATCCGCCTGCTGATGCAGGAGATGCAAGCGATGCGGGTTCAATCCCTGAGTCAGGAAGATCCCTTGGAACAGGAAATGGCAACTCACTCCGTTATTCTTGCCTGGGAAATCCCAAGGACAGAGGAGCTGGTGGGATATGGTCCATAGGGTCTCAAAGATTTGGACATGACTGAGCTTAGAGCTAGAGAGCTATACATGGGGGAGAAATCAGTGTCTCCTCTCTTCACTTTCCCTTGCATCCTTCCACATTACAGCTGAAAGCCTAGCACCACTGATGGGGGGGCATTCCAAGTAAAGATTAGGGGTCTCTATGAGAAGGTGAGAAGGGCGTCCCATCTCTCTAATGGATGTCTGTTTGCAGCCCATTGGCTGAGTGCCCTTTGTGTCTGTCTCAGCAGGGAGGAAGGAGTAAGAACAAGGCAGGAATAAGGGTGTGGAAAGGAGGCAGAATTCCTTGCAGAACAAAGAGGTGCTGGTGGAGCTAGCAAGGTCTCTGCCATCTTGGGGGTACTTTGCTGGAAGGGAGAGTGGCCGCAGGAGGCCAGGGTGTGAGGCTGGGCCCTACGGAATGCGCAGACAAATTCCACTTATATGAGGTGCCTAAAATAGTCCAGTTCATAGACTCAGAATGTCTGTTGGTAGACACCAGGGTCTGAGGGGTGAGAATAGGGGGGTGGGGGAGGGGGTGGGGAGTTAGCATTGAATGGGGATGGAGTTTCAGTTGAGGAGGGTGAAAAATTTGGGAGATGCATAACGGTGCGGGTTGTATAATGATGAGAATGTGCTCATTGCCACTGAACTGTACAGTTCAATATGGTTCAAATAGCATATTTTATATTATGTGGCTTTTACTGCAATGAAAAAAAAAAAAGAAAGCATTAAAAACTTCCTCGGTGGTCGGGTGGTTAAGATTCTACCTTCCAATGCAAGGGGTGTGGATTTGATCCCTGATCGAAGAACTAAGGTCCCGCATGCTGCAGGGAGAGGCCAAAATTTAAAAAAACATTGAAAAAAAAGTCCCTATAAGTGCATCATCACCAGGATTCAGGTAAGCTGGCCAACATCTAAGACCAGCCGGGGCTAACTAGGAGGCAACAGCAGCAGTGTCAGGTAAGCAGAAAGGCGTTTACACCTTCACTCGCCTCTCCATTTTCTCACCAACACGGAAGCTGATGAAATTGCTCACATGTCTCCTCCAGGCTTTGAGTTCCCAGCTAAGGCTCAGCTGGAGATGGGGAGGGGCAGGCGTTCAACAGGGTTCTAAGGTTCCATTTTTAAAATAAACAAAGAGAGACTGGATATTTCACACCTTTCTTAAAATGACCAGCAAGCTATGGCATCTGGATGAGAAGTTATTAGGTGAAAGGCAAATGAAATTCAGTATAACTCAGTGGAAGGTAGAAATCATATGAGAAACTAAAATGATCTTGTTTATACCCTCAGCTCAGACTGAGAGCATGCGGCTCTCTGAGTAGCAGACAGTTGCCCTGACTGAATACATGCGTTTTTTCACTGCTTCTTGTCGATTTATCAGTTTAAGTATTTTCTATTGTGTTGTTTGTGTAGGTAAATGATGAATTAGCTCCTTTTCATGCTTCCTTTCTACACACAAACCTTTTCTTCCCTGTCGCATCAACTCAGCTGTATGTTTAGAAAAACCAACCATAACATTTATGTTATGGTAGCTGTCTAAATATTGTTCACTTGTGGGCCATACTTTTATTTTGATTACATTTCCTTTCTCAGGAATGAATGGGGGAGAAATAATTATTTTTCATTTACTTTGCTTTCTATGTATATGTCTTTGTATTTTACCATCAGACCTGTCACTTTCCTATGCATGCTTATTTCCTCCCCAAATGCTCACACATATGAAATCTTCTTTCATTTCCCCCCCGCCCCCTCAAGAGTAATCTCCCCTGAAAGTCCAATCTACCGTTCTTGTTCTCTGAATCTGTGGCACGGCTGTTATCCTGAGACTTCCCTTGGTCAGTTTCTTGCACTGGACTTAGGTTCTTAGATCCTGTCATTATTTTTTCCTTTCTTGGCTGTCTGAATTCCACCCTCCCCTTCTCTTTTCTTTCTTTCTTCATTGCATGTCTACAAATGTCTTTATCATAGTTTCTTCTTTTTTGCTTGTGTAGCTGGATAAAATATTCTAGATTTTAATTAATTTGGATCCCCCTCCAAAAGCAGAGTTTGGGACAAAAGACTTTCCATGCTCCTGTTGATCATCTCTATGTCTTCTTTGGAAAAATGTCTGTTCAGGTTCTCTGACCATTTTTTAGTTGGATGTTTTTCGGAAACTGAGTTGTGTGAGTTCTTTTTATACATCGGATATTAAACACTCGTCAGATACATCATTTGCAAATATCTTCTCCCATTTAATAGTTTGCGTTTGCGGTGGTTTCCTTTGCTGTGGAAAGGCTTTTCAGTTTGTTGTAGTCACATTTGTTTATTTTTGCATTTCTTGCCTTTGCCCAAGGTAACACATCCCCCCAAATATTGCTAAGACGGATGCCAAAGAGTTTACTGCCTTCAGTTTTCTTTTTCCTAGAAGACCTTGTGGTTACAGGTCTTACATTTGTCTTTAATCCATTTCCAATTTATTTTTGTATAGTGTAAGAAAGTGGTCCAGTTTCATTCTTTTGGACATAGGTGTCCAGTTTTCCTACCACTATTTATTGAAGAGATTGCCTTTTTCCTATCGTATGTTCTTGCCTCCTTTGTCATAGATTAATTGACCTTATGAGAATGGGTTTATTTCTGGATTCTTTATTCTGTTCCATTGATTTTATGTATCTATTTTTGTGCCAGTACCCTACTATTTTGACTATTATAGGCTTGTAGTATAGTTTCAAATCTGGGAGAGTGATAACTCCATAAAAAATAAAATAAAATTTTGCCATTGTGACCACGTGGTTGCACCTAGAGAGCACTAGGCTACATGAAATGAGTCAGACAGAGAATGACAAACACCATATGACATCATTCATTTGTGAAATCTAAAAGACAAAACATAAAAAAATAGAACAGAAATAGACTCATAGATACAAAGTCATTGAACAAATGGGTGGTTGCCAAAAGGGAGGAAGGTAGGGGCACAGATGAAATAGGTGGAGAAGATTACGAGGTACAGACTTCCAGCTATAAGAAAAATAGGTCCAGGGGTTGTAATGTACACGCAGAAAATATAGTCAGTAATATTGTAACAACCTTGTATGGTGACAGATGGTAACTGGACTTACTCTGGTGATTATTTTATAACATCTAAAGATCTCAAATCACTGTGTTGTACACCTGAAACTAATTTCATTGTATTTCAAGTAAAGTTTAAAAAATGATATGATAATGCCAATTATGTTTTCTTTTTGAAAATGAGCTTGTGTTTTGGAAGAGGATTTATACAGTAGAAGTACTGCAGACATGGGACCCCCTAACATACGAACAACAGAGACCACCCTTTAAACAAGCCTACGGACCCCCCACCCCACCATCAATAATTTCAGATCTGAAGTCCTGATCAGTCTCTATAGCGTAGGTAGCACACTCTTTCTCCTTCCATTTTTTTTGAAAAATTATTTTATTGAAGTATAACTGATTTATAATGCTGTGTTAATTTCTGCTGTACGGCTAAGTGATTCAGTTGTACATATATATACAATCCTTTACATATTCTTTCCCATTATAGTTTGTCAGTTCAGTTCAGTTCACTTCAGTCACTCAGTCATGTCCGACTCTTTGTGACCCCATGAACCGCAGCACACCAAGCCTCCCTGTCCATCACCATCTCCCGGAGTTCACTCAGACTCACGTCCATCGAGTCTGTGATGCCATCCAGCCATCTCATCCTCTGTCATCCCCTTCTCCTCCTGCCCCAAATCCCTCCCAGCATCAGAGTCTTTTCCAATGAGTCAACTCTCCGCATGAGGTGGCCAAAGTACTGGAGTTTCAGCTTTAGCATCATTCCTTCCAAAGAAATCCCAGGGTTGATCTCCTTCAGAATGGACTGGTTGGATCTCCTTGCAGTCCAAGGGACTCTCAAGAGTCTTCTCCAACACCACAGTTCAAAAGCATCAATTCTTCAGCACTCAGCTTTCTTCAGGACTTCCCTGGTGGCTCAGATGGTAAAGCATCTGTCTACAATGTGGGAGACCTGGGTTCGATCCCTGGGTCAGGAAGATCCACTGGAGAAGGAAATGGCAATCCACTCCAGTGCTATTGCCTGGAAAATCCCATGGACAGAGGAGACTGATAGGTTATAGTCCATGGGGTCGCAAAGAGTCGGACACGACTGAGTGACTTCACTTCACTTCACTTCAGCTTTCTTCACAGTCTAACTCTCACATCCATACATGACCACTGGAAAAACCATAGCCTTGATTAGACAGACCTTTGTTGGCAAGGTAATGTCTCTGCTTTTCAATATGCTATCTAGTTTGGTCATAACTTTTCTTCCAAGGAGTAAGTGTCTTTTAATTTCATGGCTGCAATCTGCAGTGATTTTGGAGCCCCCCAAAATAAAGTCTGACACTGTTTCCACTGTTTCCCCATCTACTTCCCATGAAGTGATGGGACCGGATGCCATGATCTTCGTTTTCTGAATGTTGAACTTTAAGCCAACTTTTCCACTCTCTACTTTCCCTTTCATCAAGAGGCTTTTTAGTTCCTCTTCACTTTCTGCCATAAAGGTGGTGTCATCTGCATATCTGAGGTTATTGATATTTCTCCCAGCTTCTTGATTCCAGCTTGTGCTTCTTCCAGCCCAGCATTTCTCATGATGTACTCTGCATATAATTTAAATAAGCAGGGTGACAATATACAGCCTTGACGTACTCCTTTTCCTATTTGGAACCAGTCTGTTGTTCCACATCCAGTTCTAACTGTTGCTTCCTGACCTGCATATAGGTTTATCAAGAGGCAGGTTAGGTGGTCTGGTATTCCCATCTCTTTCAGAATTTTCCATAGTTTATTGTGATCCACACAGTCAAAGGCTTTGGCATAGTCAACAAAGCAGAAATAGATGGTTTATCCGCTGCTGCTAAGTTGCTTCAGTCATGTCCAACTCTGTGCGACCCCAGAGATGGTAGCCCACCAGCCTCCCCCGTCCCTGGGATTCTCCAGGCAACAACATGGGAGTGGGTTGCCATTTCCTTCTCCAGTGCATGAAAGTGAAAAGTGAAAGTGAAGTCGCTCAGTCGTGTCCGATTCTTAGCGACCTCATGGACTTCAGCCTACCAGGCTCCTCTGTCCATGGGATTTTCCAGTCAAGAGTACTGGAGTGGGGTGCCATTGCCTTCTCCAGATGGTTTATCAGAGGCTAGTAAATACAGTTTCTCGTACTATCCGGTAGGCCCTCATTGCTTATCCATCCTATATGTAATAGTTTGCAGCTACACATCCCAGACTTCCAATCCATCCCTCCCTCACCCGGCTTCCTCCTTGGCAACCACAAGTCTGTTGTCTATTCCTCTTCAGTTTAAATTGACTTCTTGTTTAATCACTAAGTTGTATCTGACTCAGCAAACCCATGGACTGTGGCCCGCCAGGCCCCTCTTTCCATGGGATTTCCCAGGCAAGAATACTGCAGTGGGTTGCTGTTTCCTTCTCTGTATACTGACTTGGGGGCAGTGCTACTTAGCAAGCAGGAGAAGCTCCCATCCCTGCCCTCCTCACTGTGTATGTTGTCGCTCCTAATGGGGAAATGATCAGCTCCTGCCTTGCCCGTCTCTCTCAATTAGAATCACCAGTGCCCTCCACACTGGCGACCAGGCTCAGTGTGCTCCTGAGCCAGCGCCGACCCAGGCAGAAGCTGATCAGCAACCACAGCCCTGCCTGGAGGAGCAGGATCCAGGATGGCACGAGCTGCCTATTTCTACCTGTCCTCTGGTATCACCTGACCTTGTCTAGCTCTGTTGATTTATTCAAATTGAGCCAGGGTTCTGCCTCTCTGCATGTTAACCTCCAGTCCGCTATGGGGGTTGGGAAGATCCCCTGGAAGGGGACATAGCAACTCACTAGGGTATTCTTGCCTGGAAAAAATCCCATGGACAGTGGAGCCTGGCAGACTACAGTCTGTGGGGTTGCAAACAGTCGGACATGACTAAACATGCACGCATGCCGCTTATGGAAGGAGTTTAGATATGTACGGACATGCTAGGCCTTTTGAAAGCAGGATATAACCCAGGGTGGGGAGCAAGCATCAGGCTGAGGGCTGGGGGCGAGGGACTCCACAATGCCACATTCAGCACAGAACCTAGAGAAACCCAAGAATTCTAAATTCTGACTTGAATTTTTAGGTTATCACCAAGGCCTGTTTGTCAAGGGAGAAATACACATCAGAATATATTTTATTTAGTGGTCTGTTAGCTTGACTTACAACCTGTTACTCTTTCTCTGCGTGGCATACAGCCCTCTGTTTATTCTCTTACCCTGGACCCAACTGAAGTCAGAAGTGGGTCTGGGCTCAAGCTTCATCCCATCTGGTCCCAGCGGCTTCCCAACCACAACCTCGTGTTCTTGAGACGCCATATGTTTCATACTCAGGTGGAGCCAAAGTGTGACATAAATAGCCCTGCAGCCTCGCAGGAGGTAGAGAGATGCAGAGTATGTTCAGAGGAATGAGAATATGCTGATAAAAATAACAGGGGCTTTAGAAACCAGCCAACCTAAATCCCAGCTCAACTAGCAAGAAATTTGACTTCCTCAAGCCCAAATTTCCTCATTTAAAATAAGACGGAAGGATTCTATACCTTAAGTTTGATGAGGAGTAAACAAATGTGTCCCTGGTGGCTCAGATGGTAAAGAATCTGCCTTCAATGTAGGAGACCCATGTTCGATCCCTGGCTTGGGAAGATCCCCTGGAGAAAGAAATGGCAACCCACTCCAGTATTCTTGCCTGGAGAACCCCGTGAACAGAGGAGCCTGATGAGCTGTAGTCTATGGAGTTGCAAAGAGTCAGACACGACTGAGTGACTAACACTCGCACTTTTTTTTTTTTTCCGAACAAATGCATCAGTCCAGGGCCTTTCACAATGCCTGGCTTTTAATCCACACTCAGTAAACAAGCCCCCTCTCCTGCTAATTCTGGAAGGTTTCATTCTCTTAGAATGGGATCCACCAATATTCATCTGTGTCCCTCCCCAGCACGGTGTGTAGAAACAGACGTTTGCCACCAGTATGTGATGACTGTTGCAAGAGCTATCCTTTCTTGGACCATTGAGTCCATTCCAGGATCCTTCATTCCCCCACCTCCCAGTCTCCAGCTTTGTTCCCTGGTCTTTCCAGCCGTGCGGGCTGCTTCCATCTTGCTCCCCTACTGTTTGGAATGATTATCGGGATTTTGTGTTTGCTTTTGGCCATGAGATTTGCCCGTAAGCCATGCTGGAGGGTATATTCTAATACGTCCTCATTGACCTCCCCCACTCCCGGGCTCTGGCTCCCAGCAGGTATGGGTGTGGGCACATAATTAGGGCCACGAATGTGCCTAACATGTCCCATCAACTCAGGAAATAGAAGGCAGATGGTGGGGTAATTGCCGAAACCCAGAAGCCTGGGAGAGATGGGTAAAGCCCTTTGTAGTGCCCAGAAGAGGAAGTAAGGAACTCCAGGCTTAGCAACCTGCCAGGCAGGCTAACCTGTAACTCTTCCAAGTCTTCATTATAAGATGGTTTACTCTACGTTTCTTGGCAAAGTTGAATTTTAAAAAAATTCCACCTTGTGTTACTTCAACTAAAAGAGAATACATTTTAACCTATAAATAGAGCTCTATAGACAAACACTCAGAGGAAACCAGATGGATATTTGAAGAGACTATATAAAGAGGTGGACATTTGGCAGGGAGGGGATCAAGAATGACTAGAATTTCTATGACCTCCACTGGGAAACTCCCTCTTAGACTATGACCTGGCAAATGGTACCCTGTTGACCCAGCTGCTCAAGGGAGAAGGCTGGACCCATTCCTGCTTTTGTCTTTCCTGAGCCTTCCACAATCATTAAATCCTATACTTCCGTCTCCTTGATACTTCTCAACTCCATCCATATCTCTTTGTCTCCATCACCACCATCTTTTAAAAAAAAATGATTACCATGACTCTTATTTTAATTTTTGGCCATTTCATGAGCCACACCATTGGTTCCCAGACCAGGGACCGAACCCACGCTCCCTGCAGTTGGAAGCATGGAGTCTTAATCACTGGATTGCCAATGACGTCCCCATCACCATCACCTTTTGACAGGCAACCCCAACTGGGCCCTAATTCTCCTACTACCTCCTGTCCAGAGAGAACCACTCCTGGTTTCAAGGTGCAGGGAAAGTGTGTGCATGGTGCTTTCCAGGGACTTGGTCAAAAGATGGATCCAAGGGCTGGAGAGAAGACGATCTGTTTTCAGAGCACAGTGGTCAGAGAATAGCCAGGCATCCCAGTTGTTCCCAATGGCTTGTGAGGAGAGTGAGAGATGGGCTTCAAGTATGAGTTAGGAAGAACTTAACAGGCTCTGAAGTGGCTGGACTTTCTGGAAGTTTTGTCAAATCACCCTTGAGGACCAGTGCCCAATGGCTCAGATGGTAAAGAGTCTGCCTGAAGTGCAGGAGACTTGGGTTTGATCCCTGGGTTGGGAAGATCCTTGGGGAAGGAAATGCCTACCCACTCCAATATTCTTGCCTGGAGAATCCCATGGGCAGGGGAGCCTGGAGGGCTACCATGCGTGGGATCACAAAGAGTTGGACATGACTGAGTGGCCAAAACTTTAGTTCAGGTTTTTCCATAACATCTTCCTGAAAAACCCAAAGAATGTTTTGGCCAGCCCAATAGCTAAGGCAGCCCCTTGCCCTGAGAAATGGGTTTTAAGACAAAGGCTTGAATGGAGATAGTTTATCCCGGAAATGATGGCAGGGAACTGGAGTGAGGACTAGAGAAAGGCAGAAAGCCAACATCAGGAGGAGTTCCAGGGTTGCCCGCCATGGAAGACGTTACTCGATTCCAGATCCACGAGCAGTAAAAGCTTGTACCTGTGTAAATAAATCCCTTACCCGGCTTGGTACCAGTTTCCTGCCTGTACTCTGACTTTTACAGGCTGGATCACACAGGGCATTTAGGGGATGGTGGCCATCAGGTTTGGGAGTCTAAAATCCGGAGCAGGAGGTAGTGTTATCTGCTGGGGCAAAGGGGCCCAAGGAACCAGGCGGAGATTGCATGTTCTGGGACCCAGTGGGTTGGAGTTCAGAATCAGAATCCAGACCTTTTATTTTTCTTTGATTGCTGTGTTTTATTAGTTTTTAACTTAAGTGTAGTTGATGTACAATATTTTCAAACTTTCAGGTATACAACATAGTGATTCACAATTTTTAAAGGTTATCTTCCATTTATAGTTATAAAACAGTAGCTGTATTCCCTGTATTGCTAAATATATCCTTGTAGCTTATTTATGTTATATATTGTAGTTCATACCTCTTAACCCCTAGCCCTAGCTTGCCCCTCTTGCTACTGGTAACCCCTAGTTTGTTCCCTGTATCTGCGAGTCTGCTCCTTTCTGTTATGTTTACTAGCTTGTTTTATGTTTTAGATTCCACACATTAGTGATATGCTATTTCCCTTTCTCTTTCTGACTTACTTACTATGATTATCTCTAGGTCCATCCATGTTGCTGCAGATAACAAAATTTCATTCTTTTTATGGCCGAATAGTATTTTATTATGTCCACATCCATGGACATGAATTTGGGCAAACTCGAGGAGATAGTGAGGGACAGGGAGGCCTGGCGTGCTGCTGTCCATGGGGTCACAAAGAGTAGGACATGACTTAGCTAAACAAGTATGTATTCTATTATATATGCGCACACACACACACACACACACACACACATATGTATATTCATCTTCTTTATCCACATAATCCAGACAGACCTTCTAAGGCCATTTAGGCAATATGCCTCCGAATTGTTGTTGAGAGAAGGAGGAGAAGCATTTATGCCTTCATGGTCAAGCATAGCCCCAAGCTGTTAATCCTCTTCATTTCTGGTTTTCCACAGATGGAAGGCGAGGGATGCCTGCAAATACCCCATGCTGTGGCCTCGACTGTAGCCCACCAGGCTCCTCTGTCCATGGGATTCTCCAGGCAAGAATACTGGAGTGGGTTGCCTTTTCCTTCTCCAGGGGAAATCTTTCCAATCCAGGATTCGAACCTGGGTATCCCTGCATTGCAGGCAGATGATTCACTGACTGAGCTATGAGGGAAGCCCTGCTGTGGCCTCAGGCTGCTCAAAAGTGCTTGTTGATGTAGCTGCTGGAGTCAGATGTGGGGCTGAGCGAGCTCACAGTGGTGCCTAAGAGGGGTCCAGCGTTTCTAAGGGGTCCTGGTGGCCTCAGGTTCAGTGTGACACAGCATCCCTGTGGGACTGAGTGCTGGCCGCCTTCCTGTCTCTCCTCTTTCTTCTCTGCCCATCATGGTCTGTGCCCCAGAAGGCTGACCTGTTTGGACTCTGTTGACAGGGTTCCTCACCCTCTGGCTTCTGGTTGAGCTCAGCCCACGGGAGGAGAGAGGGTGGGCTCCACGCTTATCCTCTCAGCTGCCTTCCTGCAAGGTCGCCCAGCTGTATGCCTCCAGGAAATGCGTCAGCCAGCCTCTAGCCCTCCCTCTCTCTGGGTGCTAAGCACTCCCCACTCTGCCATGCAGGCTTAGGCTGGTAAAAGCTTATGTTTTTGTCACTGGCTCCTTTTATTCAACTTTCCTCCCGTGACCCAGCGTGAAGGCACCAGCTAGATCCAGAGCCCCCATGGGTCGGAGTGGGTTTCACAATCAGGATCAGTCCCAGAGAGAAACTAAGAGTGATCCAGGAGACAGACGTGAACTCAGAGGAGAGCCAGCCAGCTTGACTGATTCCACTCAGTGGGGAGGAGGAAGAGGTTGTAACCAGCTGGCAGATGAACACGAGGCTTAGTTCCCTCCAGAAATTCAGACCTGGGCCGGGGAGCAGCAGACAGTTCCAGACCCCACACTCTAGCAGGACAAACACTCCTGAGGAACCGCCAGGCTGGACCCCATGGCTCAGCATCCTGCCAGGTAGAGTTGAAGGAGCAGGTCCCTGCACCCAGGCAGGTGGTCTCGTGGTTTTCCTTACAACCAGGTACCCAGGAAACTGGCACAGAGCACATGGAAACCGTGGAAGAGAATGCATGCACAGTGAGCAAGCGTCCTTGCAGGTCGGGGGCTTCACCTGTGTTTTCATTGACTCATAACTATGCTTGAGGCTGTTTCTTTTATTGTATTATTATTTTTAATTTATTATTATTTTTTTACTTTACAATATTGTATTGGTTCTGCCACACATCAACATGAATCTGCCATGGGCATACATGTGTTCCCCATCCTGAAACCCCCTCCCACCTCCCTCCTCCGGGTCATCCCAGTGCCCCAGACCCAAGCATCCTGTATCAAATCTGGACTGGTGATTCATTTCTTATATGATATTATACATGTTTCAATGCCATTCCCCCAAATCATCCCACCCTCTCCCTCTCCCACAGAGTCCAAAAGACTGTTCTATACATCTGTGTCTCTTTTGCTGTCTCGCAGGGTTATCATTACCATCTTTCTAAATTCCATATATATGCATTAGTATACTGTATTAGTGTTATTCTTTCTGGCTTACTTCACTCTGTATAATAGGCTCCAGTTTCATCCACCTCATTAGAACTGATTCAAATGTATTCTTTTCAATGGCTGAGTAATACTCCATTGTATATATATACCACAGCTTTCTTATCCATTCATCCGCTGATGGACATCTAGGTTCCTTCCATGTCCTGGCTATTATAAACAGTGCTGTGATGAACACTGGGGTACACATGTCTCTTTCAATTCTGGTTTCCTCGGTGTGTATGCCCAGCAGTGGGATTGCTGGGTCATAAGGCAGTTCTATTTCCAATTTGTTAGGGAATTTCCACACTGTTCTCCATAGTGGCTGTACTAGTTTGCCCTCTCATCAACAGTGTAGGAGGGTTCCCTTTTCTCCACACCCTCTCCAGCATTTATTGCTTGTGGACTTTTGGATAGCAGCCATTCTGACTGGCGTGAAATGGTACCTCATTGTGGTTTTGATTTGCATTTCTCTGATGAGTGATGCTGAGCATGTTTTCATGTGTTTGTTAGCCATCTGTATGTCTTCTTTGGAGAAATGTCTGCTTAGTTCTTTGGCCCATTTTTTGATTGGGTCATTTATTTTTCTGGAATTGAGCTGCAGGAGTTGCTTGTATATTTTTGAGATGAGTTGTTTGTCAGGTGCTTCGTTTGCTATTATCTTCTCCCATTCTGAAGGCTGTCTTTTCACCTTGCTTATAGTTTCCTTGGTTAGTTTCTTTTAAAATATTTGTTCATTCATGGCTGTGCTGGGTCTTCATTGCTGCGGTTGGGCTTTCTCTTTGTGGTGAGCATGGGCTGGTCTTCACTGCGGTGAACAGTCTTCCCGTTAGAGTGGCTTCTCTTGTTGCAGCACGTGGGCCCTAGAGCTAGGGCTCACTAGTTGTGGTGCACAGGCTTAGCTGTGGGATCTTCCCAGACCAGGGATCGAACCCAAGTCCCCTATGTTGGAAGGCAAATTCTTATCCACTGGACCACCAGGGAAGTCTCCGTGAGGCTGATTAAAAAAAAATTTTTTTTACGGCTGCGTTGGGTCTTTATTGCTGTGATCAGGCTCTCTGTAGTTGTAGTGAGTATGGGCCACTCTTCATTGCACTGTGCAGGCTTCTCATTGTGGTGGCTCCTCCTGTTGTGGCATGTGAGCCCTAGAGTAAGAGCTCAGTGGTTATGGTGCATGGGGTTATTTATTCCACAGCATGTGGAATCTTTCCGGACCAAGGATCGAACCCAGGTCCCCTGCATCGGCAGGTGGGTTCTTATCCACTGGACCACCAGGGAAGTCCCCTTGAGGCTGCTTCTGGCATCCCTATTTTATGGACCACTACCACGAGGCTTAAGAAGTTTCAATCAATTCCACTAAATCACACAAACAGGAACTTGGGCGGGAGGCTTCATCCTCACACTCTTTCCGCTATATACACAAACCCACTCCTTCCAGACCTAGGAGGGCCTCGTGACTGTCTGTGCAGATAACCCTGTGGAATATTGTCCTCCACTTGCCTCCCTCAACCCACCCCATTCCGACAAGCCTCCACTAATGTTGATCCGAAGGGTAATTTTCTTGTCAACTGAATAATTAATGGGCTGCACACTGCAGTGGCCCTCTGTTATTCTGCCTCTCAAAGATATATTTCAAAATGAATAGCTGTTTAACCAATCACTTGGCAGGCTTATTACCCTTAGGTGTTTCTGTCAATCAGCCTTTTCACACATCGAGCCTGAAGGAGGCAGAATCGATTTGGGTATCTGCTCTAGGAAAGTGAAGGCAGCCACGAATTAGACGTTCTTGGGCTATCAGAACTTGTCGCCTGTTAACACTGAATGGTGGTGAGGATTGCCCTTGTAAGCTCCTTGGCCCGGCGCTCGGGTGCTCTGGCATTGTCTGCCACTTTTAATAAAGCGGGACGAGGTATTTTGTAGTGGCTTTAAGATAATGTCTTGTACTGCAGGCGTGTCTATTCTTTCTCAGCCATCAGAGCATTTATTCTGCTGTTTCCCTTCACAGAGGCTTCAGGCAGAGGCTTTACAAGAGAATTTAAAAGCTTCTGATAGCCCAGGAATGGGAAGACTAAAGAGGGTGGGCGTTCATTCAGAAACAAAATTCTGATGCATCTGAGGGGTGCTTCAGAAGTGCCTTTCATGGGAAGAAGGTTTACCAGATGCTGGATAATGTTGTTGTTTAGTCGCTAAGTTGTGTCCAACTCTTTGTGACCCTATGGATTATAGCCTGCCAAGCACCTCTGTCCATGGGATATCCCAGGCAAGAATACTGGAGTGGGTTGCAATTTCCTTCTCCTGGGGATCTTCCTGACTCAGGTATTGAACCCACATCTCCTGCATTGGCACGCAGGTTCTTTACCACTGAGCCACCTGAGAAGCCCAGCATCCCAGAGCAACAAGCAACTGAGGCTTCCTGGAAGAGGTGGCACTGTGAGCTGAGTCTGGGTGGAATGGGGAAGATATCAGGAGATTGGGGGATGGGAAAAGGCAAAGGAGAAAAGGAACGATATACCCAGTTGAATGCAGAGTTCCAAAGAATAGCAAGGAGAGAAAAGAAAGCCTTCCTCAGTGATCACTGCAAAGAAATAGAGGGAAACAATAGAATGGGAAAGATTAGAGATTTCTTCAAGAAAATTAGAGACACCAAGGGAATATTTCATGCAAAGCTGAGCACAATAAAGGACAGAAATCATATGGACCTAACAGAAACAGAAGATATTAAGAAGAGGTGGCAAGAATACACAGAAGATCTGTACAAAAAAGTTCTTCATGACCCAGATAATCATGATGGTATGACCACTCAGCTAGAGCCAGACATCTTGGAATGCAAAGTCAAGTCAAAGCATCACTATGACCAAAGCTAGTGGAGGTGATGGCATTCCAGTTAAGCTATTTCAAATCCTAAAAGATGATGCTGTGAAAGTGCTGCACTCAATATGCCAGCAAATCTGGAAAACTCAACAGTGGCCACAGAACTGGAAAATGGTCATGATGCTTATCATTCCAGTTCCAAAGAAAGACAATGCCAAAGAATGTTCAAACTACTGCACAATTGCACTCATCTCAGATGCTAGCAAAGTAATGCTCAAAATTCTCCAAGCTAGGCTTTAACAGTACGTGAACCGTGAACTTCCAGATGTTCAAGCTGGATTTAGAAAAGACAGAGGAGCCAGAGATCAAATTGCCAACATCCGCTGGATCATGGAAAAAGCAAGGGAGTTCCAGAAAAACATCTATTTCTGCTTTATTGACTATGCCAAAGCCTTTGACTGTGTGGATCACAATAAACTGTGGAAAATTCTGAAAGAGATGGGCATACCAGATCACCTGACCTGCCTCCTGAGAAATCTGTATGCAGGTCATGAAGCAACAGTTAGAACTGGACATGGAACAACAGACTGGTTCCAAATTGGATAAAGAGTACGTCAAGGCTGTATATTGTCACCCTGCTTATTCAACTTATATGCAGAGTACATCATGCGAAACGCCAGACTGGATGAAGCACAAGCTGGAATCAAGATTGCTGGGAGAAATATCAATCACCTCAGATATGCAGATGACACCACCCTTATGTCAGAAAGTGAAGACGAACTAAAGAGCCTCTTGATGAAAATGAAAGAGGAGAGTGAAAAAGTTGGCTTAAAACTCAACATTCAGAAAACTAAGATCATGGCATCTGGTCCCATCACTCCATGGCAAATAGATGGGGAAACAGTGGAAACAGTGTCAGACTTTATTTTTTTGGGCTCCAAAATCACTGCAGATGGTGACTGCAGCCATGAAATTAAAAGACGCTTGCTCCTTGGAAGAAAAACTATGTCCAAATTAGATAGTGTATTAAAAGGCAGAGGCATTACTTTACCAATAAAGGTCTGTCTAGTCAAAGGTATGGTTTTTCCAGTGGTCATGTATGGATGTGAGAGATGGACTGTAAAGAAAACTGAGCACCAAAGAATTGATGCTTTTGAACTGTGGTGTTGGGAAGATTTTTGAGAGTCCCTTGAACTGCAAGGAGATCCAACCAGTACATCCTAAAGGAAATCAACCCTGAATATTCATTGGAAGGACAGATGCTGAAGCTGAAACTCCAATACTTTGGCCACCTGTTGCAAAGAACTGACTCCTTGGAAAAGACCCTGATGCTGGGAAAGATTGAAGGTGAGAGGAGAAGGGGACGACAGAGGATGAGATGGTTGGATGGCATGGCTGACGTGATGGACATGAGTTTGAGTAGGCTCCAGGTGTTGGTAATTGACAGGGAAGCCAGGCGTGTTGCAGCCCATGGGGTTTCAGAGTCAGACATGACTGTGTGACTGAACTGAACTGACTGAAAAAGGATTTGGAAGACATGGTGAGTCCATGGAACCAACCATTCCAATGGATCCAGTCTCTGCCCAATAGTGGTTGAAGAAGCAAAAATACTTGTGGAAGCATTGCTGGTTTCTACAGTTGTTGGCTTGTCCTGAAGGTCACCTGCAGAGGTCCCTTTCCTCCTGATGGCCTCTTGCACCTCTCTGCCTGAGGGACTTGACCAGTCATAAGACTGTGTTCATGTCTTGAGCTTGGGGTTGGCTGGACTCATTGGGAGTTAGTTCTGTAGGCGTGACCTGCAACCTATGGGTGACAGAAGTTGGTCAATAAATACTTCAGCGTCCTCATCCCTCACTGGGAAAGTATTGAGGTGGATCCACACGGTTTTCCAAAGGACCCTGGGGAGACTGGGTACCAGTTGCCCACAGGGTGAAGACATTGATTGACAGCCCCATTTTGCCTGTGTGAGAGCAGAGCCTCTGAAAAGATGAGCAGCCTTTCTTTCACACTCCTTCGCACAGAGTGGGTGTGTCTCACCTCACCTCTCTGGGCCCGCTTCCACATCAGATGATGCCGACAAAAGCCAGCTTCACACAGGTGATGACAACACCTTATCTTGTCTGAACCACAAATCACTCTCTTTCTGTTTCAGATTTTCTCAGAGTCCATGTCTGAGGGATCTCCTCACTGCCACCCCACCCTCTCAGGATCAAACACACACAGATTCCAAATGTGAGGGAATTATTTTCCAATAGCCAACCTTGTCAATGGGAGACTTAAAAAAAAAAAATCAATGTTGATACATTCAGACCTAGTTTATTTCTTTTTTAAAAAATTTAAATGTAATTGATTGACAATGTCTATTTCAGGTGTACAGCACAGAGAGTCAGTTATACCCGTGTGTGTGTATATATATATTCTTTTTCAGAGTCTGTTCCCATTGGTTATTATGGAGTATTGAGAGTTCCCTGTGCTAAATAGCAGGTCCCTGTTGATTATCTATTTTATATATGTGCTCAGGTGCTCAGTTGTGTCTGACCCTTTGTGACCCCATGGACTGTAGCCTGCCAGGCTGCTCTGTCCATGAAATTTTCCAGACAAGAATACTGGAGTGGGTTGCCGTTTCCTCCTCCAGGGGATCTTCTCAACCTGGGGATCAAACCTGTGTTTCCTGGGTTTCCTGCATTGGTAGGTGGATTCTTTACCCGTATAGCACCCATGAAGCCAATATTTTATATACAGTAATATGTGAAGAAGGCTGAGCGCCAAAGAACTGATGCTTTTGAACTGTGGTGTTGGAGAAGACTCTTGAGAGTCCCTTGGACTGCAAGGAGATCCAACCAGTCCATTCTAAAGGAGATCAGCCCTGGGTGTTCTTTGGAAGGAATGATGCTAAAGCTGAAACTCCAGTACTTCGGCCACCTCATGTGAAGAGTTGACTCATTGGAAAAGACTCTGATGCTGGGAGAGACTGGGGGCAGGAGGAGAAGGGAACGACAGAGGATGAGATGGCTGGATTGCATTACTGACTCGATGGACATGAGTCTGAGTGAACTCCAGGAGTTGGTGATGGACAGGGAGGCCTGGCGTGCTGCGATTCACGGGGTCGCAAAGAGTCAGACACGACTGAGTGACTGAACTGAACTGAATATGTATATGTTAACCTCAAATGCAGGGTTAATGTCCTGGTTAAGGTCATGTGGAGCCAGTCTTACTCTACTGCTAAGAAGGCTTCTCGAAGCTTCCATAGGATGATGGCTCACAGTAAATAAGGTGAGGTTGCTAGCATTGTTTTGATAGAGGAATGAATTAGTGGTCAGAAGGTCAAAAGAGGTGGAATGCTAGAGTAATTTATTACAGGAAACCAGAAAATCCAGCTCCTTACTCAAAATGCCCTCCCATCTCTCACCCTTCTCCCCACCTCCCCCAGTAGAATCTAGAAATGAGCTTTACATCTTTCTAAAAAAGTCAGAAATGTGCTGGGTGAGGGGAGCACCAAATTCCCTGAGAGGTTAATTGGCAGCTGTTTTCTATAGGGTGAAGATGCTGCCATTAGCTGAGCTTCTTGTTATCATTGTGGGTAATAGGACCTCAGTGCTGCAAAGGCCACGTAGTGGCATTTAACTGACAAGGCAAAGCAGAAATAATTAATATAATGGGTAGCAAAGCTTGGATGGCAGCCAATGGACCCTGAACTTAAAGGAATTTATGGCCATGACCATGACATTCTTGGGGACAAAGACACTGGAAGTTGTGGGTCAACCTTCTCCAATCAGCTGAAAGACCTTGAGAGCAAAATCTGAGGCTTCCCCCCAAAGAAGAAGAAATTCGACTTTAAGACAGCAGCATCAGCTCCTACCTAAGTTTCCAGGGTGTTGGCCTGCTCTGTGGTTTTCAGACTTGCCCACCCCCAAATTGCATGAGCCAAATTGTTAAAACAACTCTCTTGATAGACTGATGGGTTATGTCTCTGGAGACCCTGGACTGACACAACTTCCTTCTCTGACTTTAAAACCCCATGCCTGTTCCCTGGATGCCACTCCCCCAAATAAACTGTTCATCACAAGTTCTTTCCCAGGCTTTATTCTACTGAGAAAACCCAGCCTAAGACAGCAGGTCTTTGAAAAGATGGCCACTTTTACATCGTTTCAGTAAAATTTTGTGATCAGCCAATTGTTGTCTGACAGTAAGGACTTGTTATTCGTAGAGAAGTTCAAAATATTGAAACGACACTTGATTAATGCATATGTTCTTGAAGCTTTATTGGAAAATTTAAAATGCAAATGAAAGATGTCAAAGTCATGAGTTGGGAACTGAGTCACCAACATTTGTAACCATGGAAAGCTATTCATCTTCAAGGTTGTTTGGATTCTCAGTTATATGGGAGACTGATAGGAAAGATCTACATCAGGGAATCCTGTCCAACGTCCCTCTCCTCTCTCTCCCCAATAGAATCTAGAATCTGGTCACTTTTCATCATCTGCAAAGCTACTGCCTGGTACCATCCATCATCATTTCTTACCCGGGCTATGGCAGACTCCTAACTGGTCTCCCTGTTTCGATTCTTACTCCTCTTCCATCTACTCTCTTTCCAGAAGTTGGAGGAATCCTGGTGAAACTCAAACTCAGATCATGCCATTCCTCTGCTCACAATTACTCCAGACTTCCTATTTTGTGCAGGAAAAAAGCCAACATACAAGAGCTTTCAGGGCCCAGCGTGATCTGGCCTCAGCGTCTCTCCTGATCTCATCTGTTGTTCTTTCCTTCGTTCACTCCAGACCCTATGGTTTCCTCACTCTTCCTCAAGTGTACTTGACATGCTCCTGTCTTAAGACCTTGCTGTTTACCCCTCCTGGAATTTTCCTCCCCTCCACATCTCCCTAGGGCTTCCCTAGTAGTTCAGTTGGTAAAGAATCCACCTGCAATTCAGGAGATCCCAGTTTGATTTCTGGGTCGCGAAGATCCCCTGGAAGAAGGCTGGGCTACCCACTCCATTATTCTTGGGTTTTCTTGGTGGTTCAGCTGGTAAAGAATCCACTTGCAATGCAGGAGACCTGAGGTCAGTCCCTGGGTTGGGAAGACCCCCTGGAGAAGGGAATGGCTACCTACTCCAGTATTCTGGCCTGGAGAATTCCATGCCTGTATAATCCACGGGGTCCCAAAGAGTCAGACACAACTGACTTTCACTTTCCATGTCTCCCTGGCTCACTCCACATGGCCGCCCCATTCACAGCTCCGAGGGCCACACTGTAGCATAGACACATGCTGGAGATCAGCTAGCCAATCCTCTGTCAAGTTGGGAAAATTGAGAAACACAGGTTGAACGCTTTCCAGGCACCACAGTGGTAAAGAATCCACCTGCCAAAGCAGGAGATGCAAGAGACCCGGGTTCAATCCCTGGGTCGGGATGATTCCCCTGGAGTAGGAAATGGCAACCCACTCCAGTGTTATTGCCTGGAGAATCCCATGGACAGAGGAGCCTGGCGGGCTACAGTCCATGGGGTCATAGAGTCAGACATGACTGAGCAACTGAGCCTGCAGGCACGCAGGTTGAACGAGTTCCCGGATCTCACATAAGACAGAAGGTTGGCAAAAAAAGCCATATTTCACAGACTCTCCATTCTGAGAGATGTTTCTCAGAATAATTTTGTTTCGAGAAAGAGGATTTGGCAATGGATCATTCAGAGAACATTTTCATCTGTGTTTCTAGGCGTAACATGGGGTGGATCTACTAGAATGGTGATGCCTAGAATGATGGATGGGTGTTTAATCCCACACTGTGTGGAAGAGGAGCCGGAAAGCTCAGCACTCCCCCCACCCCCATCAACCCCTGCTAACACGGGGGCTCCGTGGTGGTAAAACCCATGGGAGACGACTAGGGGGAGGGGCAGAGCAGGCTTGTACTTTGTGACTATGTCATAGTCAATATTCCCTGGCAGGTGCAGAAAATGACTCACTCCCCCCCTACTCCTCTGAAAATGTCCCTTCATGTTTCATAAACAACAGCTTTGCTGTGCCATTGTCTCCCTTAGTTATTTTCATAATTCATAATTATCTTAGTTCTTAAAATGTAGACGTACATTTAAAAGCATGATCCAATCGTGCTTGATTGCTGCCACATTGTGTTCAAAGTAATTACCATTCATTTGGCTTTTGAGGCTGTTGAATGAATTTTCCACATGAGATTCCTTAATTTGTACATATTTTATTGCTATAAAATAGGTATTGGCAAGCTGCCTAAACTCTAGCGAAGGCCTTTAATTCCTATCACTATGTGATAAAACAAATTGAGTGCAAACTGAGAAGCTTAAGATAGAACACTTGAAACGGATTCTTCTCTTTTTTTTTTTTTTGTCTAAACCAAGATTCCCCAGGTGTGAGACACAGGTAAGATTTAGGTAGCTTAGTCTGGGCTGAGAGCTCAGGATTATTTTAGCATTTGTATAATAATTATAATGTCCCTCTGTGATGGCAAAACCTCTCTCTTCCCCGGATCCATTATTCCTTGGGGAAATGGATATTTGGAGACAAAAGGTTATTGCTATTTTTCATGCATAGTAAGAGAAATCACATGGGCTTCCCTGGTGGGTTAGACGATAAAGAATCCGTCTACAGTGCAGGAGACCTGGGTTCAATCCTTGGGTCATGAAGATCCCCTGGAGAAGGGAATGGCATCCCAGTCCAGTATTCTTGCCTGGAGAATTCCATGGACAGAGGAGCCTGGCGGGCAGCAGTCTATGGGGTCACAAAGAGTCAGACAGGACTGAGCGACTAAAAAAAAGAAAGAGAGAAATCACATAGTCACAAAACAGAGGCAGGAAATTCTTGGTCAAGGTAGAGACCTGGGCCACATGTTTAAACCAGGGTGGGCTCTGCCAAACTCTCTAGCCTTCAGAAATTGTTCTACTTCTTTGGACCCAGTTGGCTCACTTGTAAAATTAAAGTGTTGAGATAGGTGATTTCTAAATTTAATATGTAATTTGTTTTTCTGAGGTTATCAGTATCTTGGATTTATGTAAGATCTTTTTACTGAAGCCTTCTATAGGGTTTTAAAAATCACATGTACCCTGTTCTGCCCACTAGTAAGTGAGAGGAGAGATAAAAGTTGTGGAAAGTATTCAAGTGTTGGGTAAATGACCTTCAAGGTCTCTCCAGGTTTCTCATAATCCCGAGATTCCTTGATTCCTTGTGGGCAGTGGAAGTCTTCCTGGTTTGTTCAGTTGGGTTTCTCACCACCCTCCAACCCAAATCCTTCCCACCAGCTCTGCTGCTGCTACTGCTAAGATGCTTCAGTTGTGTCCGACTCTGTGCGACCCCAGAGACGGCTCCCCCGTCCCTGGGATTCTCCAGGCAAGAACACTGGAGTGGGTTGCCATTTCCTTCTCCAATGCATGAAAGTGAAAAGTGAAAGTGAAGTCGCTCAGTTGTGTCCGACTCAGCGACCTCATGGACTGCAGCCTACCAGGCTCCTCCATCCATGGGATTTTCCAGGCAAGAGTACTGGAGTGGGGTGCCATTGCCTTCTCCGCCCACCAGCTCTGAGTCTCCAGCAAAAAAAAAAAAAAAAGACAAAAAAAAAGCAAACAAAAAACCGCCCACACATGCGTCCATGCTTATGCGTTTATTGTCCTTTAAATGCCTCCCAACTTTTCTCTGCTTCCACCCAGATTTAGAGCTATTGGCATTTACTTGGTTCCATGGCAGAAAGTGAAGAAGAACTAAAAAGCCTCTTGATGAAAGTGAAAGAGGAGAGTGAAAAAGTTGGCTTAAAGTTCAACATTCAGAAAATGAAGATCATGGCATCTGGACCCATCACTTCATGGGAAATAGATGGAGAAACAGTGGAAACAGTGTCAGACTTTATTTTTTGAGGCTCCAAAATCACTGCAGATGGTGACTGCAGCCATGAAATTAAGACGCTTACTCCTTGGAAGAAAAGTTATGACCAACCTAGATAGCATATTCAAAAGCAGAGACATTACTTTGCCGACTAAGGTCCGTCTAGTCAAGGCTGTGGTTTTTCCAATGGTCATGCAAGGATGTGAGAGTTGGACTGTGAAGAAGGCTGAGTGCCAAAGAATTGATGCTTTTGAACTGTGGTGTTGGAGAAGACTCTTGAGAGTCCCTTGGACTGCAAGGAGATCCAACCAGTCCATTCTGAGGGAGATCAACCCTGGGATTTCTTTGGAAGGAATGATGCTAAAGCTGAAACTCCAGTACTCTGGCCACCTCATGTGAAGAGTTGACTCATTGGTAAAGACTCTGATGCTGGGAGGGATTGGGGGCAGGAGGAGAAGGGGGCAGCAGAGGATGAGATGGCTGGATGGCATCACTGACTCAATGGACTCAAGTCTGAGTGAAGTGCAGGAGATGGTGATGGACAGGGAGGCCTGGCGTGCTGCTATTCATGGGGTCGCAAAGAGTCGGACACGACTGAGCGACTGAACTGAATTGAACTGATAGCATCATATATTGGTTTTTAGTGTTTAATACCTATTTCCCTTCTTTCTAAAACAAATTGTGTTAATATATTCCTTGAGAAAAGAGTTGATGTTGTTTTCTTCCATCTTTGATTTCACCCACAGTGAGAAGTGTTGTTGTTTAATCATTCTGTTGTTTCCAACTCTTTGTGACCCCATGGACTGTAGCCTGCCAGGCTCCTTTGTCCACGGGATTCTCCAGGCAAGAATACTGGAGTGGGCTTCCATTTCCTCCTCCAGGGGCTCTTCCCAACCGAGGGATCGAACCCAAGTCTTGTATGTCTCCTGCACTGGCAGGTGGGTTCTTTACCACTGGTGCCACCTGGGAAGCCCAGATTAAACCATGAAAAAAGTGAAAGTGTTAGCCGCTCAGTTGAGAATACTGGAGAGAATAGCCATTCCCTTCTCCAGGGGATCTTCCTGACCCAGGGATCAAATCAGGGTCTCCTGCATTGCAGGCAGATTCTTCACCCTTTGAGCCACCAGGGAAGTCCTTGTAAGATTAGACCATAGCCTCTGACAAATCATATGCCTCCTCGGAGCCATGCTTATGCTACGGCCAGCAGTAGCCTTTCTGCATCTGAATTACCAGCAGACCAAATGGACCAGAATCCTGGCGTGAGAGAAGTCGGAGAAGCAGAGGCAAACTGGCAGGAATTTGCACTATTGAATTTTTTAAAAAACATTTTACTTTTTTTGGAAATAAATTTAGATGCACAGGAGGTTGCAAAGATACTTCAGAGAGGTCCCAGGTAGCCTTCACTTGGCTACTCCAATAATTCTATCTTAATAATTATAGTAATTATTAAGTAGCTATTTACTTAACTGGTAACTATTTACTTTAAAAATTACTGAAAAATTAAATACAGACACTACACTACTGAAACCAAATGTTTGGGGCTTTCCTCCTGGTCCAATCGTTAACAATGCACCGTGCATTTCAGGGAATATGGGTTCGATCCCTGGTTGAGGAACTCAGATCCCACATGTCTTGGAATCACTAAACCTTGGTGCCACAACTAGAAAATCCATGCCAAAATGAAAAGTCCTGCATACTGCAACTAAGACCCAATGCAGCCAAAACAAACAAATAAATAAATGTTTTAAAAATTATATAAATACTGAAAAAGTAACCAAATGTGTGATGTTGGTATTATGTACCAGCTACCCAGGCAATTGTTAGGCAGTATGGAATTTGAAAGTGAAAGTTGCTCAGTCGTGTCAGACTCTTTGTGACCCCATGAACTATACAGTCCATGGAATTCTCCAGGCCAGAATACCGGAGTGGGTAGTTCAATCTTCCCAACCCAGAGATTGAACCCAGGTCTCCCGCATTGCAGGCAGATTCTTTACCAGCTGAGCCACAAGGGAAGCCCAGGAGCATGGATACTCAATGGGTGCTCCCGATGGTCAATGTGACATTACCCAGGCATCCCTCTGAACAATGAAGAGAGAAGTTTGTCCTGGCTGCCTCAAGTGTCAGGAGCTTTCTGTCCCTTGACCAGCTCAGAGCTGATGTATGGCTTGCATCTCGTACCTCCACACGCACGACTGGGCAGGTTCTGAGGTTTTGTGTCTCTGGCAAACTCCTAAATGATGCTAGTGCTTCGGGTCCACGACATACGCTTCAGGGAAGGAGGTTCTAGAGCTGGATCACCGACTCTGAGCTTCACTTCAAGCCCAAATTTCCTCGTTTATATGATGAGGGTAGTTAAGAGGCTAATACTCTCACAAGAATACTGTGAGAGTAGGTGACATCATACTGTAGCATGCCTAGCATGGGTCTGTTCCTCACTCATTAAATTGTCCTCACTCATTAAATCTTACTTTTCTTTTTCCCCACCATCAAATGGAGATGTCCTTCCCATGGGATTGTGACAAAAAGCTAATCTGAATATGTTCAGAAAGAACAGGGCTTTCAAGCTCCTTCCAGAACTTACTAAGAGATTAGACCTTGTCCATTCTGAAATGATTTTGGTTAGGCCATAGTCATTTTTGGCAACCTATTCCAGTATTCATACCTGGAAAATCCCATGGACAGAGGAGCCTGGCAGGCTACGGTCCACAGGGTTGCAGAGTGTCGGGCATGACTGAAGCGACTAAGCATGCACGCATAGTCGTTTTTTGCTTTGGAGTCTGTTTTATCATCTACCCCTAGTCCAAACTGACCTTTAATGTATAACCACTTGAAAAATGAGTGTCCTTAAGGGAATAATTCTCTAAAAAGGGCAACTCCACCTCGTTGCCCATCTTATTGGAGACTAGGATCCCAGAATCTGGCTCAGAATCATCCTTCTGACCGTGCACTTTTCTACTGGGGAGAGAGGTCCTGAAATGCAATTCATTGTAAAACACATAGTGGTTACAAGCTACCACAGTCAATGATATTCCTTTTATTACCACTCAGATGAGAACAGAAAATGACATTGGAAGGCAGTGAACTCACCAGAAGGGCAGAGAAAGTCATTAAATTCAACATGCATCATATTTCATAATCAGAACCCTGCAGTCAGCACTGACACCACAGAATGAGTTTGTTGCCGTCACGATAATATAAAACCCATTGCATCTGCTTCCTTTGGCTCTTTCTCTTTGGACCTCGCTGGGGCCAGGCCATTAATCACTGGAGACAGGGGATGGTGCAGACCACTGCACACTGGATTGCATAAATTGAAAATACATCAGTATTAGGGGGGAGCACTGTCTTTAGTTTATCTCTGTTCAAGATGGTGGCTTCTGAAAGGCTGCAATGTTTGTGCAGTTGAACCACCTCATTAGAGCAATTGCCCCAGCTTGGAGAAGGTGTGTGGTCCCTCAAGGTTTCTGCAGAATGAATGAAGACGCAGCCTTTTCTACAATAGAGGAGCCCGCCCTGAGACTTTACTGGGGAGCTGATGGATTCTCTTAGCAGCATCTCAAATAGCACGTAGGATATGTGTACCCCCATGTGTCAGGGTGGGTCCCCAGAGGTAACATATGCTTGTATAGGATCGAGGCTGATCTTAGATTTTTATTTTGATTTTGTGTTCCATGCCAAAGTGTATGAGTTTGTTTTAATTTAAAATATGCTTATTTACATGTTTAATTTAAAATATGTAATGTTTTCCTTACATCCCTTAATATTGAGAATCCAAGGATATGTGGCAAGAATTTCCTGAGTCTTTGGGGGCCCCTGACATACTTGGTTTCATAGTTCTAGGAATGTGTACTTAAGAAGTGTGTGTCTATGGGATAAAATCCTGAAATTTGATTCAATGATATAAGAGCCTTCATGAACAAACTTCTAATCTCATGTCTGAGCAGACAAACCCAGCAACCCTCACTTCCAGCACGCTGAATCTCTGTATGGTTTCCTCACTGTCTCTAGCCCTTCAAATGCAATGCACCACTTTCTTCCTGCTACTATGGAACAGCTTCCATAGTAGCTGTTTTTCTACTGATAAACACCGGTTTATCTATGGTGAAAAGGCCACACCGGTTTTAAGTGGCTGAGTCAGGAATCAAAACTTAGGAATCCTAGCCCACTTAATAGACCTTTCACTTATGGTTCAAGAAGTGCTTGAATTACAGCTGCCTGGATGGACCTCAAAAACAACATACCAAGTGAAGAGAGCTGGGCAGAAAAAGACAAATATCATAGGATATTGCTTCTATGTGGAATATAAAAAAAAAGATACTGAGGAACTTAGTTACAAAACAGAAATAGACACAGTTCAGTTCAGTTCAGTCTCTCAGTCGTGTCTGACTCTGCGATCCCATGAACTGCAGCACACCAGGCCTCCCTGTCCATCACCAACTCCCAGAGTCTACCCAAACTCATGTCCATCATGTCAGTCATGCCATCCAACCATCTCATCCTCTGTCATCCCCTTCTCCTCCCACCTTCAATCTTTCCCAGCATCAGGGTCTTTTCCAATGACTCAGTTCTTCCCATCAGGTGGCCAAAGTATTGGAGCTTCAGCTTCAGCATCAGTCCTTCCAATGAATATTCAGAATTGATTTCCTTTAGGATTGACTGGTTGGATCTCCTTGCAATTCAAGGGACTCTCAAGAGTCTTCTCCAACACCACAGTTCAAAAGCATCAATTCTTCAGTGCTCAGCTTTCTTTATAGTCCAACTCTCACATCCATACATGACTACTGGAAAAACCATAGCTTTGACTAGATGGACCTTTCTTGGAAAAGTAATGTCTCTGCTTTTTAATATGCTGTCTAAGTTTGTCATAGCTTTCCTTCCAAGGAGCAAACATCTTTTAGTCTCATGGCTGCAGTCACCATCTGCAGTAATTTTGGAGCCCAAGAAAATAAAGTCTCTCACTGTTTCCATTGTTTCCCCATCTATTTGCCATGAAGTGATGGGACTGGATGCCATGATCTTAGTTTTCTGAATGTTGAGTTTTAAGCCAACTTTTTCACTCTCCTCTTTAACTTTCATCAAGAAGCTCTTTAGTTCTTCTTCGCTTTCTGCCATAAGGGTGGTGTATCTGAAGTTATTGATATTTCTCTGGACAATCTTGATTCCAGTTTATGCTTCATCAAGCCTGGCATTTCACATGATGTACTCTGCTTAGAGTTAAATAAGCAGGGTGACAATATACAGCCTTGACATACTCCTTCCCCGATTTGGAACCAGTCTGTGGTTTCATGTCCAGTTCTAACTGTTGCCTCTTGGCCTGCATACAGATTTCTCAGGAAGCAGGTCAGGTGATCTGGTATTCCCATCTCTTGAAGAATTTTCCACAGTTTGTTGTGAACCACACAGTCAAAGGCTTTTGCATAGTCGGTAAAGTGGAAGTACATGTCTTTCTGGAACTCTCTTGCTTTTTTGATGATCCAGTGGATGTTGGCAATTTGATTTCTGGTTCCTCTTTCTTGTCTTTACACAGAAGAACTGTACAAAAAGGATCTTCACGACCCGGATAATCACGATGGTGTGATCACTCATCTAGAACCAGACATCTTGGAATGTGAAGTCAAGTAGGCCTTAGAAAGCATGACTACGAACAAAGCTAGTGGAGGTGATGATATTCCAATAGAGCTATTTCAAATCCTGAAAGATGATGCTGTGAAAGTGCTGCACTCAATATGCCAGCAAATTTGGAAAACTCAGCAATGGCCACAGAACTGGAAAATGTCAGTTTTTATTCCAATCCCAAAGAAAGGCAATGTCAAAGAATGCTCAAACTACCACACAATTGCACTTATCTCACAAGCTAGTAAAGTAATGCTCAAAATTCTCCAAGCCAGGCTTCAGTAATACGTGAACCGTGAACTCCCTGATGTTCAAGCTGGTTTTAGAAAAGGCAGAGGAGCCAGAGATCAAATTGCCAACATCCGCTGGATCATGGAAAAAGCAAGAGAGTTCCAGAAAAACATCTATTTCTGCTTTATTGACTATGCCAAAGCCTTTGACTGTGTGGATCACAATAAACTGTGGACAATTCTGAAAGAGATAGGAATACCAGACCACCTAACCTGCCTCTTGAGAAATCTGTATGCAGGCCAGGAAGCAACAGTTAGAACTGGACATGGAACAACAGACTGGTTCCAAATAGGAAAAGGAGTACGTCAAGGCTGTATATTGTCACCCTGCTTATTTAACTTCTATGCAGAGTACATCATGAGGAACGCTGGACTGGAAGAAACACAAGCTGGAATCAAGATTGCTGGGAGAAATATCAATAACCTCAGATATGCAGATGACACCACCCTTATGGCAGAAAGTGAAGAGGAACTAAAAAGCCTCTTGATGAAAGTGAAAGAGGAGAGTGAAAAATTCGGCTTAAAGCTCAACATTCAGAAAACGAAGATCATGGCATCTGGTCCCATCACTCTTTGGGAAATAGATGGAGAAACAGTGGAAACAGTGTCAGACTTTATTTTTTGGGGCTCCAAAATCACTGCAGATGGTGACTGCAGCCATGAAATTAAAAGACGCTTACTCCTTGGAAGAAAAGTTATGACCAACCTAGATAGCATATTCAAAAGCAGAGACATTAACTTTGCCGACTACGGTCTGTCTGGTCAAGGCTATGGTTTTTCCAGTAGTCATGTATGGATGTGAGAGTTGGACTGTGAAGAAGGCTGAGTGCCAAAGAATTGATGCTTTTGAACTGTGGTGTTGGAGAAGACTCTTGAGAGTCCCTTGGACTGCAAGGAGATCCAACCAGTCCATTCTGAAGGAGATCAACCCTGGGATTTCTTTGGAAGGAATGATGCTAAAGCTGAAACTCCAGTACTCTGGCCACCTCATGCAAAGAGTTAACTCATTGGAAAAGACTTTGATGTTGGGAGGGATTGGGGGCAGGAGAAGAAGGGGACGACCGAGGATGAGATGGCTGGATGGCATCACTGACTCGATGGACGCGAGTCTGAGTGAACTCTGGGAGTTGGTGATAGACAGGGAGGCCTGGTGTGCTGCGTTTCATGGGATCGCAAAGAGTCGGACACGACTGAGTGACTGAAGTGAACTGAACTTTCTTTTCTAATCCAGCTTGAACATCTGGAAGTTCATGGTTCATGTACTGTTGAAGCCTGGCTTGGGGAATTTTGAGCATTACTTTGCTAGCGTATGAGATGAGTGCAATCGTGTGGTAGTTTGAACATTCTTTGACATTGCCTTTCTTTGGTATTGGAATGAAAACTGACTTTTTCTAGTCCTGTGGCCACTGCTGAATTTTCCAGATTTTCTGGCATATTGAGTGCAGCACTTTCACAGCATCATCTTTTAGGATTTGAAATAGCTCAACTGGAATGCCATCACTTCCACTAGCTTTGGTCATAGTGATGCTTCCTAAGGCCCACTTGACTTCACATTCCAGGATGTCTGACTCTAGGTGAGTGATCACACCATCGTGATTATCTGGGTAGTGAAGATCTTTTTTATATAGTTCTTCTGTGTATTCTTGCCACTTCTTAATATCTTCTGCTTCTTTTAGGTCCAATCCATTTCTGTCCTTTATTGTGCTCAGCTTTGCATTAAATGTTCCCTTGGTATCTCTAATTTTCTTGAAGAGATCTCTAGTCTTTTCCATTCTATTGTTTCCTTCTATTTCTTTGCAGTGATCGCTGAGGAAGGCTTTCTTATCTCTCCTTGCTATTCTTTGAAACTCTGCATTCAAATGGGTATATCTTTCCTTTTCTCCTTTGCCTTTCACTTCTCTTCTTTTCTCAGCTGTTTGTAAGGCGTTCTCAGACAACCATTTTACCTTTTTGCATTTCTTTTTCTTGGGGATGGTCTTAATTACTGCCTCCTGTACAATGTCATGAACCTCTGTCCATAGTTCTTCAGGCACTCTATCAGATCTATTTTGTTGACTCTATGTGTTATTTCCACTGTATAATCATAAGGAATTTGATTTAGAATGATGAATGGTCTAGCAGTTTTCCCTACTTTCTTCAATTGAAGTCTGAATTTGGCAATAAGGAGTTCATGATCTGAGCCACAGTCAGCTCCTGGTCTTGTTTTTTGCTGACTGTATAGAGCTTCTCCATCTTTGGCTGCTAAGAATATAGACACACAGACATAGAAAATAAAGTTGTGGTTACCCAAGGGGAAAGAGTGCTGAAAAGGAGTAAATTAGGAGGTTGAAATTAACATAGACACATTATTATATATAAAATATATAGAATAGATACCACAAGGACTGCTGTAGCACAGTATAGCGCAGGGGACTGTACTCAATATATTGCAGAAACCTATAAGGAAAAAGAATCTAAAAAATATAAAAATTAATCACTGTGCTGTATGCCTAAAGCAACATTGTAAATCAACTCTACTTTAATTATATATATATATATAAAAGAATTTAAAAGGAAGTGCTTTAAATGTTCAGGAAGATATCAGACACGTTGCAGTTAATATACAAAATCAATCTGTGATGAAAAGTGCAGTAACTAAAATCAGATCATTATTGAAGCAGTAAATGACTGAACTGATGTGGCAGAAAATCAAATTAACGGAATAAGAGTCAGAATCAAGAAAAAGACACTAGATACAAAATTGACAAGAAATGAATGAAAGTGATGGGCATAGGAGATAGAGCATAGAACTCTCATCTGTCATGAAAGGAATTATAAAAAGAGAAGACAAAGCAAATGGTGCAGAATTCACAACCAAGGATAGCAGTGAAGAACCCTCAAAAGTTAAAAAAATAGTAAACCTTAAAAAATTAAATGGTTACCCAACTCCAGGTAAAATGAACAAACAGCATCACCAATATATAGCTTTTTAACTGTTAAATTCAAAAAAGTAATTTATCTTTACTTAACTGGAAGACTTAGCAGGTAAGCACACACAACTGGAAGACATGCAGATGATGCCACTCTAATGGCAGGAAGCGAAGAGCCTTTTGATGAGGGTGAAAGAGGAGAGTAGAAAAGCTGCTTTGAAACTCAACATTAAAAAAACTAAGATCATGTTATCTGCGCCCATCACTTCATGGTAAATAGATGGGGAAAAAAATGGAAATAGTGAAAGATTTTATTTTCTTGGGCTCCAGTATCACTGCAGACAGTAACTGCAGCCATGAAATTAAAAGATGTTTGCTCCTTGGAAGGAAAGCTACGACAAACCTAAACAGCATATTAAAAAGCAGAGACGTCACTGCCGACAAAGGTGCATATAGTCAAAGCTATGGTTTTTCCAGTGCTCATGTACAGATGTGAGAATTGGACAAGAAGGCTGAGCACCAAGAATTGGTGCTTTTGAACTGTGATGTTGGAGAAGACTCTTGAGAGTCCCTTGGACAGCAAGGGGATCAAACTAGTCAATCCTAAAGGAAATCAATGGCACCCCACTCCAGTACTCTTGCCTGGAAAATCCCATGGATGGAGGAGCCTGGTAGGCTGCAGTCTATGGGGTCACTAAGAGTTGGATACGACAGAGTGACTTCACTTTCTCTTTTCACTTTCATGCATTGGAGAAGGAAATGGCAACCCACTCCAGTGTTCTTGCCTGGAGAATCCCAGGGATGGGGGAGCCTGGTGAGCTGCCATCTTTGGGGTCACACAGAGTCGGACACGACTGAAGTGACTTAGCAGTAGCAGCAGCAAAGGAAACCAACCCTGAATACTCATTGGAAGGACTGATGCTGAAGCTGAAGCTCCAATAGTTTGGCTACCTGATGCAAAGAGCCGACTCATTAGAAAAGACTCTGATGCTGGTGTATCCACTGGTGTTTTCATAGGTGGGACATGAGGTTTTCTTGAGGTGAAGTTCAACTTCACCCTAACCCATCTTTCACCATGGACACCCAAACGGGCATCTTCTTTTGCCCATCAGCCATTTGGGCACCAAACTGAGACAGGCTGGGACTTGGGACCCTCTGCTGCAGTGTCTGTACGTGGACAAGGTCCTCTCCTCTCCTCAAGCAACAAAGGCACCTTGTGCTTTTGTGTTTGAGAAACAGGTCCAGGGCTATGTAAAGGCCAGGGCAGAGGAATATCCATAATTAATAAAGTTGAATTGCAGGGGACTGGACTGAGAAAGTCAGAGAAGGCAATGGCACCCCACTCCAGTACTCTTGCCTGGAAAATCCCATGGATGGAGGAGCCTGGAAGGCTGCAGTCTATGGGGTCATGAAGAGTCAGACACGACTGAGTGACTTCCCTTTCACTTTTCACTTTCATGCACTGGAGAAGGAAATGGCAACCCACTCCAGTGTTCTTGCTTGGAGAATCCCAGGGACAGGGGAGCCTGGTGGGCTGCCATCTAAGGGGTCGCACAGAGTCGGACATGACTGCAGTGACTCAGCAGCAGCAGCAGCAGCAGGACTGAGAAAGTAGGTATTAAACTTAGTATCTCTTCTACAATAGGCCTAAGTACTTGAACATGACTATTTTTTTTTAATATCCATAGGTACAGTGATATGGGAATTACTGCCATAAATCCCACGGATCTCATTTGTCAAACATCTGGGTTGCTGGGGGTGTGTCAGGATATGTCAATGGTGGAGGTAAGGACAGCTGCACATGGAAGCTTCGTGAAAATTAAGGTACTACTTTCCCCAAGTCAAGGGCTGTCCTTTTTCAAAAAATTAATTACTTAAGTTGCACCAGCCTAAGTTGCAGCATGCGGGATCTTCGATCTTCGTTGCCATGTGGAATCTTTTATGCAGCACATGAACTCCTGGTTGTGGGATCTAGTTCCCCGACCAGGGACTGAACCCAGGCCCCATGTATTGGGAGTGCAAAGTGTTAGCTACCGGACCACCAGGGAAGTCCCAAGGCCTCTCCTTCTTTGCAGAAGTTGTGGCAAGTTTCAACCAGAGTTCTATATCCACATGGTAGGTTTAGCTGGTGAGTTTATCTTCCTTTCCTTGGCAAGTATACTGGAGTGGACTGCCATGCCCTCCTCCAGGGAATCTTCCTGACACAGGGATCTAACGTGCATCCCCTGTGGCTCCTGCTCTGTAGGCAGATTCGTTATTGTTGAGCCACCAGGGAAGCCCATTCCTTCCCCAGACCTATCTAAACTATATTAAAGATGTGCAATGCGCAAGAATGTTAGTCATTTGTGTATTATATGTGTTGGGGAAGGGAGAATTTCCCCCTCTATCCCTCTCAAGTTCTTGTGGCTGAAGTTATAATAAAGTTTACACAAGACAGATTAACAGGAAAAATGTGTGTGTATATGTGGGAGAGGTATAGGTTATTTTTTAAAAAATCCCAAGTAATTTGTCAAATATTCTTTTCCTTCTCCATTAATTTGTATGATTTGTTGAACAATTATGTCATCTCTCCATAATATGGTTCCATTTGCGAACTTTATCTTAGTTCACTCATCTGTTTGTCTATTCTTGAGACCCCACCCCTTAATTATTACAGCTTAGAGGAGGTGTTGATAATTAGAAGGGAAATTCCCTTCTTGATTATTCTCCAATTTTGAAGAATAATGTATTTATCACTTAGCATTAGCATTCATTCATCAAGTTTCCAAAGTTACCTTTTCTGAAAGTTCATTGACATTGTGTGGAATTCTTTCTGGCTTACTTCACTCTGTATGATCAGCTCCAGTTTCATCCACCTCATTAGAACTGATTCAAATGTATTCTTTTTAACGGCTGAGTAATACTCCATTGTGTATATGTACCACAGCTTTCTTATCCATTCATCTGCTGTTGGACATCTAGGTTGTTTCCATGTCCTGGCTATTATAAACAGTGCTGCAGTGAACACTGGGGTACATGTGTCTCTTTCAATTCTGGTTTCCTCGGTGTGTATGCCCAGCAGTGGGATTGCTACCAATACAGTATACTAACACATATATATGGAATTTAGAAAGATGGTAATGATAACCCTGTATGCGAGACAGCAAAAAGAGACACAGATGTATAGAACCGACTTTTGGACTCTGAGGGAGAGGGAGAGGGTGGGATGATTTGGGAGAATAGCACTGAAACATGTATACTATCATGTAAGAAACGAATCGCCAGTCTATGTTCAATACAGGATACAGGATGCTTGGGGCTGGTGCACGGGGATGATCCAGAGAGATGATATGGGGTGGGAGGTGGGAATGGGGTTCAGGATTGGGAACTCATGTACAACCGTGGCGGATTCATGTCAATATATGGCAAAACCAATACAGTACTGTAAAGTAAAATAAAGCAAAAATTAAAAAAAAAGAAATTGTGTGGAATTATTATCAGTGATATATACAAATAAAGTTTCTCAGGACTTCAAAAAAGGACTAAGCTTGGAAATTTTAAAAGGATAAGTTTTCCTAGTTACTGTCAGTAACTGAAAACCATCCACATGTTAAACTTCTTGGGGAGCGATTTTCCAAGCCAGGGGAGGGGGAAGAGAGAATTCTCTACTCCACGGTCAATTCCAGAAGTCGCTGGATTGACATCTGGAGGATTCTCGAGGGATCAGGGTCTGACCTGAGCTGCTGTATCCAGTCAAGCTGTCATTCATTTGTGAAAGCTGCACAAAGACATGCTTAGATCTACAAACTCTGTCATTTTCACCGAGAACCCTTTCTGCTGAAAGGCCTGGAGGGCATAATTCAGAACACCATTGTAGGAGTGGAAACCCTTGAAAAGGAATACTACTTTTAAAAAGTAAAAAAAAAAAAAAGTACGTGTGACAGGGAGTAAAGCCAACCAACCCTTAGAGAAGCCACTCAAAATACAGAGGGTGTGTGTCTGTTGTGGTGGGGAGGGGTGGCGGCTGAAGACAAGTGCACAAGCATGCACACAGAGGGAGGCGGGTTGCCAAGTCTAGCTTCTTAATGCAATCACTGTTAGACAAAGTGAAAGATCCAAAGACTATAAAGCAAGTCAGTATTTCCTTCTCTGTTTTCTTTAGGAAGGTATGCTCTGGTAAGGCTGATAAGAATGTGAAGCTCAAGTGGGAATCTGATGTATGACACAGAGAGCTCAGCTTGGTGCTCTGAGATGACCTAGATGAGCGGGACTAGGGGGCGGGGGTAGGAGGGAGGTCCAGGAGGGAGGGGATATATGTATACATATAGCTGATTCACTTGGTACAGCAGAAACTAACATCACATGGTAAAACAATTACACTCCAATAAAAAAAAAAGTGAGGTTCATCATTACATTTCATTCTCTGTAAATTAGCGAATTGGTGTCTAGGCTTCCTATGTCAATCTCTGAATTTTGTTAATTTCTACACAAAATGAATTTGGGGCAAATCAGTGAAATGATTGGAGTAGGAAATGGCAATCCACTCCAGGATTCTTGCTTGGAAAATTCTATGGACAGACGAGACTGGTGGGCTATCTCCTCTTCAAAATCTTAATATAATAATTCCTGTTTAACCACAGAGTTTAGGATCATGTAAATTATGGTATGGAAGCTCATGATCAAATAAACTTGTCCTCATTAGGAAAATGAAGATGTAGGAAAGGGGACCTCTGTGAAGCTTTGTAGTATTTTTCCGTTACTAAAGTATTAATAGTAAATATTGATCAGTGAACAAGCATAGCATTAATAACATTTTACCAATATTTAGTGATAATGAGATGCTGTATTTATTAATGTCTGAGTTTTATCTCTGAAAGACTTTCAGGATGTTCTCTCTGTATTGTTTCACTGTGTGTGTGTGTGTGTGTGTGTGTGTGTGTGCATACGTGTGCACACATGTGAGCTCAATCATGTCTGACTCTTGCAACCCATTGGACTGTAGCCCACCAGGCTCGTCTGTCCGTAGAATTTTCCAGGCTAGAATACTGGAGTGGATTGCCTTTTCCTACTCCAATCATTTCACTGATTTGCCCCAAATTCATTTTTTTGCATCTGCATTTGGAAATAAGCCTTTTGATTACAACAGTATAGGGAACATAAAAAATCATTAGGTGAAGTATATTTACACCACTAAATACTTTTTCTGTTTGATAACAGATTAAGGCTGAGAAAGAATGACCCGTCACGGTTCTCTGGCTATGGAGATAAGACCAGTCACTGATAGATAACAAGAGTGACAGAAATTTCAACCACGAAAAGTCATTCTCCTATATGCTAAGCTCAAAGCCACTCAGACATTATCTGCTTTAATCCTCAATAAGAAGCCTGAAAGCCTTTCACAGTTCAGGAGACTGATGCTCAGAGATGTTTAAGAATTTGCCCAAGATCCCGAGAGGTATAACTTTAATTTTCTTAATTTTTGGATTCACTCAACACATTTCTTGAGCACGTACAAGGTACCACTTGGAATTTACCAGTCAGCCACAACTACAACAGCATTTATGTAGGAAGAGGCATTATAAGTGTCAACTAAAAAAGATGTACAACTTGAGAGTTGTGAGTTGAGTTTTATTTGGGGCAAAAGGAGGACTGCAGCACTGGAGGCAGCATCTCAGATAGCCCTGAGAGACTGCTCCAAAGCGGCGATGGGGGAAAGTCAGTATATAGATGCTGGCGAAGCAGGGAGTTCAGTACCATGAAGCAAGCATTTTACAAAAGGCTTTTTGTTAGTCATGTGGATTTGATATCACTGTGAAGGGATTTAGTGCTTCCCTAGATAGTGAGGAGATGCAAGGATTGAGATCATAAAATCTGTTCCTAAAAACAGCGAACTATCTAAAGACCTGTCCCACCAGATTCCCTGGAGCACAGAATGCCTCAACTCCACCCTGAACTCCCTCAGGGGTTGTTGAAGGTCAACAGCTATAACCGTTGTTGGGGTTTAATCTCCATGGCAAATGGCAAATGCCTTTGTTGTTCAGCTGTTGGCAATGCTCTTGATAAGCGCCAAATTGTAGTTGACATAAAGAATTGACTCACACAGTTATGGGGGTTGGGAAGCCCCATGATCTGTGAGCTGAGACCCAGGAAAGCCTGTGGGATAATTCAGAGTCCAAGGCCAGAGAAGCAGGACCACCAAGGATGGACAGGTCACCAGAATCTTTAATGGATGATGCCAGCCCAGTCCCAGGCTAGACAGTCTTTTGGCAGTGACCCCACGTTTACTATTTGTACCTTGGGAGGGCCCTCTTACTCTCTAAAATTCGTGGCAATGGTGAATGACCCTAGAATATAATAGCTTCTAGAGAAAGCACTGCACTGCTGTCGAGAGATTTGTCCAGACCTTTCCCTGCCCGTGGAACTGCTTGTCTGCAGTTTCCCCTAGCTGTGTTTTCTCCTGCATAAGATGAAAAATAACTGGGCAAGTTTTAAAGCCTCTTGCTATAGTAAATGTGTTTCTTTCATCCTTGCTTCCACTAGTAATTTGGATCATTTTATCCCAAAACTCATGGCCTGAAAAATGAGCACTATTGTGACTCAGAGTTTACACTCAACAAGCGTGATTGTTATTTTATGTGTCAAGCTGAATGGCCTCCGGGTGCCCAGAGCAGACATTGTTTCTGGGTGTGTCAGTCAAGGTGTCTCTGGATGAACTTGATGAAACAGAGCACCCTCCCCAGTGCCCGTGGGCATCGTCCAGTCCACTGAGTTCCTGAATATAACACAGCAGTGTGCTGCATGCTAGGACTTCCCTGTAGCTCAAATGGTAAAGAATCTGCCTGCAATGAAGGAGAATCAGGGTTCGATCCCTGAAGAAGGGAATGGCAATCCACTCCAGTATTCTTGCTTGGAGAATCCCATGGACAGAGAAGCCTGGCGGGCTACAGTCCATGGGGGTGCAAAGAGTCAGGCACAACTGAATGACTAAAGCATACTGTGTGCTAGGTCACTTCAGTTGTGTCCGACTCTTTGCAACCCTTTGGACTGTAGCCCACCAGGATCCTCTGTCCATGGGATTCTCCAGGCAAGAATACTGGAGTGGGTTGTCATGCCCTCCTCCAGGGGATCTTCCCAACCCAAGGACTGAACCTGCGTCTCTTATGTCTCCTACATTGACAGGTGAGTTCTTTACTGACACCACCTATGGAAGAATTCACCACTTCCTACCTGATGGCTTTAACTGGGCTCTGGATCTTCTGACCCTAATGCTCTGGTCCTTGATCTCTCAGATCCAGAGTGGAATCTACATCCTTGAACCCCTTGCTTCTCAGACCTTAGAAGGAGAGTCCCTAGAGATCTTGCTTTCTCTCTCTGCTGTGTGAGGACACAGTGAGAAGATGGCTAGCTGCAAGCCAGAAGGAGAGACCTCACCAGAACCTGACCATGCCGGCACCTTGATCTTGGATCTCCAGTCGCCAGAACCGTGAGTAATACATTTCTGTTTTTTAAGCCACCTGGCCTGTGCTATGTTGTTATGGCAGCCTGAGCGGGCAAGATGCACGCTTCCTACATGGCTTCTCTTTTCACCTCAATTTGAGAACTGCTGCATTGTTGGGGTGAGAAGAGGGCGAGGAGAGAGAGGATGAGGTGCTGGAGGCAGCCGTGTGGATTAGAAGGTATTGGAGGAGAGCTGAGGCAAGGCATCTCCAGGGAACCCGGGGAGGGAGGGAAAGATCTAGTATCTTAGGCGATTTGACCATAAGACCGATTTTATAGGGATGCTTAAAAAAGATGGGAAACTGAGAGATGCCCCCAGATTTCAGGCTTGTGTGTGACTGTGTCAAAAGATAAATCCATGTGGCCAGGATGGTGCACTGAGCATGTATCACATGGACCCCAGTGGGCCTAGCATGTCCCCACTCTCCATGTATCTTCCCTTCACAAAATGCCCCCAAACTTTCCACCACCTCTCTGGCAAAGCTTGAATATTAAACCAATTTTGTGCTTCATCTCACAGCTCCCCCATCATTCTTTATTAGAACTCAGAAGCCAGTCATTTTTTTTTCTTTCATGTTAAGAGACCCTAATTAGCAGTAATCAGTCTATTTCATAGACTATTTGCAAAGATACTTTCCTGAACTCATGCATGGTGCTAAAAAAAATTAAAAAAATAAACAGCTTAAATAAATAACAGGTGCTGGCCTGATTAAGGGCATTCTCCATAGGGCAGATTCCTAATCTTCAGTGCCAGCCCCTACAATCTAAATTTTCTTGTAGAGGTGGTAAAGGGAACCTGGAATTAGGTCCATGGGGTTAGAACTATAGAACGGACAAGAGACAGCGTGCTCTAGTGTCAACAGCAGGACAGCAAGGACTTGGGAGCTTTTGCCCCTCATCAGCTGAGCAATTCCAGTTAAGTTAGTTAATCAGTTGTAAACTCTGTTTTCTCATCTGTAAAATGGAGTTAAATAGCCGCCGTGCATGGTTATTGTGAGGACTGGAAATAATAACAGGACTCAAGTGGGTTATGGAGAAGGCAATGGCACCCCACTCCAGTACTCTTGCCTGGACGGAGGAGCCTGGAAGGCTGCAGTCCATGGGGTCGCTGAGGGTCAGACGCTACTGAGCGACTTCACTTTCCCTTTTCACTTTCATGCATTGGAGAGGGAAATGGCAACCCACTCCAGCGTTCTTGCCTGGAGAATCCCAGGGACGGGGGAGCCTGGTGGGCTGTCGTCTATGGGGTCGCACAGAGTCGGACACGACTGAAGTGACTTAGCAGCAAGTGGGTTAGATGCTCGAATGGAAGCAATGGTCATTTTGTCCCTCTGTGGTGGGTCCAGTTGAGGCCGCTTGGGGACGGAGCCAGTCACCTTTGGTACAGCACAGATGCACTGCCCTCCCCTCCATGATGCCAATCCACCCACTGTGTGTCTGCCATTCTCTGGGAGATCAACCCAGAGGGTATGGCAAAAGCTCAGGGAACAGCAATGGAAACCTGCCCTGAGGCATGGCGTGTGGGATGGGTTTGAGGAATTAGTTAAGATGCAGTGGTCTGCGGGATCGACTAGGGAAGAACTAGAGAGGAAAGAGGGCTTCCCAGGTGGATCAGTGGTAAAGAATCCACCTGCCAATGCAGGAAATGGGGGTTCAAACCCTGGGTCAGGAAGATCCCCTGGAGAAGGAAATGGCACCCCACTCCAGTATTCTCGCCTGGGAAATCCCATGGACAGAAGAGCCTGGTGGGCTACAATCCATGGACTTGAAAAAGAGCCAGACATGACTTAGTGACTAAATAATGACTGAATGAAATGAGAAAGGAGGAGATGCCCAGTTTCTAGTTTGGCCCCCTGGATGGGTGACTATGGCACCACTGACCAGGAGATAGAATACGAGGGAAGTTAGGAGCCACATGCACAGTTGTGCAGGCTGTACACTGCACAAAGTTGTTCAGTTGAGGGGATAAGTGAGTGCTCTTGGCATCTTGGAGTAATCCACACAAAGGCACCAAGTAGGCTAAAGCCCTGAGGAGAAGAATCAAATTAGGGGAGGTAATCCTGTGTCCCTTAAAACCAGATCATGACTGGGGCATGAGACTAGCATCCACTGAAATCCCTTTTAAAAACATTCTTTTAAGAAATAATTCCTAGACTTAATTTACCGGGCAGCCAGAGTGGTAGCTCTGAAATGTGTATCAGGTCAGATTTCACTCCTAAAGATATGCCACAAGAGTGCCCCTTCGCTTAAGAAAGGGTCCAAATCTCTTAAGACAAAGAGCCTCAGGTGGTTCAGCATCTGCCTCCTTGCCAACCTCACCCCTGCCATTCATAGCCTCACTGCGCCCCACTGGGCACGTTCGCATGCTTCTCTGTCCAGAATGGCCTGCCTCCTTCCCTTTATCCGGTTATCTCTCATTATGCTTCGAAACTCCTCTCAATCGTTTCCTTTCTGAGGAAGCTTGTTTCCGTATTTCTTTTCAGAATATATATCCTCGTGTTCTAGTATCTTTGTTTTTTTACTCCTTTAAAAGCAAATGAAGAGAGCAAGTGATTAATTCTATAACTTTGAAAAATGTCATGTAGTTCATGAGAAAGGTGCTCTCCCAAATGTAAAGTTACTGGTTGGGATGCCCTTGAATGAAACGCACCTGCAATTCCGCTGTTCGGAACACCGTGTTTCTTCAGCATGGGCACTGAGGCTTCGGGGAAGGGCTCTGCTCCGCTGTTTATGAAAGCGCTTGCACTTGCGGCGGGGTTTGGTGCAGAGTCACCAAGCAGAAACAGTTTCGCGAGAAAATGTAACAGCCATTAGCACTTTCTCACATTCTCAAGGTCTGAAATAAAGTTAATTGGATTCGTTCACAAATTCGAGAATCAGCCTAAAATAGTGTGTTCCAAAGGGTTTTCTATGGGACGTTAGTTCTAAGAGATAAGTATCATGGGAAGAAGGGTTCTGTAACACAAATGTTGATGTTGTTGTTCAGTCACTCAGTCGTGTCCGACTCTTTGCCACCCCATGGACTGCAGCACGCCAGGCTTCTCTGTCTTCCTCTATGTCCCAGAGTTTACTCAAGTTCATGTCCATTGAGCAACACAAATAAGTTGAGGAAATGCAGAGTGAAGCACAAATAGGTGATTTTTTTTCCTCTTGCAAAAATCTCAGAGGCTTTGATAGACTCACATGCATTGACTATCTCCTACCAAGGTCTAAGGCATGGGTCCCCAGCCCTTGGGCCATAGTGAGCGAGGGAAACTTTGTCTACCGCTCCCCCTCTCCTCTGTGCCCGCGTTACCCATGAACCATCATTTGCATTATTGCTTGCACCATCCCCCTCAATGCTGGCATTATACCTGAATCTTCTCTAGCAGCCCTCCCGCCCTTTTCTCCACTCCATCCCCTTACCCTGCATCTGTGGAAAAACTGTCTTGCACGAAACTAGTCCCTGATGCCAAAAAGGTTGGGGACTGTTAGTCTAAGGTATTCAGAGTCTCTAGACTTATTTGCCCACAAATCCCTCCTCTCAGAGATGAACCTGCACTTCCTGTGGTCTCTGGAATACTTCTTGGGAAAAGGGCTTTGCAGGACCAAGTGTATGGTCCACTGAGATAGCAAGGATTGCTCCAAATACCTGTGGATAGAAATAAAGACTTAAGAACAAAATAACTTTAGCTTTCACAAGTGAGGAGGAAACACTCCACTCTCCTTCCATCACCCATTGCCATAAATTCTTTCTCTCTTCTCAGAAAGCTATAGTGGCTGAGATCCTATTGGGTGATTGGATATAATTTACCTGTACCGCACACCTGTCCCCGAGTCAAGATGTGAGGAGGAATCTTGTGTCAAGCGGCTCTTGCAATCTGTTGCCAGTTTTGCTGGAAAGGTGAAGAGAGAAAGAGGGATGAAGGCTATGTAGATGCCTAGTGTGTGGAGTGTAGTTGGTGGATCAGGAGAGGGGATGTGGGTAGAAGGTTGGCTGGACAGAGCTACGGCACGTGGCAAAACCACATCCAAAATGAGATTAAATACACAGGTTAGCTGGAAAAGCCTGAAAACTCTAAGGTCAAACACTGGGAGTAAAATTTTAAAACAAAAGGAAGCATTTCTCCCTTTTAGAGTTGCCTCAGCCTTACATGAAAGGGTAGTGATCCCATGGTCTATACAGTCCATGGAATTCTCCGGGCCAGAATACTGGAATGGGTAGCCTTTCCCTTCTCCAGAGAATCTTCCCAACGCAGGGATTGAACCCAGGTCTCCTGCATTGCAGGCGGATTCTTTATCAGCTGAGCCACAAGAGAAGCCCCTATATATATACACATGACATTGAAGTGAAAGTGTTACTCACTCAGTCATGTCTAACTCTTTGTGACCCCATGGACTGTATGTAGCCCACCAGGCTCCTCTGTCCACAGAATTCTCCAGACAAGAAGTGGAGTGGATTGCCATTCCCTTCTCTGGGTGATCTTCCCGACCCAGGGATCAAACCACAGTCTCCCACATTCCAGGCAGATTTCCTACCATCTGAGTTACCAGGTGTGTGTGTACACACACACACATATATATCCATATATATATATATATCCATCTATGTCAATGAACCCCTTTAGATGGTTTCCATGTCTTGGCTATTGTAAATAGTGCTGCTATGAACATAGGGGTGAGTGTGGCTTTTTGAATTAAAGTTTTGTCCAGATACATGGCCCAGGAGTGGAAATGTTGGCTCATATGGCAACTCTAGTCTTAGTTATTTGAGGAACATCCCTATGGCCCTCCATAGTGAGTGTACCAATGTACATTCCCACCAACAGCGTACTTCTCTCAGTGTATTTGTGGACTTTTTAATGATGGCCATTCTGACTGGTATGAGGTGGTACCTCATTGCAGTTTTGATTTGCATTTCTCTAATAATTTGCAACGTTGAACATCTTTTTGTGTGCCTATTGGCCATTTGTATATCTTCTTTGGATAAACGTTTATTCAGGTCTTCTGCCCATTTTTTGATCTGGTTGTTTGTTTTTCTGTTACTGAGTTGTATGAGCTGTTTGTATATTTTGGAAACTAAGTCCTTGTCAGCTGCATCATTTGCAAATATTTTCTCCCAGCCCCTAGATTGTCTTTTCATTTTGTTTATGATTTCTTTTGCTGTGCAAAGTCTTATACATTTAATTATGTCCCATTTGTTTATTTTTGCGTTTATTTCTATTGTCTTGGGAGATTGACCTAAGAAAACACTGATAGGATTTATGTCGAGGATGTTTTGCTTATATTTGCTCCTAGGAGTTTTACGGTGTACTGTTTTATATTTAAGTCTTTAAGCCACTTCGAGTTCATTTTTGTGTATGGTGTGAGTGTGTAAACCAAACTTAATTGGTTTACATGACGTTGTCCACCTTTTCCAACACCACTTGCTGAAGAGACTATCTTTTCCCATTGAATATTCTCGCCTCCTTTGTCAAAGATTAATTGACCATGGGTGTGTGGGTTTATTTCTGGGCTCTCTGATCTATTTCACGGATCCATATGTCTGTTGTTGCGCTAACACCACACTGAAGAAGGACATTTATAATCATAAAAATCTCAATTCATCAAGAATAGAACTCCAAATATGAGAAGCAGGAACTCCAAAATATGAGAGGGGGGGCGACAGAAAACGAGGTGGTTGGATGGCATCGCTGACTCAATGGACATGAGTTTGAGCAAGCTCCGGGAGATGGTGAAGGACGGAGAAGCCTGGTGGGCTGCAGTCCATGGGTCACAAAGCGTGGGACACAACTGAGTGATGAACAGCGACAACAAGAGAAGAGATGGATACTTTGACAATAAGGAAGGGAGACATGCATTCACATCTGGGTGAACTCTCTCCAACAATGGGGATAATAGACAGAAGAGCAACGGAGAAATGGAAACCTTGAACAAACATTTGTAAACTTGGAATAGTAATGGTTTCTTCAGTATGACAGCAAAAACAACCAAAGAAAACAAATAAACTGGACTTCATCAAAAGTAAATATCATCGAAATTAAAACACTTGTGTTTAAAGAATACCACCAAGAAAGTAAAATAGACAACCACAGAATTGGACACAATAATTGAAAATTATATATCTGATAAAGGATTTGTGTTCAGAATACATAAAGAACTCTTGCAACTTAATAAAGACAAACACCCATATAAAATACGAGCACAGGACTTGAAAAGATATTTCTCCAAAGAAGATATACATTGCCAATAAGCAAGTGAAAAGATGCTCAGCGTCACTTGTCATTAGAGAAGTGCAAATCAAACCCACAATGAGATGGCTATACTAATAATTAAAAAAAAGAGAGAAAATAACATGGGTTGAGCAGGATGTGGAGAAATTGGAACACTTGCACATTGCTGGTGGGACTATAAAATGGTGCAGCTGCTGTAGAAAACAGCTTGGCAGTTCCTCAAAAAGCTAAACACAGAATTACCATATGACCCAGCAATTCCACTTCTGGGTATATACCCAAGAGAAATGAAAACATATGTCCACACAAAAACTTGTTCACAAATGTTCATCGCGGCATTATTCAAAATCGCTTAAAAGTGGAAACAGCCCAACTGCCCATCAACTGATTAACTGATAAACAAAATGTGGTCTGTCCTTGCAGTGGAATAATTCAGCCAATAAAAGAATGAAGCCCTGACACACGCTATAACATGGGTGAACCGTGAAAACATTATGCAAAGTGAAAGAAGCCAGACACAAAAGACCACTTATTGCATAATTCCATTTACATGAAATGTTCAAAATAGGCAAATCCACAGAGGCATGAAGGAGATTAGTGGTTCTCAGGGGCTGGAGGATTATGGAATAGAGTGACTGCTAATGAGCGCGGGGTTCCTTTCAGAGTGATGACATTGATCTAGAGTGATACGGAGGAGATGGTTGCACCACTCTGTTAACATACTAAAAACGCCATTGAACTGTACACTTTGAAAGGGTGAATGTGATGGTGTGTGAGTTATATCTTAATAAAATTATTGTAAAGAAACTCCACTCTAACAGCAGAAAGTGAAGAGGAGCTAAAGAGCCTCTTGATGAAGGTGAAAGAGGAGAGTGAAGAAGCTGGCTTAAAACTCATCATTCAAAGAACTAAGATCATGGCATCTGGTCCCCTCACTTCATGGCAAATAGATGGGGGGAAAATGGAAACTGTGGCAGATTTTAGTTTCTTGGGGTCTAAAATCACTGCTGATGGTGATTGCGGCCATGAAATTAAAAGAGACTTGCTCCTTGGAAGAAAAGATATGGCAAACCTGGGCAGCATATTAAAAAGCAGAGACATCACTTTGCTGACAAAGGTCTGTGTGGTCAAGACCATTCAGTAGTCATGTGTAGATGTGAGAAAGCAAAAGTGAAAGTCACTCAGTTGGGTCCAACTCTTTGTGACCCCATGGACTATACAGTTCATGGAATTCTCCAGGCCAGAATATGGGAGTGGGTAGCCATTCCCTACTCCAGGAGATCTTCCCAACCCAGGGATCAAACCCAGGTCTCCCACATTGAAGGTGGATTCCTTACCAGCTCAGCCACAAGGGAGGCCATGGGTGTGAGAGTTGGACCATAAAGCAGGCTGAGCACGGAAGAACTGATGCTTTTGAACTGTGGTGCTGGAGAAGACTCTTGAGAATCCCTTCAGTCAAATCAGTCAATTGTAAAGGAAATCAGCTCTGAATATTCATTGGAAGGACTGATGCTGAAGCTGAAGCTCCAATACTCTGGCCACCTGATACAAAGAACCGACTCATTGGAAAAGACCCTGATGCTGGGCAAGATTGAAGGCAGGAGGAGAAGGGGATGACAGAGGATGAGATGGTTGGATGGCATCACTGACTCAACGGACATGAGTTTGAGTAAGATCCGGGAGATGGTGAAGGACAGGGAAGCCAAGCGTTCTTCAGTCCTTGGGGTCTCAAAGAGCTGGACACGACTGAGAGGCTGAACAACAACAACGTAGGAGATGAGGTTGAGGGGATAGCAGGGGGAGGGGAGGAGGGGAGGGCCATATAGGACATTTAAGGGGTAACTACATTTCTATTCTGAGTGCGAACGCTTGATGGGTTTACAGCTGAGAAGTAACTTGATCTGACTTACGTTTGAATGGGACCCTCGTGACTGCAGAGGAAAACAGACTTCAGAGAGGAAAGGGGAGAAGTAGGGAAGCCAGACTGGAGACTGTTGCAATATCTCAGCTCAGAGAAGTTAACTTACCACAGATATGCAGACGGAAACTCTGGCAGCCCGTCTCCAAAGATGGCCCCAGTGAACACACCTTCTGTGAGCCAGGCCCTTGTTCATTTCCTCTCGGTTGAACTGACACTTGCCTATGGCCAATAGGAGGCCGTAGAGTATTATGCTATGCCATCTGAGCTCAGACAACTTTCATATCTGCAATCTGGGGAGCTCTGAACCACCATGTTGAAGTCCAGCTACAGTAAGACCCTGACATATGAACGAGTTCTGTTCAGAGAGCACTTTTGTAAGTCCAGTTTGTTCGAAGTCCGATGAAGTTAGCCTAGGTACCCAGCTAACACAACCGGCTATACGGTGCTGTTATGTAATAGATTTATAGTACTTTCCCCACAAACAAAACTTTTCACATAGTAAAAAAAACCCACAAGAAATAAAACACTTAAAATCTTACAGTATAGTATCTTGAAAGTGTGGTAGTACAGCTATACAACGGCTGGCATCTAGGGGCTGCCACTGAGTGAACAGACAAGAAGAGTTACCAGCTGGAGGAAAGAGAGGAGATGGCAGAGCTGAAAGATGGTCAGTGATAGGAGATGGAGGGCAAGCTGCAGTTTCACTGATGCCTGACTTTATGGCCTGGGTTCTGGTTCCTTGTTGGATTCAGTTCTGTCTATCCTCTTGAAAAAAATGATCCAGCGATGTCTGGGCGGTGGGTCTTTTTTTTTTTTTTCTCTCATCATAGATGACACAGTAGCACTGGATTGCATTCTGAAGGGCTGATGGAACCTTCATGTAACTGCTCTATGTTTGGGTCTTGTGTCTCAAAAACTGACAGTGTCTCCTCGGATAAAGAAACCCCCCTCTCCATTTCCTGTAGCGTGAATCTCCTTCTTCCATTACTTCTTCCTCTTGTCTCTCTTTGTCTTTTCTCTGGGTCTCCAATTCCATCAGGTCTTCATTAGTAAGCTCTGCGTTCATATCTATGAAAGTTTGCAACTTACATGTCCGCGTGTAGGGGACTTACGCTATTCTTAGTCGCTCAGTCGTGTCTGACTCTTTGAGACCACATGGACTGTAGCCCACCAGGCTCCTCTGTCCATGGGATTTCCCAGGCAAGAATACTGGAGGGAGTGGCCATTTCCTCCCCCAGGGGATATTCCCACCCAGGGATCAAACCCAAGTCTCCTGTGTCTCCTGCTTTGCAGGCAGATTCTTTACCCACTGAGCCATCCAGGAAGCCCATAGGCGACTTCGCATACTCGATAAAAACTTGGAACATTAGGCGAGGCCTCGTGAAGAGGAGATTCTATCTCAGCTGGGTCTCCAGATTCAGCAGCCATTCAACTGCAATCACCTGAGAGACCATAGGCCTTCCCAGGTCACGCAGTTGGTAAAGAATCTGCCTGCCAATGCAGGAGATGCATCAGATGTAGGTTCGATCCCTGGGGTCAGGAAGATCCCCTGGAGGAGGAAATAGCAGCTCGCTTCAGTATTCTTGCCTGGAAAATTCCATGGACAGAGCAGCCTGGCGGGCTACACCCCCTGGGGTCACAAAGAGTAGGACAAGACAGAGCATACAGACAGAGGGGAGAGACCATAAGCCAGACCAGCAGAAGAACCTCCCAGTCAATCCACATGATTAAAAGATAACTAGTGATTGCTGTTGCTTTAAGTCACTCACTTTGGGGCTGGTTTGTTGGCCACCACAGGCAATTGAAACAGAAATGTAAACACATAACATCCAATCATTGGCTTTAGTGATATTGCTAATAAATTGGCCTAGCAGGTATCACATACAGTCACCTGGAGGGCCCCTTATTTTCTGAGAGGAGAGCTGAGATTTGCAGTGCTTTTACTGGGCAATTTTCCCGAATCTGTGACTCCAGAATGACTATAAACATTATTTGCCCCTTATGTATTGTTTAAAAAACTGGTTCTACTAAAATGATTTATGGGCAAACTTCCTTTTTCATCTTGTATACCATATTTCCTGCCTTATGCTTGGTGTTCATTAAACAGATGCTCTTTTCTATATAAAGGGTGAAATGAACTAGGCTTGAAAGCCATTTTAAGGGGGCTCATTATGCTTTGATTTGTCGTTTGGAAACCACGGACACATGGCTACTGAGTTTATAATTCTGAAAAATGAACCAGTGGACTCCCAGGAAAAATGGTACCTTGAATACATGCATATTATTTTATTCCATTTGTAAAAAATTAATTCTTATTGATGTATAGTTGCTTTACAGTGTTGGGTAAAGCAGTGTTTCAGCTATACACACACACACACACACACACACACACACAAATACATATATATATATATATCCTCCTGTTTGGATTTCCTTCCCATTTAGGTGCACCATAGAGCACCATGAGCACCATTTAGGAGCACCATAGAGTTCCCTGAGCCATGCAGTAGGTTCTCATTAGCTGTCTATTTTGTACATAGCATCAATAGTGTGTATATGTCAATCCCAGCCTCCCAGTTCATCCCTCCTCTCCCTGCTTGGTGTCCATACATTTGCTCTCTATGTCTGTGTCTCTATGTTTGCTTTGCAGATAAGGTCATCTATACCATTTATCTAGATTCCACGTATACGTGTTAATGTATGATATTCGTTTTTCTGTTTCTGTCTCACTTCACTCTATATGACAGTCCCCAGGTCCATTCGCGGCTATACAGATGACCCAGTTTTTTTCCTTTCTGTGGCTGAGTAATATTCCATTGTATATATGTACCATATTTTGGAACTCTATTTAACTACATGTTATAGGCTGAATTGCATCCCCTGCCCCCAGGGGGCAGTCGTATGTTGAAGTCATAATTCCTTGGTACATTAGAATGTAATCATATTTGGAGATAAGATCCTTAAAGATATGGTTAAAATGAAGCCATCGGTAGTAGGTTCGGATCCAATCTGACTGATGTCCTTAGAAGAACAGAAAATTTGTACTCAGGGAAAGATGTCAGGAATATGCACAGATAGTCAGAAGACCAAATCTTAAGTGTTTTCACCAAATATGCACAAATGGTAGCTATGTAGGTGATCAATGTGTTAATTAGGGGTAACATTTCCTAGTTGTACATAATGTGTGTGTGTGTGTGTGTGTGTGTGCTCAGTCAAGTCCAACTCTTTGTGACCCCATGGACTGTAAGCTGCCAGGCTCCTCTGTCCATGGGATTTCCCAGGCGTTTGCCATTTCCTCCTCCAGGGGATCTCCCTGACCCAGGGATCAAACCTGCGTCTTATGCGTCTCTGGCATTGGCAGGCAGTTTCCTTACCACTGTTCCACCTGGGAAGCCCCTATGATATCCCTACGTATTAATAAATTTCAGTGCTTGGATTTCTCACAAGTGGTCACATCCAAAGCTTCTTAAATGTCACTTAAAATGTTGTCCCCCCAATTTTCACAGCTTCTGATTTTAAATTGGATTTTAATTAAGTATGAATTCAAGGTAATTAGAGCTTACAGTAATACATTTCTATTCTCTTGATCCACTCTTCTTTTCATATCCTCGCATAATCTCCCTGCACAAAAACTTGCTCTTAACCTAGAGCAGGTGGGACAAAGTGCTGCACTGAAAAGCAAGCTCTTCTTTATATTGTTATCTTGCCTGAACTGAGTACATCTGTTCGTCCAGTCTGTCGGCCAGCCAGTCAGCACCAGCCTTGGAGAAGAAGGAAGAGAAATCCCAATTTCTAATTCCAACATTAGTATCACAGATAAATTTTCTGATATCTTTATAATAATTAAATTGCAGGTTTTTCTCTTGGAAGTCATTGAGATTGTTCAAGTGAATTGATAGCAAGTTAAAAAAGAAAGTCATTCAGTGGATATAATGCAGCATTGTTTTGAGTTAGAAGTGAAGACATCTGCTGATAACCAAGAATATTTGGGAGGTCATTTTATCCATTCTTCTACTGGAGAACGTCGACCGTGGCAAGCAAATCAAAATGTGGATCCCATAACTGCCTCTCTTTAGGGTCACTAGCTGTTATTTGCGATGGCTTTGTACATTGAAATAGACTGTTTGTTCAGCAAAACTAGTAGGAATGACATGCCACTAACCAGTTATTGTATCCCTGATTTATAACATAAAAGGAGCTGGCTTAGAAGATTCTTTAAAGAATTTTTGCCCCCAAAGCATACGAATATACAGATTCCTTTAGCACCTTGGCAGTATTGATCAACTAACTACAGAGGCAAGTGAAATGCCCTGTGAAAGGCGAAATGGCTTGATTTCCTTGAAGCTGGGAGCTTTTTGGGACATACCCCAGAGAGATTCAAATTCCTCTCCTTAGATACAGCAGGCACAGTAGGCAAGATGTCTGTCCCCTGAAAGATGCCTACATTCTGTCACTGAGAACTTGTGACAAGGTTAGGCTGCATGGCAAAGGTTGCAAATGGAATAAACGTTGTCAAGTCAGCAGACCCTGAGATGCAGAGATGATCTTAGTTTACCGGGTGGGTCCAGTGTAATTACAAGGATCCTTACATGGGGGGAAAGGGAAGCAGAGAAAGAGGAAACCAAAGAGGTAGAAATATGAGAAGGATTTGGCTTGATGGTGCTTGAGTTGAAGACCCAGGAAGGGCTCATAAGCCAGGAATGCAACATCCTCTAGAAGCTAGAACCAGAAAGAATGCAACCCTGGGGACTCCTTGATTTTAGCCCAGTGAGACCCAGGGATCGAACTCGTGTCTCCTACATTGCCTGCTACCTCAATGCAGGAGATGTAAGATATGTGAGTTTGATCCCTGGGTCAGGAAGATCCCCTGGAGGAGGGCATGGCAACCCACTCCAAAATTGTTGCCTGGAGAATCCCATGGATGGAGGAGCCTGGTGGGCTACGGTGCATGGGGTCGCAAAGAGTCGGACACGACTGAAGCAACTTAGCACACAGCACAGAGACTCCTCCTGGACTTCTGACTCAAGGATGGTAAAATAATCCACGTGTGTTTTTTTTAAGCCACTAAGCTGGTGATGATTTGTTATTGCAGCCGTAGGAAGCTCATCAGCAGGAAAGCTGGATTCTGCCTCTTCTTGAATTTTTCCCATGGAATTTAAGAAAGAGCATCTTAAGAAATGCTGCTGCAGGTGGATATCATAGAAAATGCTTCTTGATAGAGCCCTGCCTCCCTTTCCTGTTGCATCTTCACCCCAGGCTTCCACCTACTGCCTGTGGTTAGGGATCCTGAAACCACTGTATTTCTTCCATCTTCTGTGCATCTTTGGGGGTTTGAAAGGATCACCCTTTCTTTCGTGGTGCCACCCTCCTTAGCACATGTTTATTAACACGCTTAACCTGGAATAGCCAGATGTCTTCCTTCTTGTCTTTCTTTCTTACTCTGTTAGGAAAGAGGACTTGTTCATTTACCTCTTGAGAGCCAGTGGCGACCACAAAGCGATTATTCTTTTATACTTGACACATTGTATTGAGTACCGATGATATACCAAACACAGAGCAAGTATTCAGTGAATGTTTACTGTAGAGAAAGTAAAATATCTGAGCATTTAGATCAGATATGATTGACTGTGATTGACTTTATTCTTTATTCTGTTCAGCGTTCCTTACTTAAGGACACAGGGCAAATTTGTTTCAGAGTTGAATTAGGAGAATCTTGTCTTGCACAGGGAAGTGGTGTAATAGAGTTATTAAGAGGACAGATTTGCAATTACACTGAAGTTAGCCTGTGAAAATCTGGGAGCCTCCCCACTTACCAGTACTGTGATCTTGGGCAGCTTATATCATCCAGTTCTCAGTTTGCTTATATGCAAAATGGGGATAATAATAATCTGTGGCACAAAGATTTTTGTGATAAGTAAATAAAATAATACAAAAGGACTAAAAGAGTATATATATAGGGGTTACAGTTATTATTATACTGGTTTATCGTTAGTATCATAATACCTTGTGCTTTCCTTTTGGCCTTAATTGCTGGGAAACGTCAATGTCACACATGATCATTTCTTGTAATTTTTCTCAGACTGCCTGCTTGTGCTCACAATTTGTTTAAATCCTCCCCCATTTGTTAAGAAAGGTCTTCCCACTGCTGGGCATACACACCGAGGAAACCAGAATTGAAAGAGACACGTGTACCCCAATGTTCATCGCAGCACTGTTTATAATAGCCAGGACATGGAAGCAACCTAGATGTCCATCAGCAGATGAATGGATCAGAAAGCTGTGGTACGTGTACACAATGGAGTATTACTCAGCCATTAAAAAGAATACATTTGAATCAGTTCTAATGAGGTGGATGAAACTGGAGCCTATTATGCAGAGTGAAGTAAGCCAGAAAGAAAAACACCAATACAGTATACTAACGCATATATATGGAATTTAGAAAGATGGTAATGATAACCCTATATGCAAGACAGCAAAAGAGACACAGATGTATGGAATAGTCTTTTGGACTCTGTGGGAGAGGGCAAGGGTGGGATGATTTGGGAGAATGGCATTGAAACATGTATAATATCATATGAGAAACGAATCGCCAGTCCAGATTTGATGCATGATACAGGATGCTTGGGGCTGGTGCACTGGGATGACCCAGAGGGAAGGGATGGGGAGGGAGGTGGGATGGGGGTTCAGGATGGGGAACACATGTACACCTATGGTGGATTCATGTCAATGTGTGGCAAAACCAATACAATATTGTAAAGTAAAATAAAAAAATAAAACTGAAAAAAAAAGGAAAGGTCTTTTTTTAGGAATTATTTTGTGTTTTATTTGTATTAAAATGTTTAAGTTACCTCAAATATTTTCTGTATCTATGCAGAGTATAAATAATTAACCTGAAAAATATCTACAACACTGGAATGTTGGTAGCTATTTATTTAATTGGGGCCTAGTGAGGGTAAAATGAAAGAAGGGTATTGAAATTGCTATGGTGACAAACCTCCTTTTGAAAATGCCCCAAATGTAATTAACATTTTTATCAAGTTCATGAATTACAGAACACAGTATTTGTATTCATTTGCCAACATTGTTGTAACAAAAGACCACAAATGGGCTTAAGGTGAAGTTGTTCAGTCGTGTCCTACTCTTTGCGACCCCACAGACTGTAGCCTGCCAGGCTCTTCCATCCATGGGATTTTCCAGGCTAGAGTACTGGAGTGGGTTGCCATTTCCTTCTCCAGAGGATCTTCTCGACTCAGGAATCGAACCCAGGTCTCCCGCATTGTAGGCAGACACTTTACCATCTGAGCCACCAGGGAAGTCTATCAAATGGGCTTGGACAACAGAAATTTGTGGTCTCATGGTTTTGGAGGCCAGAAGTCTTGAGATCAAAGTGTCCACAGGGCTGGGTCCTTGCAAGTCTGTGAGGGAGAGTTGGGTCAGTGCTTCTCTCCTGGCTTCTGGTGGTTGGCTGGCGTTTGGGGCATGCCTTAGCTTAGAAGCCAGAGAAGGTGACGGCCCCCCACTCCAGTACTCTTGCCTGGCAAATCCCATGGATGGAGGAGCCTGGTGGGCTGCAGTCCATGGGGTTGTGAAGAGTCGGACACGACTGAACGACTTCACATTTACTTTTTACTTTCATGCAGTGGAGAAGGAAATGGCAACCCACTCCAGTGTTCTTGCCTGGAGAATCCCAGGGACGGGGGAGCCTGGTGGGCTGCTGTTTATGGGGTCACACAGAGTCGGACACGACTGAAGGGACTTGCAGCTTAGAAGCATCACGCGGGTCTCTGCCTTCCTGTTCGCATAGTGTTCGCCATGTGTGAGTCTGTCTCTGCTTAAATTCTCCCTTTTTCTAAGGAAGCCAGTCATTTTGAGTTAGGACTCATCCTTATGACTTCATCTTGACTTGAGTATCTCTGCAGGGACCCTATGTCCAAATAAGCTGTTTGAGGTGTTGGAATTTAGGACACTGGCTCAGTAGTAAAGAACCTGCCTGCCAATGCAGGAGACATATCAGGCTTGGGGTTTGATCCTTGGGTCAGGAAGATCCCCTGGAGGAGGGCATGACAACCCACTCCAGTATTCTTGTCTGGAAAATCCCACAGACAGAGGAGTCTGGACGGCTGCAGACTAGACTCCTGGGGTTGCCTAGAGTTGGACCTGACTGAAGTGACTTAGCACATGGGCATGCATATCTTTTTAAGGGAGGACGCAGTTCAACCCCAAGTAAGGTTCTTGGATTAGAAATATTGACAAAGTGTGAATATTTGGCTTCTGGTAAGTTAGCTTCATTCATTTTTTTTTTTTTGATTCCTCATATATTAAAAAAAAAAATTATGTGGCCACTCCAGGTATTAGTTGCAGCATGCAGGATCTAGTTCCCTGACCAAGCATAGAGCCTGGGACGCCCCCTGCATTGCAAGCTTGGAGTGTTAACCACTGGACTGCAGGCAAGTCCCATCTTTGTTCTTATTTCTAGTATAGAAAGAGGGTTGATCTTTTCACCCCTCAACTCTTTAACAAGAGCCTGCCTTGGCCTCAATTTCCTCTGGCATAACTACCAAGTAATGGATGAGATGGTCTCTGAGTAACTTTCTTGCCCTGACATATAGTGTCTCTATGAACAGATTGGATAGTAACTCATATTTATGAAACACTCTACAGTTTACTCAGCACTCTCAGGGGTCTTTGGCTCCTATGAGAACCATGTGAGGTAGCTATTATTATCCTCTCTACCTTAGAGGTACAGAGAAATAAGTCACTTGCCCAGGTTCACACTGCTGGTAACTGCCATCTCCTGAGATCCAGTGCTGGGCTCATTCTTCTGTTACTTAGCTTCAAATTTTGTGAAGCTAGAGCCATACAGTGTTTCAGGAAATTAATATCTGTATCTTATAATAATAATTAATGCCATGATTTAAATTTTCTTCAGAATGCCAGAAAATGGCATTTGACCCACTGGCTTGACACACAAGAACACTTAGAAAAATAAAACCTTTTTTTGATCTTAATAGTGGGTTGGCAAAAATTGAAATATCACACACTACCACCTTCCAGACATTGTACAAAAGTGAATCATTTAGGGTTATCAGCAATTATCTCCACTATGAATATCATTCCTTAGAGAAAAGAGATTTATTAGGGCCAGTGGATTTAAATGTTCGGTTAATTTATTTTCAAGGCTTGAGGAACCAACTGGTGTATTTCTACTTAATAAAAAATAAAAGGTAGGGAAAGCTCATTTAATTGTGAGTGTCTGAGAAGAGTACTGAGAGTTAAAGGGGAATGCCAACCCAATTATTGATTCTATGAAATCTGCTCTAATTGATTTAACTGGATGCTTTCAAGAATAAAAGTAGGCAAACTGCTACTTTTATTGAAGGCAGGAGGAGATGGGGATGGCAGAGGATGAGATGGTTGGATGGCATCACTGACTCAATGGACATGAGTGTGAGCAAACTCTGGAAGATGGTGAAGGTCTGGGGAGCCTGGCATGCTACAGTGCATGGGATCCCAAAGAGTCCACGAGGTCCGACTTCCAAAAAGTTGGACATGATTGAACAAATGAACAACAAGAAAGCAAACTGCTTTTAGTCCACTGAATGCTGGGTAACCCAGGGCATTGCATTTTCATTCTAAAATTAACCATAGTGTCCATCATCAAATTACTAGCCCCTACCAGATGCAATACGGGCTCTCCCAGTGGCTCATGGTAAAGAAACTGCCTGCCCATGCAGGAGACTCAGGTCTGACCTCTGGGTTGGGAAGATCCCTTGCAGAAGGAAATGGCTACCCACTCCAGTTTTCTTGCCTGGAGAACCGCATGGACAGAGGAGCCTGGCGGGCTACAGTCCATCGGGTCCCAAAAGGACTGGACACAACCTAGTGACTAAACAGCAAGAGCAACGAGATGCGAGGTGCATTCCAGGTACAATGTGGGGTGTAAACATGGGTGGTGGAGGGTCTTGAGTCGAGGGGTTTGGGTAGCAGTCACGGAGGAGTCAAGCCCCCACCGTGGCATGGGGCATGGGAGCTGTCCACTCAATGTATGGTAGGGCTTTCAAGAAGAGGGAGCTTCCTGGGTGCTTTCAGCGTGGTAGTGGATATTTCATCTCATGGAGTGCCAGTTGAGAGCTTCTTTTTTTTTCCAATGGTTTTTTTTAAAAAGACCGTTTAATCTTATAGTGGTGTATATGGCCAGTTAGCAAAGTTGTGACAGTCGCAGGTGGACTCCAAAGGGACTCAGTCATACATATACATGTATCCATTCTTCCCCCAACTCCCCTCCCATCTAGGCTCACACTGAGCAGAGTTCCCTGTGCTATACAGTAGGTCCTTGATGGTTATCCATTTCAAGTTTAGCAGTGTGAACACGTCCATCCCAAACTCCCTACCTATCCCTACCCTCATCTTTCCCCCCAGTAACCATAAGCTCAGTCTCTAAATCTATGAGTCGGTTTCTGTTTTGTACATAAGTTCATTTGTATCATTTATTTTTAGATTCTGCATGTAAGGGCTATCATATGATGTTTCTCTTTGTCTGACTTGCTTCACTCAGTATGACTCTTAAAGGATAGAGTGGGATTTTAGGAAGATGAGCTATGTCAAGGAGTGGTAACTAATTTGTTGTTCAGTGGCCAAGTCATGTCCAATTCTTTGAGACCCCATGGACTGCAGCACGCCAGGCTTCCCTGTCCTCCGTTATCTCCTGGATTTTGCTCAGATTTGTGTCCTTTGAGTACACAATGCCATCTAACCATCTCATTCTCTAATAACTAATATTTATTGAGCTTCAACTATCCACCAGGCATTGTGCTAAGGATTCGGTATATTAGAAAAATGTATCTCATATAAGTCTGAAGTCAGGGCTTGGGGCGGGAGGCTATGTCTTGGAAACTAGCTTCTGCTTTGCTCATCCTCACAGTAATTCCTCAGGAATGGGTTGCTGTGTATCTGTTACCTGCATGTGGTGAGAGGGCTGGCCAATCCGTGTGTAGCTGCTGCCAATAGATGATGCGGAGGGAAGGAGTCCAAAGGCATAGGGAATTCTTCCCATTTGGGAATCCTCACTCTGCAAAAACAACCCTACCTACCATCACTGGCCAACAGTCAGAGACAAAAGGGAATGTCCCCGTGATGAACAAAGCTTGATTCAGCACTTGCTGCAGCAAGGGAACCAACACATGGCAGAGACCCGTGTGGCTTCTCAAAGGGGGATGTTGAGGAAGAGATGTGTGTGCAGGCGTGCTAAGGTGCTTCAGTCATGTCCGACTCTTTGTGACCCTATGGACTATAGCCCACCAGGCTCCTCTGTTCATGGGATCTTCCTGACCCAGGGATTGAACTCACATCTCTTCTGCCTCCTTCCTTGTCAGGGGGGTTCTTGACCATCAGCATCACCTGGGAAGCCCCGAGGAAGGGACGGTAGTAGCTGTTTTATTTTTAGATCATACAAGTCTGAGGGAATGACCAGGCTGAGGGGTGGCTAGAAAACTGAGAGCTGGGGGACGGCCCTGGCAGTCCAGTGGTTAGGCACTACGCTTCCACTGCAGGAGGCACAAGTTCAATCCCTGTTCAGAGAACTAAGATTCTGCATGCCTTATGTCACCAAAAAGTAGGGAAAAAAAAAACCCCAATGACTGGAATTATGAGACATTCAACAAATGGTTAAAAAACCTGTCCTAAAGAAGAAAAAAGACAGTCCAACAGAGAAGCTGATAATGCAGTGAATTTTATCCTGCTTTTTACATGATGGCTTCTGGTGGCATAAATTTCTTATCCTTTCTTTGGTGACATCAGTCTATGGTTCTTCATGCTGGGGTGGTGATTCTCACCGAGGGGCCCCTGGACCAACAGCCTCAGCATCGTGTAAGGAGCTTGTAAGAAATGTAGCTTCTGAGCCAGCACCCAGACCTAAGGTACTGGATATTTTGGGGGTGGGACCCAGGCACCTCTGCTGTAACAAGTTCTCCAGGTGTTCTCACGGATTCTCCCTTGCGTTTGAGAAGCAGGTTGCTAGAATAACATCTGCAAGTCTGGGAGGTGTTGAGTGTGGAGATCTTAGCATGTTAAACTCTTTTCTTTACCTCTGAACAAACTCAGTAGCAGTTATGCCTATGATATGAGTACTATCATTTCAACTTGGTGTTGTTTGGAATGAAAATATCTCTTCCTATGTCCTTGGCAATATTGAAAGACACTATGTGCAATTACCATCACTATGTATGAAACACTAGGCACAATTACTCAATGTGCATTGAGTTGGTGTGGCACCACAAAGAGGGGTCGTGCATGCATGCTAAGTCACTTCAGTCGGTATGGTATCACCGACTCAATGGACTTGAGTTTGAGCAAGTTCCGGGAGATGGTGAAGGACATGGAATCCTGGCATGCTGCAGTCCAGGGGTTTGCAAAGAGCTGGACACGACTGAGTGACTGAACAACATCAACATGTGCAATTAAAAAAAATATCAGTTTATAAAATTATAAGTCACAGTAAACATCGTTTTTTACTTTTTTTTGAGACAGGGAGGCACCTTGGGAAATTGTGTGCATGTTAATTGCGGCCTGCAGCTTCCGGTGACATGTTTTATTTTGCAGGCCTGTACGTCCTTTATTAGAAACAGGATCTTTTTGTTACTGTTTGCTGCCCCGGGAGTTTTCAAAGAACTGATTTTCTGTCAGAAGAAATTGGAATCAATTGCAGTCTTCCCTTCTCGATGGTGCTAAAACATTTATTTAAGAGTTTAGCTGCTCGCCTGGCCTTATCTGTATTCCAAACTGCTTGTCCAGTGAAATAAAATTCATTCATGCCTTTGCTCTCTGTGTTATTGACAAAGCACACACTTTATGTGACTCAAAGCCAGGATCCTGTCTTCTGGGAAAACTTCTCTCTCAACTTGTCTGAAAGAATTATTTTATTGCACTTTTTTTCGTGCCACTTCCAGAACACTTGAGTGAAGAATTCTAGGGGCAGAGGGGAAACAGAAGAAGGGCCTCCATGGATGATTGGAAAAGGCCAATAAGGGAAAATGAGAGATTTCTTTTCCTGACCTGGGTTCTTTATTGAAATATCAGGGATAAACAAACAGTTTCCTGGTGGGTAATGATGTCTGTGTATTGCCCCTTCTAGCATTTGTAGATATGATGGCATTTTGAATACATTGATATAAAAGGATAGAGTTAATAGAGACGTAGATGTAGAGAGTGAACTTGTGGGCCTGGGGGAAGGGGAGGGTGGGACTAATTGGGAGGTTAGATTTGACATAAATATACTACCATGTATAAAAAGATAGCTAGTGGGAATCAGCTGTATAGCACAGGAGCTCAGCCTGGTGCTCTGTGATGACCTAGAGGGTTGGGATGGGGGGTGGGAGGGAGGCTCAACAAGGAGGGGATAAATGAATAATTATGGCTGATGCATGCTGTTGTGCAGCAGAAACCAACACATTATAAAACAATTATCTTCCAATTAAAAATAAATTAAAAAAACCAACATTTACTAACATTTTCAGCTTAAACATTAAACGGATAGAGATTTCTTTCTTAAAGATATTTGTTCATCAGATGATAATGTATTCTTGGCTTCATTTGTTGCATGGTTACTGTGTGTTGAGAACTTCAGAGGGTTTCTAATCTGAAAAGGTCCATATAGCGAAAGCTGTGGTTTTTCCAGTAGTCGTGTAGAGATGTGAGAATTAGCCCATCCCAATATTGTAAAGTAATTACCCTCTAATTAAAAATAAAAATTAAAAAAAGGCTGAGCACAGAAGAATTGATGCTTTTGAATTATGGTGCTAGGGAAGACTCTTTAGAGTCTTTTGGACTGCAAGGAGATCAAACCAATCGATCCTAAAAGAAATCAACCCTGAATATCCATTGGATGGACTGACGCTGAAATTGAAGTTGAAGCTCCAATACTTTGGCCACCTGATGTGAAGAGCCGACTCATTGGTAAAGACCCTGATTCTAAAAACAAAAAGAAAAAAAGACCCTGATTCTGGGAATGATTGAGGGCAAGAGAAGAAGGGGATGACAGAGGATGAGATGGTTGGATGGCATCACCAACTCAATGGACATGAGTTTGAGCAAGCTCCGGGAGCTGGTGATGGACAGGAGAGCCTGGTGTGCTACAGTCCATGGGGTCAGGAAGAATCAGATATAACTTAAGAGACTGAACAACTCCAACCTAAAAAGCCACCTCACAAAGCAAATATTCCCATTTTATAAGTTAGGAAACTAATGGAGGCTCATGGTAAGCAGGGGTGCAGGGTTTGACCCTGACTCTACCTGGCTGCAAGTAGGCTTTTTCTAATGTACCACCCTGGGGAAAAAGCATCTCCATGCTATGGAGGAAAGCTTGTCCCTTCTCTTCACAGACACCTGGAAAATGGATTTCCTTCGTCACCTTGAGGAGAGATCACAGCACATACTCCAGGTGAGGAGTGAGGACTCGAAGCTCCTGTTTGAAGTCCCTGGCTCATCAGGGTGATATCCTTAATGTTGGGCAGAAAAGAAAGTTAGGATCTTAAACTCTTTGTTAGAAGACAAACCAAAAAGTAATTGGTTCTTAAAAATGGAATTGAATGATGTGCTTGAAAGCAAACCCCTGGCTAAAAATATTTTCTTGTATTTTGGATCAAAACATCCTGCCTCTGTTCAAGTATTTTTTGAACAAGGAAAGAGGACCTGATGTGCCGGTCAGTGTGGGCACTGATGCATGTGAATGCGTTTGCTGTGGGATGAATGCTTCTCTCCCTACTCCAAATTCCTAAGCTGAAGCTCTAACCTCCAACGTGATGTATTAGGAGGTGGGGTTTGGGAGGTGATTATATCTTGAGGTCATTATATCTTGAGGATGGAGCACTTATGAATGGGACTAATACCCTCATAATGAGACATGAGAGAGATGGTTTCTGTCTATCTATCATGTGAAGACACAGCTTGAAGGCAGCCATCCGCCAACCAAGAAGAAGCTCTTTATCAAGACACCCAATCTGCCGGCACCTTGATCTTGAACTTCTCAGCCTCCAGAACCGTGAGAAGTAAATGTTGCTTAATGGTTTATGGTATTAATAATACCGGTTATGGTATTTTCTACAGCAGCACATGAAGGCTGAGGGCTAAAGAATTGATGCTTTCGAACTGTGGTGCTGGAGAAGACTCTTGAGAGTCCCTGGGGCTGCAGGGAGATCAAACTAGTCCATCCTAAAGGAAATCAACCCCGAATATTTGTTGGAAGAACTGATGTCGAAGCTGAAACTCCAATACTTTGGCCACCTGACATGAAGAGCCCACTCATTGGAACAGACCCTGATCCTGGGAAATATTGAAGGCAGGAGGAGAAGGGGGTGACAGAGGATGAGATGGTCAGATGGCATCACCAACTCAATGGACATGAGATTGAGCAAACTCTGGGAGATGGTGAAGGACAGGGGAGCCTAGGGTGCTGCAGTCCATGGGGTCGCAAAGAGTCGGACATGACGTAGTGACTGAACAACAGCCGCAGCACAAACTAAGACAGTGCCCACAAGACAAAGGATTTAGAATGAGAGATGCCCAGTGCATGGCAGATATCAGCTCCTTGGTTTCTGAAGAGCATTCCAACAGAAGCACTCTGTAAATGGAGCAGGCTGCTAAACATAGCTACAGAAAATTATCAGCATCTGTCAGATAATTAAGTGCTGTTTAGAAATTATGTTAGGCTAGTGGCATCTTGGAGAAGGTGATGGCACCCCACTCCAGTACTCTTGCCTGGAAAATCCCATGGACGGAGGAGCCTGGTAGGCTGCAGTCCATGGGGTTGTGAAGAGTTGGACACGACTGAGCGGCTTCACTTTCACTTTTCACTTTCATGCATTGGAGAAGGAGATGGCAAGCCACTCCAGTATTCTTGCCTGGAGAATCCCACGGACAGAGGAGCCTAGTGGGCTGCCGTCTATGGGGTCGCACAGAGTTGGACACGACTGAAGTGACTTAGCAGCAGCAGCAGCAGTGGCATCTAGCTAAAAGATCTGTAAAAGTGAAGTAGAATTCATCTCCCCACAATTGAAGGAGAACAGGTGTGTCTCCACCTCCAAGAGTATACTGTCTACCCAGTAAAGGATGTGGAGATGACCCCACCAGAGCTTGTGGCCCACAGCTTATGCCGAGTCATTTACTTCTCTCTGACATCCAGAGAGCTGTCGCCTTGATGCCGACCTTCACGCATATCCTGGGCCTTCTCTATGCCTAGCATCTCTAGCTGACACCAGGACTTTTTGTCCTCAGCTCCCCAAGTCTAGGACTGCTCATCAGGCTTTCTTATTGGGGCCACTCTTCCTTGAATGTCAAGAATGGTAATTTTTCACCTTCTGATCTCCTCCTTCTTAAGGTTTCTTTGCAGGTAGTCCTTGCTGGTCATGACCCAAGCCTGACCCAAATCCACCCATGCCTTGGGGAGGTCCATGGGTTTCCTAGGGACTAGGGATTCAGGAGGGTTCTTCACCCTTATTTTGAATCTTTGGGGACTCTTACCTCTGGAAATGATGAGGCGTTGAGAGTCTACTGGACTGATAAGTGAGAAAGGGGAAGCCAAGCAGATCCCTAAAACTAAAGGTGGGCCAATCGCAAAGGAGACCCAGAATAAGATAAGCAGAGGAGGGCTGGTTGAGAGAGAAGGTAGGGCAGGTCTGGAATTTGCCTGGATAAGAAATACTTTCTCCCAGCCGTGACACAGCAACTGCCTGGGTTTATAGAAGCAGGTGTGAGCTCAGTCACGCCAGGTATGGGGCTTATGATCTCAAGCTACGAACACCTTGTACAGCTACAAGTGTGTGATGGGTTTAAAAAGACAAACAAACCAGAACCTAAACCAGGAAACTGGACAGGAAAACATTATACCAGTCTTTCCCTCTGGCAATTCTTTTCTATTAGTGGAGGCACTGAAGAGAGACCCCGTTAGCCGGCTGCTCAGAAGTAAGTAGCTGGAGGCGTTTTGATGTCAACACAACCCAAGGATGAGAAAGAGAACTTTTGAATTTCAGCTAAGGCAAGGCAGGTGATTTTAAAATGAATGTGCTGGGACTTCCCTGGTGGTTAAGAATCGACCTTGCAATACAGGGAACGTGGGTTTGATCCCTGCTCAGGGAACCAAGATCCCATATGCGGCAGAGCAGCTAAGCCTGCACACTGCAACTAGTGAGTCCACCCTCTCGGCGCCTTTGTGCCTCTAGAGAGTCTGTGAGCCGCAATGAAAGATCCTGCATGACACGATGACAATCCCACATGCTGCAACCAAGACCCCATGCCAAGTAAATATTTTAAAAAATTAAGAATACAATGAAAATGCCAATCAGTGGCTATGTTTAAAGGTATGTTTTAGGTAAATGTAGAAAAGCTAAAAGTGAGAAAAGAACCGAATTGAAACTTAGATTTGGTTTAAAGGCTCTTCTAAAGGAAGAATTTACATAACACAAAAATTATAAATAGAAAAGCTTTCTTAAAATTAGAAAACCGTTCTTAGGCAACAGAGCCACACACAGTGTAAGCCTGGTTTTGTTGTTATTGTTTTACTCGCTAAGTCATGTCTGACTCTTGTGACCCCATGGACTATAGCCTGCCAGGCTCCTCTGTTTATGAGATTTCCCAGACAAGAATACCGGAGTGGATAGCCATTTCCTTCTTCAGGGGATCTTCCCCACCCAGGGATCAAACCCATGTCTCCTTTTGCCACTTACTAAATGGCTGATTTTAGATAAGTCCTTCTTCTCTGTAAGCCTTGTTTCATTTTCCCAAGAAAATATAAACTTTGTATATTCCAGATAACAAAGATGAAATGAAAAAAATGAGGAAACAGCTGGTTCAGCCTGTCGCTTAGAGTAAGTATAGGCTTTTCTGATGGCAGGCTTTCAAATGAAGCTGTTTACACCTGATCTTCTGTTAGGCCAAAGGGTTGGAGGTGCATGGGGTGGTAAATATGCAGGAAAACTGGTTCTTGCCAAAGTTTTGCTTATCCTTTTGTTGCATCAGAGGCCAAATGATGAAGAGGGAGTGTCCTCATTGACCTACATACTGGCACTTCTGTCAAAGCTGGGTGACTCCCTCCCTCTACATTAGCAAATACGTTGTACAGTGAATAAACTGTAAAAGCTTTAAGAAACTAGCAGGTATGAAAATGGCGGGATTGATTATAAAAAGTTCATTTAAATCAATGGCCAAGAACGTCTTGCTGCAAAACTTCAAGGCATTTCTTAGTAGGAGCATGTACTGAAATTGTCAAAGGCCCTTGAAGGTGGAAGGCCGGGTCTCAGTGCTTCAAAAATGCTGTTGCTCTTACCTTCAGAAACACTGTGGAGTTAAACTACCTTTTGGAGAGGAGCATGTCAAGGATAGCATGGAGTCTTGGGATGGAGTGAGTTCCTTGGAGGGAAGCTCAAGGTGTAATATGGGTACAGCTGGACCATGGGGAAAGGGTCTGGTTCCAGGGTTGGCCCAAGGGAACTCACAACATCTTATCAAATAACATATAAGAAACAAGAAAATAAGAGCGTTCTGGGGATGTACAAAAGGGGACAGGTACTGGGACTTCCCTGGTCCAGTGGCTGAGAATCTGCCTTGCAATGCAGAGGGTGCTGGTCAGGGAGCTAAGATTCTATGCGCTGCAGAGCACCTAAGCCTGTGTGCCACAACTAGCGAGTCCGTGCACTGCAAATATGACCCAATACAGCCCAGTGAATAAATAAGTATAAAAAAATAACAGGTGACAACCTGAAGGAATTTCCATTGGCCTAATCTGGGACAATCTTAACATCAAACTGAGTAGCGTCAGAATTCAGGAATCCATAATGACAATAAATAAACAAAATAATCAAGAGGATAAAGTTCTTTCTTGCAGTAAAATGCCAACTAACGTGTATAGAAGGAGCAAAGTAGAAAATCATCAGGCTAGTAACTGATTTAGCTAAGAATTAACGATGAATGCTACAACTCAGAGGAATGAGATATTTGCATAGGCTCACAGTAGCAAGGAGATCCAACCAGTCCATTCTGAAGGAGATCAGCCCTGGGATTTCTTTGGGAGCTGAAACTGCAGTACTTTGGCCACCTCATGCGAAGAGTTGACTCATTGGAAAAGATTCTGATGCTGGGAGGGATGGGGGCAGGAGGAGAAGGGGACAAGAGAGGATGAGATGGCTGGATGGCATCACTGACTCAATGGATGTGAGTCTGAGTGAACTCTGAGAGTTGATGATGGACAGGGAGGCCTGGCGTGTTGCGATTCATGGGGTCGCAAAGAGTCTGACACGACTGAGTGACTGAACTGAACTGAACTGATAGACAGTAGCCTTTTGCGAATTATATGTTAATTAAGTAAGAAAAATATTTAACTTTATGGAAGTGGAGAAACCTGATGGATTTCCCCTTAAACCAAATGCTCAAAGTTAACATCATTGATAAAGGGAGAAACAGACCTCATCAGTGGGATCAGGAAACATAAATCTTCTAGGGAAACAAGTCTCCTGTTTTAAAGGACACATATTTGCCCAAGGTCACATAGCTAGAATGTAGGAATATAAGATTTGAATTCCGATATGAATTTAAATGACTCAGCTGGTAAAGAATCCGCCTGCAATGCAGGAGATCTCAGTTCAGTTCCTGGGTTGGGAAGATCCCCTGGAGAAGGGATGGGCTACCCACTCCAGTATTCATGGGCTTCCCCAGTGGCTCAGATGGTAAATAATCTGCCTGCAATGCAGGACACCTGGGTTCGGTCCCTGGGTTGGGAAGATCCCCTGGAGGAGGGCATGGCAACCCACTCTAGTATTCTTGCCTGGAGGGTTCTATGGACAAAGGAGCATGGCAGGCTACAGTCCATAGTGTCTCAGAGCTGGACACGACTGAGCCACTACCCACAGCTGAGTTTAAAACTGTTGTTATACCTTCCACGTCTTGGGTGCAGAGGGTGTTACTGGTTCATAACCGGTGCCATAGATCTTCAGAGAGGAGGTAGCTGGGCAGGGCAGACAACCAAGCAAGAAGAGATTAGATTAAAGTCACTGAAACGCCTGGGGGAGGAGGGAGCAGCCACATGGGCTGAAAGCTGGCACGAGAAATGGCCTCCAGGATATGGAGACACACTCTTCCACTATAGAGTAAGTCACCAACAAGGACCCTGCAAGTTGCAAACTTTCAAAGATGCAAACGTGTGTTTGCGTGTCCAGTCACACAAGTTATTAATAGTTCACGTGTCTGGCGATGAGAGGATGAGATGGTTGGATAGCATCACCAATTCGATGGGCATGAGTTTGAGCAAGCTCCAGGCGTTGGTGATGGACGGGGAAGCCTGGTGTGCTGCCTTTGCATCCATGGGGTCGCAAAGAGTCGGACACGACTGAGTGACTGAACTGAACTGAACTGCCTGGCGTACATTGTCAAGTGTGTGTGTCTTCTACAACTGGTTGTGCTCTTGTGTACTTCACTGTACTGTATGGAGTAGTGCAGTATCTTTGTTTCAAGCCCAGGATGTCTGCAACAAAACATAAAAGCCACTTCCCTGGTGGCTCAGATGGTAAAGAATCCGCCTGCGATGCAGGAGACCTGGCTTTGATCCATACGTAGGGAAGATGCCCTGCAGGAGGGAATGGCTACCCATTCCAGTATTCTTGCCTGGAAAATTCCATGGACAGACGAGCTTGGTGGGCTATAGTCCACAGGGTTGGAAAGAGTCGGGCATGACTAAGTGACTAACATGCATATTATAAGATTAAATTTCTTTCTATATCTTTAGGGTTTCTTTTTTATGTATTATTTGTGTGAAAAGTATGATAAGCCCATTACAGTTCAGTACTATACAGCCTTTGTGTTCATTGGGTACCTAGGCTAACTTTGTTGGACTTATGAACACATTTGACTTACGAATGTGCTCTCAGAATGGAACTCATTCATATATAGGGGACTTATCATCTTTGTTTCCAGATGACGTCCTGATTTTGAAGGAAAGGCAAAATGAACATCCTGAGAATTCCTTGCCTATCATATGATGTACCAAGTTGTAAGGAGGCTACACCAGAAGTTGTACTAAGGAATAAATTGGATACAGCAAAAAGGATGGGTAGTTAATTATATGGTCAATTGCTCATCCATATTTACATAGCAATAGCACAAGATTCTTTTCACCTTGCTAAACAAATCCATTTGGATAAATCAATATAATTTCCCAGTGTAGTTCTTAACATCCACTCAAGAGAAAAAAAAGCACAGATGATCAGGCAGGTCTAATACTCTTCTCAAAATAATTGGGCAGTACTGAGCCCAAGAAGAGCCCTTAAGGAAAAACCCCAGTTAATAAGTATTTGACAGCAATCAGAGGGGGTTATATTAATATCTCTAATAGAACATGATTTTTGCTATAGAGACAGGTCTTTTTGACTAAACTTTTTTTTTTTACATGGTTTAGTTGCAAGTTAACTCATTCTTTTCACTTAGGATAAGCTCAGCTAAAATGCCTAGAAAAAAAAAAAAGACATACTCTCTATGGCCTAAGCCAGCAACTTTACAATTTATTCAAATACCTGGCATCTGTATACATTAGTTTTTCCAACTACAGTCACCTCATTTATTCCAGATGGCCATGGAAAGAGGTATTCTGCATGGCTGAAACAAAGTCTGAATTAAAAAAAATTTTTTTTTGAGTATAAATCTTTCTAAATTTGGTACAAATTTCCCTTATACTCTTCCAGGGAGTTTGCCAATCATGACTCAGCTTCCTTCCTTCCTTCTGTCCCTCCTGCCTTCTTCCCTCTTCTTCCTCTTTTCCTGCCTTCTTCTTCAGCTCCTAATATTTTAACAGGCCATCCAAATGAAAGAGACTTGTGCTGGAGGTGAGGTTGCAGCCCAAGGTGGTTGCCAGAATCAAGCCAAGGCCTGGGTACAAGCAGAGAAACCCTGGCAGGAGGTCATGGACAGATGGGGACCACGGGACAGCACCGTGAGGAAGGAGGAAAGGTTGGGCAAGTGGCTCATGCTGGAGGGGGGTCCACTACCCCAACTGTGTTCACACACAGAACCCAGGCAGCCCCCAGCACCTGAGGGCCTTCATTTCTGCTCTGTTCCCCCAAAGGAAGGGGTATTTCACATCCTTTCCTTCGCCCTGGTTATCTAGACTCCAGGACGGTCATGAGTCCATAGGGACCGGTAGGAAGCTGATCAGGAGCTAAAAGAGAGAGACGCACATTCCAAGCTGAATGGGCATCACAGGAGCCCTATTCTTGAGGCTCAGACCTTACGGGTAGTTTCTCTGCATTCCAGAATTCATGTCTGTTTTACCTTCTCCATCTATCTGGCTTTGGGACACTTGGAAAACTCACTTGGAATTTTCCTGAATGGGCTTCACAATGCAGACTCTTGCTACCTCCCCCTTCCCTGAGGACCAACATTTATCCTTATCACCCAGTCTGTTCTACTTCTCAGTACCGATTCCCCACCCAGACCCCAAACCTATCCCGGTTCCTTCAGTACTGACTTATTCCGTCCGTCTCCAACATGCTGCCTCCAATTTTTACTGACTCTCTAATGGGAGAAGGTGAGAACTTTTGAACTGGATACATGATTGAAGTTTTAAATAAGACTCAATTAAACTTTACATGTCTGAAGATGTCCAGAAAGCAATAGAATTGGCCTGGTATATTGATAGTCATCGTGGAAAGGAGAAGTTTGAGCAAGCCCCAGGAATTGGTGGTGGATAGGGAAGCCTGAGTGACTGAACTGAACTGAACTGATTGATAGTCATTGTAGAAAGAGGGTCAATGATTATTAGGCACAAAAATAATGGTTATAGAAGAGAATAAAGCCACTCTCTTTTTGTAATTTCTTGCAGTTCAGACTTTCTCATAAATGGGTCTGGGTTGGGTCTCTGCCCTCCTGCTTGCTCATATTGGTCACTGGCTTGATTATAAATAAGACCCATTTGAAATGAGAAAAACTTGCTGTATCCTTCAGCAAATTCCCAGGTGTCTACTTAGTACTATGGAATGAGCAAGGACCAGGGACTTCCCTGGTAGTCTAGTGGCTAAGACTCCTCGCTCCGAATGAAGGGGGCCTAATCAATTACTGGTTAGGGAAATAGATCCTGGATGCCACAACTAAGAGCCGGCATCAGTCAAATAAAAAATTTGTTGTTATTCAGTCGCTCAGTTGTGTCTGACTCTTTGTGACCCCATGGACTGCAGCACACCAGGCTTCCCTGTCCTTCACTATCCCCCAGAGTTTGCTCAAACTCATGTCCTTTGAGTTGATGATGCCATCCAACCATCTCATCCTCTGTCGCTCGCTTCTCCTCCTTCTCTCAATCTTTCCTAGCATCAGGGTCTTTTCCAATGAGTCAGCCACATCAGGTGGCCAAAATATTGGAGCTTCAGCTTCAGCATCAGCCCTTTCAGTGAATACTCAGGGTTGATTTCCTTTAGGATTGACTGGCTTGATCTCCTTGCAGTCCAGGGGACTCTCAAGCGTCTTCTCTAGCACCACAGTTTGAGAGTACTGATTCTTCAGTGCTCACCCTTCTTTATGGTCCAACTCTGACATCCGTACGTGACTACTGGAAAAACCATAACTTTGACTAGATGGACATTTGTCAGCTAAGGGATGTCTCTTCCTTTTAGTATGCTAAATAAATAAATATTTTTTAAAATTATGTTTTTGGAAAAAGAAGGTGGAGAGGACCTGGGATAGTTAGCTGATACCCAACTCCTGGACTTTTATCAACTGCATAGAAAGGAGAAGACATGTGAGAGATGGCCCAGTCTCTAAGGAAGGAGAGGCTATCCTGAGCATCGGGGAGCCCACAGGTGCCCTGCCAATGCCATTTGCCTAAGTGAGCTCTCATTCACTGACTCACTTTAGCTGCCCTCTCATTGCCCCTTAGGAAGGCAGCTGACCGACACCTGCATGTGGCTCACATCTGGTCTAGCAGGAACGATGCCTCTTCGTGTCTGTGGAGTTGCTCAGCCCAGCTCTGTGGCTCAGTGTGGATGCCGTGCTCTATGACAGCCCGGGACGCACATAAGAAGCCCCCAAGTAGACAGCGTTGATGGAGCAGCTGTGAGTGGCCCCAGGGCTGGTGTTGGGAGGGCGCTGAGTAGAATCAGCTAACCTCCGAGTTGGAATGGCTTTGGACATCATCTCCATTGGCCTTCCCCACCCGCTCCTGCTTCAACACTGCGCCCATGGCAAACGTGTTCACCCACTATCCCCTCTGTGTCTCTTTATACTTTTGTTCATACCTGGAATGCCTTCCTTTCCTTTCATCCACCCCTCACCTCATCTCCTGTGAAACATCCTTGGAAACCTCAGTGTTTAGTAACTTAGCACTTACTACAGCCCCTGTGCAGGTGGGGATCAATTATCCATCACCTTTCCGCCATACCCACCTTGTCGTCTTGGACTCTCACATATCTCTTAACGATTACCTTATATATGTGTAGTTTCTTCCTGAACTTTGTCCTCCAAGAAACCTAGCATTTACTTCAATTTCTCTTTTTTCCTGCCCTTCATGGGGCCACGTTCAGTTGTTTCAAAATATATGAATTCATCCATTTCTTTCCGTCTCCACTGTAATCCAAGCCACTAAAATCTCATTTAGAGCCCAGTCTCCCTGCTGATCTGCCTGTCTCTACCATCTGGTCTCCTCCAGCAGCCCGAGGGCAATCTCTTTAATACACAAAGCAGAGCAGATTGATTAGAGCCTCGCCTTCGTCTCCAGCTTCACCTCATTTCCTCTTCTCTTGCCCATGATGCTGCGTGTGTGTGTGTGTGTGTGTGTGTGTGCGTGCACGCTCACACCCATGCAGTCAGTTGTGTCCAACTCTTTGCAACCCCCACAGACTGTGTAGCCCACCAGGTTCCTCTGTCCATGGTATATTCCAAGCAAGAATACTGGGGTGGGTAGCCATTTCCTTCTCCAGGGGACCTTCCCCATCCAGGGATCAAACCTGCGTCTCTTGCGTCTCCCACATTGCAAGGAGATTCTTTATTGCCGGGCCAGGTGGCTATTCCAGTCTTGTTTAGATCCTCAAACAGGCCAGCTTTTTCTGCCCTCTGGGCTCCTGTATGTGTAGTCCCTCTGCCTGGAACAGTCTCCCCCAACCTTCCCCCCCGCCTTCCCTGCCTTCCACCTGGCAGGTCTCCAGACCTTCCCCGTTGGCTTTATCTAAAGCAGCCTTTCACTCTCACCCTACCTTAGTATTTTTCCTTAGCCCTCTGTATTTTATTATCACTTACCAGAATTTCCCATTATTGATTATTTTCTTTGTATATGTATCTATTTGGAGAGTATGCCCCATGTCCTTCTTACTAGTCAAGCCCCAGGAGAACAGAATGCTGTCATCCCTGCTTACCATTGAGTCCTTGGCACCTAACACAACTCCTAAGTAGAGCAGGCACTCAACAAACATTTTCTAAGTGAGCAAATGAGCTGGATAATAATATCCTGAAGGTCAGAAATTGTGTCCAAAGCTTTCTTGACCCCATCACCTGCTCAGCACTCTGGAAGTATTCTGCAGATACTGTTTCATTGGATTTATAGTAAAATAATTAAATGAAGCAAGGTGAATTCTTCTTTTTTTGTGAATATCCCCTGATTGCCTCTTTCCTCTAAAGATTAAGTGATTTTACCTCAAAAGCTCTGTGTTCCGAATGCCTCCAAACTGTCATGTCAAGGGATCCACTTCATTTCCTTATTTTCTTCCTACCTTTTGATATCATGTCCAAGCATTGGTGAGAGAGATCCCTCCTGTTCATGGTCTCTCTATAGAGAAGTTTCATTAAATATTCTGGAAGGAATATTCATTGAATATTCCTGGAAGGGAAGATTGAATCTGCAGAGAAATAGACCTACCAGTTATTTTCTAGGGCAGGTACAAAAGGACAAAGAAAGAATTAAAGAACATAACTGCTGAAAAAGACTCATCGTTTGGTTAAGGTCTTCATTTGACAGAGAAAGGAACTGGGGATCAGGATGGATGTGGTCTGAGACTGTGGTCAAGGTGTCTGTTCTGATCCTCTGCCTGAAGTTAGCTTCCCCGTCCATTCACGAGGGGCAGGAAGCCGACCCTCAGTTGACGGCCATGAGCTTGCATTTTTGCACTTTGCTTTTGTTCAAGTTCAGTTTTGCATCCTTTGGTCTTTCTTTCTTTCTTTCTAGTTCTTTACTCATCTGCTCAACTTGGCAAAAGTGGGCATCTCCGGTTTTCATTATCGGTATTCCCTCTAGGTAGATGACATGCCCACACTTGTTCATTCTCTCGCCCCAAGGAATGTTGAAGAGCCCCTCTGTAAGACAGCTGCCAGGGCTAGGAACCTGCCCTCCCCAGGAGTGCCCGTTGTTAACCTGTTTCCTCTCAGCTCCACATCTTCCTCTCGAAACTCTTTTCTGTGATATGTGGGCTAGGACCTTGCAAGCTACTCTTGGGCCCCACTGCTGGGTGCCTGCTAGGTGCTGCCGTCCCCTGGAGAAGGGATTGGCTACCTACTCTTTATTCTTGCCTGGAGAGTTCCATAGGCAGAGGAGCCTGGTGGGCTACAGTCCATGGGGTCGCAAAGCGTCGGACATGACTGAGCGACTAACACGTGAGGAGCTCAGGAGGAAGAATGAGAGGCTGGAGGAGGAAGGAGGGATCAGCCACTTCGCATTTGTGATCGCTTTGCTTGCTTTCTTCCTGTTTTTGGGAGGGTTAACCTTGGAGTCGGAGAAGGCAATGGCACCCTACTCCAGTACTCTTGCCTGGCAAATCCCATGGACAGAGGAGCCTGGTGGGCTGCAGTCCATGGGGTCGCTGGGAGTCAGACGCGACTGAGCGACTTCACTTTCACTTTCATGCATTGGAGAAGGAAATGGCAACCCACTCCAGTGTTCTTGCCTGGAGAATCCCAGGGATGGGGGAGCCTGCTGGGCTGCTGTCTATGGGGTCGCACAGAGTCGGACACAACTGCAGTGACTTAGCAGCAGCAGCAACCTTGGAGTGCTTCTTCACCTGGTGGCAGCTGAACCTAGTCTGCAGTTTTCCCAGCACTCACGGAACTAGCTTCATCACTCCTATGTCTCCACCCAACCGAGGTACCAGCACAGGCTGAGTAGCATCTTTCCTCAGGGGTCTGAAACTTACCTCTGTGGTGCCCCTCCCCGAAGCTTCCTAGCGTTTCCAGCCTGAGGTGGTGGTAGTATTTATTTATGTGCATTGCCATATATGTGATATTCTCCTTTCCATTTTGGACTCCAGTGTCCTTGCCTGGAGAATCCCGTGGACAGGGGAGCCTGGCAGGTTGCAGTCCATAGGGTTGCATGAAGTCAGTCACAACTGAAACAGCTAACCATCCATGCACACACAGTGAATCCTTCATGTTCAATTCTTTCTGTTCAAGTGACTGGAGTGGCTCTTTCTTCTGACCAGACCTTGACTGATGTACCAACAGATCCCACTTGGGCAGCTGGACCTGAGATGAGGCTGAAGGTGTTTATTTATTCCATGTGTACCTGGAGGGTGGGATGAGTGTGACAATAAACTTATGTACCTGACCTGGAAGTGGACTCAAAAGACCTCTGTGTCTTTCACAGTATCAACTCACAAAAAAGCATCACGTGAGAGTTGCAAGTTAACTTTTATTTGGGGGAAAAATGAGGACTGCAACCTGGGAGACAGCACCTCAGATAGCTCCGATAAACTGCTCTGGAGAGGCAGCAGGGAGGGTCAGCATATATGTGACCTTGGTGAAGAGGGAGTAGACGCAATCAAGTGCATAATTTTGCAGAAGGCTTCTGCTAGTCATAAGGAGCAGACATCACCATGAAGGAATGTAGTGTTTTTCTAGATATGAGGATATGCAAGAATTGGGCTCATAAAATCAGCTCCTGAAAATATCTAATTATCTGAGGACCTGTCCCGCCAAGTTTTCCCCTGAGCACAGAGCACCTCCTTCCTGCTCTCCACCCTGAACTCCCTTCGGGGGTGTTGAAGGTCAGCAGCTGCCGCAGCACATGATTTAACCCTTGTAGAGACAGACAGCAAACGCCCCTGGCAGGTGCCCATTTGTTGTTGATACCAGCAAGTTCTCATCTTGCAAACAGCTCTTCAGGGCCGAGGTTAAGCTGAGTGGTACTTGGCCCCATCATGGGCCAGTGAAACCACTAAGAGAGAAACATCATCTTACTGAGAGTCAGCAGTTTTCTCTACATTGAAGGCATGAACAATGCTCAGTATATCTGTCTATCTATCTATAACTTATCTCCCTACCTACCTGCCTATCTATCTATCTGTGCTTCCCAGCTGGCTCAGTGGTGAAGAATCTGCCTGCCAATGCAGGGTCAATCCCTGGGTCAGTAAGATTCCCTGCAGAAGGAAATGGCAACCTACTCTAGTACTCTTGCCTAGAAAAATCCCACGGTCAGAGGAGTCTGGTGGGCTACAATCCATGGGACCAAGAAAGAGTTGGACATGATGAGTGACTAAACAACTATCTGTCATCAATCTATCCATCCATCTTATTTATCATCTACCTACTTATCTACCTATTTAGCTATGCTCTCTCTATCCTGTATGTTCCCACTTCTCTAACCTAACATTTGTTTTAAATGAAACATTAAGCATAAACAAAGCCTAGGAAGCACTTAGCAAGCATGATATACACTAATTCCATGCCTTTTCCAGGAGGGGTTTCTCATACGTTTCTGCTGCTGCTGCTGCTGCTAAGTCACTTCAGTCATGTCCGACTCTGTGCGACCCCATAGACGGCAGCCCACCAGGCTCCCCCGTCCCTGGGATTCTCCAGGCAAGAACACTGCCATTTCCTTCTCCAATGCATGAAAGTGAAAAGTGAAAGGGAAGTCGTTCAGTCATGTCCAACTCTTAGTGACCCCATGGACTGCAGCCTACCAGGCTCCTCCATTCATGGATTGTCCAGGCAAGAGTGCTGGAGTGGGGTGCCATTCAGTTCAGTTCAGTTCAGTCGCTCAGTCATGTCCGACTCTTTGCGACCCCATGAATCACAGCACGCCAGGCCTCCCTGTCCATCTTAGTACTCATCAAATGCATTGCTTTAGGTCGACAGTTGTTTAGAGGTTAAAAGGTCATAAAAAGGCATTCCTATGGGTAGGAAAACCTGCCTCCATATTTCTTTGAGAATATTCAATCAGAATTAATATAAGAAAGGAAAGCTCCATGACAGCAATGGAGTCGAGCACTGTGGCATATGGGGCCTTTAAGAGAGGCCTGCTCGGCTCTGTGGGTGGCATATGGGGCCTTTAAGAGAGGCCCGCTCGGCTCTGTGGGGACTAGACGATGAGTGGGAACCCCTATAATGGCTGATGCTTGGAGTATGTCCTACGAAAGCAGCTTCAAGCCAGATGGGGAGAAGGGACATCACAGTGGGGAAACGGTCCCTCTCATTTAAGAGCAGTTAGTGAGTGAAGCGACTTAGCAGCAGCAGCAGCAGTTACCACAGAGCACTGAGCAGAGATCCCTGTGCTTTACAATAGGTTCTCGTTAGTTATCTATTGTATACGCAGTATCAACAGTGTGTATACGTCCAAAAAAGAAGGGGTATATGTATATGCACAGCTGATTCACTTGGCTGTATGGTAGGAATGATCACAACATTGTAAGCAAACATACCCCAGTAAAAATTAATTTAAAAAACTGAAGCAATAGACAACCACTGCAGCAATTAAAGGTGTTTAAGGTTAAAAAAAGCAGTTAGTAAATCATGTTTGTATTGCAGCTCAGAGGCATATTTGACCATATGGTTCACAAAGGAGGTCCCAAACTCCTAATTTATCCCTCTTCCCCCGTTCCCCTGTGGTAATCATGCTAGTTTTCTGTCTATGAGCATATTTCCGGTTTGTAAATAAATTCATTTGTGCCCTATGTTAGATTCCACAGATAAGTGATATCATATGGTGCTTATCTTTCTCTTTCTGACTGACTTAGTATGCTCATCTCTAGGTCCACCCACGTTGCAGCAAATGGCACTATTTTGTTCCTTTTCATGGTTGAGCAGTATTCCACGGTACACACGGGCCTCATCGTCTTTATCCATCCTCCTGTGCCTGGACACCTAGGTTGCCTCCATGTCTTGGCTGCTGTAAATAGTGCTTCAGTGAACACTGGGGCATATGTCTTTTCAAATTCGAGTTTCCATCTTTTCCAGATATATGCTCAGGGGCGGCCTTGTAGGATCGTATAGTAACTCTCTTTTTACTTTTTGAAGTAACCTCTGCCCTGCTCTCCATAGCGGCTGCACCAGTTTACGTTCCCGCCAAGGGTGTAGGAGGTAGAACCTCTTTCTACATGGTGGTGGGCAGAGCAGCCCTGCTTATAATCCAGCTGCCCCACCTCCACAGCCTTCTGGGATAGGAACTGTCAACATCGCCACTTTACGTTAGCCAAGGAAGACCAAGTGGCAGCCGTGGGGCTGGATCTGGCTCCCAGGGGCAAAGCCCTTCCTTTTTCTTTTTTTTAAAATTATGTCTGTATGTATTTATTTATTTTTGGCTGTGCTGGGTCTTCGGCGCTGTGTCGGCTTTTCTCCAGCTGGGGAGAGCAGGGGATACTCTCCAGGGCTTCTCATTGCGGTGGCTTCTCCCGCTGCAGAGCACGGGCTTTGGGGTGTGGGCTTCAGCAGTTGCGGCTCCCAGGCTCTGGAGCAGAGGGTCAATAGTTGTGGCACCAGGACTTAGTTGCTCCAAGGCACGTGCGATCTTCCTGGAGCAGGGATTGAATCCATGTCTTCTGCATTGGCAGGTGGATTCTTTACCACGGAGCCACCAGGGAAGCCCCCGAGCCCTCCCTTCCGCTGGCAGCTGTGCCATCACTCCGGTTGGCTCACAGGTCGTGGAAGGCGTCCGCCAGGTGGGTGGTCTGGGACTAGGCCCTGCGTCACACGTAGCACGCGGACAGGTATTAAGCACAGGGCCGCTCCACTTCTGCCAGAGGTGTTCACAGGTGGGCACACCGGGGACCTATTTCAGCCGGCAATGAATTCCAATTTGTCATTAACCAAAACAGTTCAAAAAACATTTGGCAAAAGACTGCGGGCTCCGGCGCTATTTATGAGAACGGTTTAATGGGAGATCAAGCAGCTGCACCAGATGGATGTCGCTGGGGCCTCTCCTGAGCGTTCCACTCTGTTTTCTTTTGTCTTTGAATAACTTCGGAGGGTGCCACGTGCGAGCCTGGATGGATGGTTTTGAACTACAGCTAATTAAAAGCAGGCACCTCCCTGAGGGTTAGCTGTGAAGAAGTAAAATCACAGGGTACATTCCTCACTGATTTGGGCTGTTCCCTTTAGGAACACAAGGGCTTTTGGCCAGAGTGCTATTGCAGCTGGTGAGCCCCTGGTGCACCGTGATGCAAAGTCCACAACGGAAATGAGATGCACAGTATCTTGTCCCTCCATCCCCATGTGGCTCTGCCAAAGAACCCTGCTTCACGTGGCCATGCAGGTCAAGGGTTGAGGTGCCTCCTCTCCTGGCCATGACCCTTCACATCCTCAGAGAAAGGTTGGTCCACGCCCACAGGAGACTTCCTGGAATCAGAGATGCTCCTTCTCCAGGGCACATGTCTGCAGCTGACTTCCACATGGGTAGCCCTGGACCTCCAGAGAGATACAGCCTTTAGGACCTAAGAAAGGCCTCTGGAAACTGGGATATCTCGGAGAAATGCATCTTTTTCTCTGGTGGATGAAGCCAGCCTGCTCCTCAACCACCTTACTTTTGCATATGAAAGGCCTGGTAATTACTACTTTCATCCTTAAAGCGTGCAAGTGACATGCAAAATTAGCACTTGAGAGAATCCACTTTTAGACCTTGTTGTAAAGCAAAACTTATTATTTGAAGATAAATCAATTTCTGTTGCCTGTATTTGCAGTTTTCCCCAGATGGCTAATTACCAAAGATAAATGTGTATAAACACAAGGCTTATCCCTCTCCATCCATCTTCCCTGCCTGCCTGTTTATCCAGAGGTTAATAATCACAATCCTGTAGTGAATTGCCATAGTAATGGCTTTGATGGGCCCGACAAGTTTACGACCTTTTATTTCAAACAGAAGGACATGCGTTTCAAGAAAGGAAGGTCATTTTGGAGATGAATGTGCAGATAACTAGCCTCTCTGAAACTGAGCCAAAGGAAAAAGAAAATCGAAAACAAAGTATAAAGAGGTGGGGGGGGGGAACCCACACACAACTGCGCAAAACAAACAGCATAAATGTCACGGAAATCGGTTTACAGCAAAATTAAATAAGGTTCCTGCAAGCATTAATTTTCATATTTTCTGTTTATGCACAGTTAGAATTATTCCTAGGCTTTGATTTATGAGAAAGTAAGACTGGTCATGATCAGTCAAACCCTCAGCAAATCTAGTTAAGGGCTGGAACTTCCATTCAGATAGGACCAACCACCTCTCTGGTCAGAAGGGCAGGGGGACAGTGATTTGTCTCTATGGAGTGGCTTAGGCTGAGGGTCAGACTGTATTCTATCCTGCCTCCCCTGTCTGTCTGTTTTTCTCTTCCTTTCTCCTTTATTTCTTCTTCCTCTTCCTTCTATCATAATACACACTCGTTATATCTGGACTGCAAGGAGATCAAACCAGTCAGAGTTCTGGTTTCGACATACGAATTTTTTTTTGGACATAACATTCAAACCATAGCAGGGAGGAAATCAGATGCCCATTTTTTCCTTGCTTAAAGAGAAGGTCATCTGGAGATAGTCTCGATTTCCAGGAAATTTGCTTGTTTATTTGGTTTTGCATTTTTCAGCACCTGATAATTAGGAATTAGAAATCTTAAAGGAAATCAACCCTGAATATTCATTGGAAGGACTGATGTTGAAGCTGAAGCTCCAATACTTTGGCCACTTGATGTGAAAGAGCCGACTCATTGGAAGAGCCCCTGGTGGTGGGAAAGACTGAAGGCAAAAGGGGGCAGCGGAGGATGAGATGGTTGGATGGCATCACTGACTCAGTGGACATGAGCTGGAGCAAACTCCAGAAGATAGTGAAGGACAGGGGAGTCTGGCGGGCTGCGGGCCATGGGGTTGCCGAGTTGGAGACCACTTAACTGAACAAGACAGAACAGTGAACTAACACAGAGAAATAAAATCTGCCCCTTCCCCCGTCTCCCAGTTTTTGGAAAAGATTCATGCTAAGAGTTGACTAAAAAAATACAGCTCTGATATGTGCCATTTACAAATGTTAACTCATTTTCCCTCATAAAACTATGGAGTTACTATAATTATTCCTATTTTATAGGTGAGAAAATGGGAACCCAGAGAGAAAAATAACACACCAAGCACCATAAAGGGCAGTCCATCAGGCTGCCATAACAAAATACCGTAGGCTGGTTGGTTTATAAACAACAGCAATGCAAAAAGAAATTATTTAACTTATTTATTTTTGAATATGCTGGGTCTTTTTTTTTTAGATTTATTTTTTAATTGAAGGCTAGTTATTTTACAATATTGTATTGGTTTTGCCATACATCAACATGAATCTGCCATGGGTGTACACGTGTTCCCCATCCTGAAGCCCCCTCCCACCTCCCTCCCCGTACCCTCCCTCTGGGTCATCCCAGTGCACCAGCCCCAAGCATCCGGTATCCTGCATCGAACCTGGACTGGCAATTCGTTTCTTATATGATATTATATATGTTTCAATGCCATTCTCCCAAATCATCCCACCCCCTCCCTCTCCCACAGAGTCCTGTGCTGGGTCTTTACTGCTGTGTGAAGCCTTCTCTAGTTGCAGCAAGCGGGGGGCTATTCTCTAGCTGGAGTGCTCGGGCTTCTCACCGCAGTAGCTTCTCTTGTTGCAGAGCAGGGGCTCCAGGTGTGCTCGGACTTCAGCAGCTGCAGTCCGCGGGGTGTAGAGGGCAGGCTCAGTAGTTGTGGCTCAGGGGCTTCACTGTTCCTCGGCATATGGAATCTTCTCAGGTCAGGGATCGAACCCGTGTCCCCTGCATTGGCAGGCAGTCTTATCCGCTCTACCACCAGGGAAATCTGTAAACAATAGAAATTTGATTTGTGTCATTCTGGAGGCTAGAAGTCCAAGATCAAGGTGCTGGTGGATTTGGTGACTGGTGAGGACCCACTTCCTGGTTCACAGATGGCAGTCTTCTCATCAGCAGAAGAGTCAGGGAGCTCTCTGGGGTCTCTTCCATAAGCGGAGTGAACCCACTTATGAGCGGTCAGCCCTCACGACCTAATCACCTCCCAAAGGTCATACCTCCTTCACACTGTGAGTTTGGGTTTTGACATACGAATTTTGTGGGGGACATAACATTCAAACCACAGCAGGGAGGAAATCCGATGCTCATTTTTCCTTGCTTAAAGAGAAGGTCACCTGGAGATAGTCTCGATTTCTAGGAAATTTGCTTGTTTATTTGGTTTTGCATTTTTCAGCACTTGATAATTAGGACCTAGGAGTTAAAAAAAAAAAAAAAGACCTCTTTCCCTATTTGATAAAGATTTGTGTAACTTACTGCTCATTATATTCAAACATCCATGAGGTCTTGAGTTGCAGCATGTGGGATCTAGGGCCCTGACCACGGATTGAACTGAGGCCCCCTGCGTTGGGAGGGAGTCTTAGCCACTGGGCCACCAAGGAAGTCCCCAGAACACAAATAGCCTTAAGGTGGCACAGTTGTTTAGAGCTTAGTATATCATGTCTTGGATATAAGGTACCGAAGTCATCTGGAAGAAGAATGCCAGGTAAGATCCTTGGAGAGAAACATTAAGGCATCGCTGGCCCCTGCATTCTGGTTCCCTTGTTCATAATCATTCTGTAGTATAGGGTAGGGCTTCTCTGGTGAAAGGGGTACAACACAGGGGTAGAACATTTTTTCTGCTTTTCTATTTTTTTAGTAGTATTGTTTTTTATATGTTGGCCCAGTTTATTTATTTACTTTGTGGCCGGGTGGCATGCGGATCTTTGTTCCCCAACAAGAGATCAAACCTGCACTTTCTGCACTGGAGGCTCGGAGTCCCAACCAGTGGACGACTGGGAAAGTTCCCTCCAGGTCCCCATTGTTACAATCACAACCCTTAGTGCCTAAAACAACACTTGTTTTGCTCATGAATCTACTACCTATAAAGGCTTCCCTGGTAGCTCAGCTGGTAAAGAATCAGCCTGCAATGCCGGAGACCCTGGTTCGATTCCTGAGTTGGGAAGATCCGCTGGAGAAGGGAAAGGCTACCCACTCCAGTATTCTGGCCTGGAGAATTTCGTGGACTGTATAGTCCATGGGGTCGCAAAGAGTCGGACATGACTGAGCGACTTTCACTTTCACTACCACATATGCAAGGGCTTGGCAGGGACAGCTCAATTCTGCTCCACTTGGCATCTTCCTGGGGTGACTGAGAGAAGATTGGGAAGATTCCGCCCCCTCTCCAAAAGCTCTCTTGCTTACCTGCTGATGGCTGTTGATGGTGTCAGCTGGGACCTTCCCTAGGCTGTGGGCTGAACACCTATACCCAGCCTCTAGATAAAGGCGTCTGCAAAACATGGTGGCTTGATTTCAACAATAAATGTCCCAAGAGAGAGTCAGCTGGAAACAGTATTGATGTGGGGTTTTTTATTATTTTTTGGCTGCAGCGGGTCTTAGTTGTGGCATATGGGCTGTTAGTTTCAGCATGTGGGATCTAGCTCCCTGACCAGGGATCAAACCCAGGTTCCCTGTATTGAGAGTGCAGTCTTAACCACTGGACCACCAGGGGAAGTCCCAGTACTGGCTTTTTGAATCTAGCCTGGGTGGTCACATGGTATCTGCTCTGCCGCAGTTTATGTGTTAGACACACACAGCCTGTGTTCAGGGAGAAGAAAGTCTGAGGCGTATCAAAGTCTTTGCAAATGCATTTTTAAATTGTCACGAGCTTTATCTGTAGAAGCTTGGTGAACACTTTTTTCTTCTGATCTGATTCAGGCTGAAGACATTGCACTGTCTGTTCTCATGCTTCTATGTAGCGCCAGAGTAAAGGGAATGATGCCTGAGACAGTGCCAGCTGGGCTGGTCATTGCCATCAGTTGGTGACCCTGCAGTACTAGAAATGAAGTGAAAGTGTTAGCTGTTTAGTCGTGTCTGATTCTTTTCAACCTCATGGACTGTAGCCCGCTAGACTCCTTTGTCCATGGGACTTCCCATTCAAGAATACTGGAGAGGGTTGCCATCTCCTTCTCCAGGGGATCTTCCTGAGCATCCCTGGGTCATCTGCATTGCAGGCAGATTTTTTTACTGTCTGAGCCACCGGGGTGGCCCAAAGTACTATCGAGGCTCTGAATACTGAAGGGGAGCTTTGCTACCCATGGGCTTCCCAGGTGGCATAGTGGTAAAGCATCTGCCTGCCAACGCAGAACACATGGGTTTGTTCCCTGGGTCCGGAAGTTGCCCTGGGGTAGGAAATGGTAACCAGCTCCAGTATTCTTGCCTGGAGAATCCCATGGACGGAGGAGTCTGGCAGGCTACAGTCCATGGGGTCACAGAGTCAGACACGATTGAGCACACACGCTGGTACCTGTACAGTCACTCTTGGTGTTCCCTCTTTCCCAAGCATGGGTGCAGAGGGGAATTCAGCTCTTCTAGCCTGCCCTCCCTGCTGGCTCTGAGAACAAACCACAGCCTCTTCCTGATTGGGTGGTTTTGCAGCCAATCATTGTGAGACTCTGAGAAGGCATAGGCAACACAGCCAGGGGAGTCACAGGGGTCTGGAATCTCAGGGCACCAGCTGGACCTGCTTCCCTCCCAGGCTGTGAAGAGCTACATCCGCTTGTGCTGCTCCTCCCCACTTTCCTCTGGATGGTTCTACTTGCAAACATATGTCAGCAAGGCTTGAAGTGGGCACTTTGATGCCTTTAGAAAATTTAGCTCAGATCTCCCCTGGGAAGGCAGACCTGTGCCCAACCCAGCAGTGGTCCCCAGGGGCATTTCTGTCCCCTACTAAAGTGCCATTCTCTGTCCCTAAACATCTTCTCAGGGTCTAAGAGCTTCTGGTTAAGAAGCACCAACCTCTGGGATAGGACCCACCTTAGACCCTCAGCAGCTAAGGGAATTAGTTGTCAAGCAACTGATGGTGAGGCCTGGGACCGTAATCACAGTGAGTCTGTAGGGGTAACCAGCCCCTGAAAAGCACCTGGATGGAGCTGGCAGGGCAGCCAGGTCTCCATCGACCTGTGGCCTGGACCACCACCCTTCGGAGGAGGTTCTCGTTGATTTGTGGCATCAAAGACTGAGGCCGTGATTGGCTATGATGCCACAGTGCTCATCAACTCGGGGTCCCAGGTAGGGACATCCTGCCCTGTGGGTGCCCAAAGGCCATGGGTTCCTGAGCAGGCAGAGTGGCTCTGCAACCTTTGGTGGGATCTCAGGCTACTGTGGCCCCCAAATCCATGCCTGTCCCTTCTGGCCTTGGGACAGCCACCCACAGTACCACAGAGCTGCAGTCTCCCCACCCCCATCAGACTGCTCCAGCGCCCCTGGCGAGAGTGAGCCTCACCCATCCCCTCTCTGAAACTAATCTTGGCTCAAATTTGTTTGCTTGGAGCCCAAGCCACTACCTGGTTCCTTTCTCTCCATTCATTCCAGAGTTTTAAACCCTTTTATTCCCCCCAGCTGCTGCCGGGCATCTGATATCAAACCTTCAGTCCCAAGTCTTCACAACTTTCCGTATTGTCAATGTCTTTGTCTCTTTTTTTTTGGCTATGCCAAGTGGGATCTTAGTTCCCTGACCAGGGGTTGAACCCGTGCCTCCTGCTGTGGGAGCACAGAATCTTAACCACTGGTCTGCTAGGCAAGTCCCAGGATTGTCAACGTCTTAAAACTCCTTTGCCAGCCTCCACTCGCTTGATCAGTGCCCCGTGGATACCTGTCTCAGCTGAGTGAAACCTGAATTCAGCTCTGTGCCCCGGTTTACTGTACAATGGGGGAAATGACAGTAGCTACTTGATAAAATCATATTTTGAGCTAAATGACTTAATTCATGTAAAGTACCTAAAACAGTATCTGACATACAGAATGGGCTTAAGAAGTGTTAGATAATATTATGGCAATTTTTGATTATGTTGTTGGCTATCTCCAGATTCCAGCTTTATATCGCCAGCTCTCCATAGTCCAAGCCCATCATCCAGGTGAATTCCCTCTGTAGCTGCTCTGTCTCGAGTTCCTCTTCTTCTCTGGGTGTGCATGTCTGGGTAGGTGCCTGCAGGTGTCAAAGCTGTGTTGGCTCAAATTTTAACTGAATGGAAACCCAGCATCCCCCATGCCACCACCTCCAGCTCCTCCCAGTCTCTAGGAGCTGGGGATGCTCCTGGAAGGGCAGCCCTGAGCTCACGTTAGGATGATGTACTACCTGAGACAGTCGAAGTGACTTTGCTAATGAGGGAAATCAACTGCTTCACCCAGAGCTGGAATCTCAGGGAGGAAATGAGAGTGAAGCCCATGAATATATGGTCCTGACCAGAGCCCCACCAGAGGTCCGTCGTGGCTGGAAAACTGAGCTGTGATTATTACAGAGAGTCAGAATGATAGCTTCAGTCACGACGCTTCAGGAACTCCATAAAGAGCGACCCAAACAATTTTGACATTAAGTGTTTAGAGAGAGAAGGATGGTTTGCAAAGGAGGGTCTTGTTATTCCCTGAAAAGCTACTATGAAGATGTCAGGCGTATGGAAATAACAGATGGGAAAGGCGTGCTGAGGTCATTACTCTGATCTCTGAGTGCTGTTATTGACAAGCACAGCCCACATTGCTGGGCAAATAGATGCGCCTGGGAGGAGGAGGGAGGTACCTAAAGAAAGAAAAGCAGAAACCAGATATTTCAGAACATCAGGGGGTGGAGAGACGCTGCATTAGGACTGTGGCATGCTTCAAAACAAAATAAAGGAAAAAAGAAAAGTTGGGGGAGAATGTGAGCAAGGAAGAGCTCATCGATGGTAACACAGTAGTTCTTTTTAATTAATTCTTGTTTATTTGTTTATTTATTTTTGGCTGCTCTAGGTCTTTGTTGCTACGTGCCAGCTTTCTCTAGTTGCGGTGCGTGGGCTTCTCATTGAGGTGGCTTCTTTTGCTGCAGAGCATGGGCTCTAGGCATGCGGGCTTCAGTAGCTGGGATGCACGGGCTTAGCTGCCCTACTACCTTTGGAATCTTCCAGGACCAGGGATCGGACCTGTATCCCCTGCACTGGCAGATGGCTTCTAAACCGTGGAACCACCAGGGAAATCCTAACATAGTAGTTCTTGATGTCGGGGGGAACACTTTGAGAACTGTGGCCTTTCTTTCTTAAAAAAATGCCTTTATTCATGCACAATCAATTTTTGGTAAACAGTATGAGAATTATCACTGGTCTTCCCAGTAGTGACTCAAACAATAGTTTCTTCTTTAATGGAAAGAGATATGGAGATGACCAACATTCAGACCCTGGGCTTCTTTACCCAGCAGATTTCTAAGGATGTCATGGATGCGGGCCTTTACGGTCTTGTGGACATGTCTCAGTCTCAGAGTCTGAGTCGAGTTTTTTTTTGATAAGATGTGCTGGTGGGTTAGAGGCTTCCTTGAATCCTCTTGCTTGAGCACTTGACTCAAATCAGGCTAAATGTCCTCTTCAGTTCTTGCCCTAGCTTTATGGATCAATGGGGGTAATATTAGAGTTGGGGGAGGAGAATTTTTTCTTGAGACAAGACTGTCCCACAAATTGCATGATGTTTTCTATCTTGGCCTCTAAGTGCTAACCACCAATAGGAATCCCTTCCCGGGCACCTTCCACCCCCTTTAAAATGCCATTTAAGAACCTGCAGGGTATATAACTGGAAAAGCTGTTTCAGATATTGGAATTTAGAGAGAAACTGTTAGCGGGTGGAAGGCATGGGGTCTGAGCACATTTATCCATTCAGAGCTTCTAATAGGAAACTGTAATGCTACATGAGTCTCCCAGGTTTGGGCACTTTTAGGCAAGTTTAGGCACTGTTTTGGCCCAGTCTCTGAAAAGTAAGCTAAGAAAATCTGCATGAAGGATGTTGCTATGCATTAACATTTTAAACATTGATTTATTTAAATATTTGGCTGCATCAGGTCTGAGTTGGAGCGTGCAGGATCTTTTGTTGCAGAGCAAGAACTCTGTGATGTGTGGACTCAGCAGCTGTGATGATGGGCTGCAGAATGCCCAGCATTCAGTAGTCATGGCACAGTGGGCTCTCCAGTTGTGACACATGGGCTCCAGAACATGCGGGCTCAGTATTTGCAGCACGACAGGCTCAGTAGTTGTAGCGAGCAGGGCTTAGTTGCTCCACGGCATGCCGGATCTTCATTCCCCAACCAGGGATCAAACCTGTGTCCCCTGCATTGCAAGGCAGATTCTTAACCACTGGACCACCAGGGAAGTCCCAGTGGGTATTAATATTGACTTAAGTGGCAGAACCTGAACTCAGTTCCCTTGTTCTTGGTTCAGGGTTCTTTCAAGAACGCTGTCAGTATCTGTCAGTCCTTGGTTCTGGGGCCAGGGAAGTAAAGAAATTATATTCAGGAATCCCTTAACCAAAAGGGCAGGTGACCTTATGATTTAAACATTCTAGGAGAGAAATTTCAGTTCATTGCCCATTTGTCCTTCACCAGGACTGGGGTGTCCTGGAGCAATGCTAAATGTATGTTCAGCGGTGTCTACAAGATGACACATGTATGCTGAAAGGTAGGCATTAAAGGCTTTTGACAGCATTAGAAGAGGGTCACACAGCCTCCCAAGAGTGATAAGAGCAGGAAGAAATGTGAACCAAAGATCAAACGCCAGCCTGCAACACAAGAAAAGGCTGGGACGGGACCTGGAGCAGCCTCAGAGGGGAAGCGGATGAAGATCAGTGCTCTGAAAAGGAGCGTGACTGATCTCCAGGATAAACAGATGGACCGATCACAGCCTCATTTTGATGCTACTTTGAGATGACAGCCACGAGGGTTTTGGTTTCTCTTCTAGAAGCAATTCGTAGCTTTGCCAGTATATAAATAGAGAGTCCTGAGACTTCCAGCTTGGAGGGACATACCAGACTTGCTAGCCCAGCGTCATGACTTTATCAGAAAAAACCCAAAGCTCAGAGAGGTGAATTCATTTGCTTAAGGTGACACAGGTAAGTTAGTAACAGACCAAGCTGGGAAGTTGGACCTCTTTCACTCAATTATTTGTTTGTTCTATAGACACCGAACACTTTCCATATGCTGTCCCTGGGCTTGAACCCAGTGGACTGTGGAGTTGGGTGGGGGCACACTGCTTGTTTTCTTGAGGTTCTCAATCAACTGAGCCAGAGAGACCCATGAACAAATAATGAGAGGACAGTAAGTGTAATATCAAAGCATTTCCACAATGCTAAAAGTTAGGTATAAAATGCAGAGAGCCACTGGCTACTCCTGGGGTTTTTAAGAACTGGTGGAGGTCTTGTCCTGTATGCTGGCATCTACACAAGATGGACCCTGGACGAGAGCGGCATCTTTAATCACTCGCGTGCTTTCAAATTGATGGTAGCAGGCAGGTGAAACCTTAGCTGGGGTGATCAGCAGGAACACACAGATGGGATCCCCCACACGGCCTGGGCTTCCTCACAGCATGGTGGCTGGGTTCCCAGGGTGAGCATGGAGTCAGGTGGAAGCCATATCGCTTCTTATCACCTCGTCTTTGATGAGTGGCGACACTTCCCCTGCATTTTGTTCGTCAGAGCAGTCACAAAGGCTCATCTGATTTCAAGGTGAGGAGAGAAAGACTTGATTTCCAGAGGGGGAGTGACACAATTCTGAAAGAGTACTTGGGACCAAATATATTGCTGGGGCAAATTTTGAAAAAAATCCATTCTGTTACAGTATTGTACTTTAATAAAAAGGTTTTTTTTTTTTTTTTTTTTAACAACAACAACAACAACTAATTTAGGTACAATAAAATTTGAAGAAAAAGAGCCCAGCTAGTTTGAGAGAAATGGTGGTGGTGTTCAGTCGCCGGGTCCTGTCCGACTCTTTGTAACTCCACGGACTGCAGCACATCGGGCCTCCCTGTCCATCACCATCTCCCGAAGTTTGCCCAAGTTCATGTTCATTGCATCAGTGATACCATTCAGGCATCTCATCCTCTGATGCCCTCTTCTCCTTCTGCCCTCAATCTTTCCCAGCATCAGGGACAATGAGTTATCTCTTCACATCAGATGACCAAAATACTGGACCAGCATCAGTCCTTCCAGTGAGTTTTCAGGGTTGATCACCCTTAAGTTTGACTGGTTTGATCTCCTTGCTGTATAAGCCAAGGTAAATAGAAAACCAGGTCACCATCAAGAGGCTTAAAGGCATATCCCATATCTTAACCCGCTCTCAATTTTCTAAAGAGTTTTTCTATCATTGTGAAAATATTTGGCTTGCAACCCTCTAATGTAGGCGAAAAAGAATAAACAGAAAAGGCGTCAGCAGCCCACATTGCGTGGTGGGCAGGTTATTACACGGGGCTGGTTGAGGCTTGCGTATTTATTCCTGGTCGTTTGTAATCATAATGGAAAAAAAGAACATTATCTACAAAATAGGAGGCTGCAGTGTGCAGGAAATGGAGCGTGAAAAGGATTTGTGCTGTGATGTAGAGATTAGGAAGAGCAACCCATGTGAATTAATAAATGGGATGCAAATACAGTACATTCAAGTGTAACTTCCATGCAACTTCAAAGGATCTGTTACTTGAAGAAATACAAATTCTCTGCAGCAGTATTAAATACTGACTTTCCCCCCACAGAATGGACCATGATTCCTTTGGAATGATTTGAAAAGCTTTTCAGTTCCAAGGCAAAGCCAGAGTGCACCCCCGGTGAAACATTCTGATGTTCTTTCTCCAGCCATCACTTTCTCTCGTGACTCTAGGTCACACTCAAAAGTGCATTTGTCCCTCTTTATCCCAAGATGTCAGGCTTCCCAGGTGGGCTCAGTGGTAAAGAATCCTTCTGCTAACGCAGGAGACGCAAGAGACACGAGTTCGATCCCTGAGTCGGGAAGATCCTCTGGAGTAGGAAATGGCAACCCTCTCCAGTATTCTTGCCTGGAAAATCCCATGGACAGGGAAGTTGGCGGAATACAGTACACGGGGTTGCAAAGAGTAGGACATGGATGAGCACACACACACCCCGTGAGGGCACCTGAAATCATCCATCTAGGCACTTTAGCTTAAAACGTCTGCCCCTTCATCCCTGTTCTCAGAAATTTTCTCTTGGCTTCATTGCTAGCTTATCTGGGCTTCAAGCACACAGCATCTTACCTCCTGACTCTCTCCATTTCATCACTTATGTCCTGCCTCAACTCAGCCCTTGAACTTGAAAGCAGATTTAGTTTTCTCCAGTTTGTCTGCGTTAAACATGAGTCTCTTTTGTCCTAGGCTTTCTTTCCCTGGCTACTCTAAATAATGATTCCATCTCTTTGGGGTCTGGCACTTGAATCCCAGCTGGATATCTGTCTGAGCGGTCAAACAGCTCTAATATGGGAAAGGAGACACCATCTGGGTCGACAACTGTCAAAACTGATGGTGGGTAGGGTGCCAAACGTGGCTCAGTGTGGCGGCCACTCAGGATAACTGCCCACTGACATGTTCACCGGCAGTCCAGAATATCGCTAAAGATTAAAAAAAAAAAAAATCGAGAGGCTTCCCTGGATGTCCAATGGTTAAGACTCTGAGCTTCCAATGCAGAGAGTGCGGGTTCAGTCCCCGGTCAGGGAACTAAGATCCCACATGCCACGTGGTACGGCAAAAGATTTTTAAAAAGTGAAATTGAGTTTTAATGATTTTCAGGAAAGAGTGTGATGCAGACCCTCAAGGACACTATATGTCCCCTCAAGCTTGGGCCCAGACCCTGACCCAGCTCCTCTTCCCAAGAGATACACCTCCTACCTGAACTCCGGTGTCGAGTCAGGTCTGATTTTGTATATTCACTGCAACATCCGCAATTGCCAGTTTCTGGATCATCAATTTGTATTTTTTTAATATAAATTTATTTATTTTAATTGGAGGCTAATTACTTTACAATATTATATTGGTTTTGCCATACATCAACATGAATCCTCCATGGGTGTACATGTGTTCCCCATCCTGAACCCCCCTCCCACCTCCCTCCCCATCCCATCCCTCTGGGTCATCCCAGTGCACCAGCCCCGAGCTTCCTGTACCATGCATCAGACCTGGACTGGTGATTCATTTCTTATATGATATTATACATGTTTCAATGCCATTCCCTCAAATCATCCCACCCTCGCCCTCTCCCACAGAGTCCAAAAGACTGTTCTATACATCTGTGTCTTTTTTGCTATCTCACATACAGGGTTATCATTACCATCTTTCTAAATTCCATATATATGTGTTAGTATACTGTATTGGTGTTTTTCTTTCTGGCTTACTTCACTCTGTATAATCAGCTCCAGTTTCATCCACCTCATTAGAACTGATTCAAATGTATTCTTTTCAATGGCTGAGTAATACTCCATTGTGTATATGTACCACAGCTTTCTTATCCATTCATATGCCGATGGACATCTAGGTTGCTTCCATGTCCTGGCTATTATAAACAGTGCTGTGATGAACATTGGGGTACACGTGTCTCTTTCAATTCTGGTTTCCTCGGTGTGTATGCCCAGCAGTGGGATTGCTGGTCATAAGGCAGTTCTGTTTCCAGTTTTTTAAGGAATCCCCACACTGTTCTCCATAGTGGCTGTACTAGTTTGCATTCCCACCAACAGTGTAGGAGGGCTCCCTTTCTCCACACCCTCTCCAGCATTTATTGCTTGTAGACTTTTGGATAGCAGCCATTCTGACTGGCGTGAAATGGTACCTCATTGTGGTTTTGATTTGCATTTCTCTGATAATGAGTGATGTTGAGCATCTTTTCATGTGTTTGTTAGCCACCTGTATGTCTTCTTTGGAGAAATGTTTGTTTAGTTCTTTCGCTCATTTTTTGATTGGGTAGTTTATTTTTCTGGAATTGAGCCACCAACAGCAGGATCCTCTATGACCCACCTCCCAGAATATTGGAAATAAAAGCAAAAATAAACAAATGGGACCTAATTAAAATTAAAAGCTTCTGCACAACAAAGGAAACTCTAAGCAAGGTGAGAAGACAGCCTTCAGAATGGGAGAAAATAATAGCAAATGAAGCAACTGACAAAGAACTAATCTCAAAAATACACAAGCAACTCCTGGATTATCAATTTGTACTTCTTAAATGAATGAAAAGTGACCTCATTTATCATTAACTTATTCAGATTCCCAAATTGGCTATGCAGAAAGAAGTAAGGGTTGCCAAAATGGATTGATATTGTGAGTGTATTTCTTTTTTCAGTGGTGACTCAAGACAACCATTTGGTGCCGTCAGCGTGAACGGCAGTCATGCAGGGTTTCCCAAAGGGAGAGCGGTCAGGCACATCCGCACACCGTCTAGACTGCGTCCATCTGTGTCCATCACCTTCACCGCTACCACCAATAGCAAGTCCTTCTTCTCTGCAAAGGAATTCAGCGATATTTGTGGTTGCATTGAGTAAAGGATATTTTCCAGTTTCTCTAAGACAGCTGTTTTCTTAAGATCCAGAGCATGGTGAATCCTCAGAGTGTCCCTATCCCAGGACGAGCACACCCAAGCTCAGAATAAGTCTCTTCTATGAGTGAAGAGCAACCATTTGCCCTTGACTTCTCTCTTCCTTCTCTGGGAGAAGGTCAGTATGGTATTTTCTCACCAGCTCTGCATCTGTTGATTCTCTGCCAGCATTTCACTATTACTGTGTTGACCTCTGTTGAGGAAAAGCTTGTCCACTTCAAAACTGTAGGAGATATATTTGACAACAGGGTTAAGCATGGCTCTTCAATGGGTCCATAATAAAGCACTGTTATTGTGTGCCAGTTAAAAACTCTGACACCCAACATTATCTTTGAGTTCATGGGGAAATTTTGAGAGGCCATATCTGCAAACACAGTCCAAAGTCTTTGGAAGGAACCACAGTTTAATTAATTAATTCCTCAGAGAGTTACTGATCATGGAAAAGGTGAGGCACTTGGGGTCTCACTTCTGTCTTGCTAAGTTGAGAAGGGAGCATCAAGACATCTGCCTGGTAAGGATGAGGATTAAACAGATGACAAGGGGGAAGTGCCTGGTGCAGAATCGGGGCTCAGGAATGGCCAAGGTTTTGCTGGAGCATCAAGAAGATTCCAGCCTAGCAAAGAGACTGAAAATAAGCTGTACCATAAGACAAAATATGGTAAAACTGTAGCAGAGGGCTAAACACTGCATCCTGAGAAATCAGAGGTAAGGCAGGCTCCTGCTGATCAGAGACCCCTTCGTGGTTGAAGCATCGTTTGCCCTGCGTAATGAATGGTGACATTTCCACACACGGGCACGTGGGTGGCTCATGCGTACAAGATTCCAGACTGCATACATGAAACAGGAGTTTCAACAGGAGTCTGCTGATAACCTGAGCTACCTGGGCATGCCACGAAGGGTGAATTCATTGCACTCTAAGGACTAAGGAGTTTCTGCATGAAATTTATCCTAAGAGAGAAAGAAATGAGGCATGGCCGGCCCCCAAAACGCAAATGGAGCAATGGTGTGGTCACAGCCATATGCCAGCCAAGGAAGAACCATCTGCATCAACTATAAGGCATCGCTGGGGGAGAGACTGAGGGCTAGGAAGGTTAGGAAGCCTTTGAGAAACAGCAGGTCAGGGGTAGTGAGGACTTCAGCTGGAGCTGCAGCCAAGGAACTTGGAGGCAGCCAGTAGGTGGCGCCAGTGGTAAAGAGCCTGCCTGCCAATGCAGGAGATAAAAGAGGCAGGTTCAATCCCTGGGTCAGGAAGATCCCCTGGAGGGGGCATGTTTTTCCATTCCAGCATTCTTGCCTGGAGACTCTCAAGGGCAGAGGAGGCTGGCAGGCTACAGTCCACTGGGGTCGCAAAGAGTTGGACACGACCGAAGCAGCTTAGCACATAGTATGCACAGCACTAGCCGCCGCAGAATTTCTGTGTAGGAGGAGCTTGGGGCTGGCAGGCCCCTTGCAGGAGAGCAGGGGACTCTCTGTCAGCTTCTTTCGGTGCTACATCAAGTCCTGAGATAGTGGAGCCTTAGGAAGGGAAGGGCCAGAATTCCTGAGACGCCGCCTAAAGCGGACTGCCTTGGAGAGTTGACAATCGTCGGTAAACTTTGAGCGAACAGAAAATAGAACGTTGGCCTGGTAAGCCTCTGAGATGTGCAGCCTTGTTTGCTACTGTTGCCAAGGTTTGCTCATCCTGATGGGTGCACTCTAAGAAGACAAGAGATGGTGAAAGCCAAGAGGTGAGGGAGAGAACCCTGGAATAGAGAGGGGAAACTTAGAATAAGCTAGGGAACTGAAAGCTAAGAAGGTTCAGATAAATGGGAAGAAGGAGGGCATCTGAGTAATGGGAACGGTAGGGCAAAGACACAGAGGTGGCCTACAGTTAGCGTTCGCTCTGCGTAAGCAGGCTGGAACTGTGGTGGTTGAGTATTATGGAGCCTCGCATGAAGGTGTTTATTTATATTAAAAATCTAGACAACAGTGCCTTGATTTTTCCAGTTGCTGACTTGCTCCATCTCCAGACTTCTACATTCAAAATCCTTATTTTTTAACCTAGTTTGTCTTGTAGCAGCATAAAGTCTTCTTGTTCTTAGAATAATAGAAAAAAAAAAAAACAAAAACACAGTTGCTCAGTATCACCCATAAAATATTGCTTCATTAACTTGAAGACTGTAATTAACTACATATCAGCCTTCTGGCTCCAGGCAAATATCCATAATTCCTTTAGTCTTTCCTCACAGTCTGCTTCTAACCTGTTAATCATTTTCCTTGCCCTCTTGCCATCATCCGTAGAAGGAAAAAAAAACCCTTTAAATAGAAGCTAATCACCCATTGCACATTACAAATGCCCCCACATTAAACTGAACCAGATACACGTAAGCACATAAACACACACACAGGTGTGTGTGTGTATGTGTGTGTGTGTGTGCCTGTGTGCACAAGTATATAAACAGAATTAAAAAAAAAAAAACTATAGATGAATAGTCTAGATGAGCAGGAAAAAAATTTATTTCACGAAAGATTTAGCCTGTGATCGTTTCTGATAACAAACTCCCCTCTGTGCCTTTAAAAATGAGATTTAATTTATCCTCCTCTAAAAACGCTTACAGTTGTTTATTTTACCAAGGTGCTGGCTGCAGATGCAAGTCTGTTTGTGCAAAGAGTTTCCTGCCCTCTGAAAGCAATTATAAAAAACATAATTGTAGCCAAACAGACAAACAAAAATATGGGAAAGACAGAAGAGGGGGCCTAACCCTTAATCTGCTAAGTGAGGAGGAGGATGAGGGGTGATCTGATGGCCTTAAGGAGAGGAAGATGGATGAGTCACTGAGGGGGAGGCAGGTGGCAAGGAAGAAGGGGACCTACCTATACGCCTGTGCGGTGCTGTGCTAAGTCACTCAGTCTTGCCCGACTCTTGCGACCTCATGGACTGTAGCCGGCCAGGCTCCTCCGTCCATGGGGATCCTCCAGGCAAGAATACTGGAGTGGGTTGCCATGCCCTCCTCCAGGGGATCTTCCTGACCCAGGGATCGAACCAGGGTCTCCTGCATTGCAGGCAGATTCTTTACCATCTGAGCCACGGGAGCCCTTTCTAGTGGTTACTTGTATCAAAGAAACTGGGCGCCCACATCCCAAACACAGTGGGCGCATCAGTAGTCACCGAGCGGCCCCTACAAGTCCTTTAAAGATCGGAACCAGTGATATTCTAAAATATGACTATTTAACCAAAACTTTCCACTTATCTGGCGCATTGCTTTGTGTACATGCAAGAACCGAGATGCTTATTATGTTTGAGCATCTACAACTGTCTTTGTAGAGAGAAATATTTATTTATTTTGGCTGTGCTGAGTTTTAGTTTCGGCACGTGGGATCTTTCTGTCTTCAGTGCAGCATTTGAACTCTTAGTTGCAGCATGTGGGATCTAGTTCCCTGACCAGGGATTGAACCCAAGCCCACTGTGTTGGGAGCTTGGAGTCTTAGCCACTGGACCACCAGGGACATCCCTATAGAGATCATTTTTGCTTTTGCCGCCCTGATATTCCTGAAAGCAGAGGTCATCCATGTTGATGAATCCACGATGCACAGAGGGTAGTAAGGTTGAGTGTAAAAGTCAAGGCCATCCATGCTTCAACCACACATACATGTCGCCTGAGGCTCACATGATTATGTATTCCTCTCCTTTGTGCTTATTAAGTAATTACTACGTAAATTATTAGGACAATGTAATATGCATGACTTTAAGGAATGACAAATTGTAGCTAACTTTCTTAATTTGTTGCCATAGTTACACTTCTAGAAATTCTAAATTATTCCCCTTCTCATGTGTAAATGCCTGCCACCCTGCTATTTGTTTAGCTTTGATTGGTTAGACTCTAAGTATAACTGAAAGTGGGGTCTGACTGCTCACTGCTCAAAAGCCAATGAAGAGGCCAGGTGGGTGGAAAAAGAAAAAGTTGCTTTATTTTGGATGTGGGCAATGGGGAGGGGTTTGGTAGGCTGCCTGTCCAAAGGCCAGTTCCCTCCCCCCTCCACCCCCACCCCTGCATTGACAATCAGGGCACAAGAGCTTGTTTTTGATAGGCTGAAGGTGGGGGCTCCAAGCAGAAACAGCACAATCAGTTCTGATAGTCCTCCTGAAACTGGTCATCAGTGGTCTGAGCAGTGTCATCTTGATCATTTAAGGTGCAATTAATCTTCAGTTCCAGGGTCGATTTGTTCCCATTCCTTTGAGGCCAATTTTTGACATTGTGGCAGCTTATGCCATGGCTACAGTCAGTCATCATGTAGGTAACTCCTTCCACATGGTGGGAGCTTCAGTATCTATAAGACAGCTCACAGGGTATGGCTCAGAATATTCTCTGCAGCCCGTGACGCTCAATCTCTAAGTCACGTCCAACTCTTCGCGACCCCATGGATTGTAGCCGGCCGGGCTCCTCTGTCCATGGTATTTTCCAGGCAAGGATACTGGAGTGGGTTGCCATTTTCTACTCCAAGGGATCTTTCAGAGCCAGGGATCGAACCCATGTCTCTTGCGTCTCCTGCATCAGCAGTGAATTCTTTACCACTAGCGTCACCTGGGAAGCCCTTGAGAAGGAGCTGAAGGTCTTTGACTCTGGCCAAGGACTCTATTATTATTATCTGGTCTCCTTTGATTATTTTCCTATGTTTCTGCACATTCTCACTTTTCTGATGAAACTTATTCTTTGGCTAAAGTTTGTCAGACAAAAGCCAGGCAGAGGGCAGAGAAAACAAGGACCGTAGTCCTGCTCTGTTTCACGTGTGCCTGGCAGTAAAGTGACTTCCAGTCCAGTACGGCAAGTCTGCCTTGCCTTCTCCTCCAAGGTCCAGCACAGATCCCAGTCAAGCCCCGGGTCTGAGTAGCCTCAGTCACAGGGTGAGAAGAGTTGAGAAACAAACCAGGGCTGGGCAGCCCATCTTTATCCAGCACGACCTTCCTTCCTTTTGGACACCCAGTTGGCATTTATCAGCTGAAGCAAGGGACTAGTGACACCCACATGACCTAAAGAAAGATCATGAGCTTTCTAAAGACTCTGCCGCAGTGGATCAGGTCTTAAGGAAATGGGTGAATGTCCGCTCTTGTTTTCCACAAAACGTTAAGGAATATGTTGGTCCTCCCTTTGCGGATGCGCAGAGTCCTGCTGGAAGACAAGCGAATGTACTAGAATGGGGCTTTCTGACACTTGTGCATGGGGAGACCAATCTTATCACCACACTGCTTGTCCACCCCACCTTTTAAAGGATGGGCAAAGGCACGTGGGGCATGTTGGGACAGATGCTAGCAGACAGCACACAGCAAACAAAAGCAGGAACGAGGAGAGTACAGTGGAAGAGCAGAACTCAAGGAAAAATGCGCTAGAAACAGTAGAGTTCACGGCGAAATATGTCAGGTGATAAAAGGGGCATTTCATTCTGATAATAGGTATAAAATTCAACAGCATCAATGTGTATAAAAAAAAAAGACAGCCATAAGAAAGAGTGGAAAAGGAGGACTTCCCTTGGAGTGGCTAAGACCCCAAGCTCCCAAAGAAGGAAATCTGGGTTCGATTCCTAGTCATGCATTCAGATCCCATGTGCCGAAAAAATGCAGACTCCGCAATTAAGACCCAACACAGCCAAATAAGTAAATAAAAAGAAATATATTTAAAAATCCTGTTGTATTAGGAGAAAAATGACCAGCAAACAATTAGTGTGGGAGAAAACACAGTTCCTTAAGTGTCTCTGTGTTTTAATGATTAAACATTTGAATAGTATAATAATTACAGACGGATTAACTGGTATCTATACTATATCCATCTCTCTACTGTTGTCACATCTCTATGCTTCTACAGACCTTTTCGATCTACAGAGAATCCACCTCCTTCCTAAGCATCTTTGAAAGAATTGGCTATATACCAGGCCTTGAGGAAAACTAATAAATTTCAAAAAGCAGAAATTGCAGGGTTCCTATTTCTGATCACAAAGCAAATAATAATTGTAATGATTACAAATGCTTAAAATACCCACTTACTTGGAAATTAAAACAAAAACTGTAATAAGTTTTTGAGTCAAAGAGGAAATCACAACCATAATTATGGGCTATTAAAAAAAATAATGACAACAGAACAATGCGTAGCAACTCAGATGGAACGCGGCTAAAGTGGAAGTGAGCGTCTAAATGTGCACTTGTGCACACTTAAATTTCTAAACAAGAAAGACTGTAAATAAACAAACTCATGCTGCAACTTGAGAAATGTAAAAATGTCCAACTGGAGAAATCAGAAAGTCACTTTCTAGGCAAGGAGGCTTAGGGGAGCCTTGGGCTAGAATGTATCTGTTCCTCCAAGCGGGCCCACTGTGTCTGCAAAGCTGAGGGTGGGCAGTGACAGGTTATTTATATAAAACCTGTTCTTTATGCTTGCCCATCAAAGCCCTGCTTTTCTCCCAGCTTCTTCATTCAACTAGAACTTTCTTCCTGCTTCCCTTCTGCACGTATGTGGGACTTGCCATTCTGAGTTATGATTATTCAGAGGCGGTTTCCAATCTGACTAACTGCCCAGTGTGTATATACTCGCCTTCTGCAACAGCCTATAATTACAATTAATAGCAGACACCCATTCCAGGCACAATTAATTCAAGCAAAGAGGCACATCTAGCTGATGAGCCTTTCTTAAGATGACAAATGGATTTAAGTGGAATAATGCTTGTACAGTGCAGGGCCTAGCTGGCATGCTCCAAATGCTTAATAAATATTAACCATTAGACCATTTTATTTCATTACATATATTTGTGTGTATAGAAAAACTATAAAGCTATTATAATGAATAATAGAGTTCAGTAAAGTGACTGAATAAAAGGCAAATAAACACACATAGATATATTTGCTACATTCTATTGATATGCTTGAAGATGTAGTGAGAAAAACTTATTCAGGAAAAGTTGCAAAAACGAAACAAAACAGAATAAAGCAAAGCAAGGACTAGTAACAAACATAAGCTAAAATGTGTCAGGCCTATATGTAGGGAAATATGAAACTTTACTCAGAAATATTAATGAATGATGGAGAGATAATATTGATATATTGTTGATCAGAAGAGTGCATATTTTAAAAGTGTAAAGTATCCTCAACTTAAGGCATATTTAGGGGGTTCAGATGATAAAGAATCTGCCTGCAATGCAGGATACTTGGGTTTTATTTCTGGGTGGAGACATGTTCACACACTAAAAAATCAGGTTTTTAACGACTATCTGGGCTTCCCCAGTGGTTCAGTGGTAAAGAATTCACCTGCCAATGCAGGAGACCCAGGTTTGATCCCTGGGTCAGGAAGATCCCCTAGAGAAGGGAATGACAGCCAACTCCAGTATCCTTGCCTGGGAAATTCCATGGACAGAGGAGCCTTCATGGGGTCTCAAAGATTCAGACAAGACTTAACAACTAAACAACAAAAATTACTATTTAGTGATATAGGAAGAGGTTCACAATGGAAGTGCAGGACAGAAACAGAACAGAAAATGGCAAACAAGGATTTATCCAGACCACATACCTGCACACACCTGTACACGCATGCATTCACATAGGGATACCTAATATACATATAGAAAGCGCGAAAGAGAAACATCAGAATGTTTAGAATGGTTTATTGCTCTGGGGCAGTGATTTGCAACTTCTTCTTTGCACTTTTTGTGGTTGTTCAGTCACTCAGTCATGTCCAGCTCTTTGCAACCCCATGGACTGAAGAATGTTTGGCTTCCCTGTCCTTTACCGTCTACTGGAGCTTGCTCAAACTCATGTCCATTGAGTCGGTGATGTCATCCAACCATCTCATCCTCTGTCGTCCCCTTTCCTCCTGCCTTCAATCTTTCCCAGCACCAAGGTTTTTCCTAATGAGTTGGTTCTTTGCATCTGGTGGCCAAAGTATTGGAGCTTCAGCTTTTTAGTACACCGCTAATGTTGGACAATGAGAATGACCACCTTCACAATTAAAAGGAGAAGCGAGCTTTCTTTTTATTTTTAATTGATATATAGTTGATGCACACACAGTAAGTTACAGGGGTACAGTATGGTGGCTCACACTTGTTAAAGGTTACACTCCATTTATAGTTATTATCAGGGCTTTCCAGGTGATGCTAGTGGTAAAGAACCCACCTGCAAATGCAGGAGATGCAAGAGACGTGGGTTTGATCCCTGAGTCAGATCTCCTGGAGGAGGAAATGGCAACCCACTCCATTATTCTTCCCTGGAAAATTCCATGGGCAGAGGGGCCTGGCTGGCTGCAATCCATGGAGCTGCAAAGAGTCAGACACAACTGAGTGACTGAGCACACGTGATTATCAAATATTGGCTATATTCCCTGTGTTGTACAGTATATCCCTGTAGATTATTTTATACATAATAGTTTATACCTCTTAATCCCCTACCCCTGTCATGCCCCCGCATCCCCCGCCCCCCACTGGTAACCACTAGCTGGTTCTCTATATCTATGAGTTTAAATGCATGAGGAGTGAGCAAAGAAGATCGCAAAATGGAGGGGTCAGAGTAAGCATAAAATTAATTTAAAAACAGATTCAAACTGCATTTATTGGTCACTTCCTGAATCCAGCCCCTTGGCTAGGAACTCTCTCCTAGTGTGTTCATGTAACATACTGACCTCAAGGAAGGCATGTCCCCATTTTATAGAAGATAAAATCAGTTCAGAGAGGTTAAGCAACTTACTCAGAGACACACAGCAGAAAGACAGCAGAGCAGGCGCCCAGCCCTGCCACGCTAATTCTGTTGCTCTTCCTACTCTGGCACCAGTCACCACACAGGTAGACAGGTTAGAGCTGCTGTGATTCAACCCAGAGGAGTGAAACTATTAGCTCAATTAAAAAGAAAAGGTGGTTTACGAAAACTTTATTATGAGAAATAAAGTGTTTAGAACTCAGTCACACAGACATACGGGAACTTGAAAGCTACCAGCTGCACTGATTTCACTGATGATCTGTAAAGGTGGTATCTATTTAAATCTTTACTGTGCAGCTGCTTCGACCAGTCAAAACAAAGCCAAAGCTTTGCGCATGGCTGGCCAGGAGCTGTGAAGTGAGGCGGAGTCTGGCGTACCTACAGAATCCTGCCCGCCTCCTGCTTTAGACATTGGGTAACATTGGAGCAGAGAGATGGAAAAATGAAGGAGGAAGTGGAGAGGTCACTGGCTATTTCTTCTTGTGCCCCAATCAATCATCTTCCTATCATTCTGTCACTGTTTTTAAACCTCCACCCAAACTCCAGTGCCTTCCAGCTGCTTTTCCTCCTTGCTCAACTGTCCTGAACTGCCTCAAAGAGGGAGAGAACAAGCCCTCTCTCAGTAAGAGCTCAGCTGCTAGAATGAACACGCAGCAAGGCATCCGCATGACGGTCTCTGAAGCATTAACTCGTGGAGGGAGTAACCCAGCAGAATATCTTGACATCTGGGGTCAAGAGACTTGGTGTGGTGGTTTGAAAACACGTCTGCAAATTCAAAGACATGCTTCCTATCAAGAGGAGAAGGTTATGTCTCTTCCCCTTGAAAGTGAGCAGGCGTTTCTGGTTGCCTCTGTGAATAGAATGTGGCAGAAGGGATGCTGGTTGATTTCAAAGGCTGAGTTAGAGAAGGTCAAAGTTCATGCATCTTCTGCTCTGTCTTCTTGTGATACTTGCTCTGAAGTCCTGAGCTGTTAGATAAGAGGCTGGACTACTCTGAAGCTTCCATGCTGGACAGACCATGCAAAGCAATGAGACAGAGACAGCGACAGACAGGACAGAGATAAGGAACCCTGTTTTTCCCCAGCTCTGGATCTTCCCAACTTCAAGCACCTGACATGGGAGTGAGGCAGCTTTCAGATGATGCAGCCTGGCTATAGTCTGACTGCCATCCTAAGGGAGATTCCAAGGGAGAACCACTCAGCTGAGCCCAGTCTGTTCCAAGAGCCATGACAGATAGTAACAGACTGATAGCCACTGCTTTCTGCAGCTAAGGTTTAGGGTCATTTGTTACGCAGCAGCATCTGGTTTCTGCCACCTGCAAACACTGAGTGATGAGTCATGCTGTTGCTTTGCCACCTCAGTTTCTTCATCTGTAAAATGTAAGATTTTCTGGTGTGCTGTGCTTAGTCGCTCAGTCATGTCTCTTTGTGACCCAATGGACTATAGCCTGCCAGGCTCCTCTGTTCATAGGATTTTTCAGCATACTGAAGTGGGTTGCCATGCCCTCCTCCAGGGGATCTTCCCAACCCAGGGATTAAACCCAGGTGTCCCACATTGCAGGTGGATTCTTTACTGTCTGAACCACCAGGGAAACCCTAAGATTTTGTGGTATCTACCATCAAATGTTTTTAAGAGTCGTCTAGGAGATAACGGGTGTAAAACCATTGGGTAAACTGTCAGAACGTCACTAATATTGATGGCTATTGAAGACAACACTTACAGTTGGGGAAATATTCCCAGTGATGGAATTCTAGCCACCAGGGCTGGCTGGGCCATGGAGCATGCTCAAGCATGGGCCATGGATCTGGTCAGTCAAGGAGCATATCAGGGAGTGTTGTCCTGCCTGCTAAGGTAGAACATTCCAGGATGGGGCTCTGTGACTCCTGAGTTCTGGGAACCCACAAGGAGAGGAGTGTGGCCTCAGGGTTGTGTGCTTTGTCAGCCTTGCCAGGTCCAGCTGCTGTGTAGCCACTAGGGGAAAGTAAAAGTCCCTCAGTCATGTCCGACTCTTTGCAATCCCATGGACTATCAACTCCATGGAATTCTCCAGGCCAGAATACTGGAGTGGATAGTTGTTCCCTTCTCCAGGAGATTTATCCAACCCAGGGATCAAACCCAGGTCTCCGGCCCACATTGCAGATTCTTTACCAGGTGAGCCACCAGGGAAGCCCAAGAATACTAGAGAGGGGTAGCCTATCCCTTCTGCAGGGGATCTTCCCGACCCAGGAATAGAACCGCGGTCTCCTGCATTGCAGGTGGATTCTTTACAGTCTGAGCTACCAGGGAAGCCCAGCCACCAGGGAAATCATCCCTTGTTTCCTTTTGCAGCTCCTGAGCGCCCCCTGGAGGAAGGGACGCAGCAACTCCAGGGGTCCCTGCAGGTGCTATAGGTCAGGGGTACCAACACTGCTCTAACACCCAGCTTATCGTAGGTTTTATCATCTTCCCGGTGGCTCAGATGGTAAAGCATCTGACTGCAATACGGGAGAATGGGGTTCGATACCTGGGTCGGGAAGATCCCCTGGAGAAAGAAATAGCAATCCAATCCAGTACTCTCGTCTGGAAAATTTCAAGGACGGAGGAACCTGGTAGGCTCCAGTCCACGGGGTTGCAAAGAATCGGACACGACTGAGCAAATTCACTTTCACTTTTCACTTTCATGCATTGGAGAAGGAAATGGCAACCCACTCCAGTGTTCTTGCCTGGAGAATCCCAGGGATGGGGAAGCCGTCTACGAGGTCGCACAGAGTTGAACACGACTGAGCGACTTCACTTTCACTTATCATAGGGCTTTGAAGTCACATCACCCCACTTGGAGGGCTGCTCTGTGGTGCACTTCCTCAAAGTATTAGAAGCTAGAAATCAATAAATACGTTTCTCTTGGGGACTGCGGACCGGAACAGACCAGCCGATAAAATGATCTCCAAAGAGGTGACGATAAAAGCGCCGATGCCTTCGTTTTGAGTTCTCGATCGTCTGCGCGTGATCTCTGAGTCTCCAGGTTCAGTGCCAATCAAAGAGGCTCATTGGGGGAGACCGTGAGGAAGAAGGCCCCGCCTGCTGGAGGGGTGGGACCGAAGACCCCAGCCTTGTGGAATTGCTTGGGAGTTTGAAAGGAACTCCGTTTTGTTTAACAGGAGGCGGGCTGTGGCGCTGGGTGCCCCTCAACCCAGAGCAAACCCTGGAAGCCTTGGGCTGTGTCAGTCCCCAGGAGAGAAGAGGCTCTGGAAACTGGCCCATTTCAGAAATGCCCAGGAGCTTATCACAAATAAGGAGGCTTCACCCAGAATATCCTGGGTGAGGACCTGGCTTCTTCATATTTAGTCTATGCCTGCTGTGATGCTACTGCAGCTGGCCAGGCAGTTTTTGTTTTTGTTTTTTTTTTAATGAGCCCAGTATGGTGCTTTCCTAACTGTGATCTGCTCATGAATATTGAATGGAGGTGTGCGCATTGAATGGAGGTGTGTGCATTGAATGGAGTTTTCTGGAGACGGGGTGGGTCTGAGTGACAGGGAGCGTGGGAAGGAAGAGAAGGGCATCCTGGGAGGGGGAGACAGGCGCAGAGATGCGGAGATGTGAGCGCAAAGGACCTGCGTGGAGGCATGGAAGGGGGCCTCTGTGGTACTTCAGCTCCGCCCCTGACACCCGAGCCACCCTGAGCACGTCTGTGAGCACCCATGACGGGGAGCCACCTGTGGCTGATGCGCCCACAGGGCTGTACATTCTGGATCATTCTAGCTTTGGCAGCTGCTGTCTTCCTGCCAGGTCAGGGCAGCGTCCCTTTTGGCTTTGTTGTGTTCTTTTTTTTGGCAGTGCAGTGTGGCATGCCGGATCTTAGCTTCCTGCCCAGGGACTGAACCCGAGTCACTTGCATTGGAAGGTGCAGTCCTAACCTCTGGACCACCAGGGAAGTCCCACTGACTCTAGTTTTGCATAGACGTTGACGTCAGGAAGACTAGAACCTTCCCTGCTTACTGCTCGGGCCCCTGTGAAGGCTTTGCTAAGGTCAAGATAGTCCATCTCGCAAACCAGCCACCATGGAGGACATCAGGCTACCCCTTAACCATGCAGCCCAGCGAAACCAGCACGTGTCCCGGAGGTCACTCCCGGGACCATGCTAGAGGTCACTCGTGCCTCTGCAAACCTGTCGACCGTGGCCCAGCCCAGCCCAGCCTGGGGTAGCTCAGGCTGTCTCGGTCTGGTGGTCACTACCGTTCAGTTTTAGTTTGCTGTTTTCAGCAAACACATGAGAATGAAGCCTTGGGCCAGGCTTGTTGGGTTTTCCTTCAAGCATGTGATCCAGCCTTTGCCTAGAAACTTGCTTCTGGTTTTCAGCCAACCCCACCTGCCTCTGGTGAGCGAACACCCCAGGGAAGGCATCCCTGCCCTGCCCCAGGCCACACCTCAATGGATGCTGACATGCTCACGGGGCCCCACTGTTGGCCGAAGTGGCTTAATTTGAACCTTGGCCAACCCAAGACGTTGGCAACTTCTTAGCTTCGAAAGACAAGACCCCTGTCCATGGTCAAGGTGGCAGGACTGAGACTTTACAGCCGACCCTCCTTATCGCAAATCAGAGTGACCCAAGGACCTGGCCTGTTTGCATAGTCCCCCTCTCAGGCCCTGTCCTGAAAACCTGGCTGGCTTCAGATCAACTGGCTAATTACTTGTGCTGTAATGATCGACCTGCCTAATTTATCACTTCTTTGAACATTTAATTAGGCAGCAGTGCAAGACAATTAGGTTCTGAATTAGGATAAATTAAACTGCTAGCTTAGCAGCTCTGAGGACATGAAAACTATAACCAATTACGTCTGCAAAAGATTTGACAGAACCATCAAAGAACAAGAGCCTGACATGAGTGGACGGCCTGATGGGCCAAATACTTTGGAGGATCCAGTGGGGCCTGGAGTTTTAGCCGGGAAAACAGAGAGGGGAGGTGAGCGGCCTGAGACAAGAAGAGGTCTGCCTTTGCGGGGCTTGGGGTCTTTATCCTCCTTGCTGGTAGGGTCTGTGACAAGTGACCATTTTATTTATTTGTTTGTTTCTTTATTTATTCCTTCTCCTTCTTTATATGGTGATGGATGGTAACTAAATCATAGAATTATTTTAGAAGATCGACTAGAACTAGGAACTTATTATTGGTTTGTTAGCCCCCAAATTACGGATGAAACTCCAGTATAGGTATATAAAGTATAAGCTTACACTAAAAAAACTTCACTTCTCATCCAACTATTGAAGCCTAGTTCCTCTTGAATATTTACACTCTGGTGTTGCCATGGGAAGAACATATTCTCCTGGATGAAGCCGTGTAGCAGGAGCCCTCAAGCCATGTTGATTCAGCTTTTTCATGGGTTGTGATTTAGTCTTTTAATTGCCAATCTGGATTTTGATCTTTTTTAAAAATGACTTTCCATAGGTGTTTGAAAGCAGTTTGCACTCCCCAGGCAGACATGGAGCTGGGCACCAGCTGGAGAAGGCTGGGGACTGAAGGCCTCATGGTCTGAGGTTCAACTTGAGCTTTGGCTGTGGGGAAGTGGGATTGACGATGCATGTGAGGTTTCCCTTCCAGACAGGGTTGTTGTTATTCAGTTGCTAGGTTGTGTCCGACTCTTTTTGACCCCATGAACTGCAGCACGCTAGGTTTCCCTGTCCTTTCCTATCTCCTGGAGTTTGCTCAAATTCATGTCCATTGAGTCAGTGATGCCATCCAACTATCTCATCCTCTGTTGTCCCCTTCTCCTCCTGCCTTCAATCTTTCTCAGCATCAGGGTCTTTTCTAATGAGTCGGCTCTTTGCATCAGGTGGTAAAGTACTGGAGCTTCAGCTTCAGCATCAGTCCTTCCAATTAATATTTGGGGTTGATTTCCTTTAGGATTGATTGGTTTGATCTCCTGGCAGTCCAAGGGACTCTCAAGAGTCTTCTTCAGCATGACAATTAGAAAGCATCAATTCTTTGGTGCTCAGCCTTCTTCATGATCCAACTCTCACATCCGTACATGACTACATCCACACAGATGAGATGGTGAGAACCAACGAGGAGAGGGATGAAGAAGGCAGGAGTGTAAAAGTGTCTGCGCTTTAGTTTTTTTCTGGGATTTTCCAGGAATTGGGGAAGACTTGGGATTTTCTGGCTTCCCTTGTGGCTCAGCTGGTAAAGAATCTGTCCACCATGTGGGAGACCTGAATTCGATCCCTGGGTTGGGAAGATCCCCTGGAGAAGGGAAAGGCTACCCACCCTAGTATTCTGGCCTGGAGAATTCCATGGACTGTATAGTCCATGGGGTCACAAAGAATCAGACACCATTGGGAGACTTTCACTTTCACTGGGATTTTCTGAGAGTTTTCAGGAATGGGGAGGACTTGAGAGACTTAAGGAGCAAACTGTATCATAAACCAGGCTTTCAGCTTCCGATGATTCTCTTATGTTTCTTGTTCTTCATGATTTAACACCTTTTATAAAGCTTTGTACTCATGGATCAGGTTTGACTCAGAGCTGAGTTATTAAGAGGGAGGCTGTGTGTATGTGTGTGGCGGGGAGAGATTGGGCTTTGCTTTCCAGGAGTTCCTGCACCCTTGCCTTTCAAGTATGCCATCCATGGTAACACACAACAGTGTCACAAGAAAAACGTGTCAGTATAACAAGAACTGCTGAGTTTCCAAGGCTTGGCTTGCAGTCTCCCCCTTCACGACCTTTCCTATCATACAGGACTCGTGTCTAGAATCTGATACTGATCATGACTGTGGTAGATGCCAAAGTCACAGGGGCCCATTGCCGTCGGTGGGAAAAAAAAAAAAAAAAACATTGTGATGTGTGGGTGTGTGTGGGTGTGATCTGACGCGGCTTCCAACCAGCTGTGAGTCAGATAACGGGCTCAGCGAAGGCAGTGTGAAATGCCTGAAAAGAGGAGCAGAGAGACAGCAGAGGAAGATGTTTGCCATGAGATCAAAGGGCAGCTTGATCACTCCAGGAAGGGAAGTGCTTGACATGCTGTGAACATCTGGAGGGAAGTGACAGGTGCAGATACAGGACACCTCCCCACATTTCCTCATAGTCCAGAAGCCTCTTGAGTAGGCAGCAGCTGACAAGAGAGTCAAGGGGCTGAGTGGCCCACTCACTGTCTCCAAAAGGCAGCTCTCCAGACATTTCCAACCTTTAGGATTTTCTTTGTTTGGCTTTTTTATATCTAGAAAATAGGGAAGACTCTTTAAAGAACAGACGTTTGCATCCCTAGTTCTAGAATAAGGGTGATATTTTCTGTCCCGCCTCTCAAATTCCACGTGCATGCATGCTAAGTTGCTTCAGTCGTGTCCGACTCTTTGCAACCCTATGGACTGTAGCCTGCCAGGTTCCTCTGTCCATGGATCTTCCAGGCAAGAATACTGGAGTGGGTTGCTGTGTCCTCCTGCAGGGGATCTTCCTGACCCAGGGATCGAAACTGTGTCTCTTGTGTCTCCTGCACTGGCAGGAGGGTTCTTTACCACTAGCACCACCCAGGAAGCCCCTTAAATTTCACCCCAGACACTAAAACAGCTGTCAGCAAAGGAACTTCCTAAATCCTGATCATCACTTGAAATTGCCTGGGAATTCAGGCGCAAACAGCAGATGTAGTCTTAGAGAATGTTTCTGTAAGCAGCACAGGTTTATATGAAAGCTCTGAAGCAATGAGAGTTTAAACCAAATACCATACACCCTTCACATTATCACATTTACAAAGATGCGTTTCATTGACATATTTAGAACCAATTAGTCTGCTCAACATTTTTTCTCCAAATTGCGTCATATCATCGCTTCATTAAAAATGCTCCAATTAAGGGAAAGAAAGAAGTTTCTGTAGGGTAGCTGCCTGGACACATTAGTCTGAAGCTTTTCCATTACAGACCAAATCCTAGGTTGCTGTTACCATGAGAACCACAGCGTTTCTCCGGCTGTTAGAATTATTAACTCAAAGAACATGCATCTTCTTAAACTCTGCCTGTTATTTATCTACTGTTCCATGGGCTTGACTCTGCTGAGAGTGAACTCTATTAATCATCAGTCGAAAAAAGTGTAGGGGCTGCCGGAGAGAGAGCAGCCGTGCCTTCCTTCCTGTAGGGAGTGGTGGTGGCAAGCTATTTCCCCGCATTGCTCCATCTCTTGTGGAAGGTAGAGACGAGGGACTGAGAAGCCCTGGAGTGAAGACAAGTCTGGAGGAGCTGGGACCATGCCCAGAGATGAGAAAGCTGGGCTGTCAGGGGCTTTCAAGTCCTCTCTGCCACTGCACAGATGACATGGATGGGTGACCAGATACCACCTCCGTCCACTTGCCAGGTCCAACTCTCCATCTAGAAGTGAAGACTATTCATTGTGAACTAGGATGTGCCCATCACCATATACTGTAAAGAATGCTTTCTGAGCCCTGAACTGTTTATGTCTCTCATGCAGTACGCCTTCTTACCCCCATTTTCCAGAAAATGAAACTGAGGCTACAACCCTCTCAAGAATCCAAGCCAGCACCTGGAGAAACTGGGCCTGGAAGTGAGATACTCTGTTTTAAAATCCCACACTCCCCATATAAAAACTTGTGTGCAGATGTTTAAAGCAACTTTGTATTCTTAATTGCCCAAACTTGGAGGCAACCAAGATGTCTTTTGGTAGGTGAATAGTTAAATAGCCTGTGGCCCCTCCAGACAACGGAATGTAATTCAGTGCTAGAAAGGAATGAGCCTTCAAAACAGGAAGAGAAACGGAGGAACCTTAAATGCAGATTTCTAAGTGAAAGAAGCCAGTCTGAAAAGACTGTATGCTATATAATTCCGGCTATTTGATGTTCTAGAAGAGGCAAAACAATAGAATCAGTAAAAAGATCAATGGTTGCCAGGCATTAAAGGGAAGGGAGAGATGAATAAGCTGAACACAGAATTTTTAAGGCAGTGAATATATCCTAAGTGATACCATAATGGTTTGATGTTGTTGGTTAGTTGCTACTGACTTTCTTGTGACCCCATAGACTGAAGCCTGCCAAGCTCCCTCTGTCCATGGAATTTCCCATGCAAGAATACTGGAGAGGGTTGCCAATCCCTTCTCCAGGGGATCTTCCTGACCCAAGGACTGAACCCGCCTCTCTTGCATTGGCAGGCAGATTCTTTACCACTGAGCCGCCGGGGAAGCCATATTTGCCCACATCCATAGAATGTGCAGCTCTGGGAAACTGATAATGTAAACTGTGAACTTTGGCAATGCAGGCCCATTGGTTGCAACAAAGGTAGGGACTTCCCTGGTGGTCCAGTGGTTAAGACTTCCCCTTCCAATGCAGGGGTTGAGAGTTTGATCCCTGGTCAGGGAGATAAGATCCCACATGCCTTGTGGCCAAAAAAACCAAAACATAAAAGAGAAGCAATAGTGTAACAGATTCAATAAAGACTTTAAAAATTGTCCACATCAAAAAAGAAAAAAATCTTGAACTAATGTACCAGTCTGGCGGGGAGGCTGGTCATGAGTGGAAACAAGAGGGTGCTTGGGAAATCTTTGTACCTTCCTCTCAGCTTTGCTCTGTACCTAAAACTGCTCTAAATTACAGTCTTCGAAGAAAAATCCCAAGCTCTTTCCTCATTATTACTCCACAGAAGAACCAAAGCTATTGCCATCTAAGAAGATGGATGAAGATGGCCACCGTGACCAGATGCTGTGATGGGAAAGATGGAGGGGAGAACGCAGGGTGTCACAGGGGATGGGGTCCAAGGGGCAGAAGGCACAGGCACACCCCTCAAAGGCCCTGGCTGGGCTGCCAGCCTCTGGCTCAGCTTGGCTCTGGTCGTTCATTTCTCAAGGAGTCTAGTAATATGCCCTGCCTGGTGCTGACTCATTCTCCTAAGTAACTCGCTTATTTATTGGTAACATGCATATGGAGATATGTACACATTAAGCGTGTGTGCTGAGATGTGCAAGGCAAACACTACGCTCTCATATCAAAACAGAATGCTAGAGGTTCTGGTCATAACTTCTCTCAGTCACTACTTCTGCTGTGGTTTCTAATACCAGTTTTAGAAACCAGTTCCAAAACCAAAACCATATCAGCTTTGCCTATTTTTGAGCTTTTTATAGGTGAAACCGAGTCTTCCCAGGCGGCGATAGTGGTAGAGAATCCATCTATCCGCCTGCCAATGCAGGAGGTGAAAGAGGCATGGGATCAAGCCCTGGGTTGGGAGGATCCCCTGGAGTAGGAAAAGGCAACCCACCCCAGTATTCTTGCCTGGAAAATTCCACGGACAGAGAAGCCTGGTGGGATACAGTCTATGGGGCTGCAAAGAGCTGGACACAACTGAGTGACTGAACACTCATAGATGAAACTTCATAGGACGTCCTCATCCCAGACTTTTTAAAAAATATAGTTGACTTGCAATGTTGTGTTAATCTCAGATGTACAGCAAAGTGATTCAATTTAACATATATATATGTATATATATGTGTGTGTGTGTATTCCTTTTTTTCAAAGATTTTTTTAATGTGCATCACTTTTAAAGTCTTTACTGAGTTTGTTACAATATTGCTTATGTTTTATGTTTTGGATTTTTGGCCAAGAGGCATGTGGGATCTTAGCTCCCCAAACCAGGGATCGAACCTGCACCCTGTGTGTTGGAAAGCCACTGGGCCACCAGGGGAATCCCCTATATATATATTCTTTTTCAGCTTCTTTTCCACTATAGGTTATTACAAGGCTACAAGACGTTGAATAGAGTTCCCTGTGCTATACAGTAGGTCTTTTGAGTATCTATTTCATATATAGTAGTTCAGTTCAGTTCAGTTCAGTCGCTCAGTCGTGTCCGACTCTTTGCAACCCCATGAACTGCAGCATGCCAGGCCTCCCTGTCCATCACCAACTCCCAGAGTCCACCCAAACCCATGTCCATTGAGACGGTGATGCCATCCAACCATCTCGTCCTCTGTCATCCCCTTCTCCTCCTGCCCTCAATCTTTCCCAGCATCAGGGTCTTTTCAAATGAGTCAGCTCTCCGCATCAGGTGGCCAGAGTATTGGAGTTTCAGCTTCAGCATCAGTCCTTCCAATATATATAGTAGTATGTATCTGCTCGTCCCAAATTCCAAATTTATCCCTCCCCCACTTTGCCCTTTGGGAACCATACGTTTGTTTTCTATGTCTGTGATTCTCTCTCTGTTTTGTAGATAAATGCATTTGTGTTGTTTTGTTTCGTTTTCAGATTCCACATCTAGATGATATCATACGGTATTTATCTTTCACTGTCTGACTTCACTCAGTATGATAACCTCTGCGTCCATCCATGTTGCTGCAGATGGCATGATTTCATTCTTTTTTATGGCCGCGTAATATTCCATTGTATATATGTACCATGTCTTCCTTATCTATTCATCTGTCGACGGATGCTTAACCTTCTGTTTGTTCAGCATGACACTCGTCAGCTCAGCCTGCTCTGTGTGTGGCTGCCGTTTGTCCATCTTCTCTGTGGCACCGTGCCCCTGTGGATAAGCGAATTAGTATATGTTATTTTCTCCTACTATCATTTTTGCTCTTTGTCATACTTTCCAGTTCGAGACTATAACGAGTTGTGCAGATGCAAACATTGTTTGGAGTATTTTTCAGGGATGGGTGTTTCAGGAATGGGTGCATGTTTCATGTATACCCTGGAGTGGAACTGCCAGATCATGGGAAGGCAGATGTTTAGCCTTCGTAGTTTAGCAGTAAAGTTCTTTGGGGGTTTTGTTTTATATTTGTGTAAGTTAGTACACATTTATAAATATTTTCTTGAGTATTTTTGTAAATTATTCTGCTTCTGTGTGTCCTAGAATATCAAAATGGGACTGTTTGTACCTCAGTTTTAGCTGAAGCCCCGAAAGACAGAGAGTGAAACAATAGGGGACCAGCACTTTACATTCCCAAATGAGGTTCCAGACAACTTAGGAATGTTCTCAGGACTTCCTGGATGGTCCAGTGGTTAGGAATCACCGGCCAATGCAGGGGACATGGGTTCAGTTCCTGGTCTGGGAAGATGCCACACGCTGAGAGGCAACTAAGCCCATGCGTCACAAGCACTGAGCCTTTGCTCTAGAACCTGTACTCTGCAACAAGAGAAGCTACCCAATGCAAAGGCCGTGCACCGCAGCTAGAGAGTAGCCACCCCTTGTTGAAACTAGAGATAAGCCCATGTGCAACAGCAAAGTGCCAGTGCAGCCAAAATATGAATAAATACATAAAAATCTAAAAGCAAGAATAATCTCAAATTCCAAAGGTGGCCGACAATAGTTCCAGGGTCTGTTAGCCCACTGCCCTCGTGAGGATCTCACGGGATGGAAGTGGAAAGGTCAGGACAGGTTGGTGATTGTGGGTTCTGCCCCCCAGGTCCATCAGGGAAGGGCAGGGTGTTTATTGAGAGGGGTTTCAAGGAGGCCACACAGTAGGTCCCTTATGGGTGTCCTGAAGCACAGTGTCTCAGATGGCCGAGAGTGAAGGGAAGTGACCACACTGGGAGCAGGCACCCCTGCTCTGATTCAGGGCAAAGACGCATGTTTCCTGGGAACAGTGGAAGCCACCGGGAGGCAGAGTCTCCTAGGATAGACAGGCGAATTCAGCAGAAAGAAGGAAGAGGAAGGGGGGCTGCTCACTCGGATCCTGCCCAGCTAAGGGAGCAGAATCAGGTGGGTTGCTGGGTGGAGCTCTAAGGAACCCGCAGAATGATCCTTGAGTACGTTGTTATGGTTCAGTTGCTCAGTCACGTCTGACTTTGACCCCATGGACTGCAGCACGCCAGGCTTCCCTGTCTATCACCAACTCCCGGAACTTGCTCAAACTCATGTCCACTGAATCAGTGATGCCATCCAACCATCGCATCCTCCGTCGTCCATTGAGGAAGTGGAGCCTGCTTCTGGGCGCAGGAGACCAGCAGGTAGCTGGGGCCCCTGACCTGTCCTGCCCTGGCTCTCTCCTGGGGCCCCGAGCGGGAGGAGCCAAAAGCAGCCTGTGAGTGGCCGAGGGAAGACGGCAGCACTTGATGGAAGCGGAGAAGAACTCACCCGCTGCCACCCTGTCCTGCTGCTTTTTCATCCAGAAACTAGAGCCGCTGGGTGGAGAAGAGTTTAACTTCATATGCAGTTAGGAGTTTGGACTTGACATCCTTCTGGCGTGTTAACAATTGCAGTGAGATGACTCAAGAGTAACAGCAGCAGCCACAGGAGTTTTAGTTGATACAGGCGATCTGAACAGTCTGCGAAGCCCTGGCTCTGGAAGAGTGAGGCCCTGGGATGGCGCTTGGGGTTGGCGATGAGCTGGGAGATGCATTTGTCAAGGCGCAGGCGTCTGTCTGTGTTGTGATTGTTTCTTCCTTGGGTCACACTGTGCGGCTTGTAGGATCTTAGTTTCCCCCACCAGGGACTGAACCTGTAACCCCTGCAGTGGAAGCACGGAATCCTAACCACTGGACCCCCCAGGGAATTCCTCAAGGCAGAGGTGTCATGATGCAGGGTGATGTTACAGGGTGTTGGATGGGAAATGGTGATGGAGTCCCTCAGAGATACACAGAGGTCTCCCTCCTGGGTCCCCTTGTAAAGTCTGGTTCACCCTGATGTTCTCATTCTCCTCTTGGGATGGAGACACTTTCACAGCATCCAGAGAATGGGTGCCCTCACGAGTGGGATTCTTAAGACCCTAGCATCCCTGAATTTGCTCCGAATGTTCTAGGACGGTAGGAGAGAAAGCGCGAATGACCCAGGAAGTTCAGTTACAAGTGCCTGAGCACCGCCTAACAGTCAGGCACACTCAGGAAGCCCGCAGGACTGAGTTCCTTGAGCTGTACCCGAGAAGGACGTTCAGTGTTGACTCCTGAACTTGAAAAAGATAAGCAAGAGCAGTAACTCCTAACTGGTGAGACATGGACCAGCTGGGATGGTGTGTGGGATGAGGGACTGGGCTCTTCTCAGAGCATCTTTATCCATCTTGTGATCAAATGTGGCCTGTAAACCAACCAAATAAAATGTATTGTGGATGGTATTCAGCAAATAGCAAGATGCCCATTCTTGCAATGCATTGCTAAATTTTTCATAACGACACTGTGCCATGAAGTCATTCCCCATCCCAAATATGATCATGGGAAGATCAGAGGTTTTCTTATACATTGTTCCCTTAAAGCAGATGAGAAGAAAGAGATACACAGGATTCCGATGCCATTGCGTTAACACTAAAATGCCATTTAGCCAGCATGCAGGCTGCCAGATAAAACTGTGAGGTACTAGGGGGATGAATTGAAAATTGTCATTCCGTCAAGCCTAGTGACAACATTATCTGCAGATCTTAGAAAAATCAGCTCAGAAAAAATCCCTGGTTGGTAGTGATCCTCTTAGATAGATTGAAATCTTTCCAGGCTATTCCTCGGGGCTCATCAATCAAGGGCAGCTGTCATGGTGAGCAGTTGAATAGATGGTTTCCATTTAATTATCTCCAGCCCTCCAGATATTGAAAGCACTTGGGGACACAGGCCTCACTGGCCCTTGACTCCCTGGCTACAATAACCATTGCTTCCCCCCACCATCTTCACCCCAGAGGCATTCATTCTTTCATTCAGTAAATAGGTACCCAGGGCCTATTATATGCCAGGCAAGTTGTCTGGCCAAGGATGCTTCTGTGAAAATGTCAGGGGCTGTCCACGATTTCACACACTTTGAGCTGGACCTGAAGACTAGGGGCATGTGAGTCTGTGCTGTGTGTGTGTTCATAGGCAGGCGCTGGAGCCTGGGAAGGTCTCGGGGTTGGGCCAAATGGCCAGGAGCTGGGAGTTGGGAGTTCCAGGTAGTCAACAGTGAGATCACAAAAGTCTTGGTAGAGGGAGGAGGTCCAGGTCTAATCTTTCCGCATCACTGGGGATGAAAGGAAAGAGTGAGACAAGGACATCAATCAAAGCAGGCAGGTTACTACCTGCCAGTGAGAGGAAGCCAGTGATGAGGACCTAGTGGGTAAAAGGAGGGAAGTAGGAAGAATGGACAAGAAAGGAAGAAGGGTCCTGGGAAGTTACTTGGACAGTATCACAGTTTCTGCATCTCCCATTCATTGGATGTCAAGTGCATGGGAGACTAGAGTAAAAGCTTGTCTTAAAGAAGCAGAGTTAGGGTGGGGACCACGTAGACAGTGACATGTGGCTATCTATTCTTTCATCCGTCATCCATTCACGTATCCATCTATTCATCCCTCCCTCTCTCCATCCATCCATTCATCGAGACAGCCAGCTATCCATTCGGTCATTTGTTCATTTCTGAGCATCTACTATATACCATCATGTAGGTGTAATACACGTGGAGCAAATCATTTCACAGGACTTATTTAGTCATCAATATGAGTTATGCTATGAAAGTCCATGATCAGAGTGTCAAGGAAGGCTTCCCTGGGGCAGTGAAACTCTACGGAGGTGTGGCAGAGGAGGAGGAACTAGAAAGAAAATTCATTGGCAGAGGGGAAAGCAAGGATGAGGACTTTACCCAGAGACGAGTGCCCAGTGAACAAGGTGGACACTGACCACGTGCAGAGGGCCCCTGTGACCTGATCCTATAAGCATGGGGGCTTGAATGAGTGGACAGATGAAGGGTCTGCATTTTTAAGTGATCATTCTGCTGCTACAGGGAGAAGGTGGTGGAGGAGGGCAGGCTGGAGCAGAAGGCTGGAAAGCTATGGACCTTGAGAATATCCATCATCCAAGCCCCCTCCATCCCTCCAAGCTCCCCTGACTCCTAGGATAACCACATCTTTGGGTCGACTTGGGAGTGTTGCCATATTAAGAGAAGGAAAGGGAAGCACAGAGAAAGAGGTGATATACTCAAGGTCTCCGGCAAGATGACAGAAGCAGGATCAAAATGAAGGTTTTTAAATTCCAAGTCCAGGGCTCTTTCCTTTGTGCCATGAAATCGCCATCAATTCAGCCATCTGGGCGAGGGTTGGGATACACAGACACTCCAAGCTGCTAAGTACACCATTATCTATGATGCAGAGTCTTTTTTTTTTTTTTTTTTTTTTTTACTGTTGTGGCTGCTACAGCAACAGATTTGACTTCCTAATTATGTTTTTGCTTGGGCTAATGTAAAAATTAATTTTCATTCCCTGAACAACCATCAGCTACTGGTAAGAGGAGATAACTGCACAGAGTGAGCCATATATTCATCCAATCCCAGGACCATCTACAAGCTGGGGCAGGAAGCTGTCATCTGTTACATACGCATTCTGTGCTCTGCACTTTGTGTGATGCCTTCTTTTTCCCAACCCTGTGACATAGATTTTAATATTCCCATTTTAAAGACGAGAAGATGGAAGCCACAGAGGTTAAGCAACTTGCTCAGAATGACTTGTGAAGTAAGTGGTAGGACAGAACTTAAGCTGCATCTGTCTATGCCTAAAAGTAGTTCTCTTTCTCCAACGTTGGACCACTTCCGGTTCTAATATTCCTGTAGATTCCTGGTGGCAATGTGAGACAGGGACCAGGGGGCCAGAGGAGAATCAGAAGGGGCTCGCCTACAGTAGTATGTGTTGGGGTTACCACTGTTCAGAGTCTACTTCCTAGCTTTGGTTCTTCTACCTAGTTGTTTCAGGTCACAGGGAGATATGTGAGTCTTAGGAGAACAGATTTGTGTGGATCAAACTCACAAGAGCCTGATGTATAAGTCTGAGTGACAGTCTATTCCCTGGCCAGGGAAGGACCAGAATTTCCAGGTCTATTTTCCAGGGCATATCTTTCCCAGAAGATGGATAGACTGGCTTACTAAGCAGAAGGCTGCTTGACATGTGTAAAATCAGAACCAAAGTATCTGGGAGGCAGCTCTGAAGAATCCTATGCATAGCTTGTGGATGACTTATTTTCGGCTTCCTTTCTCATGTGATGGGAATGCTTCAGTGTCTTTTCTTTAAACATAGCTGAGTATGTGTTGTCATGTTTTGCTCTTTGCTCTTCTTTTACTAGACTTTTCTTGATACCATCCCCTCTGTAGAAATATATTTTTTTCTGTGAGGGACAGTCTGGTCCTGGACCCTCTCCCAGCTTCTGGTAGCCTCAGTGTTCTCTGGATTATAGGTGGCATCCTCCCTGCATCTTTACATCGTCTTCCTCTCTGTGTCTTTCTCTCTGTCCAAACATCCCCTTTCTAGAAGGACGCTGGTCATTTTGGATTACAGTCCACCATCATGACCTCATTTAAACTTGATTACTTCTGTTAAGATGCTGTTTTCAAGTAAAGTCACATTCTGACACGTACTGGGGGTTAGGAAACCAGCATCTCTTTGGGAGAGGGGGCACAGTGCTACCCATATCAGTTCCCTTAGGGCCAAACCCACAAGTAAGGTCAAGAGGGAGCCAGGTAAAGAAATGGTAGGGCTACAGGCTTCCATGAGAGACCCCTTCCCTGGACTCAAGACAGTGAAACCTTGGGACTGTGCCCACCAGCTTCTGTAGCACCAGCCACAGGAGGAGTCTCAGCAGGGCCACCAAGGGGGACAACAAGGCACAGCAGAGAGAGAGAGAGGGACCCCAGAGAGAATGGCTGCAGTATTCCTATCATCGCGTCCCCTTTCTTTTTCTCAAGTGACTGGTGACTATGTGTCCCTTGCAATTAAAGAATCTGAATAAGAAAGTGACCTGCCTCTAAGACCTGGGGTTACTATAGTGTCTCCTTAATCATGACCAAACACACGGTCCAGGCATCAGGGCTGATAACATTCTGAGCAGGACATTACATTTCTGTTTCAATCTGCTGCCTGCCACAGTCTATGTGACTCTGGCTCTCATCCCCTCATGTCAACCAATGGCTCTTCCCAGCTAGACATTCTGTAATTTTTACCATAATTGGTCAATTAAGCCCAAAGAGTCCCTCCAATAGGCAGCCTTAAAGATGCACTTTAGAAAACCCACCAAGTGGGTAAATCACATGCCCCATAAGTGAGAGTTTATTATCTAACTCTCTGGGAAGCAGACCAGAATTCCTTCCCAAATGTGAGATTTACTTTAAGCTCAAGTTATTTTTAAAAGGTAGACAAAACCCATGATATCATCCCACTATTAATTTGTAGATGTGAAAAGATTCCTACCAATTCTGAGTCTTAGATAAATACACAAGAGTAATAATAACCTTTGCAGAAAGGTATTGAGCCCTAGACAGTTACTGAAGGCAAACGTTATTTGTTCCAAGAAACCTGCACAACTGGGTCTTTTGATTTTGCATGTAAGCTGCCAGAACAGGCAATTGCAGTTCTTTTTCTATTTCGGGTCTCAAAATACCTTAGAATTCTTTCCATTGTGGCCCAACTGTCAGGGGGAACAACACGGCACCAATGTAGGAAAGACTCTATATTAGAATGCTTCAAAGCAATGAACTTCTCAGGCTTACGTTGGGCAGGAGTGGGGGGAGCAGAAGGAAATTGTTTGTGCCTATAGCCTGCAGATTACTTGTATCTTGCTGTGCACTGGGCCTGGGAGCCACAGGCCCTCTCTGCAAAATCTTCATGGTGTAAGCAGGGGGACACGTGGGTCGTCAAATAATGCCAATGCCTTGCAATGGTTTCAGTGAAGGATTTCCCAGGTGGCGCTAGTGGTAAAGAGCCTGCCTGCCGATGCCGGAGATATAAGAGATGCAGGGTCGATCCCTGGGTCGGGAAGATCCCCTGGAGGAGGGCACGGCAACCCACTCCAGCCTTCTTGCCTGGAGAATCCCAATCCCATGGACAAGGAGACTGGCAAGCGATAGTCCATGGGGTCGCAAAGAGTCAGACACAACTGAAGCGACTTCACAGACACGCATGTCCAGCAAGAGGAGAATGATTGAATGCACCATGGCGCATCCATAGATGTGAATCTTTTGTGGCTGTTAAACATGGTTTGGAAGAATATTTAATATTCTTTTTCACACTCACTATTGCGTGTTAAGTATAAAAGGCAGGATACAGAGTTCTATGCAGTATGGATCTCAGTTCAGTTCAGTCACTCAGTCGTGTCCAACTCTTTGAGACCCCATGGACTGCAGCATGCCAGGCCTCCCTGTCCATCACCAACTCCTGCAGCTTGCTCAAACTCGTGTCCATCGAGTTGGTGATGCCATCCAACCATCTCATCCTCTGTCGTCCCACTTTATATATATTATGTGATATACATAGATATTTAAATATATGCATATACTATATACTTGCACATAGTTTATAATACATTATTATAAATTATTGTATTATTATACAATGTATATATATTGTTGTTGTTCAGTTGCTAAATCATGTCCGACTCCTTGCGACCCCATGGACTGTAGCCCACTAGGCTCCTCTGTCCATGGGATTCTCCAGGCCAGGATACTGGAGTGGGTTGCCATGCCCTCCTCCAGGGGATCTTCCTGACCCAGAGACTGAACCCGTGTCTCTTATATCTCCTGCACTGGCATCAGGTTCTTTGCCACTAGAGCCAGTTGGGAAGCCCTAATAATTTGTATGGTGGCTTAATGCATGCAAAGGTCTGAATGTTTGTGCTCTCCTGAAAATTCACATGCTGAAATCCTAACTCTCAAGGATGATGGTATTTAATGATGAGGAAACAGAGCCCACATAACTGAAAAGACTGGTCCAGTATCACACAGTTCATGGCAAACAGTCCATAAAATCTTCACTACATCGAATTGGCACTAAAAATATAAAATCCACCTTATGTGTGTGCTAGTCACTAAGTCACATCAGACTCCTGTGACCCCATGGATTGTAGCCTGCGAGGCTCCTCTGTCCATGGGATTTTCCAGGCAAGAATGCTAGAGGGGTTTGCCATTTCCTCCTCTGGGGATCTTCCTGACCCTGGGATCGAGCTCTCATCTCCCCGTGTTCCCTGCATTGGTAGGCAGATTCTTTAACACTGCGCCACCTGGAGACAAAAACCCACTCTGAGAACACTTATTCCTGATATAAACAGAGGACGTGGAGCTCAGTTCCTCAAGGCAAAGTGTGCTTAAGAGATCTAAACACTGAAGGAACATGTCTTTTAAAAAATGTTTCATTTTTTTTTTGAAGCAAGATATACTACTGTGAAGTTGAGAAAAAAAATTAGAAATGATAAAAGTATTTATGATAATGGGTAAGAAACCCATTAAGAATTTTATTAGATAAGGATGACAAAATTAATTTCCCCTGTTTTCATTTTGGTATCAGTGAACATTTGTGTTTCCATAATAAAAATCGCAATGAAAGGGAAATTGGACACAGGGCATTACCCTTTCCCCTCGGCAGGGTGGAGGAGGGTGATTTCTTTTCCCTTGAAAGATGAGGGAGGGCTACCGTGGGCTTAATTAAGGAGGGAGTTGTACGCAGGAAAAGAGCAAGGCTTAAGGTAACAACAGCCTGAGACTTAATTCCCCATGTTGAGTGGTACTCACACACTTGGGCTCTGGCTACACGGACAATGTGATTTCCAAGGTGTTTCTGCTCCTGGCTTGTGGTACTGGGCAGGGAACCTTACGTCTGCATTTTTCACTTTTCCTTTCTGCAAAGTAGTGCTTCTAAGAGTACCTTGCACTGGGAGCTATGCAATGAGATGACCCATTCCTTAGAACAGTGCTTGGCCCTTGGCGATGGGGCCATAGAATGTCACCTGCTATCTGCCCTTGGCACAGAATGGTATGACTTCAACCTCATTGGGGGAAATTGACCCTCGTGTCCGAAAGGATTTTGGTTTTGAATATATTTACCCATTCAGTCTCTCACTCAAAACTCTGCTAGGCAGTCTGCATTCATCTCTTGTGACACCAGAGACCAGGTCCAGATGCCAGCAACCTTTGTAGTTGCCACGGGGGCAGAAACCGTAGCTATGAAAGGATGCTGGGAGTAATGTGTTTGATGGAAAAAAAACCAAGAAGAAAAGGAAACAGTGACTTTAGAGAGGAGAAATACACACAGAGAGATAACCAATAAAAGAAAGGACGACAAATATATTTTTCCTCCTTAAGCAAACTAAGAATACCCCCAAGGATTTCAATTCGTAAAGGGTCAGTTCAGATGAACCGAAATGAAGACTAAGTTCACCGAGCCTCTGACCCCTGTCTCTATATTGATTATGGCTTATGTACAAGGGTGAATTGCTACTCGTTTGTTTATTTTGTTTGGCTAAAGGCGAGAGAAAGCATTTTGCCCATGGCTTCGTGGGAGGATGCTGTTGAAATGGGGAATACAAGGTCCTAGGTGTGGTGGACCCTTAGTCTGGACCCTGAAACAGGAGTGGGCCCACTAGAGAGATGAAGGGGGTGGTCAGAATCCAGAGAACCATCAGATATGGGATTTTATGGGACTTAAGTCACAAGTAATGGGGTGCTGCATTTCATGATGTGATGTGGCTGAAAGTCAGCTGTGGCTCCCCTACGCTGACCCAGACCATGGAGGACTCTGGCCGCGTGGTTCATTTCTTGATCTTTGGCTCTGCTGGGTCTCTGATGCTGTGCAGGCTTTTCTCTAGCTGCAGCGAGTGGGGGCTGGTCGCTAACCGCGGTGTGCAGGCTTCTCTTGTGGAGCTCGGGCTCTAGGGCACGCGGGCTTCAGTTGTTACAGCATGTGGGCTCAGCAGTCGCGGCTCCCGGGCACTAGAGCACAGGCTCAGCAGTCGCGGCTCCCGGGCTTAGTTGCTCCGAGGCATGTGGGATCCTCCCAACCCAGGGATGGAACTCACGTTATCCTGCATTGGCAGGTGGCTTCTTTGCCGCTGAACCACTAGGGTAGCCTCGCAGCCACACTTTTAAACCAAATATAATCAAGTGGCAAAACGCTTAATCCAGGCAATATGGTTTGCCAGGTCCTGAGGAATTTCCCAGGCACTGGATTTTCAGCATGGAAACTGGAAAAGTTAAAGGAAAACCAGGAGGAGTTGGTCCCCTAATGTGGTGAATGAGTGTGATGGTTAATTTATGTGCCCAGATGAAGCATTATCTGGGTACCTGTAACGGTGTTTCTGGATGAAACTAGCATTTGTATTGGTGACCTTGAAAAAGGAGATGGCCCTCCCTAATGTCAGTCGGCTTCATGCAAACTGCTGAGGACGGGAAGAGTACAAAAGACAGAGGGGCAAGAGACTCACCCTTTCTTCCTTTCTGTCTCACCATTGAGTTGGATTTGGACCCTCTTCTCATCTTCTCCTGCTCTTGGATTGGGATTTACATCACTGGCTCCCCTGGTTCTCAGGACTTTGAACTTGGACTAAATTACACTATGGGATTTCCTGGGTTTTCCCTGATAGGAAATCCCATAGTGTTTTTTTTTTTTTAAAGCAAAGTCAGTCTTTAATGATTGGTTTTCTGTTTCGTGGTATTTTCTTTCAAGCAAAGGCCATGTTTTTGTAAGATACTACATTTCAATGGGGCTATTCTTTGTCCTCGGCAAGCATTCCTGAGTGGTAGGTTTCAGGAGGATTCCAATTTATTGCTTCTGGTGTCCAGTAACCTTGGAATGAGTGTCTGTCTCCAGGCCTCCTGAAGGACATGCTTTTTCGGAGAGTTACTGCTCTTAAATTGTTCTCTAATAAAAGCAAGTGTCCCCCATTCTAAGTAGAGTTGGTAAAGAATCTTCCTGCAATGCAGGAGACTGTGGTTCAGTTACTGGGTTGGGAAGATCCGCTGGAGAAGGGATAGGCTACCCACTCCAGTATTCTTGGGTTTCCCTTGTGGCTCAGCTGGTAGAGACCTGCCTGCAGTGTGAGAGATCTGGGTTCAGTCCTTGGGTTGAAGATACTCTGGAGGAGGGACAGGCTACCCACTCCAGTATTCTGGCCTGGAGAATTCCATGGACTATACTGGACACAAGTGAGTGACTTTCATTTCACTTTCCAGCTTACAGATGGCAGATTGTGGGACTTACTTTTATAATCACATGAACCAATTTATCGAAATAAATCCGTGTACATGTGTATGCATGTGTATATATATATATATATATAAATAAATATTAAATTGTTGTTGTTCAGTCGCTAAGTCATGTTCTACTCTTTGCAACATCATGGACTGTAGCACACCAGGCTCCTCTGTCCTCCACTATCTCTTGGAGTTTGCTCAGATTCATGTCCCTTGAGCCAGTTATGCAATCTAAGCTTACTTTCCCTTAATATCTATGTGTGTTATATATATACACCAACTGTATTAGGATTATGATATGTATCTACATCTATATATAGTCAGGGTTCTCTATGTATCTCTATATTTAGAGATAGTCAGGGTTCTGTGCATATATGTCTTACTGATTCTGCTTCTCTGGAGCTCCTTGGAGAACCTGTCTAACACCATAGGTCAGGGACAGGAGAGGTCTGCAGGCTGCATTCGTTAGAGAAGACCTCCAGGGGAGAACTTTGAGGCATTAAAAGATCCTAAGAAACCCCTCTTCTCTTCTTCTGCATCTCAGACCGTGTCACTCACTGTGAGTGTTTTTTTACAGCGTGGGTCTCCTCCACAGCTCCCGATTCCCTGCCTCCTCCTCACTGAGCTGTAAATAATCGTTTTGGACTTCAGACGCTGCTCAGATAAGCTGTGATTGAAAACACGGTCTTTGCCAATGGAACATGTCTCTTTGCCAGTGACAGCCTGTTGGAGCAGGAGGTGGGAAGCCCAGATGCACAATTACTTCTGGGCTTCCAACAGCATCCCATTCGAGGTTCACAGAAGCACAACTAAATCAACACAGATTTTGTTTCAGGCATCACTGGTCACAGCTGTGGAGGTATCTCGGCTATTCCCATGAAGAAATTCCCACAAGGGCTAAATGGAAAGGTTGGAGAATCAGGGTAGGAAAGACTGAGAGATGAATAATACTAGGCTTAGAAATCCAAGCTTCTTGTCTTTTTCTGAAATGAAATCTTTCTGTTGTTATTATATTGAAGAAAGTACAAATTACAAACTGATTGCTCACATAAAGCAAAATTTTCAGAATCATAGATGAAATTGCTAATTACACTTGTAATATGATCAGCTAACTTAAAACTGTGAAATTTATTTAACCCTGTAACATTGAGGGCCATGTATTTTTGTTTTTTAACTCTTTGGTTTTTATTTTACTTAACTTCACTCTTTTATTTTATTTTGGCTTTGCTGGGTCTTTGTTGCAGCTTGCAGGCTTTTCACGTGGTACGCAAAGACTTAGTGGCCCTGAGACGCGTGGGATCTTAGCTCCCTGACCAGGGATCCAACCTGGTTCAATTTCTATCAGTGATTTAGTGGCCCTGAGGCATGTGGGATCTTAGTTCCCTGACCAGGGATCCAACCTGGCTCGATTTCTATCAGTGATAAAAAGCAGCCCCAATAGAACAATGCGGAGAGGTTGAGAAAGGGACATGGATAGGAGTGAAATCAACAAGATGAGAGCTCAAGGTTACTGGTGGTCAGAAACCAAAAAATGCCATTCAAACAACAGGGAGCTTACCCCTTCCTGCCTACGAAAACTGGTGGAAATTAGAGAACTGGGTAACACCAGCATTGATGGGATAAGGGCTTTGGGTGATAGCTTTGACCTTTTTCAGTTGGGCTTGATCAACAGACAGCATCAGCTATAGGCCAGAAGGTAGGAGGGGAGGTGGTTGGGTAGTTCTGTATCAACCAGTCGTCTCCCTGCAGGGACACTTGGGGCTGTTGGTGTCCCACTGCCAGAGGCCACAGCTCCTTCCACACAGCCCTCTCCACACTGGACTGGTCCTGCTGGGCTCCACTGATCACTTCCACCTCTTGCTCCTTCATCCTTAGGGCAGTGATGTTCCCACACTGCAGTTTACCCACACCTCTTCAGATAAACCCTTTATTAAGCACTCTTTACCTACCCAGTTGGATGCGCTATCTTAGTTCAGTTTACATGGTGACTAAAACCTGGTCAATAGGGAAACTAACAACTTTCCCAGAGGTACAAGTAGAAAAATTCAGTAAAATCACTGGTCATTGCCCCCAAAACTTTGAAAAAATGCTGAGCTTAAAACCGCCTCCCAAAAAAGACAGAAGACCATACAATTTCTCCCATAACACAAATGTCACTGATCCTGACACCTGATTAAGATAACCAGAATTATTATAGAATAATCTCAGGAGTATAGAACTATCTGATTAAAACATCTCAATCAGTAGAATTTAATAATACGTCAAAATAACAAATATACTATAGTAAGCATAAACCATGAAAGGCTTACTCCAAGTATAAAAATGATTAAAGAAACATATTAAGGGACTTTCATGGTGGTCCAGTGGTTAAGACCCTCACCTTCTAATGCAGGGGGGGTGTAGGTTCAATCCCTGGTTGGGGAGCAAAGATTCCACATGCCTCTGGGTCAAAAAACAAAAACATAAAGGGGAGAAACACTGTAAAAAATTCAATAAAGACTTTAAAATGGTTCACATAAAAAATATCAAAAAGAAACATATTTATATATTAATATAGCTTGTAATTGGCTTCTCTGGTGGCTCAGATGGTAAAGAATCCACCTGCAATGCAGGAGAGCTGGGTCGGGAAGATGCCCTGGTGAAAGGAATGGCTACCCACTCCAGTATCCTTGCCTGGAGAATCCCCTGGACAGAAGAGCCTAGAGGGCTACAGTCCATGGGGTCTCAAAGAGTCAGACACAACTGAGCAATTAACACACATACACACAGCTTCTAACATCATCTACAAAAATGAGTGTATAAATCAACAAATGGAAGGGCATAAAACAGCACTTTCTCAATTCAACTCATTATTATTTAAAAAGTGTCAGTATGGGAATGGGGGACTACTTCCTTAAAGTAACAAAAATAAGGCCAAGCTAGTCCCTTTGACAGTATGCTCATGGGAGAAGGAGCCCTATAGTCAATCCTTCTCAAACAAAGTGAGCAAAAAAAAAAAAAAAAAAAAAGCCTCATCTGCCGTATAGTTTATTTCCTTTTTGAATGTTACTAGATGCGGTTATGGTGGCTTGGCCATCAAAGGGGTTGGAGTCTGGTTTTAACCTCAAAGGACTCCTGGAGGCAATAACGCTCCTCCCTGCTGCCTGCGCTACCAGGGGCAATACTTGCTTCTGGTCCTGAAATTCACAGCAGTAGAAAACAGAAAGCTCCACTTTATTCCTTAGGGGTTCTCCTGTCCAAACCCCTCATTTTGCATGTAAGAACACTGAATTTCAGACAGAAGTGAATTCCTCAAGAGAAAACATCGACTGGCAGAATTAGGACAAATAACCACCATTTGCTGAGCACCTACCACTCCATCATCAAACAGCCCTGAAAAAGTGATCTCACTGTGACCTTTCTGCTGGCCGCGAGGCTAAGGCTTGGCGACACACAGCTGGCCTGAGATCATAGGGAAAAGGAAGCCAGGGACAGAGAGACATGACACTCAAGACGAGCTTGTCATTTCTCTTGTTATTGCATTCTATAAAATAATTTTGTAGGTTTTGTGTTTAACTATTTGTTCTACATTTATTTAGAAGATAGAATTAGGGCTTCCCTAATTCTAGGGTGGCACAGTGGTAAAGGAATCTGCCTGCCAATGCAGGAGACACAAGAGACGTGGGTTCAATCCCTGGGTCAGGAAGATCTCCCAGAGGAGGAAATGGAAACCCACACCAGTATTCTTGCCTGGAAATTGCCATGGACAGAAAGCCTGATGGGCTACAGTCCATGTGGTCACAAAGAGTTGGACACGACCAAGCACAGCACAGAATTAGGGTGCCATCTATCCCAGCAATGGCAACTGCATATTTAGTCTGACAGGTTGGGCCATCCTTGGAAACCTGTTTTTGAGACAAGGTTTTGGGTTGGAATCCACATTCGATGATTCTTTGGGCTGAGTTCTGCACCCCACCATCCAGTCTCCTAGTTGCCAGGCAAGACTACTTTTCTTGGGAACCAACCTCTGAAAATCAAAAATCAACATTGCTCTGTTTATCCCCTCCCAGGTCATTCCAAGGGTATTTCTTTTTTTTTTTTCAGAGCAGGTTTTTTTTAAAATTTTTTTTTTAAAATTATTTTTATTAAAAAAAATTTTTAAACTTTAATTTTTGCATTGGAGTATAGCTGATTAACAATGTTGTGATAGTTTTCAGGTGAACAGAAAAGGGACTCAGCCATACATGTACAGGTATCCATTCTCCCCTAAACTCCCCTCCCATCCAGGCTGCCGCGTAACATTGGGGAGAGTACCCTGTGCTCTACAGTAGGATCCTGTCTGGTATCCATCTTAAATACAGCAGTGTGTACATGCCCATCCCAAACTCCCTATCTCCAAGGGTATTTCTGATCCACCTGCTTTGTGCCCCATAATGAGCAAGAGAACTGGACATGGAACAACAGACTGGTTCCAAATAGGAAAAGGAGTACGTCAAGGCTGTATACTGTCACCCTGCTTATTTAACTTATATGCAGAGTACATTATGAGAAACGATTGGCTGGAGGAAGCACAAGCTGGAATCAAGATTGCCAGGGGCAATATCAATAACCTCAGATATCCAGATGACACCACCCTTTGGGCAGAAAGTGAAGAAGACCTAAAGAGGCTCTTGATGAAAGTGAAAGAGGAGAGTGAAAAAGTTGGCTTAGAGCTCAACATTCAGAAAACGAAGATCATGGCATCTGGTCCCATCACTTCCTGGGAAATAGATGGGGAATCAGTGGAAACAGTGGCTGACTTTATTTTTTTGGGTTCCAAAATCACTACAGATGGTGATTGCAGCCATGAAATTAAAAAAAAGCTTACTCCTTGGAAGGAAAGTTATGACCAACCTAGATAGTATATTAAAAAGCAAAGACATTACTTTGTCAACAAAGGTCCATCTAGTCAAGGCTATGGTTTTTCCAGTAGTCATGTATGGATGTGAGAGTTGGACTATAAAGAGAGCTGAGCACAGAAGAATTGATGCTTTTGAAGCATAGTGTTGGAAAAGACTCTTGAGAGACCCTTGGACTGCAAGGAAATCAAACCAGTCCATCCTTAAAGAGATCAGTCCTGAATATTCATTGGAAAGACTGATGTTGAAGCTGAAACTCCAATGCGTTGGCCACCTGATGCAAAGAGCTGACTCATTTGAACAGACCCTGATGCTAGGAAAGATTGAGGGCAGGAGGAGAAGGGGATGACAGAGGATGAGATGGTTGGATGGCATCACCGACTCAATGGACATGAGTTTGGGTGGACTCTGGGAGTTGGTGATGGACAGGGAGGCCTGGCGTGCTGTGGTTCATGGGGTTGCAAAGACTTGGACATGACTGAGCGACTGAACTGAACTGAACTGAATGAGCAAGAGACCAGGCAGTGGGGTCTAGACCAGCCTAGAGGAAGAGTCCACGCGGAAACAAATGCCATTGCAAGAGTCCATCCAGCATTTGTCTCTGAAAGCCCCAGCCCTTTCTTTTTTTTTAATAAGAATTTTTAAGTGGACCATTATTTAAAGTCTTCCTTGAGTTTGTTACAATATTGCTTCTGTTTTATGTTTTGAACACAAGGCATATGGGAATCTCAACTCCCTGACTAGTAATTGAACCGACACCTCCTGCATTGGAAGACTAAGTCTTACCCACTAGACCACCAGGGGAGTCCCTCCCAGCCCTTTCTGACAGCTGGCACAGGATTCTTCAGAAATCCTTCCCAGGCTGGTTCCTATGTTTGACCTGCTGGAGGGAGTTGGTCAAGTCCCTCCAGTTGGGCTTCCATCTGGCTGCATCAGTCTGATTTCGGCTTTGGTTCCTTCCCTACAGGGGCTGGTTTCGTCTGCAAGACTCCAAGGAGCCATGGCCCTGGGCGTTTCCATGCCCCTGCCCTCTGCTCCCCTCACTGGGATGCTCTGACCTCTCCACTAGGGACATTTCCTGGAACATAACAGAAAGTGTCACCATTTTCATGGGGTTCCCCTCACTCAAGTTCGTGCCTTGCTCTGTCCACCTTTTGATGCCAAGGTCAGCTCCCAGCAGCACCTGTACAATCCCAAGAAGAGGTGCTGGTGACACTTAGAATTACTGCAACTTGAGGGCTTCCCTGGTAGCTCAGTGGTAAAGAATCTTCCTGTCAGTGCAGGGGACACGGGTTCGATCCCTGGTCCAGAAGATCCCACATGCCGAGGAGTGACTAAGCTTGTACGCTGCTGCGATTGAGCATGTGCTCTAGAACCCTCGAGCTGCAACTCCCAAGCTGGAGTGTTGCAAGTACTGAAGCCCACGTGCCTAGAGCCCATGCCCCACAACGGGAGGAGAAGCCTATAGCAAGCTATAAGAAGCCCGCCCACCCGATGCAAGAGTAGCTCCTGCTCTCTGCAACTAGAGAAAGCCCACACAAAGCAGCAAAGACCCAGTGCAGCCAATAAATAAATAAAATAAAGTAAAAAGAAATACAGCAACTTGAGTATTTTCATTACGCTGACTCCTTGATACTTAATGAACAGCAATAACCATAAAGCCTTATTTCTAAATATTTGTTCCACACTGTCCCAGAGGACCCAAGCATGGACCAGGAACTTTAGGCTCACTCCCTCTCCTTACCATCTGGTGTCTTCAAACCAGTGCCCTAAACTTTCTGGGCGTTATTTACTCATCTTGCAGGGAGAAGGAAACCAAGCTTCCTGGCTTGCCCCCAGCCTTGCGTCTGTCTCTCTTTCGGATCCCAGCCTGCCTGGCTGCCTCCAGTGTCGTTTGCTGTGGTGTTTTTTGCTCAAGCTAGACAGACAGGGCTTGCTGCCCATCAGCGCAGGGTGCATTTGCCCCCTGCCACCCCTGGAATGCCTTTCGCACTGATCTGTGCTTCCCTGTATTCAGCGCAGGCTTCAAAATGCTTCCAAGGTGACACGTGTAAGGATGCGCTGAGGCTCTTGGGTGGCTGGAGAACACATCGAAAATTTTGGCAGTTTTCACGTCTGCCTCAGCTTGTATTTGCTGGCAGGCTGCTCGAGTCTCTGTTATCCGGGATGCCTAGAGAGCTTACACACACACACACACAGACACACACTACATATCTCTATGTGCATAGAAACACATACATATCTATATATCACATACCTATCTGTGCTTGTGTCTCTCTATATCACTTATTCTTTACAGGGAGTCCATGTCATTTATCTCTGACTGCTCCCAGCCACACTCTGGGAAATGAACTGCTGTGACTCTTACCTTTCAGAAGAGGATGCTGAGATGAAATTTGTTCCTTTTTCTTTCTTTTTAAGAAATATTTGTATTTATTTATTTTGTCATGTCAGATCTTAGTAGCGGCACACAGAATCTTTAGTGGTAGTATGCAAACTCTTAGTTGTGGCTTGCAGGGTATAATTCCCCTACCAGGGATTGAAACTGGGCCCTCTGCATTGGAAACATAGAGTCTTAGCCCACTGCACCACTGGGGAAGTCCCTTCTTTTTGCTTCTGAACTTCCTGGTGACTCAGATGGTAAAGAATTTGCTTGCAACACAAATCGACCCAGGTTCGATCCCTGGGTTGGGAAGATCCCCTGGAGAAGGGAATGGCAACCCACTCCAGTATTCTTCCCTGGAGAATTCCAGTATTCTTGCCTGGATAATTCCATGGGCAGAGGAGCCTGGTGGGCTACACTCCACGGGGTCACAAAGAGCCGGACATGACTGAGCGCTGACACTTTCACTTTCATTCAGTTTATTAGACCTCTGGGACCATGTCACTGACAAGTACCTTCTCCAGCTGCTGCAGCTACTGCTAAGTCGCTTCAGTCATGTCCGACTCTGTGTGACCCCATAGATGGCAGCCCACCAGGCTCCCCCGTCCCTGGGATTCTCCAGGCAAGAACACTGGAGTGGGTTGCCATTGCCTTCTCCAATGCATGAAAGTGAAAAGTGAAAGTGAAGTCACTGAGTCGTGTCCGACTCTTCGCGACCCCATGGACTGCAGCCCACCAGGCTCCTCCATCCATGGGATTTTCCAGGCAAGAGTAAGTGCTTGTTAAATGAATAAATGCACCTTAAGTAGCTAAATGAGTAAATGCCTACAGGTGCTGCTATCTGATTACCCTTGAGGCCTATGGCCTAAAGGTTCCTTTTGGGTCCACATGTGCAATGTCAGGGCTGGGTCTCTTGGTTTCAACCATGTGTTCTGTTTGAGGAATAATTTAGAAGTGTGACCAGAAGATCCATCTGACTCTGGGTTAACTGGTGGCCCCAGTTAGGCCACTGAGTTCAGTGCTTATAGCTAAATATCGTGTGACTTCAGAGATAACTCAGCTAATGGTCCACGGTCTCCCTTATCTCCTTCCCTGGCATTTCCCAGATGAGTATATAAATCCCAGTGGAATCATGGCCTCCATCTCTTTAATGAGGCCTTTAAAAACCAGAGAAAATTATAGCAGCAGATAAGATTGGCTTTTCTGTGTACCTGCTTCATAAATGTTTCTCCTCTCCCCAGTGAAGTCAATGCCATTTGATAAACCCAGAAGTGAATTTCCTGTGAATTGTCTGGGTCACATGATTGAGTTAATTCTTCCAGCCGGAAAGGAGTAGTAAAAGCAGTTTCTGTCTTTCCTGATCTGATGGGCAACAGAAATGAAAATATTCCTCTCCTCTAGTAAAGGCTGAGGTAGAGGGGAGACTGTGGCTTTCATAATCATGGGCCAGAAAAGAATCCGCTCGTTGCTGTTGTTCAGTCACTAAGTCGTCTCCGACTTTTTGTCACTCCATGGACTGCAGCATGCCAGGCTTCCCGGTCCTTCACTGTCTCCTGGAGTTTGCTCAAGTTTGCGTCCATTGAGTTGGTGATGCTATCCAGCCATCTCATCCTTGGTCACCCCTTTCTCCTTGTGCCTTCACTTTTTCCAGCATCAGGGTCTTTTCCAATGAGTCGGTTCTTCGCATTAGGTGGCCAAAGTATTGGAGCTTCAGCTTCAGCATCAGTCCTTCCAATGAATATTTAGGATTGATTTCCTTTAGGAATGACTGGTTTGATCTCCTTGCAGTCCCAGGGACTCTCATACCTGGTGTTTACTAAAGCTTAGGCCATGGGCCAGATGCTGAGGTTACGGCACTGACAAAGGAGCGTAGAGGAAATTCCAGCCTTGCATGGACAGCACTGGGAAAGATAAATAGATATGAAAGATACATGACCCGATAGGCGAGACACCTGTTTGTAGGCCCTGGGTACCATCTCCAATTCCTCGTACGCTTTCCCTGATGCTAAAAGCATGGGGACCAACTTCCTCCAGCCCCTTGCCAACAGGATTTTGGTTTACAGTCTGTGCTGAGAGGCTCACAGGCAAGATTTAGAAAAAGGGAGATAAGTGGAAGATATTTTTACAGTGACAAGTAGAACCAAAGGTTTGGGGGGGATGTGCCATTTTGCAGAGCGATCCTTTTGGTGGGACTTTAGGCAGCTGTGACAGGAACTGCGGGTTCCTGACCCAAGGGACAGTGGAGTGGCGGTATCTTCTTTCCTTGAAATGTGACCATGTATTGTGGAGGTAGAAATGGTCTTTCATGCCCTCTTCTCTTTCCGCCCTTGATCATACGCCTGGGGTAGACTGAGGTTCTGTGTATTGGAGATTCTGATGAATAGGAGAAGTTTCCCCGGCCCTCATCCCTACATGATTCTACTAAGACCTCTTGAAACCAGAATCGTCCTTTCCATTCCTGAGGAGCCTAGGCTTCCATCCCTTAAAATCTCTGCAATGGCTTTATCTGAGGCCATTACCTTGCCAAGAACCATCCTCAAGAAGACCCCAAGAACCTCCTCTCCCACCCTCTTATTGTCTCCTGTCCCATAACTGGATGAAATCCTAGCATATCCCAGACAAATGTGTGCAGGGGACTTCCCTGGTGATACAATGGAGAAGAATCCACTTGCCAGTGCAATGGACATGGGTTCCATCCCTGGTCTGGGAGGATCCTACATGCCTCGGAGCAGCTGAGCCCGTGCGTGCCCCATAATTACTGAGCCCATGCTCTAGAGCCTGAAAACTGCAACTACTGGGCCTGTGTGCCACGTGAACTGAAGCTTGTGAACTAAAGGCCATGCTCTGCAGCAAGAGAAGCCGCAGCAATGAGAAACCCATGCACTGCAAGTTGGGAGTAGCCCCCACTCTCCCCAACTAGAGAAAGACTGCGTGCTGCAATGAAGACCTAGCTAGCACAGCCAAAAATAAAATAATAAATTAATTTAAAAAAATGTGTACAAGGTCTAACCTGGGAGATGAGTTTACATACCAAAATAATATTGTTTTCATTAGTGTTGGTAGATACTGAAGAAATATGTGTGGGAATGGGTTCCAAGGAGTATTGATCAAGGAAGTATCTACCTGAAATCTAGGAAAATTTATCTTTGGGGGGAGGTGCCTTGTAATTCCATTCTGTATAGAATACCTTAAGGAATGACTAAGTAAATACAGGCAGGATCACATTTCAAGAGGGAAATTTAGTCCCTCCATCAGAGAAAAACCATAGTAGGCTGAGGGCAAAGGGGTCATAGGTCAGTGATAGTGCAAGATGAAAGTTCTGAACAACAGGAGTCTCACTGCAGTTGCAAACAAACAGAATAAGACTTTAAAATACACGCAGCTTCTTCTTTGTTTTGTTATTCAAATATTTGTTAATAATTATGAATTTTTAATTTCCTCTCCTCTTCTCCTGGGTTTGTGCGTGCTAAGTTGCTTCAGCTGTGTCCAACTCTTTATGACCCTATGAACTGCAGTCTGCCAGGCTCCTCTGGGAAGCCAGGGATTCTCCAGGCAAGAATACTGAAGTGGGTTGCCATGCCCTCCTCCAGGTGATCTTCCTGACCCAGGGATTGAACCCATGTCTCATGTCTCCTGCGTTGGCAGGCAGCTTCTTTATCACTTAGTGGCACCTGAGAAGCCCTTCCTCTTCTTATACCGTCTCTGAAAGGAATACAGGTGGTAGATATTAAGAGTGGTGGAGACTGAACAGAAGAGATGGAGACTGGAATCATCACCATTAATGATGAACCAGGACTCCAAAGTCTGTGTTCACTCCTCCAGTTCATGCACCCATCCGTGTAATAATTAAATGTCAGGCTCAGAGATCTGTACGTTCTGCTGACACACCGAAAAATACCATGAGTGTATATTAATCACGCAAGCAGAATCCATGAACCCATCACTCTCAGATTCTGTGGAAGCTTTCCCTTCTCCAGTGTGATCTGGAAAATGCTGGCAAAATTTTATATCAGCAAAAATAGCGATGGAATTTTCTGGTGTCTATTTAACTTCATTGCCATATCTATATCTCAGACAGAGCCTGCTTTTTCTTCCTCAAGTCTGTGTAAATAAGGAATAAACATTTCAAGCCCTTTTTGGCAGAAAGGATAATACTCTTCTGGTAGTCCAAGCTATAAATGGATCAGTCTTGGGCAAAAATATAAACGCCCTGACATTTCTGCTCATCGCCATTAAAATATCCCTACTGAGCGACTGAACTGAACTGGCAATATCAGATTGTGGCATTTCTACACTATCTATGTGGCATGGTTATAATAAAAGCTTGAAAACCTTGTTTTGGATGAACAGATGAAATGAATCTCTTGGGGGAAAAAAGTGCTTTTCTCATAGATAAATAAATAAGTGATTAGTACTTAAATATTCTTTAAATATTCTTTAAACTTTATTCAAAGGAAATTATCTATCAAAGGACCTGACAAAAATCTAAATTAGAAAACAAGCAAACAAACAGTTATCTCACTACTTAATTGCAAAATTTCAACATTTTTAAAGCACAGGTTTGAACTGAACCAATCATTAAATATAGAAAACTGCATTGAAATAGGCCAATTTGCTTACCACCAAGTTGAACAAAAAGTAGATTGTGTAAAAAGCAAAAACAAAATCTGGGAATTCTTAAACAAGTGGAAACAAAAGCAAATGAAATGATTGAATCAACTGAAGTCCAAAGTAAAAAGAAAAACTTGTTTCCTGAAGTGATTATCTTGTAACTGAAAAGGTATTCTCTAACATGAACCGGAACCCAAATGCTCACGTTTTGAGATATAGTTAATCGTTTCTAAAAGAGGTGACCATTTTCCATCCCGAAGGGCCAGTTAATGTGGAAAGTCTCATAATTTACTTTCATCTTAATTCAACATAAGTAGACAGATCAGTTCCGTTGCTCAGTCATGTCTGACTCTTCGCGACCCCATGGACTGCAGCACACCAGGCTTCCCTGTCCATCACCAACTCCCAGACCTTGCTCAGACTCATGTCCAATGAGTCAGTGATGCCATCCAACCATGTCATCCTCTGCCGTCCCCTTCTCCTTCTGCCTCCAATCTATCCCAGCGTCAGGGTCTTTTCCAATGAGTCAGTCAAGTAGACAGATAGATAGATATGTAGACAGATTTTCTGTTGGGTGCTGAGCAGCTGGAAAGGAATCTCAGACATCTTGTAAATCTTCCATCCTGTGGCCTCTCTTCTAAATATAGAAGATTCTCCCAATTCTCCCAATCCCCCAGGGAGAAATCCCCAATCCCCACCCTTTAACCGTGTCTATGGTAGAACAGACATTTCCCTCCTGGTGGACTGAACCTAATGCGGCCCTCACAGGAAACCACCCATTGCAATTTAGACATCTCAGTTTTGAGGTAGAATTCCTTCTTCTCTGGGAAACCTGAGTTTTTGCCCTTAAGGGGTTCCACTGATTGAATGTGGACCACCTACGTTATAGAGGATAATATCCTTTACTTAAGCATGAATCTGAGCAAACTCCAGAAGATAGTGAAGGACAGGGAAGCCTGGCATGTCTCTGTCCATGGGGGTCACAGAGAGTCAGACAGGACTTAACAACTGAACAACAGCAACTGGCTGTAAACATTAATCCTGCCTACAAAACCCCTTTGCAGCAACATCTAGACTAGTGTTGAAACAAGTGGCCAGGTGGCATAGCCTAGTCAGGATGACACAGAAAGTTAACTGACACAGAACAGTGAAATAGCCAAGCTCCGGGGCAGGATGTCATATTTATTTGAAAGCAACAGCTGGAGGAAGCGAGAGGCTGCTAGGAAAGGAGCAGCCTGAGTTAAGTGGGCTGGGACAGAAGTGGAAAGAGGGGCCATCCCATAATGCTCAGCCTGGAAATATGATCTGCATTCTGAAAGCCAGAGACTGAGATGTTTATAAGACCTTTCCCCTCCACAGGTGAAAAATCATTTCACTAACTGAAGCCACCGAGTCCGTTTCAATTTGTAGGCAGCCCACGGGAACACATCTGCAAAGTTGCTAGATTGCATCAGTTGTGAGGTTGCAGAAAGAAAAAGATAGAGTCCCACATGCCCTCATCCTATGATCTTGAGGTTTTTTACCAACCAATTATTTCAAAAGTGAGCTCACCTTGCAGGGGCTTGTTCCCAGCAAACCTTCCTGCGCTACCTCCAACCTGTTCCCATTCTTACTCCTGATGCTTGGGTTCTTCTATTTACCCTTCTCCTCCTGGTCTCTCCCTTTCCCAAGGTTAACTAACATTTAGTACTTCATCTCCTTAGTGCTGGGACTTCCCTAGTGGCTCAGTGGTAAAGAGTTCGCTGGCTAATGCAGGAGACACAGGAGACACGGGTTCAATCCCTGGGTCAGGAAGATCCCCTGGAGTAGAAATGGCAACCCACTCCAGCATTCTTGCCTGGAAAATTCCATGGGCAGAGGAGGCTGGCGGGCTACAGACCATGGGGTTGTAAAGAGTTGGACATGACTGAGCACACAGATGCACGCACTCCTTAGTGTTACTCAAGCAGCAATGCAAGAAATTGGGTGAGATTCACCCCAGATTTTTCCCCTCCTCTTCCTCTCTCTCCTCTTTCCCCACTCCTATAAAATCAGCCCAAACTATGGCTTTTCCAGTAGTCATGTATGGATGTGAGAGTTTGTCCACAAAAAATGCTGAGCACCAAAGAACGGATGCTTTTGAAATGTGGTGCTGGGGAAGACTTGAGAGTCCCTTGGACTGCAGGGAGATCAACCTCATTTATCCTAAAGAAAATCAACCCTGAGTATTCATTGGAAGGACCGATGCTGAAGCCGAAGCTCCAATACTTTGGCCACCTGATTCGAAGAGCTGACTCATTTGAAGAGACCTTGATGCTGGGAAAGATTGAAGGCAAATAGAGAAGGGGGCAGTAGAGGATAAGATGGTTAGATAGCATTGCTGACTCAATGGACATGAATCTGAGCAAACTCTGGGAGATAGTGGAGAACAGAGGAGCCTGGTGTGCTGCAGTCCATGGGGTCGAAAAGACATGACTTAGCAACTGAATGACAACAGTGAAATCAGTGTATCTGTACTTAATCTCTTGGGAGCAAATTTCTCTATGCAGAATACTCATATCCACCCAAACTCTCCAGCTTGGGATGGTGACTCAGGAAGTTGAATTCTGTGCTTTTAATGGTATATATATAGTACATGGTCAGGGCTTCCCAGGTGGCACTAGTGGTAAAGAATCCGCCTCTGATGCAGGAGACACAGGTTCGATCCCTGGGTCAGGAAGATCCTTTGGAGAAGGAAATGGCAACCCACTCCAGTATTCTCGCCTGGAAAATTCCATAGGCAGAGGAACCTGGCAGGCTGCAGTCCATGGAGCCACAAAGAGTTGGACACAGCTGAGCGACCGAGCACTTAATGGTCAATTAATGCTTGATATTATAATAATAGTTGTTGGGGGGTGGCTGATATGATGTGGGGCTGAAACAGAGAAACCAGAAATTAAAGACATTAAGTTCCAAAAATTAGTAAGTAGGAGAGAGGCTCAACTGATGACCCCAGAGTCATGGTCAGGCGAGGCAACCACATTCTTAGTAGCAAGAATCTGTAAACACAGCCGAGAAAACGGAACCAAAATGGAGATGTCCAGGCAGAGATGGATTCTTGAAGGAATAATGCTGAGCATGAACTGAAGATCAGGAAGAGGAAACCCAGGCTCAGTGGGGTAGAGGAAGTAGGAAGGTGGGAGTGACGAGAGGACACCAACTAAAGATATCTGCCTGTTCTAGGCTGCTTTCCAGAGATTCTCCACGTCAGTTCTTTTTATTTATTTTAGCTGGGTAGCTCTTAGTTGCATGCGGGCTCAGTAGTTATGTACAGGCTTTAGTTGCCCCACGCGGCATATAGGGTCTTAGTTCCCCGACCAGGGATTTAACCTGAGTCCCCTGCATTGGCAGGCAGATTCTTAACCACTGGACCCCTCAAGGAAGTCCCTCCCTGTTGGTTCTTATTTCTTGATGTTTTAAAAGGAACATATGGTGCCCCAGAGTTAGAAATGCTTCGTTAAAAGGCCACAGATGGATAGTTGATTGGATTTTTAGTTAAGATAAAGAGTCAGGCACTAAACAGCAATAAATTCAAGACAGAAAGCTCCTCTTAGAGGTTTTGTAGTGACCACTTTCAGAGACATAGCCCTTACTGAAAAGTGGAGGGCATGTTTCTTCCACAAAATAGTACTTCCTGTTTATTCTAGAGTTCTGAAAATATTACCCCGACTCCACATAAAATGCCACTGACCACTATTAATTGTGATAATGGCGATCCTCTCTCTTGGAATAAGTGTAAACTTCAAGTTGAAGTTTGCACATGGTCCTCTCTGATAATAAATTTTACTGATGCTGACGTTGGCTTGTTTCAGGGTCAGTTTCATTGCAAGACCAAGAGACTTTCCTTACTTCCAACTAGAGGTGAAACAGAACAACCAATTTGAATCCTACTTTCAACATGATCCAGCCATGTAAGCATAAACAATTCATTTACATTCTATGAAGTTCAGTCTCAAAGGGATGCTGTTACAATTCAAATCAGCTAGAATTATCCTTCCCCTTAAACTCTAGATTTGACGATTAGTTTGCAACCCCATTCCGTAAGTTGTGGATAGCCCATTGTCCCTTCGAAGATAGAGTTGCAAGATTCTGGGTGGATTCCCTGGTCACCTCGGCTCTCAGCTTTGGTGTTTATACTGTGTGGTGTTGCTTCACAGCAGACAGACAGGGAAAATCACCTCCTCTCCCTGACATCCTTCAAACCCTCCCCACTTACAAAAAGGGCAGCTTTCCAGGGTATTCAAATGCAAACTATTGAAGCAGGGTATTCTGCATTCTTGGTGTCTAAACCCACAGTGAAACTGAACGTCGCTCCATCATCTCTGATTCTTTGTCAGGCTCCTCTGTCCATGAGAGTCTCCAGGCAAGAATGCTGCCGTAAGTAGGCATTCCCTTCTCCAGGGGATCTTGCTGACCCAGGGATCAAACCATGGTCTCCTGCATTGCAGGCAGATTCTTTACCATCTGAGTCACCAGGGAAGTCACAGGCCCTCCGCTAAGCCTGATCCTCTTTCTCTCTTCCTTCTCTGTTCTCCTCATTTCTATTCATTCTGTTGCAGAACAGTTTGTCTGTTTCTCTCCTAGCACAGTCTCCTTCAGATCTCTGCCAGGGTCTTGCTTTCTATACTGAGTGAGTCATAAGGTATTTTCCTAAGCAGACACGCCCCCCCTCTTTAAAAAAAGACTCTGGCTTTCAATACTCAAATTGTCTTCACTCCCACTTTACGATGAAGAATTCATGACCCTAATCAACAGGAATGCATATTGGGAACTAGCACCCTGGGACTTCGGAGCAAGTGTAATATACTAGGAGTTATGCTAAGAACTTCCCCATCTGTCAGTTCATGTATGGCTTTCAAATCTCCCAAACCTGCAGTCCACTTCCTAAACTGAGTTCACTCCAGAAATCTATTATGCTGCTTCCTTTTGAGGTCTGGAGATGTAGATCTGTCTTCAGTTGAGACTACAGGTATTAATAGATTCAATTTCCTAAGTTTATTGAGTGGATTAAGTGAAATATTGCCTGTGATACACATACTAAAGAGAGAAGCACCAGATAAGTGCTCAGCAAATATTGTCTCTCATTATAAAAATATTTACTAAACGTGGCTATTTTCCTGTATTTCACTCTTACAAATATTCCTGAAATGACCCATATTTATACACATATTATTGTGCAATGATGGTTTGTTTGCAGACTGAAATCAGAGACGTGTCAAGGGTCAAAGGGTATTGTGGTGGAACATTTCAATGGATATCACACAATTTCCCCCTAAGAATTATGCCATGTTAACCCCCTCAGAGACTGTGTTTGAGAATGCCTGCTGAATTCAAACCCCCACCAATGTGGGTGTTATCAACCCTTTTCATTTTTGTCAATATGCATAAGTCATATTTTATTTAATTTGCATTTCCTTATTAGTGAAGTTAAGCATATGTATATGTTCTTTGTCTTATTCACGTTGTCTACTCATTTTTCTTCAGTTAATTAATTCATTTGGCTGCATCGGGGCTTAGTTGCCGCATGTGGGATCTTTGTTGCCATGCTTGGGCTTCTCTCTGGTTCTGACACCTGGGCTCAGTAGTTGTAGCCCTCGGGCTTAGCTGCTCCTCAGCAGGTGGGATCTCATTTCCCTGACCAGGACTCTGAACCCTAGTCCCCTGCAATGCAAGGCAGATTCTTAACCATTGGACCACCACGGAAGTCCCAAATCAGTTTTTCTTTAGCTTTATTTGGGCATCTGTTATATGCTGGATCTGGTCTCTGGGCATTGTGAATATAGTGGATATCAGAACAGATAGGTTTCTGCTCTTGCCAACTGAAAATGTTTACTCATTTTTGTTCTTATGGATTTGTAAACCTCACTGCCTCTTTAGAAAATTCACCCTTTGTCTATAATAGGCTACAAATTTGGGGAGGAATGGGATATTTAAGGCAGGAGTTAATAAAAGACATCTTTTCAGAGTATAATAAAGTGTTAATTCTCAGGAGGCACATAGTGGTTCTTCCATACTTGGGGCAAGCAATTATCACTGAGTGTGGTAATGATTTTCCTGATACTTTGGTAAGAATCAGATGGTAAGTTTCTTAGCGCATTCTGGATAAGAGCTGGTACATGGTAGAGGACAGGAAAGGTAAAGTAATTCTTGAATCCTGAATAGATGCCCTGGTTTATAGCAATCCACTAGGAAAAAAAATGCTGACTACAAAACACTTACTGGTATGGCCTGATGGTGGACTCTCAGGCCCACATCCAAAAGGCAGAATTGAAGCAAACTACCTAACGATAAAGTCATTTGGGTAGGAGATTGGAAATCAATTTTCTTCTGAGTATGGAGGGCTCTTATTTCGGGGGACAATTTGTACCTAATCTGTGCCAAAGTCTTAGAAGCGAACACGCACGACACCCAGACCTGATGCTCACGTGGTCTCCACCATTCAATTCAGGGGGACAGGATGGTCATGGAGGCCCCTGCCCTGCAGGGTCCCAGCAGTTCACCTGGGAAGTCACAGCTGAGCTGAGGCTCTGGGGTCTTTTCTGTGAGATGTTTTCTCCAGGGGTGGCCACTGTCACTGTGAGAAATCCAGGAAGAATCCAGAAGACCAGAGCACAGTCTGAGTCAGGGGTCCCCAACCCCTGGGGTTCCCTGGTGGCTCAGAGGGTAAAGAATCCACCTGCAATGCAAGAGACCTGGGTTCAGTCCCTGGGTTGGGAAGATACACTGGAGAAGGGAATGGCTATTCACTCCAGTATCCTTACTTGGAGAATTCCAGGGACAGAGGAGCCTGGCAGGCTACAGTCCAAGGGATTGCAAAGAGTCAGACACGACTGAGCAGCTGTCACAACCCCTGGGCCACGGACTGGTACCAGTCCATGGCCTGCTAGGAGCTGGGCTGAATGTCAGGAGGTGAACAGCAGGTGAAACTGACACCATCTCTTCTCCAACGTCCGTGGAAAAATTGTCTTCCATGAAACCGGTCCCTGGTGCCAAAAGATTGGGGACCTCTGGTCTATATGACTTAGAGGGACAGGGTATCAGGGAAGGCTCCCCCCAAAACACTCACGTATACGCAAACGCATATTCCCCACCTCTTCCATTCCCCATCGACGCACCCTCCTCAGCACTTCCCTTTATAACTCTTTAAACTGTAAGTATCCTGAGAGAAATGATTTCTCTGGATGTGTATCATCAGACCACATCTCCAAAGGAATCACCTCCAAGCTGACTACTGCTGCTTCCAAGGACTAAATGAGGACTCTTGTGTTTATTCCACGTGTGACCTGTACGTTAGATATATGGGAATATTTAATATGATATCGAACCGGTTGTGTTTCTTCATCTCACACAGTGAACTCACTAAGCACTCTTAGCACAGAATCACATTCAGAGGTCTTTTCACTAGCAAGTACTGACAGAATACAAATAAGGTATTACAGCATAATACATAATTACAGCATAATAAGATAATATTTATAACATAATAAGATAACACAGCATAGTAATCCCCCAAATATTCTTTACATAGGTGCTTCTCAGGCTTACAACATGTTTTTCTGATGTTAAATTTAATAAGAGATATTATTTATTTAGCTCCTACTGCATATGTATGTAGTATATATACTTTGCTTAAACTGTTCATATATGACATATATATTTATATGTATTACTAGGCTCAGGCGGTAAAGAATCCGCCTGCAACTCAGGAAACCTGGGTTTGATCCCTGGGTTGGAAAGATCCCCTGGAGTAGGGCCTGGCAACCCACTCCAGTATTCCTGCCTGGAGAGTCCCCACGGACAGAGGAGCCTGATGGGCTGCAGTTCATGGGTTTGCAAAGAGTCGGACACAACTGAATGACTAAGCACATAGGTTACATATCTAAAAATCTTTGCAAAAAACCCAAGTACATATTTATTATATTGCATTTTATATCTATACATACTGTATATTATACATAATCATTTACTGTTGTTGTTTAGTTGCTAAATCATGTCTGATGCTTTGTGACCCCATGGGCTACAGCAGGCCAGGCTTCCCTGTCCTTTACTATCTCCTGGAGTTTGCTCAAATTCATGTCCATTGAATCAGTGGTGCCATACAACCATAATCATTAGTGTTTATAAAAAAGGCCCAGAAGTTGGGCATTGTTATACTCATTTTATGAATGAAAAAAGTTAGGACTTTCTTGGTGGTCCAGTGGCTAAGACTCTGTGCTCCCAATGCAGGGGTCCGGGTTTGATCCCTGGTCAGGGAGCTAGATCCCTTAGATCTCAACTAAGAGCCGAGATGCCACAGCTAAAGATTCTGCATGCCGCAGCTAAGACCTGGCACAGCCCAATAAATAAATAAATATTAAAAAATAAAAATAAATGCACAAAAGTGAAGTTCAGTAAGGGTTGTTAGCTTGCTGAGTGTTGACATATAACCCAGCTTTGACTGAAACTCAGATCTCTCTTCCTCAGTCACAATATTAATAAGAATAACAATAATAGCTAAGGCTATATAGTTCTACTGTGTGTCAGATGGTATTCAAATTACATTTTAGATACAGTCACTCATTTAACCTCCATGAGATAGGTATGATCATCACCCCATTTTACAGATGAGAAAACCAAGGCACAAAGAGGTTAAACAGAGTGCCCAAAGTCACATGATTAATGCCTAGAACTGGTATTTGAACCCAGGAAGTTTGACTCCAAAGCTCAGTGCTTTTTTTGCTACATCAAACTATTAATATTTCTCCAGAATATTTGAATTTTAATTATACACTAATTTAAGTCTTTTTGCCAAATACTTAGGAATCATGGAAAAGAAAAGAAGAATAAAGCATCTTATAATCCCAACATCAAGAATCATCCATGAATAGCATTTTCTTGTATTCCTTTGCTGTCCCTATAAATGAATATTTCTATACTGGGACTGGCGGAAATCAGTTTCTATGGAGTGGAAAAAATGAATTTTATGACCACTCCAGAATTTATTTCTTCATTTCTCTCCTGATGCTCATTTGTCTTTCTCTCTATGTATTTGAATCCCTTATTTAAGATGTATTTTTTGAGATAGAATCGAGGGTGAGGGAGAATCTCCTTTAACCTTTTGCAAGCATTGCTAAATTGACTTCTTAGCAGATTGTTCATATTCACCAACCCATCTGAAATGGACGTGAATGCTCATTTCACATACCACTATCAAACTTTACATTTTTCCTAAGAAATTCTAGCCACTTGGGAAAGCATAATTTGGTATGTTGTTAATGTGACTGCATGGTTTTCATGTTTTTTGTTGTTGTTTCTGCGTAGTTGCTAAGTCGTGTCTGACCCTTTGCAACCCCGTAGACTGCAGCCCACCAGGCTCCTTCTGTCCATGGGATTTCCCAGGCAAGAATACTGGAGTGGGTTGCCATTTCCTGCTCCAGGGGATCTTCCTGACCCAGGGTTCAAACCTGAGTCTCCTTCTTGGCAGGCAGATTCTTTACCCCTCAGCCACCTATTTTTAATTGCTCTTGCTAGTGAACCTTTCCCCCTTCTCTTTGGACACTGTCTGGATTGATTATTTCCCACCTGAGATGAGTTAGTTGAGAGATATGGACTCTTTCTGACCTGGTCCTATTGACTGCATGTTTTCCACTTCCTTGCTGACCTCAAATGCTCCTGACTGGACCTGATGCCTCTTTCTGGACCCACCTATGTTAGTTGATTTTTTTTTTTTTAATCACTTTGGCAGATTGATCATGTCACGCTGAATCCACTTAATCCTACAGGAAGGGAAAGAAAATCCCCTCTCAGAGCTGTAGGAGCCACATTACCATCTCTTCTCTGCAACTTTTCTGCTTTCTTGTGCGACTCATTTAGCGGGGAAAAAAGCACTGTACCTATGGCATTGAATTGACAGGCAAGTGCCAGGCTCTGCTGGCGTTTCTTTGATGAAGGACACAAGGAGGCCCCTCAGCATTCTGCAGAGAAGGGCCAACAGGGACTGAAACACAGTTTCATTTTTCTCTTCCTGGCTTACTTCGCTCTGTATGACAGTCTCTAGGTCCATCCACGTCTCTACACATGACCCAACTCCATTCCTTTTTATGGCTGAGTCATATTCCATTGTCTATATGTAAGACATCTTCTTTATCCATTCCTCTATTGATGTATATGTGGAATCTAGAAAAACGGTATTAATGATCTTATTTTAGAAGCAGAAATAGAGACACAGACATAGAGAGCATAACTGTGGGCACCATGGGGGATAATGGGGGGAGTGGATGAACTGGGAGATTGGGATTGATAATATATATACTACTGATACTAAGTATAAAATAGATAACTAATGAAAACCTACTGTATAGCTACTCAATGCTCTGTGGTGACCCAAATGGGAAGGAAATGCAAAAAAACGATTCATTTTGCTGTACAGGAGAAACTAACACAACATTGTAAAACAGCTATACTCAAGTAGAAATTAATTTAAAAAAAAAAGATGAAAAAAAGACATAGTTTTGGAATCAGACAGAATGGTTTGAGACCTGACTCATTTGATGTAATGTGGAGAAAGAGCGTGCAGAATAATTTAACACAGAGCTGGCGCATAACATGTGCTCAGTAAATGACGGCATGGTCAGTAGCAGTAGTGTAGATTGATACCAGGGGCATAAGGGAATGTGGCTGAAGGATATCACTGCCATATCACTGATAAAGTATGTTGTGCTGAGCAAGCCATCAGCCCCTGCAGCTGCCCCACATGATGTACCCTGAGGGGATTCAGGCCGGAAAAGAAGAGTATACTCACCCTAAATAGTCAAAAGAATAATTTCAATAAGCCAAGAGTTTTGCATTTTCCCATACATAGAAAAGCACTAACGGAGAAGGCAATGGCACCCCACTCCAGTACTCTTGCCTGGAAAATCCCAGGGACAGAGGAGCCTGGAAGGCTGCCGTCCATGGGGTCGCTGAGGGTCGGGCACGACTGAGCGACTTCACTTTCACTCTTCACTTTGATGCATTGGAGAAGGAAATGGCAACCCATTTTGAGAGATATGGACTTGCCTGGAGAATCCCAGGGATGGGGGAGCCTGGTGGGCTGGCATCCATGGGGTCGCTGAGGGTCGGGCATGACTGAGCGACTTCACTTTCACTCTTCACTTTGATGCATTGGAGAAGGCACTGGCACCCCACTCCAGTGCTCTTGCCTGGAGAATCCCAGGGACGGGGGAGCCTGGTGGGCTGCCGTCCGTGGGGTCGCACAGAGTCGGGCACAACTGAGCGACTTAGTAGTAGCAGCAGCAGTAGTAGAAAAGCACTAAAGTCATTAACTCAAGATATCTGGTTTTCTTTAATTAACAGTAAACTGCTGATGTTCCAACTACCTGGGTCGTTTGCAAAAACTCATATATCCTGGCTCTTCCCTTACCTCTACAGAGGGAACACTTAGAGCTGTGGTCTCCAATCTTTTTGGCGCCAGAGGTTGGTGTCATGGAAGACAATTTTTCCACGGACGGGGCGGGAGGGATGGCTTTGGGGTGATTCAAGTGCGTTACATTTATTGTCCCTTTATTTCTATTATTCTGATATCAGCTTCACCTCAGATCATCAGGTATTAAATGCTGAAGGTTGGGGGCCCCTACTTTAGAGCTACTTGAGAGGATTCACCCCTGGCTTAAGTCCTCAGTAAGTCTGCCTCAGTTCACTTCAGTCACTCAGTCGTATCCGACTCTTTGCGATCCCATGAACTGCAGCACGCCAGGCCTCCCTGTCCATCACCAACTCCCAGAGTCCACCCAAGTCCATGTCCATTGTGTCGGTGATGCCATCCAACCATCTTATCCTCTGTCATCCCCTTCTCCTCCTGCCCTCAATCTTTCCCAGCATCAGGGTCTGTTCAAATGAGTCAACTCGTCACATCAGGTGGCCAAAGTATTGGAGTTTCAGCTTCAACATCAGTCCTTCCAATGAACACCCAGGACTGATCTCCTTTAGGATAGACTGGGTGGATCTCCTTGCAGTCTAAGGGACTCTCAAAGAGTCTTCTCCAGCACCACAGTTCAAAAGCATCAATTCTTCGGGGCTCAGCTCTTTTTATAGTCCAACTCTCACATCCATACATGACCACTGGAAAAACCATAGCCTTGACTAGACAGACCTTGTTGACAAAGTAATGTCTCTGCTTTTTAATATGCTGTCTAGGTTGGTCATAACTTCCCTTCCAGGGAGTAAGTGTCTTTTAGTTTCATGGCTGCAATCACCATCTGCAGTGATTTTGGAGCCCAGAAAAATAAATTCAGCCACTGTTTCCACTGATTCCCCATCTACTTGCAATGAAGTGATGGGACTTGATACCAGGATTTAGGTTGTGCATTTTTTTTCAATCAACAGGAAGAAAGTAGTCAAGAGAAGGACTTTGACAAGAAAAGAGTCAGGAATGATTCTCTAGGAGAATTAATGTCCCAACCTTGCAATTTTGCCAGAAAGCAAAGTACTAACTGTACTCTTTCTCCAATTTTAGTTATTTAGACTCTTAACCTTGTTTCCCTTCTTCTGACTGTGGTCTTCAATCAAATGACTTAGTTTCCATCTGTCAACAAATGATGCCAATGACAGAAACCACCACAGTCCCCTTGGCTAATTGGGCCACTCATCAAATGGACTGAGGCTGATCTGTTCAATCAGAAGACACAGTAGTAAGATGTCTGACTCAGAGTCAATCCCATGACTGGCATAGACGTAGCTAAAAGACAAGAACACCAGACATGTTCAATCATACTTCCTTGCAGGAGTTTCCAGAGAACTTTATTTTCTAAATGTGACTCTCAATCTCTCAAAGATTTATAAAGCTGATTTAGTTCCTTGATGTGAAGATAAATATGCCTGGGGTTTCAGAAATGTCAAATACTTTGCTTGAAAATGATAATTACGGGCTGTCAACCTCATGGGCCACATGGGACCCTAGAACCAGTTTAGCTGATTCTTAACCATCTTATTATCTTAGTAATCCCCTAGCCCACTTTCCTATACAAGCAAAATTAGCTAAGTCCTTTACTCACACACATTTATTTATTCAGTGACCTTCTTGACTGATCGCCCCAATCAGTTTATGACTGTCAGCATAGTGATAAAGCTTAGCTTGCTCCAACCTTTGCATGTCTCATATCTGCCACCTTCATCCCATACTCATTGTGTTTGTATTTTTGTGTCATCTTGTGTAGATTGACATGCTATTTTTTCTTACTCCTTCTCAAGTTATCTTCCTGCACAACGAGTTTTTCTAAAATGCAAATAACAACATAGCATTTTCCCACTTGCATTTTGAAGACTCCCAAAAATCTATGATAGTATTGTGCAACAAAGAGCAATGAAGGAAAGTCCTGCATCTGAGCTGTTCAGTAGGATAAGCACCAGCCTCATGCAGCTATTGAGCATGCTGATTTTAAGTAAAACATTAAGAAACCTCATTCCCTTAGCAATAGAAAAGGAGTTGGGGATGGCATGAGATTACTGAATGAACAATGAGCTGCAAATATCTAATATCCAGTTTCACTTGTTCATTCAGCCCAGACAATCTGAGAATCGAAAGCCATTAAAAGCACAAAGCCTCTTTTCAAAAATGGCTTATTCAGTTGTCAGACTGTTTCTCTTACAGTTACTTGCCAAATTTTAGCTGCATTTAAAATATATGTAGTGCCTGTGTTTTCAGAAAACAGATATAAATTAGAGCTGTCCTTTGCACAGTTTAAATTACTACAGCAATTTCTCTATGTGGAGGGAAGAGACTTTTAAGCAAGTTCACTGCTTTAATCGATGTTCATACAATGAATAGAACTCCATGTGGGCATCTGTGAATTCTGACCTGGAAAACATTATGAATTTCTCTCTCATTTTTCCAAGCTGCTCTTAAATCCAACACACAATATTAGCTTAGTTTTGATGCATGGAGTGAGACTTTATTCGCCGGAGCTAAATACTATTGGATGCTGTCATCCAAGTGATCCAGCCATCTCTGAAATGCAGAAACTCAAAAGCCAGAAATAAGAGCAAAGCCTCAGACCTGTACAGCACTTCACAGTTTACAAAGCACATTTAACTCTATTGTCTTATTTAATTGGTACAAGAGACTTTTCTGTTTTTAATTTATTTTTAATTGGAGTATAATTGCTTTGCAATGTTGCGTTAGTTTCTGCTATACAACAACATGAATCAGCCATAAGTAGGCATATATCCCCTCTCTCCTGAGTCTCCCATGCCCCTCCATTCTATTTCTCTAGGTCATCACAGAGCACCAAGCTGAGCTCCCTGCACTATACAGCAACTTCCCTTTAGCTCCATGTTTTACACATGGTAGCGTGTGTATGTCAATGCTCCTTTCCGAACTAGCCCCACCCTCTCCTTCTCACTCTATGTCCACAAGCCCCTTCTCTATGTCTTAGTCTCTATTCCTGCCCTGCAAATAGGTTCCTCAGTACCATTTTTCTAGATTCCATATATATGCGGTAATATGCAATATTTGGTTTTCTCTGAATTACTTTATTCTATATGACACACACTAGGTTCATCCACATCACTACAAATGACCCAGTCTCATTCCTTTGGGTGAGTAATATTCCATTGTGTATATGTACCAATTTTTTAAAAAATTGAGGTCTAGTTGATTTACAATATTATGTTAGTTTCAGGTGTAAAGCAAAGTGATTCAGTTATACATATATATGTGTGTGTGTATGCATTTATTTCTTTTTAGGTTTGTTTTTCTTATAAGTTATTACAATATATTGAGTACAGTTCCCCGCGCTGTATAGGAGGTCCTTATTGGTCATCTGTCTTACATATAGTAATGTGCATATGTTAATCCCCAAGTTCTAATTTATCCCTGAACCCCCACCCTTCCCCTTTGGTGTTAGAAGAGTCTTTTGCAATAAGGAGGGCAAAACCCATTATTTGCATTCATAAGAAAGAAAGGAAAGAGCTGATCCTCTCGATTGCTGTTCTGACAAGCCCAAGATCTTAGAGCTCACACAACAGGGCTAGAACTCTTATTCAGTCTGACCACAAGTCCAGAGTTATTTTCCCTACACTCTCTGCTGCTCAGATTATGGGTTGGTCACCCTCCCTTGGGACTAGGAGCTTGCAGCAGATAGTAGAAGTCTTCCCCCAAATTGCAGCCTCAAAGTGAGAGCATGTTCTCACCCTGTCATCCCACTGTTTTCTTTCTGCAATGTTGCTTCTAGTAAATGAGGGGGAAAATTGCCAGTGACAGCTTGATAACTACCCCCAGCCATGGTCGACAGAGGTTACCTTCATCCGCAAGTTGGGAAGTGGTCTCCATGGAAACCCAGAAGCAAGCTCTTTCTCAAATAGGTCTCAACAGCAAGAGCTCAGTTATAAACTTGGTCAAGAGGTTGGATGTGCTAAAGACTGAGTAAGGCTAGTCATACCTCTGGATGGGAGAAAGGGCTCCATATAATAAAAAAAAAAAAAAGATACTGGATTGGCCAAAAAATTCATTTGGGTTTTTTTGGGGGGGACTTTAAAAAATTATTGAAATATATTTGAGTTATAATGTTGAGTTAGTTTCAAGTGCACAGCAAATTCATTCAGGGTCTTCCTTAAGAGCGCATGGAAATATCCGAACAAACTTTTTGGCCAGCCCAATATTTGTAGAATCATCTTTTGGTCACTGATATTCTGGATCGTATTTTACATCCTTTGAATATCATTTGATGCCATGCTGCCTCTTCTTCATTGCCACCTGAATTTGGAATTTTGGTAATACTTTAGAGGTGAGAGCAGGTTATCATGAATATTTTAGAAAAATTCTGTAACCAAACCTTTTTGTATGGAATTCAAATTCAAATGGGACCTACTTCATAATCAATATGGCATTGTGTCAAATGTAATTCATTCTGAGGTTTCCTGGTATTTCACATTAATGGATTAGTAACTAGCAAAAACCCCAATGAAGAAATGTGCTTTTTTTTTTTTGCCAGATGTCCTTCACAAGCAAGAAAATTAGGTACTCTCTATTTCCTGCCAAGTATCTGGAATGAAAAGGAGAAACATCTGGTCAATCATTTATTTCATCTGTCCCCAAATACCAATAGCTTGGTCTCCAAACATGAACTTTTTGCTGCATCTTGACTATCCCCCAGATCTAAGACTCTGTAAATTAATATTTTGCTCCATACAGAATAAGTAGCAGATAATTGGCTGAGTGCTCCCACTTCCATTCAGATGTCCTGGCAGAATGTAAATACAGAATAAGACAGAGATAAATAAATGTGAAAAATAAATACAGTCAACTCTTAGTTATTAACGGAAGATTATCTACAAGTTATGTTAAGCACCAAGCAAGTAACCTCTCTCATTTTTTCTTCTAGATAGCTTCTCGAAATCATGAGTTGTGAATCTGAGCTCACAATATACTTTTAGTTATAAAAAATACATTATTAGAATGTGTATTGGTTATTTATTGTTATGTAACAAACAAGCCCAAAGTTTATGGCCTAAAACAGTGTTTTATTATTTTGCAAAATTTATTAGGTCAGCTCAGCATTTCATCTGCTCCAGGCACTGTTGGCTGAAATCACTTATGCAGTTGCATTCCACTGGAAGATTGACTGGAGCTAGAACACCCATAAGGATTTTATTCATATGCCTGGGAGCTCATGTAGGCTATGGCTGGAATGACTGGTGGTTGGTGGGTCCTCTCTCTCTATCAGAGTAGCAGGTCTCTTACATGAGTGAATGTGAGAGAGTGAATGACAAACTTCTAAAACTCTTAATGGTTAGACTCAGAACTGGCACAGTGTTTTTCCACTGCATTCTTGGTCAAAGTAAGTTAAAGTCCAGCCAACAAGATTCAACAAGATAAGAGACAAGGTCTACCTCTCAATGGGAACAATTACATATGCATACAGAATTGGGACATAAGAGGAGTTATTTAAGACCGCCTGTGTAGATAACCAACCACTGTCTGCCCTACAGCCATAAAAATTTATGTCCTTCCCATGTGTGCAAAAGTTATCCACCCATCCCCTCCCACCAAAGACTTTCAGTCTCATCCCAGTGGTGCCCCAATTTCAGGTTCAGAAGCCAGGATTTAACACTAGGTGGTTAGATGTAGATGAAGCCACTCAAGTGAGATTCCTCTTAACCTGGAGACTTTGAAAACCAAGAGTAACAATAACAACAACAAAAACAAGCCAAGTTATCAGCCCCTCACCCCACACAAATACACCCAACATAACTGAGAAGAACAGAATAACCAATAGACAACTTGCTCAAAAAGCCATGTGCATGTAGTCAGTTCCCCCAACTATGGAATGGGAAATGTGCCTTGATTAGGGCCCAGTTCTGCAGTCTGAGATGAATCCCTAATTCACAGCTCTTCTCTGCTCCATGGTCTGCCCTCAGGATCATTCTTCTTGCATAAGCAAGGACTCATGCCTACAGCTGAGTTGTTTTCTCATCCTGCTTCCTGTTACTACGTCACGTTGGGCACCCAGAGGACTCTTGTCATTTCACACTTTTTATTTTAGTCCAAGCTGGGGATGTTTTGCTAGTATTATTACTTTAAACCTTTGTGGGTTTTCTATGAATCTTACTGTGGTTCCCAAAGCCACATTCATGCTTCTCTCTACTTTGTCAGGCTGATGCGGGCCGTAAAATTCTTAGATCCTTTATTGTCCATTGTGAAGATTACTGGTTCTCCCTTCATCTTTCAGAGACTTAAAGAGGTTTTGCATCCCTGATTCAAGAGGAGGAGAACATATTTACTCTCTTACTGAGAAGAGTATGCGATGCACGTGGTTGGGAGTGGCCAGTGGCTATCTATGGGAACAATATACTGCAGACCTGAAAAGGACCTCAGAGATCATCTGATACTACTCATTTTGGACCCAAATCAACCCACTTTAAAGATGAGAAAAACCAAGGCTGAAAGAGAACAAAGGACTTGACCACAATCATAAAGCAAGTTCTTAACAAAGCAAGAGAGAAATTTCATCTCTTAAAGCTCAGAGTGCATTCTATTACATTTCCCTCTAAGTTTAGTTAGAAAGAAAAACTAGCAACACATTATTAGGAATATCAAAGATAAATTATCTTTGAAGTATCTTTTTTCTTACTATTCATACCACTGTTAGCTTCCTTTAGTATACATAATAGAGTTGACTGTTGGAAAGATATAAAATCAAGAACAGCAGTCAGAGCCAAGTGGGAAACCAAGCTCCAGTTCCTGTATTTCAGAACATCTAGAGGGAAAAGGAGGCTTCCCAGGGGGTGCTAGTGGTAAAGACCCCGATCCACCTGCCAGTGTCAGTGCCATGCAAGAGATGTAAGAGATGCAGGTTCAATCCCTGGGTCAGGAAGATCCCCTGGAGGAGGACATGGCAACCCACTCCAGCATCCTTGCCTGGAGAATCCCATGGACAGAGGAACCTGGTGGGCTATAGTCCATAGCGTTGCAAAGAGTCAGACATGATTGAAGTGACTTAGCACACTTGCAGAGGAAAAAGGAAGTGCTATTTGTTTAAGGGATGGGGGGAGGGTTAAGGCTCTTTTGCTTCCCAGGTCGCTCAACAGTAAAGACTTCTCCTGCCAATGCAGGAAATGCAGGTTTGATCCTTGGGTAGGGAAGATCCCTTGGAGGAGGGCATGGCAACTCACTTCAGTATTCTTGACTGGGAAATCCCATGGACAAAGGAGCCTGGTGGGCTACAATCCACGAGGCCGCAAACAGTCAGACACGACTCAGCAACCAGACTACAACAAGGCTCTTTTGCTTTCCATTCATTTTGTTAATTCGTGTCATAAATGCTCTTTAAGCACTTTCTACATGTCAGGCTGTACACGCTCCACGCTGGAGAACTGACCTTTGAGACGCTCACTAGGTAGAATTGTGGGCAGCTGATAGTTGGAAATATAAAAGTCACGAGAACAGAGAAAGCAGCTTTACTTGGGGCAGTTGATCAATGCCTTATAGGAAGAAGAAGAGGCAGAAAATCATCAGGGTTTGGTAACAGCAGGCAGGCCCAAAAGATTAGAGGATGTAGCCCAAATGATGGGCAGTGGAGGGGAGAGAGGCACGGGGGAGGTCAGCGACATCACACAGTACTTTGAATTGGAAAAGGAAGCTGTAGAGTCAGTGGCCTCACAAGCAAGAGTGGAAAGAAAGAATCACAGCGGTGTTCTGTGCCAGCCTCAAATCAGAGGCCATTCACCCTGGCTGAGAATTTTAAGAGTTTCTAAGCTCTCGGTCAAGATAATGTTAACTCAAAAAAAAAAAAAAAAAAGATAACGTTAACTCAACCGAGCATCCGTTTGCCTTTCTGCTGCTGTTCTGTATGGTCACACACCCTGATGATGGGAGCTACTGGGGGGAAGCCATGCAGAAAGGCACATGGTCATAAAATCAAGCAGTGTTAGTAAAGAGGTGTGGGGGCTCAGGAAGTGGCTGTCCTGAATGCATCATCATTTCCTGTTCGGGTCTTGCCTCGCCCTCTTTAAGTTTGCTTTTAGACCTTGTCCTTGTGTTGCAGGACTATTGGCGTGAGGCAGTTGGAACAGAAGTTGTAAAACATGCTTTGGGCAAAGTGAGGATACATTATTTGAAAACATCATTCATTTTGAGATCCTGTAGCATTTCACCAAAATGAACATTAGCGATCATTTAGCTGAAAATACACTACCCATTAAATAAAAAAAAAAGAGCCCAATATCCTGTGCCCAGATAGGCTTGGGCAGGGTGACTGCTCAGCTTTGTGTCTAACCTCCAACGGCTGGCTACCTGCTTAACCACCGCCATGGCTCAGACAGAAGGCTGAGGGCCAGACCTGTCATATTCTGGAAGAGGCAGTCGAGCAGCCTAGCAAAGAAAACAGAGGCGGCGAGAAGGCATGATGCCATGAAATAAATTAGAACGAACATCCCATTTTTATCTCCATGGCAGTCAGCCCATTCCATTCTTTGCATGCAATTTTCATATGTTAACAACAATTTGAGAGCGGAGTAGAAGGAGAGGTGGAATGTTTAATGGAATGAGAGTGAGAGAGAGACAGAGAGGAAGAAGAATCCTTGCTGACTATTAATCCAGACCCAGTAAAACCCAGTTGTGTCTGTTGAAACCAAATAGACTGGAAATTGATTCAGGGGCTCACCGTCGAAATGAATAAGGCACTGCCCTCATCCTTCCCGGCCCTGTCTGCTCTCTGTTGAATCTGGCTTCCATTGCAACAGTCTTTATTGAAGGGGTCAGGACCCTGGATTTTCCCCAGTGGTCTGGTCCAGCTGGGGCTATGGAACTCTGAACCGGGGGCTTGGAACTCTCCCGGAGGGAGAAGGGAGAGGCTTCTCCAGGCTCAGCGGTCCTCCGGTGCTCTCATCCTTCTTATCTCACAAGCTGGTGCAGCACTGCGGAAAGCATGATGCCTATGATGGGCTGGGTGCCAGGCACTGAGATCGCGTTAGAAAATGGCCAGTTTCAATGGCAGATTTTATCCATTAAAACCTATTACTAGTTCCCTCCCAGAGCCCAGCTGGTTCCATTATAGAAAATTGGAGTGAAATGATGTCAGGTTTGTGCCATAAAAATGAATAGGAATCTTGCTTTTCATTATTTTAAATTGCAGATTGTTGCACTGATATGTATTTATTTTTGTCATTTCTCTCTGGCCCTGGTTGAGGGTCTGACCCTTGAATAATGAATAAACAGAAAGACACATGTTGGCACTTGAGCCTTGCCTGTGTCACCCTGGCTTTTCCTTCCATTTGTGACAAATTCAAAAAATGCAGCACTCTTAAATGGGTTTATAATCTGTACTCTTTTAAGCTGTCACTCAATCTCTGTCTCGGAAAACAGGCTATTGAAACTAAGGAGGAAATATTTCATAGAGACCTCAACATGGCAAACTTGTTTCCAGGCTTAGAGGCAGCCCTGTGGTAGCTTTAGAAATAAAATAAGAACTTGGAGTAATTGTTGCTTATTGAGATAAAGGAGGTTCATTTGGAAATGCCAAGTTTATTTTAGCAGACTTAAAAATGATGACTTCTTTTGTTTGGGTATAATTGAGTTTTCTAGATGTTGCTTTAAGAATTAGGATTTTTACAGGATGAATTTCAAAAGTGGGCAAAAGGGCAAAGCAATGGTGAATATGGTAGTAATGACTGTGGATTCATTTTAAAAGTGTTTTATTGTCAAAGGGGTTTTATGTCTTAAGTGGCTACTGAGATACTAAGACCAAAAATATAGCAAGTCCTAGAATTACTAGAGATATAAGAAGCAGTTGAAGTGCAGTAGAGGTGAGAGAACTTACACCCCAGGGCATCCTTGATCTTTAGCGAAATGTACAACTCACCGTGGCCATTCAGGAGTCTTTAGGTCATAGGACAATGCAGATGTCAGTACAGAATGGACCTGACTAACCTAGAAGAATGGAACTTAGTGGAGAACATTTTTGCAGTTGGCTCTCATGCCACTATCGTTTCTGAAAGTTCAGAATAAAATAAAGTCAGAAAAGGAAGTAATAAAGATTAAAACTAGTCAAGTCTGTCAGATTCACAGAGATATTAAAATCATGATTTGAAAGCGAAAGTGTTACTCGCTCAGTCATGTCTGACTCTTTGTGACCCCATGGACTGTAGATTTTCTGGACAAGAATACTGGAGTGGGTTGCCATTTCCTTCTCCAGGGGATCTTCCTGACCCAGGGGTCCAACCTGGGTCTCCCACATTGCAGGCAGATGCTTTATCACCTGAGCTACCAGGGATGCTCTTTTAAACTATACTGAATCCAAGTGTTTAGAAAACTGCTTATGTAAAAACTAGTATAAAACTAATGCCAAGAGTACATATATGTCTGTCTACTGATATCATTACAAATGTCATGGTAAATTGTCGACTTCTGGATTTTAGAAAACAGTGCATAAAATTGGGGAAAGAGATTATGTTTTGTCTATGATAATGTATACTAAGTGTGATAATAAACAATAAAGTAATTTAAAACTAAAAAAAAAAACCCACTCCAAAAACAGAAAATGAATGAGCTAGAGAATAAAAAGACTATGAAAATCAACAAAAATAGGCAAAACAATCCTGATAAAGAAGAAAAAGCGCCCAGGGCCTCCTGATTCCAAGTACATTATAAAACTACAGTAAACAAAACAATATGATACCAGCATGATGGACGCACGGACTGAAGAGCCAGAAGAGAGAGCCCAGAAATCAATTCCTGCCCATATGGTCAAGTGGTCTTCAGTGAGGGTGGCAAGGCTACAGGATGGGGAAAGCACAGGCTCTTCAACAGATTATGTTGGGGAAACTCCATGCCCACAAGCAAAAGCATGAATGAACCCTTCTCTGACACCATACGTAAAAAGCAACCCCAAACAGATCAAAGACCTAAATATAAAAGCCTGATGGAAGAAAACAGAGGAAAGACTTCAGGATGTTGGATCTGGTAACGACTCCTTGCATCTGACATGAGTACAATGACAAAGGCAAAAATAGACACATGGAACTACATCAGATTTTAAAACTTGTGTGTAGTGAAGCAGACGGTGTGACAAGGCAACCCAAAGAATGGGAGAAAATGTTTGTGCACCAGATACTTGACAAGGGGTTCATATGCACAGTGTACAAAGGACTTTCACAAACCCGACAACAGCAATAATGAAACAAACAACCTGGTTAAAAGATGGACAGATGACAGAATAAACATTTCTCCAAAGAAGATATACAAATGGCCAACCATACACGAAAAGATGCTCAACGTCACTAGTCATCAGTTCAGCTCAGTTCAGTCGCTCAGTCATGTCCGACTCTTTGAGACCCCATGAATCGCAGCACGCCAGGCCTCCCGGTCCATCACCAACTCCTGGAGTTCATCCAGACTCACATCCATCGAGTCCGTAATGCCATCCAGCCATCTCATCTTCTGTCGTCCTCTTCTCCTCCTGCCCCCAATCCCTCCCAGCATCAGAGTCTTTTCCAATGAGTCAACTGTTCGCATGAGGTGGCCAAAGTATTGGAGTTTCAGCTTTAGCATCATTCCCTCCAAAGAAATCCCAGGGTTGATCTCCTTTAGAATGGACTGGTTGGATCTCCTTGCAGTCCAAGGGACTCTCAAGAGTCTTCTCCAACACCACAGTTCAAAAGCATCAATTCTTCGGCACTCAGCCTTCTTCACAGTCCAACTCTCACATCGATACATGACTACTGGAAAAACCACAGCCTTGACTAGATGGACCTTTGTTGGCAAAGTAATGTCTCTGCTTTTCAATATGCTATCTAGGTAAATGCATATCAAAACCACAGTGAGATACCACCTCACACATGTTGCAAAGGTAATGGACCAAAAAGAAACAATAAAAAAAATCAAATAATGAATGTTGGCAAGGAGGTAAAAAGAATGGAACCCTTATTCATGGTTGGTGGGGATGTAAAGTGGTTAAGTTGCTACGGAAAACAGAACTGCACTTCCTCAAAAGATTAAAAACAGAACTACCATATCATCTGGCAGTCTCACTTTAGGGTATAAATCCAAAATAATCGAACACAGAATCTCAAAGAGCTATTTGCGCACACATGTTCATTGCAGCATTATTCAAAGTAGCCCCGAAGAGGAATGAGCCTAGTATCTATCATTTATTAGTGGCTAAATGTATGCATATAATGATGTGTTGTTTGGTTTTTAAAAACGAGGAAATTCTATGATATATGACAACATGGATGAACCTTGAAGGCAGGCTCAGTGAAATAATCTAGTCACAAGAAGACAGATTCTGCAACTTCCACTTACATGAGGGCTCTAAAAGAGTCCAGCTCTTAGAGAGTGAAATGGTTATTGCCAGGGACTGGGGCAAGGGGGAAAGAGGGGAGCTGTTTACTTGGCATAGAATTTCAGTTTTAGGGACTTCCCTGGTGGTCCAGTGGTTAAGAATCCACCTGCCCATGCAGGGGGCATGAGTTTGATCCCTGGTCCGAGTCCGGGAAGATCCCACATATGTGCCATGGAGCGACTAAGCCCATGCATCCCAACTCCTGAGCCCACGAGCCAACACTTCTGAAGCCTGCGCACCCAGAGCCTGTCCTCCGAAACACGAGAAGCCACTGCAATGAGAAGCCTCCACATCACAAGGAAGAGTAGCCCCCACTCACTGCAACTAGAGAGAGCCCTCACAGCAACAAGGACCCAGTACAGCCAAAAATGAATAAATTTAAAAGGTTTTAGAAAAAGAGTTTCAGTTTTGCAAGAGGAAAAAAATATCCTAGTTCTGTTATACAACAATGTGCATGTAATTAACAATAAGGATATTGGACACTTAAAAATGGGTGATGGAAAATTTTATGTTTATTTAACACCATGAAAAGTTGGTTTTGGTTTGTTTGAGGTGATTATGATTGTTGTTGTTTTAGTCACTAAGTCACGTCCAACTCTTTGAGACTCCATGGATTGTGGCCCCTCAGGCTCCTCTGTCCATGGGATTTTCTAGGCAAGAATACTGGAGTGGGTTGCCATTTCTTCCTCTTCTCAACCCAGGGATCGAACCCTGCACTGGCAAGTGGATTCTTTACCACTGAGCCACCAGGGAAGCCCTGTCCTCTAATAAACTCACTCCTTCAACAACAGATCCCTTGAAAATTGTTTTCTTAACCTTTTGGGACCTTAATGAGACAACTTCACCGAAAATATCTGAGATATAGAGAATGAAGAGGCAGTTAAACTTGGTCATATGAAGTTAGACCCACAGAGCCTTTAGATCGAGAAGCTGTTTGGAAACTCAAAGGTTCAATGTTGTAAAATATATGAGTCCCATGGAGATATAAGATTCTCTCCTATCTCCCTCAGTCAAGAACTACAGAAGGAAGGATGCTGGAGACAGTACAATTTTGAGAATGTATTGCTGAATACCTGAATGCTAAATTCAAAAGAACCCTGGTTCTTAGTGTGGGATGTAAGTCTGCCTCCAGTTAGGGGCAAAGTTATCCTGTTGCCTGCCCCTCTGGGTGGAGAAGGTGATGGCACCCCACTCCAGTACTCTTGCCTGGAAAATCCCATGGATGGAAGAGCCTGGTGGGCTGCAGTCCATGGGGTCGTGAAGAGTCGGACACAACTGAGCGACTTCACTTTCACTTTTCACTTTCATGCATTGGAGAAGGAAATGGCAACCCACTCCAGTGTTCTTGCCTAGAGAATCCCAGGGACGGGGGAACATAGTGGGCTGCCATTTATGGGGTCGCACAGAGTCGGACATGACTGAAGCGACTTAGCAGCAGCAGCAGCAGCCCCTCTGGGAGCTATGAGAGGTGACTTAGAGAGAGTCAAGTTCAGAGGAGAGCATTCTGATTGCCTAGGAACTAGGTGTGTCATGTTTCTGGCCTCCACCCAGCACCTTAGTCTCTAAGCATCGGTAGAAAGAAGGAGAATGAGATCTTAGGAGTCTTTAGAGTTCAGAGAGGATCCGAAGCAGAAAAGTGGCTGAGATAATGAAAAGGACTTGAGTTTGACTGAATGTCCTTCTGAGAGAGCCTCGGAGTTTTATAACCAGATTGGATTGCAGAATTCATTGGACTGGACTAACATCTCAGTAGGCAAGAGATGGAAAATGTGATGTCTTTTTTTTTTTTTAGTGGTTCAGGTTTCTGAACAGAATGTGCAGCTGTGAGAATAAAGCTGTGTTTCGAGATGATGGAGAAGAGATTCTTCATCCAGGCTGACAATTATGATGATTTTCTTATTATAAAAATAATATATCTTTCCCACAGAAAATACACTTTGTCATGGTTCTTGGTTTTTCTGTATTTTTGGCCTTTCATTTCAGTTTATTTGGGGAATTAAATAGAGAAGATGGGGGTCTCTTGTTGCTTAATCCCTCAGTTGTGTGCAACACCCCAAGGACTGTAGCCTGCCTGGTTCCTCTGTCCATGAGATTTCCCAGACAAGGATACTGGAGTGGGGTGCCATTTCCTTCTTCAGTTGATCTTCCTGACCCAGGGATCAAACCCGTGTCTCCTGCCTTGCAGACGGACTTATTACCATCTGAGCTACACCAGATGACTTTCACTGCTCTATTGAGCCCATGTGCACAAGTAAGACTGCCTTGATTTTTGGTGACTAAGAGAATCAAAAGGTATTTAAAATTTTATTCATTTATTTTTGGCTGCCCTGGGTCTTTGCTGATGGGCCAAGGCTTTCTCTAGTTGGGGGGGTGGGGTGGGGGCTACGCTTCCCTGCGGCGCATGGGCTTCTCATTGCAGTGGCCTCTCTTGCTGCAGAGTGCAGGCTCTGAGCACCAGGCTTCAGTCACTGTGGCTCACCCATTCAGTTGCTCTGCAGCATGTGACATCTTCCAGGACCAGGGATCACACTTGTGTCCCATGCACTGGCAGGCAGATTTTTATCCACTGCGCCACCAGGGAAGTCCTCAAAATGTAATTTTTGAGGAGCTCCATTAAGGGACACTATCTATGTGGAAAAGTAGAAAAGGAGCAGGTATTGACCGTGTCCACCATAGGAAGACAGATCATTTCTTTAGAATGGCTCCATGGAACCCTTCTGAATTCCCTATGGGGAGAAGACATGGCAACTTTTCTTGGCTGAATTCATATACTTGGAGCTTGATGAACTGAGGATGATGAAGGCTGTTTAGGGATGTTAGAGCTAACTCCTTCTATTCAGTGATGGCACATAAGTGGATCGTGTCATCCAAGAAAGGATGACTCAGAAGGCCAGCAAGTCACAGAAAGATTAATGATACCCTGGAGCCCAGAGGTTTTGGATAGCCTGACTGGCATAAGGGTGCATGGTGTTCTGAGCCCTTACTGTATTCAAGGAAAATGCATCGATCTAAAATGCCTCACTTAATCCTCGCAAGAACCCTACTGCTTTCATTTCATAGAGGAGTAAACCAAGGCTTCAAGTTATTTAATAACTTTCTCGAAGTCTCTGAATAAGTGAGTAACAATCCAGCCCAATAACCTTGATCTTAATGAGTTTTTTAATATTTGGCTGTGTTATGTGTAGTCTGGAATGTGATGTTGCTGTCACATCATATTTTAATCTAGAAGCAAAGTTATATCCCCCAGAGATCTAGATGGTTATAAATGCAGATTTTAAAATAAATCCAGATTTTAAAATAAATCCAGATTCAAGATGGGAGTTTCCTATTGCATAGTTCGGTGTCAAGCACAGAAGGGATAGAGCAGTCTTTAGATTTCAGGTATATAGCTAATGATAATAAGTACCAGGAAGAAGAGCTTCCTTGGTAGCTCCGATGGTAAAGAATCTGCCTGCAATGCAGGAGACCCCCTCCTCCCATCTTGAACTGTTTCTTTAAGATAGAATTTTCAGAACCAGAATTTAAGAATAATGTTAATGTGTAGCCTTAATATTCTTTACAGTTATTTCTCAAATGTTGGAACCAATTAATATCCTCACTAGTGTATATGAAGATATGGATGGAATTAAATATTTACTAACATTTGGATCACCATTTTTGCATCAAAAAAAGTGGCCTCTTACTTTGGGGTACATTTCCACCCATCCACCCCCCAATTTCTGATGTGGCTGTACATTGTTTTCAAATGTATTTGTATTTTTTGATTTGTGGGAGAATGTAAGTGTTTTTAAAAATTTTTAAATCTAATCCATAGAAGATAAATACATTGTAAGGACATTGTCATATTTGTTGCAAAAATATTAATAATAAATTTAACTAAAAACTTCACGCAAGAAATGGAGATTGCTTTAGAGAACACTTAATACTGAAATAGCAGGATAGAAGAAATGAAGTCAGTACCTGCAAGAAATAAACATCTCTGCTGTCAGTTTACTCTATCTGCTTAATTTTTCAGATTTTTATCTTGTGTGTATATGGCTTTCTCCTCACCTCCTCCCCACCCTCCAATTTTGAGGTGTGACTTCTCCTGTAAGTGGGATTTAAAGTATAAACACGTGGTGATCACCTTTGATCCCATCTTCATCTCTCTTTCCTCTCCCTCAAGACTCCTCTGACACCTAAAGTATCAGAACATGCACAGGACAGGCCTGTGAACCACCTGCCACCAGAGAGAGAGCATTTGAGAAGAAATCATGTGTAGATAGAGGCTGTTTCCTTCTGTCTCTTAAACGACCACATCTTAGATTCTGTCTGCAGTATAGGCTCAATGTCCAGGCCATTTAAGTGCATACAATTAGCATTGTGCAGTTGAAGAATTCCTCCAAAGGGACTAGGAGGAGCCTCTCTCCATGAATATCTCAGTGGAATATTTTATGTGGAATGGAGGGGAAGTGCAGATCCTACCATTATAAGCAAGGCAGAATGCTAAAGACAGTGACATAAAATATTTGTACAAAATCTGTTTTACATGGCCGTATTCTGCCACATGAGAAAGCTATATGCTCATTCATTCATTCATTCATTCAGCACACGCACACTCACACACACGCACACTCACACACACACACAGCACTTCCTGTGCAGGCAATTGCAGGTAAGTGCAGGGGTAGATCAAAGGCATGTTTCCTATTGCAGCTCACAGTTTAATAGAGGAGACCAGACAAGTAAATACATATTGGTGCACTATAACCTTAATGGGGATTCCCTGGTGACTTAGACGGTAAATAATCTGTCTGCAATGCACAAGACCAAGGTTCATTCCCTGGATCAGGAAGATGCCCTGGAGGAGAAAATGGCAGACCATCCCACTCTTCTCGCCTAGAGAATTCCATGGATAGAGAAGCCTGGAGAGCTACAGTCCATGGGGTTGCAAAGAGTTGGACATGACTGAGTGACTAACACATTAACATAACACATATAACCTTAATGATGACCTTTGCAACCTAACATAGCTCAATTAGAATCCTAGCCTGGGGGACCTCCCTGGTGGTCCAGTGGTTACAAATACACCTTGCTGTACAGGGGACTTGGGTTTGATCCCTGATCAGAGAACTAAGATCCCATAGGCTGTGGAGCAGCTAAGTTCACTCGCCACAACTACTGAGTCTGTGTGCCACAAGGACAGAGTCCAGGAGACCTAAGAAAGATCCTGCAGGCCATAACTAAGACCTAAGGCAGCCAAATAAATAAATGGATAAATATTTTTTCAAAAAACACTCCTAGCCTGGGAAACTCACTGACTCTGTGACCTTGGGCTTAAATTTTCTGAGACTTCAATTCATCATTTGTGATATGTGGATAACAACTTGTATCATTAAGGAGTTTCTACCAGGATTAAATGCATAATAGCAACTTTAGGGACTGTATTCAAAAGGCACTTAATAGATGATTGAAAATCAAGTTATGTCCAAAGTACAATGGTAATTCAGAAAAGATGCTCAACAAGAAAAAGCATCCCAAAGAGAGGATATTTAAACTGGATTTTGAGGGAAATGCAGGCTTTTGCTAAGTAGGTAAGGCAGAGAGGCAACTGCAGATGAGAGAGATGAGCACGCACATTATCTGAGAACTACGAAACTACAACCAATTTGTGCCAATATTTGAAAGGAGGCATCTGGTAAAGGTAGAAAGTCACCAGGGGAGTGGCTGATTTGGTGTTAGGAGGCTTCACATAGGGTTATGGTCCATGAACTAGCCCATTAGGTTGAGCAAGCCTAGGAACTCTATTTTTACCAGTGTACTGTCACAGGCTTACATCTTCAGAGACTCACATTAGCCCAAGTCCTGATAGACTGAGGTCTGGGGTTGGGCCATCTGAAAGTGGCTTCTCAGCTAAGATAGCCTGAGGTACACTTCTCCCTGATAAGCAGGGTCTAAGGGATGCTAGTGTTCTCTCTCTTTCCTGGACAGACATGTCACCAAGTCAAAGAATGCCTCCCTGAATCTTTGTCATGCTGATTAATGACTGCCCCTTCTGGTTGAAAATAGAATCCAAACTTCTTGAGATTGTCAAACCATTCATTAGCTGTTGTTGTTCAGTCATTCAGTCATGTCTGACTCTTGCAACCCCATGGATTGCAGCACACCAGGCTTCCCCGTCCTTCCCTATCTCCTGGAGTTTGCTCAAACTCATGTCCATTGAATTGGTGATGCCATCCAACCATCTCATCCTCTGTCGTCCCCTTCTCCTCCTGCCCTCAGTCTTTCCCAGCACCAGGGTCTTTTCCAGTGAGATGGCTCTTTGCATCAGGTAGCGAAAGTATTGGAGCTTCAGCATCAGCCCTTCCAGTGAATATTCAGGGTTGATTTCCTTTAGGATGAACTGGTTTGATCACCTTGCAGTCCAAGGGACTCTCAAGAGTCTTTCCCAACACCACAATTCGAAAGCATCGATTCTTTGGGACTCAGCTGTCTTTATGGTCCAGCTTGCTCACCCATACATGACTACTGGAAAAAGCACATCTTTGACTGTTTGAATCTTTGTCGGCAAAACAATGTCTCTGCTTTATAATATGCTGTCTACGTTTGTCATAGCTTTTCTTCCAGGGAGCAAGTGTCTTTTGATTTTGTTTAGACATTCATTTAGGTGATGGTTATGTCTTGCTTGCATCTGAAGGACAGTCAGTGCCCTGCAGATGACCCTATGTGTCTTTGTTCTAAGCTTTCAGCCTGTGCATCACTGAATGCACACTTACTAAAACAGTGTCTGTCCACACTGGCACTCAGCAAATATGCCCAACAAATGAACAAGTAATTGCGTTCCCTCTACTCCGATTTTATACCAAAACTTTCAGAAGGCTATCTTTTGGCTAGCTGGGGTGACCTCACTCTTGACCTCTTTTCCTCCATATACCTCCTATAACCCTGGTGGACCTAGAATTTAGAGAATATGAGGGTGTGGAGACTGATGGCAGATGGAGGGCAAGAAGACTAGGGTATACACTCTTGTATTGTAAGCCAAGGAATGACCATCAGAGGCCTAAGTTTATTGTTCCTTCCTGTTCTTCTCAGAAACAACTATCTTTTTTTTCTGTAGTTCTAGCTTCTGTAACAGATAAACTCTCAGTTGTAGAGTTTTTAACATTATTAAGTTGGATTTTCACTCACTCCTAATCCCGGGTGTGTGTTTGGTGGGTGTCTTCCATGCAGTGATTCAGGGATCCAAGCTCTTTCCATTATGCTTTGCCACCCGTGAGAGCAGTAGTTGTTGTTGTTCAGTTGATAAGTTGTGTCTGACTCTGCAACTCCATGGACTGCAGCACTCCAGGCTTCCCCATCCTTCCTTATCTCCTGGAGTTTGCTCAAACTCATGTCCATTGAGTTGGTGATGCCATCAAACCATCTCATCCTCTGTTGTCCCCTTCTCCTCCTGCCCTCAATCTTTCCCAGCATCAGGGTCTTTTCCAGTGAGTTGGCTGTTTGTATCAGGTGGCCAAAGGATTGAAGCTTCAGCATCAGTTTTTCCAGTGAATATTCAGGGTTGATTTCCTTTAGGATTGACTGGTTTGATCTTCTCGCAGTCCAAGGGGCTCTCAAGAGTCTTCTCCAGCACCATAATACAAAAGCAGCAATTTTTTGTCACTCAGCCTCCTTTATGGCCCAGTTCTCACATCCATACACGACTACTGGAAAAAGCATCACTTTGACTATACGAATCTTTGTCTGCAAAATGATGTCTCTGCTTTTTTTTTTTTTTCCTTTTTTTTTTATTAAATTTTAAAATCTTTAATTCTTACATGTGTTCCCAAACATGAAACCCCCTCCCACCTCCCTCCCCATAACATCTCTGTGGGTCATCCCCATGCACCAGCCCCAAGCATGCTGTATCCTGCGTCAGACATAGACTGGCGATTCAATTCTTACATGATAGTATACATTATAGAATGCCATTCTCCCAAATCATCCCGCCCTCTCCCTCTCTCTCTGAGTCCAAAAGTCCGTTATACACAGCTGTGTCCTTTTTCCTGTCTTGCATACAGGGTCGTCATTGCCATCTTTCTAAATTCCATATATATGTGTTAGTATACTGTATTGGTGTTTTTCTTTCTGGCTTACTTCACTCTGTATAATCGGCTCCAGTTTCATCCATCTCATCAGAACTGATTCAAATGAATTCTTTTTAACGGCTGAGTAATACTCCATTGTGTACATGTACCAAAGCTTTCTTATCCATTCATCTGCTGATGGACATCTAGGTTGTTTCCATGTCCTGGCTATTATAAACAGTGCTGCGATGAACATTGGGGTACATGTGTCTCTTTCAATTCTGGTTTCCTCGGTGTGTATACCCAGCAGTGGGATTGCTGGGTCATAAGGTAGTTCTATTTGCAATTTTTTAAGGAATCTCCACACTGTTCTCCATAGTGGCTGTACTAGTTTGCATTCCCACCAACAGTGTAGGAGGGTTCCCTTTTCTCCACACCCTCTCCAGCATTTATTGCTTGCAGATTTTTGGATCGCAGCCATTCTGACTGGTGTGAAGTGGTACCTCATTGTGGTTTTGATTTGCATTTCTCTGATAATGAGTGATGTTGAGCATCTTTTCATGTGTTTGTTAGCCATCCGTATGTCTTCTTTGGAGAAATGTCTATTTAGTTCTTTGGCCCATTTTTTGATTGGGTCGTTTATTTTTCTGGAATTGAGCTGCATAAGTTGCTTGTATATTTTTGAGATTAGTTGTTTGTCAGTTGCTTCATTTGCTATTTTCTCCCATTCAGAAGGCTGTCTTTTCACCTTGCGTATATTTTCCTTTGTTGTGCAGAAGCTTTTAATTTTAATTAGATCCCATTTGTTTATTTTTGCTTTTATTTCCAGAATTCTGGGAGGTGGATCATAGAGGATCCTGCTGTGATTTATGTCTGAGAGTGTTTTGCCTATATTCTCCTCTAGGAGTTTTATAGTTTCTGGTCTTACATTTAGATCTTTAATCCATTTTGAGTTTATTTTTGTGTGCGGTGTTAGAAAGTGATCTAGTTTCATTCTTTTACAAGTGGTTGACCAGTTTTCCCAGCACCACTTGTTAAAGAGATTGTCTTTACTCCATTGTATATTCTTGCCTCCTTTGTCAAAGATAAGGTGTCCATATGTGTGTGGATTTATCTCTGGGCTTTCTATTTTGTTCCATTGATCTATATGTCTGTCTTTGTGCCAGTACCATACTGTTTTGATGACTGTGGCTTTGTAGTAGAGCCTGAAGTCAGGCAAGTTGATTCCTCCAGTTCCATTCTTCTTTCTCAAGATTGCTTTGGCTATTCGAGGTTTTTTGTATTTCCATACAAATCTTGAAATTATTTGTTCTAGTTCTGTGAAAAATATGGCTGGTAGCTTGATAGGGATTGCGTTGAATTTGTAAATTGCTTTGGGTAGTATACTCATTTTCACTATATTGATTCTTCCAACCCATGAACATGGTATATTTCTCCATCTATTAGTGTCCTCTTTGATTTCTTTCATCAGTGTTTTATAGTTTTCTATATATAGGTCTTTAGTTTCTCTGCTTTTTAATATGCTGTCTAGGTTTGTCATAGCTTTTCTTCCAAAGAGCACAAGTCTTTTATTTTCATGGCTGCAGTCACCAACTGCAGTGATTTTGGAGCCCAAGAAAATAAAATCTGCCACTGAATCCAAGCTTTTTCCATCTACACTCTGCCACCTTGAGAGAGGTACTTATTTATATATATTAAAAATTCTGAGTCCAGCGGGATCAGTACTATGCGAAGCATGTATGAAATGCACATTCCTGGGTCCTCAAGCAGAATCTCTTGGGATGGGGCCCAGCCATCTGTGTGTTAACAAACCATCCTGGTGATTTTGATAAACACTAATGATTTAGAACCACATTGCCAAAGGAAAGGGCTTCCCTAGTGGCTCAGATGTTAAAGAACCTGCCTGCAATGCAAGAGACCCCAGTTCAATCTCTGGGTCAAGAAGATCCTCTGGAGAAGGAAATGGCAACCCACTCCAGTATTCTTGCCTGGAGAATCCCATGGACAGAGGAGCCTGATGGGCTCCAGTGCTTGGGTTGCAAAGAGTGGGACACGACTGAGCGACTAAGCGTGCAGGCTAAAGGAAGGTGGTGTAATTTTAGTGACTTGAGTTGGAACTCGTTCCAAAGAGATAATGTTGCTATGAGAAATTAGATGCAGTAGGAATGGTAATTGTGCCATTATTTAACAATTTTTGTGTGTGTTCCTACTGTGTGTCAGACCCCATGTTAGGCACTGTAGATATCGTTTCAGTTACCTATTACTCTTCTACTTCAGACACTTTGGATTAAATAGGCTTTCACTGGCTTCCCAGGGTACTTAGGCTGTTATCCTATTAATGGATGTTCAGGCAATTAATAGATATTTATCAAAAGAAAATGATGAATGATAAGTGAATCGTTTTGCCCTCTTGGGATACTGATTTCTCACTTGGAAAAGAGGGAACTGGATTGCCAAGTTAATCCCTTGGGTGCCTTTCAGAGGTATTCTAACAAAATACATCTCTAATATTTCGGAGGAAATCCCCTTAATAGGTAGACTTCTTGGCTTTTGGTGCTGCCTAGGGTCACAGAAAATGTTTAAAATATTCTGAGGACTTCCCTGGTGGTCCAGTGGTTAAGAATTCACCTTCCAATGCAGAGGACATGGGTTCAATCCCTGGTCAGGGAACTAAGATTCCATATACCAAGGGACAACCAAGCCAGAGTGCCACAAGTAGAGAGAAGCCTGAATGCCACAACCAAGAACCACTGCGCTCCAGGGAAAATCCCACGTGCAGTGACTAAGACCCGACAAAGCCGAAAAAATAAAGAATCAGAGATTTACAAATTAAAATAATTCTTTAAAAAAAGAGAGAGAGAATGTTCTGGTTCAAAGCCCATCCACCGTGAGAAAGGGGGTTTCCTAGCTTAAGATAATAGTAATAAGGTTAATGGTAATAATAACTAGAGTTGACAATCAGTGGTCACTGCCTAAGAAGCAGGCATTTTACATGCATTATTTTACAGAGTCCTCACGACCTCTGCAGTAGTTACTATGGTTTATCTGTCATAGAGATCAGGTTACCAAGATTGGGAGGTTCAACAAATTGACCAAAGTCACGCATTTAGTCAGCGGTAGGATTGGCGGAGCCTGGTGGGCTGCCGTCTATGGGGTGGCACAGAGTCGGACACGACTGCAGCGACTTGGCAGCAGCAGCAGCAAGATTGGGATTCCAGTTCAGGCTTTGTGTATTTCTAAAGCCTGGGTGCTTAACTTCCAGCTTAAACTGTGAAACCCACTTGAAGCTTCTGACAATGGACATAAACCTGGAGGCTATGGTGGGAAGGAACTGGATTAGAGCGGGAAGAATGTTCTTTATTAAAGCTTCTGTAGCATATTGAGAGCAGATGCGAGAAGTAGCAAGAGAGAGGGAGGCCCTTTGGGAAAGTTTCACAAGAAGAATGGAATTTCTATACCCGACGGAGCCAGGTTCAGGCATTTACACGCCCAGCCTACAGACTATATGGCTTTGGACAAATTAATTAACGTTTATGAGCTTTACAAGCATGTGGTCTGTAAAAGAAGGGTGATGCCTTTAATGACTGTCTCGCATGGCCATTAGGAAGGTCCGGTGAAAATAATACGGTGTACATGAAAATGGTACCTGTGGAAGGCGTTCTTAGAAAGTAGAGCGGTGTTCCAGACCTTCTCACAAAGCCATGGACATTGTCAGGGCAGGTTGGAAAAGGAGATACCGGAGGTGGGCTTGAGAATTTGTACAAATTCCATGGAGAGATGAGAAAAGAACAGTCACTGCAGAGAAAGACTAGCTTGGGCAGAGACGTGGAGGCGTGTAGCAACACGATGTATCTGGCAAATAGAAACTGACTCGCTTTAGTGGAAGAATGAGATGCAGCTGGGGATGAGCAGAAGCTAGGGACAAAGACAAACAAAGCATAGTGATGCTTCTGATATTTTCCCCAAGAATGAAGTACCAGTGTGCTTATACTGAAATGAAAACAAAAAAAATGTTTTTAAAATAACATACATGTTTTGTCCGTACCATGCATCATGTGGGATTTTAGTTCCCCAGCCAGGGGTCAGACCCACATCCGCTGCAGTAGAAGCTCAGAGTTTTAACCACTGGGCCACCAGGGAAGTTCCCCAAACAAAAACATTGGTGCAGCCTAAGTGAGAAAATGTTTTGTGCCAATTCTCTGCAAGCTGCAGGGCACCAGTCCAAACATTAGTTATCGCTTTTGCTACCAGTGTTGTCAAGTTACAGCAACCCAGGGCCTCGCCATCCTTGAAAGACTGCACGTCATTTAAAATTGTCACAGGAAATGCTGGGGGGGGGGGGGGTGGGAAGGATCTAAGGGGAGGAGGGAAGCCATCTCCTTCCAAACTGAGGATGATTTATTATGGTGAGTAATCAATAGTAGTAGGTCCACATCAATTTTATATCTAATTTAAAATTTTGAGGTCTCAATGTGCTCATTAAAGAATATAATGGATTTACATATTTTAATTATGTTTTATGGATTGTGAACATAATGTAATTAAGAGACTTTTCAGGAGGCATGATGAATGAACAGGGTGGCCCAGCATATGGCTGGAGACGCCACGCTGAGTGAACTCGGGTGAAGTGGAGACCAGCCCCACGGCTGACGGCCCAGGTCAGTGCGTCAGGACAATATTCGCAGTGATGGCAGCCTAGTGATCCTCCTTCTCTGGCCCCTCTCTCGTCTGTCTGCCCCTCGTCCTCTGCTGCTGCCTGAATTTACGGCTCTATCAGCTCTTTTATTTTATTTTTTAAATATGGTTTAAAAAAACCCAGACATCCCTAGTGGTCCAGTGGTTAAGAATCTGCCTGCCAATGCAGGGGACATGGGTTCTATCCATGGTTGGGAAAGATCCCAAGTGCCAGCTAAGGCTGTACATCACAACTAATGAAGCCTGTGAGCCCTAGAGCCCGCAAGCTGCAAAACTAAGAGAGAGGAAAAAAAATATTTTTAAAGCCCCATGTAACATAGAACTCTTGGGCAATAAGGAGATCAAACCAGTCAATCCTAAAGGAAATCAGCTCCGAATATTCATTGAAAAGACTGATGCTGAAGCTGAAGCTCCAATACTTAGGCCACCTGATTCAAAAAGCTAATTCACTGGAAAAGACCCTGATGCTGGGAAAGATTGAGGTCAAGAGGAGAAGGGGGCGACAGAGGATGAGATGGCTGGATGGCAACAGTGATTCAATGGACATGAATTTCAGAAAACTCCAGGAGTTGGTGAAGGAAAGGGAAGCCCGGTGTGCTACAGTTCACGGTGTCGCAAGAGTCAGACACACTTAGCAACTGAACAACAACAATGTAGAACCCACCATCTCAACCATTTCTAAGTGTACAGGTAGTGGTGGTAGGCATATTCACATTATTGGGCCACAGATCTCCAGAAGTCTTTTCATCTTGCAAAACTGAAACTCTGTACCCATTAAGCAACAAACCCTTGTTCGCCCCTACCTCCCTCCCTGGCACTCACCCTGCGACTTTCTGTGTCTATGAACTTGACTGTTCTAGGTGCTTCGGGTAAGTGGAATTATTCAGTATTTGTCCTTTTGTGTGTGACCGGCTTATTTCACTCAGCATCCTGTCCTCAAGATTCACCAATGTTGCAGCACCTGACAGGATTCCCTTCCCTTTAAGGCTGAATAATTTGTATTCGTTGTATGTATATGCCACATTTTCTTTATCCATTCATTTCTTTCTTTTCTTTCAGCCATGCCCCAAAGTGTGTGTATGATCTTGGTTCCCTCAACCAGGGATTGAACCCCTGTCCCCTGCTGTGGAATCCCAGAGTCTTAACCACTGAACTGCCAGGGAAGTCGCTATCCATTCATCCTTTGGGGGACATTTAATAGCATGGTTCTCTGCACGGTTATTATGCCTCTCAACTTGCTCCCAGCCCCTATCTCAGGATTCCTGGGACTCACATCAGCCCACAGAGGGCCGTTCCAGGATGGCCAGGTCACTCCCCGATTTAAAATCTGTTGATGGTTGCCGCTCTTTGGTGTAGTTTCGGCTGCTCTCTGGCTTCCCCCGGGGCTGAGTGGTAAGCAGAGTATCTGCCTGCAATGGAGGAGCCACAGGAGATGTGGGTTCGATCCCTGGGTCGGGAAGATCCCCTGCAGGTGGGCATGGCCACCCACTCCAGGATTCTTGCCTGGAGGATCCCAGGGACAGGAGAGCTTGGCGGGCTACAGAACATAGGGTTGCAAATCGTCATAGTCAGACATGACGGAAGCAGCTTACCATGCACGCATGCATGCACGCTGCTCTCGCCATCTGGCCCCTTTGCCTGCAGTTCTGACCCCCTTCAGCCATGCAGTCCCCCTGTCCAGGCTCAGCCACTCTATCCAGCGTTCACCATTTTCATCCTCGTTTGCACCTTCACACTTTTGCATATCTGATGTCTGTGCCTGGAATGACTGAGTCCACTACCTGTGAGGCCCTTCTGGATTCACCAACTTCCAGGTCATCTCCTAACCAAACCAAGAAGAGTCTAGGACAAGGGTTGCTCAACTATGGCCAATGGGCCAATCTGGCTCTCTGCCTGTTTTTATAAAGTTTTATTGGGACCCAACCATGCCCAGAGTTTCATTGCTTAAGCATTGTCTGCAGCTGTTCTCCCACTGTAATTCAAAGCTCTTTTTTCTTTTCCTTTTTTAAAATGTTTTTGGCTGCATCCCATGGTGTGTGGAATCTTTGTTCCCCAGTCAGGGATTGAACCCACACCCTCGCAGAGGAAGCACAGAATCTTTACTGCAGGACTGCCAGGGAAGTTCCCAATTTAACCCTCTTTAAAGAAAACACTTGCTGACCCCTGCTCCAGGCCACGTCTTATGTTCAAATCCATCTTTGCTATTTCCTACCTATGACCTTGGGTAAGTCAACATTTCTGAAATGGGGTAATGATGATAATAATTTATAGCTTTGCTTATTATTATTACTACCACTTTCCAGCTGTATTGCGCAGACTGAGCTAATAGCTGTGAAGCCCTTGGTACACAATTACCAGCATGGCTGTTAAGGCCACGAAAGCATCTATTTTGGTTTGTAGTCAAAAACAGACCCAGCACAATCCCAAGCAGCGGCTTCAGCCCAGACTTTTCTTCCCTTGAAAGCAGCACGGTAAGTACAGAGTGTGAATTTTGGCATTTAAAAATTAGGGTCCAAAATTCAGATCACACCTATTTTTACAGTGAACTTGAGAACTTTCCTTATGTCTCAGATGGTAAAGAAACTGCCTGCAATGCAGGAGAACCAGGTTCGACCCCTGGGGTGGGCAGATCCCCTGGAGAAAGGCATGGCAACCCTCTCCAGTATTCTTGCCTGGAGAACTCCGTGGACAGAGAAGCCTGACAGGCTATCGTCCATAGGGTTGTAAAGAATCCGACACGACTGAAGCAACTGAGCACGTACATTATGGGCGAAAAGCCTACTGCACTGGTGGAAGCAGAAAGCAGACGCTCAGAAGAGGGCTCTTCCTTTATCCCTCCTCCCGTCCGCTTTCTAAGGCTGAAATTCACAGTTCATGGCTCTGATCGCTGGCTTGGCTCAGTTATCTTTACGACACCCTTCTGCCTTTGGCATGAATCCTGAGTGGGCTCTTGGGCTCTGCCCTGAGAGTGCTCCCTCTGCGTCTCCACAGTCCTGTGCATTTCCTGTGCAAATCATCTACTCATTCATATTGACCTGCAGAATCTTATCCGTTTTCTTTCCTGCCAATTACTATTGGCCTCTAGGGGGCGCTCAAGACTTCATCATTGTTACCGGCCTGGGTCAAAGGCAAAGATACTGAGTCAGAGTCAGCTAACCTACTTGTAAAGATCTGCTGATTGAAGGGAGAGACACCAGGTGGGGTGGATGTCAGGGAAGAGGGTAAACCTTGGCTTCTGAAGGCTTTTTCTCAGTTAAAATTATACGTTTTGGGGATTTTCTTTTCTTCGTTTCATGTTTGGCTCTGGGGGCACTCATTTGAAGGTGTTTCTCAACTTGGTTGGAGGCATATCCACTCTTTATCCTGCCCCCATTCCGCATTAGAAAGATAGGTGCTACAGAACAGCCTGGTGAGCACGAGTTCGCAGGCTACTAGCTACTCCAGAACATTTGCAGAAACATTCCCAGCCCAGAAAAGTGTTCCTTCCTTTTCTTTGCCTCAGATCATCTTTAGCATGGGAAGTCTTTCTTGCGAGCCAGAAGTGGCATCTTACAGAAAAGAGACCACGTTGGCCACTGAGCCTTGGGTCCTTGTTCAATCTGAGCAAAAACATCCTATAATGGAGAAACCGTCCGATCCAATTTATCTGGTGGCTACGCTGGTGTTAGTAGAAATAAAATGTTTTATATAGCCTGACATTTCCTTCTGTCTCCTGAGGATGACTTAAGCCACGGTTCTTGGTTGGTCAAGGACTTAGGGTACCGATCTCTTAGCTCACTCATGCTCTCTGTTGTGCCTTGCAATCTTGGAAGAAAACGAAAGGATGGTTCTATGCAGGGAGGATTATTGTCACAAGGGCACCAGGGAAACAGGTTAAGTCAGAACTGAGTTTTGAGTGGGGAGGGGAGTTGTCAAGTGGAAAGCATGGGAGAATCATCCCGCCACATGGGAATAGCAGGAACACGGGGTGAGAGACTGGGCCATGATGTATTGATGCGAAAGATGATCGCCCCTTGGGGTCTAAAGGAGTCGTGGGAGATAAAGCTAGAAGGGAGTGGCTTTCACATCATGGTGAGGGTGGTATTCATCCTTTCAACAAGTATTTTTTGAGCACCTATCACATATAATGGGGGCTCCCCTGGTGGCTCAGCCATAAAGAATCAGCCTGTAATGCAAGAGATGCAGGAGGCTTGGGTTCGATCTCTGGGTTGGGAAGATCCCCTGGAGGAGAGCATGGTAACCCACACCAGTATTTTTGCCTGGAGAATCCCATGGATGGAGGAGCCTGGCAGGCTACAGCCCACAGATTGCATAGCATTGCCTTCAGGTCGGACGATACTGAAGCGCCTGAGCTCACGTGCATCGGGTATAGTGTTCTAGGGGCTATGAGTATCTGAGTATTCTTTGCCTCCAAGGAGTGTGAATTCCACTATGCAGTCTGTGGGTGATTACATCCATCCAACGGTATTGAGGAGCAGTTAGAGACAGTGTGAAGTCAAATGGTTATGTGATCAGAACTCTGGTTCATAAACATTGCTGATGCTGGTGGAAAGGCTGGACTGGAAGAGGGTAGAGATTCAGACTTGGGAGTCAGGAGGGAATTGCAGAGTCAGGAAGAGGAGCTGGAAAGAGGGATGTAAGAAGTAGTACTCAGGGACTTCCCTGATGTCCAGTGGTTTAGACTCAGCACTTAAAAGGCAGGGGGCTCAGGTCCAATCCCTGGCTGGGGAACTAAGATCCCACATGCCATGTGATGTGGCCAAAAAATAAAACAGAGTCACACAGCTCAAAAATTAAAAAAAAATAATAATTTAAAAGTTTTAAATAAAAGAGGTAGTTCTCAGAGAAGGGGGAGCAGGGCTGAGAGTCTGTGGTGGGCAAATGGAGGGAGGGAAGCTTCAAGGAAGGAGTGGCTGAAGGTAGCATATTCCATGGAGAGAGCTGATCCAGAGACAGGTGGAAAAGACATTGGTGGTTGAGGTGGTGATGACGTCATCATTCTTGAGGGAGCAAAGACCTGATTGCCGCAGACTGAGGAATCAGTGGGGAAATGAGGGCAACAGGGACACTGGAGAGCTATGTCTTCAAGAAGTTGGGTAAGGAAGGGAGGGGGGTTAAGCTGGTGGCTGGAGGGACAGGAAGAAGAAAAGGTAGAATTTTTTTTAATGGAAAGTGACTTGGAAAGCACTGCCTTTAATGGAAAGCATTGCCTTCCCAATGAAGCCTTTTCTGTGTCACCAAGTGGAAGTGTTAATAAAACTTTTGTTTTCTCAAGTAGGTCTTCTCCATTGCTGGCAACAGCAGTCAGAGCAAGGTTCTCAGGGGACATCTTGCTCTCCTGTCTGTCTAAGGTATTATGATATGTGGCAAGAATATCTGTAAGCACTGTGATATCTGGGGTGTTGGATACGCTCTCTGAAAAAAAATATTTGTTATGCAGAAGAGTGGCCTTTGTCACTAATGGAAATCAAGACAGATGGAAACCCCATTTCTTGACTTTCATGGGCATCTAAATCTCTGCCTAGGTGACAGTGGGCCAGCCACTTACTCTGAGTCTCAAAGTCCTTATTTAGACAACAGCAACAATACGTCTCCAATACTTTGGCCACCTATTGCAAAGAGCCAAATTATTGGAAAAGACCCGGGAGCTGGGAAAGATTGAGGGCAAGAGAAGAGGGGCACAGGGGATAAGATGGTTAGATAGCATCACGGACTCAATGGACATGAGTCTGAGTAAGCTCCAGGAGATAGTGAAGGACAAGGGAAGCCTGGCATGCTGCAGTCTATGAGGTCGCAAAGAGTCAGCATGACTTACCAACCAAACAACAACAGCAACAATATGTCATCACAGGATATTTTGGACACTCACATTCTGCACCATGAATTTTCTTGGAACCAGCACAGTTAGAGACACTCAATAACCATTAGCCCTCTCTTCCCCACACCCTCCTGCCATGTGATTGCCGTGCATTTGATGACTTTGGCCTGAGCCAACTCCCTTAACAAATGTTTCCACCTTAGATTGAAATTAATTCAAAGACAGAGACCAGGAACACATCCTGTAAGGGACTAAGAAAATGGCATTAATTTTGTAAATTAATAAATATGCAAATGGAAGCTTTGTGTGGAATCGGCTGTATAAGCAGGAAGTAAATTGTGTTGTAAATTATGCATTGCCATATGGAGCGGATCCCCTTGACTTAGCATGCAAGGCAGGGAATGCTGGAGCGGACCCTGCCATAATGGTTTCTGAGAGTGACTGGCATGCGGGTTCAACAGCAGCCCCGGGTGCTGAGTCACGCAGCTGGCTCTGGGGACGGGGAGGGGGCAGTGGAAGCCCCGCGGTGAGCAGGCTGCTACCCTGATCTAGGAACTGAGAATGATCTAGGGACGACCATCCTGCTGCCACCAAGAGGATGGGCAACCTTGAGCTCCTGGGGGACAGCCCTGGGTGCGCTGAGCACTCTGCCAGAGGCTACAGGCTGGGAGGGCTCTCCGGGCTGCCAGAGTCTTGGCTGATGGCACCACAGTCCCAACTCTGAGGCAGGTGTGACTGGCCTGGCGAGATGTGCCTGGCTGCTGGATTGATCCATCAATCATGAAGAAACAAATAGTCTGAGAACCATCCAAGTGTTCCACGTTGTGCTACAGAGAGGCTGGAGGGCAGTGCTTCCCTCTGATGATGATTCAGCAGAATCATCCAGGGAGCTTTTCAAAAATAGATTCCTGGGCTTCTCGCTCCAAAATTCTGCGGCAGCAAATCTGGGCTGGGACCTAGAAGCTGGTTTTCAAACTCCCAGGTAATTCTGGTGATCAGTTGTGCTGTGCTGTGCTCAGTCGCTCAGTCGTGTCCAACTCTGCGACCCCATGGACTGTAGCCCGCCAGGCTCCTTTGTCCATGGGGATTCTCCAGGCAAGAGTACTGGGGTGGGTTGCCATGCCTTCCTGCAGGGCATCTTCCCAACCCACGTCTCCCACATTGCAGGCTGATTCTTTACCATCTGAGCCAAAAGGGAAGCGATGATCAGCTGGGGGGTGGGGGCCGTCGCTGGGAAAGATAAAAGGCAGGAGGAGAAGGAGATGACAGAGAATGAGATGGTTGGATGGCATCACTGACTCAATGGACATGAGTTTGAGCAAATTCCGGGAGATGGACAGGGAAACCTGGCGTGCTGCAGTCCCTGGGGTCGTAAAGAGTTGAACACAATGGAGCGACTGAACAACAGCAAATGGGTGCAGAGGAAGTTTCTTGTTAGTCCTGGCCTTTAAGGGTCTTAAACTTCATTGAGAAGTCACGGATAGGCTACCAGACCCAGTCCTGGCTGGTGTTCTTTCTCTGTAGCTCAGTAGAGGGGCAGACAGTGTGCCTCAAGGAGACATTTCTAATAGCTTGGCAGGTTTTCTGGGAGGGTTTTAGGGGGCTGTAAGACATGGCTGGCTCTCAGAAACAAGGAAGGAGAAGGCAGAGGAGCAGTTGAAGACGGAGAAGCCCGTTGCCATGGGAGATGGGAGTCAGGCATTATTTTCTGGTGTGGGGACACACAACTCAGAGCTGGACCTGGCTGGCCTGGGATGCCGGTTGAAGATGACTTTGTTGCCTTTGGGGGTTATTTTATTAATGGTTGTTTTTCCTGTGGGTTTGCTAAGTAGTTGTATCTCTCCAGGTGTGACCAAGACCTGTGTACCCAGGCCTGGTGTTTATAAAGCTCTGGGAAGATGCTCAAGTGATAGTTTGCATGGTTCAGGCCTAGAGCTCACAAAACCCAGAATAATTTGGAAAAAAAGCTCATTTATCTCATATGATGGTGATATACCAGACGGAGCTGTGGTCCTAGCACACTGATTTTCTCTCTCTCTCAGCCTTCTTCTCAAAATAAAGTCTCTCCCATTCATCGTATCCCTCACCTCTTCCCGTCCCTTATTCCTCCTTTTCTCAGGATGAGAATCAAAGGTTGGTCTGATAAGGATGAGGAAACAATAAGACTGGCCCCGCCGGTATCCTCTTTAAAGTCCAAGGGACTCTGGGAACTTACCATGGTAAGCCTTGTCCCATCAATTACAATGATCATTGGGGGGACTTCCCTCACGGTCCAGTGGTTAAGACTCCTTGCTTCCAATGCAGCAGGTGCAGGTTCGAATCCTGGCCAGGGAACTAATCCCACGTGCCATGCGACCAAAAGTAAATAAATAAAATTAAATGAAAGGCTTTAACTTTTTAAACACTTAAAAAAAATAAATGCAGGATGCTTGGGGCTGGTGCACTGGGATGACCCAGAGGGATGGTATGGGGAGGGAGGTGGGAGGGGGGTTCAGGATTGGGAACACATGTACACCTGTGGTGGATTCATGTTAATGTGTGGCAAAACCAATACAATATTGTAAAGTAAAAAAATAAATAAATAATAAAATTTAAAAGAAGAAAAAAATAAATAAAAATTGCAACATTTAAAACTTGTGAGCACCAAAGTTGCACATTGAACCTTGGCTGGGTTCTAGATACTGCCTTGCATCCGCGGCTCTCGGGAAGAGCAGGTCAGTTCCCCTGGGGAAGCTTCAGAGATGCACATTCCCAGCTCCTTGGAGCTACTAAATCTGAAGCTCCAGAACAGGGCCTGGGACTCTGCATTCTCAGCTCTCCCTACTGGGGTTATGATGTGGCTCTCCCCTTCCAAATTTCTGCAACAGCTCCCTAAGGGCTGGCCTGGCCCAGGCTTAGGCTCTCTAAGTGATGGAAAAACTGTCCCACTTTTAACACTGTGTGGAAACAATGCCTCAGCAACCACACTCTTAATGTCATTACAAATCAGCCTGAAGTGGTAAAAGCGTGGGCTTCATGGTCACGGAGATGTGCCAGGAAATCTTGTCTGCTTCGTGTTCAAAGCTGTGTGACTTTGGACAGAAGCCTCAGTTTCTCCATCTGTAAAATGGGAATGATAAGAAAACTGATCTTGCAGGGCAGCTGTGAGCATGAGAGGAGGCAATATTCAAAGGCAGAAGGGGCTAGAAGAGATGATTCCATGTTAGCAAGCGTCGCCTTGAGCTGAACGTGCCTCCCTGGCATTCGTGCTGAACCAGATGATGGATCTGTCCTCTGGGCCAACCCTCTTCCACTTAGCACATCCTCTCTGGCGCCTGTGACCTCGGCCCCATGGATATGTGAGAGCTGGCTGTGTTTGCCATCCCTGGGGGTATCTCATTTTACAGCTGGGCAAAGCCCAGCAGGCAAGGTTCACATCTTTGCAAAGTCACACAGTTACAGAAATATCTGGGCAGCAGGTGGCAAAATGGTGTTGTTATCTGAACCACATAGACAATCATGCCTTGCTACTAATCGCTCTCCACCTCATTCATGTCTTCGCATTTACAAGGGGCTTCCACGTCCATCAGCTTGTTCACCCTCCTGACACCCCTGTGCAGGGTGATCCACTGTGGAAATGCTACTGCCTCACACTTAGGTAGCACGTTGCCCTCTTCCAAGCGTTTTCACACTCATCATCTCACTGGCTCTTCCTCACACCCTCAGGAGAGAGAAAGGGCAGGAATGACTAGGGGAAGAAGTGAAGGAACAGACAGGGCAAGTGCCGGCCCAGAGCACACAGAGCAGCGATACATCGGGGCCCCTTTACACGCAACCCTGGCATGTCTTTCTTCTCATGGGTCTCTGGATCATGTGACCTCTTTTCCCTCTTCTGGGATGTTAGGATGGAACTAGCAAATGGTACATGAAACCACTGTTTTCACTGAGCTGAGACATTATGTCCTTCCATCAAGGTCAAGCTCAAGATCTAGCCACCACCATCACGCCTGTGCACTCCTGCTGAACAGCACAAAGCCCCAGAACAAGCACTCGGGGCTCCCGGGGCAGACGGGATGGTGGCCGTGGCTCAGGTCCAAGTCCAAGCTGAGCATTCCTCTGCTGAGCGGAGGTCGAGAGCCTCAGCCATCTGTGGGCTTCCTTCCTTCTGCCTTTTGCTCATGGGGAGACCCTGAGCTCGGAGCCTGTTGTCCTCTGTTTAATGAGTGCTCCTCAGGCCTTGGCTGGCCTGAGATTACCCAAGGGAAAGAAGAGACCCGAAATCCAAGCAACCTCATGTGCCTCCCAAGTGACGGAAGGGGATGCTCATGCCAGGACACAACCAGCATGTGTGGTGTGGTCTGTAGGCTCAGGGGCTGGGATGGGGGCTGGGAGGCTAGGCCATGGGTAGAACCACTGTATGGGAGGGGCATGGGGGGCACCCTACCTCCAGTGGGAGGAGCGGGAGGCGGGCGCTTTGGAGACAGAATGCCAGCATGGGTGGGAGCCCACAGAGCGTCAAGTGCTGGGTGCAGACCGAGTGTGTCTGTGGTTATCACTTCCAGGGGGCGTAGAAGAGTTGGGGGAAAGAGAACCAGGCTCTGCCCCCAGCTCAGGGCTGTCTCCCACCCGCATTTCAGGCTCCTGTCATTCTGCCTTCGTGGGTGCCAGTCTCTCCTTCTTGTATGATTATGGGTTTGGCAATGTCTTCTGTAGAGTTTAGGACTTGCGGGTCGCTTGGCACGTCCCCTGTCTGTTTCCGTGACTCTGAGCCAAGGGTGGGGCTGCTGCCTCGTCCTTCTCTGCACCTCCAGGGCTGGCGTCCAGTAAATGTTTAAATGTTGGTTGAATGGATGAATCAGCAGGTGAATCCATGTGGCATGTGGACCTCTGAGGATAAAGGAACTATTTCTTTCCAAATCAGAATTACAATACTTGGAAATTCCTCATCTTCTCTTCTTAAAGTCCCAAACTATGAAATTTCCAACAAAAGTCTTGAGGTTTTATTTCAGGCAGGATTATGAATGATACCAACAAAAAACTTTCAAGGACAATGGGGTGTCACTTTCGATCAGTTCTAGCCAGTGAGCTGGCTGCAGTAGGTCCCAGGGGTGTCATTGCTCCCAGGGGAGGACACACATGCGTGCGTGCCTCTGTGTGTGTGTGTGTGTGTGTGTGTGTGTGTGTGTGTGTGTGTTTGTGATGGTGCAGCAGCTGGCAGACAGGCAACCAAGGCTTCCTACAGGGCCCTTAAGAAGAAGCACTATATTTATACCATGATCTGTTTTCTATACTAAGAGTTCAGCGCCTCCATCAATCCACTGCATATTCCAGTCAATCAAACCCAAAGCTGGCGGGAACAGAGACAAGAAAAGATACATCAATGGCTTGATTCATCTGGTGACGGTGAAGAGTTTTTTTTTTTAAATTTATTTATTTTAATTGGAGACTAATTACTTTACAATATTGTGGTGGGTTTTGCCATACAGTGACATGAATCAGCCATGGGTGTACATGTGTCCCCCATCCAGAACCCCCCTCCTACCTCCCTCCCCATCCCATCCCTCTGGGCTGTCCCAGCGCACTGGCTTTGAGTTCCCTGTTTCATGCCTTTAACGTGGACTGGTCATCTGTTTCACACATGGTAATATACATGTTTCAATGCTATTCTTTCAAATCATCCCACCCTCGCTTTCTTCCAGAGTCCAAAAGTCTGTTCTTTATATCTGTATCTCTTTTGCTGTCTCATATATAGGGTCATCATTACCATCTTTCTTAATTCCATATATATGCGTTAATATACTGTATTGGTGTTTTTCTTTCTGACTTACTTCACTCTGTAAAATAGGCTCCAGCTTCAACGAAGGAAACTATAAGCAAGGTGAAAAGGCAGCCTTCAGAATAGGAGAAAATAATAGCAAACGAAGCAACTGGACGAAGAATTAATCTCAAAAATATACGAGCAGCTCATGTAGCTCAATACCAGAAAAATAAACAGCCTAATCAAAAAATGGGCCAAAGAACTACAGACATTTCTCCAAACAACACATGCAGATGGCTAACAAAACATGAAAAGATGCTCAATATCCCTCATTATCAGAGAAATGCAAATCAAAACCACAATGAGGTACCACACACAGGTCAGAATGGCTGCCAACAAAATGTCTACAAATAATAAATGCTAGAGAAGGTGTGGTGGAGAAGGAAATGGCAGCCCCCTCCAGTGTTCTTGCCTAGAGAATCCCAGGGACGGGAGAGCCGGGTGGGCTGCCATCTATGGGGTCGCACAGAGTCGGACACGACTGAAGCGACTTAGCAGCAGCAGCAGCAGAGAAGGTGTGGAGAAAAGGGAACCCTCTTACACTGTTGGTGGGAATGCAAACTAGTACAACCACTATGGAGAACAGTGTGGAGATTTCTTAAAATATGGGAAATAGAACTGCCACACAACCCAGCAATCCCACTGCTGGGCATACACACCAAGGAAACCAGAATTGAAAGAGACACGTGTACCCCAATGTTCATTGCAGCACAGTTGATAATAGCCAGGACATGGAAGCAACCTAGTTGTCCATCAGCAGATGAATGGATCAGAAAGCTGTGGTATATATACACAATGGAATATTACTCAGCTATTACAAAGAACATATTTGAGTCAGTTCTAATGAGGTGGACAGTGAAAGTTTTAAGTGTCCTACCTATGACTCACTGACTATAATTCATTCTATTCTCCCAAAATATCGGGGGGCAATCTGTATTGATATTTATGCCTATATCCTATCTACACTTGTCGCTGAAACATTAAGGACTCTGGGTCACCACATGGGCCAAAAAGCCTCCTTGTACTTTCCCTGGGAGGTGAGCACTGTGGGCAATTGCTCTAAATTAACAGGCCTCTTCTCAACCCAGCATCCCCAGCAGGTGTTGGGAACAACACCCCTTTCTTAGGGCCCAGAGCTACTACGAGTTGTGCTGGGGTTAGCTGTTCTATTCTGGATGGCACATCTGATCTGATCTGAGTCTGGCGGACTCCCATCAGGAAGGTTTCCCAGATAGCATTTGAGAAGAGGAGACACTGGATGGAGATGGAGTCCAGAATCTTCCCTCTCACTAGACTGTTCTTGGTAGGCCAGGCTCAGATGATGTGGGCAGCCACCAGCCCCACCTCCCATAAGACACTGACCTTGTGAAGTAATTCCAACTTGTCATGAACCCAGAGAGGCCACGGTGACTGTTACTTTAATGGACTACGTTGTTTCCAGGTCTTTGGAGCCTGTGCACAAACTTCTTTTGGGAGGCTCCATCCTACAATATATAAAAATGTACCCGGATCTCACAGGAAACACACACACATACATTTGCATGTATGTCATTAAAGATCAAGTGTGTTACAGTTGTCCCAGGTGGCACTAGTGGTATAGAATCTGCCTGCCAGTGCAGGAGACATAAGAGATGTGGGTTCGACCCCTGGGTCAGAAAGATCCCCTGGAGGAGGAAATGGCAACCCACTTCAGTATTCTTGCCTAGAGAATCCCATGAAGTGAGGAGCCTGGCAGGCTACAGTCCACAGGGTCCCAGTGGGTTGGACACGACTGAAGCAACTTCAATTCAGTTCAGTTCAGTCACTCAGTCGTGTCCGACTCTTTGCGACCCCATGAATCGCAGCACGCCAGGCCTCCTGGTCCATCACCAACTCCTGGAGTTTACCCAAACTCAAGTCCGTCGAGTCAGTGATGCCATCCAGCCGTCTCATCCTTTGTCGTCCCCTTCTCCTCCTGCCCCCAATCGTTCCCAGAATCAGGGTCTTTTCCAATGAGTCAACTCTTCGCATGAGGTTGCTGAAGTATTAGAGTTTCAGCTTCAGCATCAGTCCTTCCAATGGACACCCAGGAGTGATCTCCTTTAGGGTGGACTGGTTTGATCTCCTTGCAATCCAAAGGATTCTCAAGAGTCTTCTCCAACACCACAGTTCAAAAGCATCAATTCTTTGGTGCTCAGCTTTCTTCACAGTCCATCTCTCACATCCATACATGACCACTGGGAAAACCAAAGCCTTGACTAGATGGACCTTTGTTGGCAAAGCAATGTCTCTGATTTTGAAAATGCTGTCTAGGTTGGTCATAACTTCCCTTCCAAGGAGTAAGCATCTTTTAATTTCATGGCTAGCACACATTTAATTAGACACATTAATGTTTGACTTTCTAGTTTTCTTTTCCCATTTTGAAACCAAGATATTTTTTTCAGGCACAGCTATGAGGCTTATGGGACTTTTTGTCTCTCGCCAAGGTATTTCTATGTACTATTTCCCAACATGAGCATCTATTAATTGGCCAAAAATTCGTTCAGATTTTCCTGTAGGATGTTATAGGAAAAGTCAAAGGAATTTTTGACCAACCCAGTATGTGTGAGTCTAACCCCAGGCTCTACCCTGCGGAACTGCTTATACTCTGATCAGCTTCCCTCTGGGTCCACCATATGCCTTCTGAGCTCTCCTCCAACCAAAATCCCAGAGCAGGCATCCACCTCTTTCAAGTCACTCCAGACCTCCCTCTTTCATATTATCCATAATATATTCCCTCATTTTGGCAAAACACATCATGTAACAACTTTTGGAGAAGGAAATGGCAACCCACTCCAGTATTCTAGCCTGGGAAATACCACGGACAGAGGAGGCTTGTGGGCTACAGTCCATGGGATTGTGAAGAGTTGGACACAACTGAGCGACTAAACAGCAACTTGGAAGCCTGGAAAGAGATTTCCTTTTGATTCTCAGACATATATTGTTTTCAACAATCCCCTTAACAAACAAACACATGCACACACATGCACACCCGCTCTCCTTTCCATCACACCAATTAAAAATTTTGCTTTACACAATCATAGTTTTGATCTTGAATTCCATTTACATTTTCTTTAAAACAATCTGATTTGCCTCAAGGCAACATGGAAGACTCTGATTGACTGCTATAAGGCATCTGCTACTGAGTGTAGAAGAGAAAGACACAAAGGGAGTGTTAGGAACTGAATTATGTCCTCCCCCAAAGTCAGATGCAGAAGCCCTAACTCCTGCCGACTCTCTTCAGTTGCTCAGTCATGACCAACTCTTTGTGACCCCATGGACTGTAGCCTGCCAGGCTCCTCTGTCCATGGGATTCTCCAGGCAAGAATACTGGAGTGGGTTGCCATTTCCTTCTCCAGGGGATCTTCCTGACCCGGGGATCAAACCCACGTCTCCTGCACTGGCATTTGGAGACAGGGCTGCAACCCAGGGCTTAACCCAGGTCTCCTGCATTGCAGGCAGATTCTTTACCATCTGAGCCACCAGAGAAGCCTATATTACCCATCTACAAAACAGGGAAATATCGTTCTAGCCCTCCCCCCTGCTCATCTTTGTTATGGGGCTATTTAGTCAAGTGCTATAAACCTGCTTTGGAAGCTAAGTCACTCTTCAAATGCCAGGAATTGTTTCAAACCTGAGCCAAATTTCTCGTGGTGGGTGAGGATAATCTTGACATAAATTATCAGCTGGCTTAAAAAATCTGGTAGTCTGGTACTTTGAGGATTTCCAGGATTCTGACTGTGTGTATGTACCTTAACACATTTCAGGAGAAATGGAAAAACTTATTGAAAGGATATATAGGAGGGGGGGATTTTTTTTGTTTAAATACAGATTATATGAATGCTGAGTACAAATTATTAACTGACTTAGTTCCTCACCTTCAGTTCAGTTCAGTTCAGTCGCTCAGTCGTGTCCGACTCTTTGCGACCCCATGAATCGCAGCACGCCAGGCCTCCCTGTCCATCACCATCACCCAGATTTCACTCAGACTCACATCCATCGAGTCCGTGATGCCATCCAGCCATCTCATCCTCTGTCGTCCCCTTCTCCTCCTGCCCCCAATCCCTCCTAGCATCAAAGTCTTTTCCAATGAGTCAAATCTTCGCATGAGGTGGCCAAAGTACTGGAGCTTCAGCTTTAGCATCATTCCTTCCAAAGAAATCCCAGGGCTGATCTCCTTCAGGATGGACTGGTTGGATTTCCTTGCAGTCCAGGGGACTCTCAAGAGTCTTCTCCAACACCACACTTCAAAAGCATCAATTCTTCGGCACTCAGCCTTCTTCACAGTCCAACTCTCACATCCATACGTGACTACTGGAAAAACCATAGCCTTGACTAGATGGACCTTAGCTGGCAAAGTAATGTCTCTGCTTTTGAATATGCTATCTAGGTTGGTCATAACTTTTCTTCCAAGGAGTAAGCGTCTTTTAATTTCATGGCTGCAGTCACCATCTGCAATGATTTTGGAGCCCCCAAAAATAAAGTCTGACACTGTTTCTACTGTTTTCCCATCTATTTGCCATGAAGTGATGGGACCAGATGCCGTGATCTTCGTTTTCTGAATGTTGAGTTTTAAGCCAATATTTTCACTCTCCTCTTTCACTTTCATCAAGAGGCTTTTCAGTTCCTCTTCACTTTCTGCCATAAGGGTGGTGTCATCTGGATATCTGAGGTTATTGATATTTCTCCCAGCAATCTTGATTCCAGCTTGTGTTTCTTCCAGTCCAGCGTTTCTCATGATGTGCTCTGCATATAAGTTAAATAAGCAGGGTGACAATATACAGGCTTGGCATACTCCTTTTCCTATCTGGAACCAGTCTGTTGTTCCATGTCCAGTTCTAACGGTTGCTTCATGACTTGCATACAGATTTCTCAAAAGGTGGGTCAGACGGTCCGGTATTCCCATGTATCTCAGAATTTTCCACAGTTTATTGTGATCCCCACAGTCAAAGGCTTTGGCATAGTCAATAAAGCAGAAATAGATGTTTTTCTGGAACTCTCTTGTTTTTTCCATGATCCAGAGTTTCTCAATTCAGCCCTTAGTAGATTGTATTCTTTCTCATCTCTCACCCTCGCCAGCTGATTACCAAGACTGATGCCTTCCCAGATGCCAGAAGAAAAGCTACATATTGATTTCCAGATCTTTTTACAGTTCATTCTTTAAATCCTCCCATGTTGCATTTTGTCATATGTACAAGATATTAATACTCGAGTGTGTGTACATTCTAAGTGACTTCAGCTGTGTCCAGCTCTTAGCCCGCCAGGCTCCTCTGTCCATGGGATTCTCCATGCAAGAATACTGGAGTGAGTGGCCATGTCCTCCTCCAAGAGACCTTCCCAACCCAGGGATTGAACCCAAGTTTCTTATGTCTCCTGCATTGGCAGCAGGTTCTTTACCACTAGCACCACCTGGGAAGCCCAGTACTTGGGTACAGTTAAATAATTTATACATAAATAAATACACATGTATTGGAATGTATTAAAAATTGGAGACATCACTTTGCCAACAAAGTCATCTAGTCAAAGCTATGGTTTTTCCAGTAGTCTTGTATGGATGTGAGAGTTGGACCATAAAGAAGTCTGAGTACCAAAGAACTGATGCTTTTGAACTGGGTGCTGGAGAAGACTCTTGAGAGTTCCCTGGACAGAAAGGAGATCAAACCAGTCCATCCTAAAGGAAATCAACCCTGAATGTTCACTGGAAGGACTGATGCTGAAGCTGAAGCTTCAATACTTTGGCTACCTGTTGTGAAGAGCTGACTCATTGGAAAAGACCCTGATGCTGGGGAAGGCTGAGGGCAGGAGGAGAAGGAGGCGACAGAGGATGAGATGGTTGGATGGAATCACCAACTCAATGGACATGAATTTGAGCAAACTCAGGGAGATGGTGATGGACAGGGAGGCCTGGCGTGCTGCAGTTCATGGGATCGCAAAGAGTCGGACATGACTGAGCGACTGAACAACAACATTGGAGTGCATGTTTCTTTTTTCCCATTTTTCCTTTTTTATTTTTTAAATTAATGACAGTCAGGAACAAAAAGTTTCAAAAGCCAATAACCTACTTCTAGTATCAGTCTGGGTGCTCCAGAAAAATAGAAAACACACACACACACAAGATATTCATTTTTTAAAAACTGGCTTATGCAATTGTAGGGGTTGGCAAGTTCAAAATCTATAGGGAAAGCTGAAAACTTGGGCAATATTTCTGTGTTAACTGTCTCAAAGCAGAATTTCTCCTTCTTGGGGAAAATGTCAGTCTTACGTTTAAGTCTTCAACTGATTGGATGAGGCCCACCCACCCATCTGGGGTAATCTTTATTTTAAGTCAACTGATGATGACTGTTAACCACCACAACAAGATACTCTTACAATGCCTAGATTAGTGTTTGATTGTAACACTGGGTACAGTTTTTTGGCCACATCGTGCAGCAGGCAGGATATTAGTTTCTTAACTAAGGATGGGGAGAGCCGCCTGCATGGGGAGAGCAGAGCCTTAAGAACTGGACCACTGGGGAAGTCCCTTTAAAAAACAAAACGAAAACAATTCTTGCCCATCCATGTCAGACATACAAATGTCTGTTAGGCTCATGTTTGATTATGAAACGGTATATAGCCTAGCCAAGTTGACACATAAATCTTACCATCACACAATCTTATTGCCAAGTTTCCTAACTAATGATCTGGCTTCAGTCGGTCCCTGTCCCCAGGCCCCTCCATGCCACTTCTGGACTCAGCTAACCAAAGGATCCTTCTGGGCAGGTCTCTCTAGGGGACAGTTATCACCACTAATGACCACGTCCTTGGATTGGCATTAGCTACTCTTGAGAGCCCAAGTGCCTCTCATCCCCATCCCAAACTCCTCAACATAAACATCTTATTCATGTTAAATCCTGTTCTCTATTGGCCCTGAGTTTTTCTGACAGTGGGCCCATTAGCGCATGCCTTCGGGCATGTCTCCCCCTTTCAGCTCTGCCTATCAAAATCCCCCCCTCTCCAATCAACCTGTCCTGTATCCACTCATTAGCTGACTCAAAACAGTCTTCTCCTACTGGGTTTCTGGGACTCCATTAATGTATTCCTTCCCTTTGCAGGGGTGAGGAATCTCAAATAAAATTTAATCAATGGCAGACAAGGATGGGGGTGGCGGAAGATATTTCCAATGCCTAAAATAGTCAAATGAATAATTTCTAGAATATACAAAGAAACCCTGCAAACCAACCCACAAGGACAAGGAAAACTGATAGAAAAATGGACTGAAGATATCCCAAGGCCTTCCCCAGGAGAGGAAGCCCTGGTAGGTGATGAGCAGATGAACAAATGCTGAAACTCACTGGTAATCAGAGATGGAAATTAGAACAACATTGAGATGCCACTGGAGAATTGAGACCAGAAGGCAAAAACAAGAAAGGTAGCTAGCTCCAACTGTTAGACTGTGAATGATTGCAGGCCTATGTCTTCCCTCTATTGACTTGGAAGTCACTGAAGCGCCAATACTTTTGATGCAAAAAGCTGACTCATTGCAAAAGACCCTGATGCTGGGAAAGATTGAGGGCAGGAGAAGGGGGTGACAGAGGATGAGATGGTTAGATGGCATCATTGACTCAATGGACATGAGTTTGAACAAACTTTGGGAGATAGTGAAGGACAAGGAAGCCTGGTGTGCTGCAGTCCATGGGGTCATAAAGAGTCGGACACGATTTAGATACTGAGCAACAATAACAGTCCTTAGCTGAGGTTTGTCTCTGAGCCACATATCTGCAAGTCCAACCCATTTTTAGACCTCTCTCCTTCACAGTTGCGCTGGTTTGCTGAAGATTGCGCGTCCAAGATGGAACTTGCGTTGTGCTTCTCTAAAGGCGATTCTCCTCCTGTTTCCTGTCGCAAAAGGCCACCTGCCACCCCTAGTTTGCCTCAGTTATTCAAATCCCAGATTCCCCTCTTGGTCACCCCTCCCCGGTCTGTCACAAACTCCTTTCTGCTTTACCACCATGTATTTGACATCTCTCTCCCTTATTTCATCCTTTCCAAATGCTACCCTCGCTTAAGCTATTGTCATTTCTAGCTTGAATTACTCAAATCATTTCTCCTTGGTTCTCCCTCCCTACAATCTTGCTAATTTAATAATGAGTGCTTTCTATTTGACAAGCACTTGGACACAAGGGTAGATAAGATCCGCTTCATGACCTTGAGAAACTTGCCCTTCTATGATGGGAGGGAAGGACAAATACGCTCGTTTACAACCCCATGATGAGGTAGAGAAAAACTGAAGTTACTATGGGAGCAGGGAGGAAGGGTGCCTGATAGCACAGTGTGCCCTTCGCAAGCGAGGCATGTGATCTCCCTAAAATTCAGGTCTGGTCCTATGCCCCTGATTAAAACTCTCCAAAGGCTCCTTGCTGCTTTTAGGATGGAATCCTTGACATGGTGTAAACTCACGTGTGGGCTGTTTTCGCCTGCCTTTATAGTTTCTGCATGAATTCTCTCATACACATAAACACACATATTATCCCCACCCCCCACAAAAACCATCCTCTCTTTTGCCACCTGATGGAGCACCCTATAGCACCCACTATAAGTTGAGTGGCATTTGGGGCGGGAGAAAAATTATAGTTCTGATGAAGCTGTGTATTGTCTATTTGCGGCTTCCCATCACTCCCCTGCTCAAGGCTGTACAGTGCTACACCAACAGACGCCACGCTCATGAAATGCCAGCAGCGTGCGATGCATTGTGCTCGACATCATGGGGGCGGCAGCGATGAGTCAACAAGCTCCACCACCTGCCTCTCCCTACATCCCCAACGCCACAGCGACCGTCTCCTCCCTAAACGCCCAGCCCTCCAAGCCTGAATGCTGCTCCTTCCGCGTCCAGCTCCAACACGCTGTGCTCCAGGGGGTGTTTCCTGTTTTCCGCAGGGGAACCTCAGAGTCTCCACCTTTGAGCTCCTTTTACACCATGCGCCTGGTTCTCATGCACCGTTCCTGCCCTACGTCATCTTGGCTTACATACCAACACCACCACCACCTGTCACCACCCAGACTCTGATCTCCTTTGATGCAGAGATACTCTCCGCTTTTACTCTGTGATGCTGTCTGGCACCTGTCTAGGTACCCAACAAATGTGCAAAATGGATGAGAAGTAATTCTTGTTTTCTGGGAGCTTGCAGTTTGACTATGGAGTCAAGTCCAACTTTTCAAGCAAAAATGTCAAAGCCTTCTAGAAGGAGACCCCCCACCTCACCTGATGACCCTCTGCTGTTTCACCAGCATAATGCTCTGTGTCAGCCAGCCTAGTCCTTCATTGTGCTTGAAATATGGCAGTTTGTTTATTTACTTCAATAGGGATCATCGTGGTAAATACTGGAAACATGTGTTGAGAACCTACCACATGCCAGACCTCATCTAGACAAAAAGATGAGAAACTTACACATGATTCCTGCCCTATTAAAATGTACAGAAGGAGAAGGAAGTGAGGGTTAAGTAAATAATGATTATGAATTTTGAAAAGCACTATGAAAGAAGCAAACAAGGCCCTCAGTTCAGTTCAGTTGCTCAGTCCTGTCTGACTCTTTGTGACCCCACGAACCGCAGCACGCCAGGCCTCCCTGTCCATTACCAACTCTTGGAGTCCACCCAAACCCATGTCCATTGAGTCGGTGATGCCATCCAACCATCTCCTCCTCTGTCATCCCCTTCTCCTCCTGCCATCAATCTTTCCCAGCATCAGGGTCTTTTCAAATAAGTCAACTCTTCACATCAGGTGGCCAAAGTATTGGAGTTTCAGCTTTAGTATCAGTCCTACCAATGAACACCCAGGACTGATCTGCTTTAGGATAGACTGGTTGGATCTCCTTGCAGTCCAAGGGACTCTCAAGAGTCTTCTCCAACACCACAGTTCAAAAGCATCAATTCTTCGGCGCTCAGCTATCTTTATAGTCCAACTCTCACATCCATTCATGACTTCTGGAGAAACCATAGCCTTGACTAGATGGACCTTGTTGACAAAGTAATGTCTCTGCTTTTTAATATACTATCTAGGTTGGTCATAACTTCCCTTCCAAGGAGTAAGGGTTTTTTAATTTCATGGCTGCAATCACCATCTGCAGTGATTTTGGAGCCCCCCAAAATAAAGTCAGCCAATGTTTCTTTCCACTGTTTCCACTCTATCCCCATCTATTCCCCATGAAGTGATGGGACCAGATGCCATGATCTTAGTTTTCTGAATGTTGAACTTTAAGCCAACTTTTTCACTCTCCTCTTTCACTTTCATCAAGAGGCTTTTGAGTTCCTCCTCACTTTCTGCCATAAGGGTGGTGTCATCTGCATACCTGAGGTTATTGATATTTCTCCCGGCAATCTTGATTCCAGCTGTGCTTCCTCCAGCCCAACGTTTCTCATGATGTACTCTGCATAGAAGTTAATAAGCAGGGTGACAGTATACAGCCTTGACGTACTCCTTTTCCTATTTGGAACCAGTCTGTTGTTCCATGTCTAGTTCTAACTGTTGCTTCCTGACCTGCATACAGGTTTCTCAAGAGGCGGGTCACATGGTCTGGTATTCCCACCTCTTTCAGAATTTTCCACAGTTTATTGTGATCCACACAGTCAAAGGCTTTGGCATAGTCAAGAAAGCAGAAATAGATGTTTTTCTGGAACTCTCTTGCTTTTTTGATGATCCAGTGGATGTTGGCGATTTGATCTCTGGTTCCTCTGCCTTTTCTAAAACCAGCTTGAACATCTGGAAGTTCATGGTTCATGTATTGCTGAAGCCTGGCTTGGAGAATTTTGAGCATTACTTTCTTAGTGTGTGAGATGAGTGCAATTGTGCGGTAGTTTGAACATTCTTTGGCATTGCCTTTCTTTGGGATTGGAATAAAAACTGACCTTTTCCAGTCCTGTGGCCACTGCTGAGTTTTCCAAATTTGCTGGCATATTGAGTGCAGCACTTTCAAAGCATCATCTTTCAGGTTTGAAATAGCTCAACTGGAATTCCATCACCTCCACTAGCTTTGTTCATACTGATGCTTTCTAAGGCCCACTTGACTTCACATTCCAGGATGTCTGGCTCTAGGTGAGTGATCACACCATCGTGAATATCCGGGTCATGAAGATCATTTTTGTACGGTTCTTCCGTGTATTCTTGCCACCTCTTCTTAATATCTTCTGCTTCTGTTAGGTCCATACCATTTCTGTCCTTTATTGAGCCCATCTTTGCATGAAATGTTCCCTTGGTATCTCTAATTATCTTGAGGAGAAAACCACTACACCATTCAGGTATAACCTAAATCAAATCCCTTATGACTATATAGTGGAAGTGAGAAATAGATTTAAGGGACTAGATCTGATAGGCAGAATGCCTGATGAACTATGGACGGAGGTTCGTGATATTGTACAGGAGACAGGAATCAAGACCATCCCCACGAAAAAGAAATGCAAAAAAGCAAAATGGCTGTCTGAGGAGGCCTTACAAATAGCTGTGAAAAGAAGGGAAGCGAAAAGCAAAAGAAAAAAGGAAAGATATACCCATTTGAATGTAGAGTTCCTAAGAATAGCAAAAAGAGATAAGAAAGCCTTCCTCAGTGATCAATGCAAAAAAATAGCGGAAAACAATAGAATGGGAAAACAAGTCCCTAAGCGAACACAATAGAGATTGTCCAGGCCACTCTCCTTGCTGGGACATGGACTGACCCCTCTCTGCCCACCTGAATCTCCCAGCTCTTTTATTCCCATGGCTCACTCCTGGGAAGCCTTCCCAGGTTACTGCAGGCCCTGTCTGCCCCCATGACGTCATCACGTGCGTAACCAAACCATCCAGCAAAGCTGCTGCGACCCTTTACTTGGGGCAGGGCTGCAGAGATGACGTAGATGTGGCTGCCTGGCCCCACTTCAGGAATCCCATCATGCAGTGTAGGCATGGTTTCAGAACGAGGCTCTCAGGCAAACAGTGTGATTTCTGGGATCTTCCGCATGCTAACTGATGGAGAGAAAATTTCATGCATGGCAGCCCAGCCAAGATAGGCCCCTCTCCCTCCCATTAACCTGTTCTTGCCTGACCCCAGCTTGACTCATCCTTACCTGTGTATAGTCAATGAATGATTTTTTTCTTTCCTCCCAACCTAAACCTCTTGCTGAAAAGGTATAGCCTGTTAACTTAGATTTAACTCACACATGATGATTTGAGATTTCTTTTCCAATGCTGGGACAGCTCCTTCAATTCTCAAAAGGCTAACAGACTCCCTCCACCTGGGAATAGACCTATGGGTTGGGTCTCTTTTGCAAAGCAGTGAAAAGTTTTATATAATAACCAATATGCTAGGCAGAATGAATAAACAGTTAGGAGTCAGAGGTGAAGGGGTTAGAGAAGATTAGTGTTTGGGTTAGAGTATCTCACATTTTCCATATATTATTTCTAATTCTTAAGCACCTCTACCTAATGTAATTAGGTGCATTTTTATAGATGAGGAAAAGTAGGATGCGATGGAGATTGCTCAAAAAACTAATACCAGAACTGCCATATGACCCAAAAACCAAAAATACAGATTCGAAAAGATACATGAACCCCAATGTTCATGGCAGCATTAGTTACAGTTGCTAAGACATGGAAGAAACCTAAGTGCCCATCAACAAATGAATAAATAAAGAAATGTGATGTGTACACACACACACACACACACACACACACACACACACACGATGGAATACTACTCAGCCATGAAAAGTATGAAATTTTGTCATTTGCAACAACAAGAGTGGCTCTGGAGGGTATCCTGCCAAGTGAAATGAGTCAGAGAAAGACAAATATTTTTTGATATCACATACGCGGGGAATCTAAAAAACACAACAAATTCGTCATATAACAAAAAAGATGCAGACTCGTAGATATGGAGAACAAACTAGTGGTTACTGGGGGGAAGGGGTAATAGAGGGGTAGTGAATTAACAGATACAAACTGTTCAGTATAAAATAAGCTACAAGTCAGAAGTCCCTGGTGACCCAGTAATTGAGACTCTGTACTTTCCTTGGTGAGGGTGCAGGTTAAATCTCTGGTTGGGGAACTAAGATCCTACAAGACATGTGGTGTGGTCAAAAATTAGTAAAATAAGCTACAAAGGTATATTTACAACACAGGAAATATAGCCAACATTTGATAATAATTATAAATAGAGTATAATCTTTAAAAATTGTGAATCACTATATTATACACCTGTAAAAGAAATGGTAACCTGCTCAGTATTCTTGCCTGGAAAATTCCATGGACAGAGAAGCCTGGTAGGCTACAGTCCTTGGGGTCACATAGAGTCACACAATAACTTATATAACATGGTACATCAACTGTAACTCCAAAAAAAAAAAAAAAAAAGACACAGGCAAGAAAAATAACTTGGCTCAGAGGCTAGACAGCATATTAAAAAGCAGAGACATTACTTTGCCAACAAAGGTCTGTCTAGTCAAAGCTATGGTTTCTTCAGTAGTCATGGATGGATGTGAGAGTTGGACTTTAAAAGAAAGCTGAATGCCAAAGAACTGATGCTTTTGAACTGTGGTGTTGGAGAAGACTCTTGAGAGTTCCTTGGACTGCAGGAGATCAAACCAGTCCATCATAAAGGAAATCAGTCCTGAATATTCATTGGAAGGACTGATGCTGAAGCTGAAACTCCAATACTTTGGTCACCTGATGCAAAAAGCCAACTCATTGGAAAAGACCCTGATGCTGGGAAAGATTGAGGGCTCGAGGCGACAGAGGATGAGACGGTTGGATGGCATCACCAACATGATGGACATAAGTTTGAGTATGCTCCGGGAGCTGGTGATGGACAGGGAAGCCTGGTGTGCTGTAGTCCATGGGGTCGCAAAGAGTCGGACAGGACTGAGCGACTGAACTGAAGAAGCAAGGAGGATGGTCCTGTTTTTAGGTGATTTTCATATACTATGAGACATGTTATAGTAGAAGTTTGCATAGCCTGATGGCTTTCTAATGTAAGTTTGCATCAGAAGCATCTGGAAGGCTTGTTAAAACACAAGTTGCTGGGCCCCACCCCCAAGAGTGTCTGATTCAGTAGACCCAGGGTGGGGCCTAGGAATGTGCATTTCTAGTAAGTTCCCTGCTGATGCTGATGTTGCTGGTCTAAGGACCAGACTGTGGAAAGCACTATTGTAAAACATGGTGTGAGGCCAAAAGGGAGAGAAACTTCCAGTGTACTGCGGCAGTGAAAGGAAGCCTTCGGAGGGAAGGTGGCACTTGAGCTGGGCGTGGGAGGTTGTATAGAAGAGCTCCAACTCACTCACAGGTGATCCAGGGAAAGACTGAACACAGGCCGCACACAGACTTAGAGACGCAAGGGAGATTCAGGTGTGTGAGTCCCTCAGCGGGCATGGACAACTGGGGGTGGTGGTGCGAGCTTGCCTGGCATAAGAGGAAGCTGGCAGGGGAGCTTGGGCCAGATGCAAAGGCATGCTAAAGAGTCTGGACTTCATCCTTTGGGTACTCAGCTCTTAATCAGAAGAGTAATGCAATTCTCTTTGCCTAATTGTGTTCTAATTGTTCATTCATTAAAGATAAAAAGGTATTAATCACTAACTGCTCCAAGAAATGCCAGGGGTATAAAAATCTGACAGTCTCTAAAAGTAATAACAACAACACGTGGTATCCTTCCAGTCCATTATGATGGTGATTAGGGCCTCACCTGCATGACCTCTATGGGCATGCAGGTGAGGCTGCTAAGGTTCCATTTTACAGATGAAGAGACTGAGGTTTATGGAGCCAAAGGCACACTTCTTCTTTTTTAAAAATTTTTTATTTTTTATTGGGGTATAGCGCATTAACAATGTGATAGTTTCAGGTGAACAGCAAAGGGGTTAAGCCATACGTACACATCCATCCATCCATTCTCCCCCAGCTCTCCTCCCATCCAGGCCAAAGGCACACTTCTTGAAAGCAGCTGAGTAGGGATTTGGGTCTAAGTTTAAAGGATCATTTTTGCACTTTAAACCTTGTTTTCCTTGATAACAGGCTTCCCAGGTGGCACTAGTGGTAAAGAATCTGCCTTTCAATGCAAGAGGTGACAGTTTGAGCCCTGGGTTGGGAAGATCCCGTGAGGAAGGAAAATGACAACCCACTCCACTATCCTTTCCTGGAGAATTCCAAGGGCAGAGAAGCCTGGCAGGCTGCAGAGTCAGACACGACTGAGCGACTGAGCATGCCTCCCCTGATGCAATCCTTGAGTTCCAGGACTGGCTCTCCATGATCCCTTTCACTCCAAACTTGTCGCATCTAATCTGAAGCATCACCACTGTGCCGGGTAAGCGCAGCCCAGGCTGAGCTTGTTGGGCAATTCCTTTTCCCCCTGCAGGTGCCTTGACCTCTTCAGAAAGGCACAGGCGAGCAGGGGGTGTAGCTTGTCATCCGAAGGCTCTGCGGCCATCCTCCTGAGGGGACGAGAAGGATCTATCACTGTCAAACCCGGAGGCCTTTTTTCCATCTTGCAAACTCAGGGCTTTTCAGATCTTTAAGGCTGATCAGAGATAGAGCGCTACAATAGCCGACTTAAATCTCAGTAAGCGGGGAGGAGAGGCGGAGAGAGGTACGCACAGAAAATAAAGTATGCTGGCTCTTTTCGGGAAGATAAAACATAAGTCTCGGTACACACGGCACAATAAAAGCCTGTGGAGAACAGAGACGATCTTTGTCAGGAATTGTATCTCATTTAGCACCATTGTTTCACTGTGTTCCTTTCAGAATGAAAGTGATTCATCTTGCTTTTGTTTTCGGTCTTTTATTTTTTCCTCTTGCAGAAATTTCCCTCTTCCATTAGGAAGCAAGCACTTTTTCCTCTCTCGCCTCTTCACAGACAGGACTTTTATTCTCTGCGTGTTTAGGCTCAGCTCATGGAGTCCAATCAATGATTTTTTCCCTCCCATTTTGTCAAGTAGTGATTCAGAGAATACAGACTGCTGGGCAGTGGGTTTTAAAAAATATTTTAATGATCCCATTCTTTGCAACTCTGTGTGTATGTGTGTGTATGTGTGTCTGTGTGAGGCTACAAATACCCCCGTCATTTATTGGCTCAGGAAATATTCATGAGGACATATTTCTGTTCTTGGGAGGTGAAGTCATTGTGCCCATCTACAAGGTGGGCACCACCCTAAGTGTGTAACTGAATAGGAGGTGGCACAAAAAGGGGTTAATTATGGCACAGAAGTTAAAGAGCCAAAAGGCAAGAGAAGAGATGCCCCAAAGGGCAGACTTAGAGGCTCTGGTCCCTGCATTTGGACACAAAAGGATACGACTCATAACAGGCACTTTTGCTTCATTATGAAATTGACAGCAGGCTTTCTGTAAAAACAGAATGAATTAACTTAACACTCTGTCTTCCTGAAGCCTCTCTCTCTGCTGATGCTGTGCACTGCATCCCATTATTTCTGTTGTCCTCAAGTAGAATCCTTAAGGTGCAAGGATTCAAGGTTCACAACCACTGGTGATTTTCAAAAAGCTGGACTGTCCCAGAGAGCCTGGTTTCAGTTTCTGGTCTTGATGTCAGGGGTGTAGAGAGGCAGGTCAGGGCTCCAGGTTTTGCCAGCCATCAGTGATCATTGCTTCCTATACTTGAACTCTTCTGGGGGGTTTCTTCCCCATCCTTGCACCTTCCCAGACTCCCACAGTGAACCTCTGGACATCTGAGAGCTGCCTGGCCTGGACATTGTGATAAACCAGCCTGGCAAACTGTGGGGTCCCGCCCTCATAGTGAGTGGCATAGAGAGGCTGTTCTGGGCGTGGTTCAGAAGGATGGAGCTCGAGAGGGTCCAAGTCCCAGAGCTGGGGAAATGTGAGGCCACGCCCCCAATCAGAGGAGACCTGGAAGCTCGTCTGGCTCTTGTGGCTCAAGCCTCTCTGGCTTACCACTTCTGAGCTTCTGGTAGAGGACAGGGAGCTCTGTGTCTCAGCAGGGGTGTCCTCGGGGCCACCAAGCCTGCCCTGTCTCCTTGGGCTTCCGAGACTCAGCTTGTCTTCCTTCTACTCCACTCCTGTTCTCTCTGTTCCTTTTCCACCATCGGTGCTGCCTTTCCCTCTCCCAGTGGGTTGCAGTCAGAGCACTCCCAGGCCTGGCTTTGGCCCTGGGGATCTCACTCACTCACTCTCAGGACTTTGAATTATATAGGGATTCAACCCTGACTATTCATTTATGAAGCTCCAATATTTTGGCCACCTGATACAACGAGTTGACTCTTTGGAAAAGAGTCTGATGCTGGGGAAGAACGAAGGCAAAAGGAGAAGGGGGCAGCAGAGGTTAAGATGATCAGATAGCATCACTGACTCAATGGACGTGAAATTGAGCAAACTCTGGGAGATGGTGAAGGATGGAGGAGCCTGGCATGCTGCTGTCCATGGGGTTGCAAAGAGGCGGACATGACTTAGTGACTGGTCAGTTGTATTATAACATGCAATGTAACATAGCATATGGTATTATACAGGCATGCACACATTTATTATTCAGAGCTCCATGTGTGTTTGTATAAACACATGCACATACACATATCATTTATCTCGTTGTTTTTCACCCAGGTTCCATCCCTGAGTTGGGAAGATCCCCAGGAAAAGGAAATGGCAACCTACTCCAGTAGTCTTGCTTGGAGAATTCCATAGACAGAGGAGCCTGGTGGGTTACAGTTCATAGGGACACAACTGAGCAACTAAAAATCATTACTATATGCACAAGTTATTCAAAGTTGGGTGTGTATATATATATACCACACTCACATGTACACACACACCCCTTAGATTTTTAGTTTTTAACTTGGATCTCTTCCTTGAAGTCCAGGCTCTTAAATCCAACTGCCTCCTCAAATTCTCCATCAGGAGGTTTAATAGACATCTTAGTTTTAACCTGGGCTCAGCAGAACTGTTGCACTTCCCCTCAAACATATCAATCCCCATCGCAAAATTTTGTATTTCTTTAAATGCCACCACAGTGCCAATCTACCTGGTTGCTCAGGCCTCAAATCTTGAGATTCGAGTTTTCTTTCTTTCCCTCACATCTTCCATGCAATTCATTTTCAGCTCCATCAACTCTACCCTCCCCGCCCTCCCCTCCACCACCTATAGGTCCAGAATCCAGCCATTTCTCAGTGTAGCCTTGGCTGCAGTCCTGGATTTAAGTGAGCTACTGGCTGGACTCCCATATCACCATTCCCCTGGTTAAGCCTCCAGTGGTCTCCCATTTCCCAGAGCGCAGACGGTAAAGTGTCTGCCTACAACCACGGGAGACCTGGGTTCGATCCCTGGGTTGGGAAGATCCTCTGGAGAAGGAAATGGCAACCCACTCTAGTACCCTTGCCTGGAAAATCACATGGACAGAGGAGCGTGGTACGCTACAGTCCATGAGGTCACAAAGAGGTGGACACGACTGAGCGACTTCACTTTCACCGTGGCCCCGAAAGCCCTCCATCTAGTCCCTCCTCTGTCTCCCAGTCCATCTCCCTCATGACTGATATCAAGCCCATTCATTTCTTAAAAAAGGCCTTTGTGATTAATCTTCCTTCTTTCTAGAGCAAATTCCCAACCACGACAGGGCTGGCACATTTTCATCTTCCAGAGCTCAACTTCGTCATCCCTTCTCTGATACAACTTCCTTGACACCAGTGCTAACCAGCCTCTCCAGCTCCACCCAGTTCTCTGTCCAGTCTTCTTTGTCCCACTTGGGTGTAGCCAAAGCGATCTTTCCCCACTTATGTTTATGCCCATCAGTTCACTTTCCCTTATGTCTTCATCTAAGAGTTCTATAGTTTTAGCTCTTACGTTGAGGTCTTTGATCCAGTTTTGAGTTAATTTTTGTAGATGACGGAAGATCAGGGTCCAACATCATTCTTTCGCTTGTGGATATCCAGTTTTCCTGGGCTTCCAAGGTGGTGCTAGTGATAAAGAACCCGCCTGCCAATGCAGAAGACATAAGAGACGTGGGTTCCATCCCTGGGTCTGGAAGATCCCTTGGAGGAGGGCATGGCAACCCACCCCGGTATTATTGCCTGGAGAATCCCCATGGACCAGAGGAGCCTGGCGGGCTACAGTCCATGGGCTCACAAAGAACTGGACGTGACTGAGTGAGCACACACATCCGATTTTCCCAACACCATATGTTAAAAAAAAAAAATACTGTTTTCCCATTGAATGGCCCTGGCAGTTGGGATGAAAATCATTTCACCACCATGAGCGTTCATTTCTGGGCTCTCTTTTCTGTTCCCTGGGTCTGTCTGCCTGGCTTTATGCCCTATTAATTCTTTCACTGCTAGAAGATCAATTCCTTGAGGGCAGGTGCCCTGCTTGTTTGCCTTTCACCCAGCCCCTGGTACAGAGGGGCTCCGTGAATTTCCAGTGACGGGTTGGCTGGTCTGTTCTTCCTTCCAAAGCCCTAAGGGACTTCCCTGCATGGCTTCTGCTCAGGCCTGTAACAGACATGACAACTCCACGGGGCAGCCAATCAGACATGTTCCTCCTCCTTTGACTTTGGGTCAGAGGGGGGCCCTGCCCTCCCCTTGCTCCAAACTGACCTTCCTGTCTGCTGGGTCAACTTGACCTTGCCTTGTGCCATTCCGGTTCTGTTTATAGCTGGTGTTTGAGCATCTCGGCTTTTCTCAGTCTGTTGCTTCTTTCTTCCAGATGTCACCCCGGGGAAGTTGTGTCTGGCTGCCAACAAACCACATCCTTGGGCACGTGTTCTCCTTGGAGCCACGCCCATCAGACCCTCAGGAACCCCAGAGGGGGCCCAGTCATCTGCCTTCAGGGCTGCCCGGCACAACTTGAACCCTTGCATCTCAGCTGTATTTGGAAACAGAGGAAAGCCAGTCACATCTAAGGACCATTCCTGTTTTCAGCTTTCATTTCCGGTCTCATAAATAAAGCCTCGGTAATGGCAGAGGGGGGATCCAGAGGACAGGAACACAGCATTACCTCATCGCATTACTCCACTGATGCCTTTTCAAGGCCAACAAACTCAATTAGCTCGCTGGTAACAGCTGCAACAACAGTGCGGCTTCTGCAGCCGAGTTCATCGTTCCGAGAAAGGACATGGAAAATAAATGACAGCGCAGTTCGTCAGGCAGAGCTGCCCACAAATTCCCCCGAAGTTGCAGCTCAGTGGGCTTCCCTGATAGCTCAGATGGCAAAGAATCCACCTGCAATGCAGGAGATCCAGGTCTGATCTTTGGTCGGAAAGATCCCCTGGGGAAGGGAGTGTCTGCCCCCTCCAGTATTCTTGCTTGGAGAATTCCATGGACAGAGGTGGCTCCCTTTCAACAATCTTGAACTGTTCCTTAGAGTTCAGATTTTTGATATATAAAGTCACTCAGTTGTGTCCGACTTTCTGTGACCCCATGGACTGTAGCCCGCCAGGGTCCTCCATCCATGGAATTTTTCAGACAAGAATACTGGAGTGGGTTGCCACTTCCTTCTCCAGGGGATCTTCCTGACCCAGGGATCGAACCCAGGTCTCTCGCATTGGAGGCACACTCTTTAACATCTGAGCTACTAGGGATGCTCTATATTTAAATCTGGAGACACCCAGAGCTATCTGTGAAGTGTGTGCAGTTATTTGTTACATCACTCACTCTTGAGCAACTTTTGCCTTTTTTTTTTCCTGTAAATTATTAACCCTTAGAAGCACCGAAACCGAGAAGGACTAGGAAAGTTACCTGAGGACACTTAGCAAGCGGTCTTATCTCCTTCACTATCCATTTAGCCATCATTCTTCAATATATCAGATAATCAGTCAATGCTTTGGGTAAGTTAGAGAGGGCAGAAAACTCCCACTCAGAATGAGTGGTGTGGAGGATGGTTGGGGTGACTGAGATGTCAAATTAATGTACTGTTTCACCCACAGTGTCATGAGAATGAGGAATGGTTTAGTTGAACAGTCCTGATAATTTTGGCTTGTCCAGTCCTGTTATTTCATAGATGAAAAAGCCCAGAGAAGAGAAGTTTATGTCCTATAGGTCACTTGGCTGATGAGCAGACATGCAGAGTCACTGTCAATCAGCCACAGCCTTGTGCTGACCTAAGGGACAGTCCTGCAGGGCCTCTTCAGAAGGCGCTTATCATCCTGAGATGAGAAGGACTTCAAAGCAGCACATCGGGCCTGCGGGTGCTGTCAAGGTGATGTCGCTAGGGTGTTTGCTTTTGTCTGTAAGCTAACCAAACCCTTCACCATCTTCACACTTTTAATAGTGAGCTCCTTGTGTATAGTGTTAAGTCTCAGGGGCGCTATCGAACATCAAAATGGTCTAATTGGGACTTCCCTGTGATCCAGTGGTGAAAAATCCACCTGCCAAGGCAGGGGGCACTGGTTCAATGATCCCTGCTCTAGGGAGATTCCATGTGCCGAGGGGCAGCTGAGCCCATGCACCACAGCTACTGGACCCGGAGTGCCTAGAGCTGGTGGTCTGCAACAAGAGAAGCCACCGCAATGAGAAGGCTGTGCACCGCAACTAGAGAGTAGCCCCCACTCGCCGCAACAATAGAAAGCTTTTGCAGCAATGAAGACCTGGTGCAGCCCCCCCTAAAAATTTTTTTTAAGTCTGATTGCATGGAAAACATGATCACCAAAGCAGGGAGGGGTGGGGGTTAGGAGGAATAAATTAGGAGTTTGGGATTATCAGATACAAACTATCACATACAGGGTGGATAAACAAGGACCTACTGTAGAGCACAGGGAACTCTATTCAATATCCTGTAATAAACCATAATGGAAACGAAAAGTGGTAAAGAACCCACCTGCCAAGGCAGGAGACACAGGTTCTATCCCTCGGTCAGGAAGATCCCCTGGAGAAAGGAAATGGCAACCTACTCCACTTTTCTTGCCTGGAAAATCCCACAGACAGAGGAGCCTGGCAGGCTACAGTCACTGGGATCACAGAGTCAGACGTGACTGAGCACACACACAAGATATATATACATATATTACAGTTATATATATACATATATTACAGTTATATATATACACACACACTGAATCCCTTCTCTGTATACCAGAAACTAACACAACATTGTAAGTCAACCATACTTCAATAAAATATTAGTGGGGGGAAACTGTCTAATTGGAGGCACTGAATTCCATTGCCCGAAGGTTAAATCACTTTTCTCTCAAAGGAACCTCTCTTTCCCATCTGTAGCCCTAAGATCACCTTGCCACTCCTCCTCTATTAGAAGCAAGAAGAGGAAGCCCAAGCAGAGGCCCCGTATCTTGTCTTCCAACAACTGCTTCTCTGTAGAACTCATTTAGAACACACGGGGATTCAGCGTTGTGTTCTAAATGGCTCATCAATCATGCATTTCCTTAAGAAGGGTTTTAAAGAGGCCCAATTTGCCGGGTAGCATTCTCCTCCTCCCCTCGGGCAGACTAGCAGGTGCTGCTTGTCTTACACATCTTTCATCCATTTACAGCTCCAAGAAGCCACCAGCATGAGGATGCTGGTGACCCGTGATTTCCATGGAGAAGTGGCTGCAGTCCGCAAAGGTTCTCTCTGGGCCTTTATAATGTAGGTGTGCCATGGAACACACTTTGTCCAAGCTGTGCTCGACGGTTCAGTGGACAAACAAAACGGCAAAAATGGTCATGATGCTTTTGTGGCCGTGGAAGTCTTAATAGCCCTACTTGGATTCACCCGGGTTTAGAGGGGTGTTGTTTCTTTTTTCTCTCTCTCTTTTCCTCTCTGTTTATCTTCTCAAGGAGGCCATGTATGTTGTCGAGGCATAAAATGAATTTGGAGAGAGATGTGGGCTTACATCCCAGGCCCATCTCTTGCAAGTGAGGGGCCTTACTATGTACGTTACATGACTCCTTTGACTCTCCTAGATGAAGATTAACAAGAGGGTGCAGAGAGAATTGGATATGATAATAGAGCGAGAATTCTGTAATAGATCATAGACTTTCTTCAATCTTTATTCAATAAAAATTCTTTGAGGAACTTCCCTGGTAGTCCAATGGTTAAGGGTCTGCCTGCCAATGCGGGGGACACGGGTTCAATCCCTGGCCTGGGAAGATTCCACATGCCTCGGGGCAACTAAGCCTGGGTTCCATGACTACTGAGCCTGTGCTCTAGAGCTTGAGAGTCGCAACTACTGAAGCCCATGAGCCTAGACAGCCTGCGCTCTGCAACAAGAGAAGCCTCCACAGTAACAAAGAAGCCTGTGCAACACAGCTAGAGAGTAAGTCCTGCTCACTGCAAGAAGAGGAATCCCGGGTGCAGTACAGCCAAAAGAAAGAATAAATACATTTAATAATGATAAATAAGGTAAACATATAATAGTGAGTGAAAGCCGCTCAGTCGTGTCCAACTGTTTGTGACCCCATGGACTATACAGTCCATGGAATACACCAGGCCAGAATACTGGAGTAGGTAGCCATTCCCTTCTCCAGGGGATCTTCCCAACCCAGCGATCGAACCCAGGTCTCCTGCATTGCAGGCGGATTCTTTACCAGCTGAGCCACAGGGCAAGCCCAAATATATAATAAATATAATAGAAATAATATATTTTAAAATAAAGATAACATATTTATAAATAAAATATATATTTAGCACAATATAATAAAATAAAATCATAAACTAAATATCATAATGAAAATACATGTAAAAAAATTCTTTGAGTACCTACTCTGCCAGCCCTACTGCTGCTGCTGCTGCTGCTGCTGCTAAGTCGCTTCAGTCGTGTCTGACCCTGCGCGACCCCATCGACGGCAGCCCATCAGGCTCCCCCGTCCCTGGGATTCTCCAGGCAAGAACACTGGAGTGGGTTGCCATTTCCTTCTCCAATGCATGAAAGTGGAAGGTGAAAGTGAAGTCACTCAGTCGTGTCCGACTCTTCGCGACCCCATGGACTGCAGCCTACCAGGCTCCTCCGTCCATGGGATTCTACAGGGAAGAGTACTGGAGTGGGGTGCCATTACCTGCTAGAAGGTACCAAATAAAACAGGTAAAACCCTGCTATCCTGGAGCTGATATCCTGATGGAGGAGACGGTGACAAATGAGAAAGTCTGATATAAGTGTCATGGTGATCACAGTCATGGGGAGAAATAAGCGAGGCAGCGGAGGGGAGCATGGGGTTGGGGGAATAGGTGTTTGCCATTTCAAATGTGCCATCAAGGGAGGCTTCACGGAGAGGGTGGCGTTCAAGTAAAGACCTTAAGAGGTGATGGATATTGGAGAAGCATATTCTCTGGCTGGAGCACAGCACAAAACACAATGACGATTTCTAGATAAAGAAGAGCTGCGCCCGCCCTGCTGAGTCTGGGATGAAGACACGAGACGAGCACAGCTGTTTGTACCAATCACAAACCACCCCCCCACCCACTTTCTTCCTAGCTGGCTTATTCTCAGCCACATTCAGTATCACAGGAACCAGAGGTCACACAGACCCAGGTTAGGAGAAAAGGTAGGCAGATGGGTTTTGCCAATTGACAAGAAGGACAAGAAGGCAAGCTGCTGACATCAGGTTCGTTCTTGTCACTGTTGGCGCACGTTGGACATATACTCTCTGTCTTAAGAACTTTGTGTCCAATGAGACAATGGTCTTACTTTGTTTAATAAGCCCAAGACCTCCCTCTAGGAGATGATCTTGTCTTGGTCCCCATTGCCACTTCTGGGAACTACTGGCTACTGCCAGAACCAGCTCCCATAAATCATGTCTGTGTGAAGCAGACTCCCATCCAGGGCACAGAGGTGGAACTGTTTCAGGCCACTGACTGCAGGAGTCATTTTTTAGGTAGAAATCTAATGGCGATATGCCACCAGAGAAAGACGTAGAGGAAACAGGAAGAAAAGGGTTAATAGCAGCAAGCAGGAATTGGGTGTAATGAAGAGTAGCTGTGACAAAGCCATCTGATGCCAAGGAATCCTGCCTGGGCACTAAGCCAACGTTCTCTGGCCAAGCTGTCTTCCTGTGACCCACTTCTGCCACTTTGACCTTGCACGACAGATCCATCAGATGTCTGTGTTCTCACTTTGATTCAGGTCTCAGTAAGAACCACCTTCGGATTCTGGCCTTGTGGGCCCTTTCCTGTCCACCCATCCCTGCCTGATCAGTTACTCTCAGACTGGGGCTTTATAATGACATGTTCACCTTCCTGCTCTGTCCTTGTCTTGCCTGTTGATCTCTTCCATCTGACCTCGATCACCATCTCTCTAGTCTGGTCCTGGGCTTCACCGTCTGACTCCATCCCCAGCAGGTGCCCAGGAAAATCTGGCATCAAGGAGTAGGCATCTCGGCTAAGCTTTGGGGCTGGGATCCAGCCTGGCAGTCTCTCATCTTTTCCTCTCCCACCCCGCATTGCAACAGTACCCTCCTGGGTCCCACTGTTTTCCCACATGTTCATCCCTGCTCACCTGTTTTCCAGCACATCACGACATCACTTACTGAGCATCTCCACTTCTGCCAGCCCACGGCACATGGCCTGATGCCTTGCTCTGCCTGACCCCGCTGAATCGCAGCGTTTCCCAGGTCAGCTGCCACTTCTTCTGAAGGATTACTCAGGACTTTCTCCACTCTAGAGGGGATTATTCCTGCAACAAGAGTTATTAATTTGTGAATCCTTTGCATATGGCGTTGTGCCTAAAACTGTTTTCTGGTAGCAGGAATGCACTGGTTTCATGGAGAGGCATTTTCTATTTGAGAAAAAGAGAAAAACGAACTCCCTTTTCTGCATTCCAGTAAATAAAAGGTATCTGCTATTTTAAAAAACACTAGGCAAAACTACTCTTGGGAGGAAAATGAGTACTTTCCAATTGTGGTGAAACAAAGACACACAGAGGGTAATGTCATGAATATTGTATTTTTGTATTTTTTTTTAATATTCAGGGAATAAGGAAACTAGAGGTTTAAGTAACAGGAAATCTATTAGTACTTTTCTTTAGATGAAAAAATACTTTGGCCCTAAACTCTCTTTCTACATCATCAGGACATTTAAAGAGATGGCTTTAAACAGGCACTAAAAGCTCAGCAGAACTCCTCTTTAAATGTCCCCAGTGCTCGTTAAGGAAGGCCTGTTACTGGCTAGGAGGCTTGTGCTGCGACTGCGACTGCTGCCTGCATGGTGAGGTGCGTGAGCAGGAGGCATCTGAATGATCCGTGAGCAGGCATCGACCTGGGGAACTCACACATCTTTGGGAGCTAGACGATCACACGTGTAACGCAAAATACACACGTTTAGGTAGATGTGTGAAATAGCCTAGCTGTTTCAGGATAATCTCATACCCATTTGTATTTCTTCATAAACTTTCACCCTCCTGGAAATGCTGTCTTTCTGGAAATAATAACTGAATGAATCCAATCTACCGATCTAATAGCTGAGCAAGCGGAGACTTTCCAGTAACAATATAATAATACCCTCCATCCTCAGTAGATAGAAATGAGGAAAGGGGCCATGACTGCTCTTTATTCATATGCATATATTTATATGCTTAATGCTTTTTATCACGTAATCTTTAAATGAAAGGTAATTATACACACATATATGAAATTTCAAGTTTTGTGAGACTTTGTATCATTTAGGAATGCCTTCAACTATATGTAATCTAAAATCAGACTAAAAGCAGCCTAAGCAAGAAAGCCATTATGGTTTTCGTATGACACAAACTGCAAGAAGGTGATTCCAGAGCGTGTTCACTGGCTCAGTGGTGTAAGGGTTCTAGGCTGCTATCTGTGAATTCACGGGACTTTTCCTCACGGTCACAAGATGGCTGCTGCAGCTGCAGGCATCAAGACCACACACAGAAATCTTAAGTAGGAAGAATGTGTCAAAAGCAAAAATTAATTTTCCTCAGCAGATTCCTTTTCTATGCCTCTTCCTCCTTCTAAATGAGACTGTCTACCTTAGAATTTCCATGTAAGTGAAGTTATATGTAAGAAGAAATACGTTGTAAGGCAATGCATCCGTCCTTGTTTTGGGCTTTGCCCCTCTCTGCATGGTATACTTACTTCCTGGTCAGTGTCTGGGGCCAGACTGCACTTTCTGAAGCAAGGATTTTGCTGTACTCCCCTTGCCTTCCGTGACGCCAGACCTGGAACACCAGAAATGTTCAATGTTCATATAATGTCTGGTATCTGATGACTCTCAGGGTTCCTTCTACTCTTGAGCTGCTCACACCTTTGGAAAACTGAGGAGCTGGGGATCGGAGGACTTCAGGGCTTTTAGCCTCTGCTTACCACTAGCGATGAAAGACAGGAACAGACGTGATAGCAGAATGAGCGTATACCTGATTCTGCTGGGTTGCTATCAGCATCCTCAGCCTGCATCACAGCAGAACCTAAGTATGCTGGCTTGGCTCTATGTCTATGTGTCAGATTTTTTTTCTGCTTTCCACTCCCATGACACTTGATACATTGCTCTGTATAACTCAGTCATATTACAAAAATAAGTAGCTAAGTGAACATCCTTTCCCTTTACTTAAGAATTTAGAATCCTCAAGGTCAAAGGACATTGCTTGGTTACATTTTTCCCATCATCTTCTGCACTGCCTGGCAGGGTAGTATTTATTTAAATGGTGAAAAAAATCGAAAGAGAGGAAAAATTTTTGTACTGACAATACATCGTTTAAGTCTCCTGAGAAGACTGGCCACTTACATGAAAATGACCCGCTGTGCCTTCGGGGCAGTAAACAACACTATTAAATTTATTAAGCATATATTTATTGAGCATCTATCAAGTGCAATAAAGTCATCTAATACATAGCAGGGAATGATGTGAATGTGAATTGACTGCTTCGAGCTCTGGCATTGACTAACACTCTTAATTATAGGCATACAGATCCTTTTTTAAAGCTGAATTTAGGGATTAGTGAGATGTTAAGGGGATGTCTATCAAATAGTGATGTGCCTGTAATTTGGCATACCCAAGTAGGCATGGATGACCATGTGCATACACAAGAGACGTGAATGTCAATTTCTGGAAGTCCCAAGACTATCAGGAGGAATGGGTGACTCTTTAGCTATGTTCTCTGTGTGTGCATGTGTGTTAAGCCCTTTCAGTCATGTCTGACTCTTTGTGACCCCGTGAACTGTAGCCCGCCAGGCTCCTCTGTCCATGGGATTCTCCAGGCAAAAATACTGGAGTGGGTTGTCTCGCTCTCATCCTGGGGATCTTTCTGACCCAGGGATCAAACCCACGTCTCTGGCACTGGCAGGCGTTCTCTTTACAACTAGTGACACCTGGAGAACCCTAGCTTCGTTCTACAGGGTCTAAACTCAGCCTAATTTGTTCAACCATTGGTAGAGACTTTGATCATCATCATTGACTTGAAATATCAAGAGATTGCCCAAATGTTAAAGGGGTAGCATGAAGTCTAAGGATGCTCTAATTCTGAACAACACCCTAGGCACTCATCATGTTAAGTTTCAGAAGACGGCCTCTGTAGAGCAAAATAAAGCTAAATGACTAATGTTAGCCTGGGATGAAGGCTGGACCCCAATACAGAGCTCTGCTAAGCTCTACTGAACCACAGGAAAAGGGATGTATTCTAAGTTCTTAGACCCAGACACCTTTAAATCAGAGTCCATCTACACCAGCCAGTCTCAATGGAAAATCAATCAGAGGATAATCATTTTCCAGCCCTTTTCCTCCCCTTCCTACTCTTGGGTGCCTTGTAGGAGAAGAACAGGGTGCAGAAGATCACCTTGCTCTCAACTGAATCGTCTTGTAGGGAAGAGGGAGAAGAGATGCAAGCCTTTCTTTCCAGGCTTCAGGTTTCAGGAGAGAGGCAGAGAGAGAAAGTCACAGCCACGTGAGAGAATTTTTAATGATCATCAGCAAGTGTGGCTGATCAATGTCCTGGAAGGTAATTTATCTGGAATCTCTTCTCCACTCTTGGATGGTGGGGGAATGGGGAAGAAGATGTGACAACCTGTCCCCACCTGCTGGAATCATGAGCTACAGTGATGAGGTGGAACATAGTTGGGGCTTCCCTGGTGGCTCAGCCAGTAAAGAATCTGCCTGCAATGCAGGAGACCTGGGTTCAATCCCTGGGTAGGCAAGATTCCCTGGAGAAGAGAATGGCAACCCACTCTGGTATTCTTGTCTGGGAAATCCCATGGACAGAGGAGCCTCGTGGGCTATAGTGCACGGGGTAGCAAAGAGTCAGACACGACTGAGTGACTAACACTTTTTCACTTTCAGAGGTGAACTTGTCCACTTAAGCTCCCTAGAGAGTTGCATGGATATCAAACAGGGACCTCAGCCTAGACGTGGGGGTTATCATTCTGATGTTACAGTAGGATCAGACCTTCTCTATTCTGCACTGGTCAGATCACTCCAGACCTAAATGCTGTATTTTATCAGTTTATTTATTTATTTTTGGCCGTGCTGGGTCTTCATTGCTGCCTGCTGACTTTTCTCTAGTTGTGATGTGTGGGCTTCCTTTGTTTCAGAGCACGGGCCCCAGGGCACACAGACTTCAGTAGTTGTAGCGTGCGGGCTCACTAGTTGCAGCTCCCGGGCTCTAGAGCGCAGGCTCAAAAGCTGTGGTGCATGGGCTTATTTGCCCTGGCATGTGCGATCTTCCTGGTGGCTCAGACGGTAAAGCGTCAGCCTACAATGCGGGAGAACTGGGTTCAGTCCCTGGGTTGGGAAGATCTCCTGGAGAAGGAAATGGCAACCCACTCCAGTATTCTTGCCTGGAAAATGCCATGGATGGAGGAGCCTGGTAGGCTACAGTTCATGGGGTCGCAAAGAGTCGGACACGACTGAGCGACTTCACTCACTCACTCACCGTGCCATCTTCTCAGCCCAGGGATTGAACGCAAGTCTCCTGCATTGGCAGGGGACTTTTCACTGCTGGATCACCAGGGAAGCCCTGAATGCTATCTTTTAAAAGCAACATGGCAGCCTACAGATTGCTGTTGTTGTTCAGTCCCTAAGTCATGTCCGACCCTTTGTGACCCCATGGACTGCAGCATGCCAGGCCTCCCTGGCCTTCATTATCTGCTGGAGTTTGCTCAAACTCAAGTCCATTGAGTCAGCGATGCTGCACAACCATCTCGTCCTCTGTCGCCCCTTCTCCTCCTGCCCTCGATCTTTCCCAGCATCAGGGTCTTTTCTGATGAGTTGGCTCTTTGCATCAGGTGACTGAAGTATTGGAGCTTCAGCTTCAGCATCAGTCCCTCCAATGAATATTCAGGGTTGATTTCCTTTAGGATTATTGTTTAGAGGAAGTTAATAAATGCCTTAGGAAATTGAATTAGAAAGTGCCTATTTTTCTAAATTGCTAATATTCTAGGATTTCAAGGCGCATCTAATCTCAGGCAACTCGAGGTTGTTGAATTCCTATCACGTGCGCTGTGGCGGATGCTGCATACGCGTTTATCTGACTTGATCGTCAAGGCCTTTGTCCCTCTTTTACAGATAAGGACAGCAGGGTTCCAGGAGGTGGAGTGATTTTCCTGCAGTCCCACAGCTGGTGAGCAGCAAATTGGGATTTGCACCTTCGTTCCACTCGGCTCAGAGTACTCGCTGTTCTACTACGGAGAGCATTTAACATTCTGAGATGCTGAGATTCTGTGCTTCGGTGAACCTGTGACAGGCTGATTCGCAAGTTGCCCTGTTTGCAGACTCCACAGAATGGTTAGGGAAGATTGAGTGAGGCTGGGGAGGGCGAGAGCGAGCGAGGGTGGGGGAAGAACAGAGAAATCACCCCAGTGATCATTTATTCTGTTTCTTCCCCAAACAAAACATTCCTGTTTATTTCTCTGCGTTTCGCCCAGGCAGGCATGTGACCTGAGAACAATTCCCTTATGAGGCAGGGTTTTTCTCATTTCCTGGCTCCTAATCTAATAGAAATGTCTAAACTAGTTGGCTGGCTCTGCCAGAGAGAGGGGGAAAAAAAATTCTAGGATCAATCACTCTCTTTGAGACTGCATCTGCAGAAAAGATGTGGAAGGGACCAGGCAGGAGGGTGGGGGCAAAGCTTTACTCCTGGGCTTCTCCTAGCAACTGCTGGCCTGTCTCTGGGTCTCTTGTTCCCTGGTAAAGGTGTTGGCAGAATTTCCCAGAGCAGAGCTCTGGCAGGGTGCTGTGCTCCAGCCAGTCTTCCAGAAGATTCTCCTTTTTTTCTTTACAACTGGGTCAAGTGCCTGCTTCACCTGTCGCCAACCAGAGGATCACCCCTTGACCAGTTTTCAGGCTGCAGTCTCTGAAAGCCTCCTTATTAAAGGCTTCAAAAAATAATACTATCCTAGTGGAGAGCTCCCAGGAATTTTTTTTTTTTTGAAGTTTCAGTTATCCCTATGGGACAACCAATGCAAATGTTCCCCAGGTTGGAATGAGGACAGAGTCACTGAAACATCCTTGCAAAGCAGTCTGTTTATTAATGCATTTGTAACTGAAGGGACTGCTGTTATTGTTCTTTAGTTGACTCTTTGCAATGCTATACACTGTAGCCTGCCAGCCTCCTCTGTCCACGGGCTTTCCCAAGGAAGAATACAAGAGTGTGTTGCCATTTCCTTCTCCCGGTGATCTCCCCGACCCAGGGATCGAACATGCGTCTCCTTTGTCTCCTGCATTGGCAGGTGGATTATTTACCCTGCGCCCCCAGGGAAGCCCTGGGAGAGAGCCTTACTTACCCTGGTCCCAATGACAATTGACAGATACTTGGGCCCCTAACAAACGTGCTGGATCCTAGGAGGCAGATATGCCCAACAAAGAACCTGCGCTGGTCTTAAATATTGAAGATTATCACATGAAATTATTAATCAAACTCTAATCAGATTTCACTGCTGCTGCTGCTAAGTCGCTTCAGTTGTGTCCGACCCTGCGCGACCCCATCGACGGCAGCCCATCAGGCTCCCCCATCCCTTGGATTCTCCAGGCAAGAACACTGGAGTGGGTTGCCATTTCCTTCTCCAATGCATGAAAGTGAAAAGTGAAAGTGAAGTCGCTCAGTCATGTCCAAATCTTCACGATCCCATGGACGGCAGCCCACCAGGCTCCTCCGTCCATGGGATTTTCCAGGCAAGAGCACTGGAGTGGGGTGCCACACTACTTTCACACTAATGTCCTTTTACTGTTCTAGAGTCCTGTTCAAGACTGCTTTTGTTTTGTTAATTTATTTTCTCCCCCCAGGCTTTATTGAGGTATAATTGCTTATGTAAGATGATAACATTAGGGGAATCTGGGCAAAGGGTGTATAGAAATTTTCACTGACAGCTGGAATTAGGGTGGGGCTGGAAGGACTGACTGTAAAGGGGCAGAAGGAAGCTTTCTGAAATGATAGGAATGTTACATTTTTAACTTTTGTGGTGGTGATTACATAGATGCATCAATTTGTCAAAGCATCAAACAGTATACTTAATGTATGTTTAATTATATGTTAATTATGCCCCTAGAAGAGCTCCCCAGGTGGCACCATGGTAAAGAATCTGCCTGCTAACGCAGAAGACTTGACACTCCGGTCTGATCACTGGGTCGAGAAGATCCCCTGGAGGGGGGATTGGCAAGCCACTCCAGTATTCTTGCCTGGGAGACCCCATGGACAAAGGAGCCTGGCCAGCAGGCTACAGTCCATGGGGTCACAATGAGCTGGACACGACTGTGTGACTACACACGTGCACACACATTTCAAAGAAGTGTATATTTAAAATTTTTAATCAAACTATAAAATCGTGTGATTCTCCTACATAAAATCCACTAATGGCTTTCCATTACAGATTAAATAAAATCCAAGCTCCTAACTTGGAAAAAATTGCAATAAATAAATAAAAATAGCTCAAACAAAAGGTTGGCTAAGGTCTTTAGGATACGAAGAGCTCTTATTACCTGCTTAAAAAATGGGCTTGGCTCCTGGATAGGCTCTTGAAATGAAATAAAATGGATAACGACCCTCAAAAAGAAGTTTAGCCCTATTAGTAATAAACTAAATATAATTTGATGAGACAAAAAGATTATCACATGAAACCGTTTGTCCGAGGCTTGAAACCAACAGTACGGTTTCCCTGACATTCCTTCATTTTAGGAGCTTGCTAAGTCTCTATTCGGGTCTTCTTTCTCTTGCTTCCTAGTCAGTATCGCCGGTGAGGTGAGGTGTTGAAGAAACCTTATGTTTAAATGGATATTACCATGTTGCTCAGACTTTTTGCAGAGATGACAAAGACCAAGAACAGCATGAGACTTGCCAAGTATACGACAGCGTAATTAAGATGCATGGTCTCACACCACGCACAGGGCATGCTAAGAGATGGGAAAGCTGCTTCATGCAACAGGGGTCCCTCAACACAGGCTACTACACAGGAGTCAGTTAAGGAAGATAGAGAAGGTTTCTTTACAGCGTTATCAGTGTGTCCTGCCTCCTATCCCCATAGGGGCCTCAGATCAGAGGAGAAGGGCTGGGAGAGAACCACTTGAGGTCATTCCTTGTGATTCTGGAGTTGGGATCTTGGGAACTAGGTGCTTGACCCACTTGTGCCTGAGGGTCTGTGGGGTGGGGCTTGAACTCTCACTTCCTGGCTCCAAGACAAAGACAGGACGGTACTGGGATGGCCAGAGTAGGAAAAGCAAAGACTAGGGAGGTCTCTGTGTGCCAGACATACCCCTGCTAATGGAACTCTTCCCATGAAGGACAAGGTGATCACAACAGAGGGTGGACTTCAGAGTCAGAGTTGGGGTGAGAGCTGTCATCAGGGGAAGGAAAAGTTGGCCACTTGGGAGAAATGCAAACTAGAGGGATCCCTGGTGATAGGGAAAGTGTCTCCAGAGATTTCAAAAGTCCCCCAAGGGGCTGCCCTGGTGGTCCAATGGTTAATAATTCGCCTTGCAATGCAGGGGACATGGGTTCCTGGACAGGACCCCTGGTCCAGGAAGATTCCACATGCCGGGGAGTAACTAAGCCCGTGCGCCACAAATGCTGAAGCCAACTTGCTCTAGAGCCCGTGCTCCACAACAGAGAAGCCATTGTAGTGAGAAGCCCCTGCAGGGTAACTAGAGAGGAGCCCCTCTGGCCGCAACTAGAGAAAATGTGCACACAGCCATGAAGACCCAGTGCAGCCGCACGAAAAAAGTCCCCCAAGGAGAAATGAATTGCCATGCCCAGAACATCCAATGACAATCACAATGGTACCAGTCAAGTGGGAATTTTCCTGCCCCTTGACTCCTTCCTAAGTCTTTCCAGCCAAGGACCCAAAGTACTTCCAGAAGGTGATGGAGTAGAAATGAAGTGGGGAGATAAATGCCCAGTACTTCTCTGCCCAACTGCCCAGAGAAGGGCTGATATGGGGGAAGGGAAAAAAATTAAGTGAATGATAGTTTAGAGTTTGGATATGACTATAGATTTTTTGAAATCCCTAGAAAATGACACTGTTTATTAGTACATCTTTTTTTTTTTTTTTTTTTTTTAAGCCTGAAATGACTGAGGGGTGTTTCATTATCCTGTGTGCGTGTGTGGTCAGTCACTTCAGTCGTGTTCAACTCTTTGTGACCCTGTGGACTATAGCCTGCCAGGCTCCTCTGTCCATGGGACTTTCTAGGCAAGAATACTGGAGTGGATTGCCATGCCCTCCTCCCGGGGCTCTTCCTGACCCAGGGATCCAACCCAAGTCACTTGTGTCTGTCTCCTGCACCTCCTGCATTGCAGGCAGATTCTTTACTGCTGAGCCACTGGGGAAGCCGTTTACTATCCTAGACTGACCTGAAAAGTTGAAGAACCTAATTGAAATTTCATGCAGCAGAAATGGAAACAGAGGATAAGACAGAGGGTCTCAATCTGAAGTTCAGTGGTCAATAGAACATGTTGCTTTCTGTCTACACCCAAGCCTAGTTCAATTATTAAGCCTATTGTATAAAGTTTTCTTAAAAGACTGGTGATGTTAGAACAGCATCATTCATCAAAAAGCTATATTAATCATCTAATCAGGACATGAGACATGCAGTTTTTATATATGAGAAAAACTGTTAGCAAAAGCTCACGTCTCTCTCTCTCTCTTGCTTCCTGAGTCATTGCAGAGATGAAATATTCAAAACAACAGGCCACCTTAGTCAGGATTTCACAATGTTCCTATTGTACTCATATAATGCCAAGTACCACTGGAAATGTTCCATTCAGGGTGCTGCATTCGATAAATTGTCATTGATTTCTCTAAGAAATATAATAAGGTTTTATGTGGAGCAGAGCTTATTAAGGCATGGGTGTGAGCGAAAATGTACCATAGCCATATTTTTTCTCCTGGTAGTCTAGAATTTCTAGAGACATTCAGTCTTTCTATTTAATACAAAATGCAGAATTCACTCTGTTGGTTGAAAGAAGCCACCTTTTCATGTCAAGAGATTTTTTGATTCCTGACTATCATTATATTAATTTAAATGGCAGAGCTACTCCTTTGGCTCATCTACCAAACCCTATCCTGCAACAGATGAGCTTTGCTCTATTGTTTATTCTTTTGCATACAGAGCTGGCCACTGACTACCTATAATCTGTCCATACGTGTCTCTCCTTTCTGGTCAGTCGTTACCCTCTCTTTCCTTTCCTATGCATCGTGACTTTTTTTTGGCCAGGTTGCTTGGCACGTGGGATCTTAGTTCCTCAACCAAGGATTGTTCCTGTGCCCCCTGCATTGGAAGGGGCAGAGTCTTAACCCCTGGACCCCCAGGGAAGTCCCTATAGGTAGTGACTTTAAAAGATGTTTTCAAATCTATTGACACTCCATCCATCAAGCCCAATTCCCCTCCTCTTGAATACGAGATGGTCTTAGTGATTGATTTCTCATGAATAGAAGACATGACGATGCGATGCTGTCTGAGATCCAGGGCATAGGAAGCAAGGCACCATCAGCCTGGACTCTGTCTTGTGATACTTGCTCTTGGAATCCAACTACATACTGGATGCCAGGCCACACAGAAAACCTCACGTGGCTTTTGGGGTCAACAGAATGCCTGGGGCCCCAGGTCACAACCAGCCTCAATCACCAGGTGTGGGAATGAGGAAGGCTTGAACATGGCCCCAGTCCCAGCCATGGTCTGACTGCACCCACGTGAGAGGCTCTGAATGAGAACCACGCAACTAAACACAGTACCCTGGGGGACAGTGTCTGCTGGGGATAGACGTGGTTACTGCGTTATGTCGCCCAGTGTGGTGTGGTTTGTGACACAGCTATCAATAATCAGAACCCTATCAAGAGGTACTCCTGGGAAACCTTTAAAAATGTACTCTTGGAAACACTGTTTCCAATCGGGGAGTATGCGCTATGATTTAGAATCCAAATTATGGAAGTAACTTTTATGCATACAGTGATTCTTTTTTTTTTTTTTTAGGGAGAACCATTTCCCTACTATTGAACTTGGGCTCTGAAACTATTCCAAAGCTATATCATGAAATATGAGGAAGCCAGTAAAATCCCTAGCAAGCCTGGCAAAAATAAAAAGAGTTAAGACACTGATCACCAATATCAAGAAGATATTACTAATATACTATGTGTATCACTATGGGTTCTGGGGCTACTAAGAAGTTATAAGGGAACAGTATGAATAATTTTAAACTCATCAATTAAACAATTTAGAAGAAATAGACCAGTTCTTCAAAAGTTGCATACTACCAAAACTCAACCAAAATGAAGCTGATAATCTCAGTGGCACTCTATTAAAGAAACTGAATTTTTAATTAAAAAGCTCCCTCAAATTAAACCACAATGAGCTATCACTCACTACACATCTATCAAAATAACCAAAACAAAAAAGAGTGACAATGCTAAATGCTAGTGAGAAAATGGAGAAACTGGATCAGTCATTCATTGTTGGTGGGAAAGTAAGATGGTACAACCGCTCTGGAAAAGAGTTTGTTTCTTATAAAATTAAACACACATGCATTACATGACCCTGTGATTGTGCTCTTGGCATTTATCTCAGAGAAATGAAAACTTACATCCACCAAAAAAAAATCTTGTACAGCCCAGCTTTTTCAGTCATAGCCCGAAACTGGAGATAGCCTGGCAGGTAAATGTTTAAACCAATTGTGGTACATACACACTGCAAGATACGACTCAGCAATATAAAGGAACAAATGATTGTTTTTCTCTTATTCATCATATAGCTGAATGTTTTCATACCTTTTTACCAACCTATTTCTGTTTCTCCCACCCCTCAGCTCCTGGCAATCACATTTCTACTCTCTATATCTATGAGTTTGACTTTAAAAAAATTTATTCCACACATAGGCGATGCTATGCAGTATTTGTCTTTCCCCATTTGGCGTATTTCAATGAACTTAATGCCCTCAAGTTCCATCCATGTTGTTGCAAATATCAGGATTTCCTTCTCTCTCATGGCTGAATAGTACTGCATTGCGTTCGTGTGTGTGTGTGTATGTGTGTGTGTGTATGTGTGTGTGTATGTGTGTATGTGTGTGTGTATGTGTGTGTTTGTGTGTGTTTATGTGTGTGTGTATGTGTGTGTATGTGTGTGTGTATGTGTGTATGTGTGTGTGTGTATGTGTGTATATGTGTGTATGTGTGTGTGTATGTGTGTGTATGTGTGTGTGTGTTCGTGTGTGTTTATGTGTGTGTGTATGTGTGTGTGTATGTGTGTGTATGTGTGTGTATGTGTGTGTGTATGTGTGTGTTTATGTGTGTGTGTATGTGTGTGTGTGTTTATGTGTGTGTGTATGTGTGTGTGTATGTGTATGTGTTTATGTGTGTATGTGTGTGTATGTGTGTGTATGTGTGTGTGTATGTGTGTGTATGTGTGTATGTGTGTGTATATGTGTGTATGTGTGTGTATGTGTGTATGTGTGTGTATGTGTGTATGTGTGTATGTGTGTGTATATGTGTGTGTGTATGTGTGTGTGTATGTGTGTGTGTGTATGTGTATGTGTGTGTGTGTATGTGTATGTGTGTGTGTGTATGTGTGTATGTGTGTGTGTATATGTGTGTGTGTTTATGTGTGTGTATGTGTGTGTGTATGTGTGTGTTTATGTGTGTATGTGTGTGTGTGTTTATGTGTGTATGTGTGTGTGTGTGTGTATGTGTGTATATGTGTGTGTATGTGTGTGTATGTGTGTGTATATGTGTGTGTATGTGTGTGTGTATGTGTGTGTATATGTGTGTGTGTGTGTGTGAGAGCGAGAGAGAGAGACAGTCCCTTTACCAATTAATCCGTTGGTGGACACGTCGGTCGTTGCCATATGCTGGCTGTCGTGACTAACGCTACAGTGAACGTGAGGATGCAGGTCTAGACCTCTCTTCCAAACACTGCTTTCATTTCCTTTAGACATACAGCCAGCAGTGCAATGACTGGGTCACATGGTAATTCTATTTTTAATTTCTTGAGGAACCTCCATACCTCCATACCATTTTCCATAGGAACAAGTTATTGATGCGTGCAAAAACTTAGACGAACCTCCGAGAATTATGCTGAGTGAAACAAGATTATCCCCCAAATGTTAACTACTTCATGATTCCGTTTACAGAATATTTTTGAAAAGATGCTATTTCAGAAATGAAAAGCAGATGAGTGAATGCCAAGTTAGGGACTGGGGCGGGGTGGGGATGGAGATCGGTGTGTTTATTGAAGGGCCACACAGGGAGTCCTTATACTGATGGAACTGCTCAGTATCTTGATGGGAAGGGACCCAGGAATCTGCATATCTGATAAAACTGTGCAAAGTTAAATGCACACAGGGACTTCCCTGGGGGTCCAGTGGTGGAGAATCCGCCTTCCAATGCAGGGAACGCGGGTTTCATCTCTGGTCGGGGAACTAAGATTCCACATACCTCAGGGCAGCTAAAGCCTGCCCACCACAACTAAGACCCGACACAGTCAAAAATAAGTAATAAATAAATGTTTAAAAAATTAAATGCACACATATACACACAGACACAGATGAGTTATAAGTAAAACTGGAGAAATCTGAGTAAGATCAGTGAATTGTGTCAACACTCAGGTATAATATTCTACCCATATTTTTGCAAGGTGTTACCACTGGGGAAAACTGGGTGAAGAACACTGTTTCTTACAACTATATGTGAATCCATATTTATCTCAATAAAACTTTTAATTAAAATTATGAACAGGCTGTGATAGTATGCAATAAACTGCTTATAACATAACCACAGGCTATGAGCCACCAGGGAAGATCCATTTTTAAAAGTTAGAATATTCATAAAATTTATATGCTGTGTGATTCTATGAAATAGATTCCAAGAAGGCAGAATTAAAAAAAAAAAAACTGTATCAAATTTAAAATTAAGGGAGAAGTGGGAACACCAAAGAAAACTAAAAAATACTACCATAAAATTGTATTTTCTAGGGACTTCCTTGGTGGTCCAGTGGTTAAGATGCCTGCCAGTGCAGGGGACACAGTTTCAATTCCTGGTCCAGGAAGAGACCATATGCAGCAACTAAGCCAGTGCACCGGAACTACTGAGCCTGCATGCCTAGAGCCCATAGCGCATGAGGAGAGAGGCCAGCGAGACGCCCACGCGCCACTACAGAGAAGCCCCTGCGTGCCCCAGGTAGAGAAAGCCAGTGTGCGGCAATGAAGACCCAGCGCAGCCAAAGAAAGAAAGAAATGTTTTCTAAACTTTCGATAATGAGCACATGGCACTTCTCTACTGAAAGAAAGAAAAGCTATTAGGATGACATTTTATTCACTCTTAAATTTGAGACCTAGGCTCTTCACTGAGGAAACACGATCTGAACTGGTACATTCGTATTTCAACAGAAGAAGCAGAAGTCTCTAAATGCTGAATTTTAATAAAAGACAATCTCGGGCATCAGTCTGTGAGTTGAACAGGGATGCGACTGGAGGTGATGAGGCATCAGACCCCTCCTTTCCGGGTCCCTGGGACTTGCGGCACGCTGGGATCCCTCAGTTAGCTCTTGGCTGCTTACATGCCTCCGTGGCGTATTCGTCTCCTATTCCACTACCAACGCAATTCCGGCCTGGCTTGAAATTATTCAGCTGTGAAGACACAGAATTTCAAACCGTTCTGCCTGTTCCAGTGGACACGATTTCCTCCATAGCACGGAGATTTCTCTGGGGAAATTTTGAAAGCAAGTAGAGATGCTGAAGGAGTTTGGAGAAGATTGTTTTCTGCATGGAACGTTCTGAGTGCAATTAAGTTGTAATCCAAATTTAGAGGAGCTAGAAAATTTTGTGTGTGTGGAGGGGTGGGGAGTATGGTCCCCCATTAACACAAAGACGAGCGTATCATTTCTGAATGGAGGAAATTATCACCAAACTATAAAATCATTAGAGGCTGAAGGCAGCCAAGAGATGAGTCACCATGTTGAACAACAGCAGGTGACTCCGTTCACCTTTAGCCCAAGGACATGGTGACCCCGGTGGTTGTGCAGAGAACAACCTGCATGACGGTATTTATTGACTCTGCTAAAGCTGTTCATTACACCACTGTCCTTCCCCACTCCCCACCCCGTCCCTCCCACACTCCCGTAAACAAATACTTTTCAGAATGAACTGGGTTTTTTTGTTGTTGTCGTTGTGGTTGTTAGTAAAACCATTTCTTTCAGGCAGTGGTACAGAGAGGAGAGAATACTGGTCTAAAATCAAGAACTTGAGTTCTGTAGTTAGCTGTGTGGCTTTTGACACATTCCTTCCCCTCTCTGGGCATCGCTTTTCTCCTTTCTAAAAGAGGATTGTATCTAAGTGCCTCTTTTAAAAAGAAGTGAAACCCAGAGAGGGGAAGGAACGTGTCAAAAGCCACACAGCTAACTACAGAGCCCAAGTTCTTGATTTTAGACCAGTATTCTTTCCTCCCTGTAATACTGTCTGAATGAAAAGTTTTTACTAAAAAATAAAAAAGTTCATTCTGAAAAGTATTTGTTTCAAATCCACATGGCTACAAGCAAAAACAGAAGAGAGGACAGTTTTCTTTTTAGTTATTTATAGTTAAAGTTGGTGTTAAACCTTGATTTTTTTTTGATCTTCTGTAAACTGGTTTATAAATCATTTTTCTATTGAAAATGTTTTTAAATGGCATTTACTCATCACACAGACAACTATTTAAAAAATGTGGATAAGTTTATGTTGTATTTTCTTGCTTTTGCACCTTGAAAATAAGGTGCTTTTATTTTGCACTCTAAATTAAGAGTTGTTTATTACTTTATTTGGTAATACCTAATTACAATTTTGAAAATATAATTGTTATAGTCTGAAAAAAAAAAAAATCCACATGGCTATAACCTAAATACCAGGGCTCTTTTGATAATGTTGAAACAGGAGTGAATTGAGTCTGCAGACTATTAGGAGAGTTTTCTCACATGAAATGGGGATACTAATAGTGCCTTTTAGGGTTGTTTAGGGGATAAATGAGTTTATATTTGTAGAACACTTAGAACAGATCCTGTCATGTAAAAAGCATACAAGTATTAGGTATTATTACTCAGTGATATGTGGACTTTTGGGGGAACATGTGCCTTTCATCTATGTTTGTACATGACCTGGCATGACTTCAAGAAAGTGTCCTATTAATGTTGTTTGATGATGGATGGATGGGTGGATGAATGGATGTAAGACTGAGATAGGAATGGATGGAGGCATGGATGCGTGAATAGATGAAGGCATGCATGGATGGATGGATGGAAGGATGAATGGATGGACAGATGTACAAATGGATGGATGGAGGCAAGAATGGAGGCAGGCATGGATGGATGGATGCTTGGATGGATGGATGGATAAATGGCACCTCCATCATTATACTTGGTCAGGTCAACAGCTTTGGAATTGTCCTTGATTCCTCTCATTCTGCATAACCAATATAAGTCCTGCCTATTCTATATGCAAAATATATTTAGAATTCAGCAACTCCTTCCAGCCACCGTCTTCCTAGACCAAACCATCAGCATTTCTCTTGATTGGCCTTCCTGCTTCGACTCTTGTCTTCTCACAGGACGATCTGGCTCCGGCTACTGCTACTCTGGAAGGCTATCCATCACCACTGTCCTACTTTCTCACTTGCACCCAGCTGCACCAGTCTCTTGACCATCCTTAACGATAGCAGGCATGCTCCCACCTCTAGACTTTCACGCTTACTGAGCTCTCCAGCTGAGACGCTGTCCCCAGTTTCAGTTGATCTCTTCACTAGAATGGCCCCCATCTTACAGCTTCCCCTTTATTCCTCTGCCAGTGTAACTGAGAGGCTTCCCAGGTGGCGCTAGTGGTAAGGAACCCACCTGCCAATGCGTAGTCGTAAGAGACACAGGTTCGATCCCTGGGTCTGGAAGATCCCCTGGAGGAGGGCACAGCAACCCACTCCAGTATTCTTGCCTGGAGAATCCCATGGACAGAGGAGCCTGGCAGGCTGCTGTCCACAGGGTCATACAGAGCTGAAGCGACTTGGCATGCATGCACGCAGTGTAACTGCGGTCAGATCAGAAGGTAAGCTAAAGCTGGGCCTCTGTTTCCTTCCGAGATCAGGAGAGTGGAGAATCATCTATCACGAGACCGAGGGCTTTGTCACTCTCAGTTCAGGTGTCCAGAGCCTGGAACACCACATTATGTGGTTTTGTCCTGAGGGGCTCTGAGACACAGCCCCTAAGGGGTGCATAAATTTATCAGAACTTTTTACCTCTTGCACTGTAAATGCTTACATTTTTTGAGCTCTGAAACCTAAGCTGGAGAGTCGCTTCATATTTACATTCTGTGTGATTGTTACTTCTGAACAAACCTCACTTGACGTTTTGGACGGGGAGTATCTCAAACTATCTCAAAGCTAGGACTTCACCGTCATATAATCTCTCCTCTTTCTGCCACAGGCCATGATACGGAAGAGCTTCAGGCCAATAGTTAACATTTATGGACCACTTCCTGAGTGTTAATGTGCAGATCGTTTGCAAAAATGGCTGTGATAATTTCCCTCTTGTACGTATTCCCCTTTGTGGTGTGAATTTGCAGCTCTTTCTTCAAGTGATGGAGTCAGTTTCCCAACCATTGAATCTAGGTGTGGGGCTTGGAGGTGGGGGGGACCTTATGGCTTACTTTGACCAGACACAATGTGGCAGAAGTGACAGATACTGTGCCAGGGGCCTGCCTAGTCCTCACGAGACTTTGTACATTTCTGCTGTGTCTCTTGGAGCCCGCCCAGCCTCCGGTTGCACAAGCCCAGGCTAGCCTCTTGGAAGGTGAGCCACCACATAGAGCAGCTGAGGCCATTCTGGACCAGCCAGCCCCAGCTGGCCTGGCAGCTGCCGGTAGATAGATACTCGAGTAAACCTCACCGAGGCCAGCAACACAGTATAGTGAGTTCTCATCCAAATTCTCATGCCATAGAACCTGTAGCAAATAAACGGTTGTTGTTCAAAGTCAGGAGTTGGCAAACCACAGTCCGTCGGCCAAATCTGGCCTGCCTCCTGCTTTTGTAAACACACTTTTACTGGAACACAGCCTCAGTAGATTGTTTATGCACTGTCTAGAGCTGCTTTCTCATTACAGCAAGAAATGGCAGCCCACTCCATTATTCTTGCCTGCAGAATCCCACGGACAGAGGAGCCTGGCAGGCTATAGTCCATGGGGTCGTGAAAGTGTCGGACATGACTTAGCGACTGAAAAAGAGCTGCTTCCCATTAGGGCAACAGAGTTGCGTCATTGCAACAGAGCTGAAAATTCTCACTCTCTGTCCCTTTGCAGAACAACTTTGAAAACCCCATTTTAGACACTAAAGTTAGGTGTGGTCTGTTACATACAGGAACTAAGTTGAGTGCTTTAAGTGATTATATTTTAATTTTCACTTTAACCCAGAGAAAGATTTTTATGCCCAGTTTACAGATGAGGAAGTTTACAGACTTCCCTGGTGGCTCAGATGGTAAAGCGTCTGCCTACAACACAGGAGACCTGGGTTCGATCCCTGGGTTGGGAAGATCTCCTGGAGAAGGAAATGGCAACCCACTCCAGTATTCTTGCCTGGAAAATCCCATGGACGGAGGAACCTGGTAGGCTACGGTCCATGGGGTCGCCAAGAGTCAGACACAACTGAGCAACATTTACTTTACTTACAGATGAGGAAACTGAGGCATAGGGAAGGAGAGAAATTGGTACCTGGGGGAATCAGAGAACAGAAACACAGTCTGGCCTTACAGACTCACGGCATCGGCATCCTGACTCAGTGTGGAAAAAAAAAAAAAGGAAAATGTTGCCCAGTGGTATCCAACTCTTTGTGATCCCATGGACTATAGACTGCCAGGCTCCTCTGTCTGTGGAATTCTCCAGACAAGAATGCTGGAGTGGGTAGCTATTCCCTTCTCCAGGGGATCTTCCCAACCCAGGGATCAAACTCTAGTCTCTCAAATTCTTTACCATCTGAGCCATCTGTCCTGAAGCTGGAATCACTCTAGAATCAATCAATGGGGAGACAGGGAGGGTCATCAGGGATCATTTTTGAATGTGGTAAGGAGACCCTATCCTGTCTCAAATCTAAGCTCTGGTCTTTGCTTAGCCCAGCATCCCCTGCAGTGGGCTGGGGGCCTTGGTAACAGGGACCCTCCCAGCATGGGGAAGTAGCCTCGCCAGCTCACTCATTCCCCAAGAACAGGAGCACGTGGTCAGCACATTCCTGCATCCCTGTTGGAACAGAAATCTCCCCTGGCTTTCTCAGCATCCTCCCCACTCCAACCATGCTGATACTATTCAGTAACCCACGCTGACTTTGGGAGGAGGGGGAAAAATGTAATTGTTAAAGCCTAAATCCCTTTAAACACTAAGATCAAAAGGAAAGTTTCCATCCAATGACACGTAATTAAACATGCAGACGTGCCCAACTTTGATTCACGAATGCTTCTGCACTTCTAAATTGTTGCCAGGGAGATCAGGGCCTGAGAAAATTAAAACCATTATGCCTCAAAAGGAGACATGATTTTCACAGCTTTCTAGCGTGATTTCCTGTTGTGTGGAACTTTATGTTTTCCCATTTTATCCTCCCCACCTCGTGTTCAGGGCTGAGCAGAAGCAGCTTTGCAAACCTCTTTGGGTTGAGAATTCCCGCAGGCCCAGCAGGATGTGAGCGTGGAGACAGATCGCAAGGCCCACCACTCCCCTACTGCCTGATGTTGGACCAGAGGGTAAGTGCCCCTCTTAGGCAAGATTCCCTGAGGATGGCCTCACATGCTTGGCTGATGGGATGACAGCGTGGTGAGGAAAGCCCTCAAACATACGGGGTGTATTTAGCAGAGTTCTCTAGAGAAACGGAACCAATAGGGCCTACACCTGTGTCTGCACCTGCATTTATATCGGTCCCTGTATCTATGTGCTCAGTTGCGTCTGACTCTTTTGCGACCCCGTGAACTATATAGCCTGCCCGACTCCTCTGTCCATAGAATTTTCCAGGCAAGAATACTGGGTGTGCATTGCCATTTCCTCTTCCAGGGGATCTTGCCCACCCAGGGATCAAACCTGTGTCTCCTGCATTGGCAGGCAGATTCTTTACCAGTATGCCACCTGGGAAGCCCCCACACCTATATCTAAATCTCTATCTATATAGTTAAATCATTATTATAAGAATTGGCTCTTGCTATTATGGAGGCTCCAAAGTCCCATGGCCTGCCGCCTGCAAGCCAGAGACCCAGAGGAAGGCTGGAGATGTAACTCAATCTGAGGGCAAGGGCTTGGGAACCGGGGAGGCAGACTACGTGGGTTCCAGTCTGGGTCCGAAGGCCTGAGAACCAGGAGTGCTGAAGGCGGACAATGCGCAGCCCAGCTCCAGCAATCAGACAGGAAGGACCACATTTTCCCTTCTTTCACCTCTCTCTCTTCAGGCTCTCCAAGGTTTGGCTGATGCTCATCCCCCTTGGGAAGGACAAACTGTCACTGAGTCCATCAATTCAGGGCCTAATGAGTGAGAAAATGACGCCTGAGGAATGAGTGATAGCCTGGGGTGGACAAGAACCTCTCCTGACCCATCGCGCCTTGGTGCCCCAAATGGAGAACTTCCTGCGGATGGCAAACTGCATCTGACTCTCCCCCTGCCAAGTAAACTGTGAACATTCCCATCTATCTACTCCTCTTCTCTTTCAGGGGAAAAACCCCAAACTGCAGACTGCTGCCTCGTGCGATAGATACCAAGGACTGTGCCATCACACTGGGTGTTGGATGCTGTGGTTACACATCTGTGTCAAGGAACAATAAAGCAGTGGGAAGTCGCCAAGACTGAAAGTGCCCCAGAGGAGAAAGGACCAGGCGGCCTGCAAGTGTCCTGTGCTCGCTCTGGGACTTTCGAATGTCCTTCAAGCAGGAAGCCATCTTACTCTGGCCAAAGCAGAGGAAGAGACATCGCAGGTCACTGGCTCTTGGGGAGCTGGTGATAGGACCCTGGGGGCTCAGGCTGGTGCGGCGGGAGGAAGGCAGGACTGAGTGACCCTTTATTTCATGGCTCTGATGTGGACTGTCAGCCTTGGGTCTGTGGAGATCAAGGGTCACCCAGCTCAGGTGTGGCTCAGGCAGGTGCCAGTGACCAGCAGACAGACAATACTCAGACTCAGAAGACAAAAGGATCATGACTGTCACAGGTGGGCAGGGAGCAGAATCTAGTCCCCATGGGGGGAGGTTGGACCGTGCATAGCTGACCTCACCAAGAAGGCTGCTATCCAGGCTGAGCAAACATTCCTGGCAGGTACCTGCAGGGCTGGACGGGGGAAAGCTGAGCTGGAAGTCCAGGTAGTCTGCTGAGATCCAGGAAGTGAGGGATGCCAGGGGCTCCCTCCGGTGCACCTGACACCTGGCTTAATTCTCCCACCCCCTCCTCTGCCCCCTGCAGCTCCCAGGGCTCAGCAGTGGAAATTCTGCCTGCTTTGCTCAGGATTGCCTTGCAGACCATTCAAGGCTGAGCCTCTGGGGAGGGACCAGGGGCTCCAGGTGGCAAGGCTTAGGCCTATCAGATTACACCATCCTCTGCAAAAGTCCAAAGGTGGCTCAGATGGTAAAGCATCCATCTGCAATGCAGGAGACCTGGGAAGATCCCCTGGAGAAGAGAATGACAACCCACTCCAGTATCTTTGCCTGGAGAATTCCACGGACAGAAGAGCCTGGTGGGCTACAGTCCATGGGGTCACAAAGAGTTGGACACAACTAACACTTTCACTTTCTTTCTTTTGACAGAAGTCTGGGAAAATTGGGTCAGCCTTCTAGCAGGGTGCATTTCTGCCAAACGTGGGCAGTGAAACCATGCCGCCAGGGCACAATGTTACCTTACAGGGGGCGATGGTGGCTGCCTTCCATCCAGGGCCTGCAGGATGAAATATGAAATCAACATGTTGCCAAATAATGATTTTGTTGTAGCATTTTATTGATAACTAGAAAAGACTAGCTCACGGACTCTATTCGATCCGGCTGACTGCCCAACTCCCCACTTCCCACAGGTAATTACCTGATCCTAATTGGGTCTGAAAGCAGCAGGTTTGTATTTAAAGGCAGGAGCACAGTGCACTTTGTATTTTTCCAGAGACCATGTGGATGGGAGAGTATCGTGCTCTGGGTAACTGTGGCTTAAAGGGCCAGGTCCTCACTTAAGCTGTGTGTCTTTGGAGAAAATAAATCATTTCCCAGAGCCTACGTGTCACCATTTATAAGTGGAAAGGAATGATATCACGTTCAAATGAAATTAGGGACACAAAAGACCCTCCCAGTGGCTGACACACATGGGATTTTCAGAGATTACGAATCAGTATCTTTCAATGTAGAAAGAAGTGGTTCTCTCGAATTTATGGTTGGCTGGGGGGCGGGGTGGGAGTGGGAGGTGGTGGGGGGAAGGATGGGCTTCCCAGGTGGCGCTAGTGATAAGAACACGCCTACAATGCAGGAGACATAACGAGACATGGGTTTGATCTCTGGGTGGAGAAGGGAAATGGCAACCCACGCCAGTGTTCTTGCCTGGAGAATCCCATGGACAGAGGAGCCTGGCGGGCTACAGTCTGTGGGATGGCAAAGAATCAGACATGACTGAAGTGACTTAGCACGCTTGCACGCACTGGAGGAAGGATGGGAGGAAGGGATAATTAGGGAGTCTGGGAAGGACATGTACACACTGCTGTATTTAAAATGGATAAACCAGCAAGGACCTACTGTATGGCACAGGGAACTCTGCTCAATGCTTTGTGGTAGCCTGGATGGGAGGGGGGTTTGGGGAAGAATGGATACATGTGTATGTACACTGAGTCCCTTTGCTGTCCCCCTGAAACTATCACAACACTGGGTACACCTCAATACAAAATAAAAAAATTTTAAAAAGAATTAAAAAAATTTTTTTAAAGAAAGAAGTGGTTCTCAATCTCTACCTCTTAATGCTCTGGGGTGTGTTGTAATAGCCTCATCATTGTTACAACCTCCACGCATAACACTGACTAGCTTATTTTTGTCTTTAAAATTTTTTTAAAGAAAGAAGTGGTTCTCAATTTCTACCTCTTAATGCTCTGGGGTGTGTTGTAATAGCCTCATCATTGTTACAACCTCCACGCATAACACTGACTAGAATTTGTTACAATACTGCTTGTATTGAATGCTTTGGTTTTTTGGCCCCAAGGAATGTGGGATCTCAGCTCCCTGACCAGGGATCGAACCTACAGCCCCTGCATTGGAAGAGGAAGTCTTAACTACTGGGCCGCCATGGAAGTCCCAATACTTACTAGCTTATTATGTTCTGTTGATTGCATTTGATTTTCAACATGGCTCTGTCAGATCACTGACACAGGGACAGTTACACTCATTTTACAGATGGGGTAACTGAGGTCAGCAGAAGGGAAGTGACCTGTGAAAGGTCATCTCTCTTGACCCAATGAAATCATCAGGGTTGGTTGCAGCTGAAACCATAGGGATATTGAGCCTTGGGGAAGGGGAAGTTGGAGGAAAGTTGGAAGGATGTCACAAAGGCAGAGTGCAGGTATGGTTCTCAGCCAGGCCTGGGGGAAGGTAAATAAAGATGAGCAAATTCTGCCTAGGTGCCCTAGGCAAACCTGGCAAACTCAAACGCCCAACTGGAAGTGGAGGCAGGTGCAGAGAGTGGCCACCAACAGGCTGACAAGCTTCATAGAAGCAATAGAACCCATTTGTATATTGTTGATACTCATAGAAACGGCAGAGTTGGGGCAAAGATGGAGCAAGGTCTGAGGTCTGCTCTGTTTGAGTCCTTTTTATCCACCTGATACAGTCAGGAATGTTCCCCCAAGGGCCGCATATGGAGGGGGTTCCTGTGGGAGCCTGCTCTGACCCAGGGGCTTCTGAGGTTGCCTCCTGCCTTCCTACCTGGCTTCCAGGTCTCCCACCCCATTTCACTGCTGGGTCTTCAACCCCGCTCTCTGGAGAGTTCTGACATGATGCTGAGGGTGGGTTTAGAAGAAGGTTGGCTTTGGTCGCAACCTCAACCTGAAGATGTGTTAGTTAACGCATCTCACTTCCCTACTAAAGCTGCAGGGCCTCCAGGACAGGGTCTTGTGTCTCAACCTTGAATCCTCATTTCCTGCATCTGTACGTGGTTGGTGCTCACTGAACAGATGAATGAGTGTATGAATGAATGAATCTGACACCTCACCAATCACTAGAATTTAAGGTTTGCAAGGACTACAGGGAGTGTCATCTATGTTGCCTGTTGCTGAATTCCATGCCTGGCTGTTGTGTTCAGTCACCCAGTTGTGTCTGACTCTTTTCGACCCCATGGACTGCAGCACGCCAGGCCTCTCTGTCCCTTAACATCTCCCAAAGTCTGCCTGAGTTCCTGTCCATTCATCAGTGATGCCATCCAGCCATCTCACCCTCTGACATCCTCTTCTCCTTCTGCCCTCAATCTTTCCTAGCATCTGGGACTCTACATGCTGGGAATTCAATAAATGTTGAGGAATGAATGATTCCTCTCTATCTCAGCAGCACTGGCTTTTTCTCTTTCTCTCTTTCCACTGATTCCTGCAGTGTTGACGCTGGGAGAGACTTCAGAGATGAACTGGTCCAAGCTCATCATTTTAGAGACAAGACAATGTGACCCAGTGAACACCCTGCATATTCACTGCACAAGTACATATACATGCACAGAATTCGTGCATTCTGGCTCCCAATCCAAGGCTCTTGGTTCACTACCTGGTCTACATAAAGCGCACATGGTGCCTGGCATGTGGTGAGCATCTAATTAGTAAATGGCAGGAACCACAGGCGGTACTAAGTGCTCAGAACCTCTGTCATCAGAATTCCTAGGTTTGAATCCCAGCTTGGCTCTTACCAGCTGTGTGCCCTGGTGCCCATTATTCAGCCTCTCCATGCCTCCATATTGCTATCTATAAGATGAAGTTGATAATGGGGTTATTTCATTGGGTTTATGACAGATTCAAATGAGTTCACGTGGGCTTCTTCAGTGAGTCAGTGGGTAAAGAATCTGGCTGGATTGCAGGAGCCGCAGGAAGTGCAGGCTCAACCCCTGGGCAGGAAGATCCCCTGAAGGAGGAAATGGCAGCCCACTCTAGTATTCTTGCCTGGGAAATCCCATGAACAGAGGAGCCTGGTAGGGGGCTACAGTCTGAAGTGTTGCAAAGAGTCAGCCATGACTGAGCATGCATGCACAAAATGAGTTACTATACAGAAAGCACTTCCTGGAGAAGGGCATGGCAACCCACTCCAGTGTTCTTGCCTGGAGAATCCCCGTGGACAGAGGAGTCTGGTGGGCTACAGTCCATGGGGTCGCAGAGTCAGACATGACTGGGCAACTAAGCACACACACAGAAAGCACTTGGAAGAGTTTCTGGCACAGGGGAAGTGCTAAATAAAGATCAGCGAGTCCACTCTTCTTATTATCTCATCTTAAAAACAGATTTAGGAGAGCAAGATTCTTTCTATTGAAAGCCTCGAGTTGAAGAGATGAATGCAGACACCGAGACATGGGCGCTAACATCAGGCTTATTGGGCGGTAATCTTATTTGCTTATCCCCGCTGCTCTCCAGCACAGCCCACCGCTACCAGAGCCCCATGCTCAGCGGATGCTCCCGAGCTGAGCTCGCTGGGCGATGACTCCTCCGTGCACGCTGTAAGTGGCTGCCAGCTGTGAAATTACATTTGTATTGATCTAAAGAACATTCTATTGATCAAACACAGGGAGAGAAACCTTTGAAACATAAACCCATGATGTTAACAATTTGTTGCCAGGAATAGGCAAAGGCTGCTTTTATTTTCCTTGTTGGCCAGTTGACCTTCCCAGGGCAGTTTCCGGTTTAGGTAGGTGGTCTGGAGATCTACCTTCCATGAAGAGCTGATCAATAAGCAACTCTCAGGTCATTAGCTCCCTGAACACCTGCCTCAAACACCTTTATCCCCCTTCGGTGCCTGGCTCTCCCTTGCACAGTCTTTCAGTCCCCTCTCCCTCCTTGATCTCACTGGTTGAATGGAAAGGCTCATCCTCCTCTGTGTTTCTGCATCATTCTGGGCAGTTGGGATGGTGGTGAAGGCACCAGATTGCCAGGATGCCAGGATGCTCCCTCCGCCCTCCCTCACAAAGCACTCACAAGCTGCCCCATCAGGTTTGGAACACAAATCCATCTGAAGCCCTGTCCCTCACTCTTCCCAAGTCTGCTTTTATTCAGTTCAGTTCAGTTCAGCTCCTCAGTCGTGTCCGACTCTTTGGGACCCCATGAATCGCAGCATGCCAGGCCTTCCTATCCATCACCAACTCCTGGAGTTCACTCAGACTCACGTCCATTGAGTCAGTGATGCCATCCAGCCATCTCATCCTTTGTTGTCCCCTTCTCCTCCTGCCCCCAATCCCTCCCAGCTTCAGAGTCTTTTCCAATGAGCCAACTCTTCTCATGAGGTGGCCAAAGTACTGGAGCTTCAGCTTTAGCATCATTCCTTCCAAAGAAATCCCAGGGCTGATCTCCTTCAGAATGGACTGGTTGGATTTCCTTGCAGTCCAGGGGACTCTCAAGAGTCTTCTCCAACACCACAGTTCAAAAGCATCAATTCTTCGGCGCTCAGCTTTCTTCACAGTCCAACTCTCACATCCATACATGACTACTGGAAAAACCATAGCCTTGACTAGATGGACTTTGCTGGCAAAGTAATGTCTCTGCTTTTTAATATGCTATCTAGGTTGGTCATAACTTTTCTTCCAAGGAGTAAGCGTCTTTTAATTTCATGGCTGCAGTCACCATCTGCAATGATTTTGGAGCCCCCAAAAGTAAAGTCTGATACTGTTTCCACTGTTTCCCCATCTATTTCCCATGAAGTGATGGGACCAGATGCCATGATCTTCGTTTTCTGAATGTTGAGCTTTAAGCCAACTTTTTTGCTCTCCTCTTTCACTTTCATCAAGAGGCTTTTTATCTCCTCTTCACTTTCTGCCATAAGGGTGGTGTCATCTGCATATCTGAGGTTATTGTTATTTCTCCCGGCAATCTTGATTCCAGCTTGTGCTTCTTCCAGCCCAGTGTTTCTCATGATATACTCTGCATATAAGTTAAATAACCAGGGTGACAATATACAGACTTCATTAAACTGCATTCACAGTGGACTTCCCTTGATAGTCCAGTGGTTAAGAAGCTGCCTTCCAATGCAGAAGACTCAGACTCGATCTCTGGCTGGGAACTAAGATCTCACGTGCCATGCAGCAACTAAACCCGCAGGCCACAGTGACTGAGCCCATGCCGTGGGGTCTGTGGGACACAAGAGAAGCCCATGGGCTGAAACGAAAGATCTGGAGTGCCACAACGAAGACCCAGCACAGCCAAGGATAAATAAGTAAATCTTAAAATAAAATACTAAGTTCACATTGGTGTAGGCTACTTTGGAAATTTAGGACCTCTGGGTGAAACATTTTCAGAAAGGAGGAGTTGCTCTGTAGCAATTTCCAGAATGATTCAAATAATTTATGCACACAAATGGTTTGAATAGCCCTGTGTCCTACCTCATGGGAAGCCAAAGATTTGTTCCCAGTTCCCGCCCTCAGTGGGCTGACCATTTAGCTACACTAAGTGGAGAAACCCGCACAAAGGAGTAAATCACAGAAGGCAGGGTTTCCTAGGAGTTATAAGAGTGGCACTGGGTGCCTGGAGGCTCAGTGATAATCTGCCTGCCAACCCAGGAGATGCAGGAGATTCAGGTTCAACCCCTGGGCTGGGAAGATCCCTTGGAGATGGAAGCGACAACGCATTCCAATATTCTCGCCTGGAGACTCCCATGGACAGAGGAGCCTGGTGGGCTACAGTCTACGGGGTCTCAAAAGACTCAAGTAAACAACAACACAATAAGAGTGGCACAAGAATTTAATGGGAAAAGAATAGTTTCTTCAATTTATGTTGCTAAGACGGGTGGAGAACCACACACCAAAGAATGAAATCCGACCTTACGGCACACCATATACAAAAAATTACCTCAAAGTGGAACAAAGACCAATGTGTAACAGCTGAAATTCTAGAAAGAATAAAATTCTTAGAAGAAAACAGAAGCACAAATCTTTATAACCTTGGATGAGGCAATGGTTTCTTAGATATGATACCTAAAGCACAGTGACCAAAGGAAATAAAAGCTCTTGTAAACTTCAGAGGATACCAACAGAAGGGAAGAAAATGTATTCAAATCATATATCTGATATAAAGTCTAATATAAAGAAGACATGAGGACTCTTACAACTCAAAAATAGAAATACAACTTAGTGTGCAAGTGGGTAAAGGGTTTCAATAGACATTAATTCAAAGGAGACAGGCCAAGAGGCCAATAGCTGCATGAAATATGCTCAACATCACCGGCCTTTAAAGTGAAAGTGAAGTCGCTCAGTCATATCTGACTTTTTGCAACCCCATGGACTATAGCCTACCAGGCTCCTCAGTCCATGGAATTTTTCAGGCAAGAGTACTGGAGTGGGTTGTCATTTCCTTCCCAACCCAGGGATTGAACCCGGGTCTCCTGCACTGCAGGCAGACGCTTTACTGTCTGAGCCACCAGAGAAGCCCTAGGAAAATGCAAATTCCAACCACAGTGAGGCACCACTCCACATTTACCAGGATGACTATCTTCAAAAGACAAACAACAAGTGCTAGAAAGGAAGTGGGAGAATTGGAATCCACATACATGGCTGATGGGAATGTAAAATGGTGCAGCCACTTGGGGAAAAAAAAAATGTTTGGCAATTTCTCAAAAAGTTCCACATGGAGTTACCTTATAACATGGCAATTCTGCTTTTAGATATATACACCCAGCACTGAACTAGGTTCACACAAACACACGCCGCAGCAATGTTTATATCAGCATTACTTCTCATGTAGGTTAGAAGCAAGACGAATACCTATCAATGGATGTATGGATAAACAGAATGTGGCATATTCATACAATAGGGCATTATTTAGTTATAAGAATGAATGACGTTCTGATACTTACTATAAGATAAATGAACCTTGCAAACATTATGTTAAATGAAACAAGCTAGACATACAGGCTGCATATTATATGATTTCATGATTCCATAGGCACAAGACATAGAGAAGAGGTGAATCCCTCGAGACATGAAGCAGATTAGTGGTGCCAGGAGCTGGGGGGACGGGGGAGGGAGCAATTGCCCACTGAGAATGGCATTTCCTTTTGGGGTGATGCATAATAGGATGACTTTTACAGAAAGCGAGTTAGATGTCAAATTTTACAAACATTGGCTCAGGCCCAGGGTGCTTTGGGGTGGCCAGATGAAGGAGGGAGCCATCAGGGCGGGACATCGCTGGGGTGAGGGGTCCACTCCCCTGTGATTTCACCCTGGGGGCAGCAGACCCCAGAGATGACCCTTGTGACCCAGAGTATGAGGAAGCCATCACACTTGGCAAGCACAGGACTCGCAGCCCAGGCTGCCGAGTCCTCCGAGCTGTTTGCAAGGGAACTTACTTTTTGGTTTTGAGCTCCCATTCCTCTTAGAGAACAGAGGCGGAAAGTGTTGACAAGTCCGGAAATTGGAAATGTAAATGAAAAAAGGAGCTCCCTGGGAGAGTCTGGACGCTTAGCCTCCCCAGCTCAATCACCTTGGTGCGCAGAGGCTCCCAGCTCAGGGACTCAGAAGCATAACCTGCTAGAAGGGTTTGCTATCCATCTCTCAGACCATGCAAGCCACCATGGGCATCAGGCCAGAAGGGCTGTGACCTCCACATGCCAAGGGTACTGTCTACATACCTCTATCAAGGCACGTAGTATTGTTTTCTAAATGCCTGTCGCCTGACAATATCTGCTCACCATACTTTACTCCCAGAAGGCAGGGACCATGTGTTTCCCTTCTGCATCATCCGCCTACCACCTGCCACAGAGCAGGTATTAAGTGACGGATGGATTGTTATCTAATAGTTGACAGGCATCATGGTTTAGAGGAAAGAGCATTGAATTGGAGTCTGGGGGTTGGACTTGGGGTCCCCATCTTTCAGGACATTATTTGCGTAACCAAGGACAAGCCACTAACCTTTCAGGCCTCAGTTTCCTTTGTGAAGGAGATGCCAGTTGGAGGCATACCTCTGGGGTTGATGCCTACATACCTGTGTGTGTTTGTGTGTGTGCTTGGTCGCTTCAGTCGTGTCCAGCTCTTTGTGACCCTATGGACTGTAGCCCACCAGGCTCCTCTGTCCATGGGATTCTCCAGGCAAGAATACTAGAGTGGGTTGCCATGCCTTCCTCCAGGGGATCTTCCCGACCCAGGGATCTCCTACATGGCAAGCAGATTCTTTACCCCTGAGCCCCCAGGGAAGCCCCTCCTCCCTACCTAAGAGATGATAAAGAACTTTCTACTTGGTATCTCAGCAAAGACACCACCACCTGAGGCTGGCTCTCCACCCTGAGGCTGGCTCTTCACTACCCACATTCAGAATTCTTCCTCTTGAACGCTGAAAGGAAGGTGGTACCCAAAAGCCCAGGAGTTGGGTCAGGAAGTCTGGTGGCTCCCGGGGTGATGGCTTCACACTCCAGTAAATTCTCCAAACACAGTGTAATTTCCCTTCCTCTTAACTATCAGGAGCGAGAAAGGAGAGCCCCTCTCTCCCGCCTCCTCCTCCTGCCTTAGTCATGACTCATTAATTGCCACCAGCGAATGAGTTTTATTCTAATTTTCATGAACTAATTCAGAGATGTTTTCGGCTAAAGAGCAGAATATAGGTTTTGGGCTTAGTTAATGAAATACCTAATGAATTGGCATTAGTGACAATTACAGAAGACACCTAGAAGGAAAGAGCCAATGGCAACCCTCTGCTGAGGCCACTTACTAGTGGCTCCTTGAAGGGAAAAAGCATGGCCTGAGTGCTCGTCTTCCTGATTGACAAAGCTGTTCTGGAGGCTCGGGCCCCAAGAAGTGGATTTGAAGAAGACGCATTCATCTTTCTCTCTCTTCGGTACTCTGGTTCTGCCTTCAGACCACCAGCAACATGTGAAAGTGGGCCTTTCAAGCGTAAAAATTACCTCCTGAAATTAGGATCAATGCATGAACTTGCAGGTAAGTGAGATGCTAGCAAAATAAAATTTCTGGACCTTAGAATAGTTATTCATCACACAGGCTCCTTCCCTAACTAGATGGGAATCGAAGGCGAAGGGTCCTAGAAAGCCAGGGAATGTGTAAAATGTAGCCTCGGGGACTTCCCTGGTCATGCAGTAGTTAAGAATTTGCCTGCCAATGGAGGAGACATGGGTTCAATCCCTGATCTGGGAAGATCCTACATGCTGCGGACCAACTAAGGCCACGCGCCAGAATATTGAGCCCGTGCCCTGGAGCCCGGAAACCTCAACGAGTGAGCCCACGTGTTGTAACTAGTGAAGCCTGTACATCCTAGAGCCCGTGCTCCGTAGCAAGAGGAAACCACTACAATGAGAAGCCCTTGCACCAGAACTAGAGAAGACCACGCTCGCCACAACTTAGAGAAAGCCTCTGCCTGCAGCAATGAAGACCCAGCACAGCCAAAAATAAAATAAAATAAAATGCAGACTCAGAATTCGTGCTCAACCCCCATGCAGCGGAGTCTGTGCGTCTATGGGACTCTTGCATGGCCCCTATAGTCTCCCATCCTTGTCTCATAGAGTGAAGCTGGCAAAATCTGGGAAGAAAAAGTCTTTAAAATCTCAGAGCTTAATCATTTGGCATTGAACAGCTTTTACGATCTCTGTTGTAGTGCGAACCAGCTGGTCCAAAGAGAATCTAAAGCAGCAAGTCCAAGCAAGTCAAGGCCTAGACTTCAGGAGTGGAAAGAATGGTCTGCAAATGAGCTGAATGCACTACAGAACTCCTCCTATTGTTCAGTCGCTCGGTCGTGTCTGACTGTTTGTGACCCCCTGGACTATAGCCTGCCAGGTTCCTCTATCTGGGGGATTTCCCAGGCAAGAGTACTGGAGTGGGTTGCCGTTTCCTTCTCCAGGGATCGAACCTGTATCTCCTGCTTGGCAGGCAGATTCTCTCCCACTGAGCCACCTAGAAAGCCCTAGAACCTCTTGTACCTGGTTCATTATCCCAAAGCCACGGGGTAGGAGGAGCATCCTCCATACACCCCTTCTGCCGACCCAGTTAAATGCAGTCATCACTCTTGGGTAGAGGAGTTGGGTTTGTTTTGGTTTTGGCCATGCCACTCACAAGTAAGATCTTAGTTTCCCAGCCAGGGATCGACCCCGTGCTCCCTGCAGTGGAAGTTCAGAGTCTTCACCATTGTACTGCCAGGGAAGTCCCACGAGCTGGGTTTTTGATCTGTGTTTCCTTCTTCCTTATTCTTTCGCCTCCACCTAATTTACCTTGACTTGGATGTCAAGTCATCTTGATTGACTTCCTTGAGTCTTTCTCTGGCTCTGTTACTGGGCATTCTTCCACATTGGAAGCTGAAAAATGCTCCTTTTCATCTCCTGCGTGCAGCTCTATCTTTGTCTTGCGCAGTGTCTGCTCTGGGCCAGTTCTTCTCGGGAGTTTGACAGCTTTATGCACCAGCTAATGTTTCTCACGTAACCTTGGGCGCTTTTTCATGGTCAGAGGGGAGCTCTCTTGAATTTAAGAGGTCGAGATGGTGGAGTGAGCGATCTAGTACAAGGGTGAAAATAAAAATGATGACTCCCTTGGGGAAGCCATCATACATTTTCCATCCCGGGGGACCACGGCAGTGAGGAGTGACTGGCTGTATCGTATATATATCTGTGTTGCTTAGCCTAGCATGCGGTAGATGCCGTTGGGGCTAGAAATGTGTGTGAAATGAATACTATGGATGATTGAATGGATTTTAGACTGCCTTCTTTATGAAAGTTGGAAAAAGACAATCATCAAAACTGAGATCTCAGTTCCCAGAAGAAAAATTAGAGTGTGCCGTGTAAAATCAAATATAGGATTGATACTGTGACGTTCAGCCATTCTGTGCAAGAGGGGAACTGACTGCCCTGGCAAACGGCATCACGTTTACCCTAAGCACTTGCCCAAACCTAGCCTGCAGAATACTCCTCGTCCTCTGGAAGGTACACTTCACTCTATTTTTTTAAATAAAAAAAATTGTGGACCATTTTTAAGTCTTTATTGAATTTGTTACAACAGTGCTTCTGTTTTATGCTTTGGGTTTTTTGGCCCGGAGGTATGTGAGATCTTAGCTCCCCAATCAGGAATCAAACCACACTCCTTACATTGGAAAGCAAACTTTCTTACCACTGAACCACCAGAGATGTCCTGGTACACTTCATTTTAAAGAAGCAGACCAGGCATTGGAAAACACATGCCGCTGGGAAGGGCTAGCACCTGAGAGCAACACGTGGGTCCAGGACCTGGAGGTAGCAGGCAGTGCATCAGGCATCCTGACTCCAGCATGAAATCTGACCAAACTGTGGAGTAGCCTGAGGCAGCTCTGAGTGTGTGCACAGCCAGGCCGAGCAGAAGAGGAGAAAGCCTGGGAGATGAGGGCACAGAAACAGAAATTCCTCCTTCTACGTAGGAACAGGCAGGGACAGAGGCGAGACACCTTGCAGCTATGGACCAGACATGGATGCTATCTCAGTGAAAGGCATGGACTAGTGCAGTAGACAGACAAAGAGCACTGGCTGCAAAATCAAATAGGATTCTCAGCTGAACAGTTGTATGATCTATTCACTCTTTGAGTCTCTCATCCAATGGCAATCATAATAGCTTGTAGCCCACGGGATTATAGGCAGGAATAAATTAGATGCTTGGCACATTCACTGTGCCAGGAAGTACTTGGTGCTTGGCAGATATGGAACAAGACAGATGAGTCTGCTCTTTGGCAATTTTTATTTCCAGTGGGCTCTTTAGCCTCCTGATGAAAGTGAAAGAGGAAAGTGAAAAAGCTGGCTAAAACTCAACATTCAAAAAATGAAGATCATGGCATCTGGTCCCATCACTTCATGGCAAATAGATGGGGAAACAATGGAAACAGTAAACGACTTAATTTTCTTGAGCTGCAAATCACTGCAGATGGTGACTGCAGCCATGAAATTAAAAGATGCTTGCTCCTTGGAAGAAAAGTTATGACAAACCTAGACAGCATATTAAAAAGCAGAGACATTACTTCGCCAACAAAAGTCCATCTAGTCAAAGCTAATGTTTTTCCAGTAGTCATGTATGGAAGTGAGAGTTGGCCCATAAGGAAAGTTGAGTGCCGAAGAATTGATTTGTTTGAACTGTGGTGTTGGAGAAGACTCTTGAGAGTCCCCTGGACTGCAAGGAGATCCTACCAGTCAATCCTAAAGGAAATCAGTCCTGAGTGTTCATTGGAAGGACTGATGCTGAAGCTGAAGCTCCAATACTTTGGCCATCTGATGTGAAGAACTGACTCATTGGGAAAGACCCTGTGCTGGGAAAGATTGAGGGCAGGAGGAGAAGGGGACGACAGAGGATGAGAGGTTGGATGGCATCATTGACTCAATGGACATGAGTTTGAGCAAGCTCCAGGAGTTGGTGATGGACAGGGAAGCCTGGTGTGCTGCAGTCCATGGGGTCACAAGGAGTTGGACATGACTGAGCGACTGAACTGTGTGAACTGTGTATTCCAATGGGGGGCTGCACTTATGCAAAGAGCAGGATAGCTTCAGGTGAAGACGCACACTGTGATGGAAAGGAACACTGTAAAGGGGCAGTGAGTCCTGACTCAGGGGGTGGGAGGAAGAGCCTACGTCAGAAAGGAGAAGGCTTCGCTGAGGATGTGACCAGCGATCTGCCACCTACATGACAAAGAGGAGTCCCCCAGGTGGACCTCCAAGACGGAGGCAACAACCCGCAGCAGGCACCAGGCTAGATCAGAGCTTGGTGTGATCAGTGAGTGCCCAGGATGGGGACGGGGAAGCTTTCATCAGGTTTATGTTTTTAAAAGATCACTCTAGATAGTAAACTTATGTGCATCAGAAGCTCCTGCCGTATGTTCAGTGCACACGTATCATGGAGACTATAGAAATGCTTGTAAGAAATGCTTGTAAGCAGTGTTAGACACATAACCTGTGTTATAGAGCCTGTTTTTAAAGATTCTTTTTTTCATGTGGACCATTTATTGGATTTGTCACAATATTGCTTCTGTTTCATAATCTGGCTTTTTTGGCCACGAGGCATGTAGGATCTTAGATTCCCGACCACATGCCCTGCATTGGAAGGTGAAGTCCCAACGACTAGACTACCAGGGAAGTCCCTGTAAGAGGCTTCCGAAGGAGTGATTAGTACTTCCTAGAGACAGTAATCCAAAGATAATGAAAATAGAGACCTGCCTCTAGCAGTTCGGAGTCTAGGAAAGACGAACCAACAGCTCACTATGGTGCATGGCAGTTAAGACCTAGAACGGATGTGTGAGTGCTGGGCACATCCACGGTGCCGTGTTGGAATAAGGTGCAAAGGACCCAGCCAGAAGGAAAAACAGAAAGTTAGTTCCAGTTGGAAGGAAAGCTGCATGATAGCTTTTGGCATAAGTGCAAAGTGGGAGGTGGAGCTAAGGGAGGCAGGGACCCAGGCAGAGCTCAGGTCATCGGGGGTTTGTGAACCGAGAGAATGAGCAGTGGGTGTCATGGGTGATGGGGAATCACTGGAGGGTTTTTGACGAGTGGGTACCTCACCAGGGTCTGTTGCTTGGGAAGATTCATTGGGCTGGAGGGTAATCTGGAGAAGGGCAGAGTGCCCTGCAGGTTAGGAGTTCCTGACTGTTGATGGTTCTATTGACAGGGAGGAAGTGAGGGCTGGACCAGGGTGATGGACAAGAGATGGAAAGCAGGCAATGGCTTTAGTAAAACTTTGGAGGCAAAAAATCAGCAGGATTTTAGGAATTCGGCAGTCCAGAGGTTAGGGCTCAGTGCTTTCACTGCTGATGGCCTAGGTTCAATCCCTGGTTGGAGAAGGACAATTACTCAGGCTGCATGGCATGGCAAAAAAAAAGAAAAAAAAAATCAGCAAGATCTGATGCAGAGAGCAACCCCATGGACTGTAGCCTACCAGGCTGCTCTGTCCATGGGATTTTCCAGGCAATAGTACTGGAGTGGATTGCCATTTCCTTCTCCAGCAGATCTTCCCGACCCAGGGATGAAACCCAGCTCTCTCGCATTGTAGACAGACGCTTTACTGTCTGAGCCACCAGGGAAATCCAAACATGCCATAGAATGTTTTAAATTAAACTGATTAGATTGAAGGTTAGAGTGCAGTTAACATCCTCTGTCTGGGGCAGTGGTATAAGACAGGTCAGGTGCTAAGCAAATGCTCAATAAATGCTTATTTTTTTAAATCATAATTATTATCAGATTCAGAGTCACTATCAGGCTATCCAGGGAAACACCCTCCAGGAGACAAGGAAGATGAGAATCCAGTCCTGGCCTCAGGGGCCCTGGGATTGCAGGGCGGGATGGTAGGCTGAGAGCTGGGGGTCAGTGCAGGATACAGGAGGGGTCACCAGCGTATCACAGACTCCCTCAGTTGCACTCCAGAAACTGTTACTGGCTCTCATCCCTTCACACATTTATCAGAGTTTCCGCTCATCACCAGTAGGGTGGAGGTGGTGGTTTAATTGCTAATTTGTGTCCAGCTCTTGTGACCCCATTGACTGTAGCCTGCCAGGCTCCTCTGTCCATACTAGGGAAGAATACTGGAGTGGGTTGTCATTTCCTTCTTCAGCGGATCTTCCCGACGCAGAGATCAAACCCAGGTCTCCTGCATTGCAGGCAGACTCTTTACCTACTGAGCTACAATCTTTAACTTTTACCATTAAAAATTACACTTTGCCCCTTTTTTAGGATTATTCTCTTAAGACAGAATCCCAGAAATGCTATTACTTCTTTAAAGGCCTCCTATATCTTGAGGTTTTTACTATTCACATTGTTTCCTTCATTTATAAATATATTCTCTTTTTGGCCCAGCCAAGACTTAAAAAGCATTTACACGTGGAACTTGTTCTCTTTCTGCTCTTGGAAAATCTGAACTTCTATAGCACAAGCCTGCGCGAGCCTGGCAGATGATGGTGGAGATTCAAGGCCAGGTCAGCCCTGTTGCTCCAGCCAGCAGCCAGTCAATCACCAGGAGTAGAATCTAACCACAGAGAAGGCACTGGCACCCCACTCCAGCACTCTCGCCTGGAAACTCCCATGGATGGAGGAGCCTGGTGGGCTGCAGTCCGTGGGGTCGCCAAGAGTCGGACACGACTGAGCGACTTCCTTTTCGCTTTTCACTTTCATGCATTGGAGAAGGAAATGGCAACCCACTCCAGTGTTCTTGCCTGGAGAATCCCAAGAATGGGGGAGCCTGGTAGGCTGCCATCTATGGGGTCACACAGAGTCGGACACGACTGAAGGGACTTAGCAGCAGCAGCAGCAGAATCTAACCAAAAGATGCACGCATCATCTCAGTGATGTCCAGCGTAAATTGCCAGTTCACAGGATTGTGAGCTATGCACACAAGCTAGACTTTGGGGTGGTCTGCTATACAGCAACCTGATTGGATATATCCCCTCACTTCTAGATGGGCTCATGTGACCAGTTTTGAGCAATAGAATGGATAAAAGTGATGTACGCATCACCTCCAGGACTGGCCCCTAAAATCTTCTGAGACTGTTCTCTTGCTTTCTTCCCTGGCCCGTGGATTAAGAGAGCAGAAGGCTGGAAGGAGGTTGGAGGGGATGTGGTCAATCAAACAGAAAGAATACAAGTCAGATGCACTCCTTAGAGGATGCTGTCCAGACAGCAGCCAGCCAGGAAAACCCTGGATGACTTTGCGTGGATGAACTGGTCAAGTGCTTGGTGAGATTTTACGCTGAGTCACTGAGACAGTGTGTGAGGTGTGTGTGTGTGTGTGTGTGTGTGACAGAGAGAGAGAAAGAGAGCAACTAGCATTAAAGTTTGGTTATTGCACCTAATACTTGGTGCTCTAAAAAATTGATGCTTTCAAACTCTGGTGCTGGAGACTCTTAAGAGTCCCTTGGACCGCAACGAGATCAAATCAGTTCATTCTAAAGGGAATTCAACCCTGACTATTTATTGGAAGGACTAAACCTGAAACTCCAAACCTGAAACGCCACCTGATGCAAACAGGTGACTCTTTGGAAAAGACCTGATGCTGGGAAAGATTGAGCACAGGAGGAGAAGGGGGAGACATGGGATGAGATGAGTAAATGGCATGACCGATTCCATGGACATGAACTTGGGCAAACTCCTGGGAGATGGTGAGGGACAGGGAGGCCTGGGGTGCTGCAGTCCATGGGGTTGCAAGGAGCTGGACAAGATCTGGCAACTGAATAACAAATATGCTTAACCTACTATATCAAATCCATAGTTTAGGTAGTGGAGAATGATCTATGTTGAGAAAGGGTGAATTGGGGATAGAATATGAACAAATTTTTATCCTGGCTAAGGTGTTTATTTACCGTGTTTTATGCAATGCAGGGCCAATTAGCCATTTTTTAACAGAAGAGTAACAAGGCGAACTTGGACAGTCAAATGCTTTCTCTCTCTCTCCCCACGCTTTGCTACCTAACATGCTGTGAGCACTGTCGATGTTTAGGAAATAACTGTTTAAAGCAAGGTTGGAAAGAGCCATGCGGAATGACATTCCCAATATCTTCATAGCTCTGCTGTTTTAGCAGTGCCACAATGATCATTTGTTCTTAATTATATCCACTGCTGTGAGTGGTGGTGTCAGAAGTTCGTACCTGAATTTAGTTCAATATCTGTAGCTGTGCGTTGCTGTCCTTTAACACGCTCCAGGGGAGGCACTGGTGCTTTGCTTCTCTTCCTTGGGAAAGACTCCTTGAAATCACTCCAGACTGTGAACTGCATCTCTAGTGATATCTGGAGGATTCAATCCGTAGAAAGCCTGCTTAAGCCTGATGTGAAGTTTGCATGTTCTCTCCTCTCTTCCAGAACAGGGACACTTTGCCTTTTAAGGACAACATTAAAATGTAAGGTTCAGAGGAAGCCTGCAAAATGACAAAACCTTTGCATTCTCTTGCTTCTTTGCCTTCCTATAATTTTCTGTGCCTGATTCGTCACATTCAACGAGGAATCGTTATGGCGCCCTCCCATCCACTCTCCAAATTCTTTGTACTCAACTTCTTTTGCCCTGTCTTCTTCATGGTTTTTCAGTTTTGCTGGAATAATAAACTCCAGACTATTCATAGTGTACTTTTTGGTATCACTGAGTGAAAGAGAAGTTATTCAGGATAAACATACTCTTTTCTTCTTTTTAAATTTTTAATTAAGAGAATAATTACTTTACAATATTGTGATGGTTTTTGCCACACACCAACGTGAATCAGCCATAGGTATATATAATATGTCCTCTCCCTCTTGAACCTCCCCTCCCACATGCCTCCCCTACCCACCCACCTAGATTGTCCCAGAACACCAGCTTTGAGTTCAATGTGTCATACATCAAACTCCCACTAGCTATCTATGTTACATACGGTAATGTATGTTTCAGTGCTACTCTCTCAAATCATCCCACCCTCTCCTTCCCACGCTGTGTCCAAAAGTCTGTTCTAGACGTCTGTGTCTCCTTTGCCACGCTGCAAGCAGGATCGTCAGTACTGTCTTTCTATATTCCATATATATGTGTTAATTTCACAGATGTCGTTTATGACTAAGAAATGAGCAGACTGATCTTTCATTGGCACTCTAGCTCTCCTACTCAAGGTCTGTCAACTTAACCAACCAATGGTTGCCAACTTTATTAAGGGTGCTAATGAATTAAGAAATATCATCAGAAAACAATATGTAACCTTGAGTTTAAAAGTATTAGGGCTTCCCCAGTGGATCAGCGGTAAAGAATTAATCTGCAAAGCAGGAGCCGCAAGTTTGATCCCTGGGTCAGGAAGATCCCCTGGAGGAGGGCATGGCATCCCACTCCAGTATTCTTGCCTGGAGGATCCCATGGACAGAGGAGCCTGGAGGGGTACAGTCCATAGGGTTGCAAAGACTGAAGCAACTCAGCATTCATAAAAGTATTAACCAGAAGCACTCAGTTTCCCAACCTTTGTAAACACTTAGAATGTATTAACTGTCCCCTAAAGGCATAATTAAAGAATTTAGCTGTTCTGTTTCAAACACAAGGACCCAAGGGTCAATCAAACACAACAGTCTGGTGATTGCCAACAAACATGAACCAAACGGTTGATGTGAGACGCTATGACCACAGACCTGGATGCTCCCTGATAGGTGAGTCTGTGACTTTCCTCCAAAAGACAAATCAGGGAAAAATACCACCTGCCACACACTGCCTGATCATTGCCTGTTTGGGTTTATTCTTTGATATTTTACCTGTATTGCAATAACAATAATAATAAGAATTGATGAGGCATCTTGCAAAATTGTTTTCCAGACAGGTGTTAAATGCGTGTGCTATTATCAGAAGTGGTCAGGACTGTGTCGTATCATGGTTTACACAGCTATATTGGCAAAGAATCTGCCTGCAGTGAGGGAGGCGCAAGAGATGCAGGGTCGATCCTCGGTTTGGGAAGATTCCCTGGAGGAGGAAATGGCAACCTACTCCAGTGTTCTTGCCTGAAAAAATGCTATGGACAGAGGAACCTGGCAGGCGACAGTCTAAAGGGTCACAAAGAGTTGGACACGACTGAGCACGCAGGTGGACAGATTGAGGAATAACTGACATCTAACAAACAGCACATGTTTAAGCATACAGCGTGATAACTTTGATGTCCGCATACACCCAAGAAACCATCACCACCATCGACACAATGGACATCTCTGCCACCCCTAAAGTTTCCTGTGTCTCTTTGTATTTCTTCACTTCTAAACTCTGACTGCTTGCCAGGCAACCACTGATCTTTGTGTCTTTTGGATCTTTAAGAATTCTTCATAAATGAAGACATGCAGTATCATTCATTTGGCATAATTCTTTTGAGATTCCTGTACTTTACAGAGGTATCAGGAGTTCACTGCCTTTTACTCCTGGGTAGTATTCCATTATGTGGATACATCACAGATTGTATATCCAGTCACCTGCTGTTGGACATTTGGGTTGGTTCAAGTTTTTGGCTATTATGAATAAAGCTGTTATGAATATCTGCATACAAATCTTTGTGGGGACATATGGTTTTATTTCTCTTGGATAAATAGCTCTGGATCATATCGCAGGAGTGCTTTTAATTTTTTAGGAAACTGCCAAAATGCTTTCCAAAGTGGTTTTGCCATTTAACATTCCAAGCAGAAGTTTATGAGAATTTCAGAATCTCCTGAAATTAAATTCAAAATATTATGTTTATTTATAAGTACTCATTTCTCTAGGGAAAGGGTTCATAGCCTACATATTTGCAGCCGACATAGTTCCAATATGATGTTTTCATTTAATTTTTTAATCTCTTTCCGTTGTGTAATATGTATCCATTTGGTTCTAATTTTTTATAAAAGCAGTTATTTATTTCTAATTTTTTCCACGTTATTAAATAAATCTATTTCACGGAAAAAGTTTTCCTATTGTCCTCATATCTTTTATCCTTAATTGTCATGATGCAGAATTCTTCCAAAAGTCTCACTTACATTTTCTTTTTGGGTGTTCATTGTGTAGCTTAACTTTTATTTTTGCTATTCTAATTTTTTTTTTTTTAAGCCTACCTTGAAAACCTACCCCCACTATTTGGACTGATCCTAGACCTAGGTCAGCTTCTCTCAGGACAAAAGCAAATCTGATGAAAGAAAAGCTCCAAATCCCTAAGTTTGTGGTCTGGGCAGTTGAGTACATTCTCAGTTGGGTACATTTGTACTTATTAGAACAAGACAAGCTAAAGAGTCAGCTACTGAGCTGAGGCAACAAAAGAGGCCTTCTCTGGATTTGGGGTGGATAGCAGCTTTTGCTAGCTGCTGATAAATATTTTTGTTGTTCCCTAACAATGGATGGACAGGGGTCAAGGGCAATCAGAAGAGCGAATTCTTCTGATAAACATTTAGTTTATTCTCATAAACATTTAGCATTATTCCATAGGACTTTCAACATTTTTTCATAATGAGCAAGTGTGAAAGACCTAGTCTGACAATATAGGTAGCCAGTGGTTGTATTATTTGGTCATTTTTATGTATCATATAATATATCTTATTATTATTTAGTATGATTATAAAATATAATTTTTTGTATATTTGAATAAAGTGGCTGAAATAGCTCACTTGGGAGAGCGCTGGACTGAGGATCTAAAGATCCCTGATTCCATCTGGGATTTTGGCAAGTTAAACTTTCGGGCTTCCCTGGTGGCTCAGTGGTAAAGATCCGCCTGCCAATACAGGAGACTTGGGTTTGATCCCTGGGTCGGAAGATGCCCTGGAGGAAGAAATGGCAACCCACTCCAGTATTCTTACCTGGGAATTCCCATAGACAAAGAAGTCTGGCAGGCTACAGTCCATTGGGCCCCAAAGAGTTGGGCACGACAGTGACTGAGCATGCATGCATATTTGATTATATTATTCGGTATGTGTATCTACCAAAGTGATCCCAGTTGAAGCAGCTCTTATTCTGATCCAATAGCTATCTCATCCTGGATGTATGTGGCATCCAAAACTTGGGTAGGGTTGCTAAAATAAGTATGATGTACATTAGGTCAGGAAATTGTTTCTCCTGAAGATTTGAGGCCTTCTTCAAAGGTCTGTGGAGGAACCATTGAGATCAGCTAACCTGTGGCAGTACCATTTTTAGTTCAGTTCAGTTCAGTCGCTCAGTCGTATCTGATTCTTTGTGACCCCATGAATTGCAGCACACCAGGCCTCCCTGTCCATTACCATCTCCTGGAGTTCATTCAGACTCACATCCATCGAGTCCGTGATGCCATCCAGCCATCTCATCCTCGGTTGTCCCCTTCTCCTCCTGCCTCCAATCCCTCCCAGCATCAGAGTCTTTTCCAATGAGTCAATTCTTCTCATGAGGTGGCCAAAGTACTGGAGCTTCAGCTTTAGCATCATTCCTTCCAAAGAAATCCCAGGGTTGATCTCCTTCAAAATGGACTGGTTGGATCTCCTTGCAGTCCAAGGGACTCTCAAGAGTCTTCTCCAACACCACAGCTCAAAAGCATCAATTCTTCGGGGCTCAGCCTTCTTCACAGTCCAACTCTCACATCCACACATGACCACCGGGAAAACCATAGCCTTGACTAGACGGACCTTAGTCGGCAAAGTAATGTCTCTGCTTTTGAATATGCTATCTAGGTTGGTCATAACTTCCCTTCCAAGGAGTAAGTGTCTTTTAATTTCCTGGCTGCAGTCACCATCTGCAGTGATTTTGGAGCCCAAAAAATAAAGTCTGACACTGTTTCTACTGTTTCCCCATCTATTTCCCATGAAGTGATGGAACCAAATGCCATGATCTTCGTTTTCTGAATGTTGAGCTTTAAGCCAACTTTTTCGCTCTCCTCTTTCACTTTCATCAAGAGGCTTTTTATCTCCTCTTCACTTTCTGCCATAAGGGTGGTGTCATCTGCATATCTGAGGTTATTGATATTTCTCCCGGCAATCTTGAGTCCAGCTTGTGTTTCTTCCAGTCCAGTGTTTCTCATGATGTACTCTGCATAGAAGTAAAATAAGCAGGGTGGCAATATACAGCCTTGACGTACTCCTTTTCCTATTTGGAACCAGTCTGTTGTTCCATGTCCAGTTCTAACTGTTGCTTCCTGAGCTGCATACAGATTTCGCAAGAGGCAGGTTAGGTGGTCTGATATTCCTATCTATTTCAGAATTTTCCACAGTTTATTGTGATCCACACAGTCAAAGGCTTTGGCATAGTCAAGAAAGCAGAAATAGATGTTTTTCTGGAACTCTCTTGCTTTTTCCATGATCCAGTGGATGTTGGCAATTTGATCTCTGGTTCCTCTGCCTTTTCTAAAACCAGCTTGAACATCAGGGAGTTCATGGTTCATGTATTGCTGAAGCCTGGCTTGGAGAATTTTGAGCATTACTTTACTAGCATGTGAGATGAGTGCAATTGTGCAGTAGTTTGAGCATTCTTTGGCATTGCCTTTCTTTGGGATTGGAATGAAAACTGACCTTTTCCAGTCCTGTGGCCACTGCTGAGTTTTCCAAATTTGCTGGCATATTGAGTGCAGCACTTTCATAGCATCATCTTTCAGGATTTGAAACAGCTCAACTGGAATTCCATCACCTCCACTAGCTTTGTTCATAGTGATGCTTTCTAAGGCCCACTTGACTTCACATTCCAAGATGTCTGGCTTTAGATTAGTGATCACATCATCATGATTGTCTGTTCATGAAGATCTTTTTTGTACAGTTCTTCCATGTATTCTTGCTACCTCTTCTTAATATCTTCTGGTTCTGTTAGGTCCATAACATTTCTGTTCTTTATCAAGACCATCTTTGCATGAAATGTTCCCTTGATATCTCTAATTTTCTTGAAGAGATCTCTAGTCTTTCCCATTCTGTTGTTTTCCTCTATTTCTTTGCATTGATCGCTGAAGAAGGCTTTCTTTTCTCTTCTTGCTATTCTCTGGAACTCTGCATTCAGATGCTTATATCTTTCCTTTTCTCCTTTGCTTTTCGCCTCTCTTCTTTTCACAGCTATTTGTAAGGCCTCCCCAGACAGCCATTTTGCTTTTTTGCATTTCTTTTCCAGGGGATGGTCTTGATCCCTGTCTCCTGTACAATGTCAAGTGCCGTTTTACCACCTGGGAAAAGTTTTGGATATTATCAACTAATCACAAATATACTCAGACCCTATAAACCATCAGTTCCAGTCCTAGGGAACTCACACATGTATATATGTTCAATAGAAATGTGCTTGCATGCACCAAAGATGTATATAGGATTATTCATAGTTGCAATTTGGATTGTAGCCCTAAACCATAAGCAATCCCAATGTCTATCAAAATTTGAGTAAATACACCAGACAATCTTAGAGGAAATCAATCCTGAATACTCATTGGGAAGACTGTTGATGAAGCTGAAGCTCCCATAGTTTGGTCACCTGATGCAAAGAGCCAACCCACTGGAAAAGACAACCCATTGGAAGAGTCAGCGATGCTGGAAAAGACTGAGGGGAGGAGGAGCAGGGGGTGACAGAGGACGAACTGGTCAGACAGTATCACTGACTCAATAGACAGGGGTTTGAGCAAACTCCGGGAGATAGCGAGGGACAGGGAAGCCTGGTGTGCTGCGGTTCATGGGGTCGCAAAGAGTCAGACACTACATGGTGACTGAACAATGACAACCACCACAGAGTAGTCATAATGGAATTCCACACAGCAATGAAAGTAAATGATAAAAAAAAAAAGTAAATGTGTTGTTACCTGCTACAACCTGAATGCATCTTATAAATATCATGCCGGGCAAAATGGAGAAAAGTCTATTGGGGACAAAAGGATGTGCACATTTCTTCTCCAGCTGGTTGCCTGGAGGGGTGGATATTAGGTGAGCGGATTATATCTCAGTGTCCAGTCTCTGGGAACAAGAGGCATGGGGAGAGTGGAGCTACTTCCAGCCTCAGCAGTCATTGGCACCAGTAGGAGAGGAGGCACAGGGAGGACCAGGTGAATACGGTGCGAAATCAAACTAGCATCCCCAAAGGCAGTCTGAGATAGAGATTGGGGAGCACTCAGAACTAAGCAGCAAAAGTGGGAGAGTCAGAGGTGATTAACCAGTGGGACGGATGTCAGCAAGAACAAGAGCCAGGAAGACCAAGAAATGACAGCTGTGGTCAGCGCACGATCTGTCCCGACCAAATGCCGTGGACAGTGACTAGAGGACTTATTGTTTTAATCTTTCTTTTAACAAAAATTTAAGTGTAGATTTTACAGGGAAAATTACAGCAATCAAAACTATGTCACAACAATTTGTGAACATGCAAAACCCTCTTAAGTGTGATCCATCATCCAGCAACCAACCTCTATCCCCATTTTCCTCCAGGAAAGTAACTGATCCCAGGTTAAGATTCTGAATATCTTGACAAGTCTCTTGTTTTTCTTTACAGTGTTGCTGCTGAAAGCATGTGTACTCATACATAATGGATTTGTTGGCCTGTTTCTTGAGCATTGGTAAACCTCTTGATGAAAGTGAAAGTGGAGAGTGAAAAAGCTGGCTTAAAACTCAGCATTCAAAAAACAAAGATCATGGCATTTGGTCCCATCACTTCATGGGAAATAGATGGAGAAACAAAAGGAAACACATTTTCTTGGGCTCCAAAATCACTGCAGATGGTGACTGCAACCATGAAATTAAAAGATGCTTGCTCCTTGGAAGAAAAGCTATGACCAATCTAGACAGCATATTAAAAAGCAGAGACATTACTTTGCTGACAAAGGTCCATCCAGTCGAAGCTATGGTTTTTCCAGCAGTCATGTGTGGATGTGAGAGTTGGACTGTAAAGAAAGCTGAGCACTGAAGAACTGATGCTTTTGAACTGTGGTGCTGGAGAAGACTTTTGAGAGTCCCTCGGACTGCAAGGAGATTCAACCAGTCAATCCTAAAGGAAATCAGGTCTGAATATTCACTGGAATGACTGATGCTGAAGCTGAAGATCCAATACTTTGGCCATCTGATACAAAGAATTGACTCATTGGAAAAGACCCTGATGCCAGTCAAAATTGAAGGCAGAAGGAGAAGGGGACGACAGAGGATGAGATGGTTGGATGGCATCATTGACTTGATGGACATGAGTTTGAGCAAGCTCCAGGAGTTGTTGATGGACAAGGAAGCCTGGTGTACTGCAGTCCATGGAGTCACAGAGTCAGACACAACTGAGTGACTGAACTGAATTTCTTGGACATTACATAAAGAGAATCCTATACTATGTATCTTTTGTATCCCACTTATTTTGTCCCATTTGTAGAGAAAATTTGGAGAGGCATTGAGTAGAGGGAAGGTCATACTACACTGATTAATTGGGTTTAAATTTAAAAGAAAAAAAATCATTATCTTCAAAATGAAGTTACCAAATATGCCCTATTTAAAATAAACATTGATCATTTTCTCAAAGGGCACACTAATTAAAAGTGATTTGAGGATAATATTAAGTGTGCTCAGTCGTGTCTGACTCTTTGCAGACCTATGGACTGTAGCCCACCAGGCTCCTCTGTCCATGGGATTTTGCCAGCAAGAATACTGGAGTGGGTTGCCATGCCCTCCTCCAGAGAATCTTTACGACCTGGGGATCAATCCCACATCTCTTGAAACTCTTGCATTGGCAGGCACATTCTTTACCACTGAGCCACCTGGGAAGCCAATTTGAGGATAGAATGTGCATAAATGTTTATTGATTTCCTACTATGTACCAGACATTGTGCTAAACCCCAGTGTAATCCCACCCTATGGCGTGTGCATACAGGTGAGGAAACTGGGGTCCATGGAGGGTCACTGGTGCACCCTCACTCACTCTGGTAATGATGTAGAGAATCTGGGATTGAAACTGTACTGGGCTTGGCTCAAAAACAAAGACTCTTTCCACACCATTATGGTGCAACACTTGTGGACAGGATGATATACACAGGGCAGACTTCGCAGAATAAATATGTTACATTGCAAACATCTGACAAGTCAGGTATTTGCCAGGTGGGACAGGTGAGATGGTCCTGCCTATTACCTCTATACTACTGTTGAGTGAACAAAGTAATTATTGGTCGGGGCCAACTCGTGGCGTCTGGATAACTCATTTGCTCTTATTTGTTTCAAGTCTGATGGTGTATGACAAAAGGGTTTGTTCCAGATGTCAAAGGAGCACAGTGGAGTTTAACAGCCTGTGCGTTTAGAAAAGCTTCGCAATAGGAAACCAACGGAGGTCACTGAGGCAGAGAGAGGCTGGTCAAAGCCAGCTCCACCTCACTATAAGCCCCCAGCGCTCTTCCCGGGAAGTCACCACTTTGTGTTCCAACTCATCCATAATTCTTTGTGCACAACTCAGAATGCTAATGCTTTTTCCATTCTCTGAACTTGAGGTCCTTGAAGAGATTATTGACATAAATTCCTTTTGGGTTTGGTGCTGGAAAAACATTTTATCTAATGCACGCACACACACACATGCATACATGCTCTCCTATTCCCATAATCCTAACTACTGAATTCAATGTGCTATACTTTTTAATTTTGCTTGTCAGGAAGCTTGGAGTTCAATTTCCTATTCAAGTGGAGAGTTCAGCTTAGCCTAACTTCCTCATAAAATTAGATGCCCGCTCTGTCCTTGTTTTATCACTATTTAAATGATCCTTTATTATCTATATGACTCTTCATCCACTTCATGTTCTGCTTTCTCTCCTTCAGCCTCAACTTTTCAACAATAACAGATATTTAAGGAGCACCGATTAGGGGCCAGACACCTTTCTAGGTGTATGGAGAAGATGGGGAAGACATGGTAACTAAACACAATCTATGTTCCTCGTAGCATCCTGGGTTGCAAATAGAAAGGGACATAGCAGAAACAAGCCCAGTAGATGAAGCACTAGAGAGCTAAATGCCTAGTGTGATGCCAGCTGGTGATGAACACCTCAAAGGAAACAGAGGCAAGGTGAGTTAGAGACATCCTGTCCTGAGGACGATTAGGCAGAGCCAGCGAATGACCCAAGAGACTCCATCATGTTGAAATGTGGAGTGAGAGTATCCTAGGAAGAAGGACTAGCATGTTCAGAGACCCATTGAAGCCTTTTGGTTTTTGATGATTGCATGGCAGCATTTTCACGTTTTCAGGGAGATGGTGAGAAACAGGGAGGCCTGACGTGCTGCAGTCCATGCGGTCACCAGAAGTTGAGCATGACTTAGGAAGAGAACAACTGAACAACAACAATTACAAACTTGTAGAAGAGTTTGAATTTATAAGAACTCCCATATCCCCTTCACCCCTATTCCCAGGTGTTAACATTTCATTGCATTGCTCACATTCCTCTCTCTCTCTATCACACACACACACGCGTACACACGAACACACCATTCTTTTCCTTTACCATTTGATAGCAGGCTGCAGACATGACATCCTTCATTTGTAAAGACTCTAGGATATGTTCCCTAAAACAAAGCCACCATACAACCTTCCAGATCAGAAAGTCAACATTTTCACTGCACTCCCATCCAATCAAAAGACGGCATTCAAATTTTGCCAACTGTCTCAACTATGCCTCTTTTCTTTTATGATCCAGGGCGCCACCCTACGTACTGTATCTCATTGTTATGTCTGCTCATTTCCTCTAACCAGAAACAGTTTCTTGTGTTCCCTGTCTCTCACATTCTCAATAGTTTTAAAGGGTACAGGCTTCACCCGTGGTCAGATGACCCTCGGTGTGTGTCTAACTGACGTCCTCCCCAGCACCAGAAACAAACTGCACATTCCTGGTAGGGATATCACAGAAATGATGCTGTGTTCTCAGCACATTGCATTAAGTATATGCAATATCACTCAAACTACCCACCACTGGTGATATTAACCTAGATCACCTGGTCAGGCTGATGTACGCCAGGTTTCTCCACCATTATGACATCATTTTCCCTTTTGTAACTGGTTATTATCTTGTGGGGGTATATTCTGAGACCATAGCAATGATATCATACCTTAGCACGTCTCAACCAACACCTGTCTTAATCAGTGGTCACTGATCACTGTATCCAAAGACCACTATGATGGCTTCCCCAAAGTGATTGTCTCTTTCCATCATTTTACACTTATTAGGTTGAACTTTCCATAAGGTAGAGCATCTCTTCTCCTTTTGTTTATTTACATCAGAATAAACCCAGAGATTCTTACTTTTTTTACTGAGTTAGAATCTGTAATACGTAAACACAGTTTTGAAACCACGTTTTTTAAAGCTTCCTTCCACAGCTGGATTGATTCAGTGTTTACAGCCAGTCTGTTTACCAGAGCGCTACTGTTCATTTGTTGGTTGGCTGAAGTTGATCATCTAGTATTTCTTTAACAAGACCCTGTGGGATTTGTAGTCTCCAAGTTTTTATGCCCTTTAAAATGATTTTTTTTCCTATAATAACTCTATTGAGTTATAACTCACTTGCCATACAATTTATCCATTTAGCTTGTACAGTTCAACGGCTTTTAGCATTGGGTTGGCCCAAAAGTTTGCTTGGTTTTAATCTTGAGAAAGAAGAATGGAACTGGAGGAATCAACTTGCCTGACTTCAGGCTCTACTACAAAGCCACAGTCATCAAGACAGTATGGTACTGGCACAAAGACAGAAATATAGATCAATGGAACAAAATAGAAAGCCCAGAGATAAATCCACACACCTATGGACACCTTATCTTTGACAAAGGAGGCAAGAATATACAATGGAGGAAAAGGCAATCTCTTTAACAAGTGGTGCTGGGAAAACTGGTCAACCACTTATAAAAGAATGAAACTAGAATACTTTCTAACACCACACACAAAAATAAACTCAGAATAGATTAAAGATCTAAATGTAAGACCAGAAACTATAAAACTCCTAGAGGAAAACATGGGCAAAACACTCTCTGACATAAACCACAGCAGGATCCTCTATGACCTACCTCCCAGAATACTGGAAATAAAAGGAAAAATAAGCAAATGGGACCTAATTAAAATTAAAAGCTTCTGCAAAACAAAGGAAACTATAAGCAAGGTGAAAAGACAGCCTTCAGAATGGGAGAAAATAATAGTAAATGAAGCAACTGACAAAGAATTAATTTCAAAAATATACAAGCAACTTCTGCAGCTCAATTCCAGAAAAATAAACGACCCAATCAAAAAGTGGGCCAAAGAACTAAACAGACGGTTCTCCCAAGAAGACATACAGATGGCTAACAAACACATGAAAAGATGCTCAACATCACTCATTATCAGAGAAATGCAAATCAAAACCACAATGAGGTACCATCTCACGCCAGTCAGAATGGCTGCGATCCAAAAGTCTACAAGCAATAAATGCTGGAGAGGGTGTGGAGAAAAGGGAACCCTCTTACACTGTTGGTGGGAATGCAAACTAGAACAGCCACTATGGAGAACAGTGTGGAGATTCCTTAAAAAACTGGAAATAGAACCGCCTTATGACCCAGCAATCCCACTGCTGGGTATACACACCGAGGAAAGCAGAATTAAAAGAGAGACGTGTACCCCAATGTTCATCACAGCACTGTTTACAATAGCCAGGACATGGAAGCAACCTAGATGTCCATCAGCAGACGAATGGATAAGAAAGCTGTGGTACATATATACAATGGAATATTACTAAGCCATTAAAAAGAATACATTTGAATCAGTTCTAATGAGGTGGATGAAACTGGAGCCTATTATACAGAGTAAAGTAAGCCAGAAAGAAAAACACCAATACAGTATACTAACACATATATACGGAATTTATAAAGATGGTAATGATAACCCTGTATGCAAGACAGCAAAAAAGACACAGATGTATAGAACAGTCTTTTAGACTTTGTGGGAGAGGGCGAGGGTGGGATGATTTGGGAGAATGGCATTGAAACATGTAAATTATCACATGTGAAACCGATCACCAGTCCAGGTTCGATGCATGAGACAGGGTGCTCAGGACTGGTGCACTGGGATGACCCAGAGGGATGGGATGGGGAGGGAGGTGGGAGGGGGGTTCAGGATGGGGAACACATATACACCCATGGTGGATTCATGTGAATATATGGCAAAACCAATACAATATTGTAAAGTAAAATAAATAAATAAAACTGAAAAAAAGAGAAAAATCTGAATGAACTTTTTGGCCAGCTAAATATATTCAGAGTTGGCTAATGATTAATACAATTTTAGACCATTTTTATCAGTCTGAAAAGGAACTTGGTGCCTATTAATAGTCATGCTCCATTCTCCCCATCCTCTCTCCTCCCTCTCCCACAGCCCTAGGTAACAACTAATGCATTTTTTTGCCTACATAGAGTTGCCTATTCTGGCCATTTTGCATAAGTGAATTCATATGCTATGTGGTCCCTTGTTGTGGCTTTTTTCATTTAGCATAATGTTTTCAAGGTTTATCCACGTTATATAGCAGTACTTTTTTATGCTTAGTAATATTCCATTATATGGTTATGTTGTTTATCCACTTGTTTGTACTTTCAGCAGTTAATGGACACTGGAGTTGTTCCACTTTGGGGTACTGTGAACTATACTGCTTTGAACATTCATGGACAATTTATTATGTGGATGTAGATTTTCACATCTCTTGGGTATATGACTATGAGTGGAATTTCTGGATCATATGGTAACTCTATGTTTAATATTTTAAGAAATTACCAAACTACTTTCCACAGTTTGTGGCTACACCCAGTTTACATTCCCACCAGCAATGCATACGAATTCCAATGTCTCTGCATCCTCACCAACACTTGTTATTTTCTACCTCTTTTATTATAGTCATCCTAGTGTGGATCACAACAAACTGTGGAAAATTCTTAAAGAGATGGGAATATCAGACCACCTTATCAGTCTCCTAAGAACCGTGTATGCAGGTCAAGAAGCAACAGTTAGAACCGGACATGGAACAATGAACTGGTTCAAAACTGAGACAAGAGTTCGTCAAGGTTGTATATTGTCACCCTGCTTATTTAACTTATATGCAGAGCACATCATGTGAAACCCTGGGCAGGATGAATCCTAAGCTGGAATTAAGACTGCAGGGAGAAATATCAACAACCTCAGATATGCTGATGATACCACCCTTATGGCAGAAAGCAAAGAGGAACTACAGAGCCTCTTGATGAAGGTGAAAGAGGAGAGTGAAAAAGCTGGCTTAAAGCTCAACATTCAAAAAACTAAGATCATGGCATCTGGTTCCATCACTTCATGGTAAATAGATGGGGAAACAATGGCAACAGTGACAGATTTTCTTTTTTCAGTTTCCAAAATCAATGTAGATGGTGACTGCAGCTACAAAATTAAAAGACACTTGCTCTTTGGAAGGAAAGCTATGACAAACCTAAACAGTGTATTAAAAAGCACAGACATCACTTTGCTGACAAAGGTCCACATAGTCAAAGCTATGGTTTTTCCAGTAGTCGTGTACGGATGTAAGAGCTGGACCATAAAGAAATTCAGTTCAGTTGCTCAGTCATGTCAGACTCTTTGTGACCCCATGGCCTGCAGCACACCAGTCTTCCTTGTCCATCAGCAACTCCTGGAGCTTGCTCAAACTCATGTCCATCAGGTCAGTGGTGCCATCCAACCATCTCATCCACTGTCATCCCCCTCTCCTCCTGCCTTCAATCTTTCCCAACATCAGGGTCATTTCCAATGAGTCTTCCATAAGGAAGGCTGAGCACCAAAGAATGAAAAGTGAAAGTGAAAGTGAAAGTGAAGTCGCTCAGTCCTGTCTGACTTTTTGCGACCCCATGGATGGTAACCTACCAGGCTCCGCGGTCCATGGGATTTTCCAGGCAAGAATACTGGAGTGGGCTGCCATTTCCTTCTCCAGGGGATCTTCCCAACCCAGGGATCGAACCCGGGTCTCCTGCATTGCAGACAGACGCTTTACTTTCTGAGCCACTAGGGAATGTTTTCAAATCATGGTGCTGGAGAAGACTCTTGAGAATCCCTTGGACTACAAGGAGATCAAACCAGTCAATCCTAAAGGAGATCAACCCTGAATATTCATTGGAAGGACTGATGCTGAAGCTGAAGCTCCAACACTTTGGCCACCTGATGTGAAGAGCTGACCCTTATGCTGGGAAAGATTGAGGGCAAGAGGAGAAGGGGGCAACAGAGGATGAGATGGTTGGATGGCATCATTGACTCAATGAACATGAGTTTGAGCAAACTCCAGGAGATAGCGAAGGACGGGGAAGACTGGTGAGCTGCAGTTCATGGGGTCATGAAGAGTTGGGCATGACTTAGCAACTGAACAAGTGGCTATGAAGTATATCTCATTATGGTTTTGATTTGTATTTTCCTGATGGCAAGGATGTTCTTTGTGCATGTGTGTGTGCTCATCATTTGTATACTTTCTTTGGAGAATGTCTATTCATATCCTTTGCCTATGTTTAAATTGGATTATTCATCTTTTTTCATGTGTAATTAGAATTCTTTATATATTTCAGGTATAATTCTCTTGTTAGACACATGATTGGCAAAAATTTTCTCCAATTTGTGTGTTGTCTTTTCACTCTCTTTATGGTGTCCTTTGAAATAGAAATATTTTTAATTTGGAAGAAACCTGATTTATTTAATTTTTCTTTTGTTGCTTGTATTTTTGGTGTCATATATAAGAAATTTCTTAAACCAAGGTCATGAAGATTTAGCTGTATGTTTTCTTTTAAGAGTTTCATATTTAGCTGTTACATTACAGGTTTGGATCCATTGTGACTTAATTTTTGTAAATGCTATGAGTTAACATCCAGCTTCATTTTTTACATGTTGACACAACTTAACAGCTGAACAACAGTAACAACAACAGTACTGTTTTCCAGGCTATTCTTTCTGCCATTTAATTAAATTGGTACTCTTGTCAAAGTCAACTGAATGTAAATGCTAGGGTATGGATCGAACCTGGATTTCCTGCATTGTAGGCAGATTCTTTACTGTCTGAGCCACTAGGGAAGCCCCAGGGCATACTTCTAGGCTCTCTATTTTTTATTTGTCTATATGTCTATCCTTATGCCAGTACTAGCATGATTTTCTTTTTCATTCATACTTTAACAAAAGTCATGCTGAGTGAATGGTTGGGTCACCATTTCTTACCTTGGAGTTTTTGGCAGTGTAACTCTACTGTCTCTAGTAGTGATTACAGAAAAATTTAGGTCTGATCCACTGATGTTTATCCTTAGAGCCAACTTAATATTTTGATTCCATGCCCCCAAACTGTTTCTTCATGTGTAATGTTCACTGTTTCTTAGAATATTGCATGGGCTAATAGTTCCATGTCAACTTTTTTGAGAGTACATTGTGCCTTCATTATGTGGATTCAATCTCTATTTACTGGAATGTTTTCTTGAACTAAAATCTTAAAACATAATTTTTTTGTTTCATTATTTTAGTGTCTTCTTTGAGGACAATGATTATGACAAGTTGAAACTCTTCATTATTTTCATAGATATGTAAGTAGATGATTGATAGATACATAGATATGATACAGACAGATAATATAGAAATATATATTATATATTTATGCATTTATACAATGTATGTGTATACTTTGGTTCTTTTTTTATGTTCATCTCTGCTTGATTTTCTTACTCTTTTCCTCTATCATAATTACTATGCTTTCAACTATACTAATTCTTTATCTTGTCTTTAATGTAGCTTGCGTTTCTCTGAATTTTTATTTTTCTCTTCTATTAATATTTCCTTCCTATTCACTTCTTTCTGAGAGCTTCTGTTTCATCTCATTCTGTTTTCATGGCATATATTCCGTGTGCTTATATTTCTGCTTTGAGCTTTATTTCTGAATATGTCATTAAAATGTTACTTAATTTGCCATTTTCTCCCACTTCTGACTTTTTTTCCCTATAGTTTCCATACAGTTTCTGTCTTGGTCCCTTTGATATGACACTTTGTCTTTGACTGAAGTGTGCTTTTTTCTGGACATACGATTTAAGGATTCTATGTTGGGAAGGGTGGGGGGATGTTAGTAGGGCCAGAAGAAAATCTGCCTGTTGTCCCACGAATCTCCTCGGGATTTGGAGCCAGGTTCTGTCTCTTCTCTGCCAACAGAAGCATGCTCCCACCGCCATCCCTCTTGCTCACTCTGCTCACTGACAGACCGCTTCCTGCAAGTAGGATTCCCTGTCACAGCATTACTAAGGGCTCAGCTCAGCTGGTAGAGAAGCCGCCTGCAATGCAGGAGACCCCGGCTTCATTCCTGGGTTGGGAAGATCCCCCGGAGAAGGGATAGGCTACCCACTCCAGTATTCTTGGGCTGCCCTGGTAGCTCAGATGGTAAGAATCTGCCTGCAATGCGGAAGACACGGGTTTAATCCCTGGGTTGGGAAGATCCCCTGGAAAAGAGGATGGCAACCCTCTCCAGTACTCTTGCCTGGAGAATCCCATGGACAGAGGAGCCTGGTGGGCTACAGTCCATGGGGTCGCCCAGAGTCAGACACGACTGAGTGGCTAAGCACAGCACACAATAAGCACATACAGGGAAGAAATGAACAAAATAGCATCTGTCTTAATAGCTGTCTCTGAAGTGTTGTGGCATACGATGCTTTTATCCTGTTCTTTATACTTTTTATTATTTCATTTTTAAAAGGTATGCTGTCTTGGGACTTCCGTGGTGGTCCAGTGGTTAAGACTTCACCTTCCAAAGCAGGGGGTGTGGGCTTGATCCCTGGTCAGGGAGCTAAGATCGCACATGCCAGAACACAAACAACAGAAGCAATATTGTGCAACAAATTCAGTAAACACTTTACAGATGGTCCACATTAAAAAACCTTACACAAAATGTATACTGTCTCTAAAATCAGAAAATTGATGCATTGTCATTAAACGTAGAAGGTCCCCGTGACTACAGTGGAGTCAAAGGACGGGGGTGAGTGGGAAAGCTGGATCCGCAAGCTATTCCCTGTGAGGTGCCCCAGACTGAGAGCTAATGACAAGCCAACTGAGAGGCCCATTGGGCTCAGACTTGGTCAGGCAGAACTGGCCTCTACAGTTAAAGAAATCACCAGGTTAAGTGTGTGTGGCGGGGGGAGCCCCGAAGCGAGGCTGGACAGAGGGGAAATCCTATACTTTCCGATTATTATTATAATCGTCAAAACTCCCACGGGCGAGGAAACCAAAGCTCTGAGAGGTGAGGTAAATTGCCCAGAGTCTCTCCATTGTGGAAATGCCGATTAAATCCTGCTCCGCTTAGTTCCGCATCCCAAGGCCTTTCCTCGCCTTCCTGCCTACTTATTAGCTCTCCAGCTGGGTGACTCCGTGTATGGCGATGCTATTAACCAGGAGAGGAGATGCGGGGAGGGGAGGGGAGGCGGCTTGCAGGGAGAGATAATGAGCTCTGTTTGGGAGATGACGAGTTATTGTGAGCGGATCACTCCCGGCTCCACTGTTGGAATAACACGGAGGCAGAGACAGCATTTTATGTGAAAGCCCACGGTTCCTGTCACCTCGCTCCTGTCAGTCAAAACAAGGAAAGAAAATAATGTTTCTAGAACCCTGCTGGTGGCTGTCTTTCTCCCACAATGAAGGCGCCTAGCACAGATGACACCGGGATCTCAGGGAGACAGGCTCTGACAGCGCCTGCTCTGAATCACCCACCAGCCAGAGAGGATCAGGAGGATCAGATCTTGGCATCGGGATCATTTCTCAGCATCCATCCCACTCCAGGCTCTTGGGAAGGGGGCCTTTCAGACGCCTTGTGGGTGGAGGGCGGTTGGGGAGTGGTGACAGCCTTTTTGAACAGTTTTGTAACTTGAGAGATTTGCTTTGTGTCATGGTCCTACGCAACCAGTCTCAGGGATTTTTTTAAAAATTATTTTTAAATCAGGGCCAAGTTTTCCCTTAAAGATTGACAACCACAGCATCCAGGTCTATCCATTCTCTGCCTTGGTGCAGAGACTCATCTTCACCAAGACTGATGGCAAGGCTTCCAACCAGAGCAACACGGTAACCGAAAAACACACCCAGCCGAACGAAGCCAACCTGTATGGGATAAACTTTTTGCAGAAGAGGAAGCTTTTGAATTTTCAGCCTATTTTTAAAAAATATTTATTTATTTTGGCTGTGTGGGATCTTTCTTATGGCACGTGGGAACTTTTGCTGCCATGCATGGACTTTCTAGTTGTGGCACGTGGGTTTAGCTGCTCTGCGGCATGCGGAACCGAAGTTCCCAGACCAGGGATCAAACCCGAGTCCCTTACTTTGGTTGGCAGATTCTTAGCCACTGGACCACCAGGGAAGTCCTTCCAAGGCGGTTTTTTTAAAGGTTTGTTTATTTCACTGACGGCTGTTCCAGGTTCTCTGTTGCTGCCCCCAGTCTTTCCCTAGTTAGGGCAAGTGGGGGCTACTCTCTAGTTGCAGCTCTTCTCCTCCCAGTGGCTTCTCTGGTTGCAGCTCGTGGGCTCTAGAGTGTGGGCTTAGAAGTTGAGGTATATGGGCCTGTGGGATCTTCCCGGAGCAGGGATTGAACCTATGTCCCTTGCACTGGCAGGCAGATTTTTAACACACTGGACCATCAGGAAGTTTCTCCAAGCTTATTTTTAAAGTATAACTCTAGAGAAAAAAAAAATGATGATCTAACTCTTATTTCTGGTTGAAATCAACTGATAGGTGTGTGACTTGTATGTCTTTTTTTAATTTCCTGGTATCAATTTCATATTCAAAGTCAGACTCTTCCACTTATCCATTCTGTACCCTTGGGTATGTAATTTAGTCTTGAAACCTCTATTTTCTCATAATCAAACAGGCATCATCACACCAGCCTCATAGCATTCTGGTGAGGATTCTATTAAATGAGATAATGTGTGGAAGACGTTTAGCACAGAGGTTTGGGGCATAGTAAATGCAAAATAACTAGCAGCTATCATCAATATTATTTGTAAAATGCAATATTTACATAATTCCTCACAAAAATACTGTGCCCTGTACACAGTGTGATTGTAGCTATGGATGTGGGAGCCACGGCATTTTGATGTCTGCTTAGAGCCTCCTGTGCAACATTGCAGATAAGCCCCTTGCTCGAGCATTTACGCAAATAGAGCCCAAAATGAACATGCAACAGCAACAATATTCATGGGTTATGAATCATCTTTAGACAGTAAGCAGATGAGAGCAGAGGCCACTTTTTGTTTTATGCATCAGCATGTTCCCAGCGTCTCATACAGAGTAGGTCTTAACATACATTTTAAGATTGAATAAATAATTACCTGCTATATACCCACACAGGCTTCCCTGGTGGCTCAGAGGGTAAAGGATCTCCTTGCAATGCAGAAGACCCAGGTTCGATCCCTGGGTCAGGAAGAACCCCTGGAGAAGGGAAAGGCTACCCACTTCAGTAGTCTTACGTGCAAAATCCCATGGACAGAGGAGCCTGGCGAGCTATAGTCCATGGGGCTGCAAAGAGTCGGACATGACTGAGCAACTAACACTTTCACATATGTCTACCTCATGCCAGGAGCTTTGCAGACTTTGCTTCAATTCTTCTCTACACCCTTGAAAACGAGCTGACTTCCGGATCAATGAGGATCAGCTAGGTGATGCTGTGATAACAAACATGCCTCCAATCTTAGTGGCTTATAACAGTTCTTACTCACACTATGTGTCTGATTATTGCTCAGCCGGCAACTCTCCTCTCAAGCTTCCTCACTCCAGGATCCAGGTGATTTAGCAGCCACAGCTGCCAATGTCAGAGGCACAGGGGGAAAGGCGGGATGAATTGCAAACTGGCTGTTAACTGCCCTAGAAGTGCTCATACCTCTCGTGCTCACACGTCACATGACTACCCTGATGTCAAAGGGCATGGGATGGGGCAGTTAAAAACGCTGTCAAGTGCCTGGGAGAGCACATGGACTTTTCTGTGAACAGTCCTTGTTTCTCAGGGAAGTTGAGACTCTTGGTGGAATAACTTAGCCAGGTGCTAAGGAAATGAATCACGGTCTGTCTGAGTCCAGAGCACATTGCATCCAATTTGTCTTTCTGGTCTGCCGGTTTCTCATGTCTTCATGGAGCCAAATGTTTGGTCTCTGTAGGGGATCTGCTTTCCCCTAGATTTGAATAGACTGAGTAAATATAGCCACGCTGCCATTTTACATAAATATCAAATTCCAGTGAACTGACTGCTAAGCAGAAGGATGCCTCCCAGAACCACAGGAATGGCTAGTTGGCAAGGCCCCAGGTGACACCAAGAAGCTGGCCTTTGTCTGATGTGGCATGGGTTTACAGGATATCTAAATTCAAGTGCCAAATGATGTCATGATCCACTGTGGAGATGTCCTTGTGATCCAGGCAGATATTCTCCTGACAATCCAGATCTGGGTCTGCTTCTGCAAAACGGCTTACTGTTCAGCTTTCTTTGTCCTCACTGAGCCATTAGAAAAACAGAACGCCAGCCTTGTTACCTGTGCTCCCATCCCGGAAAACAGACTCTTTCTACTTGGAAGGACTGATGCTGAAGCGCCAATTCTTTTGGCCACATGATGTGAACAGCTGACTCACTGAAAATGACCCTGATGCTGGGAGAGACTGAAGGCAGAAGGAGAAGAGGGAGACAGAGGATGAGACAGTTGGATAGCATTACTGATTCAGTGGACATGAACTTGGGCAAACTCTGGGATATGGTGAGGGACAGGGAAGCCTGCTGTGCTGCAGTCCTTGGGGTTTCAAAGAGTCAGACATGACTGGATCACTGAACAACAACAACAAAAAAGGGATAGAGGAAGTAAAAGTCGGTACCTCCTTTTCTTTCTGAAACAGTCACTTGGTCACTCATTATCCATCAACTGACATTTCCGAATAGTACCACTGTTTGATTTCGATGGTTTTTAATTTTTAAAACCGTTTTCCTTCTGTAGAGTGAGTCCTGGTTATATTTGGTAAATGGACTATGAAAGCGTACTCACAATACACAGGCCTTGAGTCATTTGGTTTCATCATCCTCAGTTTCCATCACTGAAACCTTATCTGAACGGCCTGTAAGAATCTGAGCATCCTTTGGAGTTTGTACTTTTCCCTGGCCTTTTCTTAGTGGTGTGTTAAAAAAAAAAATCTTTTAAATGGTCATGAGGCAGAGAGAAGCAGATAGAAAAGGTAGAAAAGAAATGTAAACTTGTCCAAGACTTAATTTAGCAGCTCAATTTCAGGCTTCCCAGGAGGTGCAGTGGTAAAGAATCCACCTGCCAGTGCAGGAGATGCAAGAGACATGGGTTCAGTCCCTGGGCTGGGAAGATCCCTAGAGTAGGAAATGGCAACCCACTCCAGTATTCTTGCCTGGAAAATCCCATAGACGGAGAAGCCTGGTGGGCTACAGTCCATGGGGTGGCAAAGAGTTAGACACGAGCAGCACACACACAACCTGGGGTATGAATCAGCCTTATTTGCATAGCTTTTTCGAATCTCTACTGGCCCAGAACACATCCTGAATCATTGAATCAGAACTCCAGGTAGGGGGCTCAGGGCACAGCTGTCTTTTGAAAGTCCCAGGATGTCACTTCTCCTTTGAGACACACTGAATGAGGTCACCCACTGGATGCTGAGCCAGCATCCCTTCCTGCCCATCCCACCCACCCCTTAATACTTTGCATGTATAATTCCCATCGAGTGAAGTGTACATCGGTAGATGTTATGTTGAGGTTAAGATGTGTTTATTCTGTTCATCTCTACAAGCTTCTCAATGCTAATTAAGGTCATTTTCGGTGTTTTTCCTTGAGTCAGCTGGAACAATAACCCTCACTTGTCAAGCAGTATGGCCTCACCACGTGCCCTCTTGTATCTTTCTGGTGCACACAGAGGGGAGGGGACGCTTGTCTTGCAAGGAATTCTTGCTGCAGCCTCTACTGACTGCTTGTTCACCATCCTTAGTTGAGTCATCTGTAACAGGGTGATGATCTGCTTCTAGACTCTGAATTTTCTGGCTGTGACAGTGTTGCCTGTCCTCCTTTCTACCACTACCTACCTCCAGATCTCTGACCTAGACGTTCCTCATTGGCTTCCGGGGGAATGATCCTCTTATTTATTTATCTTGATGCTGGGGGAGAAGGGAGGGGATGGGAGTCATAAATGAGCTGTGCTGTTAGGGACACAGTGTTTCATATCACCTGCAGTTCTTTACTGTTACCTTAGGCCCTGATGACCAGGTTGGACTATCATGGCAGACTCTTCCATCTGCTGCATTTTATCTCCCAGGAACTCCCTTCTCCTTCCTGCAAGCTAGCTTCTGCAGCTGTCTCTGTCTGTAGGTCTGTAGACTGTTTAGACCTCCCCAACATTTACACTTTTCATTTCATTCCCATTCTAGGGTTGGCCTCTTGGGAGCAGGGGCAAGCAGGCAGGATCTCCACTGAGGATGGGGCTTCCAAAACACCAGCCTCAGAACCATGAGGGAGAAGTTCGCAGCTCAGATCAGACAGTGAATCGATAGGAAGGGGTCTGGGGATGTAGAGTAGAATTTTATTTTTTGGACTGACTCTTTCCCAAAAGATCCGGTGTTTGAAGACATTTTCACCACACAAGGTGAGATGGCAGCTTTCCCAGGTAAAGAGGAAAACAGGGGAGCAGGGAAGCAGAGTGACACTCCCTGCCTCTGTTTCCACCTGGTGTCAGCTGGTAGCTTTCCTTCTAACTCGAACAAGAGGGAGGGTCTTCCTTGGAATTCCGGTGGCTAAGACTCTGCGCTCCCAGTGCAGGGGACCTGGGTTCGATCCCTGGTCAGGGAGCAGTTCCCACATGCCACAGCTGAGAGTTTGAGTGCCACAGCTACAGATCCTGCATGCTTCGATGGAGATCCAAAATTCCACAAACTGTAACTAAGACCCCATGCAGCCAAATAAATAATTTTTTTTTTTTATGAGCAGGAGGTTAATCTGCAGATGCAGCTGTTTAAGAAGGAACAAAGAGAATGTGTTCTACACTGAGCTGATCCAGGTACCTAGGGTGAGGTGCGAAGGGAAATATTCTGGGAAGATATCCTTACAGATATCTGTCATACTGAGTCACCCCTTCAGAGGAGGTGAAAGAAAGGGGTGCTGGGAGGGCTGACCCCCTGCTCTGGTGGTACTGGACCTGGGAAGGGTGGCCTTAGGACTGGAAAGCACTGGGTGTGCAAGGCCAGGGGGAAATGCCAGGATCGGGGAGAGGCAACAAGGCAGCTGTGGGGTCACCTTGGGTCCTTTTCAATCAGGCTGCCCAGGGTCACAAGGAGTCCCAGCAGAAAGAGGCCAAAGGACCATGGTGGGGTGCCCAGGAGCTGAAGAAAGATTGTTAAGCTGCACAATCTAGAATAGATGCATCCTTTGTGGTCCCCACTCAAGGAAGCCACATAGTCTCCAACTGCACCCCAAAAGAGAAATCATGACTTCACACACTTGAACAGACCTAGAGAACAAAAAGCCAAACTACTCCAGAACAAGATCAGGGAACACCCTTTCTGCCCCTTCCTCCTCCAAGTAGCAGCCCCTAGAGGCTGATGCTATTGGGGTGAGAGGAAGCTGGGGCAGGGGGTTCAAGGGGAACAGAGAAGGTGCAGGAAGAGAACTTTGAGAAAACTGACCCCTCTGCACTTCTTCTTCCAGCCAAGTGCAGAATCTCCCTTTAGGTTGTGAGGTGAACATTCTAGTTTCTGAATCAACCTGTGTTTGTAATTGAAAGTAACTTCAAGATGTTCTATTGTCTAAGAGTGAGCAGAGACATCAAGAGTAAGATTTCCTTGTGAAATAAAGTTTAAAGGGACAACGAGAGACCGAATAAAGTTGTCACGTAAGGACAGTCCAGATGTCTACGAACAAGGCAGGAGAGGAACCAGGAGGGAGGTGAGAGTGGAAACCTATACGTTATGACTGCATTTCTTGAATTGTCTTCTATGACGTCCAGATTGTTTCCCGTATTGTACAATCTAATGAAACCAAGGAAGTGGACTTGAGTCCACACTGGGACTAGAGTTTGGAAAATGGTGCTCTCCAAAGACAGAGACGTGGAATGAGAGAGTCCCAAGAATGAGGTGAAATTAAGACCCCAAGTCCCCATATAGAGATGCTCCTCTTTCTAGTGGTAAAAACCTGGACTGTTCACATTTCTCTCGTGGTAGAGAATCAAATTACCTGTGTCCAGCTTTCCTAGGGGGCTCTAGGGGTCAGACAGAAAGCACAGAAGTCAAGTTCAAACAAGGTAATGTTTGCAAGTTCTACATTGGATGACCACTCACTGGAAACTTTCAGTGAGGTTGCCTAATTGGATATTTGCTGCATGCTAGAAGTCTGCCTGGGAAGGCAGATTGACAAACCTAGCATGTGTGTGTGTGTGCTAAGTCACTTCGGTCATGTCTGACTCTGTGCAACTCTATGGAACATAGCCTGCCAGGTAGCATACTGAAAAGCAGAGACATCACTTTACTGACAAATGTCCATATAGTCAAAGCTATGGTTTTTCTGGATGTGAGAGTTGGACCATAAAGTGTTATGCCCAGAGTCCGAGTCCCCAAAACTGAGAGAAGAAGATGCCCACAGCCATGCAAAAGCAGGAAGGGGTTTTATTTCTAGCTCAAGCTAGGGCTCCCGCCACATCCAACGCAGTGGAGTGGAGCAAGGAGCCCCCGAGCCCAGATTTACAGCAGTATTTATAGGTTTTAGAACAGAGCGTTGGCAAGGGCTGATTGGCTGCAGGAGTTTCCTAGTATTTACTAATTGGCTAATCTTTATTGGCAGCAGGGGGATGTCTTTTATGTCCTGATAAACTCAAACCAGGTTACGGGGAGTATGCTGATTAGACAAGTCCTGGCATCTGCGGGGATGACCTCACTGGGCAATGACTCAGCTTTTCCCGTGAGTCCTACCTTAGTCCCTGAAGCCTATCATGGCGTTTGTTAGGTCCCAAGAAAAGAAGGCTGACTGCCAAAGAATTGATGCTTTCAAAGTGTGGTACTAGAGAAGACTCATGAACTCTTGCTGTCCCTTGAACAGCAAGGAGATCAAACCAGTCAATCCTAAAGGAAATCAACCATGAATATTCATTGGAATGACTGATGCTGAAGGTGAAGCTCCAGTACTTTGGCCACCTGATGTGAAGAGCTGACTCACAGAAAAAGACCCTGATGTTGGGAAAGACTGAAGTCGACAGAGGATGAGATGGTTGGATGGCATCACCAACTCAATGGACGTGAACCTGAGCAAACTCCCAGAGATAGTGGAGAACAGAGAAGTCTGGTGTGCTACAGTTCATAGGGTCGCAAGAGTCAGACATGACTTAGCGACTGGACAACAACAAAATGTTTTTTCAAGTTAAAAACCTCACACAAGGGGAGATTTGACTTTGCAAGGGTCTGCTAAAGACAGGAAAATTAAAACATGCTTCTGGTTTGAATTCCTTTCAAAAGTGTCCTCCTCGACTCCCTGCCCAGGAACAACATCAGCCTACAGTTTCATTGGAAAGATGTTCTCAAGTTGGAGAATAGGTCAAGGGTATTGATTGGAACCTGAGGAGCCTGGCAGGCCACAGTCCATGGGGTCGCACAGAGTCAGGCACAACTGAGCAACTAAGACTTTCACTTTTCTCACTTGGCAGAGAGAGGATTAACCCATTACATAAGGAGCATTTTTAGGGAACTGTAGGGGTAAAAATAGTGCTCTCCCAAATGGAAAGCTTGTGTGGTGTGTGAGTCACTCCAGGTGCCCAGGAAAGCTGCCAGGAACAATGCCCATTTTTACTGATAAATGTGTGGTCAGACACATCATTCCTGGGGCGGGCAAGGAAGTCTGGGGCAAGATGTCCCAGAATTTCATGGTGCTTCTTGGAAGCCTTTCCTCTAACAGATAAGGCACCTGTTTTCACTTGTCCCGGCTGTGTTCGGATAATACTGGATGCTGTCTTTCATGAAGCAGTTTTGTGAACTTGAAAGGACACAGACTGGAATCCCATAAACCTGGTTCAAATCGTGACTCTGCCACTGGCCCTGTGACCCAACTCTATCACCTAATGATGCCCATTCCTTGCTTGACCGTCTCTAAACTTTGACAACCGGTTCTGAGGCTTAAATGAAGCTTTGGAGGTGAAACTTTGCACACAACGTAATAGACAATAGGTGATCTCTAGGTCTATTTTTCTTAATAATAAAACAATAACTCTGGAAGTTTGCTACTAAGACATCCTAGTCGTAAAACAGGTCCTTCCCTGGTAGCTCAGACAGTAAAGAATCCACCTGCAATGCAGGAGACCTGGATTGCTTCCCTGGGTCAGGAATATACCCTGGAGAGGGAGATGGCCACCCATTCCAGTATTCTTGCCTGGAGAACCCCTGGCAGGCTATAGTCCATGGGGTCACAAAGAGTCAGATGTGACTGAGCGACAAACAGTCATAAAACAAAGAAGTAATTCTTGAATAGGACTCAGTGGCTGTGAGCTGATGACACTCAATCCCCATATTACTTGAAGTCCAGGAAGAGTAAAAGTGGCAGCGTTGAGTGTCTCTGCAATGAGAAAACTCAATATCCAGCCCACTGCAGAATGCTCGCATGATCCTATTTTTATTTTTATTTTATTTGAAGAGATTTGGGGAAGTTCTGTCTCTACAGTTCTGCGCCCTTTTGCCTGGCAGCCAGCCTACTTAAACATTCTTCTCTTCTGTGTGTTTTTTTTTCCCCCTCCTGTTAAAAGGTTTGTTGAGTGAGCCACTGAAATTTTTAAGGCGGCACTGGAAATGTCTGACTGCGCTGAGCACAGCTTTACTAACAGAGGGTATTAAAAAGATAAATTGTTGTGGACTGCAGGAGATAAAATTATATGTGAGTGTCGAGGGAGAGTGGCCAATGGAAGGTATTTGAAGCACACCCAGGGAGCAGGCAGCTTTCCTGGGCACCTGGAGTAACTCACACACCACACACACTTTCCATTTGGGAGAGCGCTTTTTTTACCCCTACAGTTCCCTGAAAATGCTCCTTATGTAATGGGTTAACCCTCTCTGCCAAGTGAAAAAAGTGAAAGTGTTAGTCGCTCAGTTGTGTCTGATTCTTTGTGACCCCACAGACTGTAGCCTGCCAGGCTCCTCTGTCCTTGGAATTCTCCAGGCAAGAATACTGGAGTGGGTAGCCATCCCCTTCTCCAGGGGATCTTCCTGACCTGAGGATCAAACCCGGGTCTCCTGCACTGCAGGCAGATTTTTGACTGTCTGAGCCACCAGGAAAGCCCAAGAGCTCTCACCAAAACACCTACCAATTCCCATCTCCAGACTCAATGCCGTGATGCTCATCCCTTCTTGCCCTGGTCTGTCTCCCCTGGAGACTCAGGTTTCTGTGTCTCTGTTTCTTTGCCTTTAATGTGGATGCCTGGCTGGATCAACATGGCTGGGCCACTGGCTCCCACGGCACCTCGGTTGATTCCTGTGGCTCCTGCGGTCCACACTCTCCGCCTGGACTGTTTAAGTTGACAACCTCTTTCTTCAAAGATTTCAAAGCAGTTGCTTCTATTAATCCCCATTGTATACCAACAACATTTCATGACTGTAGCCATGTTCCAGACTCTGTACTGAAAGGTTTACATTTGTTACTTCATTTAAACTAGGAGTTAGCCAACTGTTTCTGTTAACAGTCAAATAGTAACTCTTCTAGGCTTCAATAACTCTGATCTCAGCTACTCAGTGCTGCCACTGTAGCATAAAAGTAACAATAAACAATATGTAAACAAGTGAGCCTGGCTGTGTGCCAATAAAATTTTATTTAGACAACATATAAACAAGTGAATCTGGCTGTGTTCCAATAAAACTTTATTTAGACAAACAGGCAGCTGGCTTGGCTTGGCCTGAGGCTGTAGTTTGCTGACTCCTGCCCTTAACAACCCTCTGAAGTATGTCTATTACTAATATTCACTTTATAGAGGAGAAAATGAAGCACAGAGAAATGATTAAGCAACATTTCAAAGATGGTACAGAGTTTAAGTGGCAACATGGGTTGTGCCCAGTTCCAGGGCCTGTGTACACAGGTAGAAATGCCTGCAAACAATGAAGACGTGTGCTTTAGGATGGAAGACAGGCACCTCCCTCAGCAGCCTGCCCCACCTCATTATTACAAGGCTCCCGTCAGTCCCACACTGGCAATGAACTTTTCCTTGTGGGCTGGGATCCTGCTCAGGATGACAGTGGCTCTTGTTGACCGACCATGGGTGTCAGACAGGGAAGGTGACTGTCATTAACTATTCTGTATTGGAACGCAACTTCCCCAAGTTTTCACAATCAAGACAACCGCTGTTTTTCTTACAACAGCCAGGAATTTGAGTCGTGTTTCTTCATACATGTATTAATACCGTTTACTAATTTGACAATTAAATTGTTGAGTATGTACAGGTGTGTATATGCATACATGTACACAACAGACTTTGAGCTAAGTCCTGGAAATACAGCATAAAACAGTAAAAAGGACCGAGAGACGATCACTAGACCTAGTGCGATTGATGACATTTTGCTTAGGTCTACACAGGTTATTTGGGGCTTCCCAGGTGGCTCAGTGGTAAAGAGTCTGCTCAGCAAGAAAGAGACATGGGTTTGATCCCTGGGTCAGGAAGATTCCCCTGCAGAAGGGAATAGCAATTCACTCCAGTATTCTTGCTTGGGAAACCCCATGGACAGAGGAGCTTGGTGGGCTACAGTCCATGGGGTCACAAACAGACAGATACGACTTAGCAACTTAACAACAATAAGCATACAGTTTATTTAGTCTTTGCATTGCTCTGATTTACCCTCACAACCGGAGTTAGGTACCATTCGGTCCATCTTTATGGTTAGAAAGCTCAGGCTGGGAGTTGCAGAGACCTGCAGAAGGTTCTACAGTGACAGTTTTGGTGGTTCAGTTGGGTCCAGTGCGGGGCCTCTGACCCCTGACTTGGTGCCCTTTGGGCCACACCTTGGGGCTCTGCTGTCCCAGGGCCATGGTCCACCCTGTTCTCCTCCACTCCTTTACTCCCTCACCTCTAGCTGGCAGCATCTCTGCCTGAGCTTTATGCAAACTGGCTCCTTTCCAGGCCCTCTGGCAGGCATCCCAGTCCTTGTTTTCTATCTCCCCAGCCTCTCCCAGGTTCCCTTCTGAAGCTCTTATCCTTCTTTGGCAGCCAAAGGCCCTCTATTTTATTTTCTCCCCAGGGCACACTCACAGGATGGAGAAAAGCTGAGAGATTGTTCACTTTCTTAACAGGAGCTGCTTTCAATTCAGCCACAGCTGCTACACGTTTCAGAAGTGAGATGGATCCCAAGACAGATGGCTCAGCAGCGACTATTTTAAGCCCCAGAGTCACAAGAACAGATTCAAAATAACTCTGTCCAGCAGGGGTCAAATGCAGAGCAGAGCTGCTGGCTTTAGAGAAAGTGTGAGCCCAGATCTTCAGAGTGAGTCAGCACTTGTGTTTTCTAGTTAATAAGACTTCTTCTGTGCTGTTTCTAAGCTGATGTTTCAGGACTCATTTGGCCCCATGTTCAGCTGCTGCTCTTAAAAAAAAAAAAAAAATCTCCCCACTGATGGCTTCAAAGCTCTGATTTGAATATTTGTTACTGCTACTTAGATTTATACCAGGGGAAACCACACTCCCTTGTGTACCAGTCAGCTAATTGTAGCAATAATGCTGTGTAAGAAACCAACTTGGAACGCAGCGGCTTAAAGCAATATTCATTTATTCTCTTTCATGTGCCCGGACTTGGCTGGGGCTCAGCTGAACTGGACTCAACTGGCTGATCTTGGCTCGGAGTTGTGGATTTGCTCCTGCTGCCCCACTGAGCTCTCATCCTTGTTGCACTGCCAGGCTTCAGAGCATGTTTTCATGGCGATGGCGGAAATGCAAGCAGAAAATTCAAAGGCATGGTTCAAGCCTTTGTTTGCAGGTGTCTGTTAAAATCACATCGGCCAAAGCGATTTATGTGGACCCGCCCACTCAATGTCAGTGGGGCAGAAAATATACCCTGCCCCTAGTGGCTGGGGCATTGGAAAAGACCTTGATGCTGGGAAAGACTGAAGGCAGGAGGAGAAGGGGACAACGAAGGGTTAGATGGTTGGATGGCATCACCAACTCGATGGACATGAGCTTCAGCCAGTTCCAGGAGCTGGTGACGACAGGAAAGCCTGGCATGCTGCAGTCCATGGGGTCACAAAGAGTCTGACATGACTGAGCGACAGAACTGAACTAGTGGTTGGGGAAGGGACTGCAAATTCCCATGCAAAGGTTGTGCCTAGCAAAGGAGTTAAGAGCTAGGAGAACATTACAATCCATTACACCTGGCCTGCAGAGGACCTGGAGAAGAAGGATGCCTAGAGGGGCAGCAGAGAAACCTGGTGGTCCTTCCTATATGAGCAGCTGTGACTGCTCATTATCTTCTTCCATCCTGAGAGGAATCAGGGCATGGCAGATGGCCTAACTTCTCCCTTTGAAACGGCCTTAAACTATCAGTGCACTCTTTTGTAAACTGGTTTCCTGCCTTCTGTCCAAAGAGTGGCCTGTCTGATGCTACTGAATTCTTCAAACTGGCTCTTCAGAGGGTTTTAGGAAGCCTGGAGATACAAATACGGTGGATGGGCAGAGGGAATTTTGAGGATTTCAGTCCTTTTATTTGCATACCTCTGTCCCCACACGTAAGAGTGGCTTCAGTTTCAATAAGAAGACCAGAGAGGTAGGCTCCCAAGACCTCACTGGCGATGGCAGCACGTGCAAGATGACACTGTCCTGTTTTTGAGGCTTTCAGAATGTGTCTGTGGACTGGCCTGAGATATTTCTAGATGAGGAACCCTTAAGATGACTCCTCTGTGGTGTGGAGGCTGAGGACAGTTAGAAGAAGGAGCCTGATAGAGGGCCAGCGGCTATCTCTATATCTCAACAGAAGTAAGCAGGATTATTTTGACTTGTGATATTTCCTGTGTTTGTTTTCCTTGTACTGCACCGTAATTGTAAGATGCGCTTGTCTAAAACTTGCTTTAATTCAACAGCATTCAGTTGTTCAATCTCTTTTCTCTGCTAGGCTAGGTAACCACCAAACGTAGACGCTCAGAGATGACTTGGTCCATACTCATAGAGACTTTCACCTACACTGTGTGCATGCATGCTAAGGCGCTTCAGTCATGTCCAACTGTAGCCCACCAGGTGCCTCTGTCCTTGGGATTCTCCAGGCAAGAATACTTGAGTGGGTCACCATGCTCTCTCCTCCAAGGGATCTCCCTGACCCAGGGATCAAACCTGTCTCTGGCGCCTTCTGCATTGGCAGGTGGGTTCTTTACCACTGAGCCACCTGGGAAGCCCCTTCAACTACACCACTTGGTGTTAAAACATGAAATCCAGCAACCCTTGCATGCTATATTGAAAAACTGGCTATGAGACTTAAGAGCTTCTCTGTTGAGGAGTTGAATCTATTTCTCTACCTTTTGCATCCAGGCTGGCCTTTCACCTTGCTAGAATGTGGCAGAAATGACACTGCTCAAGTTCCAATCTGAGGCCCCAAGAAGACTTGCATCTTTATCTCTTTGCTGTCCACAGGAACCCTGCATCTACCACCTTGTGAATCAGCCAGGGTTCACCTGGCTGAATCAGCTGAGTGACTGATGACACTTATGCTTTCCTCCTAACCAACAGCCAGCCAGCCCTCAGTCATGTGAGTGAGGTCCTGGACTGCCTGCTCCCCACAAACTCTTGAGCAAGCCCATCCCATGACAACAGAGGCCTCTGCCAGCCACCCTGGCTGCACTCAACCCAAACTGCCCATTTACGTGCTTAGAGAATGAACTTATGGTTGCTGATGGGGGCCAGGGGAAGGATAGAGGGAAGAGATAGTCGGGATAGTTAGGGGGTTTGGGATGGACATGTACACACTCCTGATTCTAAAATGGATAACCAGCAAGGATTATAGCACAGGGAACATTGCTCAACATTATGTGGCAGCCTGGATGGGAGGGGAGTTTGGGGGAGAATGGATACATTTATGTGTATGGCTGAGTCTCTTTGCTGTCCACCTGAAACTATCACAACATTGTTAATCAGCTATACTCCCAATACAAACAAAAAGTTTAATTAAAAAAAATCCTAAATTTCTCACTCCTATGACCTATACACGGTAGAATTTTAAGACACTAATTTGGGGGCTAATTTTTTATGCAGCAAAAGCTAATTGATGTACCTTGCACAGCAGAGAGAAACCCAACAGTACTCGAGCGCAGCTTTCAATGACATTGTCAAGGGTAATCATTTGTTAATTTAAGCCCTACCTAGAGCCTTGATTATGGGTGTTTATAGGGAAAAGGAAAAAAAAAAAAGAAGCTATGCTGACTGAGCATTTGGCTCAGGGTGAAAGAAAAGATGTTTGAAATTCAAATTCACTCTTTTTTTTTACTGATGGCCACGGAGGTAGTGTGCTTTTGGGGAATTGCTCTTTTTTCATTAGTGAAGTAGCTGAGATAATAGAAAAATCAACATGGCCTCAAGTGATGACTCTCCTAATTGTTCTCTACTGAAAGAGGTTTGGCCTTAAAAATGTCTGAGCCGAGAATCCCATCCTAATTCCCTCATCAAGAGGAAAATGTCACCCCACCAGCCCCCAACCAGCCCCCTCCAACTAAAGCCACGGCCACAGGCCTCGGCACAAGTCGGTGTTACCGACTGATGAACCAGGGGAGAAATTTTGTGAAACTGAGACCCTAGCTCTCCGTTTTTCTACGTTGCCCGCTTCTTTGGGGGACATAGAGCTCCCACTGACATCAAAAAGAATCTTTCTCAAAGTGCCGAGAAACCGCAGGGCGGGCAGCGTGGTTCCCCCAGCGGCAGCGAATCAGCTCCCCGACACATTCACTGGAGATCAAATTGGGTTAAATGCCCCCTTCCATGCAAGCCTGAAAAATTTCCCGACACGAGGTCTTTCGTGCGTTAGACCTCGAATGAAGGGCGAGCCTCAAAGCCTGGCCTGGTTCTAAATTTAGATCAGTAATTTCATCCAAGAATGTAACTGTGTCGTGAATACTCCTGTTTCCCTTCCCTTTCAATGCCCGAGAGGAGAGGATTAGGGCTACATTTGTGCCTTGACAGTTTGGAGGAGGTGTCATGTGGCTATTTCACAGTGAAAAGAGCAAAAGTAATGGGAGACCAGCTTAAAATGTCAAGTCACATTATTGGCAGACACCTAAGGTGATCCCCGCCGCTTTCCCTTGCTCTTAATTCAAGCGACGTTACATGTGCTATGACAACAGTGAGCAGCCGGGAACAGACTTTGATCTCGGGGAGCTGGCTGCCGCAAGGACAAGCTGAATGGTCCTTCATGCATTTTCTTTCATCCTTAAAGGGGTGCTTATTCTCTGGGGGTCAGTAGCTACACTCTGAGGGCTATTGTAGTGGAGAGAAAGAGTAAAAAGGCTGTCTATGTGCTTAGGACTGATTTTAAATATTTTTAGCAGCTAAATGAATACATGCTTATATATGTGTACACACACACACACACACACACACACACACACCAACAGTCTACAGTCCAATTAAATGTCTTTGGGGAATGAGTTATTTCAACTCATCCTGACCATCAAATGTTGAAATGAAGATCTGATTGACAATTGTGATATAAAGGTGGCTCATGGGTAAAGAATCCGCCTGCCAGGGCAGGAGACACAAGAGACACGGGTTCGATCCCTGGGTTGGGGAGATCCCTTGGAGTAGGAAATGGCTCCCCACTTCAGTATTCTTGCCTGGAAAATTCCACAGACAGGGGAGCCTGGTGTGCTATAGTCCATGGGGTTGCAAAAATTCATGCACCACTGAGCAACTGAGCAGGCAAAATGTGTTGAATGAAAAAGTAAGACCGAGGCAATGAATGATTAAGCTATAAATGCCGTCTGTCTTCCCAGGTGGCACTCATGGTAAAGAACCTGCCTTCCGATGCAGGAGACACAAGAGATGTGGGCTCGATCCCTGGGTCAGGAAGATCCCCTGGAGGAGGGTGTGCCAACCCATGCCAGTATTCTTGCTTGGCATGGACAGAGGAACCTGGCGGGCTACAGATCATGAAGTCTCAAAGAGTTGGACACAATGGAAAAGACTTAGCAAGCACGCATGCACACTCTTTAGGACTCAGGGGAAACAAGAGGGCCCCATTCATCCTGCTTTGGAATTAAAAGGCTCTCCTGGGGGGCATAGGACTGGCCGAGTCAAGAGATTAAAATACAGCTGCATTGTAGAGACCAGCGTTTTCGCAGTGGTTTTCAGTGTAACCACTGGAGATACAGAGGTTTAAATGATGATTTTCAGAACAATCCACATGCTCTCGCGGTAAATCTTGGACTTACCTGTCTCCCGTCTAACCTGCAAAGCGAGGCATGGGGTTTTGATTGAATCGCCTAGTAATTCTGTCATGAACTGCACTGCTTTTTCTCCCTTGAACACATTACTGATGGTAACAAGGGAGTTATTTTCAATCAAGGCATGCTACAACGAAAGAGATTTCTCTAACATTGTGATCCCTTCCCCTGAAATCCATTTCAGATTGGCGGATAAAATGTGATTATATTTACACTTCCCTGACACAATTCAGGCAGCAAAATAACAGCCTGCCGGAGACATTTTTCTTCTTCATATTTAGATCTGTCAACGCCGAGGTGCTGGGGGAACAGGGAGGGGTGACAGAGGAAGCTGGGATTGGCGATATGTTTTAGTTGGCTCACAAATAGAGACTTCCAGCACACTGTGAATCTCTCTCTCTTCCTCTCAGCCCAGAACTCGAACGCCCTTCTGAATGGTGTTCAGAGCGATGATACAGCATGGGAATCAATAGTGCTCTATGCAAATCAAATTTCTCATTTTTGCCTTAACACGGCCCATATATTATTTCAACATAATACTTTACTTGGTTCATACTCATTAGGGGATGGACAATATATGACTCACGAGTATTTAAAGATCTCAGCTCCCAGACGGCAAGGCTAAAATGGTAGTTGGAAGAAACAGCTTAATGGTGAAATTTGTTGTTCAATCGCTTAGTCTTGTCTGACTCTTTGAGACCCCGTGGGCTGCAGCAAGGCCAGCTTCCCTGTCCTTCACCATCTCCCGGAGTTTGCTCAAACTCATGTCCATTGAGTCAGTGATGCTATCCAGCCATTTCATCCTCTGTCACTCCCTTCTCCTGCCCTCAGTCTTTCCTAGCATCAGGTTCTTTCCCAATGAGTCGGCTCTTTGCATCAGTTGGCCAAAGTATTGGAGATTTAGCATCAGTCCTTCCAATGAATATTCAGGGTCTTTTCCTTTAGGATTTATTGATCTCCTTCCTGTCCAGGGGACTCTCAGGAGTCTTCTCCGGCAACACAGTTCAAAAGCATTAATTTTTCGGAGCACATCTGTACATGACTACTGGAAAAACCACAGCTTTGACTAAGCTATGCTTAGGACCTTTGTAGGCAAAGTGGTGTCTCTGCTTTTTAATACGTGGTCTAAGTTTGTCATAGCTTTCCTTCCAAGGAGCAAGCATCTTTTACTTTCATGGCTGCAGTTACCATCCTCAATGTTTTTGGAGCCCAAGAAAATAAAATCTGTCACTGTTTCTATTTTTTCCCCTTCTATTTGCCATGAAGTGATGGGACAGAGGCCATGATCTGAGTTTTCTGAACACTGAGTTTTAAGCCAGCCTTTTCACCCTCCTCTTTCACCTTCATCAAGAGGCTCTTTAGTTCTTCTTCACTTTCTGCCATTAGGGTGGTGTCATCTGCATATCTGAGGTTATTGATATTTCTCCCAGCAATCTTGATTCCAGCTTGTGAAACAGAGGTGAAACAGTGTTGCAGAAAGTAAGAGAGTCCTGGCTGGGGTGAGGGATTTTGGTTCTCAGCCTACCAGGATGTAGCCATCTGTGAGAGTAGGCAACCCATCCAACTTCTCCAGCCCAAGTGTCCTCACTTGTAAAATGAATGGTTGATCATCAAGATTCTTTAGCCTCATGGGCTAAATTATGGGAGAAAGGGAAGAACTGCCCTCACAATCATTCTCCCCAGCTCAAACTCAGGATTTGGTGAATCCCACTAATTAACTGTACAGAGACGCAACTGATTTTCTGGGAATAATAGTTCTCAGTTTGATTCTGCTGAGGCTGATGACTCAGAGAATATTTTAAAAGATCTTTGTTATAGATTTTTCTTTACTTGACAGCATGAGAGGGAAGATGCGCTGCACTTAGCTACTCAAGTCGTGTCTGACGTTTTGCGGTCCCCATGGACTATAACCCACCAGGCTCCTCTGTCCATGGGGATTCTCCAGGCAAGAATACTGGAGTGGGTTGCCATGCCCTGCTCCAGAGAGTGAAGATACGTGACACCAAAGTAATGGCTTATTTAGCCAGTGCTGACTGCTTCTCTGAATACTGTTGTCTTTCCTTTTATTTCCACCTGCAGGCTCAGTGCTGAAGAAATACCTGAAGAAACTGGCAGGCTAGGGCTTCTGGAATGAGACCAGCCCTTCCTACCTCATGTCAGTCCTGGAAGAAGATAAGTAAGGTGGTCATCTCTCTGCCTGCCCCACCTCCATCTCATCCGTGATGTCTTTGTCCTTGGTTCCTAGTTTTTCCTCTTGGTCTGCTAGGACAGAGGTTCAACTCTAAATTTCCACATGCTCAATAGAATTTCTAACAGCCTTGCTTAATTCCACTTTGCCGTGGCCCCTGGACTGGACATGGCTTCTGATATTGTCCAGCTATTATTGGTTATAACCTCCATAGAGAATGTTTCTGCGTCACAGGTAGGTATTTTTAAGCAGAAGACCTGATAACTTCACCAATATCCTATCAATATACCGCTATTACTCTCCTACCCCCAAACATGGCTTCCCAGGTGGCACAGTGGTAAAGAATCCACCTGCCAATGCAGGAGACACCAGAGATGCGGGTTTGATCCCTGGGTTGGGAAGATCCCCTGAAGAAGCAAATGGAAACCCATCCCAGTATTCTTGCCTGGGAAATCCCATGGACAGAAGAGCTTGGCAGGCTACAGTCCATGGGGTTGCAAAGAGTCAGACACCACTGAGCGACTGAGCTTGCATGCACCCGCAAACGTGACCATCCTGTATCAGGCTAAATTTCACTATAACCTCAGATTTTGTGATTCATACTATCTGGCTCAGTAGGTTCGCCTCATTCATAGCTTTCCTCTTACAGGGTATTTCTTGCAGACAATCAACTCATGGAAAAAACTGTGAAAAATCCATCAGCTCAGCTGTTGAAATTCATGTGTGCTTGTCTGGGAGAAATTTAACATTTCAAAGGCTTTAGGGAAAATTGTGTCAGGACAGAGGATACTTAGAATAATAGATTTACAACATCTCTGTTCAGTGCAGACTTCCTTGGTTATTAGATCTGTAAGTTGTTACTTAAAGATAAATTTTTCAGTTTGATTTAGTTTAAACGTTGCCTCTGAGAATTACACACATTCCCAGAGGCCACAGGGCAGTCAGTACAACTTAAATAAATTGGGCATGTTTGAATCGATAAATAACTGCATATGCCTCCACCCACTCCAGCACCATGTATGTAGAAAATGCTCTGGGGAAAGTTCTAAGAAAGGCTTGAGAATTTGTACAAAGCAGCAGGGAAAACCTAGGGACAAGGTGAAGGGGGCACTCAGCTACCTGTGAGAAAAATCAAACACACTCAAAGATGCAGGTCAGGGAGCATCTCAGGGAAGACTTTGGGATACAATGGGGAAGTTGTTTATTTTTTTAAGGACTTTAATTTGTTTCCTTTCCTTTTTTTTTTTTTTGAACTTTTTATTTTATATTGGAGCATAACCTACTTCTGGTTTATTGACTATGCCAAAGCCTTTGAATGTGTGGATCACAACAAACTGTGGAAAATTCTTAAAGAGGCAGGAATATCAGACCACCTGACCTGCCTTCTGAGATATCTGTATGCAGGTCAGGAAGCAACAGTTAGAACTGGACATGGAACAACAGACTGGTTCCAAATAGGAAAAGGAGTACGTCAAGGCTGTATACTGTCACCCTGCTTATTTTTTATGCAGAGTACATCATGAGAAACGCTGGGCTGGAGGAAGCACAAGCTGGAATCAAGACTGCCGGGAGAAATATCAGTAACCTCAGATATGAAGATGACACCTCCCTTATGGCAGAAAATGAAGAGGAACTAAAAAGCCTCTTGATGAAAGTGAAAGAGGAGAGTGAAAAAGTTGGCTTAAAACTCAACATTCAGAAAACTAAGATCATGGCAATGGGTCCCATCAGTTCATGGCAAATAGATGGGGAAACAATGGAAACAGTGAGAGACTTTATTTTTCTGGGCTCCAAAATCACGGCAGATGGTGATTACAGCCATGAAATTAAAAGACACTTGCTCTTTGGAAGAAAAGTTATGACCAACCTAGACAGCATATTAAAAAGCAGAGACACTACTTTGCCAACAAAGATCCGTCTAGTCAAAGCTATGGATGTGAGAATTGGACTATAAAGAAAGCTGAGCGCTGAAGAATTGATGCTTTTGAACTATGGTGTTGGAGAAGACTCTTCAGAGTCCCTTGGACAGCAAGAAGATCCAATCCGTCCATCCTAAAAGAAATCGGTCAAGAATATTCATTGGAAAGACTGATGTTGAAGCTGAAGCTCCAATACTTTGGCCACCTGATGTGAAGAACTGACTCATTTGAAAAGACCCTGATGCTGAGAAAGATTAAGGGTGGGAGAAGAAGGGGACAAAAGAGGATGAGATGGTTGGATGGCATCACCGACTCAATGGACATGAGGGAGTTGGTGATGGACAGGGAGGCCGGGCACGCTGCAGTCCATGGGGTCACAAAGAGTCAGAGACGACTAGATGACCGAACTGATAGCCTAGTAACAATGTTGTGAGAGTTTCACGGGGTGAGCAAAGGGACTCAGTCATACATACACATGCATGCATTTTCCCCCAACCTCCCCTCCCACCCAGACTGCCACATAATACTGAGCAGAGTTCCCTGTGTCATACATGATTATCCCAATACAGCAGCGTGTACATGTCCACCCCAAACTCCCTAACTATCCCATCCCCTGCCTTCTGCTCCCCTGGCAACCCTAGGTTCATTCTCCAAGTCTGTGGGTCTGTTTCCGGTTTGTAAATAAGTTCATTTGTATCATGCCTTTTTACATTTTGCATAGAAAGGATGTCATGCATTATTTCCCCTTCTCTGGCTGACTTCACCCAGACTGACAATCTCTAGGTTCCCCCATGTTGCTGCAAATGGCATGTTTTCAGTCTTTTTAATGGCTGAGTAATATTTTAGGGTAATGTCTTAATTTAATATTTTAACTTTTTAGAGCAGCTTTAGGTTCACAACATAATTGAGAGGAAGGTAGAGAGATTTCCCATTTACTCCCTGGCTCCACATACGCACAGCCTCCCTCATAAGCAGCATCTCCCTTCAGGGTACATTTATCACAATTGACGAACCTACACTGATACAACACAATAGCCTGAAGTCCATAGCTTGCATAAGAGTTCACTCTCGGTGTTGCACACTCCATAGGTTTGGACAAAAGTGTAAATGACATGTATCCATCAAGGCAGTATCATGCAGAGTCATGCCACTGCCCTAAAAATCCTCTGTGCTCCACCTATTCACTTCTCCCTGCCTAAATTCATCCCTACCCCCTGAAAACCACTGGTCCTTTTACTGTCTCCATAGTTTTGCCTTTTCTGCAATGTGGTATAGTTGGGGTCTATGTTGGTATAGGCTTTTCAGAAAGGCTTCTTTCACTTAGTGATACTAAGAGTATTAAGTTATTAAGTGAATATTAAGTTACTAAGTAAGTATTGAGTATTTAAGTTCTCTCCATATCTCTTCATAGTTTGATAGGTCATTTCTTTTTGGTGCAGAATAGCAAGAGAAGGGGATGACAGAGGATGAGATGGTTGGATGGCATCATCAACTCAATGGACATGAGTGTGAACAAACTCCAGGAGACAGTGGAGGACACGGAAGCCTGGTGTGCTGCAGTTCATGGGGTCGCAAGGAGTCAGACGTGACTTAGCGGCTGAACAGCAATAGTCCACTATCTGGATGGACCTCAGGTTACCCACTCACCTACTGAAGGACATCTTAGTTGCCTCCAGATTTTTACAATTATGAATAAAGTTGCTATAAACACCTGTGTTCCAGCTTTTATTTCATTTCCTTTGGGTAAATACCAAGGAGCGTGACAGCTGGACTATGTGGTAAGAGCATGTTTACTTTTATAAGAAACTGACAAACTGTCTTCCAAAGTGGCAGATCCATTTTGCGTTCCCACCAGTATGAATGAGAGTTCCTGTTGTCCAAGATTCTTGCCAGTGCTTGGTGTTATTGTTTCGATTTTGACCATTCTAATAGATGTACTGAAGAATTGACACGTTCAAATTGTGGTGCTGGAGAAGACGCTGAAGGGTCCTTTGGATTGCAAGGATATCAAACCAGTTAACCCTGAAGGAAATCAACCCTGAATTTTCACTGGAAGGACTGGTGCTGAAGCTGAAGCTCCATTACTTTGGCCACCTGACCTGAAGAGCCAACTCGTTGGAAAAGACCCTGATGCTGGGAAAGAGTGAAGAGGAAGGGAGAGGTAGGCAGCAGAGGATGAGATGCTTAGATAGCGTCACCAACAACTCTTTGGAAAAGACCCTGATGCTGGGAAAGAGTGAAGAGGAAGGGAGAGGTACGCAGCGGAGGATGAGATGGTTAGACAGTGTCATCAACTTAATGGAGATAAATTCGGGCAAACTCTGGGAGATCGATGGTGAAGGACAAAGGAGTTTGGTGTGCTGCGGTCCATGGGGTCATAAGCAGTTGGACATGACTAATCGACTGAACAATGACGAAAGATGTGCAGGAGTGTCTCATTGTTGTTTCATTTGCATTTCTCTGATGACTTATGATGTGAAGCATATTTTCATATGCCTTACAGGTACACCTCAGGGATACTGTGGGTTCGGTTCCAGACTATCGTAATAAAGTGAATATTGCTATAAAGCGAGTCACACAGATCTTTTTGCTTCCCAGTGCATACAAAAGTAATGTTTGCACTACACTGTATTCCAAGGGTGCCCAACCTCCGGGACCCAATGCTGATGATCTGAGGTGGAGCTGATGTAATAACAATAGAAATAAAGTGCACAACAAGTGTAATGTTCTTGAATCATCTCCAAATCATCTTGGTCCATGAAAAAATTGTCTGCCATGAAACTGATCCCTGATGCCAAAAAGGTTGGGGACCCCTGTTATAGCAGACAGAGTGTGCAATAGCATTATGTCTTAAAAAAATTAACATACCTTAATTAAATACTTGATTGCTAAAAAATCCTAATTTCCACCTGAGACTTCAGTGATGATGGAGGGTCTTGCCTCAGTGTCAGTGACTGATGACTAATCAGGGTGATGGTTGCTGAATGTTGGGGTGGCTGTGGCAGTTTCTTAAAATCAGACAACAATGATGTTTGCTACATTTATTGACTCTTCCTTTCATGAACGATTTCTCTGGATCATGCAATGCTGTTTGACAGCATTTATCCACAGCAGAACTTCTTTCAAAAACTGGAGTCAATCCTCTTGAACCCTGCCATTGCTTTCTCATGTAACTTTATGTAATATTCTAAATCTTTTGTTGTCATTTCAACAATCTTCATGGCATCTTCACCAGCAGTAGATTCTATCTCAAGAAACTACTTCCTGTGCCCATCCATACCGTGGAAGTTTTATCATGAGCCTGCAACAATTCAGTCACACCTTCAGGCTCCACTTCTAATTCCAGTTCCCCTGGTGTTTCCACCATACCCGCAGTTACTTCTACCACTGAAGTCTTGAACCCCTCAAACTTATCCATGAGGATTAGAATCAACTTCTTCCAAACTCCTGTTAATGCCATAAAATGAGGTGTGTATATCTTCTTTGGTGAGGTGTCTGATATGAATTTTGGCCCATTTTTTAATCATATTGTTTCCCTATTGTTGACTGTTACGGGTTCTTTGCATATTTTGGTTACCAGTCCTTTATTGGATATGACTTTCGCAAGTATTTTCTCCCAGTCTGGGACTTGTCTTCTCATTTTCTTGAGCATGTTTTTTTTATGGGTTTACGTGTATAAGTCACAGTGGGGCTGGCACATAATTGATTCCATGAAAAATTACAAATTAAAAAATCATCAAGTCTTGCGCCCTTTTTTAAGCCAGAGACTGTGGGGTATAGTGGTTAGGACAATTGTGTATGGGCAGCTAGGTGTGGAAATGGGGGCCACCAGGTGCTCTGTGTCAAGTTGCTCGAGCTTAAATCCTGATTATGCCACTGCTGTACAATTTGGGACAAACTACTCAAGATTCTCTGACCCAGGTTCTTAGGCTGTGTTGTTTTTGTTGTTCAGTTGCTAAGCTGTCTGACTCTTTGAGACCCCACAGTCTGGAGCATGCCAGGCTTCCCTGTCCTTCACTATTTCCCAGAGTTTGCTCAAACTCAATAATGCCATCCAACCATCTCATTCTCTGTCACCCCCTTCTCCTCCTGCCCTCAATCTTTCCCAACATCAGGGTCTTTTCCAAGGAGTTTGTGGAATGAAGTCAACTATATGGTAAGCTTATTGATAGGTTATGAAGACATACATGGATATATGTATATATAAAACTCTTAATGGTGCCAGCATTTAGTAAACACTCTATAAATGTCAGCCATTATTATAATGCACACATCCCCATTATGGGTATTTTTGAAGATGCAGGAGAAAAAGATATTCCTATACAGCAAAATCACATCATTTCATTGCAACAGCAGATTAAAATGCAAGTTACAGAAGAGAATAGTAAAAGTGAGTACAGGCCATTTATGAAGACATATTCTGTTACCTAAGACTAAGCAAAAAGTCTGGAATATAGTGCATTCAGGATACATGCTTAATTAATTCATCAATTATTTAACATAAAGGCCAGCCTATGTGGTGTGTAATTAAAGAGAAGGAGACATTGAGAATAAAACAATTTATGATGATTTAATGGCAGAAGATGGGATGACCACAAATCCTGAAGGATTTAGTTCAAGTTGGATTAGTAAGGGGAGAGAAGACCCTTGAGGTGGGTGCAAGAGGTTGACAAATGATTGGAAGAGAGGAATGTATTCATAAGATGTGGAGGATGGGACTTCCCTGGCGGTCCAGTGATTAAGAATCCACCCTCCAACGCAGGGATGTGGGTTCGATCCCCGGCTGGAGAACTGAGATCCAATATGCCAGAGGACAGCTAACCCTGCATGCCACAATTAGAGAGCCCATGTGCCACAACGAGGGAAGCCTCACACTACAACAAAGACCCAGCACAGCAGCCCCCCACACACACCAAAAAGAAAAAAGAACACGGAAATGATAGACTGGTTGCAAAGGAAATCAGCGCAGTAAAGAAGAGCCACACATGTTACTGGATAATAGATGATGTCAGCTGCCAATTTCCACACCAGTTTGTGTTTATAAAAACAAATGATTTCAAGAATCAGTTACTAGATTTCAACCCCACCTTCCCAAATCTGGGCTTCCCTGGTGGCTTAGCTGGTAAAGAATCCGTCTGCAATGTGGGAGACCTGGGCTTGATCCCTGGGTTGGGAAGATCCCCTGGAGAAGGGAACGGCTACCCACTCAAGTATTCTGGCCTAGAGAATTCCATGCACTCTAAGAGGTCACAAAGAGTTGGACCCAACTGAGCAACATTTACTTTCATTTTCCCCAAATCTGCTTACCAAAATAGCTGATTTCAAAATAACCAGGTGACAAGTACTATGTTCCCCTGGGCATTCAAGACCACATTCTCCCACAACATTTATATAACTTATTTCTCCTTCCTGGAACAGCTATTAGATCTATTATTCCACTCTTAGGATAACACAGTGAAAGAGTGATTTGGAATTCTCTTTACATACTCAGAGTCATAGGCCATTCAAGCAGCTTTGAGCAAAGTGTTTAAATATTTACCCCACACTAAACGGTTATTGATAGAAATCAAATTTGTTACACAACTAACATGAACACATATGTCCACATTAAAAAAAAAAAAACTGCATGCCAATGTTCATAGTAGCTTTATTCCTAATCACTTAAGACTGGATTTAAGGAATTAAGATGTCCTTCAATAGGTGACTGGATAAATGAGCTGTGCATACATCAACACAAAAAAATATTATTCAGCAATAAAAAAGAATGAGCTAGCAAGCCAGAAGACGACATGAAGGCATCTTAAATGCACATTGCTCACTGAGAGAAGCTGGTCTGAAAAGGTTACATACTGTATGAGTTCATTTATATGACCTTCTAGAAAAGGAAGCACCATGGGTTGTAAATGGGCTTCCCAGGTGGCGCTAGTGGTAAAGAAGCCGCCTGTCTGTGCAGGAGATGTGAGAGATGAGGGTTTCCTCCTTGGGTTGGCAAGATCCCCTGGAGGAGGGCACAGCATCTCACTCCAGTATTCTTGCCTGCAGAATCCCATGGACAGAGGAGCCTGGTGGGCTACAGTCCAGGGAGTCACAAAGAGTCGGACGCGACTGAAAAGACTTAGTGTGCACACGTGCATGGGTTGTAAACAGATCAGTGCAGTGGCTACTGCGGGCTTAGGGGAAGGGAGGAAAGCTGAACAGATGAAGCACATGGGATTCTTTTTAGTCTATAGGACACAATAATGACGGATACATGACACTCACTATATATTTGTTAAAACTCATAGAACTTGACAACACAGAATGAACCCATAATGTATGCAAATAAAAATAGTCATTTAGGAGGTCAGGGGATCCTAGGATAGAATGCAGAATGTGACGAAAAGGGAAGTGAATTACAAATGCGTGAAACACACTTGATAAAGAGGGGGAAGCGGGCTGTTGACCTAAGTAATTTGAAAAAGAGTAGAAGCGACGCCTGTAGATGAGTGGCCTGGCCTCCTGGTGTTGCTTGTTCTGTGGATCAGAGCAACCCCCAACACTTGAGAGAGTCTTTCTCTCTCCTGTGAGAGGCGTCTTTGCCTTGTCGGCTACCCAGTTACCCTAGGTGACCCCAGACACCTTTGCCCAGACACTACGCATATCTTGAGCATCTAATGAGTGCTAACTGGAAAAGCTGGCCAGCCTACAGCTACCCTAAGCTTTGTAGGAGTCTTGCGGTTTCTCCCTTTAGGTCCTAAAACAATTTAGTGGACAAACCAAAGCAGAATTCAGCAGGTACAACAAAAGGCAGTAGCAGCTAAAATGCAAAAATATCACTAGTCCATGGTGCCCTTCTGGCTAGTGTGAGCCATTCTACAAATTCATCTTGTAAAACAAGAGAAGTTTAGAAATTTAGTGGCATCAGTCTCTGCCACTGAGCCACCCAGCTCACTGCACCAATTGTTTTGAAATATACTCGGGATTTGGTTTAATCAGGTATGGTGAGAGGACAGATGGGGAGACAGTTGCTTTGAAAGAAGAGTTTATTATTACAGTTCCGAACAGGAAGGGGCATACCCATCATGCAGGGCCACCCGAGGAAGCACCAGGGTCAGTCAGGAGGCAGGAGAGAGAGGGGAAAGTGTAGACCAGACTCTGTATTACTAAATAAAGACGTGATGGGGAGTTGTCTGGTGGGGATGTCCCCTACTGAGCAGGAAGCAAAACACAGATGTTGGCGTTTTTGTTGGAAGGTTTGTAATATGAACTCCATGAGCTGCAAAACCACAGGACTGGTAGGTTCATCAATAATTCTGGCCCATGATTTCAAGATATCAAATCAGCAATTATAGACTATGAAGGTTGATTGTTACAGTGGGATCCTAGAACAGGAAATGGGCATTAGGTAAAAACTAAGGAAATCAGAGAAAAGTATAGAGTGTAGTTAAGCAAAATGTAGCAATTTGGGTTCATTAATTGTGATGAATGTACCTTATGAATGTAAGATATTAATTGTAGGAGAAACTGTGTGCGAGATGAAAGAACTCTCTATACTATCCGTATAACGTTTCCATAAATCTGGAACTTTTCAAAATAAAAGTTTATTTTATAACATGAACTTTGAGAACCATCTATACATTTCAGTTCTGTCCGCTAAGCTTTTTTCACACTAGATACGTGTTTCCACCAGAGGACAAAGAGAAGAGTCGGTACTTATCTTTTCCTAATGTTCATTCATTTATTTCACAAACACTTATTGAAATTCTGGCTGGTTCTAGGGGCAGATAGATAGAAAGAAAAATGCTAGCCTTGCTCTTAAGAAAAATCCTAGTTTAGTGGAGGTTATGGGCTTCCCTGGTGGCTCAGAGGTTAAAGCATCTGCCTCCAATGCAGGAGACCCAGGTTCGATCCCTGGGTCGGGAAGATCCCCTGGAGAAGGAAATGGTAAACCACTCCAGTATTCTTGCCTGGAGAATCCCATGGATGGAGAAGCCTGGTGGGCTACAGTCCACGGGGTTGCAGAGAGTCGGACACAACTGAGCGACTTCACCTTCATGGACACAAAATGTCAACACTGCCTTACAAGGTGACAAGTACTAGGCTACGATGTTGTACATAACCCCTTGAGATACTCAAAAAAGTGTTTGGAGAATTCAGGGAAGACTTCTCAGCAGAGCCAGCGTTTAAAGAGCATCTTTCTATTTCATGCACTGTGATGAACTGAATGGGAAGGAAGTCCACAATGGCGGGCATATATATGTATATATACGATTGATTCATTTTGCCATACAGTAGAAACTAACACAACATTATAAAGCAACTATCCTCCAATAAAAATTAATTAAAAAACAAAGAGCATCTTGAAGGGTCAGAAGCAATTTGAAAAATAGTAACAGAGGGGAAAGAACTTAAGAGCCGAGCCTGAGGCAAAGACACAGTCGCCTCGTTTGAAAGGTGAAGTTGGGCAGGACATGGAAGTCATGGTTGGGAGCGGTAGGAGATGGGGCTAGAAGGGAATATGGGGCTTCAGCCCTTAGGAGGCACTTATTTATTCATTTATTTTGTCTGTGCTGGGCCTTTGTTGCACAGGCTTTTTTCGAGTTGCAGCGAGCAGAGGCTACTCTCCAGTTGCACGCACGGGCTTCTCATTGCAGTGGCTTCTCTGGCCGTGGAGCACGGGCTCTCGGGCACACAGGCGTCAGTGCTTGCAGCTCCTGGGCTCTAGAGCACAGGCTCACTAGCTGTGGCGCATGGGCCTGCTCTGGGGCACGTGGGGTCTTCACAGACCGTGGATCAAACCCATGTCTCCTGCATTGGCAGGTGGATTCTTTACCAACAAGCCCCCAGGGAAGCCCTGTGAGGCACTTAATAAACGTGGCTGACTGAATGAGCAACCAGAGCCTGGAAAGCCTTCCATGGTTTCTAGTCTGGACTTTATTCGATAGGCAACAGGGAGTCACCAGGTTTTCAAGCGGGGAAGTAACACAAAATATGGGTGACATGGACTCCTGCCCCTGCAAGTGGGGTTCACGGACCCTGTGACTCATGAGCACCAGCATCGCCTGAGTGCTCGAGAACTAGAGGATTTGAGGTCAGACCCCAGACAGACCGAATCCGAATCTGCATTTCAACAAGATCCCCAGGTGATTCACCTGCCCCCTGAAGATCCAAGAACAGCTGCTTTTGAAAGCTCACTTTGTTGGCAGGGGAAAAACATAGTCTCTTTTTTAACTTCTCATCAGAAAAGGTGGTGGTGGGGTGTGGGGGAAGGGATGAACCAGGCAGAAGAAAACAGAGGGGAAAGGAGGAAGGAGTGAAGACAGAAAGAGGAAACAACATCTGTGAAACAGATGGGCAACCTTCTCTCTCAAGGCTTTCTTCCACCTAAAGTCCCATCCTTTGAAAGAAGCAGCATCTCTAATTGGAAGACTTCCGGGTCCCAGTTAGCCTCCAGAGGAGGGACACATGTGTCCTTTGAAAGGGCTGCTTTGGAACTGGGGAGGGAAGGTGGGTTGCGATGGACCGCTGGAGGCAGAGGGACAGGCAACAGACACGTAACTCTTTTTCTCTCCACAAGCAGATGAAACATGCACTTAATTTCCAGCAAAGTGGCTGCTGGGATGGCAGCCTAGGGAAATCAAAGACTCAGCGGGTGCCCATAATTCACACTCATTTTGTGTAGCCAGAGCGGATGGTGAGATGGCAGGGTAAAAATGTCCCCTGCTTTTGCTAGCACACTGCTGTGCGGAGGGCTCTCCTTCTCTTCCGTCTCCCTCTGCATGCTGGTCCAGAGCCGCCAAAATCCACATTCGTGCAGAGAGAGAAGCGACATGTCCCGCTCTGCCCAGGATGCTACGGCAGCCCTCACAGCCCAGCGACCCACTTCCACCACCTCATGTATATTGTCTAGGCTGCTGGGGCATCATCCTCCAAGGGACCCTCATGCCTCATGGAGATCTACTTACCCACAAATCCTGAATTTACTTCTGATAAGCTATGCTGATCAGGAAATCCTTGCATCTCAGACTTTTATTGCAGATGAAAGACCAGGCAGATCCTATCTCGTCAAACGAGTGCCACCAAGTTCAGTGATAATTCTCAGAATACAGGCAGCTCTTTATTTGGAGTCTCATCCTTTCCCTACTTTCATCACTAGGTTGCTAAGAATGGGACTCGTTCTCCAGTGAAGACTGGCAGCTGCTCCCTGACTCTGACCGGGCAGGTTCACCACTTTTTTTTCTTGAAGTCTCTCCTGAACACACTTCAAGATGCTCCACTTGTTCCCAGTCTACAGATAGGTGCACTGAGGCTAGCAGTTGGCTGGCCGCATAGTTGGGGTTGCATTAAGACTCTGCTTCTTCCTCTGCATCGTTAGAGACATTCGTTTCCTCTAGGAGCCACCATCCAGGTTCTCTAAAAGAGCATTCTCTTGGAATAACCATCTCTACCCTGAAGACTGCCAAAGGCTTTTGTTTGTTTATGAAATGGACCATTTATAAAGTCTTTATTGAATTTTTTACAACATTGCTTCTGTTTTATGCATTGGTGTTTGTTTTTTTTCTTTTTAACCTCAAGACATGTGGGATCTTAAGCTCCTCAATGAGGGATCAAACCCACACCCTCTGCACTGGAGGGTGAAGTCATAACCACTGGGACCACCAGAGAAGTTCCAAGTGCCAAATTTTTAATGATAACACTGATAGCTCCTATTTGTTAGAGTGTTTTGCTTTTTGACCTCTTTATCACATCTTCTCTCATTCATGTTTAAAAGAATATATCCTAAGACCTGCAGAGCTAGGTCAGTATTCCCAGCTGCTTGCAGAAAGGGATTGAATGCCCCGGAGAATAAGCGGCAGCGTGAGGGTGTGGGGGAGGGGGATGGGGGATGTGGAAGAGACGGGAAGTGTCGAGCGCCTCGCCTTCCCACCTGTGTGCCCTGATGCATGATCTTACCTAGCAAAAACTGGAATGGGGAGCCTCAAATTCATGAGCTGGAACAGGAAACAAATGACTGTTGTTGCCTTTGAAAAGTTGCCATGAGAAAGAAGTAGCAGGCTTGTCTTGCAAGTGTGTGTGTATTTGTGTATGTGTGTGTGTGCATGTCCAGAAGGCATATGAGAAGTGAGAGAATCCAGCCTCTTTGACTAGGTCTCCGATGAATCCTAGTCACCCTCAGCTTAGTTCAATTCAATTAAATGCAGAACTAGAAGCCCCGAGCAGGGCATATTGCAAGAACTGATAGTGCCAGACAAAGCAACCATCCACCAATGGCACAGTTTGCCTGAAGATCTTAGAAGTCTTGTGGGTGGAGACTGAGAGTCCTTGGGATTGTGATCATTCAAGCCTGAGATTCTCAAACACAACTGGAAAGCAAAACCCCTGCCCCTGCCTCCTCCTCTGGACCACATCATAAGGATGCTAGGCATGGAATGCAGACCCGAGGTTTTGCTTGGTTGGTAGCAAGACAGAAGCATTTTTCTGGCTGGCGTACCCCTTTTCATCTTTGAACCTCATCTCAGGAGTTTGACCCAAAATTCTAAAGAGAGTGACTGTAGGATTCTAGGAAACTCATAGCACTGCAAGAAATCGAGTCATCGAATGCAGAGAACAAAAAGGAGATGGGCATCACAGTATCACAGCTGCAGAGAGGAATAATTGACACAGAGGAATTGCAAGATGCCTATAGAAGCGACATCAACACGGTGAACTAGTTTTGACAGGGGTGGGGACAAGAGAAGGGGTATCCTTGGCTGTGCCCAGCTGTGATGCCCAAGCAGTTGAAGACACAGGAGTGGCTGAGATTAGGAGGTAGGGCAGAGCTCAGAGGAGCAGTAATACCTGGAGAACTTCAGTGACCTTCAAGATGGAGCGTGAGATGCTCTAAGATGTTCCCAGCTTCCCATGGGTGATCAGCCTTTCTCTGCCTGATTATATCTTACTCAACCTTGAAAACCCAGTTCCAAGGACACTTCCTGCAGTGTTCTCTTCTTGAAGTGGGTCATCCTCCTCCAAACTCCCGGAGCTCCGCAAGCTCCCAGAGCTCTTAACCTTATTTCACATGTTATTTTCCAGTTTGTCCTTTGGCTGGCTGTGGTCCACTGGCTCCAATTAACTTTTCTAGATCATGAGCTCCTGTCTCCTATTCCTCTGCCCTTTTCCCATTCAGCTTCTCTTTCTAGATGCTATACTCCCTGAGGGAAGAGACCTCATCTCTGAATCCTCCCCCTGCCCAGCTCAGCCAAAACGCATAGCACAGTCTGGACATGGTAATTTTGGTTCTGAATGAATGACTGTGAGTAATAAAGGAGGAAAGATGGTGGCTGGATCAGGGAGGGAGATGGGGTGCCTTTTCATCCCCGGGAAAGAAATCGCTGTAGCCTTGGCCCCACTGCAGCCTCGGGTTTCCAGAAGCGGTCAATTCTTGCTCACAGTAGATGAGCCAAGAGATAGAGGGAGGGGAACAGCCAGTGCAAGCACATCCGTTCCCCTGGAGGAAATGCCCCTGAAGGACGTTTGAAGGACATTTGCCCTTGAAGGACAGTCCTGGCTACACGCCACTCTCATTCCCAGGAATGAGAGGCAGAGAAGGCAGGGCAAGAGACTCATCCCTGAGGCTGGTGGGTAGAGGGAAGAGGAAGGGGAGGCCAGGGGCGGAGACAGCACCTCGCTGACTAATTAAACCCTTTGGTAGCTGGCCCCCGCCAGCTCAGGCAGATTATCACTGCTGAATCAGCTCCCTGCCAAGGCCAGACTCCTGCTCTCTTTCTTCCTGCTTGATTTGCCTAATGGAAGCTGACAGAGAAGTTCAACCCTGATTGTCAGATTTCAGTAGGAACCTCAAGGGGGAGGGGGAGAGGAAGGCAGACATTTGAGGAATAAAAATAGCACACATAATGAGATCCTTTATTTAGCTGAAGCACTTCTTTAATGACTTACCTCCCTTTTTCTCTCTCTCTCTCTCACACACACAAACACACACAGTTGTGTACACATACAAATGTATGATTTTTGCTTGGGCTGCAAAACTTGCCTGGGTCCTATAGGAAAAACAGGCCATCCGTCCTGGATGGTACGAGTTGACAAAAAACAACGTCCTTTGATGGTGAAGCTGGGAAATATTCCCCCACATTCCTCCAACCAGAAACCTTGCTACCCAAACTCTTTCAGTAGAACCGTTTTCCAAAATGTGACCCAGGAAACTGGTCTGACCAGCAAGACCACACATCTGGGCAGGCACTCATACTTTGGGTGGTTTCTTGATTTTTGTGGACTTCCCTTTTGGCTCAGCTAGTAAAGAATCTGCCTGCAGTGTGGGAGACCTGGGTTGGAAAGATCCCCTGGAGAAGGGAAAGGCTACCCACTCCAGTATTCTTGCCTGGAGAATTCGGGTTAGGGTCGCAAAGAGTCAGCCACCACTGAGTGCCTTTGACTTTACTCACTTGCCTTTTTGTGCTTCCTGTTTTGTAACAGAAAATGAGGTCTGAAGGGTTTGATTACGTGTGTGTGCTTGCTAAGTTGCCTCAGTCATACCTTACTCTTTGTGACCATATGGACTGTAACTTGCCAGTCTCCTCTGTCCATGGGATTCTCCAGGCAAGAATACCGGAGTGGATTGCCATGGCCTTCTCCAAGGGATCTTCCAGACCCAGGGATTGAACCCACGTCTCCTGCAGCTCTTGCACTGCAGGGCAGTTCTTTATTGCTGAGCCACCAGGGAAGACCCAGAGGGTTTGATTAACTTCTCAAAATCTGGGCTCCTCCTTAGAAAAATCAGCCTTACTTCTTATAGGATGAAACAAGCAGGCCCAGGCAAAGCCTCTAGAGATCCCATGTTGCATGGCAGGTGGACAATAAGAGTCAGCTCCTTCTTCCTCTGAAGCGGGATTTTCTATAATATTCTAGGGAATCAGCCAGCAATTCTAAGGGTTAGGGTTGGAAGCCTAGTTCTCTAGAAAGAGGTCAAATTGTTAGTTGCCTTTATTAGGGAGCTGACAATCAGAGCTAATCACATCACAGGCATTCATTCAGGCAAGCCATTCATTCATCCACTACAGCCCCCGTTAGGCCCATTTTATCCCCAACCAAGACACAGAGGAGTTGCTACTTGCCCAAGGTCATCACAACACAAGTCAACTTTGAACCTTACATTTGTTTTTTTCCTTGTTTGTTTGTTTTGGTTTTTTTGGCTATGCCACGTGGCATATGGGATCTCAGCTCCCAGACCAGGGATGGAACCCAGGCCCCCTGCATCAGAAGCATGGAGTCTTAATCACTGGACCATCAGGGAAGATCCAGAAATTTGTTTTTAAATTGCCCACTTTTTCAAATGTCTCCAAGAGACTGCTTTAGTTAATACAAATGTTTAGCTGTACTTTCAGGAGGCAGGCATGATTTCTATTAATCGCCAGTTCCCCATCGTCTGTGGAATGTTAACTTTGTAGATAGAACAACACAATAACAATCATGGCAAGAGGAATTCCCCCAGCGTTTGTTCATTTCATGAACAAGTGACTAGAAAAGTGGCCAGAGACAGGCTGGGAACAAGACAGAAACAGGAAGTGGAGGAGCCTGAAATCAGAGAAATAGCAGGACCCAACCAGCTCCTCACCTGACAAGCTCATTCATCTCTACTCAACACCTGCCACTGGCTTCTGCTTTCTCCCCAACAGGGAGACAAACTGACCACCACCAACTCTGCCCAGGAGATGCCAGAGGAATCCAAATAAAATATAAAGAATACCCATGAAACCAAGGAAAGGGGCATGAGAGTTGGGTGATCTTATTAGAGGTCGAGAGGTCCCAATATATTACAAGAAGACAAAAGTCAGATAAAAGGCACAATGATGGATGACACTGAGAAAGCCTCAGTTCAGAACATGCTGAAGAAGGGATACAGTGGTGGAGAAGCTGGCCCTCTGAGACTCAGGACAGACTCTAGACTAGGGGTCTGGGAGAATAGAGGTATGCAGGGAGATGAGGAACAGAAGCAAAGAACTTAACTGAGCATTTATTTGGACTTGGAACAGATAAGAAGTTCCCAGATGGAAGCCAGGAAGCAGCTGGAATGAGATCGGAAAGGGAGTTTGAGGTGAGCCAGGAAGTATGTTTCCAGGAAAGAAATTGAATGTGCTAATGGACGGGGCTTCCCTGGTGGCTCAGACAGTAAAGAATCTGCCTGCAATGTGGGAGGCCTGGGTTTGATCCTTGGGTTGGGAAGACCCCCTGGAGGAATGCATGGCAACCCACTCCAGTATTCTTGCCTGGAGAACTCCCCATGGACAGAGGAGCCTGGCAGGATGCAGTCCATTGGGGTCGCAAAGAGGCAGACATGACTGAGTGACTAAGCCATAGACGGAACTGTTGAACGACTGGATAATTCCGAGGATTTGGTAAAGACATATTATTGTTTTATCACCAGGGAAAAGAAAAGAAGGAAGGAATGAAGGGAAGTAGGAAGGAAGGAAGGGACTCACTCCAAGTGGGTGGAAGAAATTCAGGATCCAAATATAAGGCAAAATAAAGGGACAGTGTTTCTGAGCCATCTACATTCTAAGAATCTTTTCTCATTAGTGGCATATTCCTCAAAAGAAAATGTAAACCTAGTATATACTGTAGGGCTCTGCAGGCTGAAAATGCTACACAGTCATGATAGAATATGAAGATATGCATCTTATTAATATATAATATATTACATATATTAATTTATAAAAATTCAAGGTTTAGAATTAACCTGCAGAAAAAGTAAAGAAGTCCTTACTTTGTTGATTGAACACCTTGACTGTGTTCCTGATCTTCATCATATGAAAGTGATGTTTCACATTATAGAAAGTGGGGAATGGAGCGGGGATGCTGGAGAGGTGGAGAAAAGGATGTGATTGCGAGAGGCTAAACTTTGATGGTATAAAGTCAGCCATCTTCTAATGTTGATGCAAGAAGAGTCTTAAGTATATCATTTAAAATTATGAGCAGAACTATGAGAAAAATACAAATTACAATAAAAAATTAGGACGGATGGAGTTCCCGCTATATTCTATGTGGAGCGATATGTACAAAGACTCTGGAGGGAAGAGGGAAGATGGAGTGAGAGACCAAGATTTTCCTCTTTCATATTAACAAGACAGCATATATGCTTTATGGTTACCAAATTCTGACCTATTTTTATAAGCATATTATCTGGAAGAGAAACAATAAAAGGGGAACTTAACTAAAATCTTGCAGCCTCTCTGGTTAGAAACTGGGCATCCAAAGGCAAAGCCTGTTCCTTTTCTGTTAAAGAAGTTTTGAACCATTTGATTTTTTAAAATTTATGCATCTAGTATTTTGATCAACATTTAAATTAAAAAAAAAAATCTTCCTAGCAAATGAAAAAAAAAATTAATTCAAGAGTTACATTCTCTCCTGGGAAATTACAACTCACCCCAAGATAATAGATTTATTTGCTTCAACCCAAATCTGAGAATTTGCACATGACTTGAATGTCTGTAAATTAATAAGAAAGCAGCAGCGAACTCTTGTTCTTTACGTTTAACTATTGTCTCACGGCTGTATGACTCACTTGCCTTTATGAAACCACCTCATCAAAGGTCCGAGGCACCATGCAGTCAGCTTATCAAATAATCCTCAGTTTGATCTCCCCTATAAATCATACGCACAGCCCCATCACTTAAGAAAAATTCATTTTCCTGCTCCCGTTCTGTTTCCAGGTAAGCGGTTGACCTTCAGATTGCTTATGAGTTCATCTCTTACAGGGGCTTCCCAATCTGACTTTTAATTCCCCTCCTTCCTGCTCCTGGCAATTATTCTCAAATTCTCAGTCTCACCTGCTGCAGTCCCTAGCAGGTCCATCTCAGATTCTCTGTCCTTCTCTGACTTCTTCCAAGGCCAATCAGGTAACACCCTTTAAAACCATACTGCTGGGAAAGAAAGTGATCAGCCTGGAACTCAAGTCAAAGTTTACTCCGGGCTAGTAGTTGGGGAAAGAAGATGCATGGTTCAGAGAATCAATATCTGTTGAACACCCCGGACACTATGCCGGGAGAAGAAAGTGAAAGTGTTAGTCACTTAGTCATGCCTGACTCTACGACACTATGGACTGTAGCCCCTCTGGACTCCTCTGTCCATGGAATTCTCCAGGTAAGTATACTGGAATGGATAGCCATTCCTGTCTCCAGGGGAATCTTCCTGACCCAGGGATTGAACCCAGGTCTGTTGCATTGCAGGCAGATTCTTTACCGTGAGCCACCAGGAAAGCCCACTATGCTGGGTGCTTCGTGTGAGATGACCCACTAAATTCCCACAAGTGACTCATGACACAGGTACTGTTTCCTCCCTATTATAGACAAGAATCTGAACTTCACAAAAGCTGGGCACTGCCCGGGTCACAGGGCTATTATGGGGCAGTGCCAAATGTGAACTTAGGTCTGACTTCCTGTGTCTTTTAAAAATGTAAATTACAGGGATTTCCCTGTGGTCCTGCGGTTAAGAGTCTGTCTTGCAACGCGGAGAACACGGGGTTCAATCCCTGGTACGGGAACCTAGATCCCGCATTGGAGAATCTAAGCCTTTGAGCTGCAAGTGGAGACCCCGTGCACCTCAACAAAAGATCTCGCACAGCCAAATAAATAAATAATGTAAATCACAGTGTAATCACATTGTGTCTAGTGTTCCACAGAAGACAAGTCATACTGAATATGGCATTGGGGTTGAATATGGCTAGCTTGTAGGCAGTCAAGAATGTGGAGATGGTGCCCACATGTTGGCATCAGGGAATAACCAACAGGATTCAGCATCCAGGGATATGAGCTTTGCTCTCATTCCTGTGACCAATTAGCTCTTTGGACTTGAGTTTTCTCATTTATAAACTAAAATGTTTTTCCTGGATGATTATTAAGCTCTCTTCCAACCCTGAAGAATCTATACACATGAAAGAAATAAAGCTCATTAAAGTTATTGTCTAATTCACATATCTTGCAAATCACTAAGGTGAATGAGGTGGAAAAGTGAATTTAAGGTTAGATGATAATTGAAACAGTAAGATGATAATTGAACTAAAAATAAGATCCACGTAGTCTAACTCTCAACTTGTTATTGTCCAGCATGGGATGGATTTAAAGTACTATATTGCATTAGTCTGCTTGGGCTGCCATAGCAAAATACCAGAGATTGAGGGGCTTTGACAACAGAAATTTCTCACAGTCCTGGAAGTTGGGAAGTCCATGATCAAGGTGCCAGAGTGCCAGCAAGTTAAGTTTCATTCTGTGGCCTCTTCTCTTAGCTTGTAGGCAGGCACCAGCTGTGTGTGGTCACATGACCTCTTCTTTGTGTACAGGTAAGGGAAAGAAATAGAGGGGAGGTGGGAGAGAGATTTCCCTGATAGTCCAGTAGTTAAGAATCTGCCTTCCAATGCAGGTGATGCAGGCTCGATCCTGGTTGAAGAATTAAAATCCCATATGCCGTGGGGAAACTAAGCTCATCCAAGGCAACTACTGAGTCCTCATGCTCTGGAGCCTGAGCCACAGCTAGAGAAGTCCCTGCACTTCACTGCAGTGAAGACCCAGCACATCTCCCCAAAAGAGGAGGGGAGAGGAGAGAAACTTTGTTATCTGGTGTCTCTTCTTATCGTTGTTCAGTAGCTAAGCTGTATGTGACTCTCTGCGACCCCATGGACTGCAGCACGCCAGGCTTCCCTGTTCTTTGCTGTCTCCCAGAGTTTGATCATTCTCATGTCCACTGAGTCAGTGATGCCATCTAACCATCTCATCCCCTGTCATCCCCTTCTCCTCCTGCCCCCAATCCCTCCCAGCATCAGAGTCTTTTCCAATGAGTTAACTCTTCGCATGAGGTGGCCAAAGTACTGGAGTTTCAGCTTCAGCATCATTCCTTCCAAAGAAATCCCAGGGTTGATCTCCTTCAGAATGGACTGGAATGACTTCATTCAACCTTAATTAATTTCTTAGAGGTCCAATCTCCAAAGACAACATGTTAGGACTTTAATATTTGAAGTATGAGGGGGACAGAAACATTCAGTCCATAACAAGTAGTATTAGAAGATAGTGGTGTGATAGCATCAGATTTGAACTGCCAAATTATGTCCCCTAAGAAGAATGAAAATACCCTAGTAAAGACGTGGTCAGAAATAGTATAGAGCAGTGCCTTCTGCTCCAAAATCACTGCAGATGGTGACTACAGCCATGAAATTAAAAGATGCTTGCTCCTTGGAAGAAAAGTTATGACTAACCTAGACAGCATATTAAAAAGCAGAGACATTACTTTGCCAACAAAGGTCTGTCTCGTCAAAGCTATGGTTTCTCCAGTAGTCATGTATGGTTGTGAGAATTGGACTATAAAGAAAGCTGAGCACTGAAGAATTGATGCTTTTGAACTGTGGTGTTGGAGAAGACTCTTGAGAGTCCTTGGACAGCAAGGAGATCCAACCAGTCCATCCCAAAGGAAATCAGTCCTGGAAATTCATTGGAAGGACTGATGCTGAAGCTGAAATTCCAATACTTCGGCCACCTGATGCGAAGAACTGACTCATTTGAAAAGACCCTGATGCTGGGAAAGATTGAAGGCAGGAGTAGAAGGGGAAACAGAGGATGAGATGGTTGGATGGCATCACTGACTCAATGGACATGAGTTCGAGTAAACTCCGGGAGTTGGCGATGGACAGGGAGGTCTGGCATGCTGCAGTCCATGGGGTCGCAAAGAGTCGGACAGGACTAAGCAACTGAACTGAACTGAACTGAACTGAGTGCTTCTCAAACTTTACCATGCATATGAAATTCCTAGAGTGAATATTTAAACATAAAGTTAAGCTGTAAAATTGGCTGTCAAATCATTTGTGACCAGAGCAAAAAAGAAAATGTGCTGGTTATATAATTTTCACTTTCCACAAGGAAGTTTGATATAAACCTATCATCAGGGGAACTAAATGTTTGCCATCACTAAATACTAAAAATCATCCCTGAATAGTCATTGGAAGGACTGATGCTGAAGCTGAAGCTCCAATACTTTGGCCACCTGATGCGAAGACCTGACTCACTGGAAAAGACCCTGATGCTTGGAAAGACTGAGGGCAGGAGAAGAGGGAGATAGAGGATTAGATGGTTGGCTGACATCACTGACTCAATAACATGAGTTTGAACAAACTCCAGGAGACAGTGAAGGACAGGAAATCCTGGCACGCTGCAGTCCATAGGGTCATGGAGTTGGACACAAATTAGTGACTGAGAAGCAACTACAATACTAAAGTAAATCTATGATCTCCATGGCACTGAGAAATAAGTGTTAGATGCTCTGAAGAAAATACTCGATTTCGTAAGTAATAAAGCTATCTATTCCATCTTAGTAAAAGTTGAAGCTGTAATGTCAAATAAACTCAATAAAATCATTATTCTGGCATTATGGATTATGGAACATTTCAAAATAACTGTAATTTTTTTTTTGTTCAAATGCCTAGAGTCATTGGAATTGGGTCAAGAAAACAATGTCTAATAAAAATCCTCAGGGGACCAATTTGATGAACAGACAAGACATCTGTGATGAGCATGACCTTTTTTCTTTAAGGGATACTTTTGCAGAGCTTGAAGAGTTGTTTGTCTCTTAAGTAGTTTAATCATTCTCCAGGGACTTGTGTTTAGACAATTAATTTACTTAGAAACACTTTTTTTTTTGCTTTTGTAGGCCAATGGGTTTTATCTAAAAATGGGGATGCTAATGAGAGGAGGCAGGTTGTATCAGATTCGGAAATCCTGTGTATCTTCTATATCTAGTTTATGTAATTGGCCTCTGATGCCTGTATTTACAGTGTAGCCAAAGGTCTTGTTGATAAAATATCCATGAGAAGTTCTCTCTGGGCATAAATGAGATAACAGATTGCATTGGATGGGGCTTAGTTCTCTGGTCCCAGTGCTTCTCCATAATAGTGGCTGAAAATGTTTCCAGGCAAGTGGTTTGCACTAGACTAGATGCTGCATTTCACATCTCTTTTCCAAGCCGATGGAGATATGCAGATAGAAGGGAAAAACAAAAAGAAAACAGTAATGCAATTCCATTGTGTTTGATTTATGGATTTGTTCTACTCTGAGAGTCTCAGAGGAGGTCTTTTTGATAAGGGCCATAACTGATTAGAAAGTAATGAACTATGGAAAAGAATCCAAAGATACTGAGATTACATCTTCACTGAACTGAAGCTGGAAGCGTTTGCGTGGAATGTCCTTGTGCTGCTAGCTGTACAAAATGTGGATAGATTCCTGTTGTCAAGTTTCCTACCTCCTAAGTAGGGATGGGGAGCTGGAAGCACCAGCAGAAGGAGTAGGCAGGCATTTGTGCTTAGTAACTGTTACTGCGGTGAGGGGTGGGAGGAGCGTTCCCTGGTGTCTCAGTGGTACAGAAACCACCTGCCAATCCAGGAGACTTGGGTTCAATCCCTGATCCAGGAAGACCCCACATGGCAGGGAACAACTAAGCCCCCTGTGCCACATTTCTTGAGCCTATGCTCTACAGCCTGGAAGCTGCAACTACGGAGTCCATGTGCCACAACTACTGACGCCCTCGAGCTCTAGGGCCTGTGCTCTACCACAGGAGAAGCCACTGCGATGAGAAGCCCAAGCATGGCAACTAGAGAAAATCTCCCGCAGCAACAAAGACCCAACACAGCCCAAAATCAATAAACAAATAAAATTATCTAAAAAAACTGTGTTACTGGGGACGTTGCTGTTTTAAGCCAAGGTTTGTATGCTATTACAACTTATGCTATCATCAACTTTCCAGAAGAGAAATTATTTTTTAACTTCTGCTAAATGAACAAATCTAAGTCTAGTCTTTTGAAAAGACCCTGATGCTGGGAAAGATTGAAGGCAGGAGGAGAAGGGAACAACAGAGGATGAGATGGTTGGATGGCATCACTGACTCAATGGACATGAGTTTGAGTAAACTCTGGGAGTTGGTGATGGACAGGGAGGCCTGGCGTGCTGCAGTCCAAGGGGTGGCAAAGAGTCAGAAATGACTGAGTGACTGAACTGAACTCTGTTTGAAATCTAGTCACTAAAACCAAAAGTGTTCATACATTTGCCTCCCCTGGAAGTGGACTGACCACAAAGATTTGTGTTTGGTTGCAAAAGCATACACAGAATCACACTGTCTATTTTTACATTATACTTATCTCCCTTTAGTTCAGTTCAGTTCACTTGCTCAGTCAGGTCCGACTCTTTCTGACCTCATGGACTACAGCATGCCAGGGTTCCCTGCCCATCACCAACTCCTAGAGTTTACTCAAACTCATGTTCATTGAGTCAATGATGCCATCCAACCATCTCATCCTTTGTTTCCCCTTCTCCTCCTGCCTTCAATCTTTCCCAGCATCAGGGTCTTTTCAAATGAGTCAGTTCCTCACACCAGGTGGCCAAGGTATTAGAGTTTCAGCTTCAGCATCAGCGCTTCCAGTGAATATTCAGGATTGATTTCCTTTAGGATGGACTGGTTGGATCTCCTTGCTTTCCAAGGGACTCTCAAGAATCTTCTCCAGGACCACAGTTCAAAAGCATCAGTTCTTTAGCAGTCAGCTTTCTTTATAGTCCAACTCTCACATCCATACGTGACTACTGGAAAAACCATAGCTTTGACTTGTCTCCCTAGGTCATATCAAAAGAAATCCAGTTCTGAATCAGTCATCAATCACCCCTAATTTCACCAGTCACTCCATAGACAATTCTATAACTTTGGGTCTGTGCTATCATATTTCCTGGCCAAACAACACTTCATCCATCCATTGATTTAAAAAGCTTAAGCTTTGAATCCTGTTTCATTTTTTCTAATCCTTTATCCTGGATATTTACATTGAAAGGCTAGGCAGAATGCAGAAATAGTTCTAGTTTTCCAGGCTGTGTGGGCAATTCCAATAACCCTCTTCAGATTCATGGGGATTTTATAGACTTCCAAATGTTTCCTTTGGCTTTTCCATATAATTCTAATTTCCTTTATATTTTCTCTGGAAGCTATTTAAATCAGTTGATACTTAACTGGCAGAAAATCATTGCAGAACGAGTGTTTCAGAGGATCAAAGAAATCCAAGATCAAAGAAATCCAGATCCTCTGTTTTCTTACAGTAACCCTTCCTAATCCTCTCCACTTTCTGTCAGCTTTTCATTTCTATGTCCAGACCAAAGGGGCCCTAAGCATCTGCCACACATATAGATACCAAGTTCATTGAATAGACCATGAGGGTCTGATTTTGATGCTATAAGAGGGTACTATAATAATACACACCAATATAATTAGAAATCAAAAACATATTTTGTATGACTTGACTCCTTTTAAAGTTATTGAAACTTGCTTTATGGCTCGGAATATGATCTATCTTGCTATAAGTGTTCTGTGTATACTTGAAAAGAACGTTCGTAACAAAGACGACTAAATATGGAATCATTAAAAAAGTATTCAGTTAATGAAAAAGAAAAAAAACGGAAGAAGGAAACAAAACACAGGAAAAGTAGAAAACAAATGGCAAGACAATGGATTTAAACCAATTATTAATTATCACATTAAGTGTGAATGGTCTAAGCATCACAAAAAAAATGACAGAGATTATTAGATTTGGGGTGATAGGCAACATCCAAATATAAGTTGCCTACAAAGGACTCACATTAAGTACAAAGACACAAACAAATGAAAAATAATATACTCTGTTAAAACTAATCAATAAGGTGCTGCCATACCTACATTAATCTACAAAGTAGATTTCAGAGCAAATACTATGGATAAAGAAGATCATTTTGTAATGATAAATGGGGTCAGTTCATTAAGATGACATTATGCTTTTAACCATTTATGCTTAAACATAAATTGAGTATGAGAAAGAAAGTAACACAGTCAAAGAGGAAACTGGTAAGATTAAAAACAAAGAAAAACCAGAAAGACAATGGAACCAAAAGCTCATTCTGCAAGATCAATGTAATTGATAAACCTCTGGGCAAGCTAATCAGGGAGAAAGAGAGAAAAAAAAAAAGAAGGAGGAGGAGGGAAAAAAGAAGAATGAGGAGAAGGAAGGAAAGGAGGAGTGAGGTAGAGGAGGAAGGAAGGAGGAACTGGAGAAAAGGGGGAGAGGAGGGAGGGAGAGAGGCAGGAAAGAGAATAAAGACAGAAAGACAAATTACCCACGCCATAAAGAAAAGAGCACTATAACTGTAGATTCCATAGACAGCAAAAGGTTATGCCAACAATTTCAACAATTTAGATGAAAAGAGTAAATTCTTCAAAAGATACATTTTACAAAAGCTCATTCAAGAATAAAACAGATAACTTCAAGAGTTCTGTATCTATTAAATAAAATTGAATTTGTAGTTTAAGACCTTTCCACAATGAAAACTCCAGGCCTAAATTGCTGCCCTGGTGAACTGTAGCAAACATTCAGGAAAGATATAAAACTAATCCAATACAAACTCGTTGAGAAAACTGAAGAAGAAAGAATACTTCCCAATTGAGTCTATGAGGCTAGCGATATACTTACTGCAAAACCAGACAAAGACATTCCAAAAGAGAAAACTACATACTAATATCCATTATGAACAGGAATGCAAAAATTCTAAATCATATTTTAGCAGACGAAAATTTAAAATAAAAATCACAAAATATTATGACCAAGTGAAGTTTATCCCAGCAGAGCAATTTTGGTTTAACATTAGTAAAGCAATCAATATAATTCACCATATTAGTAAAGAAACAAAAAATAAAGATAACCCATATAAATATCTAAATATATGGAAAAATTATTTTAAAAATCCAGCCTGTATTTCACGTTTTTATCCATAGAATGCTGAAAGCAAACAAACATTTCTGCATTCTATGGAGAGAGAAGAAGTTCTGCAATGAAATAAAGAGCAGCTACTAAAATAAAGCTGTCACCTTATTTACTGGTAAAAGACTGAAAGCTTTGTCTGTGAGATGAGGAACAGTTAAGAATATCATATATTATCACTTAGTATTGTATGTAGACAATCTGTGTAATCTGTGCATTCAGGTAGAAAAGAGAATTCAGATGCATCCAGATTGAAAAGGAAGAAGTTATCATTATCTTTATTACCAGACAACATACTACTCTGTATAGAAAATACAATGAAACACACACTCCAAAATCACTACTGGAATTTAAAAGTGCAAAGTTTCAGGATCTAAGATCAAGATAGAAAAATCAAATACATTTCTTTATAACAATCAGGAATTGTAATTCCATTTAAAATAGCATCAAAAAATGAAATATTCAGGAGAACATTCAACAAAATGTGCTAGCATTGTACATTGACTGCTACAAAATATTGTTAAGTGAATTTAAAAAGATAGATAAGTGGAGAGGTGTATCATGGAAAATACAAAGCTATAAAATACCTAGAAAAAAAGCATAAGGAAAATTGTGTTGATCTTATACCCATATCATAGATACAACACTAAAAACATGATCTATTAAAAAAAAAGGATCAATTTGACTTCATAAAAACTGAAATCTTTTGCTCTTCAATGGCACTGTAATAAGAATGAAAGACAAATCACAAACTAGGAGATCAGTTCAGTTCAGCTCAGTCGCCCAGTTGTTTCCGACTCTTTGCAACCCCATGAACCGCAGCACGCCAGGCCTCCCTGTCCATCACCAACTCCTGGAGTTAACCCAAACTCCTGTCCATCGAGTCTATGATGCCATCCAACCATCTCATCCTCTGTCTTCCCCTTCTCCTCCTGCCTTCAATCTTTCCCAGCATCAGTTCAGTTCAGTTCAGGTCAGTTGCTCAGTCGTGTCTGACTCTTTGCAACCCCATGAATCGCAGCACGCCAGGCCTCCCTGTCTATCACCATCTCCCAGAATTCACTCAGACTCATGTCCATCGAGTCTGTGATACCATCCAGCCATCTCATCCTTGGTCATCCCCTTCTCTTCCTGCCCCCAATCCCTCCCAGCATCAGAGTCTTTTCCAACGAGTCAATTCTTTGCATGAGGTGGCCAAAGTCCTGGAGCTTCAGCTTTAGCATCATTCCTTCCAAAGAAATCCCAGGGTTGATCTTCAGAATGGACTGGTTGGATCTCCTTGCAGTCCAAGGGACTCTCAAGAGTCTTCTCCAACACCACAGTTCAAAAGCATCAATTCTTTGGGGCTCAGCCTTCTTCACAGTCCAACTCTCACATCCATACATGACCACAGGAAAAACCATAGCCTTGACTAGATGGACCTTAGTCGCCAAAGTAATGTCTCTGCTTTTGAATATGCTATCTAGGTTGGTCATAACTTTTCTTCCAAGGAGTAAGCGTCTTTTAATTTCATGGCTGCAGTCACCATCTGCAGTGATTTTGGGGCCCCCTAAAATAAAGTCTGACACTGTTTCCACTGTTTCCCCATCTATTTCCCATGAAGTGATGGGACCGGATGCCATGATCTTCGTTTTCTGAATGTTGAGCTTTAAGCCAACTTTTTCACTCTCCTCTTTCACTTTCATCAAGAGGCTTTTTAGCTCCTCTTCGCTTTCTGCCATAAGGGTGGTATTATCTGCATATCTGAGGTTATTGATATTTCTCCTGGCAATCTTGATTTCAACTTGTGTTTCTTCCAGTCCAGCGTTTCTCATGATGTACTCTGCATAGAAGTTAAATAAGCAGGGTGACAATATACAGCCTTGATGTACTCCTTTTCCTATTTGGAACCAGGCTATTGTTCCATGTCCAGTTCTAACTGTTGCTTCCTGACCTGCATACAGATTTCTCAAGAGGCAGGTCAGGTGGTCTGGTATTCCCATCTCTTTCAGAATTTTCCACAGTTTATTGTGATCCACATAGTCAAAGGCTTTGGCATAGTCAATAAAGCAGAAATAGATGTTTTTCTGGAACTCTCTTGCTTTTTCCATGATCCAGCGGATGTTGGCAATTTGATCTCTGGTTCCTCTGCCTTTTCTAAAACTAGCTTGAACATCAGGGAGTTCACGGTTCAAGTATTGCTGAAGCCTGGCTTGGAGAATTTTGAGCATTACTTTACTAGTACGTGAGATGACTGCAATTGTGCAGTAGTTTGAGCATTCTTTGGCATTGCCTTTCTTTGGGATTGGAATGAAAACTGACCTTTTCCAGTCCTGTGTGCGAGGCGCTGCACTAAGCACGGCCGAAAGGAGCTACCCCACGTCCGAGGTCAGGGGCAGCGGCCTAGAGTGCCAGGCTGTGATGGCGCAGGAACGGCCGAGAGGAGCTACCCTGCATCCGAGGTCAGTGGCGACCGGGAGGGGACACCCTGCGTCCGAGGTCAGGGGCTGCCGGGAGAAGCCACCTCACGCCCGAGGCCAGAGGCAGTGACCCTGAGGAGGTCCCCTGAGACCGAGGCCCAGGGCAGCAGCTGGGAGGAGCCACCCATGCCTGAGGCCACGGCCAGCAGCCGGGAGGAGCAACCCGAGGAGCGGTGGCTGAGCAGGCACAGGAGGACCTAGAGGAGCTATCCCATGTTGAAGGTCAGGAACGGTGGCGGTAAGGAGACTCCCCTTATCCAAGGTAAGGAGCAGCTGCTATGCTTTGCTGGAGCAGCCGTGAAGAGATACCCCACGCCCAAGGTAAGAGAAACCCAAGTAAGATGGTAGGTGTTGCAAGAGGGCATCAGAGGGCAGACACACTGAAACCATACTCACAGAGAACTAGTCAATCTAATCACACTAGGACCACAGCCTTGTCTAACTTAATGAAACCAAGCCATGCCTGCGGGGCAACCCAAGATGGGCAGGTCATGGTGGAGAGGTCTGACAGAATGTGGTCCACTGGAGAAGGGAATGGCAAGCCACTTCAGTATTCTTGCCTTGAGAATCCCAGCATCAGGGTCTCTTCAAATAAGTTAGCTCTTCGCATCAGGTGGCCAAAGTTTCAGCTTCAACATCAGTCCTTCCAATGAACACCCAGGACTGGTCTGCTTTAGGACGGACTGGTTGGATCTCCTTGAAGTCCAAGGGACTCTCAAGAGTCTTCTCCAACACCACAGTTCAAAAGCATAAATTCTTCAGTACTCAGCTTCCTTTATAGTCCAACTCTCACATCCATACACGACCACAGGAAAAACCATAGCCTTGACTAGACAGACCTTTATTGGCAAAGTAATGTCTCTGCTTTTTAATATGCTATCTAGATTGATCATAACTTTCCTTCCAAGGAGTAAGTGTCTTTTAAATTCATGGCTGCAATCACCATCTGCAGTGATTTTGGAGCCCCCCAAAATAAAGTCAGCCACTGTTTCCACTGTTTCCCCATCTATTTACCATGAAGTGATAGGACCGGATGCCATGATCTTAGTTTTCTGAATGTTGAGCTTTAAGCCAACTTTTTCACTCTCCTCTTTCACTTTCGCCAAGAGGCTCTTTAGTTATTCTTCACTTTCTGCCATGAGGGTGGTGTCATCTGCATGTCTGAGGTTATTAATATTTCTCCCAGCAATCTTGATTCCAGCTTGTACTTCTTCCAGTCCAGCGTTTCTCATGATGTGCTCTGCATATAAGTTAAATAAGCAGGGTGACAATATACAGCCTTGACGTACTCCTTTTCCTATTTGGAACCAGTCTGATATATATTATTACAATATGCAGAGCAAAAATATGCATAAATAGGAAAACATGTTAAATATCATTAGCCATTAGGGAACTATAAGTTAAACCTCTAATATCTCTGTATGCCTTTTTAAGTGGTTAAAATAAAAACAATTACTGACTATATCAAGTGCTGATGAGGATGTTGAGAACACTATTGACGAGAATGTAAAATGGTACAGCTACTTTGGATAACAGTTTGTTTTAAAAGCCAAACAAACACTTGCTATATGATTGTGCTCTTCCACTCCTAAATTCCCAAGAGAAGCAACAGCATATTTCCTATCAAAGACTTGCATGTGAATGCTCCTGAAGCTGTTTGTAATAGGTCACCACTGGAAACTATCCAAACATCCATTCACAGGCGAATGGGTAAACAGAGATGAACAATTGATACCCGCAGTAGCATGGATGAATCTCAAAATTCTTATACTGAGTAAGTGATAGGAGATAAAACAAGAGTACATGCTGTGTCATTTCATTTATATAAAACTCTAGAAAATGCAAACTAATCTATAGTGACAGAAAGTGGATAAACAGTTGCCTCAGGAAGGGACGAGGGCAGGGAGGTTAGAAAGCAAAGGAACAGAGGCAAATGTTTGGGAGTGATAGAGTTGACATGATGATTCTATGGGCATTAAACCGTATCAAATCTTATATTTAAATATATACGCTTTATTTTATGTCAGTTACATAGCAATAAAGCTGTTTTACAAAGTGAATGTGAAGCAACCTAGGTGTCCATTGACAGAAGAATGGATAAAGAAGATGTGGTTCATGTATACAACGGAACATTACTCAGCTGCAAGAAAGAACAAATTTGAGTCAGTTCTACTGAGGTAGATGAACCTAGAGCCTGTTATGCAGAATGAAGTAAGTCAGAAAGAGAAAAACAAATGTATTAATGCATATATATGGAATCTAGAAACATGGTATTGATGAACTTGTTCGCAGGAAAGGAATGGAGACTCAGATATAGAGGATGGAGTTGTGGGCGCAGTGCGGGAAGGAGAGCGTGGGAGGAATGGAGAAAGTAACATCAATATATATACACTACCATGTATAAAATAGGTAACTGGTGAGAAGTTGGTGTGTATAACACAGGGAGCCCAGCCTGGTGCTCTGTGATAACCCAGAGGGGTGGGATGGCAGCAGGGGAGGGAGGCTCAGGAAGGAGGTAATATATGTATACGTACGGTTGATTTGCACTGTCCTGTGGTAGAGACCAGGCTTCCCAGGTGGTGCTAGTGGTATAGGAACCACATACCAATGCAGGGGATGTAAGAGATGAGGGTTCGATGTATGAGATGAGGGGAAGATCCCGAGGAAGAGAGCATAGCAACCCACTCCAGTATTCTCACCTGGAGAATCCCCATGGACAGAGGAGCCTGACGGGCTACAGTCCATGGGGTCGCACAGAGCTGGACATGACTAAAGCGTCTTAGCACAGCCCCTCCCATGGTAGAAACCAACTCAACACTGTAATGCAATTCTCCCCCCATTAAAAATAAATTTCAAAAAAGTGAATGTTTTTATGAGACAGATGATAAAAAGCTGAACATGTCCCAGAAAATTCATAAGGCACCAAAATGCCAATATGAAGGCAGCCTCCGACTCAGTAAATAGAATCCATGTTCTAGTCCTAAATATGGTTTGCAATAGAATGGCCATACCTATTCATTTTAATAATCTAGGTTTTTTGATTATCTGGATTAGAAACTGAAGTTTATCTTTTTGGAAGGATTAGCTGAGTTGTTTGGGCACAACAATTTGCCGTGGACAAATTAAAGCAACTCTCTTTCTATAGGTTTAAAGTACATTTTTTAGGCAAAAGTAACCTGAGCTTGGGGTTCAAAACAAAAAAGATTATCTGGTGCCCCTAAATTCCATCAATGCTTCCAGGGCACCTCTCCAATTTCCTTTTCTTAATTGACCCATGAAAGTGAAAGTGTTAGTTGCTCAGTCGTGTCTGACTCTTTGTGACCTCATGGACTGTAACCCGCCAGGCTCCTCTGTCCCGGATTTTCCAGGCAAGATTACTGGGATGGGTAGCCATTCCCTTCTCCATGAGATCTTCCTGACCCAGGGATTGAACCTGGGTCTCCTGCACTGCAGGCAGATTCTTTATTATCTGAGCCACCAGGGATGCTCTAAAAGAAGTCGCCTCCTCGTTGGGGAATTGAATCCCGGTCTCCTGAGTGACCGGAGGGGATACTCACCACTGTACTAATGAGGCCTAGCTCTACTAATGAGACCCATGGGTGATTGCTTATCCAGCTGTAAGTGGAATATAGCAGGGTCCCAGAATGGTGGTTACCCTAAGGAAGAAACCTTCAGAGAGGGTGGTGAGTGGAGATCTCAATTATATAGTGTTCCTGGCCCCAAGCAATTTGACACCCTAATTGTCTAAGTCTTGGTGGAGGTCCAGGTCAAAAAAACTGACAGAGGCACACTTTCCACTCTGGTCAGCCAAGGTACCATCTCTGAGTTGTCAGCATTCCCATTCTATGTCCTGAGGAATTGCTTGTCTATCTAGCAAGCTGGGCTCCGAAAGGCTCCACCTCCTTCCCCAGAGCCACTGGGATGATGAAAGCACAAGGCCAGGCCCCACCAGCATCACTAGCTACCTGTACCCTGGTCCACCAGGCCCTTTCTTCTTGCCATCACCATGCAGAGCAAAGCTCAACTGGAAACCACCAGGGGCAAAATGTTTCCCTGCAACAAAGCTGCTACAGCAGCTTCCTGCCAGTGCCCTGTGTTAGATGCTTCTTCCGGCTTGTTAAAGGTGAAACGTCTGAGACCAGGGTCACCTCCCAACCCATCCTCAGCCAAGACTCAGCTTTGTACTGCCACTCTGAGCCCATCTTTCTTGCCACCTCCATCATGTCATCCAACCTTCTCACCCACAGCTTGCAGAGCTCAAAATAGACCCCAAGATTTTCTGACCTGGGCAGTAAAAGTTGCTCAGTCATATCCGACTCTTTGAGACCCCATGGACTGTAGCCCACCACGCTCCTTTCCTCTGTCCATGGAATTCTTCAGGCAAGAATACTGGAGTGGGTGGCCATTCCCTTCTGCAGGGGATCTTTCCGACCCAGGGATCAAACTTGGGTCTCCTGCATTGCAGGCAGATTCTTTACCATTTGAACCATCAGGGAGGCCCAACTTGGGCAGAGAGGGATGCTATTTCCAAAATGTGGGCTTGTTGGGGACTTCCCTGGTGGTCCAGTGATTACGACTTCATGCTGCCAAATGCAGAGGGCACAGGTTCAATCCCTGGTCAGGGGACTAAGTTCCCACATGCCATGCATCATGGCCAAAAGATTTTTTGTTAAACTGTGGGCTTGTTGGAGCGAGTTCTATTTTAGATGAGCCTGAGACTTTCTCAACTCTCTTTTCTAGGGCCCTTCAACTCAGTGGGACCCATAAAGAAATAATTACTTTCTCATACCCTGCCACCAAGTTTCAGGATAATCAATTCTGCCATGACTACTGACATTTAATATGAACTTACTTCATCCCAGGCACTGTGCTGAGTTCTTCATGTGACACACCTCCTTAAATCTCTATTCACTTCCAAAACTGCCCTTCAGAGCAGCTACTGCTTTCTTCCTCAGCATAGCACTTATGTCCGACTAGGTTAACTAACTTGCCCAAAGCCAGGCAGTTCATACCCAGGGAGTGAACCCAGGCCTCCTACATTGCAGGCAGATTCTTTGCCATATGAGCCACCAAGGAAGCCCCATAAATGGCCAAGTACCCTCAAGTTCAGTGTCTTCTGTCCACAGACACCACAGTGCCTTTATTCTTAAAAAATCCCTTTCATGGAGGCACTTTCTACTATTATTGTGCATTTCATTCTCAATGCATAATTTACTAATAACAGCACACTTGGTCTTTGCTGTTGCTGCTGCTGCTGCTGCTAATTCGCTTCAGTTGTGTCCAACTCTGTGTGACCCCAGAGACGGCAGCCCACCAGGCTCCCCCGTCCCTGGGATTCTCCAGGCAAGAACACTGGAGTGGGTTGCCATTTCCTTCTCCAGTGCATGAAAGTGAAAAGTGAAAGTGAAGTGGCTCAGTCGTGTCCAACTCTTAGGGACCCCATGGACTGTAGCCCTCCAGGCTCCTCTGTCCATGGGATTTCTCAGGCAAGAATACTGGAGTGGGTTGCCATTTCCTCTTCCAGGGGATCTTCTCAACGCAGGGATCAAACCCATGTCTCCTGCATCTTATGCCTTGGCAGACGGGTTCTCTACCCTGAGCCACCTAGGAATTCCACTGAAAGGTGAAAGGCAGTTAACCAACTAGAGAAAACTAAAGAGCTAAAGGCTCATGAATCCCACTGGTATTTAATAAACAAATTATAAATTATGTGAAGGTCTTCAAGCAGACCCAATAGAACTTTCCTACTTATTGTCCTTGGCATAACAGTGAGTATTTGCAAATATATGCTTTTCTAAAAATAGCCAGTAAGGAATTCCCTGGCAGTCCAGTGGTTAGCACTTTGTGTTTTCACTGCTGAGGGCCGGGGTTCAATCCTTGGTCAGGGAATGAGAGCCAACAAGCTGCATGGCACAGCCAATAAACAAATACTTGGTTGGCCAAAATGTTCATTTGGTTTTAAGTAAAAATAAAAGACACGTTTTTCATGTTTACCAACAATTTTATTGAACAACACATTCATTAACCAAACATTTTGGTCAACCCAATAAAATAAAAACTAAAAATAGTCAATAATTGAAACACATAATCAACTTGCAGTCCCTACAATCATTCTACACTTGAGGACTGACCACAATCCATTTCGAGCTGGTTTGAGATATATTGTAGTTTTTAGTTGCTCAGTCATGTCTGACTCCTTGTGACCCCATAGACTATTACCTGCCAGGCTCCTCTGTCCAAGGGATTTCCTGGGCAAGAATACTGGAGTGGGTTGTCATTTCCTTCTCCAGGGGCTCTTCCCTTGAGATGTGTGTGTGTGTATATATATTTCAAGAAGAAGCTAAATTTGTGTGAAACCATCAAGCCATCCACTCACCTCCAGCCTTTTGACCCAGATGAGCCCATGAGTCACATCTCCTGCCAGGTGACCAAGCCCCACCCCTAAGCTGCCAAGTTGTTTATGTCTATTACCTGGCCTGGGCCTCCCTTTCTGCTGACCTATTCCACCCCAAACCCTATTGCCTCTCAGCTCTTGTACGAGCTCCTAGAATTGTGCTTTGTCTTCAACCCTGCGTCTGGCTCTGAAATGTATTTGTCCCAGCACTGGATGCAAACACCCCCCCACTGCGTGGAGCTGGTCTACCCCTTCGCCTCTCTTGTTATTTTTTTAAAATATTTACTTATTTATTTGTTTGCTCTGGGTCTCAGCTGCAGCATGAGGGATCTTCAGTCTTCCTTGAAGCATGGGGGATCTTTAGTTGTGGCATGTGGGATCTAGTTCCCTGATCAGGGATTGAACATGGGTCCCTTGCATTGAGAGTGCATGGTCTTAGGCACTGGACCACCAGAGACGTCCCTTCCTCTCTTATTACTAGTTTCCTGGTTCTGATTCCTATTGTCCGGGGAAGGCCAGCCCCAGGCCTCCTGAAAAGGGAATCTCAGGCAGATAATTAGTTATAAGTGTGCATTATAGCCGAGTTTGTATTGTCTATCAAGTTATGTGAAATATATATGTGTTCATTTTCATGCCTATTTAACACAAAAGTCCCTATCTCTGGGGGTAATGTGCCATTTTATCAGTCGTTTTCTATCATGGGAAGATCATAACATCCTAATATTCTCAGCTCAGCTCTTCAATTCTCCAGGGAATCCCTTTCCAAGTATTAATCTTGGCAGTGGCCCTCATTAATATGATAAGGCTCTCTGGTTTTAAACAGCTCTTCAGACCCAAACAGGCTCTCCCTGAATGGGAGATTTAATTGTTTTTTGCACTCGGCAAACAATCAGGCCAGGAGAGCAAGGGCAGTGCAGACAAAGCGCCAGCGCTCAACTCAGGAATGTAAGGCGTGTGTTTCTATTCTCTAATAGGCAGCAACATCACTGGGTTTCAGAAAGGCTGGCTCAGGGCTCAATGGGGAAGCGAGTGCTATTGAATCCCCCTTTCTGGCTGGCAGACAGCTTGGCCACATGGCCCTCTCTTCCCCTGTCACTCCTGTTGATTTGCCTTCAAGGTGGTCATTCAGAGGGAGGGAAAGAAAAAGCCACAGTTTAGCTGCCACTCCTGCTTGGCTATAGCATCCAGCACTGCAGCTCAGCCCAGAGGCATACTATGCCTTACTGTGGTCTTTGTTCATATTAAGTAAGATTTTCTCAGGGAGAGATGATAATTGCCTCCCCCTCGCCAAAAAAAAACAAAAACAAAAACCGCCCACAGCCAGGGGCATGGGTTTGATGGATCAGTAGCTGGCCCTGGATCAGCAAATTTCATTTTCTACTACACATCAACTCAGTAAATCAGGTGTTTAAGCTTATTGACAGTCAGCATCTACTCTGTTTTATTCCCTACGAGCTGACTTCGCTTTCTCCCTTCCATTAGCACTTCATTTTCAAGCTATTTGCATCCTAGGTAGAAAATTTTGTAAAAGCTAAACTTTCAACTTTTCTGTTGTTCTTCTGGAACCATGGGAGAGGGCAGGTCTGTGTATACAGTATTCTGTATACCATTTGATATTCCCTACTATTTGAACAAGAATTACTGGGACCTCCTTGGTGGTCCAACGGTTAAGACTCAGCTCTTCCATTGCAGCGAGTTAGGGTTTGATCCCTGGTCAGGGAACTAAGTGATCAAAAAAAAAGGCAAGAAAGACAAAAAAGAATCATAGGATAATTATCACTGGGGTGCATGTATCTTTTGGAATTGTGGTTTTCTCTGGGTATATGCCTAGGGCTGGAATTGCTGAGACATATGTTAGTTCCATTTTTAGGTTTTTTAAAGGAACCTTCACACTGTTCTCCATAGTGGCTGCATCAATTTAGCACAGGGAAAATGAAAAAAAAAAAGATACAATCTGTTTGTAGGACAGATATTAAGTTAACCTAAAAATGCATTCCAGTGTACAGTAGGTGCCGACAAACTGATTCTACTTATATGAGGGGCTTAGAATAGTCAAATTCATGGAGTCAGAAAGCAGACTCTGTTGAATCCACAATGGTAGATTCCAGGGGTCGGGGGTGGAGTGGGAAGGTGGGATGGGGAGTTACTGTTTAATGGGGACAGAGTGTCAATTTAGGAAGGTGAAAAATTTCAGACAGATGATGGTGCACAATGATATATGAATGTACTCAGCGCCACTGAACTGTACAGTTCAATATTCTTTAAAAACAAAGACTCAGAAAACAAGTTTATAATCTGGCTTCAGGGAAAGCGTGACCACTGAGTGAACAGAGCGTGAGGCCAGCCACATTTCTAGTTTCACTGGAGTCAGATCTCCAGATTTGCCACTTTGCTGTTGGAAAAGAATCCCACAACCTCACACATGCCCAGGTCCATGCTGTTGTTGCTCATTAGCCATTCAGTCATGACTTTTGTGAGCCCATGGGCTATATAGTCCACCAGGCTCCTCTGTCCATGGGATTTCCCAGGCAAGAATACTGGAGTAGGTTGCCATTTCCTTCTCGAGGGAATCTTTCCAGACCAGGGATCAAACTTGTGTCTCCTACGTTGGCAGGTGAGTTCTTTACCACTGACCAACAGGGAAGTCCCAGGTCCGTGGTAGTAGGAGTCAAAACAACTTTAAGCACAAGTGACTCTGATTTTGGAATTACGATGTCCTGATTTACTTCTTGGAGAAAGCAATGGCAACCCACTCCAGTACTCTTGACTTGAAAATCCCACGGATGGAGGAGCCTGGTGGGCTGCAGTCCAGTGGGTTGCAAAGAGTCGGACACAACTGAGCAGGTTCACTTTCACTTTTCAGTTTCATGCATTGGAGAAAGAAATGGCAACCCACTCCAGAGTTCTTGCCTGGAGAATCCCAGGGACAGGGGAGCCTGGTGGGCTGCCATCTATGGGGTCACACAGAGTCGGACACGATTGAAGCAACTTAGCAGCAGCAGATTTACTTCTAACTACTGCACAATTGCACTCATCTCACATGCTAATAAAGTAATGCTCAAAATTCTCCAAGCCAGGCTTCAGCAACACATGAACCGTGAACTTCCAGACGTTCAAGCTGGTTTTAGAAAAGGCAGAGGAACCAGAGATCAAATTGCCAACATCCTCTGGATCATGGAAAAAAGCAAGAGAGTTCCAGAAAAACATCTATTTCTGCTTTATGGACTATGCCAAAGCCTTTGACTGTGTGGATCACAATAAACTGTGGAAAATTCTGAAAGAGATGGGAATACCAGACCACCTGGCCTGCCTCTTGAGAAACCTGTATGCAGGTCAGGAAGCAACAGTTAGAACTGGACATGGAACAACAGCCTGGTTCCAAATAGGAAAAGGAGTACGTCAAGGCTGTATATTGTCACCCTGCTTATTTAACTTCTACGCAGAGTACATCATGAGAAACGCTGGACTGGAAGATACACAAGCTGGAATCAAGATTGCCGGGAGAAATATCAGTAACCTCAGATATGCAGATAATACCACCCTTATGGCAGAAAGCGAAGAGGAGCTAAAAAGCCTCTTGATGAAAGTGAAAGAGGAGAGTGAAAAAGTTGGCTTAAAGCTCAACATTCAGAAAACGAAGATCATGGCATTTGGTCCCATCACTTCATGGGAAATAGATGGGGAAACAGTAGAAACAGTGTCAAACTTTATTTTTTTGGGCTCCAAAATCACTGCAGATGGTGACTACAGCCATGATATTAAAAGATGCTTACTCCTTGGAAGAAAAGTTATGAGCAACCTAGAGAGCATATTCAAAAGCAGAGACATTACTTTGCCAACAAAGGTCCGTCTAATCAAGGCTATGGTTTTTCCTGTGGTCATGTATGGATGTGAGAGTTGGACTATGAAGAAAGCTGAGTGCCTAAGAATTGATGCTTTTGAACTGTGGTGTTGGAGAAGACGCCTGAGAGTCCCTTGAACTGCAAAGAGATCCAATCAGTCCATTCTGAAGGAGATCAGCCCTGGGATTTCTTTGGAAGGAATGATGCTAAAGCTGAAACTCCAGTACTTTGGCCACCTCATGCGAAGAGTTGACTCACTGTAAAAGACTCTAATGCTGGGAGCGATTGGGGGCAGGAGGAAAAGGGGATGACTGAGGATGAGATGGCTGGATGGCATCACTGACTCGATGGACGTGAGTCTGAGTGAACTCTGGGAGTTGGTGATGGACAGGGAGGCCTGGCGTGCTGTGATTCATGGGGTTGCAAAAAGTCAGACACGACTGAGTGACTGAACTGAACTGAACTGAACTGATTTACTTCTACCATGATCATTAATCAAAATAAGACTAATTAAAGCTGTTTCACTGTGGAAGAGATTGCTACATCTTTACCAAAACCAGCATCCTTTTCTTCTGGGATGTACTATCAGAGGTTATATAGGAAAAGTTACATTTCTGTAACTAGTCACTGTTGATATTCGTAACCATCCTCTCCCACTTCCAAACATAGACAGCATATCAAAAAGCAGAGACATCACTTTGCTGACAAAGGTCTGTATAGTCAAAGCTATGGTTTTTCCAGTAGTCGTGTATGGATGTGAGAGGTGGACCATAAAGAAGGCTGAATGCTGGAGAACTGATGCTTTCAAATTGTGGTGCTGGAGAAGACTCTTGAGAGTCCCTTGGACAGCAAGGAGATCAAACCAGTCAATCCTAAAGGAAATCAACCCTACACATTCATTGGAAGGACAGATGCTGAAGCTGATACTACAGTACTTTGGTCACTTGATGCGAACAGCCAATTCATTGGAAAAGCCCCTGATGGTGGGAAAGACTGAGGGCAAGAGGAGAAGGCACAGACAGAGGATGAGATGGTTGGATGACATCACTGACTCAAAGGACATGAGTCTGAGCAAACTCTGGGAGACAGTGAAGGACAGGGAAGCCTGGTGTGCTGCAGTTCATGGGGTTGCAAAGAGTTGGGCATGACTTACCAACTGAACAACAATAACAACAAGTTACTATTATTTAAATGGAAAAGATGGGAAATCGAAAGCAACAAAAATATTTTCCTGAGAAAATCAGGTCACCAAACTAAGCTTGATTTTGTTATTCTAAACCCTTAATGTTTTCCCTATCAAAGCTGCTTAAAAACAGAACAGAGTAAGCAAACGTATCTATAAAAGTTCACCAAACTTGGGACTTCCCTGGTTGTCCAATGGTTAAGACTTCACGCTCCCAATGCAGGGGACCTAGCTTCAATCCCTGGTTGGGGAGCTATTAATCGTTCCTGCATACTGCAATTAAGACCCAGCTCAGCCAAATAAATAAAAGCATTTTTTTAAAAGTTCGTCAAGCTTCAACTTTACCAGCACTCACTGGTCACCTCAGAGTTGTACAGAGTTCTGTTCTCTCAGAACAATCACACATGTACCGTGTAACCTTCTTCCACTTTAGAAAGAGAAAATCTTTGTTCTCTCTCCCAATATTTTCTACTCAATTTGCTTTTCCGTCAGGAAGATGTCTTTTCCAGCCATCTGAAGAGGTTCTCTCCAAATATTCCACTTCCTCATTTCCCCATAGGGCTTCCCATAACAACACTGATAGATTCAAATCATAGGTTGGAAGTATCACATTGAATAAATGGATTAAAGACAGAATAAACCAAAGTTCCAATGCTAGCAATTGTGAAATAATTTACATCTGATTAAACTTCACTCAGATAACAATGATACAGTTGTGATAAACAAAACAATGAACAACCTTTTTGATGGTGCTGAAAAGCAATCAAAACCGTGTACCCCAATGTTCATCGCAGCACTGTTTATAACAGCGAAGACATGGAAGCAACCTAGATGTCCATCAGCTGACGAATGGATAATAAAACTGTGGTATATATACACAATGGAATATTACTCAGCTATTAAAAAGAATACATTTGAATCAGTTCTAATGAGGTGGATGAAACTGGAGCCGATTATACAGAGTGATGTAAGCCAGAAAGAAAAGCACCAATACAGTATACTAACACATATATATGGAATTTAGAAAGATGGTAATGATAACCCTGTATGCAAGACAGCAAAAGAGACACAGATGTATAGAACAGTCTTTTAGACTCTGTGGGAGAGGGAGAGGGCAGGATGATATGGGAGAATGGCATTGAAACATGTAAATTATCATATGTGAAATGAATCACCAGTCCAGGTTCGATGCATGATACAGAGTGCTCAGGGATGACCCAGAGGGATGGGATGGGGAGGGAGGTGGGAGGGGGTTCAGGATGGGGAACACATGTATACCCATGGCAGATTCATGTCAATGTATGGCAAAACCAATACAATATTGTAAAGTAAATAAATAAATAAAACGGAAAAGAAAACTCCACCAAAAGCAGGGAGAAATTGGAATTGGATTCAATGCTTTCATGAGAGCACAGTCACTGGTGACAATGATGTTTATTTAGCTTTTCCCCTGAGAACTATGCCAGTATGCTCAGTGTAGGTTGCCTAGAACTCAAATGAAAATATATAGCCTCGGGCTTTTGTGGTGGCTCAGTGGTAAAGAATCCACCTGCCAGTGCAGGAGACATGGGTTTGGCCCCTGGTCTGGGAAGACCCCACAGGCCGTAGAGCAACTAAGCCCACGTACTATGGCTGCTGAGCCTGTGCTCTAGAGCCTTGGAACTGCAACTGCTGAAGCCCGCATGACCTAAAGCTTATGCTCAACAGCAAAGGAAGCCGCCACAACAAGAAACCTACTCAGTGCAACTAGAGAAAAGCCAGTGTAGCAATGAGGACCCAGCACAGCCAGAAAGCAATAAACAAAACTATTTTAAAAATACAGCCCTTTATCTTGGCATGTTAAAAGGAAAAATCTGGGGCTTCCAGAGTGGCTGAAGATTTAGGGAGAGGAGAATGGTTCAAACAAGAGATCTATAGAAGAAATCCCTAAATCTGCATGTAAACTCTGCTTAAATCCTCAACTGACATCTGAACTATGCTTCTGTAAGGGAGATTCCAAGACACTCAGCAGAGAGCAACAGCTGGAAAGTTGAAAAACCTGAGCTGAAATTTCAGCTGTGACCTGCTTGGGAAGAGACAGAGTTCAGAGTTTGAATCTTAAGTTATAAAGTGTCGGTAAACACCTTGGGTTGCTCGTTGATTTCTAAGAAGGGTCATGCCTTACATATAAAGACAATTGCCCAGGACTAAGGGTTCATTCTAAGAAAAAAAACTGAAACAGACCCTCCCTAACAAAGGATAAAACAAAACATTAACAAGTTTGAGGTATTAATAATTAGCCAGTAATTAGATCACTTGCTGGGACTTCCCTGATGGCTTAGCAGTCAAGAATCCACCTTCCAATGTAGGAGATGTGGGTTCCATCCCTGAGTAAAAGGAAATGGCAACCCACTCCAGTTTTCTTGCCTGGGAAAGCTCATGGACCAAGGAGCCTGGGGGGCTACAGTCCGTGGGGTCTCAAAGAGTTGGACACAACTTACAAACTAAACGATAACAACATATAGTTCACTTGCTAGAGCAAAAAGCAACTCATCCATGGAAGATAAAAGAATCCAGAGTTTATACAGCATCTATAGTATTTAATTCAAAACAAAAAGATAAATCAGACACAGAAAGAACAAAAAAAATATGGTCCATAGTCAAGAGAAAAATCAGTCAAAACACTAAAACCATATGATAATCCAACAGTGTAATTAACAAGGAGCAATGAGCAGTAATTAAATACATGGTCAAGGACATAAAGTAAAAGATGATTATAATTAGTGAACAGAGGAGGAGTACCAACAGAGTAAAAGATACTATAAATTAAAAAAAAATTAAATCTATAACTTGAAAATATAACCCTTGAAATGAACATTTCACTGAGTGGGCTTAACAGTAGATAAGATACATTAAAAAAAAAAGATCATTGTGAACTCAAAAACCAAAATATTGAAAAAAATTGTTCTCTGAAATGTGGGACAATATAAAACATTGTAATATATATGTAACTGACGTCCCTAAAAGAGAGAAAAATTTTAGAAATAATATATAAAGAAGTTAAGTATTGACTTCCAAGAATTTGGTGAAAACCATTAACCTACACACCCAAGAAACTTAGAGAACCCTCAGCAGGATAAATATATAGAAAACCTAAGTAGGTCATCATAGTTACACTGCTGGAAACCAAAGATAAAGAAAATGTCCTCAAAGTAGCCAGACAGAAATGACATGTTATATACAGGGGAACAATGGTGGTATTTATAAATAACTTCTCTTTTGTAACAACGGAGGTCAAGAGACAATGGATATCTCCGCCTTGAATTCTCTATCCAGTAAAAATATTCTTCAAACAAGAAAGAAAAAATACAAACCTTTTATGTAACCAAAATTTGAGAGAATATATTGTCAGCCAACTTGAATTTTAAGAAATGCTAATGGAATTTTTTCAGGCTGAAAATAAATGAAACCAGATAGCAGTAAAGTTCTGTAGAAAGGAATGAAGGATGCCAGAAATGATACATCTGGTCACTTCTCATTATTCCTGGATTCTGTATTTATGAATTTGCTTATTCACGAAAATGTATAATGTAGACCAAAAATGAATACTTGTAACTCTTCTGCAGTCCCTAACAGACATGTGCAGACTGGGGGCATTTTTGAGTTGCCTAATGTACACTGTTCCAACCGGAAGTGACATGCTGCCTCCTTCTTTCCGTTCTTGTGCTGTGACTAGAGACCATTTTGCATTTTATTTAGTGCCATGTTTTCCCTACTTGGGGCTTTTGTTGGCGACTTCATTGTTTAAAATGGCCTGTAACACTGAAGTGAGATTGGTTGTGATGTGTGTTTTATGAGAAAAATATGTGCGTGGGTAACCTTCATTCAGGCAAGTTATAGCTCTGTTAGCCATGAGCCCAATGAAATGAGTCAACTGTATATATACTAAGGTGTCTTTAAACATAAACACATATAAAATAAGGCTTATTATTAATTAGCTGATGAAAATGTGGCCAGAGTCTTGCAGGAACCTAATCCTGTATTTCCACTAGGAACAACAATTTTATATTTACTTACTTAGTGTTCACAGAGACCTAATAATACATTATCCCGAATACTGGAGTATCAACTGCATATGGGCAAATAAAGAGGTCAATTGTTCCCTATTAAGTTCTTCAAAGGTCCATGAATATTTAGTTTAAATATCTTAATAATGTTTTTTGGTGTATGAGGTACTGGGTATATAATAGGTGCAAGAACCACAGAAAGCTTAGGGGAACAGGAAATGGAGTTTTATTGCATGGCTTCAGGAAACTTGTATTTTATGTGAAGTGGTACGTTAAGTCCAAGTAGACCATCACGGTGCATATTATAACCCCTTGAGCAGCCACTATAAATTAATATGAAAAATTATAGCTTAAACATCTATTTAGTCAGTTAGAATGGAATATGAATAGCGTTTGATTAATTCAAAGATGTCAGGAGAGAAGAAACAGAGGGACAGAAAACAGATGGGGCGAACATAAACCAACTGGCAAGATGGCTTGCTTCAATACAATAAGAGATCAAAGAACACATTAAATGTAAATGAAACAGATCGAAAAACAAAGAATGTCAGACTGGATAAAAAGGATAAATTAAGGAATAAATGAGTAAGCAGTTCTGGAAAAATGGATCAAATGGGGTTAGTGAGTATTTTGTCATTACTGGTAACTATTTAGGGAACTAGTTTCCTCACTCTCAGCTCACACAATTTAACAGTGGGTCTAATTCCACTCCTGGCTTCATGTAATCCATATTTGGGCATTCAGAGAAGTTTCTCTCTATCCACAGTGATTGATTAAGTCACAGGCACATGACCCAAGCTATACCAATGAGAGGCACGGCCAACTGTTTTGCTGCAATCCTGGAAAAGAGAATCTCTTTTCTCACAAGTCGATAAGCTAAGAAAATATAAACCTGGCTCTTCTGGTGATCATCTTCGACTGTTTGGTAATGAAGACGACATGGATAAAGCAGAGCTAAAAAAAACAACACATTTCTGATGTCATCCTTTCAGACACTGGATCCAGGCTTGCCTGAAGTGATACATATTCTGTCTTATCAGTTATTTTAAGTTAAAAAACAAACTCAATCCCCCTTCTTTTTGTTTGTATCATTTTCAGACAAAAGACACCTGGCTAATGCAAGTAGCAAGCCAGTTATATTTTTCCAAAAATCCATATCAGTTGAAATAAAATCTATCCATTAAATGACCTTGTTTGTCATTTTTGACCATTTTCTTCAACCATGAAAAATTCTTGCAAACTCATAAACCAGAAATGATGTAAAGAGTTGCCTTCAAGTCTTCGCAACAGACGGATATTGTTCACGAAAGATCATGCCCTCTAATTTCCACATGACATATTAGGGTAGAGGGTATGCTCTCAACCAACATCACTTCCCTCTTGGCTTTTCCCCTTAGAAGGTTCTATATCTTTTCCCCGGACTATTTACTCATTGTTGACGGCTGTGGGTATGTATACGGCAATTCTAACCGCTTCTCAAGTCATGGACACATTTTATATATGCAGGAACTACAGCTGGATGGATTTCAAGTAGATGCCTATTTGCCTATTGTTAATGCTTTGAAGGATTTGACATAATCAATATCTTGCATGACTGAAAAAGGAAATTATTTTCTAATCTTCATAAATTACCTCCCGAATAGTTGACTTTCTCATATCTCTTTGCCCTGTAATGACAGAATGGTCTTTTAGGGACTTGCAAAATTAGTTTGCCTATGTTTTAGAATCTTCCTCTATATAGGTCTACTGTCAAAGAAGTAGAGAACAAGTCCAATGCCACCAGATTAATAAGCATACACAAGTGTGGATATGGTATATTGATCAGCACTCACTCTGTACTTGGTTTAAGAATCTGTCTTGGGAAGCATTGCAAGTAAGAGCAAAATGGCTCCTTTACTTAGTGCAAGCTCTCTGGTTTCTTCTTATTAGGGTACTAATCCTATCATGGACTCCATCCTCAATGATTTCATTATCACCTCCCCAGTGTACCCACTTCCACATACCATCATAACGCTGCTGCTGCTGCTAAGTCGCTTCAGTCGTGTCCGACTCTGTGCGACCCCATAGACGGCAGCCCACCAGGCTCCTCTGTCCCTGGGATTCTCCAGGCAAGAACACTGGAGTGGGTTGCCATTTCCTTCTCCAATGCATGCATGAACGCTAAGTCGCTTCAGTTGTGTCTGACTCCACGCAACCACCTGGACAGCAGCCCATGAGGCTCCTCTGTCCACAGGATTCTCTAGGCAAGAATACTGGAGCGGGTTGCCATTTCCTTCAACCATCATAATAGAAGTTAGGGTTTCCACACAGGAATTTGGGGACTAAGAAAACATTCAGTCCATAGAAACACGGGTAACTTTTTTATTTCATTGGCAAGAAAACTGGATTCCCTTCCTTGGCACTCTATCAGCATAGCCAACAGAGCTGCCTTTAATCCGTTTTTCACATTTTCACAGCTGGCCACCAGGACTTGATGGGCAAATGAGATCTCACCAGTGACTTGAACCACTTTAGCTCAGGAAATATTAAAAAAAAAAAAAAATGCAACTCCCAGTTTTACTTGGAAAAATGTAAGCAAGCTGTCCCTGGAAGCTCAGTGTTGACCTCATGGCCCCAGCTGACAATCTCTTGGCTTTGGAAATTCATGTAAAGTGTCTCCAGGGCCTTACCATTTTTCATAACCTTTATTTTAAATCAACTCATTGTTTCTGATCCCTTAGGCCTCTGCTGAAGGAAAGTTGCTGTATCTTAGAACAAAGGCAGACACACATGATTCATGCTACTCCAGCATACTAGTCAAATGTCAAATTCTCCTACTGCCTATTTTCAAAAATTAACCTTTCCTCTCCTCCTCCTTTCTCAGCATCCCCCAAAGAAATTCCAATATTGTTACTATATTTTTTTTAACATCTCTTGGATCTCCAGATAGAGATGAAAGCATAGCATGATTCAGGGTTGATTTCAAATGCTGTAGATTAAAACCTAGGTTTCTTTTTTATTTATTTTTTCATTCTGCCTCTTGTTAGCAGAAATCACAAATACACAAACACACAGATTTCATTCTCAACTGTGAACATGACAAGAGCCACCTTTTTACCTTCTCTATAGCACCTCCCCAGAGAAGGTGATGGCACCCCACTCCAGTACTCTTGCCTGGAAAATCCCATGGACGGAGGAGCCTGGTAGGCTGCAGTCCATGGGGTTGTGAAGAGTCGGACACGACTGAGCGACTTCACTTTCACGCATTGGAGAAGGAAATGGCAACCCACTCCAGTGTTCTTGCCTGGAGAATCCCAGGGACAGGGGAGCCTGGTGGGCTGCCGTCTCTGGGGTCGCACAGAGTCGGACACAACTGAAGCGACTTAGCAGCAGCAGCAGCAGCAGCAGCAGCATAGCACCTCCCCTGTGGAATTTCTCCATCCGTCATCCCCAGGGCAGAGTATGTGCACACAAGCTGTGTGCCTGCTGCAGCTCTCAACACGCTCCACCGTAATTTTCCATTTCCTCTCCAGCTTCTCCATAAGAATGTGATCCATGTTAGCGCAGAGGCCCAAACTGCTTTGCCTCCAGGGCCCAGGACAGCAGGAAACGCAGGTACATGTTCTGTAAATGCTTACTGATTGCACGAATGGATGATGGATGATTAGGCACTCCTGGTATTGAATGACATGCCCTACTATAGAGCACAGTGAACTCTGCTCAACATTATGTGGCAGCCTGGATGGGAGGGGAGCTTGGGGAAAATGGATACATGTATATGTATGGCTGAGTCCCTTTGCTGTTCACCTGAAACTATCACAACATTGTTAATGTGTATTGGTCACTTCTTCATGTCCAGCTCTTTGCAACCCCATGGACTGTAGCCTGCCAAACTCCTCTGTCCATGGGATTCTCCAGGCAAGAACACTGGAGTGGGTTGCCATTCCATTCACCAGGGGATCTTCCCAACCCAGCGATCAAACAGGGGTCTCCTGCATTACAGGTGGATTCTTCACCATCTGAGCCTCCAGAGAAGCCCCTGATCGGCTATACTCCAATGCAAAATAAGATGTTAAAAGAAAATGCCCTGTCTCTCAATTAGCAGAGTCTTGCTGCCAGAGCAAGACATCTCCCCTCTGCTCTCCTCTCTGTGCAACAAAGGCTCCACGCTCCCTGGTCTTTATCATACTTCACATTGACAGGCTTGCAGGGTAGCAGCTGGGGGAGAGGGGTGCCTTGTGAGGCTCATCCAGAGCCCAGGCGATGGGCTCACATGTGAAGGAAACCCTAGCTCTGACCGAATGGCTCACCTTTGTGGATCTTCCCTCTTCTGTCCAATGCATACTGAGGGCCCCCTGCTTCCCCCCGCAACCTGGGATCTGAGCATAAGACAGGTGTCCTCTCTCCACAGTCGTCACATTATTTATATATATATGTATACAGAATGATGCTTTCCCTCTGTTTCAAGTTTTGTTTTTGTCTGCACCATGTGGCATGTGAGATCTTAGTCTTCAACCAGGGATTGAACCCCCACCCCCTGCAGTGAAAGTGGAGAGTCTTAACCATGGGACTGCCAGGAAAGTCCCTGCCACATTATTTTCCTTGAAGCCCTAAGCTCCAGGATTGCAAATTCCAATTCAGGAACATCCAGGAAAATGATTACAAAAAGACACGTGGATGCTCGAGTTTCAAAAAAAAAAAAAAGCATCTTCTTTCCTGTTGCAGTAAATATGCCATTTCCTTAGCTGATCCCCATGTTTCTAGTTGATAAAAAATCTACTTTGTCTGGCATTCAGGCACTCACTTATTCAGTCAATAAACATGTCCAAGTACCTTGCATGGTCCAGATCTATCTCACACCTCACTCCCTTTGATGAAGATCTTCCTCGACTTGCTAAGAAAGTGAAAGTTGCTCAGTTGTGTCTGACTCTTTGTGACTCCATGGATTGCAGCCCGCCAGGCTCCTCTGTCCATGGAATTCTCTAGGCAAGAATACTGGAGTGGGTAGCCATTTCCTTCTCCAGGAGATCTTTCCAACTCAGGGATTGAACCTAGGTCTTGAGAAGGAAATGGCAACCCACTCCAGTATTCTTGTCTGGAAAATCTCATGGATGGAGCCAGGTAGGCTACAGTCCATGGGGTCGCAAAGAGTCGGACATGACTGAGCGACTTCACTTCACTTCACTTGCACATTGCAGGTGGATTCTTTATTGTCTGAGCCACCAGGGAAGCCCAAGAATACTGGAGTGGGTGGCCTATTCCTTCTCCAGGGGATCTTTCCAACCCAGGAATCAAACCAGGGTCTCCTGCACTGCAGGTGGATTCTTTATCATCTGAGCCACCAGGGAAGCCCTTGACTTGCTAAGGCTGTGTTAATGACTCGCCCAGCACATCTCCCATTCATTTCAGTGATGCATCCGCTGCTCCCACGTCCCCTCTCCATCGTGGGATGCTTGAGGAACAGCTGAGCTTAAATTTACCTCTAGATTTCCAGCAGGCAGCATGCAGACTGGTGGTAGGAGGAGGACAGCAAGAAAGTGCTGCTCAGAATCCTACATTGTCTATGAAATCACACTCTTCAAAACCACGGTTTGTTCAAGGCTAAATACTATATTTTTCCCTACAGGTTTTGAATAGTGCCCATGGACTTCCTGTTGTTTCTCTTTGACACAAACAAGGGATTCTTTATGAATAACACCCTGTAATACACCAGCCTTTAAGGTGGATCCCACACTCCATAAGTAATGCACTCCAGTAAGGTGCATTACTGGAGAATAACCTAGAACCTTGGGCAGAGTTCTATAAGCATTGATTCCTAGAAGGGAAATAAACAGGCAAATAAAGAGATGAAACTCTCCACTTCCTGAGAATACTTAGGGGTCAGATCTGGAATCCATGGGAATTTCAAGGCCTTAAGGACAAGTAAACAGTTCAAAATCTGTGGTCAGATTTATGAAATGGGCCATTATGTTACCAGCCAAATGCCCTAAGTAATACATATTATTAATTAACCAGGCTTCCCCCATGGCTCAGGCAGTAAAGAATCTGCCTGTAATGTGGGAGAGGCAAGAGACACAGTTTGAATCGTGGGTTGGGAAGATCCCCTGGAGGAGGAAATGGCAACCCTCTCCAGTATTCTTGCCTGGAAAATGCCATGGGCAGAGGAGCCTGGTGAGCCACAGTTCATAGAGTTGCAGAGTTCGACATAACTCAGCACGCATGTGCAGATGAGACTTAGTATGGTTAAGAAGGTCCAGCCTAGCTCCAGAAAGGGACAGAGCATTGAGCAGCATTGTGATTTCTAAGGTATCTTGCAAGAGTAAGTGTGTGCTCTTTGACAAATTAAGCAGTTGATAAGTCCCTTATTATGTGGCAGCATGTCATTGGCAGTCCTTTAGGTCAAATAGACATGAGAAAAGGGAATTAGAGAAAAAAGGAAAGAGGGAGAAGGAGAGACACAGAGAGACAGAGAGGGGAAAAGGGATTGAGAGCCTAGAGGGAGACCCAGCAGATAATGGAGATGCTGCTGGAGGCGAAGTGGAAGCAGAGAAACACTCTGACTCCTTCCAATTTATCACCACCCATGTCCCACTGGTTCCTCCACCGGCCGAACCCAGACACAGTCTGGAAAATGCAGTCTGCAGGCCAGGCCCCAGGGGACAAAGCAGGTCCAGGAAGGTAAGACATGTCTGAGGTCCCAGAGGCTCAGCGAGGACCCAGCAGCTCTGAAGTCTACCCGGCTCCATCAGCAGACTGCATGTGCACAGAGCAGTGATGGGAGGGTTGTTTTTCAAGGAGCCACCACCTATATCCAGTGTTCTTGAAAATATGGATTCATTTCCATCAGAGCAGTGGAGAAGTGGCCACTGCATCTCGTGATGGCTCCTTACCAGCGGGGACAGCTGGGTGTTCAGCCTGGAAGTCCCGCCCCTTCTCTGGGAAGCATCACCTGGGACTTCAGGGGGTCCTGAAGGGCTGAAGCATCACAGGAGCCCTGAGAGGATGGGACCAGCACACACTCTCCCCTGCTGGGCTCGTTAGAGCTCCAGTTGGACAGGATATATTAACACCGCAGAACCCTTTTCCTGTGCGAGAACACAGTGAGAGAACGTCTCCTATTTTCCTCCCAGTGCGTGTGTGGGAGTGTGCGGGGCAGGAAGGGGAGGAGAGGTTCTCACTTCAGTTCAGATCAGAGAAAGAAGAGGCTTTCCAGACCCTAGTCCCTGGCAGTGGAAGAGGGTAAGAGTGGGAGCCATGGGCACCAGGCATGCACAGACCCTCAGCTCAGGACTCAGCTCATGCAAGAGTCTGCCATCACAGGAACACAAAGGTAAAGGTCTGAGACTCAAGGATTTTAGTGTCAGAGGAGAGTCAGTTACTCAGCTGGCTTGATTGAGGAGCTGCTATGCTGTGCTCAGTTGTATCTGACTCTGCAACCCCGTGGACTGTAGTACCCCAGGCTCCTCTGTCCATGGGATTTTCCAGGCAAGAATCCTGGAGCAGGTTGCCATTTCCTGCTCCTGGGGATGTTCCTGACCCAGGGATCCAAACTGCATGTCTTACGTCTCTTGCATTGGCAGGCGGATTCTTCACCACCACGCCACCTTCGAAGCCTTAGGAGACCTGGGTGTAAATCTTGACTCTACCAAATTGTTCAGTGACTTTGAGGCAGATGATATAAATCTCTTTGGGTCTCAGTGTTCTAATCTGCAAAATGCTGTTCCTCTAGTCACTGAGAAGATTAAATAAATCAGATTCCAGCGGTGTGTGCATGCTAAATAAACGCACATATGTGTTTTTGTTAACCTTCCAAGAATGAGACCATGATGTGTATTCTTGACTCAAGATAGTAATGTTTATTTCGAATGTTATTTTGGTAAGAGCAAAGAAAAGACCCCTACACTTGAATTTATAAACAGAAGCATCTGGTCATGGAGAAGAGAGGGTGGATGTTGCCCCTGGGATGTGGCCAGGGCTGTAGATTTTCCCTGCCTCTCCCTGTCTCTCTGCAGAGGAGCGGTGCCTTCTTCATGGTGTCCTGGGAAACGGACATTTGTTTGTCTATTACAAGGTCACTTGAAATGAAGTTCTTCCACTCAGGAGGGTGTTGGCTGGCAGCTGCACCCTCCAGCGAGGTCTGTTCTGCACCTAGCTGTCTCACTGGCCAGTTCCCTCCCTCTGCTGGCCCCAGAGAACAGCCTCCTTTCTCCCAGCCTCCATGGCATCTGCTATGAGAGCGACAGGATGGGACCCAGAGAGGTGACAGTCACAAGATACGTCGGGATCTCCCAACTATTTCCTACCGTGAATCCTGCTCTCAACCATTTACTCCTGAACATGGATTTGCAGACAGAAAACAGCAGACCTGCTCCTACCTTCTTCGGTATTACCTTTCATCATTTGTCTCTTGATTTTCTCATAAGTCCTTCCCCGTGTAGCTACTTTGTACTACATTTAGAAGGTGCCTACTTGATTGTATCCACCCTAATCCAAGCCTCAAGCATCTCAAGTGGTCCATTACAATAGCCTTTGAACTGGTCCAAGGGAATCTCCTTTCACCCTCATCATCCATTCTTTAGGCTGAAGCCAGAGAAAGCTTTTACAGACACAAATGGGATAATGCCATCCCTTCTTAAAGTTCTTTAATAGCTTTGCTTGGAGGGTCAACAGCAATATTCTTAATGTGGCCTCCATGCCCTTGTGTTGTCTGCCAGGTCCCAACTCTTCATCCTCATCATCCACAGGATATGAGGATGATCACATCACCAACCACACCTTTTTCTTGCTTTTCTTTTTCTTTTTTGGCAGTGGGGCGGTGCAGGGTGTGGGGGGATGTTGCACAGCATGTGGGATCTTAGTTCCCCAAACAGGGATGGAACCCATGCCCCCTGCATGGGAAACTCAGACTCTTAACCACTGGACCACCAGGGAGGCCCTGTCACAGCTTCTATTCTCCAGTAGCAATGAGCTCTCGCTCCTCAAGGCCACGGCACACTTGCTCTCTCCACCAAGAATCCTCTTCAAAACCTCCCCCACTTCCCTTCTTCTTGAAAATGCCTACTCATCTGATCTCGGCTCAATTGTTTCTTCCCCAAGGAAACCATTCCTTCCACGGTGAGCTCACTACCTCACTGGCCACTCCAAGACTAGTTGGAGTTTCCTGATTTACACCCTCCCAGCCTTGTCTTCTTATCTTTCAGAGCACGTCATCATGGTTATAATCACATGGAATCTTGACAAACTAGGTCTGTGCACTTCATGAGTGCAAGGATCCATTCTGTCTCCTGTTTCTTGCTGAGGGATTGGTGCCTGATAGATCCTTACTTAGTGTTCACTGGATGAATGAATGAATAAATGAATGAACAAGTAATGAATGTTTGACAAGAATAATTATCCTCTGGGGGGGTGGGGAAGGGATACTCGGGGAGTTTGGGATTGACATGTACACACTGCTATATTTAAAATGGATAACTGGATTTCCCTGGTGGTCCAGTGGTTAAGAATCTGCCTGCCAATGCAGGAGACACAAGTTCAATCCCTGGTCCAGGAAGATCTGACATACTGTGGGGCAACTAAGTCCATGTATCACAACTACTGAAGCCTGTGTGCCCTAGAGCTCATGCTCTGCAACAAGAGAAGCCACAGCGACCCGAGTAGAAAGTAGCCTCTGCTCATCACAACTAGAGAACGTCTGTGTGCAGCCACAAAGACCCAACACAGTCAAAAATGAAGAAATAATTTTTAAAAATAAAATGGATAGCCAGCAAGGTACTACTGTATAGCACAGGGAACTCTGCTCAATGTTATGAGGCAGCCTGGATGGGAGGGGAGTTTAGGGGAGAATGGATATTTGTATATGTATGGCCAAGTCCCTTTGCTGTCTACCTGAAACTATCACAACATTGTTATTTGGCTATATTCTAATATAAAATAAAAACTTTTTTAAAAAAGGACAGTTATCCTCTCTAGGTCTCAGTTACACATTCCGTTAATTGAATATCCTATTACAATCATCCTTGTCTTCTTAGAGGAAGCATTGTAAGAAAAACTGGAATTCCACACTCAGCCAAAGTGCTCTTGTTGTTTAGTTGCCAAGTTGTGAATGACTGTTTGTGACCCCATGGACTGCAGCACGCCAGGGTTCTGTGTCCCTCACTGTCTCTTGGAGCTTGCCCAAGTTCATGTCCATTGAGTCGGTGATGCCATCCAACCATCTCATCCTCTGTCTTCCCCTTCTCCTCCTGCCCTCAGTCTTTCCCAGCGTCAGGGTCTTTTCCAATGAGTCAGCTCTTCACATCAGGTGGCCAAAGTATTGGAGCTTCAGCTTTAGCATCAGTCCATCCAAGGAATATTCAGGGTTGATTTCCTTTAGGATGGACTGGTTTGATCTCCTGGTTGTCCAAGGGATTCTCAAGTCTTCTCTAACACCACAGTTCAAAGGCATCAGTTCTTCAGCACTCTGCCTTCTTCATGGTCCAACTCTCACATCTGTACATGACTACTATCCTTACATCGTGCTGCTACTGACTCACAATTTATGGTCATTCTCATCCAAAACTGTTCATCCATAACAGACAAGCTGGCAGTTGATACCTGCTCCAGATATTCCATGAATTATTTCAAGAACAGTTATTAAGACAGATAAATTCCTAAGGACCAGTTCAACACCTGACCCCCTTCAACCCCAATTTCCTCTCCATCCCAAGTCCTCCATCCCAAGTCCTGGCATGTCTCATCATCAGTGGAAGTTCCAGGAAGCCAAGAGAAGGCACTGCCCTCTCAGGTCAGTGGTGACCTCCTGCTCATTTAAATACCATCTCCCCATGCCCCAAGGTAGCAGCAGGGTATGGGTACCCCAAACACCACATTCTAACCCTAGTGAGCGGGGCCAATCCTCAGACTCACTATGGAAAGATCTGGCTAGTCTCAGAGTCAGGAGCACTCACCATTTAAGAGCTGCAAAACAGACGAACGGGTTTTAATTCCTTTGGTCAGGCCTTTCCCTCCATAGGAACTCTCACAGGACCTTGCTCATAGGAAATGGGGCCAGTTTTCATCCTTAATCATGCAGCTCCAAGGCCAACCTTGACCACATTCATGGGGCATCGGGAAGAGAAACATCCTTCTCCTTTGCCAGCAAAGGTCTACTTGACTCTTTGCCCTGTGACATTTAAACCCTTGGGTTTGTCTTGTTGTAACTCCACATGTGGCCCCTCAAGATGACACCTCTAACAGGGATGGTGGCTTTGCAAATTGATGTGAATGTACTTGGCAGCGTCCTGAGATGCTGAGTTCACAAATCTGTCCTTCCAATCATCTGAATTCAGTTTGATGCCTTTTGGCCCGATGTCAACAAACACTGTGAATGTGTATGGCTATAGAGCAGGGTGTTTACCCAGCTTGATTAGATGGAGCAAAAGGAACAGATGTTTGCTTTAAGAACTGGACATAGGGTTGGCCTTGAAACATAACTGTCCCGTTTCCAACATGTCTAATGGTATTGGATAATCTACATCTCTCTTTGGGATTCTCTCTAATTTCAGAGATTAATTTAGCCTAAGAATATTGTTAATCTCATTGCCCAGTTCTTTTCCTTTCATTAAACAGAACTGAGATCTAGCTTTGTGCCAAGCCCTGTGTTATGTTCTTTGATAAAGAAATAGGATTATTATTTATTTATTTTTCTCATTTTCTAGCTTAGGAGAAAAAAAAAAGGGAATGGATGGCAGTGTATTATGATATATATAATACAGGTATAAATAAAATATCACAAACACTGAGAAGAGATAATTAAGGGGCATTTCTGAGAGGTGGTGGCATTTGAACTGAGTTCCACATGAGGAAGACAGAGGGAATATTAGGTGAAGAAAAAAAGAGGGAAGAGATAGGGAGTGTATGGACATGTACACACTGCTTTGTTTAGAATGAATAACCAAGAAGGAACACAGTAGCACATGGAACTCTGCCCAATTATGTGGCAGTCTGGATGGGAGGGGAGTTTGGGGGAGAATGGCTACATGTATATGCATGACTGAGTCCCTTCATTATACAGAGGAGAGATGGTTGGATGGCATCACCAACTCAATGGACATGAGTTTGAGCAGGCTCCAGGAGTTGGTAATGGACAGGGAAGCCTGGCGTGCTGCTGTAAATGGGATCGCAAAGAGTTGGACACGACTGAGCAACTGAACTTCACTTCACTTCACTATTCACCTGAAACTATCACAACATTGTTTGTTAATCGGCTATACCCAATACAAAATAAAAAAGTTTTCAAAAAGAAAAAAGAGGGCAAACGATATAAACAGGAAATTGAGGAAATTTTAAAAACCAAGGAGCATATGATGATACATTCAAAATCACAGTAATTAATTCCTATCAGCCTGGGAAATTTAGAAAGCTGGATGATGCCAAGTACTTCTGAGTTGCAGAGGATATAGACATTGGAGTAGCCATTCTGTAGAACAATCTGTCAATATTTAGTCAGATTAGGTACACTAATGCACTCTGGCCAGCAATTCAACTTCTGAGCATCTATCTCCCAGGGAAATTTTCACACAAATCCATTGTAGCATCATTTGGGGTTCTGGGGAGTTGGAGGCAACCCCTTGCACAGATGACAGTGTGCAGTGAATTAAAATTGACATTAACATAACTCTAAGCCTGAGACTACAAAAGGAGAGAGACACAAAGAGATTGAAAATGGGGTAAAGCATTGCAGACAAAGGCAGTGGCTTGGAGAGAAGGTTTATTGTTTTCTGAGTATCACAAATGTTGTCCGGCGGGGTCACTGGATGAGCCTAGAAAGCAATGGAAGCACATGTGGACAGGTAGGTTGGGTACAGAATATAAAGGGGCTTGTAAGAGAAGCTAAATGGGTTGTTACTGTTATTGAGTCACTAAGTCTGACTTTTGTGACGTCATGGATTACAGCACACCAGGCTCCTCTGTCTTCTACTCTTTGCCCAAAGTTGGCTCAAATTCATCTCCATTGAGTCAGTGAAGCTATCTAACCACCTCACCCTCTGCTGCCCCCTTCTCCTTTTGCTTTCAATTTTTCCCAGCATCAGAATCTTTTCCAACGAGTCAGCTATCTGCATCAGGTGGCCAAAAGTATTGGAGTTTCAGCATCAGTCCTTTCAAAGAATACTCATTAAGAACCCCATGAACAGTGTGCTAAAAGGATAGATACTTTATTTCATAAGCAGTTGAGTTACAAGGTAGAGAGCAATAGAATCATATTTGGATTTTAAGCTAATTACTCAAGTAGCTGCAGGGAAGAAATGAAAAAAGATGATGAGTCATGTACCAAGGACCAGTGGAATCCAGGAATAGGGGGGAAGTTCTCAATGTTTTGCTGCATCTTCCCTTCCACACACAAGCACAAGGAAAGCAAGCTGTGAACAGTGTCACTAAGGTGCCCAAAGCCCTAATCTGTCTCTCTCTAAGGGGTATCTTCTATTTCTTCTTCAAAACCCATGAAGCTGTCATCAGAACTTTCCCTACTCTCCAGCCAAATTCAATTCATCAACTTTCTTGAATCAGTTCAGTGCAGAGTCCTGGGACTGATTGACCAAAAAGACTTGGTTTTCACCTTTGAGACTTAAAAGTTTCCTCCTGCTGCCACCTTACTCTGGCTCACAGCCCAACACTCCACAAAAATGGAGGGAAATGGATGATGACTTATCTTGGAAACACACACACACACAAAAACTCCTGTGGGGAGCCTTCACGTTAGAAAATCAATCAATGTGATTCACTATATTAACAAACTTAAAAGAAAAATCACAAGAGCATCTTAATAGATCCAGAAATATTTTTTTTTAATGATATTGGGGTGGGAGGTGAGAGTGAGGTTCAAGAGGGAAGGAATATACGTATACCTATGGCTGATTCATCTTGATGTATGGCAGAAACTAACATAATATTGTAAAGCAATTATCCTCCAATTAAAAATAAGTGAATTTTTAAAAAGTTAAAAAAAATGATACTGGGAACAAGTGCATAATTTCCCCTTCCCTCCTCCAAGAATGTCTAACCATACATCACAGAATACAGAAAAATTAACATAAAACAACTCTTTGTGAAATTGTGTCACCCAAAGACTTTTTGGGTTTTACTGGAAAAAAATCCAACATCCACAGCAGATAAAACCTCTCAACAACTCTGGAAGAGAGAGGAGCTTTCTTACTTTGGTAAAGACATCTAAACCTAAAGCTAACATCATTCTTTTTTAAAAAATTAATTAATTAATTTTAATTGGAGGCTAATTACTTTACAATATTGTGGTGGTTTTTGCCATACATTGACATGAATCAGCGCGGTTGCATGTGTCCCCCCATCCTGAAACCCCTCTCACCCCCCTCCCCACCCCACCCCTCTGGGTTGTCCCAGAGCACCAGCTCTGAGTGCCCAGCATCATGCATTGAACTTGCACTGGTCACCTATTTTACATATGGTAATATTCATGTTTCAGTGCTATTCTCTCAAATCATCCCACCCTCACCATCTCCCACATAGACCAAAAGTCTGTTCTTTATATCTGTCTCTTTTGTTGTCTCACATATAGGTTCCTCATTACTGTCTTTCTAAATTCCATATATATGTATTAATATACTATATTGGTATTTCTCTTTCTGACTAACTTCACTCTGTATAATAGCCTCCAGTTTCATCCACCTCATTAGAACTGACTCAAATGTGTTCTTTTTTATACCTGAGTAATATTCCATTTGGAGAAGGCAATGGCACCCCACTCCAGTACTCTTGCCTGGAAAATCCCATGGATGGAGGAGCCTGCTAGGCTGCAGTCCATGGGGTCGCTAAAAGTTGGACATGACTGAGCAACTTCACTTTCACTTTTCACTTTCATGCATTGGAGAAGGAAATGGCAACCCACTCCAGTGTTCTTTCCTGGAGAATCCCAGGGACAGGGGAGCCTGGGGGGCTGCTGTCTCTGGGGTCACACAGAGTCAGACATGGCTGAAGCGACTTAGCAGCAGCAGCAGCAATATTCCATTGTGTATATGTACCACAACTTCCTTATCCATTCATCTGCAGATGGACATCTAGGTTGCTTCCATGTCCTAGCTATTGTAAACAGTGCTGAAACAAAAGACCTATATATGGAAAACTATAAAACACTGATGAAAGAAATCAAAGATGTCACAAATAAATGGAGAAATATACCATGTTCATGGATTGGAAGAATCAATATAGTGAAAATGAATATACTACCCAAAGAAATCTATGGATTCAATGCAATCCCTATGAAGCTACCAATGGTATTTTTCACAGAACTAGAACAAATAATTTCACAATTTTTATGGAAACACAAAAAACTTCAAATAGTCAAAGCAATCTTGAGAAAGAAGAATGGAGAGGAATTAACTTTCCTGACTTCAGACTATACTACAAAGCTTCAGTCATCAGGACAGTATGGTACTGGTACAAAGAATACAAAAAAATATAGATCAATGGAACAAAATAGAAAGCCCAGAGATAAATCCATGCACCTATGGACACCTTATCTTTGACAAAGGAGGCAAGAATACACAATGGATAAAAGACGATCTCTTTAACAAGTGGTGCTGGGAAAACCAGTCAACCACCTGTGAAAGAATGAAACTAGAAAACTTCCTAACATCATACACAAAAATAAACTCAAAATGGATTAAATATCTAAATGTAAGATTATAAACTATAAAACTCTTAAAGGAAAATATAGGCAGAACACGCTCTGACATAAATCACAAGATCCTCTATGACCCACTTCTCAGAGTAATGGAGATAAAAAATGGGACCTAATTAAACTTAAAACCTTTTGTATAATGAAGGAAACTATAAACAAGGTGAAAAGACAGCTTTCAGAATGTGAGAAAATAATAGCAAATGAAACAACTGACAAAGAATTAATCTTCAAAATATACAAGTACCTCATGCAGCTCAAAACCAGAAAAATGAACAACCAATCAAAAAGTGGGCCAAAGGAGTAAACAGACACTTCTCCAAAGAAGGCATACAGATGGCTAATAAACACATGAAAAGATGCTCAACATCATTCATTATCAGAGAAATGCAAATCAAATCCACAATGAAGTATCATCTCACACCAGTCAGAATGGCTGCTATCAAGAAGTCTACAAACAATAAAGGCTGGAGAGGGTGTGGAGCAAAGGGGACCCTTTTACACCGTTAGTGGGAATGCAAACTAGTACAACCACTATGGAGAACAGTGTGGAGATGCCTTAAAAATCTGGAAATAGAATTAACATCATTCTTAATGGTGAAAAGCTGAGCACTTTCCTCCTAACATCAGGAAAAAGACAGAAATATTAGCTCTAATCAGAGGCTCTAGCGGAGAAGGCAATGGCACCCCACTCCAGTACTCGTGCCTGGAAAATCCCATGGATGGAGGAAACTTGTAGGCTGCGGTCCATGGGGTCGCTAAGAGTCGGAAATGACTGCGTGACTTCACTTTCATTTCTCACTTTCATGCACTGGAGAAGGAAATGGCAACCCACTCCAGTGTTCTTGCCTGGAGAATCCCAGGGATGGGGGAGCCTGGTGGGCTGCCGTCTATGGGGTCACACAGAGTCGGACACGACTGAAGCGACTTAGCAGCAGCAGCAGAGGCTCTAGCAGTGCGATCAGGTAATAAAAAGAAAGAAAAGACATACAGATTGGAAAGAACGAAGTAAAACTGTCTTTATTACAGATGACATGATTGTGAAGGGGGCCAGTAAAAGCCACCCCAAAGTGTGCCACTTTGGCATAAGGACTGTTTCAAGATGAAGGCAATCGAGAATCAACAGATGCAGAAAGAAGACTCCTTGGAGTTTCCCTTATCTGACTAAAAGTAGAAACTTCAGAGAAAGGAGGTCACTATAAATCCCTTCTCCAGGGGAGTTTTATGGCAACGAAGAAGACAGACAGCCAGCATCACAAAGAGTCTGTACAAACAAACCTTACTAAAATAACCCTTATCTTCCATTAGCTTCCCCATATATTTACCATGCCACAATTTACTATCCCTAGAAGCCTGAGTACTTGGGCCACCTGATGCAAAGAGCTGACTCATTTGAAAAGACCCTGATGCTGGGAAAGATTGAAGGCAGGGGGAGAAGGGGACAAAAGAGGGTGAGATGGTTGGATGGCATCACCGACTCAATGGACATGACTTTGGGTAAACTCTAGGAGAAGGTGATGGACAGGGAGGCCTGGTATGCTGCAGTCCATGGGGTCGGAAAGAGTCAGACATGACTGAGTGACTTAACTGAACTGAACTGAGGAGGCTCAATTCCCCTTTCCTTTGTCTATCCACATCTCCTTATCACACTTGGTTAAAATGGTATATAAGCTTCCAAGTCCATCCGCTTCTGTGGGTTTTTACTTCTTTCCTTTGTATCCCCCACAGATGTAAAATTTTAAATATTAATTAAAATTCTATTTCTTTTTCTATTAATCTTTTTCTTATCAGTTTGATTCACGGGCCCCATGTACAGAAACTAAGAAGGTAGAGGAACTGATGTAGAAAAAGGGATGAAAGCTCTGAAAACTTAGTGAGATTAGAACGGTTGAAGGCTATAAGACAAAAGTCATCCTAATTTTATGGACTATACGTGAACACTGGCAATTTGAAATCAAATTAAAAATGCTTTTTACAAAGAAACTGAAAAATAGATTTTAAGTTTATATGGATATGCAAAGCACTTAGGATAGCCAAAACAACTAAGAAAAAGAACTAGAAAACGAGAGGGCTAACATTACTTGCTTTTAAGAGCCTGGTGGGCTACAGTCCGTGGGGTCACAAAGAGTCAGACACTACTGAGTGAATAACATTTTCACAACTCTATTGGCAGAAAGTGAAGAGGAACTAAAGAACCCCCTGATGAGGGTGAAAGATGAGAGTGAAAAAGCTGGCTTAAAACTCAACATTGAAAAAACTAAGATCATGGCAGCCAGTATCATCACTTCATGGCAAATAGATGGGAAAAAGTGAAAACAGTGGCAGATTTTATTTTCTTGGGCTCCAAAATCACTGATTACTACAGACGGTGACCGCAGCCACAAAATTAAAAGATGCTTGATTCTTGGAAGAAAAACTACAACAAACCTAGATAGCCTATTAAAAAGCAGAAACATCACTTTGTCAACAGAGGTCTGTGTACTCAAGGCTAGGGTTTTTCCAGTAGTCATGTATGGATGTGAGAGTTGGACCATAAAGAAGGCTGAGCGAGAGCCCTATAGATTGCAAGGAGATCAAACCAGTCAGTTCTAAAAGAAATCAACCCTGAATATTCTGGAAAGACTGATGCTAAAAATGAAGCTCCGATACTTTGGCCACCTGATGCAAAGAGTTGACTCATTGGAAAAGACCCTGATGGTGGAAAACACAGGGCAAGCAGAGAAGGGGGCAACAGAGGATGAGATGGTTGGATGGCATCACCAACTCAATGGACATGAGTTTGGTCAAATTCCAGGAAATAGTGAAGGTCAGGGAAACCTGGCGTGCTGCAGTCCATGGGGTCGCAAAGAGTCAGACACCACTGAACGACTGAACAAGACAACAAACCTGTGTGCAAACTCTGGGGCATAGTCAGTGTGTTCTCTTTTCATATCTTCCCTCACCAGGTGAGTTCCAGCCCCAGGCATAGTGTTAAACAAGCGTTAAAACTTCAGTGAATGCCAGAGTCACGGAATTTTAGATTTCTAAGAGACCCGTGAGATCAGCTAGTTCAACTCCTTATTTTACAAGCAATTGAATTGTATTTTAAAGCAACCAAGCAAAAAGGAAAGGCACTGAGGTAGGCAGGTTTTCTGACCTCACGGTGCCCTCAGGCAAACCTCTTAACCTTCTCTGGCTTTTAGGTGTTTCATATGTAAAACAAGGACAAACTTACTGCCTAGAACTGTGGGCAAGCCTCCCTCCCTTCCCTCAGGTGACAGCATGAATTCTTATATCTTTCTTCTTTTCAAGTCTGAAAAACATTGGCCATCCAGGCAGTTGTTTAATCTTAGAAGCATTTTTTTTTTTTAAAGGAAAGAATCTATAAGAAATGGTACACAGACTTGGAAAAATCATGCTGGAAATTTTAGAGTCTAAATTTCAAAGCCAGCTCCTACTTGTGAAGGTGGGAAGATCTTGAGTATGTCAAGGCATGTAAATCACTTTCTTTCTTATCTGGATATACTCACAGGGATGTCCTAAGATATCAAATGTTGAGCCTCAGTTTGTCTCTTGGTCTCACCACCACAAAGGAAACTACAAGCTCAGAAATTTATCAAAGATGCACTGGTCGCATCTCCCACTGTGCACTAAATACTACACTTGATTCTCACCAGCTATTCGAGGTAGTTACTCACTCACTCACTATAAGGGCATCCCAGGTGGCTCAGTAATAAAGAATGTGCCTGCCAATGCAGGAGCCGCAGGAAATGCAGGTTCTATACCTAGGTTGGGAAGACCCCCTGGAGAAGGAAATGACAACCCAATCCAGTATTTTTGCCGGGAGAATTCCATGGACAGAGGAGCTTGGTGGGCTACAGTCCGTGGAGTCACAGAGAATTGGACACGACTGAGCGACTGAGTGCTCACTCACTACAAAGTCACAGCGAGTGCCGAATTAGTGAATTTTGAATCACTGCCCCTAGCGTACATACAGTCAGGCTACTGCAAGCCTCTAGCTACATATCCATCAACCGATCAATACAGAACCTTGTTTTCTATGTGTTTCTGCTTAAAGACACTTGAGTTACTATATACTGTTCATGTGTTACCATAGAGCAACAGCACAGTAACTCAGGCCTGAATCCAGCTTCTCTAACACATCCCAGTCCTCTTGCACATAGGAACACCAGATCACACTTCAACAGTGCTTGGGGGTCATTTTAAATAGCAAAATCACCAATGGAAAAAGCACACACACACACACACACACACACACACACTCATACTCACATGTGGCATTAAATAGACCATGGAAAGGATACTTGTCCACAGCTTGAAAGCTGAAACAAGAAGGCAGACTGCCTCTTGTTCAACCTCAGCTGGGAAAGCGTTTGTTGGCAACTCCGACTTTTTGCTGCTTTTCAAATGACTGCAAGTGACTATTTATTGATTTGGGAATTACAAACACATTTTAGTGAGCCAGTAGGTGAATTCTTAAATACAGAATCCGTGAATAACGAGGGTCAACCATCGCTTGGTACCTGGCAGTATCTGGCCCTTCTAAGCTTTCCCTGTGCAACCTATGCCAGGAGCCTGAAAACTATATCTCCCAGGCCACCTGTCAATTGGTTCCTACTTAGATTCTGCCAGTTACAAGAACTCACATCAGATGTGGCAGGTGGGAGAGAAGTGGGAATAGCCGTCAGGCTTGGACATCGGCAGGTAAGTGAATGGATTTCCGCAGATGGCTGTGTGGTGTTTTGCAGTGTTTTCCAAGCTTTCTCCAGTGAATCACTGGCTCTGGGTGCCTGTTTTCACAATTCCTGCAACTGCCTGACTTCCTAGGTTCATTGTTGACTTCCCCTTGTGTCTGCATCCCCAGTTTTGCCAAAGTTCCATGGAGCACCTATGATGTAGTGACTTTCAATGCTCAGTCATGTCCAACTCTTTGCGGCCCCGTGGACTGTAGCCTGCCAGGCTTCTCTGTCCATGGAATTTCCCAGGCAAGAATACTGCAGTGGGGTACCATTTCCAATTCCAGGGGATCTTCCTGACCCAGGGATCAAACCCATGTCTCCTGCATTGCAGGCCAATGTTTTATCACGGAGCCACGAGGGAAGCCCCATATCCTTTAGTAAACTTCTTCTAATAATGTAAGTAACTGATTTCATGAGTTCTGTGAGCTGCTCTAGCCAGTTCATCAACCCTGAAGAAGAAGTCATGGGAATGTGGGGATGTGCAATTTATAGCCCCATCAGTCAGGCACAGGTGACAACTTGGATTTACAATTGACATTTGAAGGAGAGGGAGGCGGGCAATGTTGTAGGACTAAGCCTTTTTTTTTTTTTCAGTCTTTTGACCAAGCTGTGAGGCATGTGGGATCTTAGTTTCCCAGCGAGGGATCCAACACCCACCCCCTGCATTGGCAGCTCAGAGTCTTAACCACTGGACCGCCAGGGGAGTCCCTGTAGGGCTAAGCCTTAACCTGTGAGATCTCATTCTGTCTCCAGGTAAATAACATCAGAATTTGGTTCAATTGGAGGATACCCAGCTGATGTCAGAGATTTGACTAGTAGAGTTGGGAAGAAAGCCCCAAATATCTAGTATCAGAATCGTTGAGTAAGGCAGTCATGTTGGAGTAAACAGTAAACCCAGGAGGAAAAGTCTAAGGTTTCCCCTGTTCACCATCTAATTCCCTGTGTTAATTCCCTTTCTGACAACAACATCTACCATGGCTTCTGGGTCTCAGATTAAAATCACAAGCGCGAACCTGTATCTAACTGTCCCACTTCGAGAGATGGAAAATCACTGATTTATTTCAAAGTAATACATTTGGAGGACAAACGTTTTCCTCTAAAGAGCAAAGTGCCCTCTCAGCATCCTAATTTGTGCAGTCTCCACGGCCATGTTCTGAAAAGTATATCAGATGATTTGTGTTATTACATATTCAGATAGAACTAACCGAGCTTACCGATGAAGTCTCAGGCATGATGTTAAGAACTGTAGAAAAATGACCTGATTTGATCCTTACCACAACCCGGTGGGGAAGGCAATATTAGCTTTTACAAAATGAGTATCATAGACATTTAAGTCCTTGACTGGGGTCATGAAAACAGCAAAGGGTGGAACAGCAATTCAATCCCAATTTCCCACAGTGGCCCTGTGGCTGCTTCCCACAGCTGCGTCCTTCCAGGTGGGTGATTCCATATTCCCTCTTCCCCTCCCACCACCTCAATCAATCTTTTGTTTGCGTTTCACAACTTAGGGGAAGACAACTCAAGTCAGGCTTTGATCCCCAGAAAAGTTTGTATCTTTTACATTTTGTTTGGAGCTAATAATTAATGACGGACTTTCCAGGTGACTCAGTGGGTAAAGAATCCTCCTGCCAAGTTGGAGATGCAAGCTCAATTCCTGGGTTGTGAAGATTCCCTGGAGAAGGAAATGGCAACCCACTACAGTAATTTTGCCTGGGAAATTCCATGGACAGAGGAGCCTGGCAGGCTACAGTCCATGGGGTCACAAGGAGTTAGACACAACTTAGCAACTAAACAACAAAAATAATTAATGACATTTTCTTAACCACTGATGCAGTTATGAAATCAGCACATCCTTGAGCCAATAATCCTGTCTGTACATCCACCTAGATGAGTCATAAAATGATTGCAAGGTACAGGGAGGTATGGGGAATCTCTCCCCTGGAGAAACCTTTACAAGGTGCATGATTTGGAACATTTCTAGGCTGACTCGCCAGTCTTTCCAGGCTGTGAAGCTTACTGCTACACAGATCTTCCTGTGTTCATCACTTCATTAGAGCCGTAATAGGCAGAGCAATGTTATGGATGGCATGCCACGTATTAATTTATTAAATATTAGTGAGAGACGACCCTGGTGGTCCAGTGGCTGGTACTCCACACTCCCAACTCACAGGACCTGGGTTCAATTCCTGGTCAGAGAACTAGATTCCACACACTGAAATTAAGAGTTCATATGCTGCAACTAAAGATCCCATGTGCCACAACTGACATCCAGCAGAACCAGATAAATAAATAAAATAAATACTTAGGAAAAACAATATGAATGAACATCTACAATGGGATGGGTGTGATGCTTGTAACTAGAAGTGTCCTTGGAGTCGGGGAAAAGACCTTTTTCTTGGACAGACGTGAACTTTTCTTTTATGCCATGTGATCTGCTCCTCTGTGGGGCAGATGGTGAATAATGACTTGAGTTCTCCTCTGAGAATGAATGAGAAGGCTATTCTTATGGACTGAATGTTTGTGATCCTCCAAAATTCACATGCTGAAATCTTAACCCCCAGCATGGCTAACTTTGGAGATGGGGTCTCTAGGGAGTAATTGAGGTTGATCAATGAGATCGTAAGGATGGGGCCCTGATTTGACTGGATTTGTGACATGTTCCCTGGTAGAGAGAGAGCATGGAAGATGCTTTATATTCTTCTTCCAGGGGAATGCCAGCCTTGGGTTTCTGGGGAAAGTTAACTCAGAGTCCATAGGGAATTCATACAGGAGAAATTCACTAGAATGCCTGAGACAAGAAAAGAGTCTAAGGAACCTTCAGTAACGGCCTTAACTTAGTGGATAGTTGAGTTGGTCTAGATGGTGGGGAAATGACCGTAGCCTCTTTCCTAGTACCTGGTGTTCCTGTACCTTCAGCTCTGCCTAGGCAACACCTAGGCATTCTGTAGGGCATGCTAGCTAATGGCTTCCAGTTCTCTTTCCCTACCGACTCCCTTAAAAAAACAGCAACCAAAAACCCTCCTCTGTTTGTCAAAAGGCTCAGTTACAAAAACATCTCTTCTAAATTCTCTTCTCCATCCTCTATGTTGTCTCTCTTGCCCTAAATAGAAAGCTATGGCTGGAGCTGCAGCAGCCACCTTGAGACCATGAGGAAAAGGCTCAAGGAGAGCAGAAACATCATTCTAAACATCATAGAGACTAACAACGAATACTGGGAAACCCTTATTTCTATTACTTGGAGCAAGACACAGTCCTAACTGACAAATAGCTCCAGCATCTGCTAGTAACTGCTCAATAGCAGTGCTCAAAAATGTATGAATGATTCATTGAGTGTTGGAATGCATACATCAGTTGTTGTACCCACCCTGTAGCACTTAGCTCAGAGCCTGACAACTAATAGGCAGATGATAAATATTTGTTGAATTATATCGCAGACTCAAAAGTCATCATTTAGCATGCTGAGGAGAGGGGCCTGAAATACTTCTCTGAAAAAGCTAACTTCCCTTTTAAAGAACACAACAAAACTGCCAGAACTCGCAGTTGAAAGACATAAGAAATTGAGAACATCTAGTACCCCAAAGCGGTGCTCCAATTTAGAAAGCCTAAAATAATACCACTCACTCATCACTCTTGTCTCCTGCAAAGTCCAAATTAGTGGCTTGGAAAATTCCTCCCAGCTCAAGGGTAATGCAGACATTAGCCTAAATACGGAAAGTCCTGATGACCTGCGAGGTCTACTTCTCAGGGAGGGTTTACTCGGGCTCAACAATATCCAGAAAATCCCAAGGCACTTGATTTGAAACTATCGCTGTGAAAAGTCAGATAAGATAGAAATGGGCGACAGCAGAGAGCCATCACAGTGCAGACAGAGGCATCTCCCTAGCTGCCAGCACAGAGCATGAAGGCTGTGTGTCCCCAGATAAGGCTGGCCTTGCCTTGTCAGCCCACCCCTCCACCTTCAGCAGCAAAGACTCAGCCTACCAAGCCTCCTTGGAAAGAGCTATGCAGATGGCTTGGCTTTGTCTCCCGGGAGCTCATCTCTGGTCCATGTCATCCCCCAGCTAGAAACAAGGATGGGAAAAACACCAGGCAGATTACTGAACATGCATTATTAATACTTATTAGCATATGAAAATGCTCTCAGTGACAAGCACTGACGAAATATTGCTCATGGCAGCTCGGCCCACGTGTGCAGTCAGCAAGACTCACAGGCCTGGAAATGAAGCACATGTTCGGATGGAGCAGCAGAGATGATGAAGTGGCCGCCCTGCCCCCGACTGGACATCCCTAAAGCAGGTGGGAGGCAGTGGAGACCGACCCTGTCACTGCAAGCTTTCGAGTCCGACAGGATTCTGAAGTCAGCTCAAGCAAGAGATGTTGTTCAGTCTCCCAGTCATGTCCGACTCTTTGTGACCCCACAGACTGCATCATGCCAGGCCTCCCTGTCCCTCACTATCCCCTGGAGTTTGCCCAGGTTCATGTCCATTGAGTTGGTGACGCTATCCAAACAAGGCGTAACTACTCAGTTTGCTCATTGATAAAATAGGATCACTCATATTTCAGCCCCAAAGCTAGATGTGGCTATTAAATAAAATAATGTAGATAAGATGCATGACAGAGTGTCTAACCATTCACATGAATGATAAATGTGCACGTCTGTGCACAACCGTTCTTATTCAGACACTGTTATTTACAAGGCTCCACAGAAGAAAGAGCCAAGGCTGGAGGGGAAATATTCAAGGGGCAGAGCTAGTGGGCTGCCTGAGCAGGAGCGGGAGCCAAGGTCCTCTGACATCCCAGCCTGTGTTCCCTCGCCAGGGCCCTTCTCAAGAGGCTGAGGCTCAGCAGACAACCATGCGGAGAAAATGTCTTACAGACACAGCAATGTGGCTCTTGGAGGCCATAGAAGGTGTCTTTCCAGTTACTTCTGCTCTCCTTCCCGGTTCCCCAGCTTTAGTTCTCCATGACATCTGAGCCCAAGAATCTCCCAGCCCTTCTGGGGGTCCTCAGGGCTCAGGAGCAGGCTGAGCCAGATCAAGTGGAAATGAAAAAGGGCCTTGGGGACAGCAGACTCAAGCTTCATTAAGACCTAATGAAAACCTGCCAGCAGATTGGGCACCGGCACTTATGAGCTTTTTTAACCTCTTTCTTTTGTGACGGCCTTTTATGGGGTTTCAAGTCTAGAAAGATGAGATGGAATGTTATCAGAAGAAGAAGCTGGGCCAGGAGGCTGGAAAGATGGCAGCCATAATTTCTCAACCACAAAAAATGGGCAGTGTGCTCTGAGGTGTGTGCCTGAGGTCAGGGCAGTCCTTAAAAAGAGAGAGTACAGGTCACTGGGGCAAAGGTCACCCCTGAGATGCACGGGAATTGTTATCATGTGTGAAGTCAACTGATACCTGGAGTAACAGGCAAATTTGGCCTTGGAGTACAAAATGAAGCAGGGCAAAGGCTAACAGAGTTTTGCCAGGAGAACGCACTGGTCATAGCAAACACCCTCTTCCAACAACACAAGAGAAGACTCTACACATGGACATCACCAGATGGTCAATACCAAAATCAGATTGATTATATTTTGTGCAGCCAAAGATGGAGAAGCGCTATACAATCAGCAAAAACAAGACCTGAAGCTGACTGTGACTCAGATCATGAACTCCTTATTGCAAAATTAAATTGAAGAAAGTAGGGAAAATTACGAGACCTAAATCAAATCCCTTATGATTATACAATGGAAGTGACAAACAGATTCAAGGGATTAGATCTGATAGACAGAGTGCCTGAAGAACTATGGACAGGGGTTCATGATATTGTACAGGAGGCAGTGATCAAGACCATCCCCAAGAAAAAGAAATGCAAAAAGGCAAGATGGTTGTCTGAGGAGGCCTTACAAATAGCTGAGGAAAGAAAAGACATGAAAGGCAAAAGATAAAAGGAAAGATACAAGGAGAGATAAGAAAGCCTTCCTCAGTGATCAATGCAAAGAAATAGAGGAAAGCAATAGAATCTGAAAGACTAGAGATCTCTTCAAGAAAATTAGAGATACCAAGGGAACATTTCATGCAAACATGGCACAATAAAGGACAGAAATGGTAGGGACCTAACAGAAGTAGAAGATATTAAGAAGAGGTGGCAAGAATACACAGAAGACCTGTACAAAAAAAGATCTTCACGACCAAGATAATCACGATGGTGTGATCACTCACCTAGAGCCAGACATCCTGGAACGTGAAGTCAAGTGGGTCTTAGGAAGCATCACTGTGAACAAAGCTAGTGGAGGTGATGGAATTCCAGTTGAGCTATTGCAAATCCTAAAAGATGATGCTCAGAAAGTGCTACACTCAGTATACCAGCAAATTTGGAAAACTCAGCAGTGGCCACAGGACTGGAAAAGGTCAGTTTTCATTTCAATCCCAAAGAAAGGCAATGCCAAAGAATGCTCAAACTACCGCACAATTGCACTCATCTCACACCAATGCTCAAAATTCTCCAAGCCAGGCTTCAGCAACTTCCAGATGTTCCAGGTGATTTAGAAAAGACAGAGAAACCAGATATCAAATTGCCAACATCTGTTGGATCACTGAAAAAACAAGAGAGTTCCAGAAAATCTACTTCTGCTTTATTGATTACGCCAAAACCTTTGACTGTGTGGATCACAACAAATGGGAAAACTCTTCAAGCAATGGGAATACCAGACCACTGGAGAAGGAAATGGCAATCCACTCCAGTATTCTTGCCTGGAGAGTCCCGTGGACAGAGGAGCCCTGGTAGGCTGCTGTCCATAGGGTTGCACAGAGTTGGACACGACTGAAGCAACTTAGCATGCATGCATGCATTGGAGAAGGAAATGGCAACCTGCTCCAGTATTCTTGCCTGGAGAATCCTAGGGATGGAGGAGCCTGGTGGGCTGCCATCTATGGGGTCACATGGAGTCAGACTCTACTGAAGTGACGCAGCAGCAGCAGCATACCAGACCACCTGACCTGCCTCCTGAGAAATCTGTATGCAGATCAAGAAACAATAGTTAGAACCAGACATGGAACAACAGACTGGTTCCAAATTGGGGAAGCAGTATGTCAAGGCTGTATATTGTCACCCTGCTTATTTAACTTATATGCAAAGTGATGGGCTGGATAAAGCATAAGCTGGAATCAAGATTTCTGGGAGAAATACCAATAACCTCAGATATTCAGATGATACCACCCTTATGGCAGAAAGTGAAGAGGAACTAAGGAGCCTCTTGATGAAAGTGAAAGAGGAGAGTGAAAAAGTAGGCTTAAAACTCAGCATTCAAAAAACTTAAGATCAAGGCATCTGGTCCCATCACTTCATGGCAAATAGATATGGAAACAGTAAGAGACTTTATTTTCTTGGCCTCCAAAATCACTGCAGATGACTGCAGCCATGAAATTAAAAGATGCTTGCTCCTTGGAAGAAAAGCTATGACCAACCTAGACAGCATATTAAAAAGCAGAGACATTACCTTGCCAACAAAGGTCCATCTAGTCAAAGCTTTGGTTTTTCCAGTAGTCATGTATGGATGTGAGAGTTGAACTATAAAGAAAGCTAAGTGCTGGAAAATTGATGCTTTTGAACTGTGGTGTAGGAGAAGATTCTTGAGAGTCCTTTGGACAGTAAGGAGGTCCAACCAGTCCATCCTAAAGGAAATCAGTCCTGAATATTCATTGGAAGGACTGATGCTGAAACTCCAATAGTTTGGCCTCCTGATGCAAAGAATTGCCTCATTTGGAAAGACTCTGATGCTGGGAAAGATTGAAGGTGGGAGGAGAAGGGGATGACAAAGGATGAGATGGTTTGGTGGCATCACTGACTCGATGGACATGAGTTTGAGCAAGCTCTGGGAGTTGATGATGGACAGGGAAGCCAGGCATGCTGCAGTCCATGGGATCACAAAGAATCAGACACAGCTGAGTGACTGAACTGAAACTGAATATGAGATCATCACATATCAAACAGAGGGGTCAGCAGCTCAGACCGTGGACACAGAGATGAAAGGGGGAAAAGAGAGAAGGGGGAGGAAGGAAAGATCTCCCATTTGTTTAAAGATTTTTTTTTTTTTTTTGATGTGGATCATTTTAAAGTCTTTATTGAATTTGTCATGTTATTGCTTTTGTTTCATGGTTTGGGCCATCAGGCATTGGGGATCTTAGATCCCCAGTCAGGGATTGAACCTATACCTGCATTGGAAGGTGAAGTTTTAACCACTAGACTACCAGGAAAGTCCCCAAGAATCTCACATTTATATGCACCTACTCTGTACGTAAATTCATGAGTAATGATCACTCCACTCCTACCAACCACCACAACCACCTCGATCAAAAGACCTCTGAACATCTTGACAATCTGTAGACCAAGGAGTCCAGTGTAGAGGACATTTGTAGAGCTTGTGGCTGCTCAGTGTCCATTTCACCTTTGAGACTGGCACCTGGTTTCCTTTTGGGAAATAGCTTCTCTCCCACAAGATACAGTCTGGAAGAGCCAAGAAGCAGAAATATGGCACCTAGACAGGACTGATTAGATGCTCTGCACCAGAATGCACGTCTTGAGCTGCGACAAGGACCATGAAGATGGTAAGGCTCATCTATTCCAGCAGCTGCCCTCTGGCGGGACCCTCAAAATTCATGCTCCCTGGACTTTTGAGTTTCCTTGGTCCTTGTTCTATTTGACCTTGTTTTTCAGCATTCCTGTCATTCCTTGGAACTCTTCTTTCTCCAAATTATCATAAACAATGACATAGCAGCTAATTATTAATAGGTTATTGCCCATGATCACCTAGAATTACTGTAGTTTAATTAGGCTGCTGCTTATACAGACAGGACAAGGCAAACGAAGAATTCCAGGAGATAAGATAGAACTGGACTTGAAAGAAGCAGGATACTGATGACAAGGCAGTTGGGGGAAGAATTATATGGGGTAGAGCTTTTATACTTGGCCGGAGTATGAGAATATTTGTATCAATATAGATGTTCACCAAAAGGCCCCCTACTATTAAGGTGCTTAATAATTAGATGGACAGATTGGCCCTCTTTTCAATATCAATCACCCTTCTCTGCAGTACCGAAAGAACCAAGCGAACAAAACGGCATGCAAAGTGGGATTCTAAGGATGCAGGCTAAGAACAGGCTTGGCACAATGGACCTCCTCTTGCCAAGGCCCTTCTGTCACCAGCTGTCACTCTAGACTGACCAGTACACTGACATCCATAATCAGCCTTGAACAAAAAGGAACACCGATAGGGTAGCATACTGGTAGGAGTTCATGCCGCTCCCTGGGCGGAGGCTGACTACAAGGAGCCCCTCCTGTAATAAAGGGCTGGGCTCTATCCTGCTAGAGCGGCCCTTTTCTCCGGATTTGATTTTGCTTCTGCTTCCTGGCCTGCCAGGCCTCTCTGCTAGCACTGTCATCTGTCAAGTTACTGGATATGTTTTTCACTGTCTCACACTACATTGCTTCTGACCAAAGAATGTTCCCCCAGGCAGAGAAGAAAGGCAATGAGCTGGTGCCATGCGATCCACTCTCATCATGAATCCTATCACCCGGGAGAATCTGACTTTACAGATGGGTGGAAGGGCTTACTGATGGCTCAATCACAGAGTCAGTTGGAAGACAAGACCTTCAAGGTTCAGCATATGGTGCTCTCACCTCCATAGCTAGAATGCTTGAGTCCAGCACCAGGGAAGAAAATGCAAGAGAAGCAATTCTCATGAAGGTACCGAATGATCCATTTATGAATGTCTTCTTCCTGTACCCATGATTTTGACTCTTTTAGGAAAAAGCGGAATTCGGACAACACCTAGATATTTCCTGTTATTCACTTCCTGGGACAAAAGTGGCTAACCCCATTGGCTGAGATGACCGACTGAAGTATCAAGGGAAAATTGGGCTGCTGTCCCAAAAATGGGGAGCAGGAAATGTCTCAGGGAATCCCCTGGGTCAGTCGCATCCCTCTGACCAGCAATCAAGGGTGAGGGGAGACGACGACCACTCTGCTTGGGCAGGTCCATCAGGGACTAAGAATGCAGATGTGGGTTGTCCTCACTGCCCAAGAGCCCTCCACCAGCTGCAGGCTGGGAAAAGGTGAGGGAAAGTGGAAAGGGTACAGGAAGAGAGAAGCATTCCAGACTGCTGGAGCATCAGCTCTGCTTCCATAAGCAGTTCAAGCCTTCATTCATTCAACAAAGATTGACTGAATGCCTCCCCTCTACCAAGCACTGTCTGGGACAAGGGGCAATGTCTAGGTGAATGTCTAGTCAGTCACGTCTGATTCTTTGTGACCCCCATGGACTGTAGTCCGCTAGGCTCCTCTATCCATGGAATCTTCCAGGCAAGAATACTGGAGTGGGTTGCTATTTCCTATGCCAGGGGATGTTCTGGACTCAGGGATCAAACCCACGTCTCCTGTGTCTCCTGCATTGGCAGGCAGATTCTTTACCCCTGTGTCACCTCGGCAGCCATCAGTGCAAAGTAATGAATAAAAGAAAACTCCCTTTCTGCAAGGAGTTTGTGTGGATAACGTTGTTGCTGTTTTCAGTTGCTCAGTTGTGTCTGACTGTGAAATATTCTTAAAGAGATGTAGGTAATACCACAGAAATAAATAAAATGTATATCATGAGAAAACGTGGTAAGGAGTACAGGGGAAAATAAAGACAGAGAAGGGAAACTGGGTGTTGGAGAAGGGTGGTGATATTAAACCCTATCATCAGAGCAGACATCCCTAAGAAGGTGTCATCTGAAGGCCACAAAGGAACAAGCTATGTGGCTGTTTCCAAGTGGAAGGGCTAGGCAGTGTGCAACCATGTGGTGGGGTGAGCCTGCCCTGTTGGAGAAGCAGTGAAGAGCCGGGGTGGCTGGAGTAGAGTGAGATGGATGGGGGAGGAAGTTACAGTCAGAGTCATGAACGCCAGATCACAGATGCCCTCCAGGTGTGATGAGGGGCTTGGTTTCTATGGAGACTGCTGGAAGCCACTGGAGGATGGGCAGGATGGTGTCTTTTGATACGATGCCCTTTTCATGGGTTCACTCTATCTGCTGTGTTGAGAGTAAGTCTACAGCGGGCAAGAGGAGGAGCAGGCAAGCACACTAAGATATTTGGCAGACTACGTAGCAGTCCTGGCAAGAGCTGGCGGTGTCTGCATCAGGGTTATAATCAGGAAGGGGTGCCAGTTGGTTGGATGCTGGATGTACTTTAAAAGTAAAACCACTGAGACTTGCTATCAGATTTGATACAGCTTAAGAAAGAGAGGATGTCAAGGATGCCCCTAAGGTTTCCAGTCTAAGCCACAGGACTTAAGGGAAGACCAGGAGCTCACTTTGTACATGGACCAACAGACATGCAGGTGGAGACAGAGACGGGTGAGTTGTTCAGTCGTTAAGTCATGTCCTACTCTGTGACCTCATGGACTGAAGCCCACCAGGCTTCCCAGTCCATCACCATCTCCTGGGGTGTGCTCAGGCTCATGTTCATTGAGTTTGTGATGCCATCCAACCATCTGATCCTCTGTCATCCCCTTCTCCTCCTGCCCTCAATCTTTCCCAGCATCAGGGTCTTTTCCATTGAGTCAGCTCTTCACATCAGGTGGCTAAAGTATTAAAGTTTCAGCTTCAGCATCAATCCTTCCAATGAATATTCATTGGAATACTCATTGGAATATTCATTGGAATGTTCATTGGAAGGGTTGATTTCCTTTAGGATTGACTGGTTTGATCTCCTTGAAGTCCAAGGGATTCTCAAAAGTCTTCTCCAGCACCATAGGTCCAAACATCAATTCTTTGATGCCCAGCCTTCTTCATGGACAAGCTCTCACATCCTTACATGACTACTGGAAAGACAATAGCTTTGACTATACGGACTTTTGTCAGTGAAGTACTGTCTCTGTATTTTAATCCGTTGTGGCTGACAACAAACATGCCTTTTTGTATTTTAATTAATTTCCCTCTTCTTCTCTCTTCCGTTCACCTCACACGGTGTGGAGGCTGGGTGGGTGGTAGTTAAATTAACCATCTACTTCATAGACAGCTGAAGATCCAGACAGACTCACGCAGAAGTGGAGGCGAAGGAAACATCAAGCCGAGATTCAGAACATGGAACTTGGACGCATGAGTGATAGTTTAATTTGCTCTTTTTTGGTAAAGAGGTGGGAGTATTTTCAGTTGTACAGGAATACTGGATTGTTCAGCGACAGAATTTCAAGAAATACATATAAGGGAGGGAGCGTGGCTGTAGAAGATGCGTGGCAGTGGACAGCTATGAGTTTCTGACTATTCCATACCCCTGCTTCCTTCCAGGTGTACGGACCTCAGGTCTCCTGTGTAAGAAGGATCACAATAGCATGTGTATTCAGTTGCTAAGTCGGGCCTGGCTCTTTGCAATGCCATGGACGGTAGCCAGCCAGGCTCCTTCCTCCATGGGATTTTCTAGGCTAGAATATTGGAGGGGGTTGCCATTTCCTTCTCCAGGAGATCTTCCTGACCCAGGGATCAAACCCACATCTCTTGGCATCTCCTGTCTTGGCAGGCAGGTTCTTTACCACTGAGACACCTGGGATCATAATAGAGCCTGGGGCCATAAACCAGGCATGCAAGTTCCAGCTTTAGGGTCCTCATACCAGCCTCTCAACCTGCATCTGGGTAATGACTGTGACACTTTGTGAGACTCAGTCTGGAACCTATGGATGAGGGTCTATGTGTGGAGCGTTTGTCTGGCTTGCCCAGATCCTGCTGGATCTGACTTACCCTTCACTTCCCCAATGGGCACGACTCAGCCTTGAATCCAGTCAAGTTGACTAGTCTTAGTCATTTGTCCTCATTCCAATAAGGCTTTTCCATCCAATCGACATGGCACTTGTGGTAAAGAACCCAGCTGCCAATGCAGGAGACCAAAAAGACACGGGTTCGATTCCTGGTTTGAGAAGATCCCCAGGAGGAGGACATGGCAACCCACTCCAGTATTCTTGCCTGGAGAATCCCATGGACAGAGGAGCCTGGCAGGCTATGGTCCATAGAGTCGCAAAGAGTTGGACACGACTGAAGCAACTTAGCACATCCAATCAACATGGAGTTAATCCTTGACTACCATCCTTTATTGGAATTCATTCGTTTTCTTGGAAGAGTCCCAGAGGGTCCGGGTGAATGAAGATGTGGAGTCAAGAGAGTATGCCAGAAAAGAGTCAGGCTGGGCAGACCAATATCCTGATGCCTGAGAAATCCAGACCACCATGAAAACCAAGTTAAGTTTGAGGTGGTCATCAGAAGCCAAACAATGCAATCTGGGGAGAAGAAGTTAGGACATTACCAGGACAATGGGTTCTTTGAGGGGAGTGAGCATACATGCCAGGGGCAGAAGCAGGGAGATTGTTCCTGGCTGATCTTGTTGCTTTGTGTGTGTGCTAAGTCACTTCAGTCATGTCTGACTCTGTGCGACCCTATGAACTGTAGCCCAGCAGGTTCCTCTGTCCATGGGATTCTCCAGGCAAGAATACTGGAGTGGGTTGCCATGCCTTTCACCTTAAATCTCATGGATAACCTGGATCCACTGAAGAGACACAGTGACACCCATTGTTTCCATTTGAGAGGCTCTCCTGAGTCAATGTTTTGGACAGTCCTTAGATAGTAAGCATCGATTTTTACAATCCTCTGATAGTAAGTATCATGCTGCTGGAAGCTTCAGAAGCTGCCACTCCCTGCTCAGATATTTCATAACAGCACCATGACCACAATTAGCCATGGTTTTGCACACAGAGCTTTGCAAGCTTGGTACCCACTGCTAACAGACTAGTTTCTCCCTGTCCCTGTGATCTACTGGCTCCAGCTGGGTGCCACCTTCAACATCCCCTCCCTCACCCCCTTGGAAATGAACCATCGCTGTCAATTTCCTGTCCAGAGTGACTTTCAGAGACATGCCAGGGAGCTTTTATTGAAGTTGGGAAATTGGAAAGCATCTCAATTTCTCTTGCACCAAGATTTTATTATTTCCTTTGAAGTGAATTTTCAAATACACCAGACTCATCTCAGTTCAAATGGAAGTATGAAAATGCATGTAAAAATCAAAAAGAAGAGCTTTTTCTGGCTGTCTCCTGTTTTGTATCGTCCATGTCCTTGCCTGCCTGCCTTGCATTTGTTAACAGAAAGATCGTCTCTGTCCATGCACCAGCAGATGGCCAAACAGAGGACCAGATTCCTAGGGAAAAATTGCTCTGAGATTTTTAAAGTCTTATTTCTTTTTTCAATTTTAGCTATTCATCCTTCAGAGGCAGAGGTCACCCTAATAAAAGCCTTCTGAGTTTTATGAACATTTTTCTGTATATTCTACAATGAACATATATTACATGTGTGTGTGCTAAGTTGCTTCAGTCATGCTTAACTCCTTGCAACTCTATGGACAGTAGACTGCCAGGTTCCTCTGTCCTTGGGATTCTCCAGGAAAGAATAACGGAGTGGGCTGCCATGCCAACCCTCCTCCAGGGGATCTTCCTGACCCAGGGATCAAACCCACATATATCTTAGGTCTCCTGCATTGGCAGGTAGGTTCTTTACAAATAGCACTCACCTGGGATGCCCACACATATGACATTTATAATCAAATAAAACAAACTACTTTTATTTATTTTTGGCACACCAGGAGCATGTGGGACCTTAGTTCCCCAACCAGGGATTGAACCTGTGCCCCGTGTGTTGGGAGCACAGAGTCTCAATCACTGGACCATCAGGGAAGCCCCAAACAACAAGCCATTTTAATCACATACCATAGGTCTCAGCTATGGGGAACGGGATAATAAAAATAAAATTATCTTGGGCTTGGAAGTAACATTTAAAGTCTTCAAAAATCCTTCCCGGGACCTCCCCAGGGGTGCAGTGGTTAAGAACCCACTTGCCAATGCAGAGGACATGGGTTCAGTGCCCGCTCTGGGAAGATTCCGCATGCCCTGGGCAATGAAGCCTGGGGGCTACAACTACTGAGACCCCACCCTAGAGCCCGCGCTCTGCAACAAGAGAAGCCACAGCAGTGAGAAGCCCGTGCACCGCAACTGGAGAAGGCCTGAACAGTCACAAAGACCTAGTGCAGCCAAAAAAAAGAGAAGATTCCTTCACAGTAACAGTGATCCTTTTTAGGGAAACTCCAGGAGGCTTAGGGGTAAAGAATTTGCCTGCCAATGCAGGAGACACAGGAGACTCGAGTTCGATTCCTAAATTGGGAAAATCCCCTGGAGGAGGGCATGGTGACCCACTCCAGTATTCTTACCTGGAGAATCCCACGGACAGAGGATCGAGCCTGGCGGGCTATGGTTCATAGGGTCGCAAAGAGTCAGACACAAAGCCACTGAAGCGACTTAGCCTGCACAACCTAGAGAGCTGGCCAAATGTGAAGACACTCCACAAAGCCCTCTCCAACGCTGATGCTAGAGGAAGTGTGATGTTTTGGGAAAGGAGCACAGCTTCTGTTCCCTCTCCCGAAGGAAAGCTACAATGAACGTCACTGTGAAGTCCGTATTTTTGCACCGTCTCCACAGCAGGCATATTTTATCAAAAAGGAACTGACACTTGGCTGTCAGCTGGGTTCATATACAGGCTTGAAAGTGCCGATCTGCCAAGACGGGGCTGATTAGCCAGGCTCGTGGTGTCAGGAGAGTAGAGAGTATATTTCAGAGGAACAGGAATCAGTAAACACTACCATCTCGCTTCTTCTATCCCTGTGCACACACGGACCCACAGTTAAAACTGGCCATTATCTTGTAAGTAAAATGCTTTCACAGCAAATGCTTTATATTATTATCATATCAATCAGTTTCTCTGCCTCAACCTTGTGATAAATCTCGGCTTTTATTTCTTTTTTTTTTTTTTTCGGCTTTTATTTCTAATCAGTTCAGTTCAGTCGCTCAGTCATATCCAACTCTTTGCAACCCCGTGGACTGCAGCATGCCAGGCTTCTCTGTCCATCATTGACTCCTGCAGCTTGCTCAAACTCATGTCCATCAAGTCAGAGATGCCATCCAACCATCTCATCCCCTGTCATCCCTTTCTCCTCCTGCCTTCAATCTTTCCAGCATCAGAATCTTTTCCAATGAGTCAGCCCTTCCCATCAGGTAGGCCCCCTTTAATCTAATTCACTGTGGTTTGATTAAATAGAGTTAGTGAAAAGCCAGATGAAATGATATGATTGAAAGCATCCACTCAAACCTCACCAGTGCTAAATATTGTGTCAAGCACAAAGATCCTACCCGCTAGGCCAGCATGCTGTGCATTCTGTAATCTGAAAGTGACCAACATTTCCAACCACATCTTCTGTAACTTGTATTTTACATTTAAAGGCATCTGTTATTTTATTGGACCACACTTCTTATTTTCTTCTAGGAAATATGGTTAGTATTTCATTCCTCCCACTATTGCCTCCTCCAAATGTTCCTTCCCAAGTCCAAATATATGGTTATAGAAGTGACATTCTTACAAGTTCTGCATTTTTACAAATTTCCTCTTCTCTGCGCATGAAAGTTGGTACAACCTGAGCTGGGCACTTGCAGGGAATTTTAGAATTTGAACCAGAGTCTGACTTCCTCCTTGGTAACAGACATGGGGGATGCTAATAGGAGAGCCAGCACCCTGGTTCCCACCACAAGGAGAAAGACAGGGAAAGTGACAAACTGGGAGAATCAGAGATGGGGGTGGTGAGTGTAAGTGCTGGTGGTTTTTAAGCCACTTGTCCCCTTTGTCATTGCAACCACCTATACCTCTGCCCATGCCACAGTTTCGTGGACGTTTACTATTAAAAAAAAAAATTGGAGTATTGTTGATTTACAATATTGCATTTCTATTGTACAGCAAAGTGAATCAGTTATACATACATCAACTCTTTTTTAGACTCCTTTCCCATGTAGGTCATTGTACAGTACCGAGTAGACTTCCCTGTACCACACAGCACATCCTTATTAGAACCTGCCTGTCAACAAAGGAGATTTAAGAGAGGCAGGGTCGATCCCTGGGTTGGGAAGATCCCCTGGAGGAGGGCATGGCAACCCACTCTAGCGTTCTTGTCTGGAGAATCCCATAGACAGAGGAGTCTGGCAGGCTACAGTCCATGGGGTCACGAAGAGCTGAACACGACTGAAGTGACTTAGCATGGCATGGCATGGAGTGTATATGTGAATCTCAATCTCCAAATTTATCCCTCTCCCCCTTACCCTCTGGTAACCAAAAGTGTGTTTTCTACACTTGTGACTCTGTTTCTGTTTCATAGATAGATTCATTTGCACCCTTTAAAAAAATTCCATATATAAGTGATATCATATGATATGTCTTTCTCTGTCTGACTCACTCTACTCATTATGAAAATCTCTAGGTTCATCCACGTTGCTGCTAATGGCCCTATTTCATTCTGTTATATGGCTGAGTAATATTCCACTGGATATATGTACTGCATGTTCTTTAGTCATTTCTCTGTTGATTGACATTCCAGTTGCTTCTATGTCCTGGCTATTGTAAACAGTGCTGCAAAGAATACAGCGGTGCATGTGTCTTTTTGAATTATGTTCTCTTTGGCTGTGTGCATTACTATTCATTTCCTTTTTAACCTAAGCTATGCTAAGTTGAGTTTTCAGTCACTTGCAACCAAAGTAATTCCAATGAATTTACTCGGCGTGTGCTTTTCCACCCATTTGCCTGCTTTGTAATGGCAGCCCTTGTTTCCAGCTGAAGTGGTCGTGCTCTCTTCTGCTCCACGGCGTTCACTGTTACTTGATGACAGTGATGTTGTCTCATAATAAAGCTCTACTTGCACGTGTTGGATCTCGCCTCTTATCCTCCATTAATTGTAAAATATCCTAAGAGCAGAGATCGTGTGGTCAATGGTTTGCTCATCCTCGTAAGATCCAGCACTGGACTGTGATGGGAGAAGGAACACTCCTTTAACTTTTTCTTGAGCTGTGTTTCCATCTGATTCCTCCAAGCCATGGGAGCAGACTTTGGGAAGTAGCTAAGTTACCCAATCAAGCAAATTTCGTCTGACAGCACTGTGTTCTAAGCATGAGTTTCAGTTCCTAGAATAGGGACTTTCCCCACAGTAAAGCTGCTTGACATTATTGCTGTTCAGTCATTAAATCATGCCCGACTCTTTGCGACCCCATGGACTGCAGCATGCGAGGCTTCCCTGTCCTTCACCAGCTCCCAGAATTTGCTCAAACTCATGTCCACTGAAGTTGGTAATGACATCCAACCACCTCATCCTGTGTTGCCCCCTTCTCCTCCTGCCCTCAATATTTCCCAGCATCAGCATCTTTTCCAATGAGCTGGCTCTTGGCATCGGGTGGCCAAAATATTGGAGCTTCAGCTTCAGCATCATCAGTCCTCCCAGTGAATTTTCAGGGTTGATTTCCTTCAGGTGTACAGCCCCTCTTTTAAATTCTTGCTCCAAAAGGCGTGCCAGTCATTCATTTTTGCAAAGCAGCCTCACGCATGGGCACTCTCCCATCTTTCTGAGTCTCTGTGAGCTCATGGAATAATACTACTAGCAGGTCATCCAAATAGTACTCCTCACTGAATTTGGGGCCAGGATCAAAACTAACAAGAACCCACAGTCTGTGCAATTTGCTACCATAAGAATCATCAAAATCCCACAGCTGGAAAGATCCATAGTACAAACTAAACATATCCCATGCTTTTACTCAGGTTTTTCCTTACTCTGGGGATGGTGGCATCCATCCCAACCCTTCTTCCCTGACTACTCAAATATTTATTGTTTCTCAAGTTCCCTTCGGCATTCTCTCTGCCCCCACCACTGGAGGTATTTTTGCCCCCCTTCTGGCCCTCCTCAGCACCCTCCTTCTCCCTCTCATAGCGCTTGTTGATTGAGAGCATGCACCCCTCTTTGCATTACATTTGTACTGCCCAAATCTCTCTTCCTGACTAAGGTGTTGGCTAAAGCTTGTTCTTTTTGGGGCCCTATCTCCCAGCATGGAGCCTGGCATAGGTTAGGTGCTCAGTCAATATTTATTGTAGGCATCCTTCCCTGTAATTACATGATGACAACAGGAAATATTTATCTTCTGGAAGCTAGGTAAAACTGAACCTGATTAAGCAAGGCCGACAGGAGTCTGGGCAACTCCTGTGGCATTCCAACGGAGGAAAAATTCATAACTTATCTCAGCAAACACTTATAACACCGGTGGAGTTTGTTCAGTGGTGATAAATGTATTTGTATTGTCACTTCATCTTCATTGGCTCTTTGTTCCTCTTTACTGGATTGCAAAATTCTGGAGCAGATAGAGGCTATTTCCTTTCTTTACATCTTCACTGTGTCTAATGTAAGATAATGAACAGGGTGGACAGGTCTTAAGTGATTGATTCATTGACTGACTCGGTCAATAAACGTTTTCTCAGCTTTCACTGACTGCCAAAGATGTGAACCAGGGCCTTTCGGTCCAGTTCCAGAGACTGTGTTTTATCACGGCTTCTTGTTTATGAATTTGAATCAACATGAAAACATTAATCAGGTCAATATGGGAACAAAGCAAAGGGTGATGAATTCTGCCCTATGAAATGCCTTCCAGCAGTAGGGTTTTTTTTTTTTTTAATATATAGACCATTTTTAAAGTTTTTATTGAATTTGTTACAATATTGCTTCTGTTTCATGGTTTCTTTTTTGGGTTTTTTGTTTTTGTTTTTGTTTTTTTTTTTGGTTTTCTGGCCCTGAGGCATGTAAGATCTTAGCTCAACAACCAAGGATTGAACCCACACCTCCTGTATTGGAATGCAAAGTCTTAACCACTGGATTGTCAGGGAAATCTCAGGAAGGGATATCTAAGCTTCATTTTGCAAGTACATTGGCCACTCAGAGGAGAAAAGACTTTAGGTGGATGGTCCTCTGTGGAAATGTTACAATGTCCAGGCTAAATACCCAAAGCATGGCAAAACCAACCCAAAACATGCCTTACATGCTCCAGAATGGGTCTCAACTCTGAATATAGCATGACAAAGTAGAGACAGCCAGCTACAAAGCATGGGATGTTGGGTTCTGGGCCAGCAGTGCAACTGCAAGAAAGTCTTACCCCCTCTCTGAGCCCGAGTTTCCTCATCTGTAAAATGAGTATGACAACCCTAACCAAATGAAAACTCAACTATGAAACTCCGCCATAGTCTATAAAAGAGGTCCAGTTTTTGCTCTGGTGCAAATATTTCACTGGGCTTCCCAGGTGGTTCAGCCGTGAAGAATCTGCCTGCCAATGCAGGAGACATGGGTTCGACCCCTGGGTTGGGAAGATCCCCTGGAGAAGCAAATGGCAACCCACTCCAGTGTTCTTGCCTCAGAAATCCCATGGAAAGAGGAGCCTGGCAGGCTACAGTTCACGGGGTCAAAAAAGAGTCGGACACAACTTAGCAACTAAACAACAAGTACTCCACTGGCATTTAACATTCCTCACAACCCACTGCTGTAGTCTCCCTTTCTTCCTCTCCTTCAAAGAGCTCATTGCTTTCATGATGAAAGATAAACGGCAGCCCCACCGCTCACCCAAGGAGCAGTGGACAGAGCAATGGTGTGGAAGAAGCAGTTAAAATATAAAATAATAGCAAGGGGCTGAAATGGCCCCTGACTGCCCATTGCTGCTCTAGTTTTTATAGTCCATTAAAACCTACAATCACTGTAATGTTTATGCATTATTGGGGAGATAAATTGCATCATTTTCATTTTGCAATTTAAATGTAATTATGATCTTACTAATGACTTAAACCTGAATTTGCTAGACTATCAGTTTTTCTAACCCTTGCCAAAATTATAGGTAATTACTTAAGGCTTACAATAATTATAAGTCCATCTCTTAAATAATTAATGTGCACTTTCGTGGTACAAAACAGCTAGTAATCAAACGACCTCCGCTTACACTGCAAACCCATGCAATTAGGCCTATTGTGTAGGTCTGTGGAAATATACCCATTTGCAAGAGTCCCTTCAGCTGGCAAGCTAAAACAGAGCTGCCGTGGATTTTAGCATCAAGTAAGGGAGAAATCCCTGGCTGCCACAAGATGAGAAAAAGGAAGTGATCTGTGAAGCCGTAGGAAGTTCAATATTAATCGACACAGTACTACTGAAACTTGTGGGTTTTGGGCTGAGGAAGGGGAGAAAAGTGAGGGACCCCGTCAGGGCTGGACTTGGAGAAATAGGGAATGATCTATTAATGATTTTCACAAAGAAACTAAGTGTGGGGGTTTGGGGGGCTATCATCTGCATTTTGTTCCCTTTCTTCTTCTTTAGGGAGCTTGTTAATTCCATCACACAACATAGGATAATCTGCTGAGTTACAAAGATCCCACAGGGATTAATAAGGTGATATTTTTTGCCCTTGAGGAATCAGCCCTCTACTGTGTATTACAAGACAGGCAAATAGAAAATTAGAACATACTCTGATAAGTGTTACAATTTTCCACAGAGTACTAGTAGATAGACAGGAATACTAGTAGACAGACTAGATAGCATACTAGTACTAGTAGAGAGACTAATAGATAAACCTGGCATGCTGCAGTCCACGGGGTCACACAGTTGGCCATGACTGAGCGACTGAACAACAGCTGGTAGATACGGGAACGCTGAGCCACGAATGGTGTTTCTCACTACAGTAAGTCCCCTGCATACGAGAGAGTTCCATCCCAAGTGCAAGTTCGTAAGGCCAAAATGTGTTTGTAAGTCCATCAAAGTTAGCCTAGGTACCCAACTAACCCAGTAGGCTATATTGTACTGTATGGTAATAAGTTTATAATACTTTTCACACCTATGGAATGCAACGTGACACGGGAGACCCTGTTCTTCTGAAGAAAAAAAAAAAATCACTTATACTCAAGTAGTGAAGAGATTGAATTCCAACCTAAGTCTTCCCCTCAAGGCTATGTCCTCCTAGGAAAGTCTTTTTCTCTCTCTGGCTTCACTTTTTCTAAATTAGGAATTAAAGGCTCCAGTCCTGGCGTATTTTGATTCTAAGATCTGGCTCTGCACACCAGGACCTCCAATCAATGGTGAGAGATTCATGTTTCTTGACTATGATTAGCAGCTTAGTAAAAACCACACACCTTTTGCACCAAGGAGATGTTATACCTCCCCATCCTGCCATGGGAGGGATGCTGGCATGGAGGATGGCCCGAAGTCTGCCGTGTCTGAAGAAGCCACCCAACAGCATCTCAGTTGCGGAGCCCACCCGCCCAGCCCCCCTCCTCAAAGCAACTCTGGCGGCATCTTCTGCACAAACAGCAGCCCCAGTGCCTGCTGTGCTTCAACGCTTGATAGATTCCACCTCCGTGGACAATAGGGCTTCACATGGGCCCCAGTGAAGTTTACAAATCCGAGGGAAGAACCCTGGTCCATGATGTCAGCTTCACACTACATCGCCCTCCAGCAAAGGGCCTGGCTCAAAGGAGAGCACAGACTCTGTTGCCAGCTATGGCAGAAGACTGTCCCCGAGGCAAGCCAGATTTCTCATTACTTAGCAAGTCACTCCACAGTGGGACTCGAGCCCCCTTGAATCCACAGTGTGATGGCATAGCAAGACCCGTTGAGCACCTCCCTGTTTACTTGGGTGAAAAACACATCCCTGGCAGCTCCAGTCCCACCCAAACTCACATCAAAGACTTGGAAACCCCTAGCTTGGCATACTCCATCCTTTAGCCAGTGGGACAAGGGCTGAGAGCAGGTGGAGTCTGGCGGCAGACGGGGGACCCCCAGCTGCAAGAGGGCTTTCCTGTGATCGCTGTAGTTTTTTTTTTTTTTTTCTTTTTTGCTGTACCAGGTTGTCTTTGCTGCCCGGGCTTTTCACTGGTTGTCGCAAGTGGGGGCCACTCTCCAGTTGCAGGGCACGGGCTTCTCACTATGGTGGCTTCTCTTGTTGCTCTTGAGGACTGAGGTCTCAGTAGTTGCAAGTCCTAGGCTCTGGAGCACAAGCTCGGTAGTTGCAGCACATGGGACTTAGTTGCTCCATGGTGTGTGGGATCTTCCCGGATCAGGGATCGAACCTGTGTCTCCTGCATTGGCAGGCAGATGCTTTACCACTGAGCCACCAGGGAAGTCTACGATCACTACACACTTACACCCTAATTTCCTCCCTGGATGACGATTCTGGTTTCTCACGACCAGAGTGTCACTCAACTGTGGGCAAAGCTACAGACCTTTAGATGATAGAGAGAAAGTATGACAAAGTACAGCAGGATTCGGAATCAAATGGATTTGGTTCCATTCCAGCGACAATACTCTTAGCTCTAAGGTCTTGGGCAAGTTATGAAGGTATTTCTTGGTCTCAGTTTCTCAGTATGAGAGATGGGGATGATAATTTTCTAGGGAAGTTGTTATAAACAGCAGTAATGGTTCTTAAAATGTTCACAGAATCGGTCTTAATGCATGCGAAGTGTAAAAAAAATCATCATGTCTAAATCTAGACATTTCAGGAACTGTTTTCAGGTCATCAAACAGGGATTTCATGCCCCCTTCTTGGAACCTCTGAGGGTTTTACCATTGCCTTCCAAGTACTGTTCTTCTGTAACCAACACTTTGGTTGATTTGGTCTGGTTGCATCTCAGCTCCACATTCACCTTCAGACACTATCTTGGACTCTTCTGATCCCACTTTGGAACCTACAGGCCACATATTCTCACCTACCCAGGCTTGGGTCCCAGAGCCTTGGCTATGGAGAATCTGGGTGAGGCCTGACTCCATCAAGGTCACTATAGTGAAGCAAAGAAACAGCCTAGCAGAAATTAGCATGGGGCAGTGGGCTGGGATGTGAAACAATGGTTACACTGACTTGCATTTGGAAGCCAAGCCATTGAGTCCCATTTCTGAGTGACCAACAAGTTGGTATGTTTTTTGAAGATCAAACATAGCAACTTCCAGCCAACTTTGCATTCTCACCCTAACGAGTTGAATCGGGGGGGTGGGGGGGGGGATAAAAGATCAATTATGAAATCCCTTGTCCCTGCTCCCTGATGTACAGCAGACCCTGTGCATAGAGGTTCAGGTAGGGAGTCATCAACACCGGCTGGGTGTCCATCACAGAGCCATGCGTTTCCCAGGGCATTCACTTTAGTAGGGAAGAAAGTCACTTTTTTTCAGAGGTGGGTATTCAGGGTAGTGTTCAGTTCAGTTCAGTTCAGTCACTCAGTCGTGTCTGACTCTTTTCAACCCCTTGAATTGCAGCATGCCAGGCCTCCCTGTCCATCATCAACTCCCAGAGTTCACTCAAACTCACATCCATCTAGTCGATGATGCCATCCAGCTATCTCATCCTCTGTCGTCCCCTTCTCCTCCTGCCCCCAATCCCTCCCAGCATCAGTCTTTTCCAATGAGTCAACTCTTCGCATGAGGTGGCCAAAGTATGGAGTTTCAGCTTTAGCATCATTCCTTCCAAAGATATCCCAGGGCTGATCTCCTTTAGAATGGACTGGTTGGATCTCCTTGCTCTCCAAGGGACTCTCAAGATTCTTCTCCAACACCACAGTTCAAAAGCATCAGTTCTTACAGTGCTCAGCTTTCTTCACAGTCCAACTCTCACATCCATACATGACTACTGGAAAAACCATAGCCTTGACTAGACAGACCTTTGTTGGCAAAGTAATGTCTCTGCTTTTCAATATACTATCTAGGTTGGTCATAAATTTTCTTCCAAGGAGTAAGAGTATTTTAATTTCCTGGCTGCAGTCACCATCTGCAGTGATTTTGGAGCCCAAAAAAAGAAAGTCTGACAGCGTTCCCCCATCTATTTCCCATGAAGTGATGGGACCGGATGCCATGATCTTCGTTTTCTGAATGTTGAGCTTTAGGCCAACTTTTTCACTCTCCTCTTTCACTTTCATCAAGAGGCTTTTTAGCTCCTCTTCACTTTCTGCCATAAGGGTGGTGTCATCTGCATATCTGAGGTTATTGATATTTCTCCCGGCAATCTTAATTCCAGCTTGTGCTTCTTCTAGTCCAGCGTTTCTCATGATGTACTCTGCATAGAAGTTAAATAAGCAGGGTGACAATATACAGCCTTGACATATTCCTTTTTTCTATTTGGAACCAGGCTGTTGTTCCATGTCCAGTTCTAACTGTTGCTTCCTGACCTGCATACAGGTTTCTCAAGAGGCAGGTTAGGTGGTCTGGTATTCCCATCTCTTTCAGAATTTTCCACAGTTTATTGTGATCCACACAGTCAAAGGCTTTGGCATAGTCCATAAAGCAGAAATAGATATTTTTCTGGAACTCGCTTGCTTTTTCGATGATCCAGCAGATGTTGGCAATTTGATCTCTGGTTCCTCTGCCTTTTCTAAAACCAGCTTGAACATCTGGAAGTTCACAGTTCATGTATTGCTGAAGCCTGGCTTGGAGAATTTTGAGCATTACTTCACTAGCATTAGAGGAAAAGAAAAAGCAGTATGGCCCGCTGTTGGGGACACAGGACAAGAGCTGTGGCTCAAGACCTGCAGATCCCGACTTCATCCAGAGAAGGGTATCGCTTTCGATTGCCCTTAATTCAACATAACTCTATTCCATTTCAGAACTGTGACATTTAAAATTTTAAACCAATGTAAAACATTTTTTTGTCATAAAATATCAATCTTTATAAGAAATAGAAATGTCCCCCCACCATCAACCCCTCCTAAAGAACTCTGTAACTATCCCTTTAATTAGATGCTCTTTAATAAATATATCTTGTTCTCAAATCCCCACGCACTTGGTACAGTAGTTCATTAGCAAAGGAAGAAGCAATTTAGATTTCCTCTGATAATAGCATCTGTCGCTAATCAAATTAAGGCAGGATGTGCCAGTGTATCTAAAGCCGGACATGCTAGCGTGGGGCGAGGTGGGGGGAAGCTCAGGGCAGTAAATATCATCTTTAAAATGACAGTCTCAGAGAAGGAGAATAGTGTATGGTATCCCTTATACATCAAAGCTGAAAAGAAATGATACAAATGAGTGTGTTGCGTTACTCAGTCGTGTCCCACTCTGCGACCCCACGGACTGTAGCTTGCCAAGCTCCTGTGTCCTCTGGAATTCTTCAGGCAAGAATACTAGAGTGGGTTGCCATTTCCTTCTCCAGGGGATCTTCCTGACCCAGGGATCAAACCTGTGTCTCTTAAGTCTCCCACATCGGCAGGCAGGTTCTTTATCATCTGAGCCACCACGGAAGCCCAAATAGTGATCCAAATGAAGCTACTTCCAGAACAGAAAGAGACTCAGAGACTTAGAGAAAAAGTTACGGTTGTCGGGGGTACGGATGGGGAAGGGATAGTCAGGGAGTTAGGGATACACAGGTACACACTGCTGTATTTAAAATGCGTAACCAACAAGGACTGACTCTATAGCACATGGAACTCTGCTCAGTGTTATGCGCCAGCCTGTATGGGAGGAGAGTTTGGGGGAGAATGGATACATGTATACATATGTTCACCTGAAACTGTCACAACACTGTTAATCGGCTATACTCCGATAAAACAGTTAAAAAAAAAAAAAAGGCAAAAAAAAAAGAATCTATGAAGCAGAATGCTAAACAAACCTTGCAAAATATACAACATTCAGAAACAAGCAAAACACAGAAAAAAATAAAATTACATTCTCATCTCCTCAGTGAATGTGGCTGTCCTGATATCATGTCTCTCGCCTTGTTTTCCCTGTGAAGATATTCTTACTGACTGGAACATCCAGGTGGATGCAGGGTTTATCACATCTTGTCACTAGACCTGAAAGCAATAGTGAGTCATGACCAACGGACTCTCTGAAATCCATGCATTCATTCACTTATACAATTCATACTGCTGGAGCTCCTGCTCTATTACCTTGTGGCAGGCCTTGGGGAGGCAGAAAAAAAAAGACAGAGAAGTCCTTCTGAATTCTGTGTCCCTCAGTGTGAAGACAGGTGGGACCACAGACATGCCCACCTCTGAATCCACCACAGCCAGCCCACCACGCATACTCAACACTCACTCACTGCCTCATTCATTCATTCACTCCGTAGGTGCTGTGAACCAGGATCTTTGTGGTCACTGGAGGTTCAGCTATGAACGAACCAAGGTCCCTGGCCTCGGGGAGCTTACATTCAAGGGGATGGGGGAGACCAGCTACACACTGTAAGAGAGACAGTAAAGCAGGGTGGTGAGACAGAAAGAGGGAGGGGCATGTGTTGCGCTGCTCTCTTCAGCAGTGGTCCCTAATCTTTTGGCACCAGGGACCAGATTCATGGAAGAAAATTTTTCCATGGACGGGGGTGGGGGATGGTTTGGGGATGACTCAAACACATTACATTTCTTGTGCATTTTATTTCTATTTTTATTATATCAGCTCCATCTCGGATCCTCAGGCCTTAGATCCTGGAGGTTGGGGTCCCCTGCCTTAGGGGGATCAGGAAAGGCCTGAGAAAGTCACCTTTGAGCAGAAGTCATGATCAGGTGAAGGAACGAGACACAAGATCTGAGAGCCATGCAGAGATCTGCAGAAAGACTCTAAAACCTCAAGGAAAGAGGCAGTGCCAGGGTGGTCTGGCTTTAGAGACTGTGTTTTCAACGCCTCCTAGCCCCCTCCAGCCCATCCCTGCATGGTCCTTCCCTTGTCATTGGTGTGTATGAACTTTGAGGGCATTACACGAAGTGAAATGAGTCCGACAGAAAAAGGCAAATACCATATGATCTCATTTATATGTAGAATCTAAAAGAAAAAAAAATCTCATAGAATGAGAATACGTGATGAGTGGTGACTGATTGGTGGTTGCCAGACCTGAGAGCAGGCTGGGGGTGGGGAGGGTGGTGCAAAATGGGTGAAGGAGTCAAAAGATACCAACTTCCAACTATAAAATACATCAATGATGGGGATATGATGTACAGCATGGTAACTATACTTAACAATACTGTATTTTATATTTGAAAGTTTCTAAGAGTGAATTTTCAAAGTCCGTATCACAAGAAAGAAAAAGTGTCTAACCATGTATGGTGACAGGTGTTAACGAGATGATCATGCTGGTTACTACACAATGTTTACAAATCAAATCATCAGTTGTACACCTCAACCTGATACCATGGTATTAATAGCTGTCAATTACACCTCCGTGAAAAATGTAAGTGACATCAACTGATGACACGGCAGTGTTATTCCCATGAACCACCGGCAGCTTCCAGGAAAGCAAAACCGTTGGCTTCTGGGGGTGGGTGGGTCTGTGGTTTGCAAAGCTGAAGCTCAGAGAACCCAGGAGCCGTGCTGAGGTTGGAAGAGAACCAGGAGAGCACGGTGACCTAGAACCACTGTGAAGACAGTCACTGCAGACAGAAGAGATGAGCCACTGTGCCCTTTGCTATTGAATCTTGAGTCAAATGAGCAAAGGGAAGTGACCATCGGATCTGGAGGAAGGGAGATGGTTGCTGACTTTGGCAAGAGTGTTTCCATGGGTGGTAAGGACAAGCACTTGGTCACTGTAAGTGGATGAGACACCAGGACACTATGGAAGAGAACCTGGGCTCTGAAAGGGAGCTGCGACCTGGGCTGGCAGCTGAAGGAGAAGGCAGGTCCAGGGAGAGCATTTTTAAAAGGATGTGAGCTTTCGCAAGACAAATGAGTCCCCTACTTATGAACCTTCAAGTTGGGAACTTTCAAAGATGTGAATGTGTGTTTGCACGTCCAGTCACGCCTCTGGCATACACTGTCACCTGTGTGCATCCTCTAAAGTGGTTGCGCTTTTGTGTACTTTACAGAACTGGTTTTTTGTTTGTTCTTCATGTATTATTTGTGTGAAAATATTGTAAACCTATTACAATACAGTATTATAGAGCTGATTGCATTATTGATAGTTGGGTACCTAGACTAATCTTATTGCACTTAGGAACAAAACTGGACTTAAGAACCTACTCTTGGGACTTCCCTGGTGACCCAGTGGTTAAGGATCTGCCTGCCAATGCAAGGGACAAGGGTTCCAACCATGTGGGGCCCAGGAAGATCCCACATGCCTCAGAGCAAATAAGCCTGTGCGCCACATCTACTGAGCCTGTGCCCTAAAGTCTGTGCTCTGCAGTGAGAAGCCACAGAAATGAGAAGCCGGCAAACCGCAACCAGACAGTAGCCCCCTGCTCGCCTCAACTGGAGAGAGCCCTCTCGCAACAGTGAAGACCCAACACAGCCCAAGATAAATCAATGAAAAAAAAAAAAAAACCACACGCTCTCTGAATGGAACTACCTTCATAAGCTAATGGTAACGGCTCTGGAAAGAGGGAGAAAACTGTCATTGAAGAGAACATGAAAGCTGCAGGGGGGGGGGGGGGCTGTGTGTGCTGCGTTCCACTGGTGACATAAATCTTAGATGGGTGCCAGACATTGTCATCCATCCTGTAAGGTGGGAAAGCAGAAAATACATGCAAGATGCAACCGGCCAAGTAGATAACAAGGCGGCAAATTCGGGACATTTTCCCATGGCTTTTAATTTCTCAGTAAACCATGATGTCAGACCAGCTTGAGGAGGAGGGGGTGAGAGGTTGGCAGGTGTGGGAGAATCCACTCTGGAGTTGTAGGGGACACCCGGGTGATGCTGAAGCTTCCACTTGAGAACGGCAAGCGTGAATCGAAAGGGAGAGCTGACAGCCCTGTAGAGTGATCTTCTGTGGCCGTGTTCAGTGCTCGGCGTAGGGGAGAGGCTGACATTTGAGTTGGAGGCAGTTAGGATGGTGGGAGGGTGGAGCGGGGTATGAGGATGTATGTGGGCAAAGGAGGGGCTATCAGGATGCGGTGTGGACTCCAAGCTGGACCAGGAAGGGAGTGAACATACAAGAGGAAGAACGGAAAAGTGGCGGCATCAATGGACTGGAGGACCCGATGGCATCAAAATAAGGGTATGAGAGGAAGTGAGCGGGACACATGGTGACGGTCGCCTTGGTGACGGTTGCCCTCTGCGGGTGGACATCTTCTTGCATCTTAGGGATGACACCGAGGTTAGTCATTATCTTGCTCATGTACTAGGGCTCGTGATGGATAAGGGCTAGGACCAGGACAGAGTCCTAGGAAGTGACTGGCTAATGCAGGAAGCCCTAATGAGTCAACTTCAGTTGACCTCCTCTAAGAATGTGGGATAGAAATCAAACTAAGCTGAACCAGGAATAATGAATGCAAATCTGAGGGCAAGAACCTGGTACCGGATGGGGATTGAAAGTGGATCCAGAGCAGGGCATGTAGGGCTAGAAGTGAGCAGGAATCAGAGGGTAGAGGGGTATGTAGTGTGGACATGTCCATGTGTAGACACGTCAGTGCACAAAGGCTCAGGTGGTCTTCTGAATTCCCCAGGGTACCCACTGGTTCCACGCTTAGGTGTCTCTGCCCTTGAATCTCAAAGGCACACAGTGTGTCTTTTGAGAGCAGTAAGGTGCCACTGGCAGCAGCACAGTCCCATGGGTGGTGAACAGCCTGGTGCAAAGTAGAGGATAGACGGGCAGTGCAGGTCAGTGACCGCTGGGCAGAGCCACGCTGGCCTGTGGCCATTCCTGAGGGCTCCAGAGAGAAACGGACCGCATGCTCCACTCCTCCCAACACAGTATTTACAGGGCAATGAGGCAGTCAAGGTGCTGACGTGAAGTGAGGGCAATTAGGAACGCCGCGTTCTAGACCCAGCTCTGCCACAGAATAATAAACAAATTCAAGAATAATTTGACTTTGGGAGATCCAGTAACGGCCAAAGAATGTGGGGAGACGTTATGATCTGGAACAACATGCTTCCAATATTAGCGTGCCTAAGAATTACCCGACAAGCTTGCTTCCTGTTCTGCTTTTTGCCACGCCCCGCAGCATGTGAGATCTCAGTTCCCCAACCAGGGGTCAAACCCACACCCACTGCAGTAGGGGCATAGAGTCTTAGCCACTGGACCCCCAGGGAAGTCCCCAGAAAGCTTGTTAAGGTCCAGGCCCCTGGTCTGGTGACTCTGATATCATGTATCAGGAACAGGGTCCATGTGTTTCATTTCTAACCAGCTCCCGGGGAATGCAGATGTTACTAAACCCTGGACCACACTTTGAATAGCACCAGCAGAGGAGGAATGAGTGGGGGGTGGGGAAAAGAGAGAAATCAGGAACATGGGTGGTCAAAGGATACAAAAAGGAGAGAGGCAGGCTGAAGATAATTGCCAGGGGCTTCACAATTTGTGAAGCTATCCTTCATGCGATGTTAGTCAAGCCCATCAGAACTCAAGATAAGACTGGATTGTGGAAGCCTGCCGCACCACAGTGATTAGTTTGGACTGCTTCCTATGGGCAATAACTTCTGAGAGTGGAGGTGATGACCGACTGAGAATAATGTCATAGGAATGTTATTTCGGCAGCAAATGGCAGTAAAGACTGGAGTCATCACGAGGGAGATGAGAAGGAAGGTTATTAGTCACTAAGAAGTGGGAGGATTGTAATAAGACATGGAACAGAGAGAAACTTACTTTCAAACAGGGAAGTAAGTTCGAAGCTGGGGAAAGATTTTTTAAAAAAAGATCAATAGGGCTGAATGACAAATTAACTGCAAGGAAACAACTGATGGAAGAGCTTATGATGGCTGAGGATTTTTGACCTTCTGATCTTTTATCTTTGGTACCATTTTAGAGGAAAGTCACCAGGAATATACCTTCCTTTATTAAGATATGGAATCAGAGACAAGCATTAAGAAGTGAACTTGCAAAGAACATCTGGTTTATCAAATAAGAAACCCAGTTATTCGAAGTAAAATGCCACAAAATTCCTGGTTTTACAGTTAGCCCATTCATGGTGGAAAAGGTTCTTTGAACACAGGTGTCATATGCACAAACATCATATCACGGACTTCCCTGGCAGTTCAGTGGTTAAGATTCTGAGCTCCTGGGGACCCAGGTTCAATCCCTGGTCAGGGAACTAGATCCCACATACCATGAGGTATAGCCAAACCCACCCCCCAAAGCAAAATCACATCATACCAGAGCCTCAGGCATGTGAAATGTGAAAGTCAGAGGCAAGCCTTTTTCTTTGTGACCCTGGAAGGATGGGTGGATGGGTGCAAGGATGACCACATTAGATTTGCTTCTCTTGGGCTCTTTGCCTTTATTTTCTGATGCTGGGAACTGGTGTGCATGACGATAACTCCTGCTCGTGCTGGAAGTGTCTGCTTAGTTGGTTCCTCTCCTATTCTTGTTCTGAATAAAGAGATGGTGAAGCAGAGTGGGAAGAGCTCGGAGCAGGGGTCAGGAGACTGCGCACGGGGCCACGGCAAGTCATTAACTGTGTGCCTCAGGCCCCTCTTGATGAGGAAGTTAGCTCCACAGGTTCCCAGGTAGCTTCTAGGTGTTGTTGTTCAGTTGCTAAATCATGTCTGACTCTGTGTGACCCTATGGACTGCTGCCCTCAGGCTCCTCTGTCCTCCCCTATCTCCCAGGGTTTGCTCAAGCTCAGATCCATTGAGTCAGTGTTGCTATCTAACCATCTCATCGTCTTCTCTTTTTGCTCCCAATCTTTCCCAGCATCAGCAGCTTTTCCAGTGAGTCAGCTCCTCCCATCAGGTGGTCCATTGGAGCTTCAGCTTCAGCATCAGTCCTTCCAGTGCGTATTCAGCGTTGATTTCCTTGAAGACTGATTGGTTTGATATCCCTGCAGTCCAAGGGATTCTCAACAGTCTTCTCCAGCACCACGATTCAAAAACATTAATTCTTTGGCGCTCAGCCTTCCCTACGGTCCAACTCTCACAGCCCTGCATAACTACTGTTGTAGCTTCCAGAGCTGACAACAAACAGAAGTAGGATACTGGCTCCATTCCTGATATGTTAGTAGACACTTTCTTTCAAATGCATCCTTTGTCTCCAGAGCACATCAACCCCATTATGAACTGTATACGCCACAGGACTACAGGGGAATGTCAACACCTTGCCAACATCCTGCCTTTCCCACCCCACCATCCCATTCTTCCCCTCCACACCTCTCTTATTTTCTTCTCTTCTCTTCCCTTCATTTCTCTTCATTCCTGTGCCCGTCTCTTTTGCCCTTCCCTCCAGCATAGACACACACTTAGGCTCTCTCTCGTTCTCCCCTTCTGTGCAGGAATAATGGAAATTACCCAAGTGTGTGCCCTCCTCCCCACATTTTCCGTATCAAAAGTTTTCCTTGCAAGCAGACTTCCCTGGTGGTCCAGTGGTTAGACTTCACCTTCCAACGCAGGAGGTGGGAGTTCGATTCCTGGCCGGGGGGCTCAGATCCCACATGCCCCATGGTCAAAAAACCAAAACATGAAACAGAAGCAATATTGTAACAAGTTAAAGACTTTAAAATGGTATACATAAAAAAAAACACAAATCTTCTCATTTTTTTAAAATTAAAATTTTCCTTCCTAAATCTGCTACCAGTAGGTGGAATGTTAACATCCAAGATCTGCTGTTTCACACAGAGAGACTCTCTACAGAAACCTTTTATGGAAATGTGAATCGTCCCCCAAAGGGCAGTGGTATATTCGTGTTTGCTGATTCATCAGATGTCCACCTGGAGAAGGAAATGGCAACCCACTCCAGTATTCTTGCCTGGAGAATCCCAGGGACAGAGGAGCCTGGTGGGCTGCCATCTGTGGGGTTGCACAGAGTCGGACACTACTGACATGACTTAGCAGCAGCAGCAGCAGCAGCAACAGATGTCCACCAGGCATCTCACTGAGCACCAAAGCACAGGAAGAAGCATTGCTGAAATAAGCAGGACTCAGAGGGGCAAAGGCAACTGGACCCTGGCCAGTCTTGGCTGCAAAGAGATCCTGCCCTCTCTTCAGCAGAGAGAAGACAAGCACTGAGCCCAACTCTATGTTACTGTGTAGCCCAAAGCCACCATCTTCTGAGTTCTTAGAGCCAATTATAACATCAGACATGGGGAAAGGTTCTCATCAAACTCGAGAATGATGACTTTCGGAGTACCAGGCAGAGGGGAACAGAAGCTAGAAGAGACTAACGGAAGCAGCGTTGCCCACGGCCAGCCAAGGACGAGAGCAAGTTACTCACGATTAGACAGTAAATTGAGACAGTGCAGGCTTCTGCCTGGGATTCCAACTTAATTATTAGTAATATCCCCTTCACTTTGGAAAGTGTCACAGCACAGATCAAAAATAATATGCTCCTCATTCATACTGAATGTTTCCCAAGGACTCAGACTAACTGGCTCCCTCCTGTCTTTACCACACAGTCTTTCAGTCTTTAATTATTTTTTTTTTCAATCTTAGCTGAAGCCAGTCAAGTCCAGCCCACTTCATCTGACTAAAATACACACATGCAAAGCAGTTAGGCAGTTGTGTGGAGCTGGAGCAGCCATTATTCCAAGTCAAGACTCCCAAGTGTACTCTTGGATCCAAAGCCTCAGACTTAGAGAGTTGACCTTGACCTTCGGCTGTTGGCCTGGGGGTGGCACCTGTCCTAAAATGTTGAAGACAAAGCTTTGTGCTTTGAGACCCATAGGAATGAAATCAGCTTAGGATGCGTGTGTGTGTGCGTGCTCTGTCGCGTTCAGTTCTTTATGACCCCATGGGCTGTAATCCCATCAGGCTCCTCCATCCATGGGATTCTCCAGGCAAGAATACTGCAGTGGCTATTTCCTCCTCCAGGGGATCTTCCCCACCCAGGGATCAAACCCATGTCTCTTGCATTGGCAGGCAGGTTGTTTACAACTGCGCCACCTGGGAGCCCCCAGTTTAGGACAGAAATGCTTAAAACCGGAAGTAACAGAATGGTTTCCATGTTAGGTATTGCTGCAGAAAAGTTTGATGAATGTTTGGGGATTTCTTAACCCAGGCCCTCGTGGCCAATCGGCAGTGATGACTGTCATTCTTAAGGTTGCAAGTGGGAGGCACGGACTCCCTCCCCTGCAGTAACAGCTGTGATATTCAGTCTCGTCATTGGTCAATGAACAGGCTTTCTACCTCCTTCTCACTCGGAAGAATTCTTGTCCCCAATAGGACGATAACTTCCTCATCCTGGCTCTGCAAGAACTCCTTTTTATGAGATCCTGGAGGCTCAGAGCAGCTATCTACCATCCAAAACAGCCTCCGTGTTCATCTTCAGTGAAGGATCTCCAGCTCTTTTGCAAACAAGCATTATTACAACCATTTTATAAAACCTAGACAGAGAGAGCTCCCTGGTGCCTCTTAGGAGTGGTCCAGGGTGGCAGGCTTCTTAGCAGGCCACACGTGAGAACCTCTCCTTCCCTCCCCCCACACCCCTTCTCATGGAAGGAGCCAGGAGGACAAGAAACCCACAGTCTGCAAGTCACAAGCCAAAGGAAGGATAGAGAGACAATAGCCACAAAGGCTAGGGTGCTAGACTAAGTAAAACTGAAAGTGTTAGTTGCTCAGTCTTGTCTGATTCTTTGTGACCCCAGGGACTATAGCCTGCCAGGCTCCTCTATCCGTGGGATTCTCCAGGCAAGAATACTGGAGTGAATAGCCATTCCCTTCCACAAGGAATCTTCCCAACCCAGGTTTCAAACCCAGGTCTCCTGCACTGCAAACAGATTCTTTACCATCCGAACCACCGGGGAAGCCCAAACCCTCTCCTTTTCCTCTTGCTCTCTGCCTCTTCTCATGGAAGGAGCCAGGAGGGCAAGAAACCCACAGTCTGCAAGTCACAAGCCAAGGAAGGATAGAGAGAAGATAGCCACAAAGGGCAGGTCCTAGAATAAATCATAGCCCAAAGATAGGTCCATGTCCTAATCCTCAGAACTCACAAGTGTTTTTTTTAATATGGTAGAAGACTCTTCACAGATATGAGTACGCAACCAAGCTTGACATGGGGAGATGATCTTGGGTTATCTGGGAGGGGCCTAAATTCAATCATATATATGCTTCTAGCTGCTAGAATTCTTTGGCTTGTGGCCACTTCTTCACTTTGCCTTCTTCTGTGTGTGTGTGTGTGTGTGTGTGTGTGTGTGTGTTTAAAATCTCTCTCTGCTTCCCTCTTATAAGGATACATATGATTGTATTTAGGGCCCACCCAGATAATCCAGAACTGTATGATACCTTCATTCTGACACCATGAAATCAATTTCAGAATTTGGCCTCCAGAACTGCATGAGAATGAATACATTCAGTCATCCACTTGACGGTGAATTGTTACCCGCAGCCACAGGAAACTCAAGCAGGCAGTCCAACTCTTTTGTGACTTCCTGAGCTGTAACCCCACCAGGTTCCTCTGTCCATGGGATTTCCCAGGCAAGAATACTGGAGGGGTTGCCATTTCCTTCTCCAGAGGATCTTCCCAACTCAGGGATCAAACCCACGTCTCCTGCATCAGCAGGAGGATTCTTTACCACTGAGCTCCCAGGGAAGCCCCTTCTATTGTTTAAGTCACCAAGTTCATGGTACTTTGTAACTGCAGCCCTAAGAAATACACTGACCTGAGTCAAGAAGATGAGAAAGAGTCGCCAAAACAGGCACTCAGTTGTCAAACCAGAGAGCATCTCTTCCAGGGAGAATGGCCGGGAACTTCTAGGAGGCATATTGTCTAATACTCATTCCTAGAGGCTTTGCTGTGACACCGATCACCAGTGAATCTTCTGCTTCACATGAACACCCGTGGATTTATCTGTTTGGGAATCGAGTATACATTGCCTGTTTGCTGCCTGTAGGTAGAGACATGTGAACTGAACTGAGACCTACAAAGGCACAGGAAATTGGGACAAGAGGAGGCCACAAGACACAGACATGAATCCTCTTCAAAGTCCCAGAGACGTGTGCAAGAGAACTGCTGTGATTTCCCTACTAAAGAGTGAAGTGACAATTCAGAGGACCTGAAGACTTAGGGACTCCACCAGTTGTAGGACAGACAGGCTACATTCTCACAAACGTCATGGCCGAAGTAGGAGTCCAAACTACAGGGCTCGGGACAGTCAGTTGAGCGCCTGCTTGACAGCTAGACCAGTTTCAAAGCCACGGTGCTCCAGCTGTGGCTGGCGAGGCCAGCTGCGCCTTGCCTGAATCCCCGCTAGACTTTCCTCCCTTTCTGGGGAGCGCTGTTGCCCACAAGGGGGCGCCTGCCTCCCTGTACCCTTCCTGGAAATCCTCCCGGGAGGCTCCTCTGCCCAGCGCCTGACCTTGGAGGTGCCTGGGAGAATGGGAGATGAAAGAAAGGAAAGTGCTCCTTTCTGGTACTTCAATCAGGGAGAGAAGCAATTAAAATATGAATTAATCTAAGTGAGATGGAAACGCAGATGTAGAACAAGAGCATCTCCATCACCTTGAACCTGCGCTGCACGCAGTTGAGCTCCTATGATTAAAGACATTTTCAAGCCATTAAAAACCTTCTCTTCTAATGTTACAAACGCTCTGTCAGTCAAACGCCCTGAGCAGCCTCGGTGAGGACTGCCCTCTCCTCAGTTACTTTCCTTGGTCCTTTCAGAGGGATGAGGGGGGCTCCTAGGAGGGGGTCCAGGAGGGCTTGGGGAATGACGGGAATGCCGGATAGTGAGCTGAATGGAAAGGGCCCTCCATGTGTCCGCTTACAAACAGATCCTGCCCCGTTCTTGATTCTTTTGTGCGGCCTGAGTCCTTGCTGTCCAGATGGTACTGGGAGACAGAACTGGGAAACTGCCCTTGTGGTTTCCTGCCTGCTTCTTTGAAATGAGTGAAATCTGTCATGTGTATTTCCAGAATTTTGCCTCTGCTTCGCTATGGTCCTGGTGACTCAGACAGTAAAGAATCTGCTCACAATGTATGAGACCTGGGTGTGATCCCTGAGTCAGAAAGATCCCCTGGAGAAGGGAATGGCTACCCATTCCAGTATTCTTGACTGGAGAATCCATGGACAGAGGAGCCTGGCAGGCTACAGTCCATGGGGTCGCAAAGAGTCGGGCACGACGGAGTGGCTGACACTTTCTCTATAGTCTTAAGGACCCCCCATTGATCCTCTGCAGGCAGGGTGAGGCTGTGACCCCAGAGGGAGGGGTGCACGTAAGGTGATGTCTGCTGATACTTCTTTGAACCACTGGGCCTTCCAAGTCAGCCATTCATGCTCTTGTCTTAGATTTGATTCCTTCTGTGTGCACACCTAATCTCTTACTTTGGCTTTTTCTGGTTATATCTTCTCAACTTGCGGTGGTCACCAGTGTCCATCAGTCTCAGGCTGTAAAGCTCGGAACTTGAAAGAACTCATCCTGAATCCACGTCTGTCACTTTCCCAAGCGAGTGCTCTGTCCAGCCCCTGGGAACAGCCGGCCCATCCTGGTCTGGATCTGAGGCAGATTTTCTCTTTCCTTCTCTGACTCTCCTTAAGGAAGGACCTCCAATTGGACTGGCACCAGTGGAAACTAGAACCTGCCGTAAGGCCGGCTCTAAGAATAAATCAGGAAAGAGCATCCAAGGAGGTTGTGAGGTGTACTCTGGGTGGGGTAGTGGCAGTCGACAGTTAACTCAGCTTCTTCTCGGCCCTTTTGTCTCCAGAAGGTCCTGTTGGGGCCACGCAAGACACAGGTCCTTCGAGCACCTAGAATTCAGTGAATGAGTGTCTCTTACCCCAGGACTTTTAAGGAGATGGTCAGAAGCTTAATGTTCATATACACCTAAACCACAGAGTGTGTGTGTGTGTGTGTGTGTGTGTGTGTGTGTGCCTGTGTGTTCAGCTGCTCAGTTGTGTCCGACTCTTTGCGGCCCCATGGACTGTGGCCCACCAGGCTCCTTTGTCTATGGGATTTCCCAGGCAAGAATACTAGAGTGGGTTGCCATTTCCTCCTCCAGAGGCTCTTCCTGACCCAGGAATCAAACCCACGTCTCCTGCATTGGCAGGCAGATTCTTCACCAGGAGTGTCAGCTGGGAAGCCCAAACCACAGTGGGCAACATTAAACGACAAGATTTGTTGTGCAAATGGTGTCAAGAGCCCAGCATTTTCACTGCGAATTTTCTACAGCCTTCTGATGTAGACGAATGCAAAGCAAAATGCTCCCCAAGGTTCCTCTTCACCTCCCAGACGTTCTAAGAAGCAGAAAATGCATGCCGTGTTATGACGACACTCTTCTTTGGTCCTGCCTCTGCTTGCTGCAGCCTGTAGGATGCTGCATGCTACGTCAATTCAATTGTGTTCAACTCTGTGTGACACTATGGACTGTAGTCTACCAGGCTCCTCTGTCTATGGGATTCTCCAGGAAAGGATACCGGAGTGGGTTGCCATTCCCTTTTCTATAGGATCTTCCTGGCCCAGGGATGGAACCCACATCTCCTGCGTTGGCAGACAGATTCTTTACCACTGAGTCACCAGAGAAACTTTCCATATGGAGACCAGAGTTTTATTTCACCCACTTGGGTGGACTTGTGCCCATGTCGCTGGAGAGTAGCAGGAACCAAGGGACCTGGAATGGAGAACACTTCACTTTTTTTTCTCTAAACGCAGCTGACACCTGGTCTGTGGCTGGTGGGTAAACTCCCAGCATTCTAGGAACAATGAGCAATGTGCTAAAATCACTGCAGTTGATAACTTCTCATTATTCAATAAGCCCTACTTAATCTACATGGAATTTCTGCAACATGAGACTCCAGCCACTGCATCCCAAATGTATGTTTGTGTGCGTGCATGCGTACATGTGTGCCTGTGCACAAGAGCCATTCGAAAATGAGAACACTCCTGTCATCAGGGAGATGGATTAGACCATAATTGATTTTCCATAGACAAATGCTTTAAATTTTGGTAAACCCTTTGTAACATCTTAGTCAAATTAAACAGCCCTTTCAAGTCAGATTTATAGTCCATAGGATTCCACTTAACTGAGACAAGCGATGCAATTTCAGGGCAATTTAAAGGGTATTTCATTTAGAGACAGAACCAATCCTTGTCAAGGCCCTGGAGGTAACCAGAAATCTTCCTCCTCTCGTTTGCTTGGAAGAAGTTGCCATCCAGTCCATGGGAGCTGAGCAGCTCATGGAGAATTGTGAGCGGCTTAGGGTAGTATATTTCACCACCCAGGTTCATTGAAGGGGAAATGACCAAAGGGAGGGCCTGGAAAAGAAGGAGGGACCTTCTTATAACATCCAGAGCCTTTCTCAGACTTAGAAGAAAGTATCCAGTCTAGATGCACAAATGACTACAAGGTCCTTCTTCATTCCAGGCTGCAGCAGGTCTGAGCACTGCCTGGATTTCTGCCCCAAGTCGTCCCCTGAACTTCGGTGCTTTTGAGCAATATGCAACCTGAGCAACTGTACACAGCGGCCCTGGGAGGATGACATTAGGAACTTCACACATATTACCTTCCTTCATGTTCACCACACGAAGGTTTAAACTGCTGTCCCGATCTGGCAAATACAGATGCTGGGAGAGATGGAACACAGTGTTCACAGAAAACGCAGGTTGAGCTAGGATTCTAGCCCAAGTCTGTCTGATTCTGAAATCCAAGCTATCTCCTAACTCACCATGGACTGTGAATTCAATGGAAGGGGCTGGAAACCTTACTCTAGGGTCAAAGGAAGACCTGGTATGAGCCCCACATCTCTGACAGTGCTGTTGGAAAGGGGAGAGGGCATCCTCAGGTGCATGCTCAGTCGCTCAGTCGTGTCCAACTTTTTCTGATCCATGGACTGTAACCCTGCCAGGCTCCTCTCTCCATGGGGTTTCCCAGTCAAGGCTGCAGGCGTGGGTTGCCATGCCCGTCCCAGGTGCTCATCTGCTTTCCAACACAATGCTCCTGCAACTGTGAGTGCACTAAGGTTTGTCTGTCCTCAAAGTTCTGCCTCACATCGAGCTAAAACTCCCCTCCCATTGCCCCCAAAGAAAGACTAGTGTCTGGGCCAACGATTTCAGGTCCCTGTTCCATGGGACCCACTGGAAAAGCTGGAAAGAGAGAGGAGACTGGGTGCCATTTTACCCTTGAGTCTTCATCTGCTCTTGAAAAATGCAACTAAAAGTCCTTGTCCTCCCCATCTCATTACAGGGTTCTCAGAATCAAGAGATGAAGCAAACGGACTGCCGCAGCCTTGCAAGTGAGATGAGGAAGTAAAGAAAACAGACTCAACTTTTACCACGTTTACATTGTTAGGTGTTATTAGATATCCTGTAATATATTGGCATATATTTACATATGTTTGTGTTGAATTTTAATGTACTAAATTTTCAATGCAGTTGACAATGTTAGTTTTTAAGCAACACCTATTTCCTTGAAAAGACTGTCTTTCCTGCTGAAACTAAACCTCTTTTATTGTATTTTTTAAAAACATCATTTATTAAATGAAAGAATATAACCAATAGTTGCGTGTATGTATGCGTCTGTGTGCATGGTTTCACTGTAGCTTGTTTCTTATAACTCCTTTGACTTGGACAAAATTTAAAATTTGGCAGGTCTTTGTCAGTATTATGGACATTTGCACAAGTGTTTGTGTGTGTGTGTGTTGTTTACATTTACAGGTCCATGGTTCCAATATAAAAAGATGCCTTACCCATAAGGAAATAATATTCAATGAGGGCCAGTTCCGTCATTTAACACTCAGGATAACATTGCAAGACACATATCTCTAATTCAAGAAAATGCCATTTCTCAAAGAATTTCTACCTCTTGTCCAATCTTTCACAGGTAGCTGAAGTTTCGAACCTAAGTCCCTCTGATGCCAAAATACCAAGACTTTTTGTTTGTTTGCTTTGATGTTTGTTTCTCACGTTACCAGGTTATTTAATAGCTTCCTTTCATTCCTGTAGTTTCATAGCGGTGTACTCAGAGGAAATTTGCTGTCTTCAAATATAATAGGTAAATTTCATTCATTCTTTTCCTTGGTCACAATGTCAAATACCAATGTCTACAGAAAACATGTTTGACCAACTTGGACAGATGCTTGAAATCTATAAGTCAATGTAACCAAAAGAATTATTGGAAAATTTAAACCACATTCCATTTGCTTCTTGGTTTCAGGGATCAGTGATTCTTAGGAATTCTTAGGTCCACTGGAAATTAAATTCCATAAAGGCACAGCACTCTGTCCATTTTATTCACTGCTGTACTTTCTACAATCTAGGCCCTAATAAACACTCAAAAAGTGTTTTTCACACTAAATACAAAAATAAACTCAAAATAGCTTAAAGACTTAAGTACAAGACATGACATCATAAAACTAGAAAGGAACATGGGCAAAACATTCTCTGACATAAATTGTACCAATGTTTTCTTAGGTCAGTCTCATAAGCCACTAGAAATAAGAGCAAAAATAAACAAATGGGATCCAATCAAACTTACAAGCTCTTGCACAGCAAAAGAAACCATAACCAAAGTGAAGAGACAACCTAAGGAATGGGAGAAAATACTTGCAAAGGATGTAACGGACAAGGCTTAATTTCCAAAATTCAGCTCATACAACCAGCTCATACTACTCAATAACGAGAAAAGCAAACCACCCAATCGAGAAATGGACAGAAGACCTAAGTAGGTATTTCTCCAAAGAAGACACACAGATGACCAACAGGCCCATGAAAAGATGCTCAACATCAAAATTATTAGAGAAATGCAAATCAAATACTACAATGATGTACCACTTTGCACTGATCAGAACGGCCAGCATTGAAATCTCTATCTTCCCAGAAAAATGGACAGAGCCTCATGGACAATACTGTACATGGCATTTCAGGTTCAACAATCCCCAGAACCTTATCTGTGATGCACAAAAGCAGAGGCTATTTTCTCTGAAGAAATAGCACTTGACACTTACCGTGATGGGAAGAGCAAGGCTCTTTGGCTCTGGACATTTTTGTCTATGTGGATGGGCACCTGGATGGGGTGAGGTCATCAACAGTTCAGATCATCCATTGTTTCAGCTATTTGATCTGAAGGGCTGGAGTCTTTCTGGATCTGAGAGGTAAAAAGAAGAATAGCATCCATCATGCAATGAGGTTATGTGGTCTGCCAGGCACTATGTTATACATTTTATGTATAATTGATCGAATCCTCATGTCAACCTTACCGGATAAGTACTGTTATGCCTAGATATTATTTTTTTAATTGAGGTTTAATTCACACATAAGATTATTTTAGTTTCAGGGGTACAACATAATGATTCTATATTTATATGTTTTGAGAAAGGATCACCACAGTAAGTCTAATTAACCTCTGTCACCATATATGGTTACAATTTTGTTTCCTTTTTTTCTTTACAATGTGAACTTTGAAGATCTAATTTCTTTGCAACTTTTAAATATATACCACAGTATTATTCACTGTAGTCACCATGCTATATGTTACATCCTTGTGGTTTATTATTTTTGTGTGTGTGTGATTGGAAGTTTGTAGCTTTTGACCACTTTCACCTATATAACCCACCTAATCACCGATCATCAGTTTAATAGTCAGACTTTGAAAATCCAGAGCCAGTTGTTTCCATGATTTGATAAAATAGTGAAAACATAAGAACACCAGAATCCAACATGGTTTGTGAAATGGGGTTTCCTGACTGCCATTCCTTCATATATATATATATATAAGCACAAAGCAATTACCCAAATATGAATTGATATGACTTGTGGACTTAAATTTTTTTCAATTTTATTATGAAAAATTTCAAACACACACAAAAGTGGAGAAAATAGTATGATGAAGCACAATGTTGCCTCAGCAACCATCAGTTTCTGTCAATCTTATTTTATCTACCCAGATGTATTTTCATTGCAATTTTTAGCCCATCTTTTCCTTGATGCCCTCAAAATGCATCCCAATAAAGACATCCCAATAGAGGCAAGCTGACTCATGGTTAAGGTAGCCATCACTTTTTTGTTTTAATATATACTTTAAAGAGCAAGGAATTTGTGGACAACACAATCTGCTCATTCATTCCAAAGAGGCTGCAGTTTTAAGCGATGCGCATGCAAATGAGACTAGACCCACCACCAGCACAAGTAGACCCAGAATCTTTCTTTCAGTCTGGCTCAGTGCGGGTTCCCTGGGATCTGTTGAGTCAAGCTGTATTCCCCAAAGTAGTTGGGTCTCTTGTATTAGTTTCACTAGGGTAGTTCTGGTTCTTTAGTTGTAACAGAGCTTGGTAATGAGAGGCCACCTGAGAAGCAATTAAACTAAACCAGAAAATCTTGCCTGTTCATTTCGTCTTGTCCTTAAATAGTTTACACATCAATTGAACTGGGAAGAGCTCATGGTGGTTTATGTTGATTGCTCCAGTAGGGGTCAGCGCCTAATGAGTCGGGTACTTATCTGTGACCCCGACAAGATGACTGTAAATGAACAGATAAGAGGACCGATGGGACCAGTTCTCAAGGCTGCCCGCAGAATCAAGACAACGGAAGCCAGTGGAGTTGGTTTCTCAGTTTTCTACTGCAAAGGAGGAGCTGGTGGAGTCAGGCACATCAAAACACCTAGGGTCTTTTAGTTGGAAAAAATAAGGTGCTTATCTTAGCTCTTGACAAACTGTAAGATGCCTATTCAACCCACTCTTTTTGGAGGACACCAGGCTTTCTCTTAGGCTTCTCAGGTGGCACTAGTGGTAAAAAAAATCTGCCTGCCAATACGGGAGACGTAGGTTCCATCCCTGGGTAGGGAAGATCCCCTGGAATAGGAAATGGCACCCTAGTCCAGTATTCTTTCCTGGAAGAATTCATGGGCAGAGGAGCCTGGCAGGCTACAGTCCATGGGGCTTGCAAGAGTCAGACACAACCGAGCAAATGGCTTGCTCTCATTTTTTCATGACATCTGGCAATTTATGGTTGCCATCAAATGATTCTGTTGAGGTGGGTAGCTTCATCTATTACAGATGTGCCAATGTCAGTCCAGACACATACTAAAATGGAAAAGAAACAAAAAATCTTAGTAAAAGTGCATTTTCAGGTAAACAGCTAAACATCATAGTGATATATTACGGCATAATAAAAATTCTCCATAATTGATAAACTAGAACAAGACTCTCCTTTTTCTCCCATTTCATAGCTCTATTAGCTAGATTTTCCCTTTTTCAATGCTGCATAACAAACAACCACATCTCAGTGACCTGCAGCAACAAATATTTGTTTTAAGCTTGTGGCTTGACGTTTGGCTGTGGTTTGGCTGATCTTAGTTGGACTACAGTCCACGGGGTCACAGAGAGTCAGACAGGAATGAGAATTCACTTCACCAGAGAGAAGATACGAGAAAGGTGGACCTCGAGGATGAGCTGGAGTGATGTTTTGCATGCTCTTCTACTCACCCTGGGTGATTAGCATCCCCTAAGACAAGGCTCATGAATGCACATGGGTTTAGCTGCTAGATCTATATAACAGGAATGAGCGGCACTGACTGGGACCCAGGAAATATTTGCATAAGCTTGAGAGTTGGTGGCAACTGACACTCAGCCTTGGTGTCAAAGAGATGACAGAGGATGATGATGACTGAGATCATGTCTCATCTAGAAGAGGGACTTTTCATTAATTAGCTCTAGCTAACTGCCAAGCACAAATGTGGGGCTTATGTTGTCCGACACAATTTTTTCGGAGAAACTGGAAATCTCGAAAATATCTCCTAATCTCTTAATGGTGACAAGGATAATAAATTCTACTACAAGAAAGAAAGAGAGGGAGGGAGCGTGGGAGGAAGGATATCATGCATAGGTCCAATACTGTGAGTTAAACGGGCCATCCTAGTGGTCCTTGGCTTGTGAATGGCCTATGTGTGGCCCCCATGAATGTGAAGGGCTGTTGAGGTAAGGAGGGCGGTCAAGGAAAGAGACCTTCTTGAATGCAGAAAACAAGCTGCATAATTTTGCATTAGCCTCACTTCTCAGGTTGTAAATTACATTCTTTTGGAAGGATTGAAAATGAGAAAAATAGGTGGGCTGGCTTCTTTTGGGTCATCAGCCATGTGTCTCGGAGGAAGGAGCTTAATTTCTTTAGTCCTCAGTTTCCCCATTTACAACAATAATATTTAATTGTCCGAAAGGTAGAGAAGTACACCATAAGACCAAAAGATTTCCACGATCCTTTGGGGTCCCCGCGGCTGGTACTCAGGCGGCTCCTGCTGCGCATGTCAGGGCAAGGATGCGCTCCAGAGGGCTGTTAAGCAGAAGGATGCGGGTGTGCGATTAGGGCCGCTGGGGAGCAGAGAGGGCGCAGAATGGGGATGTTCGGGGGCTGCTTAGTGGCGAGCTCCTCCTCAGAAGGAAAAGCTGGCAGAAAGCTTTGTTTCCTACGAGCAGAATCCCCAGAACAAGAAGAGGAGGTGAGAAGCTGGCTTAAGTGGGGTTTCTCACGGAGGGAAGCTTCAGCTTAGAAGTGGAGGTTGCCATCTGTCGCCTCCCTGCTGTTTGCTGGCTGAGAACGAGCTCCCCACTGCGCGGCCTGTTCTGGAACTTGAATCATGAGAAGCAGCTGGGCTACACCTCCTTCAGCATCAGGTAAGTACTTTCTCTAGGCCGTCAGGACTGGTGTGAGCTGCCTTGCATAGTGATGGCGTGGGGGCAGGGGTGGGGTGGGGTGGAGTGGAGTCTGCTGAGTGGCTAATGGCTTGGAAAAGTCACCTTCTAAAAAGTATCTGGCTGTCATAGAAAGTGAAGTTAAGTCAAAATGAGAAAAACAAGCATTGTATAATATTGCTTATGTGTGGAGTCTAGAAAGATGGTTCATATGAACCTATATGCAAAGCAAAAATGGAGACACAGAGAGTAGGGAACAAACTACTGGACCCCGCTGGGGTGAAAGGGAGCAGGATGAACTGGGAGATTTGGAGTGGCATATACACACTACTTGGAGGAGGGTATGGCACCCCACTCCAGTATTCTTGCCTGGAGAATCCCATGGACAGAGGAGCCTGGTGGGCTCCAGTCCATAGAGTTGCAAAGAGTCGGACATGACCGAGCCACTAACACACACAAACATACACACTGGGTGCGTGCCTGCTGTTGCTTCAGTCATGTGTGACTCTGTGACCCCATGGACTGCAGCCTACCAGGCTCCTCTATCCATGGGATTCTCCAGGCAGGAATACTAGAGTGGGCTGCCATGCTCCCCTCCATATACACACTGCTGCTGCTGCTGCTGCTGCTGCTGCTAAGTCGCTTCAGTCGTGTCCGACTCTGTGCAACCCCATAGACGGCAGCCCACCGGGCTCCCCCATCCTTGGGATTCTCCAGGCAAGAACACTGGAGTGGGTTGCCATTTCCTTCTCCAATGCATGAAGGTGAAAAGTGAAAGTGAAGTCACTCAGTTGTGTCCGACTCTTAGCGACCCCATGGACTGCAGCAATAAATAAGTAATGAGACTGTTGTGTGTCGCACAGGGAGCTCTACTCCATGCTCTTCGGTGGCCTAAATGGGAAAGAAATCCAAAAAGAGGGAATATACGTGTATGTGGGGGCTTCCCAGGTGGTGCTAGTGGTAAAGAACCCGCCTGCCAATGCAAGAGACACAAGAAACATGGGTTCAGTCCCGGGGTGGGGAAGATTCCCTGAAGGAGGGCATGGCCACCCATTCTAATATTTTTGCCTGAAGAATCCCATGGATAGAAGAGCCTGGTGGGCTACAATCTACATGGTTTCAAACAGTTGCACACAGCTGAAGTGACTCAGCATGAATATAATTCGCTTTGCTGTACAGCAGAAACTAATGCAACGTTGTAAAGCAACGATACTCACGTAAAAGTTACTTTTAAAAAAAAGTACCTCTGCTTTCATGGGCATAAAAGAAACATGAGGGAAGAGTTGGATTCCAGTGACAGGAGCATACAGGCACCCACATTCTGTTCCATTGTCTGATCAAACATATAGGTCTGTATATACACAAACCTAGAAACTGATAACATATAGGGAGTTGCTGGAGCTCATGTGTTCAAGAAAAGAAGAATGAAATTATAGAGCGGTTTCATTATTGGTAAGGTACAGTGTTATTCCACCTAAGAACTTTAGAAATGAAAAATGTGTTTAAAACAGACATTTTAAATCAATGCCCCATTCAGTACACCTTGCACATAGTTGAAACTTGATATTTATTGTACGGGATAAATGAGGGCAAGGAAGGAAGAAAAGGAGAGAGAAGAGACTCAGGGATGAAGGAAGTCTGGCTCATTTCAAAGCAGAAAAGATTCAAGATGAGATGAGAATGATCTTCAAGTCAAATTCCTCTTCTTTTATCTTGACTAACCACAAAGAATTAAGTCTGCTTTTAAAGACATGGTGAAGAGGGAGAAGGCTGATTCGGGGTCCAGGAGAGCTTAAATCCAACATTTTCTTCATGTCCTCTTCTATTCTGGAATGTTTTCTTTCTTTCTGGGAGAGGAGGGGAAGATGGCAGAGCTCAAACCTTTCTATTAGGCCTTTGCTTCAAGAGGTGGCCAGGGTGGTAAAGAATCTGCTTGCCAATGGAGGAGACATGGGTTTGATCCCTGGTCTGGGAAGATCCCATGGGCCGCAGGGCAACTAAGCTCCTGTGGGCCACGACTATTGAGCCTGCGCTCTGGAACCCAGGAACCACAACTCCTGAAGCCTGTGTGCTCTAGAGCCCGAGCTCTGCAACAAGAGAAGCCGCCACAGGGAGAAGCTTGCTCACTGCAGCTAGAGAGAGCCCACGCAGCAACAAAGACCCAGCACAGCCAGAAACAGATAACTAAATACAATGATTTTTCAAGATTCTTTTAAAAAAAGAATACATATGATGGTCATAGTAGAAATTAATCCCTTAAAATTTTTTCTTTAAAAAGTGACCAGGTAACCAGCTCCCCTGTGATGGGATCAGGATGGGTTCAGAGATGGAAGAAGCCTGGACCTGGGAGGTAAACCTGGAGTAGGGTAGGAGCCGGAACAGCAGGACCAGAACTCTGGGTCTGAGTGTAGCCCTCTGTCCTGAAGTTCTGGATTGTTCTTATGCCTCTATTTGTTGTTGTTTTTTATTGCTGCTTTTCCTTTCTATTTAGTTAGGGTCTCTATTTTGAACATTTCAGCATCTCTCAGCTGTGCTAAGGAAAACAAGAGAAAGTTACTTGTGTCCACAAGAACTCACACACATGCACACACACAACGGATTAAAGGGGATGCAACTCCCTTATGGGAAAAGTGTGCTGATTGCCCTGGGAATGCAGACAGAACCCTTGACCCAAAAGGAAGACAAACCTCCAGGGCACAGAGCTATTTGGTGAGCTATTGTTCCCTTCCTTGAGTGCGAAAACCTTGATGATTCTGGCCTTCATTTAAATAAGTGAGGAGGTGCTTGTATGAGTGGGGCTTCCTAGTGGTAAAGAACCCACCTGCCAGTGCAGGAGACATAAAAGACATGGGTTCGATCCCTGGGTCGGGAAGATCCCCTGGAGGAGGGCATGGCAACCCACTCCAGTATTCTTGCCCGGAGAATCCCCATGGACAGAGGAGCCTGCTGGGCTACAGTCCACAGGGTCCCCAAGAGTCAGACACAACTGAAGCGACGTAGCATGCATGCATGCTGCTTGTATGAAGAGACCCAGAAAATAAGAGGATGTTTTCAAGGAACTGCAAGAAGACACAGGCTAGATCAAGAAAATCAATCTTGAAGGGTCAACACCTGTTCTAACCAAGCCCCACCAGCACCAAGTGCAAAGACACAGATAGAAGCCAGAAGGCACACTCCTTCAACAGACGCCAAGCAGAGACGAGAGTCAGGGAGGAACCACACAGCGCCCACTCTTTTGATAAACGCTACTCGGGAATGACAAGCACGGGGGAAAGGGAACAATTATTTTCCAGGAGCCGAGAAGTCAAGTCTCTGCCAGCCCTTCTCTGGTCTTGAGGGACACCTGTTTCCACAGCAACCACAACTTGGGGAGAAGGCTGCCTTCAAGCCATCTGTCCTAGGAAGATATTTTGTAAAGGGCTATCAGTTCTGGATGGGCAGAAAGAGCGCAGACTGTGAGTCACAAACCTCAGTGGGGCTTTAGGAGGTGGAAGACATTGGTTCTGTGGTTAAGTCCACAGAGGCCGCTGCCAGAGGCAATGCTGAACTTCACCCTCACGACTTTCTGCAGCTCCTGCCCCCCAGCCCCTCACACCCCTGAACCTACCAGCCTCACCTGCCAGTGTAGATGTTGGTGGTGACAATAAGGAGGATGGCAAAAGATGATGGTGGTGATGATGATGAGAATGACAATGATGATGATGAGAACGATGATGATAACAATGGTGATGATGACAATGATGAAAATAACAGCGATCGTAACAGAAGCGAACGCTGATTGCTAAGTGCTTCACACGCATTTTCTTGGTTTGCCTCATAAAAGCCCTGTGACGTAAATGCTAATCTTGACCTACTTCACTGATGAGGAAACAGCAGCTCAGAGAGGTTAAAGAACCTGTCCAGAGGCACACAGCCAGCAAGAAGGATATGATGTATGAACCCAGATCAGTGTAACACCAAAGTCACTCCTTTCAGGAGCAGGGTAGCCTAAGAGCTCAGACTGTGCCACAGACTGTTCAGTCCCAAGCTAATGAAGGGTTAGATGCTTAGCAACTGTGGGGTTTATCATTTCATCCCTCTGTGCCTAAATGCCATCATCTATAAAACAGAAACAACAATAGTAGCTCCTCCTTTTTCATTTTGTTTGGGTTTTCTGAGACTTAAGAGTTCACACGTATAAAGCACTACTTTTCAAACTTGAACCTGCAGATAAATGACCTGAACGTCCTATTAAACTGAAGCTTCCACGTGGTAGGTTTGAGATAAGCCCTGTGGGTGCATGCGTGCTCAGCCACCTCAGATGTGTCTGACTCTTTGTGGCCCCATGGACTGTAGCCCACCAGGCTCCTCTGTCCATGGGATTCTCCAGGCAAGAATACTGGAGTGGGTTGCCATGCCCTCCTCCAGGGGATCTTCCTGACCCAGGGATCGAACCTGTGTCTCCTGCAGTCTCCAGGTGACCATTCTGCTGCCTGGGAAGCCTTAGGATAAGACCCAGAAGTCTGCATTCCTGATGAGCTTCTAGGCATTGTAGGTTTACAGGCAGCACTCTTTAAGTTAGCAAAGCGGTAATATACATGGTGAACAATGAAGAAGTGGCGGCTGTTGTTGTTAGTATTATTGTTTAACCCTTCTCTAGCCACAGTCCTCTGCCTGGTTTCATGACTTTGTTTGTATTCTGGCAGCTTGGGGTTTTCCTAGTGGCTCAGCAGTTAAAGAATCCACCTGCAATGCAGGAGACGTAGGAGATGTGGGTTCGACCCCTGGGTCAGGAAGATCCCCTAGAGGAGACAAGGCAACCCACTCCAGTATTCTTGCCTGGAGCATTCCACGGATAGAGCAGCCTGGTGGACGGGCTACAGTCCACAGGGTCTCAAAGAGTCAGACACGAGTGGTGACTTGAGCGCACATATACACCCTGGCAGCCACCTCACCCTCTGAGAACTGTTAGCTTATTTTTAGGATGCAAACACACAATTTGGAGTAAGCATGAATGTCGGCTACTGATGTGAAAGGCCGTCTTCCTCTGCTGTCTGTATGGATTAATTAACTGAACCCATGGAGGGTTTCCCTGGTGGCTCAGATGGTAAATAATCTGCCTATGATGCAGGAGACCTGGGTTCGATCCCTGGGTTGGGAAGATACCCTGGAGAAGGAAATGGCTACCCACTCCAGTATTCTCGCCTGGAAAATCCCATGGACAAAGGAGCCTGGTGGGCTATAGCCCAGGGGGTTGCAAAGATCTGGACACCACTGAGTGACTAGCACGTGGAGGATTAACCTCTGTTGGAACCTTCCCCAAACCATCTTCGCCCCCAAGAACAAAGCAAGGGGACTTACCTGTTTTCTCTGACCTCTGATCCAAGCAAGAAGTCAAGGGGGAAAAGAGTGATTGTGTCCACAGGCCAACTTGGGGTGGGCAATAAGATACAGGCCCAGATCCCCTACAGGGAAGGACGTGTTGCCACAGAAGCTGGGGTTGGGTTCGCAGGCAGCCCTCGTCATCAGCCGTCCTTCAGCAAGGATGGGTAGATGCAGGGAAACTGAGCAGGAACCTGTGGGGGCCCTCCTGGGCACATAAGCCTTTCCATGTCCCCTGTTTCTTGTCCATAGAAAAAGGGTTTCCACCTCCTAGACCTTCCCTGAGTTCCAAAGGGCAGATTCATACAGTTCCTCATTAGGAGAGTGAGGGAATACAGAAAGAAACATCTGTGAAGAAAGAAACAACCTGTGTGTGATGTGCGAAACCTTGTAATACAGACCCCTGAGTTCTTCTACAGGAACAAAGCACCGCCTCCTCCCCACTCCCACTCCCGGGTGGAGGGTGGAGACTTCAGGCTGAGCACCAGCCCATGGACTCCAGACTGGTTGAAAACAGAAGGCTGATGAAGGAGATTATTCACTCACTCATCATTCCTGGAACTCTACCCTCTTACCTCCCCACCAACCAATCAGAGGAAGGTTACATCTCCTATAGTGCTCCCCTTCAGATGTTGCCTATAAAAACTTCTTCTCTATTTCCCTGGGTTAAGAATCCACCTGCCAAATGCAGGGGGCATGGGTTTGATCCCCGGTCCAGTAAGAGCCCACATGCTGTGGAGCAGCTAAGCGCGGACACTATAACCACTGAGCCCGTGTGCTAGAGCCCGTGCTCCGCAGCAGGAGAAGCCACGGCAATGAGAAGCCTGCACGCAGCAACTGGAGAGTAGCCGCAGCTTGCCGCAACTAGAGAAAGCCCACGTGCACAGCCAAGACCCAGCGCAGCCAGAAATAAAGATAAATACGTGAATTAATTAATTAACAGAAACTTCTCTGAAACTCATCTTCTGGGTGTGAGTCGCCCCGTTCTCCTTGCAAGAAAGTGTTAATTGTTCAGCCATGTCGGACTGCTTGCAATCTCATGGACTGTAATCCACCAGACTCCTCTGTCCATGGAATTCTTCAGGCAGTTCAGGTAGTTCTTCACTCCCCATTGGAGTAGGGTGCCAGTCCCCTCTCCTTGCTTGACCCTGCAATAAATAAACCTTCCTCTGCTCCAAAGATGATGCAGTTTGTCTGGCCTTTGTGCATCACGCCCAGGAACTGGGGTGTGACAATAGCAGGGGCATGAAGACTTGGCCATCTCAGCCCAGTCACAGGCAACTCTCTCTCTAGAGCTCCCCAGGCCATTGGTCAAGGCTGATCTTGGGCCTGAGCATCACTAGATGTCTCTCTCCTCACTCCTGCTCCCTTTCACTCCCAGAGGCCCTGTATTAGTTTCCTGTGACTGCTGTAACCAATAACTAAGACTCAGGTGGCTTCAGACAACATGAATGTAATTCCCTGTAGCTCTGGAGGTCACACATTTCACTGGGCTAAATTAAGATGTTGGCGGTGCTGTGTTCCTTCCGAAGGCTCTGTGGGAGAGTTTCTTTCTTTGCTATTTCCAGTTTCTTGAGAATGGCTTCTTCTGTGACTCATGGCCCCTTCCTCCATCCTCAAAGCCAGCAGGGCAGGCTTCTTCAAACCTCGCTCTAAGCCCTCTGCTTTTGTTGTAGCATCTTTTACTCTGACCTCCTTGACTTCTGATCCTCCCTACTGTAAAAATTCTTAAGATTGTGCTGGACTTGTCCAGATAATCCAGGATCATCTCCCCATCTCAAGATCCTTAACTTATTCACACCTGCAAAGACTCTTTTAACATGTGAGGTAACATATTTACAGGGCCTAGAGATAAACAGGTAGGCATTTCAGGGGCTATTCTGCCTCCCACAGGTACTGCTAAATAAAGTCTATCGCACATAAGACTCTGTCTCAGAGACTGTTTTCCAGGGAAGTCAACCTGCAACACTGCTATTTAGAAACACTGCTTCCACAGCTTATCTCTTTTCAGCTCTGGATCAATCTTGGTAACAAGGGGTGAAAAAGAGGAATAACCATGTAGATTACCTGAAGCAGAGGGCTTCCCTGATAGCTCAGTTAGTAAAGAATCCACCTGCAATGCAGGAGACCCTGGTTTGATTCCTGAGTTGGGAATATCTGCTGGAAAACAGATAGGCTACCCACCCCAATATTCTTGGGCTTCCCCTGTGGCTCAGCTGGTAAAGAATCTGCCTGCAACGTGGGAGACCTGGGTTTGATGCCTGGGTTGGGAAGATTCCCCTGGAGAAGGGAAAGGCTACCCACTCCAGTATTCTGGCCTGGAGAATTCCATGGACTGTATATAGTCCACGGTGTCGCAAAAAGTCAGACACGACTGAGCGGTTTTCACTTTAAGTAAGCGCATGCGTGCTCAATCACGACCAGCTCTTTGTGACCCCACAGACTGTAGCGTGATTGGCTCCTCTGTCCATGGGATTTCCCAGGCAAGAATACTGGAGTGGGTTGCTATTTCCTTCTCCAGGAGACCTTCCTAACCCAGGGATCAAACCCGTGTCTCCTGCATTGAAGGCAGATACTTCATCCTTGAGCCACCTTTACTTCTTTACCCCTGAGCCCGGGAAGCCTGTAACTCTGGTGGGATAGGTTGGCTAAAAGCTCTCCATGTGAAACTCACCTGGCTTCTGCCCCATGTGTCTCCCCTTCGCTATTTTTAACCGGTATTATTCTGCCATAATAAACTGTAACATTGCCTCTAACGGTTTTCAGTGAGTCTGTGAGTTCTAGCAAGTGATCAAATCTGAGGGTGGTCTCGGGCAGCCTGAACTTCTAGTTAGTGTCAGAAGTGATGTCAGTCTCGTAGACCCCCAAACTCTGCTCTGTTTAATCCACAGTATTTAGGAAATCCCCCCCCACTCCCTGCCATTTCCCAGCAGGAGCTCTGTGTTTTTATCTTTTCTATTCTGATTGTCTGATCAGCTCTTCTCTGTACTAACCTTTAGAGACAGGTATTTTCCTCTCTGGCTGCTGCCAAGCTCCAACCCTAGGCAAAGCTGATTCATTTTGGAATCTTCTTGGAACCTGGGAGGGCAGAGAAATGTCTTGATTCAACAGCTGAGACCCAAAGTACATTAGATGTCAGAAACAGCTCAGTTCAACCTTTTTTTTTTTTGGTACCATTCTCACCAAATATGGAAATACAAGGCTGGCAGTGCACATGGAAGAGACAGGCCAAGGCTGCAGTGCAGTGGGTCACGTGGCCTCTGGGTGCTGACTACAAAGAGGCGTCAATGGGGGACTTCTTTCGCTCTACCTGCCAGGAAGCTCAAGGAAAAAAGTAATCACATCCCCGTCAACTATGTTTACCTTTGTAGTCAGCAAAGTGTCTCTCCTTTTCTTTTTGGACCTGTTAATATCTTTATGTTAATATATGTAGTGTGAATTTACGGTTTATTTTTATATTTGCACCTCGTTGTACAGAATTAATCATAATTCGGACTCAACACATCTTGATCACTATTCCCTGCATACCGCTTGTTTATTTCTTTGTTTGCTTGCATTTTAATTAATTTATCTTTTAAAATGTAATAAGCAACCATGAATACACTCCCAAAGCAAACCTGGTTCCCCAACAGTAACTTACATTGTGCATTTATTCCCTATTTCAAAACATCTAAAAGAATTTGTGCTTTCTTTTTTTTTTTTCAGAGTAAAATTAATAAGCTGTTTTTCAGAAAATTTTCCAAATAAAAGCTTACCTAGAGAGAAAAGTAGTACCTAGAATCCATTCCCTCATGCCTACCCACTTCATCAACGGCGGTTAATATGCTATTCTGGCACATTTACATTTAAGTATTTTTCTACAGTTTAAGTTATAATGTGTGGAAAGTTTCACAAAGTGCTTTTTTTTTTTTTTTTTTTAGCCCCTTGCCAGTATGTACTGGGCTTCCCTGGTGGCTCAGTGGTAAAGAATCTGCTTGCCAAGGCAGGAGACATAGGAGACACGGTTTCTATCCCTGGGTTGGGAAGATCCCCTGGAGGAGCAAATGGCAACTCTCTCCAGCATTCTTGCCTGGGAAATCACAGGGACAGAGGAACCTGGTGGGACACAGTCCATGGGTTTGCAAAGTGTCAGATGTCACAGAGCACACACGAGTGCGTTATGTATTAAATACTTCACTTAACATCATATATTACATTATTTCTTATTATTTTGCCTCTGAACATTATAACCCATACTTTTGGATAGTACCATAATTGATTTGAGTTGTGCGCTCAGTCATGTTCGACTCTTTGCAACCTCATGGACTGCAGCCCGCCACGCTCCTCTGGCTATGGAATTCTCCAGGCAAGAATACTGGAGTGGGTAGCCATTCCCTACTCCAGAGGATCTTCCCGACCTGGGGTATTTGTCTAGGTAGGAAGACTGAAAATACTTCACAGTTCCTTAGCTTTGTTTGTAACTTTTAAATCTGTAGACACATGGGTATGGGGACCCCAGTCATGCCCTTGTCCTGGGTTCTGATATCCTTGGAGGAGGAACTGATACTATTACTACTCTTCCCAGCATTTTAAATTTGCCTGCTCACCAGCATCATGAATGATGATTTGTTGTTATTCACTCGCCAAGTCATGTCCAGCTCTTTGCAACCCCATGAACACCAGGCTCCTCTGTCCTCCACTGTCTCCTGGAGTTGGCTCAAATTCATGTGCATTGAGTTGGTAATGCTATTGAACTGACTCAATTATGATCATCCTTTGTTAATTTGGTGAATGAAAAATGCAGTCTCATGCTTGTTTTTTTTTTAAGATTTTTTGGATGTTGACCATTTTTAAAGTCTTTATTGAATTTGGTACAATATTGTTTCTGTTTTATGTTTTGGCTTTTGTGGCCTTTAGGCATGTGGGATCTTAGCGCCTCGACTGGGGATTGAACCCCCTACTCCATGCGTTGGAAGGTGAAGTCTTAACCCCTGGATCACCAGGGAAGCCCCTTGTGCTTGTTTTAACATGCATTATATTCAGTTCAGTTCAGTCGCTCAGTCATGTCTAACTCTTTGCGACCCCATGAATTGCAGCACGCCAGGCCTCCCTGTCCATCACCATCTCCCAGAGTTCACTCAGACTCACGTCCATCGAGACTGTGATGCCATCCAGCCATCTCATCCTTGGTCATCCCCTTCTCCTCCTGCCCCCAATCCCTCCCAGCATCAGAGTCTTTTCCAATGAGTCAACTCTTCGCATGAGGTGGCCAAAGTACTGGAGCTTCAGCTTTAGCATCAGTCCTTCCAAAGAAATCCCAGGGCTGATCGCCTTCAGAATGGACTGGTTGGCTCTCCTTGCAGTCACCACCATATTTTTATTTTGTTAATGACTTAGGTCTTTGTTTATCTATTGTGGTCTCAGATTTTCTTACAAGTTTGTAAAGACTACCTTCATATTGAGAATAGGAAGCTCTGTATGTGTAACAGCTAACCTAGAGCTAGACAGGTGATATCTGTCTGACCTCCTCCCTCCCCAGCACCTCCCGCCCCTGGCAAAGAAAAACTGCCTGTGATGAGCAGGGTAGAAGGTGGAGCAATTAGAATCTGAGGGAGTTCTGGGGCCCCATTTGATTACAGTCATTAAGTGGGGGTCAATTACAATAACCACCCAGAGTCAGGAAGATGAGAACAAGGAAAAGAAGACCTAAGTAGGGCATTCTGAGGAAGTTCTGAGAGTGTGAACCATCACCTGGGCTCGATTTGCCATTTACAAATGCCTGACTGGTGAGGACCAGATTCAGTTCCTGGGTGGGCTGCTGCTGCTGCTGCTGCTGCTAAGTCGCTTCAGTCCTGTCCAACTCTGTGCGACCCCGTAGACGGCAGCCCACCGGGCACCCCCGTCCCTGGGATTCTCTAGGCAAGAACACTGGTGGGTTGCCATTTCCTTCTCCAATGCAGGAAAGTGAAAAGTGAAAGTGAAGTCGCTCAGTCGTGACTGACTCTTCGCGACCCCACGGACGGCAGACTACCAGGCTCCTCCGTTCATGGGATTTTCCAGGCAAGAGTACTGGAGTGGGGTGCCGTCGTCTTCTCTGCTCTGGGTGGGCACTTGTGTTCAATAAGTTCGTGAAGAACTGAATTCTTGAATTTAGCTGTAATCTAGCAAAGTTGAATGTCCAAAAGCAAAGTCAGTACTTCCCCACAAATGATCTCCAGGCAACACGGAGTTGATCTTGTTAAACCACAATCAAGTCACCCCGAACCCCAGGAGCCTTCATCCTATTTTCTTCTACGAACACCCAAGGAGAAACTCTTCATTTCTTTCAGATAGCTGGCCAGTAAATGTTTTAATTACAAGTTGAAAGTAATAAAATAAAATCATCTGGTGGAATGGTTTTAATTAGAATTTAGAGAGTCTGGTGAGCAATTAGTGCATCTAAGAATGGAGACTGTATACACATATTTGTCTCTGTTGAGCTTCACTGGTTTAAATGAACATTTGACTCAGCTTCCTCAAGTTAAACAAAGGCCATCATAATGGTAGCACTAATAATAATGTAGCCAGAGCCAACTCGTGTGTGTGTGTGTGTGCATGCTCACGCGCACACACACTCAGTCACGTCCAACTCTTTGCAACCCCATGAACTGTAGCCCGCCAGGCTCCTCTGTCCATGGAAATTTCCAGGCAAGAATACAGGAGTGGGTTGGTGTTTCCTTCCCCAGGGGATTATCCTGACCCAGGGATCAAACTCATGTCTCTTGCATCTCCTGCATTGGCAGAGGGGTTCTTTACCAGCTGAGCCATCAGAGAAGAACCGATAGAAAATGATAAAAAAAAAACCATCACTTACTCCATGTCCTCCCATGGCAGGACATCAGAGCAATGCCGCCAGTCTTAGTATTAGGACAAACCATGAAATTCTTGATTCTTAAGATTATAGACTCAGTTCAGTTCAGTTGCTTAGTCATGTCCGACTCTTTGCAACCCCATGGACTGCAGCATGCCAGGCTTCCCTGTCCATCACTAACTCCCAAAGCTTACTCAAACTTATGTCCCATGGAGTCGGTGATGCCATCCAACCATCTCATTCTCTGTTGTCCCCTTCTCCTCCCACCTTCAATTTTCCCCAGCATCAGGGTCTTTTCAAATAAGTCAGGTCTTTGCTCAGGTGGCCAAAGTATGGGAGCTTCAGCATCAGTCCTTCCAACAAATATTCAGGACTGATCTCCTTTACAATGGACTGGTTGGATCTCCTTGCAGTCCAAGGGACTCTCAAGAGTCTTCTCCAACACCACAGTTCAAAAGCATCAATTCTTCGGCACTCAGCTTTCTTTATAGTTCAACTCTCACATCCATACATGACTATTGGAAAAACCGTAGCTTTGACTAGATGGACCTTTGTTGGCAAAGTAATGTCTCTGCTTTTTAATATGCTGTCTAGGTTTTTCATAGGTTTTCTTCCAAGGAGTAAGCATCTTTTAATTTCATGGCTGCAGTCACCATCTTCAGTGATGTTGGAGCACCTCCCCCCAGCCAATATAGAAATTCTTAAGATTCTAGACTCAGTTTACATTAAAGTGCAGGGAGAAGAGGGAACAGTGAAAGGAGAGAAAGGGGGCTGTCATGTTTGAGCACCTGCTGTGTGCCAAGTACTGAACATCACCTCTTCTCCTTGCACCTGTCTGTGCAGAAAATGTAATTAAAAAAACCTTACTGAGCAAAGTGAATCAGAGACAGAAAGACAAGTATCATATGATATTCCCTATATGTGTAATCAAGAAAAAAGGGTACAGATGTACTTATTTACTTCCCAGGTGGTAAAGAACCTGCCTGCTAGTGCAGGAGCCCTAAGAGATGCGGGTTCGATCCCTAGGTGGGGAAGATCCCCCGGAAGAGGGCATGGCAACCCACTCCAGTATTCTTGCCTGGAGAATCCCATGGACAGAAGAGCCTAGTGGGCTACAGTCCACAGGGTCACAAAGAGCTGGACATGACTGAAGCAACTTAGCACGCATGAACTTATTTACAAAACAGGAGGAGAGTCGGGGATGTAGAAAACAAACTTATGGATCCCATGGGGTGGGGGGAGTAAACTGGGAGATTGGGGTTGGCATATACATACTATTATATATAAAATCAATAACTAATAAGAACCTGCTGTATGGCACAGGGAGTTCTACTCAACACTCTGTAATGGCCTATATAGGAAAAGACTGCAAAAGAAAGGAGCGGATATATGTATATGGATAACTGATGCACTTTGCCGTACATCTGCAACTAACACATTGCAAATCAACTATGCGTGCATGCGTGCTAAGTTGCTTCAGTTGTGTCCAACTTTTTGCAGCCCCATGGACTGCCGCTTACCAGGCTCCTCTGTCCATGGGGATTCTCCAGGCAAGAATACTGGAGTGGGTTGCCATGCCCTCCTCCAGGGGATCTTCCCCACCTATGGATCGAACCCATGTCTCTGATGTCTCCTGCACTGGCAGGCGGGTTCTTTACCACTAGCACCACCTGGGAAGCCCAAATCATTCATACTCCAATAAAAATTAAAAAAAAAATCATAAAGTTCCAGTTTGAGACATGTGGAAAGACAGAGACCCCAAGTGATGAAGCCCCTGAAGCCTCCCAATGCTCCCATAACCCCGCCCCCACCCCATCCCCCCACGCCCGCAAGCATCCTTCTCTTTTCTTCCCTCTGAAATGGCTCTAGATTTAGCACTTTATCCCATTTTACATAATGAGCTGCATTTTTATGTCTGACTTGGGATGACAGCCTGGCTCTTGTTTGCTTAGGCTTATCAACACAAACTGGAAATGATTCTCGTTTGCAGGGCCTGGGAGGCTCAGAGGAAGGCAAGCAGAGGGTGGCCAGCCACACCGGAGGTTCATTTGTGCACGCCCTTGACCTGCATTCTTCTCCCCTCAGGGAGTGACAGCAAACCTTTGTTATCTTAACAGAGAGCATGGGCTGCTTCCAGGAGAGGCAGAATTGCTGGGCCTGCTTCCCTACCTCGCGGCCTTGCCCTCCCCGCCGCTGGGGCCTTCCGTGTCCACCTGGTCCACCCACAGACTCTGCCCACCTGCATTACTCCTCTGCAGGAAGGACAAGCAACAGGGAGACGGTGGGCCCTCTGGCTCCTAAGTCAAGTCCTGCCCTCAAGCCCCGGGCACGTGAGCTTGGATAGGGGTTCAGCCCTCATTCCCTGCCTTGGTTTCAGAGTGGGCCCTTCATCCGGGGCTGCCACACCCCCGCCCCTCCCCGACCTGGCCCCAGCACCCATGTGTGCCCGTGCTCTGCTCAGCTCCTCCTGGGAACCAAACCCCACACTCACAGTCACCACCGAAGCTGTCAACTCATGCAGGTTCCTTCCCTCTCCTTGCACGCTGCCCGCAGAATCCCCTTCTGCCAAGGTTCTACCCATCTTTCATTTTCCCTTCAGTGAGGTCTGCCCCCTCCTGTGTTTCTCATCTTGGATTCTGAGACGTTGAAGACTGCGATGTAGGGCTTTTCCTGATAAACTCAACTTCCTGCCTGGGACTCACCCAGACTCAAGTGGGATAGGACCTGGCCAGGTACCCAGCTCTGCTAAACGCCACCCTTCTGCTGTGTTTAACTAAACAGAGCCAGGGTGAGTGTGCAAATCAATTCAAAAGTGTAGAAGCACATAATGAAAAGATACACAGTGCGTGGTGGTGGTGGTGGTGTAGTTGCTGAGTGATGTCAGACTCTTACGATTCCATGGACTGTGGCCTGCCAGATCCTCTGTCCATGGGATTTCCCAGGCAAGAATACTGGAATGGGTTGCCATTTCCTTCTCCAGGGGATCTTCTTGATCAGGGATCAACTAGCATCTCCTGCATTGCAAGTGGATTCTTTACCCCTGAGCCACCAAGGAAGCCTGTGCCTGGATAGGGCAGAAATCATAGAGATGATCTTCTAAGAACCAAATTTTAGGAAACAGCATTTAATAGGCTGATGGAACGCAAATTTCTTGTCCAATAAGATAACTTCTCTCTCTTCGTCTTTATAATGGGGCTATGATCACCTACCTGGCGAGGTTATTGGAAAGGTCATGAAAAGGTGCCTGGAGTGGTAGCTCAGGATCTGGTAAACACGTCTTATCTGGCATTGGTGTGTTGCTCTCTTCGTGGTTGTGGTTGCCTAGCCCATAATCAGGGCTGCACCTTTGCCTCTGTGTTTTCTGCACGGTCTGGAGTCTCCATGGCTGCGTTGCAGGAAACTCAGGAAAGACGCTCTTGACTGGAGTCCCAGCTTAGGCGGTCCTTTGCTTCAGTGATCCCTCAACGGGGCCGGCGGTAGAGCCTGAAGAGGTTCATCTTGGGAGATCACTGTCTCCTCCCAGGCTTGACTTGCTACTCCACCTTTTCTGAACACTATTTAGTATGTTAACTACAAACTGGCACCTTGCCATCTACCTTTACAAGGATTAAATAATATTCTGCTGCAGCTGCTGGTTTTCAACACCCCCTGAAAGGAGTCCATGGTGGAGAGCAGAAGTAGAGCACTCTGTACTCAGGAAAAAAACTGGGAGGACAGGTCTTCTGCAGATAGTTTCAGGAGCCAATTTTATGAGCCTGATTCTTGTATCTTCTCATATATAGGAAAACACTAAAATCCTTCATGGTGATGCCTGTTCCTCATAACTCACAGAAACCTTCTGAAAAAATACGTGCTTGATTGCACGTACTCCCCCTTCACCAAAATCACATCTATTCTGACCTTCCCTCCTTCCTCTTTGGACCGGTCTCTCAGAGCTATCTGAGATGCTGTTTCCCCAGCTGCAGTCCTCATTTTGTCCTGGATAAAATTTAACTTGCAAGTAACATGTGCTTTTTTTTTTTTTTTAAGTCAGCAAGTGTTTGTGCACCACAAGAGCTCAGAAGGAAACCATCTCCTGTGGAATAAAGGATTCCCAGGGCAGATAATTCCCTAGACTTTTCCTGTGAGATCAGGGCTCCCAGCAGCCAGGTGTACCCTTTGCCTTCAAGTATGATTGTGTCTGGGCTTCAGCAGATGAGGGTGCAAAGTGCAGAAACCCCGTGTGGTACTTGCACCACCTGAGCCGATCCTGCTGCAATCACTGTCTGAGTTAGCTAATGGCAGGGAACAGGGCCCTCCCACTGAGATTCCATTACCTTGTAATTTCCAGCTTGTTCACTGTTGCAGTAAAGCCCCTCTGTCTTATAATTCCCTGGCATTCACGTCTCATCTTCTCAAGAACCGAAGTATGTAAGATGCTTTCTGCCGGGGATTCATTGAGATAAGTTATTGAAGTGAAACCAAGAGGCAGGCTTCCAGCCCTTGGCTGTTCATCTCAGAATTTATGTTTGGGCTGCCTTTGGAAGGTCTAATGTAATCACAAACAATGTGCTTTCTGTATGTTTAAAAATTCATAAGGACAATGGAGGTGGAGGGGCCACGACCCCTGTACTTGGGGCTCATTAGCAAGAAGAGCTTTGGAGCAGCTGGCTGGTTTTTGATGGCATCTCTGTGGGGCTGAGATGCTGTAGCTGTCGCTCCAAAACTCATTCCATGGGATGGAGTAAGGACGCTACACATCCTTATTGACCTCATCCTGGAGTCCGGCCACAGGACCGATTGACCAGATGATCTGTTTTCTGAAAACGGGTGTCTCTCCCACATCTTGTTCTTTGGCCTTTGAGATACGGTCCTTCTCTCAGCTCTGTGGATGCAGATCCAGCTGTGGAGGTTCTGAGCCTTCGTGTGGTCATCTCATCCATCTTCCTACCCACAGCAGCCTCTCCTCCTTCCACCCAGCTTGCTGCCACCCTTCTGATCCTCCCAGGACAGGATTCTTCTCCAAGTTGCCCCTGCAGAAGCCTCATCGCCAAGGAGAGAATCAAAGCAAAATATCTCAGTGTGGGATTTGAGATCCAAACTCTGTATCTCCCCTTGAAATCCAGTAGCACATTTCTCGTGTGCTGCCATGGAGGGCTCCCCGGGAGGTGCTGAGAAGGGAACGTAAGGGTCATAAAGGGCCTTGGTCTGATGCTCCTCAAGCCACCACTCTCCTCCACCGGACAGCTTCCCAACAAAAGATTTGTGGGGTGGGACTTCCCTGGTGGTCCAGTGGTTCGGAATCCGCCTGCCAATGCAGGGGACACGGGTTCAATCCCTGGTCCAGGAAGATCCCACAAGCAGGTGAGGAACTAAGCCCGTGTGCCACAACTACTGAGCCCACTGTCTAGAGCCTGTGCTCCACAGCAAGAGAAACAACCACAGGGAGAAGCCTGAGAACCTCAGCAAAGATTAGCTCCTGCTCATTGCAAGCAAAAAAAAGTTTGTGTGCAGCAATGTAAATAAATTAAAAAAAAAAAACTGTAAGGGAGTGGAGGTTCTAAAGCACAAATTATTCTAATACACAGATTATATGACACTCCTCCTATTGAGAGGTGGGGTCCATGTCTTCATATTTTGAATCTAGACACCTTTATGACTGCTTTGACAAAGAGTCTTTGGCAAAAACGATCTTCTGTGGTCTTCAGATACCCTTGGCTTTCTCTTAGAACTCGTAGGCTCCAAGGAAGCAGCCTGGCCACCATGGGGCCACCATGTCACGAGGAAGCCCAAGCCTCACAGAGAGGCCATAGGGAGATGCTCTGGTGGATACTCTGAGCTCAGCTGCACTCAGCTTCTAAGTCATCCTCTCCCAGCCACTTCAGTACAAACATATCTAGATGATTCCAGCCCCAGCCCACTGGACTCACCCTCAGCCACTGGAAACTTCTCAGTTGAGGTCCCAGATGTCATGGTGCAGAAACAACCCATGCTGATGGAATCTGTCCATATTTCTGCCCCACAGAGCATGTAAGCATAATAAAAACTCGTGGTCTGGGGCCACTGAATTTGGCATGGTTTAACTGTACAGCAGCAGTTAGCTGGAATGGAGGGAGATGATGAAACCCCTCCCCTATCCTTTTCCAAACATATATTTTACCCATCTATGGGCTCCTGAACATTTCTTTGCCTGCCTCCTCCAAAGTTTCAAGGGAAGAGGCCTGAAATCTTCTTGCTTGGCTTGTTTTCTCACTTGACTTGGGGCGTCAGGTTGTGGGGTGGCAGAGAGGTAGGGAATTGTGAGGAAAAGGCAAGGGACTCAGGCCCAGATACGTTTCAGTGAGGGGCTGGGTGGAGAGGAGGCTTGAGTCCTGAGCAGAACCCCTGGGGTGGAGGTTGTGAGCAGCATCTCAGGGGAGGAACCTGATGGCTGATGCTGCAACAGAAGGGCCGGGCATGAGCAGTGGGTGCAGAGGGACAAAGCTGGACTGGTCACGGGAGGGTCATGCCGTAGAGTCAGGGTCAAGATCATCACCCTACCACATCTGGCTTTCAATCAGCTCCTGGGCATAAAATATCCAACTCTTCTAGAAATCCCAGTTTCAGTTCAGTTCCATTCACCTAACAAGTGCCCAGCATCGACTAAACAGGAGGCCAGGTGTTGAGGGAAAGAGACAGAAGGAAAAGATGCTGTAATTTCAAGTCAGAGGAAATCGTTCTCTGTCCTGGGTATTCTGTCTCTCTGGAAAAGTACTAAGCTACTTACGGTTATTTATATCAAAGCCTTTCTAGATATTGCAGTCACAGTAAAGACAAGGCAGCTTTACCATCCTGCCAGTTTCAGGGCACTCTTACTGTGGAGGGGAGGGTGGGTACCAGCTTGAAAGACAGAGAAGTTCTCTGGGCATACATGTGGACCCCAAGGAGAATCTCAGCAACACCCTCTGGCTGATCCCACTGCTTTGCCAGCAGCTGCCTGCAGAGAAGAGCCTGCAAAAGCCTCTTAAAAGCACATAAAGCCAGTCTTTGTGCATGCCATCACTTCAGTCGTGTCTGACTCTGTGCGACCACATGGACTGTAGCCCTCCAGGCTCCTCTGTCCATGGGATTCTCCAGGCAAGAATACTGGAATGGGTTGCCATGCCCTCCTCCAGGGGATCTTCCTGACCCAGGGATCAACCCAAATCTCTTTAAGTCTCCTGCATTGACAGGCGGGTTCTTTTGCCACTAGCGCCACCTGGGAAGCCCCCCGCAAAGCCAGTCTAAGTGAAAAAGTGGGTTGCAGCTGCCTGGTGAGCAGGCTGTGTCTGATTGCCTGTGATCCTCACTCAGCCCGTGACTGGCATGCCTGGGGACATGCCCATTGTGGTGAAGACCTCATGAGTGCAAACTCCCCTCCCACTCCACAGATTCCTGAGAAATTGCAAACATGTCTGTCTTTGGCCAGCCTGCCTGGAAAGGCCACTGCAGCAGGTACTGCATGCCCACAGCCATTTCACTCCTGCCCACATGTGTAAACCTTACACCCTCAAGGTCAAAATAGTCACTTGCTGCTGCTTTATACTGGTCGACCCAGGTTAAAAAAAAGACAGTGATGATACCAAGTACTGGTGATAAAACTCCCCTGGAGGAGCTTATTAAAAATATTGGTTCCCTGACCTCACTCCCAACCCACCAAAACAGATCCACAGAAATGAGACGTGGGCATCTGCATTCTTCAAAAGCTTCCAGGACATTCTGATATCTCGGGACCACTCTGATACCACATTTCCTCGTAGCTCAGCTAAGTTTCCCGCAGAGGTGCATCACCTTAAAGATGTTCTCAGTTTGCCAACCAATCGCAGTAACGAGGTGGCACTAGTGGCAAAGAGTCCACTTGCCAATGCAGGAGACACAGGAGATGCGGGTTCAGTCTCTGGATCGGGACGATCCCGTGGAGGAGGAAATGGCAACCCACTCCAGTCTTGTTGCCTGAACAATTGTGTGGACGGAGAAGCCTAGCAGGCTACAGTCCATGGGGTTGCAAAAAATTGGACACGACTGAGCAGCTGAGCGTGCACACAGCTACATTTGAGCCTGGGGCGTTTTCTATGACCAGCTTCTAAACAAGTGCTGGAATGGAGCCAGCCCTCAAGTCTCCCTCTGAACCATCACCCCACTCCCTACTGTATGAAAAGCAGCCTCTGGGGTCAAAGACTGGTGATAAAGACTCATGACACAGTCTGTTTCCAGACAGAAGGACTATTTCCCCCAGGGAGACTGCCAGGATACAGTTTTAGTTCCCCCTCTCTCTTTCCTTTTAAGAAATAAAAATTACGCATAGATTACATCAAGCAACGTACTTGAAATATGAATCGTAGATTGTAATACACCAAAGGAAGAGATTGTGTGTTCTTTGAGCCTTCATCGATTTCTGGGTGAATCAGATTAGTGGATGTGAAATTACAGACATGAAGGATTGCTGTTGAAGCTTATGAAGTCGCTTTATGAAGAGGGCACCATGATAATTCCCTGATTGTGCAGAGCTGTGTCTCTCCAAGTTTTCCTGCCTGCAAAGCAGCAGAGGAAACGTGGCAGGAAGCAAGGGAAGAAGCATGACGATCTCAGCCCTCGGTTCTGCCACCATCGCCCACCTGTGACCTGGTACCTGCCAATATATTTGCACACTGTCCTTGGAAACTACATCCCTAAGAGAGTGTGGCAGGCTCTGAAGATCCAGGAAAAGGAAGAGAGACAGCAAGGCTAAAGGGATCTAATCTCCATTTAACAAGATCTCTTTCAAAGGAAATGTGATTAAAATACCGGGTTGGCCAAAAAGGTTGTTCGGGTGTTTGGTACCATCTCACAGAAAAATCCTAACGACCTTTTTGGCCAACCCAGTATATGCTGATGGATACCATTATTGCTTTTAGGGTGACGAAGAGTCCTTTCCATGACCTGCCTGATGAGGCCCCAACTACCCCACCAGCCAGATCTCACCATCTCATTCTCTCCCTCTCTCCTCCTCATGTAGGTAGAACTTTTGGCCTCTCCTTTACCCAAGCTCTTCCCTACTCTCGGGATTATCTTTTCTTTCTTTTCCATCCTTGAGATGTCTGTGTAAGCAGCCCTTCTTCCAGAGCAGCTTCCCCTGAACTCTGTGTCCAAGCCACCATTACAATGTTTCACAGACTATATGATGCCCTTTGTAGCAATAATCATCATTGTTACCTTATAATGGTTTGTGTGTTTATTGGACAAAACTTTATAAAGGCAGAAACTTTAATCATATCTTGTTCATCTTGAAAACCTCAGTATCTACCATAATCGTGGCACATATATACACAAAAATATTTGTCTCCGGGGAAAAAAATGAATGAACAAATGATCATCTAGTGAAAATTCCCTGCGTTGAAGATGAGGAAGCCGAAGTCCAGTGGCATAAGTGATGTACCATGGGGAACCTACTGCAAGTTAGTTACAAGGTTGAGACCAGAACTAAGAGTCCTACAACCCTAAGCCAGGGGCCTCCCTGAGCCACTGGTGGCTCAGTGGTAAAGAATCTGCCTGCCAGTGCAGGAGACACAGGTTCATTCTCTGGGGCAGGAAGATTCCCTGGAAAAGGAAATGGCAACCCACTCCAGTGTTCTTGCCTGGGAACTCCCCTGGACAGAGGGAGCCTGGCAGGCTTCAGTCCACAGGGTCACAAAAGAGTTAGACAGGACTTAGCAACTCAACAGCAACAACCCTAAACTGAGAAGTCTTCTCTGATGTCACAATTCCTTCCAAATAAAACTGTGATTTGGAAAAATAAAAAGAAAACAAGCTAAAAGAAAATCAAAGAAAGAATTTGCCACTCGATGGACCCTTTTTTTTTTTTTTTTTTTGATGCTTAAAAGAGAAAGGACAGAACACAAAAGAAACCATGAAAAGAAGCGGGGATATTATAAACAAAGTACTTGATATGAATAATAATGAACAAAAACATTCCTGCCTATTGTTTATCTAATTTTGAATTTTAATGACTAGCAGGGATGGTAATTACTCAATTCCAATGTTTATCGAAAACCAACACACGAAAACTTCACAGTTCGATATTTATGAGGTGTCAGGTTCCCTTAAATATTCAGCTTGGCAATTAGAAGGGGAGCTATTCATTAACATTTTAAACTAGATAAATAAAGAATAGTTGTTATTTATTCATTAAAATTTTAAAAAACTGGAAATTATACCCTAATCTTTGGGGTGTATCCATATCATTTAATTAACCGTGAGTCAAAATGTTACTAAGAAGCATGTGTCTACACATTTAGAAATAGATGTAACACCTATTAGCTAACAGAGTGATTTAATCAGAGTACCGATTCAGACTCATCTTCCGTTTGTATTGAGAACCCGACTCCAGATGCCTGATGATTTAGAAAGAGCGCTGACTTTAGAGTCAGGTGGAGCTGGGTCGGATTACTTTGGCCACTTGCTCACCCATTCTGCAATCAACATTTTAACCATCAAATGGGATTACAGTCTTCTTTCCAGTGTTGTTGCGAGGCATTAAAGATCATGCAGTATGGTGACTGGTTCAGGATAGGTATCTTATGAGCGATGATGGGCAGAACATTGCTCTGGCTTCAGCTCTGGTCCAGCTACATGGAATAAGCATCTGACTTTCTACAGGTGATGGTCCTAGGATACCAAGAGTAGTCACCTGCAAGCTGGTGGTGACTGAGGATGCTAGGCAGCTCTCTGTCTGTGAGTTGCAGATAAGATCTCTGGGGACTTCCTTGGTGGTCCAGTGGTTAAGACTCTGTGCTTGCAGTGCAGGGGGCCTGGGTTCAATCCCTGGTCAGAGAACTAGATGACACATGCTGCAACTAGAAAATATCTCATGTACCACAAGAAGATTTAAGATCCTGCATGCCACAACTAAGACCCAGTACAGGCAAGTTAATTAATTAGTTAAAATATTAAAGTGAAGTGAAAGTCACTCAGTTGTGTCTGACTCTTTGCAACCCCACTACACAGTCCATAAATATTAATGACAACAAAAGACCAGGGCACTGTGGTGAAAGCATTCTAAGCCCCAGATGGGGACCATGTGTGTTTGGCTCATCACGATATTCTCTGGGTCTAGTACCCAGAATATAGTAAATGTTCACGGGTATTTATGAATAAACAATAAACAACTGCATGGCCTCCACTGCAGCATCAGCATCTCCAGATGGCTCTTCAGCCTCTGGGGTCGGTCATACTGACCTTGGGAAGACTGCCCTTCCCAGGACTAGCCAGTTCTTAGAGAGAGTAAAGGACTAGCCTACAAGTGCCTCTTTTACATGCAACCCAACTAATCCAAAGCCCACACACAACCTTCTCCTCTATTGGGCTCTTGAATTCCAGGCAAATAGTCCCCTCCCTGATGCTGAAGCTGAAACTCCAATACTTTGGCCCCCTGATGTGAAGAACTGACTCACTCGAAAGACCCTGATGCCGGGGAAAGAGTGAAGGCAGGAGGAGAAGGGGATGACAGAGGATGAGATGGTTGGATGGCATCACCAACTCGATGGACATGCAAGCTCCAGGAGATAGTGATGGACGGGGAAGCCTGGCGTGCCGCAGTCCTTGGGGTTGCAGAGAGTTGGACATGACTGAGCGACTAAACTGAACTGATTTCCCTCCCCTAATCACCCAGGGCCAGGTACTAGACAACCTAGGATAGTCACTGCACCTCAGAGCCTGCTGAAATGATTTGAACTAGCCAACCTCAAGCCTCCTCACCCTGAAACCACAATAAACATTCTTTCCCCCATTTTCCCCTTGTTCACTCTGCCCCTAGTCTAGCCCTGGTGCCTCCTTCTTTGGCCTCGCACAGTGCGGCATTCCCATTCCTCTTGGGAACTGTAATAAACGATCTTTTCATTGGAAAGCATCTCCTGATTTGTTGGCCTCACTATACCCGAGTAATAATGCAACAGCCCCTCCTATTGCCCTCTGATCCAAGACCTATAAAATCTACCTATGTTGGCTTTCTTGAAAAAAGTGAACTCTCAGAAACTGACAGCATGAGTTGAATAATGAAATGGAGCATTAGATGCATTGCAAGGAAGCGGAATGAGAAAACATTTCCTGCAGAGGGGGGGTGCTTATATCATTGGGAGACAGCAGTTTCCCTCCACAGCACTGTGTAAAAGAAGCATGACCGAGCCTAGGAGTGAAAAGAGGTGAATGTTATGGGGTATGCCATGGCACCAAGATCACCCCATATGGGCACTTGTATTATGGTGGAGCCTGGCTGTGGTTGTAGCAAATGCAAGCAGAATTGCCCCTCACTTCCAGGCCCCCAAGGTGTAACGAAGACCTAAATCAACACTGAAGAATGCTAATGGCCACCGTGAAGTATATGGAGCCTTCTTGAATGTGTCTGATTGACTGCATTCTTGCTTGTAACAAAGCTGCAGGGATGGGCTGTTTGAGTGATCCTGAATACTCATACATTGAAGTCCTAACCCCAGTAGCCCAGAACAGAACTATATTTGAGATAGTCTTTAAAGAGTGAATTAGGTTAAAATGAGGTCATTAGGGTGCATTTGAATCCAATGTGACTGGCACCCTTGTAAGAAGAGGAAACCTGGCTACAGACACATAGAGAGGGAAAAGTGAGAGTGAAAGTGAAGTTGCTCAGTCTTGTCCGACTCTTTGCGACCCCGTGGACTGTATCCTACCAGGCTCTTCTGAAAACACAGGGGAAGACAGCTGTCTACAAGTCAAGGAGAGAAGCATCAGAAGAGACAAGATGCCAATCCCACCGGCACCCTGGTTTTGAACTTCAAGCTCCAGAACTGTGAGAAAACAGTGCCAGTCCATGGTATTTTGATATGGCAGCCCCAGCAGACTAATTCAGGCTCTGGTCTCCTCCATCACTAGGGTGTGTCTGAGAAAGGGAAGAAAGGGTCCTTTAGCACCACAGAATGCATTTTTTAAAAACTAATTTTCACCCAGGCTGCCAATAGACCCCTACAACCCCAGATAAGATGTAGATGCTGCAACAAGTGAAGTTACCGCATCAAAACATGGGCATGAACGGGACTGTTTGAGCTCCAGCCCACAGAAATTCTTCTCTCTCCCGCTGCCCACATCCCCTGCCCACAATACTGCCATCATCAAAGGTGCTTTTTGAAACTTGGAAACCCTGAATCATCCATAAATTCAAAACTTGAATCGACCCTGTCATGCCGTGGCTGTGTTGGACGATCAAGAAGACTTGAAAGGGTAAACCACAGCTTTTTAGGCACATGCAAATCAGACAGACTTGAAGAACTTGCCAAGTGATATCAGAATAAGAGAAGGTTTCTACCCTCACCCTTTCTGAAGACTGCAAAGTTAGAAGGGGAACGAAACTCTGTAGGTGGGTCTGTTGGAACTGTGGCATGCCTAACCAGGGTGAAAACCAGATGCTTTGGTATGTATTTAGAGAAAAAGAGTGAGAGCCGGATTTCAAATCCAAGATGGCAATTCCTTAATGTTTACAAAGCGCAAACAAATAGCAATACTGGCAAGCCACCTGGCATAGGAAGAGCACCGGTCTTGAAATCAGAAAGCCTGGTGATTAATCCATGTCATTTATTTTCCACAAACATCTGTTTCTTGATCTAAAAAATTGCTCTCACTCCCTATCTATCGCTCACACAGTTAATGGGGAAATCATTGTGAAAACACATGGAAAACTCTAACTACCAGGCAAAGGTAGGGACTTCTTACTCTTTCAAGGGACATCATGCCTTCATTCTCAGGACAAGAGCAACTCAAGTGTTGAGAATCAGTGCAGAAAAATTGCCAGGACGACCTTCCTGCTGTAACTTAGCTTTGACTTTTAATCTCAGGATAATTTTAGACTTAGAAAGAAAGCAAAGTGCCTTGTGCTGCTCATGATACGTCATTTCCAATAACTTGCCCTCTTAGAATGCATCTCAGGGACCATAGGCAAGCAACCAAAGAGGGACTTTGAACTGAACACCAGTCAAGTCTGGAAGGTGAAACAGCTACTCTTTTACATTGGCCAAAAAGTTCATTCACATTTTTCTGTAATATCGTATGGAAGAACCCAAAGGGACTTTTTGGCCAACTCAGTATTTCTCCCCTATCACCATGGCTACCCCTTTAACCCTTTGAATGCGTAGCTGAGCTAACACAGGGAACATTTAGATGGCCCCAGTCCTTTTACCCATTCTCTTAACAGCCATTTAACACTTTGGCAGGAAGGGAAAAGGAAAAAGGCCTGTCATCACCGTCCTGATGTCCAGACTGTTATGAAATGCCAACTTGCCTCTCAAATGCCAGCTGCCTCTCCAGCTCTGTGTTTGCTTTCAGTTCAAGGCCTGTTTTACAAGTTTGGCATACATAAAACTTTGGCATACAAAGTTTGAAGCTTACCCCATCACAAAATGTATAACAGAAGTCAATAAAAGTAGACAGACTCTTGGGAATCCTATGGCTGAATCTATAGGTAAGACATTCTTCAAAGAACGGAACTGGTTTGGCAACACTTTCGTCTTCCTGTTACAGAATATCTTCTGCCTTAAAAAGGAGGAGGGACTGTTCACTGGTAAAGATGAGATTATCGGTTTGATGTTGTTCATCAGTGTGCATGTCATCCAGGCTGCTACTCTCTGCCTATTTCAAAGACAGACTGTAAGGAGCTCTAATTCCCATGTGCGCACCAAGAGATCAAATATGAATAGTTCCTGAGGAAATGAGAATAAAATAGGCAGCTCAGAGATGCTCCTGTGCACCAATTATACCCCATTTTCAGGTTATGTTCTGCTTCTCAAAATGATAGAAAATTGTGGAGTGTTTCTAATCTTTGCAGTTCAGACTGAATCTATCTTCCCTGAATTGTTTCCAAGTGGGCTTGCATTAAGAAGGACTTTCAAAATAGCCAGGTATCTGGTCTGGATGGTTTGAGACTTGGGCAACTGCATCATGCTTTGTTTCACTAAAAAGGTCACCAGATCAAGTCAAAAGCCAAATGTACCCATTTTGATTTCTATAGATTTATTTTTATTTCTTTCCTTTCAAACGAGACAGGGAGGTGACATTTATTAAATCTCTAAAAGTGTTCCATGCACTGGGTTGGTGTTTTATATATTTTATCTCACAAGTACAAGACAGGCCTGCTCTTCCTTCTTCTAAGTGTAAGAAAACAGAGATGCACCTTTTTAAAAAAGATATTATTCCTGTTTCCCAGGGTAAACAGGACATGAGTTCAGGTGTGACTCAGAGGCAATGTGTTGTGATGAAAACAACACGTGCTTTGGAACTAGATTAGAATGTTTACACACCATGTATTAGCTCTACGACTTGGGAAAGTTGCATAACCGTGCTGAACTGTTCATTTATAAAAAGCAGATAACAATATATAAGTTGTAGGGCCACCACACTGTGTGTGTACACCCATGGACACATATTAAGTACCAGGCCCCAGAGGTATTTCATAAATGATAATTGATATTAATCAATCAATAGGTAGGGCTGGGATTTCCCTGGCAGTCCAGTGGTTAAGACTGCACCTTACCCACTCCAGTTTTCTGGCCTGGAGAATTCCATGGACAGAGGAATCTGGTGGGCTACAGTCTATGGGGTCACAAAGAGTCAGACACCACTGAGGGATTAGCACTTTCTTTTTCTACTTTTCCAATACCAGGGGTGCAGGTTTGATCCCTGACTGGGGAGCTAACATCCCACATGCCTCATGGCCAAAAATCAAAGCATAAAACAGATGCAATATTGTAACAAATTCAATAAAGACTTAAAAGACTAGGTGGGCCTTTCCTGGTGGTCCAGTGGTTAAGAATCTGCCTTGCAATGCAGGCTATGAGGGTTTCATCTCTGGTCATGGAGCTAAGATCCCACACTGCTGTGGGCAACTAAACCTGTCTGTTGCAACTACTGAAGCCTGTGTGTTCTGGGCCCCAAAGGCCATCACTAGAGAGTCCGTGCACCACAACAAAAGATCCACGTAACACAGTGAAGCTTCTGCGTGCAGCAACCACGACCGGACATAGAAAATTAAAAAAAAAAAAAATCAGTAAGTAATGATTGACTACTTCCTTGTTGGCAGGAACTATGTCAGGGAGTGAGGCTCCATTGACAGGAGGGCTGCCATTTGTAATTGTGTTTTCTCACCTAGAGCAATACCATGGATTCTTCCACTACAGCTCATAATGTGGAACAATTCCTGTGTGCAGTCACAGTTTTAGGCACCATAGGAACCTTAAGGGTAACACTACTAAGCCATAAACAAAACCATTTCAGTCCTTAATGATCCTATTGTACAGATGCACCAGCTATTCTCAGAAAGCAATGTGCAGATCGCATGGTGAGTCTTCAAAGTGCGAAGGATTCTGAGAATACTGGAGGTATTCAGCCTTAGAAAGCCAGTTTCCAGATCCTCACTGGGCATTTAGAGTCTTTGCTAAGACTCTTTTAACTGAGAATTCACCTCCAGTTGAGGTGACTTGGATTCTCTGTCCCTACTTTCAACAATCACCTTTCTCACATTTGACAAAAGACATATTTCTCACCCATCACCACTTATACTCTTAAAAAAACCCATAAAACAGAACTTCTGAGGTGTTGAATGAAGAACTTAAAATGCTGCTCTTGGGGTTGGGAAAACGTGATCTCTAATGACTGCAAAACAAACCCTCTTGCAAGTCAGCTAGTTTCTGATTCTCTGCTTCCAATTTGAGGACTCTGGGACTGCAAACAGGCAGATCATTAACACCAGTCTTTAGGGGCAAATCAAAGGGAGCCTTTTGCAGATAACCCCCCAAATTCATGTCATTTTCTGTTTTGTTTTCAAATTCTGTCCCCTTCGACACATTTAAGGACGTGAGTTGTCTCAGCACTTAAATAAATAAAAATTCAAAATGGGAATACAATTGATACCAACTATTTTCATTTAAGAGATAAGTAATATTTATTCATAAATGAGTGACCTACATAAAAACTTTCTTTTTACTCATCAACAGATGTAACTTCTAATAAAATGGTTATGTTTAAGGGCTTCCCTGCTGGCCTAGTGGTTAAGAATCCACCTGCCAGGGCAGGGAACTCAAGTTCGCTCGTTATTCCAGAAAGATCCCACATGCCATGGGCAACTTAGTCTGAGTGCTGCAGCTACTGAAGCCATGCTCTGCAACAAGAGAAGCCACTGCAATGATTAGCCCATGCACTGCAATGAAGAGCAACTCGCAGCTCACCACAACTAGAGAAAGCCCGTGCACAGCAATGAAGGCCCCGCACAGCCAAAATTAAATAAATAAATATTTATGTTTAGTAATGATCACACTATGTTATGTATTCCTCTTGTTCTGGTAAATTGGATATAATAATTATACAGTTTGTAGTTCATTCTACATTCAAAAAAAAAAAAAATCCCAGACCTCAGAAAATTAAAATCCATTTCAACTTACAGATCCAGAATGAGACAAGCAGCATCTGACACCCAGGATGGGCCTGGTGCTCGTGGCCAGGCCAAGCTGCTCTCTTTTTGGGTAGCAACAATCCCACTGACAGCAGCATCAGACCACGGGTCTGATGCTCTGCTGTGTGACAATGATACACAGTCTGTGACTATGCTATGTTGTGAGACAAAACAAACACAAGGAAACAAAACCATTTCAGAATCTCTTATAAGCACAGAAAAAATGAAAAATGTCATAATTCAGGCTGCTATGACAAAAATACCATAGTCCAGGTGGCTTGAGCAGCAAACATTTAATTCTCACAGTTTTGGAGTCTGGAAAGTTCAAGACCAAGGGACTGGCAGATTTGGTGTCTGGTGAGACCCCACTTCTTTGTTCCTGGATGGCAAATTTTTCCTGCAGCCTCATATGGCAGAGAGGCAAGGGTGCCCTCTGGGGTCTCTTTCATAAGGGCACGAATCTCATTCATAAGGGCCCCACCCTCATGACCTAGTGTACATTCTGCATGTTCATGCTCAGTCATGGCCGACTCTTTTTGACCCCATGGACTGTAGCCCTCCAGGCTTCTCTGTCCGTGGGATTCTCCAGGCAGCAATACTGGAGTGGGTTGCCATTTCCTCCTCCAGGAGATTTTCCCCACCCAGGGATCAAACCAGCATCTCCTGTGTCTCCTGCATTGCAGGCAGATTCTTTACCATTGAACCACCAGGGAAGCCCACCTCCCAAAGGCGCCACCTCCTAATACCATCACACGGAGGTTTCAAAACTGGGGGGGGGGGGGGGGTCACAGTCTATAGTGATAGTTATTGTGGAAACCACAAAAGTACCAAATATCACTTTCTCCCAGTTAGTATGAGTGACCTCACTGTCCTGGACAGAAACCCGGAGCCCAGTCCTGGTGTTCACACCTGAGACCATGGCTGAAAGATAAGTCTGTGCTAACTCAAGCTCCAATATTTTGTTAAATATCTCACCATTAGATTTATCTTGTTTTCCTGAGAACATGTTCCCTTCCAACCTTTTTAAAAAAATCTGATCATCTCTACAGTGTTCTTTGGTGAAATTGCTTTCTAATCTTCTAATACCTGCCCCTGCGGTCTCTCTGCTTGTCTATGGTGTTGAGTGTTCTTTGTCTATAACAGGAAACATCTGCAGGGAGATGTATCTGTGAGGGTTCAACCGGAGAGACAGAATGAGTAGGAGCTATCTATATTAAGAGGTTTCTTGCAACGAACTGGTTTATGCAATCATGAGGCTGGCTAGGCAAGACCAAAATCCAGACTACATCAGGAGCACAGAAACCCAGGAGGTCTGAAACCGGTCCACAGACAGAACTTCTTCCTCAAGGAAACCTCTCTGCTTTTGAGACCTTTCAACAGCTTAAATCAGGCCCACCTAGATTATTTAGGATAATCTCTTTTACTGAAGGAAAACAAGATTATAGATTTATAATTTATAACTGATTATAGACTTTAATCATGTCTACAAAACATCTTGACAGCAGTATCTAGTTTAGCCTTAGACTAACTGCAGTAATGATAGTGAAAGTGTCTGACTCTCTGCCACCCCAGGGACTGGATCCTGCCAGACTCCTCTGTCCATGGAGTTCTCCAGGCAAGAATACTGGGTGTAGGGGGGTTAGGTGCTAGCCATTCCCTTTTCCAGCGGATCTTCCCAACCCAGGGAGCGAATCTGCATCTCCTGCACTGCAGGCAGATTCTTCACTGTCTAGGGCTTCCTGGTGGTACGGTCGTAAAGCACTCACATCTGAGAGACTAACACTCACTTTCTTTACTGTCTGAGCCACCTGAGAAGCCCCAGACTAACTGAATTATAGCCTACCAAGTTGTCATATAAGATGGAGCATCACAGACAGGATATGGGACGAGGTCTGATAAATCTGTCAGGCCCAGGGGAGTTCATTGTGTCTCCTGAAATTGGCTTCTTTTTAGTGAGACAAACTTTGACTTGGGTCATCATTATAAAACCTTACATGGTTGTTTCCTGAGTTAGGGTTCCTGAGAACTTTATCTTTGTCTGCCTGGAGTCAGGAGGTTTTCTCTGCTCCCTGATACTGGCTGGGTGATAACTGACCTTCAGCTGGGACCCAGAACTGAAAAGGGAAGGGAGGGCACAATATTTAAAAGGATAGCATCACCCAAGGACCCTATATAACCTGATTAGAACCAACTAGGTCCAAAAGCAGACTCAACTTCCACTTGACCTTGAGCCTCAGTATACACTCATTGTAAAACACCCCAGCCGCCTTAACCATAAACACCAAAAAGCAGGTGATGGCCCAATTTGTGAAAATCCCCACTTCTTCCCTAAAATATCTGGAATGCCCCTCCTACTCATTATTTGTTTCTGTTTGGTCATGAGGTTGTGTCCAACTCTGCAACCCCCACCACGGACTGTAGCCTGCCAGGTTCTTCTGTCCATGGGATTTTCCAGGCAAGAACACTAGAGTGGGTTGCCATATCCTTCTCCAGGGGATCTTCCCAACCCAGGGATGGAACTCACATCTCCTGCGTTGGCAGGCAGATTCCTTACCACTGAGCCATGAGGGGTCTCTCCTTAGCCTATGTAATTATCCACCCCTATAAAAATGGACAACCCTGGGGCCTCTGTTGTCTCCCAAAACACCTCACTCTCTGTTTATGAAGTGTGTTTCTTCCCTGAACAGACCTTCTTTCTCTCTGCTATGGCTCACTCTTGAATTCTTTCCTGTGTGAAGCCAGGAACACACACTTGGTGGCCATCCCAGGAACTTGGCCGTGACCTGGGACATGTGTCCCATCTCTTTTCCTGCGACAGAACCATAAAGAGATGCCAGCACCTCCTGAAGGGCAGCAGCAGCTCTCCCACGCGCTGTCTACACTGCAGCTCTCCATCCAGGCCAAACTCCGCCTTCCTGCTGTTTTCTCACCATCATGCTGCGTTGCATGCTTATCTCATTAACTGGCAGGATTTCAGCAGGAATAGTTCATAAATGCAGTGGCCACTTCGCAGAGCTTTTGACAGGAATGAGAGCATTCATTTAAAAGGTACCATTGAGTAAAAAAAGATTTGTTTGTGTATGAGAGGGAGCACTTTGCTTAACCCAGGTGTCCCCTCCTTCGTTTCAGTATTTGGGAATTGATAATTGCTGACTTTTTAATTGTTTGGGCTGATGAAACTGTCAAGTGTGTACAAGTTGTATCAAAGCCAGCTGCATGCCTCTGTCTTCTGTGAGCCGATATGTCAAAATCTGTTTTCCCACATCTAAACTTTCTGTCCTCTTTTTGTAGAGAAAACATAATTAGCCTTGTAGAGTGATGATTTCAGGTTTGCTCAAAGCCAGCTGTCTCTCAAAGCTCTCTCTCTCTCTCTCCCTCTCGGGGAAAGAAAGGTTAAAGAGTAAAAAAAAAAAAATCATTCAGTTGTTATGTCACAACTCTATGATTATCTAGCCCAAATAAGCACTCAACAATGTCTTAAATAAAAAGAGAGAGAGAGAGAAAATTTAAAAGAGTGTTTCTTTTTGCGGACCTGGAAAAGCTTATCTATATAAAAGCCTTTGCTGCTATAGCTATGAGGTAAAGAAAAATGGATGGACCTAGAGATGTCATTGGAGAAGGCAATGGCAACCCACTCCAGTACTCTTGCCTGGAAAATCCCATGGATGGAGGAGCCTGGTGGGCTGCAGTCCATGGGGTCGCTAGGAGTTGGACACAACTGAGCGACTTCATTTTCACTTTTCACTTTCATGCATTGGAGAAGGAAATGGCAACCCACTTCACTGTTCTTGCCTGGAGAGTCCCAGGGACGGGGGAGCCTGGTCAGCTGCCATCTGTGGGATCACACAGAGTTGGACACGACTGAAGTGACTTAGCAGAGATGTCATGCCAGTGAAGTCAGTCAGACAGAGAAGGGGAAATATTGTATGACATCCCTTATATGCAGAATCTAAAAAGAAATGATACAAATGAACTTATTTACAGAATAGAAACAGATTCACAGACTTCGAGAATGAACTTAGGGCTGCCAGTGAGGGAGAATGGGAGAAAGGGATAAGTATGGATTTGGGGATCAAAATGTACACACTGTTCAATTTAAAGTGGATAACCAACAAGGTCCTACTGGATAGCACAGAGAACTCTGCTCAATATTATGTGGCAGGGAAGGGAATTTGGGGCAGAATGCAAACATGTATCTGGATGGCTGAGTCCCTTTATAGTCCGTCTGAAACTATCACAACATTGTTAATCTGCTATACTCCAATATAATATAAAAGTGCAAAAGAAAAGAAAAGAAAAATGACTTTAGCTCCAAGATAAAATAAGAGTACGGGGCATGATTCAGTCTTTAAAAATTAGTTTGTCCTATAAAAATACTGACAGCACACAATTTTGTTTAAGTACAGAATTACATGTCTCATATTTAAACTTTCTAAATTGCCTGCACCAGTTTTATGAGTTACTTAAGTTACAACTGTCTCCATAGCTTGTTTAAAATTAAAAATTTATGTGTATAAAATTATATTCACCTAAAGAAAATGATAATAATGATGTATCATTAAAGGGATTAATGTTATAAAATTCTTATAAGGCTACAAATCAAAGGAGTTAATGTATAAGCCAAGTTGTAATTTTCAGAACTGTGACTAACTCTAAGACCTTAGACAAAGGTTTCAGTTAATTAATTAATGATCTTGGACACCTGGACAGTTTTTAAATAAAACGACAGATACAAAAAACTGGTCATTAAACATAATTCACCCTTATTTCTTAAAATTACAATAGATTAACAAATTACACAGTTGTTTCTAGATAATATATATTTATATATCTTTGTTTATTCTCATCAAAGTTATTAAAATGATATGAAATGAATATTCATAGAAAAAATAAGCAATTCTTGGTTTTCTATCATCTAGCTTTTTCTTTTGTCTAGAGAAAAGAAACCTGTTTAGGGAATACTTCATGCCTTTTTCAAACCTTCTGTAAATTTTTTTTTGGATATTTCTGATTAATTCTATTTATTGATGGTTCATATTTATAAAGAAAAAACTAAAAATTGCCAAGAGATTCTACTACACAGAGTTGGATTTACTCAAAATTTAGACTTTTCACAGCATTTCAATCAGCTTTGTAGGCTAAATGGATTACTCTTTGCCAAAACCTAACAACTCATGAGTGGTGAAAGAATGAATATGTACACTATTAGAGGTAAATGGCAGGAGGTTAACTCATGACATTTAAAGGATTTAAAAACAAAAAAGATTCCCTGACCACTATAGGAGGGCAAGCAGGAGGAGAAGGGGACGACAGACGATGAGATGGTTGGATGGCATCACCGACTCTATGGACATGAGCTTGAGCAAGCTCCAGGAGTGGGTGATGGACAGGGAAGCCTGGCATGCTGCAGTCCATGGGGTCCCAAAAGAGTTGGACACGACTGAGGGACTGAACTGACCAACTGATAGGAGTCCTTTTAAGATGGACAGAAAATGGGCTCATTTCTGTTATGGTATAATATCCTTATATTCCCAGGAGAGCCCGTGCACCACCAAGGTTCTACTTCCTACATGAGCATCAGGCTTGTACCTGCCCACTTCACACTAACTTACTCTGTGTGTTTGGCAGTAATCATTGGAGACTACTAGATATTTAAAACTACCATCCCAAGACTTCCCTGGTGGTCCAGTGGTTAAGACTTCACCTTCCTAGGTAGGGATTTGGGGAAGGTCGTGTATATACTGCTATATTTAAAATAGATAGCCAACCAAGACCTATTGTATAACACATGTAACTCGGCTCAGTGTTACGTGCCAGGCAGGATGGGAGGAGGGGTTTCGGGGAGAAGGGATACATGTATGTGTATGGCTGAGTCCCTTTGCTATTCACCTGAAACTACAACATTGTTAATCAGCTCTATCCCAATACAAAATGTTTTTGGTGTTAAAATAATAATAATAAATTTAAGATAATAATAATAAATTAATTTAAAAAAAAGAACACTTCACCTTCCAGTGCAGGAGGTGTGGGTTTGATCCCCGATCAGGAAGCTAAGATCCCTCATGCCTCAAAGCCAAAAAATCAAAATGTAAAGCAGAAGTAAAATTTAATGAAGTCAGTAAAGACTTTAGGAAAAAACCCGCATCAAGAATAAAAAGTAAATAAAACTACCACCCCTCCCAGGAAGCTCTGCAATGAGGCAGGCATGGGAGACTCTGGAAGAGAGAACCCACGCTCCTTTCATTCAAACTTCCTTAATTGCAGTTCCCACAATGACCCAATCCTTGTCGTGGACCTTCACACACGTCAGGTATGATACAGCCCCTGCTCTGGATGTCCAGTCAATGAGTCTAAATTCATTACTCAGCGTTGCCATGGGCGATCACACAGATTTCAATTCTCTTGAAGTGTGCAGCCCCTATGTAAATACAATAGGGCAAGTAAAAAGTTCTGAGACTTCTGGGTCTCTAATGTAGGCACTGCTGGATTCTGGGGTGTGTTTTCATTGCTTAGATATTACAATCTGGGGCCTCCCTGGTGGCTCAGTGGTTAAAAAAAAAAAAAAAGAAATCTGCCTGCCAATGTAGGAGACACGGGTTTGATCCCAGGTTGGGAGGATCCCCTGGAGAAGGAAATGGCAACCCACTCCAATATTCTTGCCTGAGGAATCCCATGGACAGAAAAGCCTGGCAGGCTACAGTCCATGGGGTCACAAACAATCAGACATGCTGAGCGACTGAGCATGCACACGCTCTTGCTTTAAGACCTGTTGAGCTAACAGTCACGTGGTTTCTGGTAATTGCCTGCGTTATGGTTGCCGGTGTATCTGGTCCAGTCTTCAGTGCTTTGGCACGGATGAATCAGATGATTCGGCACCTCGATCTATACCAGAAGGCAAAGGAAGGATCGACTCTAACCTGACTACACACTAGTTAGGGGAACCCCCTCCTGATCTTGATCAGTCAATTCTCATCTAGACATGATGAATCAATATCCTGTGGTCTGACTTCATTTTGTCGAAAGGGTAGGGGGACAAGAAAGAGGAAAACAGCCGCGGATACACAATGACGAGCCTGCCACTTACACCTAAGCCTTGGAACTCTTAGGTCCTGACTCATGCCTGACGGCAGGGCTCCCCTCTGGCTGTCAACAATCTCACAGCACATCAATATCAGATGGTGTTATCTGTGATCACCAGGAAGTAAAACAATAAACAAGATCCCATCATAACTTTGTCCGAGCGTAGGAAAAACATCCCTATGCAAACCACAAAAGGACAACGCTGCCTGTCCCACCCCAGCTACTATGAGGGACTGCTGGCTCTTCTTCCAAATGAGACTGATAGGACTTCCTTGGCGGATAAGAATCTGCCTGCCAATGTGGGGGGACATGGGTTCCATCCTTAGTCCGGGAAGATTCCACATGCTGCGAAGCAGCTAAGCCCGTGGGCCACAACTACTGAGCCTGGGCTCTAGAGCCCCCAAGCCACAACTACTGAGTCCACATCCTGCAAGCACTGAAGCCCGAGCCCCTAGAGCCCATTCTCTACAAGAGAAGCCACTGCACGGAGAAGCCCATGCAAGGAAGAGCAGCTCCAGCTCTCTGCAAGGAGAGGAAGCCCAGTTGCAGCAGCGAAGACCCAGGGCAACCAAAATTAATTTAAAAAAATAAATAAATGATAACCCATCATAAAATTGTCTCCACTCCCCAACAGCATCCGATCCAGAGTAAAGCCAGTCTTCCATAAACTTCCCCCAAATCACTTAATCAAAGCCCAAATCATATAATAAATCCTTTCTAACACCCTCTTACTCAGAACCCCAGGGGTTCCCCATGGTTCATGTTCACCCAATGGGCAAGGCACCCAATTTGTTCTACTCTAAGTTTGTTCTGTTTGGCCTTTGGCTGAAGAGCAGTTACAATATTTTATAGCTTGATAGAAAAAATACTGAGAGAATTCATAACAGTCTTTGTGTCTATCTGTGGGTTATTCCCCCCACCCCCCTTAGAGGAAACCTCCCTGAAATTGGATCAGCATATAAGAAAGTCCAGCTGAGATTTACAGTATGGCAAATAGCTTCAAACACCTGATTCTGGCAAGTCTAGAGCCAAATCTACCAGACTTTTCCACTCTGGGAGCCATAGAGGCCCTTTTTACTCAAATCACTTTGAGTTGGTTTTTGTCCCTTTCAGCAGAAAGAAATCCTGCCCATTAGGGATGATGCAGAATGGCGTGATGGAGTGCCTTTAAAGCAGGCCACGTAGGCTGGCTACAGTGAGAGCTTTCCTTTTGTACATCAGCACAAATATGTGGAAATTAACTGAAAACCGTTCTCCCTGGATACAATCAGGAGGAAGCGAGAGCAGAACCCTCATTGAATTTTAACACGGGGCCTCAACATTCTGCCAGCCCCACTGTTTTACAGGGGGACAAAAGAGACCTTAATTACTTCCACACAGAACAAAGAATTTGGGGTATAAATACTGCAAAATAGGGATGGCTTCTTTTATTGCAGTAAGATGCCTAGGAGATAATGCGAGCATGCGTGCTCAGTTGCTTCAGTCGTGTCCAACTCTTTGCAACCCTATGGACTCTAGCCCACCAGGCTCCTCTGTCCATGGGATTCTCCAGGCAAGAATACTGGAGTGGGTTGCCAGGCCCTCCTCTGGGGGATCTTTCCTTCAGCCAGGGATTGAACCCAAGTCTCCTGCGTCTCCTGGATTGCAGGCAGATTCTTTACAGCTGAGCCACCAGGGAAGCCCCCAAGGATATAATATGTCTCACCTAAGTGAGTCTGTGTTTAAGAAAGATTGAAACATGCCTGTAAATGCAGGTAAAAGGCTTTAAAATACTTGCCACGGATATTAACTTAGATCTTGAAGGTAATCGTTTACTCATTCGATCTAGGAAATGGGAAGAGCTTAAACATTTCATCCACAGGTTCAATTATTTATCAACCCACCTTTTCTTTAAGATTTAGAACATCTTAGTAGATAGCAGCTAAGGCAGAAAATTCATGCAGGACACACAGGAACTGCAGTTACCCTGAATGCTCTTGCTAAAGTTATTTGTTAAGATGGTCCTTGAAAGTGAAGTCGCTCAGTCATGTCCGACTCTTTGCCACCCCAAGGACTGTAGCCTACCAGGCTCCTCCGTCCATTGGATTCTCCAGGCAAGAGTACTGGAGTGGGTTGCCGTTTCCTTCTCCAGGAGATCTTCCCAACCCAGGGATTGAACCCGGGTCTCCCGCATTGCAGGTAGATGCTTTACCATCTGAGCCACCGGGGAAGACTCAAGATGGTCCTTAGATCTTAACAAAAGTACTTAGTTAATTGAAATACAAGAATTGATGTTGTTTCTCAGCATCACTCTCAGTAAATAGATGTCCGTGTTTCAACCACTCTCATCAAGAAAGTTGCGTTTAGGTACTCCCATATAGAAAGACAACAAAGAAACACAACTTAAATATTTACCTAGTGGCTAAGAGGTTAAAGTGTCTGCATCTAATCCGGGAGACCTGGGTTCGATCCCTGGGTCGAGAAGATCCCCTGGAGAGGGAAATGGCAACCCACTCCAGTATTCTTGCCTGGAGAATCCCATGGACGGAGGAGCCTGGTGGGCTACAGTCCATGGGGTCGCAAAGAGTCGGACACGACTGAGCAACTTAACTAACTTTTCTAATTCTTTGTATATGGGACAGAACCACACCATCAGTTTTAGCATAGGCACAATGGATGTCAGTCAACTCTGGCCAGCTTTACCAGGGCAAATTCAGTTGTATTTACCCCAAGCCATGCTGTTATCTTGATGCAAACGCACAGACTGGGTAATTAACAATTATGGGTGGGACTTGCCTGGTGGTCCAGTGATTAAGAATCTGCCTTGCAACCCAGGGGACACAGGTTTGGATCCCTGGCTGAGGAACTAAGATCCCACGTTCTAGGGACCATCTAAACCCGCGTGCCACTACTGAAGTCCTCGCACCCTGAGGCCCTCGAAACACAACCAGAGAGCCTGTGTGCTGCGACAAAGGATCCCAGGTGCTGCAACTAAGACCCAACTCAGCCAAATAAATAAATACATGAATTAGAATATTAAAAAACAATTATGGGCTGTACATAGAGTCACTAATAGAGGGGACATGAAAACATCTCAGCATTAAGAATCCAATCATCACCTCTGAAAGACAAAGGGATGCAAAAATATATATATATATATATGCAGGTGGGGTGGGAGCAGCAACAGCTATGAAAATGTGCAGAATTGATGGTGCCATTATTAGGCGATGCCCTCATATGACATAAGATGCCCTAATGACATGGATGAGAAAGAAACTGCTCAGGAAAAGGCACCGCTGGAAGCCTGGGACGCTCCAAGCATCTCCCAAGTGTAATGATAAACATGCTAATAGGCAGGGTTAGGTGCCAGTGAGCTGGGGCATCGTACCTCATCACAAAGGAAAATGAATTTTACCACGTTGGCATCCCCGTGCCCAGCCAAGGATGGCTGCCGTGGCACCTTCCATGGCCCGTGTAGGCCCCCTTCATTAAAAGGTTGAATTAGTCATGTAAACAAATTATCTCCAACAAAGGGGTTTACAAATGCTGGCTAATTAGTTTCAATTCCCAGAAGCTTTCCACTGTTTTTAATTCAATAACACAGTGTAAATTCTCCAGTTAGAAAAAGTCTAATAGGAATTGGCAGAAAACTAAATAATTGATATTGTCAGCAAATGCAGCAAGTACCCCAGTGTTATTGTTTCCTGGGAAGCAGGATTGGCAGTGATATCCAGAGAGGATAAAGCATGAAGTGTAATGAATTAACAATAGAAAACCGTAGACAGCTGGCGCTCAACGTCTCTCCATCCGCTCAGCCTCTAGCTGAGAAATGTTAAAGTACATATAAATAGACATACCTGGCTTGGATGATAATGAAGCATCATAGCAGCCAGTGCTGGAATGGCCAGCTTAGAATCAGCAATGAACTAGCCAGGTGACATAGCCGGTCTCTAACTACCTGTGAGTCTTACTTTCATGATCAGTACAAGCTGGGGTACAATTAATGCTTTTAAACTGTGGTGCTGGAGAAGACTCTTGAGAGTCCCTTGGACTTCAAGGAGATCCAACCAGTGCATCCTAAGGGAAATCAGCCCTGAATATGCATTGGAAGGACTGATGCTGAAGCTGAAGCTCCAATACTATGGCCACCTGATGGGAAGAACCAATTCACTGGAAAAGACCCTGATGCTGGGAGAGACTGAGGGTAGGAGGAGAAGGGGATGACAGAGGATGAGTTGGTTGGATGGTGTTCAACTCAATGGACTTGAGTCTGAGCAAACTCTGGGAGATAGTGAAGGGCAGGGAAGCCAGGTGTGCTGCAGTCCATGTGGTCACAAATAGTCAGACATGACTGAACGACTGAACAACAATAAGCAGGGCTAATGGTATCAACTCTGGGGTCCCCAGACTCTCCTGGCCACACAGGGAATCATTAATAGAGAAGACATGGAAACATCTTAGCAGTGAAGAAGGGTCTGAAAAGGCAAGCATGGTGTCTTCCAGCTGTTGTTAATATTTTCATAAGTCTAATGAAAACTATTTTACATATGAGTAAAACACATTTACTCATTGTGAAAGAGCCTAGGCCAAAACTTCTTAAATGGGGGTATGCAGACCCCAAGCATATCTGATCATGTGCTGAGGAGGAAGAGGATGGAGCAGGATAAATATGGCAAGTGCTCCCAGAACACCACCAGTTTTAACTGACAATTGAGATATATTTTCATTTACTGTATTATTCCCTGGTGGCTCAGACGGTAAAGCGTCTGCCTACAATGCGGGAAACTGGGGTTCAATCCCTGGGTCGGGAAGATCTCCTGGAGAAGGAAATGGCAACCCACTCCAGTATTCTTGCCTGGAAAATCCCATGGATGAAGGAGCCTGGTAGGGTACAGTCCATGGGGTTGAAAAGAGTCGGACTTGACTGAGCGACTTCACGTTCATTTTCCTTTTCACTGTATTATTATTTATTATATCAGTCGGTAAAGAGTTTGCCTACAACACAGGAGACCTGGGTTAGATCCCTGGGTTGGGAAGATTTCCCTGGAGAAGGAAATGGCAACCCACTCCAGTATTCTTGCCTGGAGAATGCCTTGGACAGAGGAGCCTGGAGGGCCACAGTCTATGGAATCACAAGATTCAGACACAACTAAGCGACTAAGTGCATATTATTCATTATAAGCATTTTTAAATGTTCTAAAGTACGAAGTTGGTTTCCCTGTTAGCTGGTAAAGAATCTGCTTGCAATGCAGGAGACCCCAGATCAATGGCTAGGTCAGGAAGATCCGCTGGAGAAGGAATAGGCTATCCACTCCAGTATTCTGGGGCTTCCCTGGTGCCTCAGCTGGTAAAGAATACGCCTACAACGTGTGAAAGTATTAAGTAAAGTGTGGTCTTAAAAGTCACGTAAAACTAAAAGACCGGACTTCCGTAGCGATCCAGTGGTTGGGAGTTCCTCTCTCATGTAGGGGACACAGGATCGATCCCGGGAAAATCCCACATGCTTTGGAGCCAAGAGGCCCATGGGCCGCTCCTGAAGCCCAAGGTGCCTACTATTGAAACCCGAGCGCTGTAACTAGAGAGCAGCCCTCACTCATAGCAACTAGAGAAAGCCCATGTGCAGCAACAAAGACCCAGTGCAGCCAGAAATAAATACATAAATATTAAAAGAGCAAAACTCAAAAAGACCTGTGTTGAAAACAGCAGTGTCCTGGCACCCAGATTTCCCTCTGCCATTCCCTGGTGGCTCAGATGGTAAAGAATCTGCCTGCAATGCAGGGGACCTGGGTTCAATCCCTGGGTTGGAAAGATCCCCTGGAGAAGAGAATGGCAACCCACCCCAGTATTCTTGCCTGGAGAATCCCATGGACAGAGGAGCCTGGAGGGCTACAGTCCACGGCGTCACAAAGAGTTGGATATGACTGAGCGGCTGACGAACACGGCACACACATTCTATGGAAGCAATCAACTGCTAGCACTTTTAGCTATTTTTTCCCCATTAACTCTATTTTTTTCTAAATAAGATATATCTACTACTCTCTGGTAATTCATTTTAAAGCATGATGTAGCAAACTCAGCTTTTGATAGATAAGGATCTAGTTCTCCTGTCTCCCAGTTTATCTGTTCAATACACTTATATTACAACTTTTATTAAATCCATATTCCTTGTTTTTATTATTATGGCAATAATGATCACTGCTGAGCTGAGGAGTACACCGTGACCTCCTTTCTTTCTTGTAACAATTTTCTGCCATGTATTTAATCATTGTTTTTCCACTGGCTTGGTTTTCCTTAAGCCTAAGGCCATGCTCTACCCCACCTCTGAGATATGTCTCTCAGAACAAGTTTTTAAAACTCTCTGATAATCTCTGAGTTTCATTTGTTTTCTAGGGTATCCTCTCTGGAGCCCAGCTCCAGTCCGAAATTATTTCATATCTTTAGATCTTTAGTCCACTGTCATTGTGGACTTGACCTTGTCCGTCCTCCTGGAAATTCTTCACCTCTCTCTTCTGTGGGATACTGAGCTCTCCAATAGTTGAATAATATTAATGTGGTGACATAAAATTCCAGGTTAGGTATAATTTTCTACCCAGTTTCTGAAGGCATAGTTCCATTGTCTTTCAGTTTCTAATGTACCATTTTAGAAGTTCTGATGCTTTTTTTTTCAAATTTATTTATTTTAATTGGAGGCTAATTACAATATTGTAGTGGTTTTGCCATACATTGATATGAATCATTGTAGTCCTTTGATTTGCTTTCTGGAAGCTTTTAAAGATAGTTCTTTTCATCCCTTTATTCTGAATTTTCATGACAGTTGTTTATATCTGGAGATTTTTCTACATCTTCTCTTTGATCATTTCCTCTGTGCTGTTTTCTTTGTTCTAACCGATTCTCTCATTTTCTTATTTCCTGTCTCTTTCTCTTTCTTTTCTCCATTCTGGAATTCTCTGATTGTATTGACCAATATATATATATATATTTTAATGCTTTGCTGTTGTTGTTGCTAAGTCGTGTTTGACTCTTTGGTACCCCATGAACTGTAGCCCACCAGGCTCCTCTGTCCATGGGATTTCCCAGGCAAGAATATGAGAGTGGGTTGCCATTTCCTTCTCCAGGGGCTCTTCCTGACCCTGAGATCGAACCCACGTCTCCGGATTCTTTCACTGCTCTCACCAGAGAAATGCTTGCATTTTTCATTTCCGAGAGCTCATTTTTGATTCTCTAGTTATTCCTTGTTAGAGCATCCTTGTATTTCAAGGATACCATTTCTTCTCATCTCACTGATGATATCGAGTATTGTCATCTTAAAGTTAACTTCTCCTCCCTCCTTTTTTTTTTTTCCAATTCTTTTTTTCTTCTAGTTTGTTCTTTTGCATATAGGAAATTTTTCCTATAAGCCTCCCGACCCTTGACCATCTGCTCTAATTTAAGGGCAAGACATTGAAAAACAGATTGGAAGTTCTGCAAGCACGGATGAAGCTTTTCAGCAGACTGACCTCACTGTTGAGTAGCCAGCTGATACTTTTGTCGAAAAAAAGTCCCCAAGCCCCTTCTTGGTATCTGTATATGTTTTTTTCTGAGGAAACTCAATTTCTCTGGTGAAAGAGCCTCTTTTCTGCTGTTTGCGGGGGTTATATGCCTGGCTGCTAGCATCCTGGAGATTGTTGAGAGATAATGATTGGATTTATTTAGAGAGGTTGACTTAATTCTCCAGATGCCCTCCTCTGTAACAGATGCTTCCAATCTGGGAGCATCTGCAGTTCAGTTTCTGCAAAGAATCCAGTTCTCCTGTTCTGTGGGGGTGGGGAGCATGCTTCAGCCCCCTGGGTGGGTGGGGCTCTTGAGGGACTTGTGACTTCAAATGTTAAATCTTTGTGGACTTCATCAGAAAGAATTGGCTTTCTTTTCTTGGTCATGCCATATAGCAAGTGGGATCTTAGTTCCCCACCAGGGATCAAACCCACAACTGCGATAGGAGTTTAGAGTCTTAACCAATGGATCACCAGAAGCATTCCTGGCTTGCCTTCATAGGTCTCTCATCTCGGCCCTCACTGATGTTCCCTTCTATAAGAACATGCTGCTAATCCCCCTTTTTCCCTCTGCTTTTTTTTTCCCCCTGTTTCAGCTATCTATTCATTTTTTAAGTTAATTTATTTATTTTAATTGAAGCTACTTACTTTACAATATTATGGTGGGTTTTGCCATACAGTGACATGAATCAGCCATGGGTATACATGTGTCCCCCATCCAGAACCCCCCTCCCACCTCCCTCCCCATCCCATCTCTCAGGGATGTCCCAGTGCACCAGCTTTGAATGCCCTGTTTCATGCATCAAACGTGGACTGGTCATCTATTTCACATATGGTAATATACATGTTTCAATGCTATTCTCTCAAATCATCCCACCCTTGCCTTCTCCCACAGAGTCCAAAAGTCTGTTCTTTATATCTGTATCTCTTTTGCTGTCTTGCATATAGGGTCATCGTTACCATCTTTCTAAATTCCATGTGAGTCAGAAAAACACCAATACAGTATATTAACACATATATATGGGGTTTAGAAGGATGGTAACGATGACTCCCTCTGCTTTTATCTTTCAGGTGGCACAGTGATGAATCTGTCTGCTGATGCAGGAGACTTGGTTTCCATCCCTAGGTTGGGAAGATTGCCTAGGGAAGGATATGCCGGTCCACCCCAGTATTCTTCCCTAGAAAATCTCACAGACAGAGGAGCCTACTGGGCTGCAGTCATGGGGCTGAGAAAGAGTCAGACACAACCAGGCGCACACACACACAAACATTGTGATCAGAGAAACAAGTGTCTTCATGCCCTCTGGAGCATTTTCCCCAACCATACACACAATTATGAGAGGTAAGTGAAACTGACTAACCCTAACTATGAGATTCGAGATGAGAAAAGGACTTTGAGTTTGGAGGCGTTTTGTAAACATGTGCCCATACATTTTCACAGGTTTGGGAGCACTAATCATTAAACCCTATCTGAAATACTGAGAAAATAAATTTAAGTTTGGAATTTATCCCACTGCCTATGCCACTTTTTAAATATCAGAGCAAAATGGAAAGCAGATATGGCTTGCTATTAAACCTGCAAGTATTGTGATGACATGAGAAAGACAGTCACTGAATGTATAAAAAGGTTAGTGGTTTATGCAGTCCAGTGGGTCTGTTTTCTTTGTCTTTAAGACAATGCCCAGACCATCTTCAAGGGTGCCTTCATCAGTGGACTGTGTCTGCAGAACCAGATAGAAAATAGCTATAGTCAATTCAAGGATCAACAGAATGGAAACCCACTCAATCAACAAGCTAATAATCAATTTGTCTGAATTCAACCAGTAGTTTTGCAAATAGCTGGCAGGTTGATGGTTAAATTACCTCACCCTCAGCTCTCTCCCCTACTCAGGCAGGAAATGGCATGTTTGTGTTTTATAAGGGAAAAAAATTAAGAAGAAAGGGTTAACGGTAGCCTCAATGTTTAAAAACACATTTTAGCTAAAATGTCTAATGAAGAGTGTGGTGTCTTAATGATTTAACAGATCCAAAAGCAATGCTTTCTTACTGCAACTGATCATAGTTCAAGGCCTGCTAGCCAAGCATGAAGTTTCGTTAATGAGAATTATAAGCATATCGTCAGGGCCTCAGATACTGCTATTAAAATGTCCCTAATCACATTCTTTAAGCAAAATTGGATAATCACAACAAATTGACTTTTTCACTCAGATGATGAGCCTTTCCATTTGATAGAAGGGTTCATAAGTAATTTAACTCAGAGTTAATTGATACAAGACATCATTGTCACCAAACTTTACAACAACAGAATAAACTCTAAGCATTAAATATTTTTCTTTGGAATTGACTCTGCATGGACTGAAGGGTTTTCCCACTCTGTAGCGGACTGTTATGACCCCCTGAAGCACTAAATGTATAATCTTCTAGTGAAACGGGGCTGAGGCTGCTCTAGCTTATAGAGTTGACCTGGTTATTTGAGACCTTATTCTTCCTTCCAGTCTGTTCTGGTTTCCATGCGAGAGGTCACCCAGCTCCTACTTTATAGCCATGGTTTCTCAACCCTTCAGTAGGACCACAGCCTATAGGAATCTGAAGGACTGAACACACTTACAGTATGAGGGTCAGGAGAGTGGTAGGGGGACAGAGTGTGGCAGAGGGCAGTGGCAGAGTGGTGGGGGGACAGTCATTTTGATTTTCTTTCAAAATCACTAGTTGGGGTTCCATTTAAATTCTCCATAATTTACAGGGTGTTTAGTGATGCCTAATGGCTGAGCACTGAAGAAGTAATGTTTTTGAACTATGGTGTTGGAGGAGACTCTTGAGAGTCCCTTGGACTACAAGGAGATCAATCCAGTCAATCCTAAAGGAAATCAGTTCTGAATATTCATTGGAAGGACTGATGCTGAAGCTGAAGCTCCAATACTTTGGCCACCTGATGTGAAGAACTGACTCATTTGAGAAGACCCTGATGCTGGGAAAGATTGAAGGCAGGAGGAGAAGGGGACGATAAAGGATGAGACGGTTGGGTGGCATCACTGATTCGATGGACGTGAGTTTGAGCAAACTCTAGGAGTTGGTGAAGGCAGGGAAGCATGGCATGCTGCAGTCCCTGGGGTCAAAAAGAATCAGACATGACTGAGCAACTGAACTGAACTGAACTGAGTGGGCAAAGTGGGATGATATGGTGTGTAACAAGATAGCTGCTAGAAATACAGATTTGAGCAATACTGATTATCAATCAGAATTGTATCATGATTGGGGGGCAGATAAGTATGTAAAATTTTTTTAGAAAGTATGTTTTATTCTATAGGAAAAGAGTAAAAACTTAAGGTCCCCTTTCCTAAACAATTTGTGGCTTCACTGACCCATTTCACAAATATTTACGCCAGTCCTATCCTCTACCTGAGATCATTCTGTCATTTTTGAGATTGCACCCAAGAGATTGTACTGCATTTTGGACTCTTTTGCTGACTATGAGGGCTACTCCATTTCTTCTAAGGGATTCTTGCCCACAGTAGTAGATATAATGGTCACCTGAATTAAATTTGCCTATTCCCGTCCATTTTAGTTCACTGATTCCTAAAATATCAATGTTCACTCTTGACATCTCCTGTGTCAATAAGCCTACAGGACAAGAGGGGGCAGTGAGTGAGTAGGGAATAACACTTGGGTACCTCTGGGAAGCCTTCTTCAATGACCTACACTCAAGTCAAGGCATGAATGTTGAAGCTTACACTTCAGTGTACACGTACAGTGTCTACATCACATATCTTCTCAGAGCTATGGATATCCTTCATGGGCATCAGGACCCTCACCACCCCCCACCCCCCACAGCCACAGCTCCTCCAAGGAGAATTACTGAAGTGCTTAGAGCTGTGGCTCACCAGGGACTAAGTACACACAACTCTGTAGGAAACTATGAGCTTTCCGGAGGCAGGGTGTTGCCCAACAGGTTCTTGAGGGACAGGCAGAAGGAGGAAAGGATTAAGGCAGAACAGTGGATTACCAAGGCAGGGTCACCTAGCTCTGCAGTTTGAATGTGTATAAGCAAGTACAATCATTTGGGGAAGCATCTGCCTCACTCATTCACATGCCAAAACTTGCCTGGGAACCAGAAAAAGCTGTGGGCCTGCACACCCTGGCCTTGCATCCTTAGCAGCTGGATCGAACGTTCCTGCTTCTGCTCTTGACCTGGACCTTGTCCTCAAGAGACTTTTCTGCTCATCCAGCAAGGACACAAGTCCCTGAAAGGCTTAAATACTTAATTTCAGTAACGAAGTAAAATGAAAGCAGGGGGACCTCTTTCTATCTATGAAAGACCATTAAACTCGGGTGTCAAATTATCTGCTGCTAAATAAAGCGCTTTAATTTTCAGCCAGAGTGTGTGGGGTGTGTCTTGAATTATCTTCTTGGGCCCCCGGGGCCTGACTTCTCTCCACTCTCAGTGTCACGATCCAGTCACCAGTTCTCGGAGGAGAAGGCACTTTGCCGTCAAGTCTCAGAGACCTCTGATGTTGGGTTTTAGGTCACCCTGTATAATTTTTGGCTCCTTCTCCAAAGAAATCTAAAGGCTCAGGAGCTGGAAAGCCTATACTTAGCTGGACCTGTTTCTCCCCTCCCTATTAATTTCTTCAGATTCATATTCACTTGAGCACCATTAAAGTAAGTTCTGCCCTTAGCAACTTCAGTACATGTATCTGCTTTTCTAGTTCAGGGGTCTCTGAGGTGGGTGCATATTCCTCACTGTGGGGCATACAAGATGTTCCATTGGGGTGTGGTAATCATATAGTGAATTTCATATTTATTTTATTTTTTGATTACTCTTTCTTCATCTATATGTTTGTTTTAAAAGGTATGCAAGATGATACAATAACATGTGTGTATGCATGTATATGATACTTGCTCAATTGATTTGTTGTCATTGATTAGTGGCTAAGTCGTGTCCAATTCTTTTCAACCCCGTGGACTGTAGCCTGCCAGGCTCCTCTGTCCGTGGAATCTCCCAGGCAAGAATACTGGAGTGGGTTGTTATTCTGTTCTCCCGGGGATCTTCCTGACCCAGGAACTGAAGCCCTGTTTCCTGCACCGGGGCTTCCCTGGTGGTGCTAGTGGTAAAAAACCTGCCAGCCAATGCACCAGATGTAAGAGACATGGGTTCGATTCCCGGGTTGGGAAGATCCCCTGGAGGAGGGTAGGGCAACCCACTGCAGTATTCTTGCCAGGAGAATCCCATGGACAGAAGAGCCTGGCAGGCCACGTGTGGTCCACAGCATCACAAAGCATCAGACACAACTGAAGTGACCTACCACATACGCGCTCCTGCATTGGCAGGTGGGTTCTTTAACTACTGAGCCACCCAGGAAGCCTGCTCAATTATTTATATGTATATAGTCCAAAGGGAGCTGGCAGCTCAGACAGTAAAGAATCCACCTGCAATGCAGGAGACCTGGGTTCAATCTCTGGGCTGGGAAAATCCCCTGGAGGAGAGCATGGCAACCCACTCCAGTATTCTTGCCAGGAGAATCCCCATGGACAGAGGAGCCTGGCGGGCTGCAGTCCATGGGGTCACAAAGAGTCAGACACAACTGAGTGACTAGGCACAGCATAGCACATATAATCCAAAGCATTCATAGATTCCCATCGCAGCCTAAAAGATGCGGCCTCTCGTCTTTTGCTTATTCATTCACTCATATATCCAACCCTTCTTTCACTTATGCATTTACTTTACAAATATTTAGTGAGTACCTTGTAGGTGACAAGCCTTTGCTGAGTGCTAAGGATATGTAGATAAACAGAGCGGCATACCCCCCCTTGGATCGCTTACCATCTGGTGAGAGAGGTAGAAATTCAAACGCATAAGCACAGTACAAAATGATACGTGCTGACGAGAGTCTGGATATGGTGCTCCCTGAGCAAAGAGGAAGGAACAGCTAACACCGAACTGAACGAGGTCAGGACAGCAGTTATCACAGAGACACTCTGCGGGAGAGGGCCTTTCAAGCAGAAGACGCCAGGACGAAGGCCTAGATGCGTGAGAGCGTGAGACACGATGGATAATGGCATACCAGCACAAGACATTTGAAGTGTGGCTGAATTACAATGCACTTAGGGTGGCGGGTGGCACGGGATGAGGGTGGGAATGGCAGGCAGGAAGTGGTAGGAGCTAGAAGGTGGCCTGGGTCATGTGAATCCATGTGTACAAATATGATCTGGTTTGGATTTCCTCTTCCAGGCCCCTTCTGCAATTAAGGGTGGTCCCCAGGCCAGCACTGTCAATATCACCCAGAAGCTTGTTAGAAACACTGAGTCTCAGCAGGCATGTTCACACACAGGGGGTCTACATTATAAAGAACACCAAAATCAAAATCGTGATTTTAACAAGATCCCCAGGTAAGTCTCCTTCATGATAAGTTTGAGAAACAAAGGGCAGATATGGGCTCAAGAGTCCAAGTATTGGGATTCACACCTGGCACCACCAGCAGAGCGATCATAGGCAAGTTTCTTAACCTCTCTGTCAATAAAATCACTTTCATTTATAAAATCACTCTTAAAGAATTTTCTACTTCCCAGGACTGGAGTAAAGATTAAACTTGTAATCCACCTAAAAGTGGGAACCTGCTGTAAAGCACAGGGTGCTCTGTGGCGACCTAGATGGATGGCATTGGGTTGGGGTTGGAGGGAGGTCCCAGAAGGAGGGGATACATGCATACATTTTGCTGATTCACTTCATTGTATAGCAGAAATCAACGCAACATGGTAAAGCAATTATACGCCAATTACAAAAAAAAAAAACCAACAAACAAAAGACCTTGGTACAGTACCTGACCCCTAGGAAATGATCAGTGAGTATTAAATACAGATCATCAATTTTTTCATCACTCAAATATTCAGAGTTCTTGTCTCTGCTTACTGCGTGTAGCATTCCTACAGTGCTTTGCCTATGCAAAGAGCAAAGATGACCGAAGGATTCTGGGCTTAATAAATAATCAAGCTGGTGCTGATTCCCACCCAGTCGGCTTTCAGAAAGCAGTTTGCAATTTTCGAGCACCTGTGATGAGATAGGGTGTGACAGAATTTACAAACATTTTGATCTTCACAATAGAAATAGTATCTCCATTGCCACCTGATGTGAAGACCAAACTCACTGGAAAAGGCCCTAGTGCTGGGAAAGATGGAGGGCAAGAGGAGAAGGGGGCAGAGGATGAGATGGTTGGATGGCATCACTGTCTCAATGGACATGAGTTTGAGCAAACCCTGAAAGATAGTAAGGGACAAGAAAGCCTGGTGTGCTGCAGTTCATGGGGTAGACATAGAGACTGACAATATTTTTCTGATGAGCAAATTGAGTCTCTAGAAATTGAATAAACCGTCTATGGTCATGCAGTTAGTAAACAGCAGACCTAGGATTCTGCCTATGATTCAACACTTGGACTCAGTGCTGGTCACCAATTAACTGGGCAGGGCAGAAGCCACATCGAATATGAAGAGGTGAAGTCCAAGTTCTTATATAAAGCATATACTATATTGCTGCCTCTGTAGTCATTGGTTCGAGTTCCTTAAGCAAGAATTGAGGAAGGAGATGACTGACATATTCCTAACTATTGAGAGCCTTGGAGGGAAGGCCTTTTGTGGGCTTTTACGTGGGACACAAATATCTTTTACATTCTGGGTCCATTCTGGGAAGTCTATGACTTCTGCTAAACTCTTTGCCATCAATATTCTAACCTTGTTTTCATCCAGTCCTAAATCACCTTGACAAATCACTTTCCTAATTGGATGGTAAAAAATACTGCTGGATGTTTTACCCTCCTGAGAGATCTCCCTTCTCCACAAGAAGTGGAGGGATAACCAGTTGACTCAGGCATTGGTTCAGGTCATGAGCCCCAGTGAAGCTGGTCACCGTGGTGGCAAAGAAAACAGCTCAAGTCATGTGATATTAAGAGACTCTCTTTAAAAACAAACAAACAAAATGGCATACAACTCTTAAAGGGTGCTTTCCATTTCCAGTTATTGCAAATATTGGCTATATCCCCCATACTATACAGTACAGCCTTGAGCCTACCTTATATCCAATAGTTTGTGCCTCCCACTCCCCATCCCTGAATTGCCTCTCGCCCCCATCTCAAGAGGCAGCCCAGATGAAGGTGGTCCCCTGTCCTGAAAGTCATGATTTTCTTCCAGAATTCTAAGGGTCTCTGTTGACATTTGTGGGGCTTTCCAAAGGTTCCTTCCAGGCTCCTTATTCATCCCAGGAATCTCCAACATCAGGCTTCCCTGGTGGCTCAGACGGTGAAGAAGTCAAGTGAAAGTTGTTCAGTCGTGTCCAACTCTTTGCAACCTCGTGGACTAACAGTCCATGGAATTCTCCAGGCCAGAATACTAGAGTGGGTAGCCTTTCCCTTCTCCAGAGGATCTTCCCAACTTAGGGATCAAACCTAGGTTTTCTTCATTGCAGGCAGATTCTTTACCAGCTGAGCCACAAGGGAAGCTCAAGAATACTGGAGTGGGTAGCCCAGCCCTTCTCCAGGGAATCTTCCCAACCCAGGAATTGAACCTGTGTCTCCTGCATTGCAGGCAGATTCTTTACCAACTGAGCTATCAGGGAAGCCCTGCCTGCAATGAGGGAGACTTAGGTTCTATCCCTGAGTCTCCACCTCTGCACCATTCAAGTATTTGATGTTAGCACTAATTTCTGAAATTCTTCCAGGAATTACTGCTTCTGAACATGTCACTGGGTGTCCATTTAGCCCTTCCTAATATAATTACCCTTAATCGATAGCTAAGAAAATAAAATGGAGACTTCTACCAGTTGTTAAACCTATGTGCCATGCTAAGTCACTTCAGTTGTGTCTGACTCTGTGACCCTATGGACTGTAGCCCACCGGGTTCCTGTGTCCATGGGATAATCCAAGCAAGCATACTGGAGAGGGTTGCCATGCCCTTCTCCAGAGGATTTTCCTGACCCAGGGATCAAACCCGTGTCTCTTAAGTCTCCTACTTTGGCAGGTGGGGTCTTTACCACTAGCCTGCTAAATCTCCGACTTCCCTGGTGGCTCAGACAGGAAAGCATCTGCCTACAATGTGGGAGACCCGGGTTCAGCCCCTGGTTTGGGGAAGATCCTCTGAAGAAGGAAATGGCAACCCACTCCAGTATTCTTGCCTGGAAAATCCCATGGATGGAGGAGCGTAGTAGGCTACAGTCCATGGGGCTGCAAAGAGTCAGACACGACTGAGCAACTTCACCCTCTCACTCACTGCTAAATCTATAATTTGCAGTTATATATTTAAGAGCTAATGATATAATCACGTGTAGATCTGAGGGCCTATTGAACTCCACTTGATTCATTAAACAAATTCATCACTTGATCTCCATAATCTCCCACTCTACCTATGGCACTCAGATAGCTTATCGGATCTCCTGGTATCGGTTTTACTTTTTGTTTAACAGTCTCCAAAATCTAGGCATTATCCTTTTTTTTTTTTTTTTTGAAGTGTACAGTTACCTTGGCAAAGATTTGTTTTGGAAGGAATTTGAGGATACACATGCATATATATATACGCAAGTGTGTGTCTCCATCTATTAATTATCTGTTAATTATCCATCTATCTATCTAGTGATGTTGTAGGTCCTCTGTGTCCTTGTTTTTGTTTCCTTAAGGGCACCTAGACTCCCCTTCAAACAATGGGCTCTGTATAACCTGACTTAGATCTGGAAATCATTGTGAGTCTTCTTCTATTTATCAAATCTGGTTTTTCCTGATTACACAAATCATGTGACAACATAGGCAGGTGAGTCAACCCAAGGAATACCACATCTAACCATCATAATAGAAGCCTATCAATCCAGGGACCTTAATTTCTAGTGTAGCCCTCCTGGCCCATAAAGTAATTACATAAACCTTAACTCTGATGATTAAATGCAGCCACCTCTTTTTGCTTTCCCATCAGCCCATCAACACTGGTTTCCAGAGGACAGTCCCTGTCGAGTCTCTCAAAGACACAGGAACTTCCCTATCCATGAGTCTGTATGGCCTTCTTGAATAAAATGTTCTTGCTCTCAGTTTTTATCAACCTTCACTCATCAAAGCTGTGAACCCATATGTAAGATAATATCTCTGCAGAATAAATAGTGTAGAGTCAGAAAGATGATTTAAACTCAAGGGAAGATTATGAAGACATACTGATAACCCTAGTAGGAGGAAGATAAGTACTTCTGATGTTCTTAATGAGATTGAGATAAAACATTTGCCAGATACAGAGCTGATCCATTAAGAAAATTACATCAGGACCAGTGGCTGCAATTGGAATGACCATCTGATGCAATTTCCAGCAATCTATTGCCATTCTTTGAAACCCATCCATCTCTGGTATTCGCCAAACCTCTGCTGTCTCATGTCATTAAAAGTGGCACTATTCTTTTCCATTTTTCAGAAATGGTTTGCTATTTGGTTAAATAAAAGGAACTTCAAGGACATCTGTTCAGCCCATTCTTCTAATTGCCAAATATAGTTATTTCAACACATATGGATAATTATTTTTAACACGTATGAATTGGAAATATAACTTCAGTAATGTTTTAGGAGCCCAGGGAGAAGTAGTGAGATGGACTTGGGTTAAAACTCCACTCTAGGGATTTCCCTGGCCGTCCAGTAGTTAAGACTCCATGCCTCCTCTGCAGGGTGTGTGGGTTCCATCCCTGGTTGGGGAACTAACATCCCACGTACCATGGGACCAAAAGGAAAAAACCTCCAATCTAGCTGCTGGAAGGTAATAACATCCTATGCCCTAGGATTAGTAGTAACTCAGAGCCACTGTTTAATAATTCCCAAAGAGCAAGCACATTTATCCTTCTCAATGGTTACACATCCTTTTGTCAAAGGCTAGGATAAGATTTCTCTTGCCCTAGCCTTTCACAAGGCTGCCCTGATATTGTTAGGGAGTTGGTTGGAAGCCATTTGATAAATTCATTGCTAAATCCCTATGCCCTGAAGTCCTCTACATTACATCGAGCAGTTTTTCACATCTAAACCTCACCCAGAATGGGCAAATATTGAGTGAACATTTCAATCGCCCAACAAGAGCAAGAACCAAAAAATTAGAACTAGGACTAACTTTTGAAGTAACAAATTAAATTCAGGCGCTCTGATGAGTTTGACTCATGTCAGTGAATTCAGACTGATCTGATCTTGTGGGATTCCTTCCTGGGTCAAGCTCATTGAGAATCCATTTGCACCTATTTTCCTTGGTGCTATTTTCTTCTATAAAGTAACAAATTTCTGTCATCCTTTTGTTATATAACCATTCTCCTCACAGCTCTGACACTGTAATTGGTACCTTGGGTCATGGTGGGATCTGAGTTGACAGCTCTGGGAACTCTGATAGTTGAAGGAATTACAGAGTCATCAATAAAAGGATAAATGGCCTCTTTAAAATGGAGGGGAAGGGACCTCTCTGGCTGGCGGAGGATAAGAAGCATGGGTTTGGAGTTTGCATATCCTCAGAATACTCTGAATCATCCCATAAATCCACGTTCTTGCTTTTGACATGCCAATCTGTCTCCAACCATGCCTCAGCTTTCATATAAGAAACCCAGTGAGACTACTAATTCAAATGTCACTGACATTCAGCAACCAAAGAATTCATTTCTTTCTCTAATTTGTGGCTATCTCAGATCTGCAGCTGCAGGAGTTAAGAGGTTTTGTTTCGTTTTGTTTTTCTCTAACCCAGCTATCACGGAATCTTTGTTTAGTCTGCCTGAGAACCAAGAATTTAGGGCTTTGGGTTTGTCATCCTCTTTTGGGAACAAGCTGTGGTTAATTTCTAAGGTTCTTAACACTGACCCATTGTAGCTATCACTTAGTCATCCAAAGATCCTCAAGTGATAATTGGGTCTTGCCATCGCATGCCACAAGGAGCCACGTATTTATTCCCGAACTCTAATCAGAATCATTCCAGTCAGGATTCTTGACTGTAAAGGACAGAAGCTGACTCTGGATAACCCAAGAAGTGAAAGTTGCTCAGTCTGACTCTTTGCGACCCCATGGACCATACAGTCCATGAAATTCTCCAGGCCAGAGTACTGGAGTAGATAGCCTTTCCCTTCCCAGGGGATCTTCCCGACCCAGGAATCGAACCCAGGTCTCTCGCATTGCAGGTGGATTCTTTACCAGCTGAACCACAAAGGAAGCCCAGATAACACAAGAAGAAAGAGAAAAACTGTGAACAGGTATGGAAGCATGCTAAATTGCTTCAGTTGTCTGAAACTTTGTGATCTTATGGACTGTAGTCCGCCAGGCTCCTCTGTCCATGGGATTCTCCAGGCAAGAATACTGGAGTGGGTTGCCATGACCTTCTCCAAGGGATCTTACTGACCCAGGGATTGAACTCACGTCTCTTACATTTCCTGCATTGGTAGGTGGATTCTTCACCACTAACACCACCTGGGAAAATTGCGAGAAGGTTGGGGAACTGCAGCCATGATTTTAAAAGACGCTTACTCCCTGGAAGAAAAGTTATGAACAACCTAGATAGCATATTCAAAAGCAGACACATTACTTTGCCAACAAAGGTCCGTCTAGTCAAGGCTATGGTTTTTCCTGTGGTCGTGTATGGATGTGAGAGTTGGACTCTGAAGAAAGCTGAGCGCCGAAGAATTGATGCTTTTGAACTGTGGTGTTGGAGAAGACTCTTGAGAGTCCCTTGGACTGCAAGGAGATCCAACCAGTCCATTCTAAAGGAGATCAGCCCTGGGTGTTCTTCAGAGGAATGATGCTAAAGCTGAAACGCCAGTACTTTGGCCACCTCATGCAAAGAGTTGACTCATTGGAAAAGACTCTGATGCTGGGAGGGATTCAGGGCAGGAGGAGAAGGGGACGACCGAGGATAAGATGGCTGGATGGCATCACGTACTTGATGGACGTGAGTCTGAGTGAACTCCGGGAGTTGGCGATGGACAGAGAGGCCTGGTGTGCTGCGATTCATGGAGTCGCAGAGTAGGACACAACTGAGCAACTGAACTGAACTGAACTGAACTGGGGAACTAGGCTTGGGGAAATAAGCAAAAGAAAAGGAAGGCCAGAAGTCTTGAGTTCAGCCAAAGTCTACCAAGATTCTGTTTGTAGACTATCTGTGCCAATGGACACTCACTACCACCCTTACTGGTATCACGGCCTCCAGCCACTCACTGCAGCCAACAAAGCCCTCTCAACTCTGTCCCCTCCTCCTCTGTAAACAATATCCACGTCTCTGTGTCTTTGTATGACTTTCCCAGGACTCACAGTTCCAGGCTGGGCAAAATCTTTATCTTCCTCCCTAATTGTAAGATATTTCCCTAGGCAAGGATTTTGCCTTATGTACATCTGTGTGCTCAGTCGCTCAGTTGTGTCCAACTCTTTGCGACCCCAGGGACTGTAGCCCACCAGAATCCTCTGTCTATGGAGTTTTCCAGGCACAAATACTGGAGCAGTTCGCCATTTCGCACTCCAGGGATCTTCCCAGCCCAGGGATCGAACCTGCATCTCTTGCCTCTTCAGCATTGGCCAGCAGATTCTTTACCACTGAGCCACCTGGGAAGTCCGACGTAAACACACAATCCCTGAATCAATTCAATCGACCCACCTTGGGTGGCATTATGCTGCAAGAATGTGAAACTCTGTCTTGCTTCTCAGCCTTAATAGCGATGATCCAACCATGAAAGTTGCCCAGCCAGGCTCAATCACTTTAAAATTCACCCCCAGTTCAGCAAAGTGCCCTGAGCCAAGCATAAAAGGAACATGTGTGAGTGTTTCTCCCAGTTCTACCTCTTTGAGTGGAGTTCTTCACTCTGTGAAGCGGAACTTCTCTCTCTGGTCCTAAAGTTTCCACATTGACATTTCAAAGGCATGCCCCTTGCCCCTATATTTTCTGAGTCCTGTTTGCGGGGCCGTGGCAAGCACAGTGGGAGTACAGCTCACTGGCGATTGCCGTGTAGGAGTAACCCAGAGGTCAGACGAAATGGTGTGACATTCTCCAAAGGGCTGTGCATGGGACTGGGACTTTCCAAAGCCCTGTTTCATTCAGTCCTCTCCGTGGGACATAGATTGAAATTACACTCCTTCTCAACTTTCATTCTCTTCCCACCTTCTCTGTTCACTATAAAGTGCCAAAAACATCACTAAGGAAATGGTCTCGGGGCTCTTTAGTGCGTGAAGACTTTTAAAAAGGAAAAAAGAGCAGATGTAGAAACAACATGCAGACACGGTGTGGGGAGGGGAGGGTGTGACACACTGAGAGAGTAGCCTTGGTATATAGACACTGCTGTTTAGTCCTCAGTCATGTTTGACTCTTTGCAACCCCACGGACCGTAGCCTGCCAGGATCCTCTGTCCATGGGAGTATTTTTTTTTTTTTTTCTAGGCAAGAATACTGGGGTGGGTTGCCATTTCCTCCTCCAGGGGATTTTCCTGACCCAGAGATGGAACTCGGGTCTCTGTGTCTCCTGCATTGCAGGCAGATTCTTTACTGCTGAGCCACCAGGGAAGCCCCAATATACACATTAGATGATGACTTCAATATATACAACATATCCACTACCGTGCAGAGTCGGACATGACTGAAGTGACGCAGCAGCAGCAGCGGCAGCAGCAGTGGGAAACTGCTGCATGCAGAGGGAGCTTAGCTCTGTGCTCTGTGATGACCTAGGGAGGTGAGCTGGGGGCAGGCGGTGGGAGGGAGGCTTAAAAGGGAGGGGATACGTGTATACCTACGGCTGATTCACTTCCTCGTTTAGCAGAAACTAACACAACATTGTAAAGCAGTTATACTCCAACTTTTTTAAAAGGTCACCCATGATTGTCTTTTCCAGAAAGAACATTTAACAGGAAAGAAGAGATTCTATAGCAATTTTGAAAAAAGGCCCTGTCTAAAAGACCATATCATTCCTAACGAACAATTGGAAAATTAGGTAACCCTGATGTGTTATTCTCTCACTAGAGCTTAAGTCTTGCTCAGCTGCAAAGAGAATAAGGACCTGATTAGAAAATTAGCAGAAAAATATTTTTTTTAAATTAAAAATCGAGTCTTTATAGGAATCAGATCTACATTCGAAATTTAGTTGTCACAGTAATTTGATACAGAAAATCACCTTTTGCCTATTTCAAACACAAATGTAAACTGCCAACAAAAGAAGGAAAGCATGTTACTCTAAGTTATAGATTCAAGAAGAGGAAACATACCTTGGCCTCATTAATAATCTCCATATTGATTCACCTTCTACAAAAGAGAAACTACTGTTCTCTGGGAACGTGGCATTTATTTCCTTCAACACCTCAAGCAAATAAATTCTAAGCAGATGCTCCTCATATAAAATGTGGGTTGGGGAAGATTTGTGTTCATATTTTAATCATTCAACTTTTTTTTTTTTACACAGAATTAAAATAGATTGAGTTTCCCTCCATGGAAGAGAGGACATTGAGTCACTTGTTTGGAATCACTTCAAGGGTAGAATGGGATGTATTCCACTCCCAGAGCCAAGTCACCAACCTTGCTGGTGAATACCCTCCCCAGTGGCCTTTCCCAGTTGGCAGAGCAGGGTAGAAGAGACAGAAAAATATTAGGTATGTTTCCTATGAGCTGAAGTGCAGCCAAATAGCATACTTCCAGGGTGTACTCTCGCAGGCTGGCGTTCTGAAAGATGCAATTTCTCCATTTCCAAAACTCAACAATTTTTCAGTGGCACAGCATCGTTCCAATAAAACACTGGTATTTTATTCATCTCTTCCTGAAGTACCATACTTTTATTTTGTAGGCGTCTCTAAATCACATCAATTCACAAAAGATCAATTTCTTGCTGCTATAGTCAAATCAGATGTTACATGCACACACACACACACCATAGGTTTTTCTCCCTTGCTTGTGCCAGTTATTCATAGATTAGAAATTTGTAGTCAGAGTCACAAAGCTCCGTGAGGCAGGGAACAGGGCTAATAAATGCAGGCTACCTATCCAACAGCCCTATCCAATCCAGACCCAGGCTGCTTCCCTCCACCCTCCTTCCCAGCTCACAGCTCAAACTGTCTCTTCTTCAGGGAATGTTGTCTCTGTTACAGGAACTCTTGCCTAGCTCATCTTTGTAATTATTATTTGTCAGAACTTATACAAGTGTGAAGGTGCTGATATCATCAAAACATATTTCACAAGTAACTATCTTTTATAGTTCCTGTAAAATCTTAGGGCTTCCCAGATGGCTCAGTGATAAAGGATTCACCTGCAGTGCAGGAGACACAAGAGACACGAGTTCCATCCCTGAATCAGAAAGATCCCCTGGAGAAGGAGATGGCAACCCACTCCAGTGTTCTTGCCTGGAGAAACTCATGGACGGAGGAGCCTGCTAGGTTGCAGTCCATGGGGTCACGAAGAGTCAGACACGACTGAGCAATTTCACTTTCACTTTTCACTTTCATGCATTGGAGAAAGAAATGGCAACTCCAGTGTTCTTGCCTGGAGAATCCCAGGGACAGAGGAGCCTGGAGGGCTACAGTCCAGGGGGTCGCAGAAAGTCAGACAGGACTTAGCAACTGAACAACAACAACACAGGTCTGGTAAAATCTTAGGACCGAGGGGATCTCAGGGGCACTGTGGTTCAACCAGCTCATTTTTTATGTGGGGAAACCAAGGTTACCATAGCGTAAGTCAGTACACACAGATTCTAGGTCTTCTGCTACAGTTTGCATGCTCTTTCCTCTGCTTCAGGGGTAAGCAAAATTTTTCTTTAAAGGGCCAGGCAACAAATAATTCAGGCTTTGTGGGCCATATACAATATCTGTCCATTTTTTACATACATTTAAAATTACAAAAACTATTCTTAGTTTTAAGGTCTTATAAAACCAGAAAGCAGGGACTTCTCTGGTGGCCCAGTGGTCAATAATCTGCCTACCACGGCAGAGCATACAGGTTCAATCCTTGGTCCAGAAAGATTCCACATGCCATGCAGCAGTTAAGCCCCTTTGCCACAATTGCTGCGGAGAAGGCAATGGCACCCCATTCCAGTACTCTTGCCTGGAAAATCCCATGGACAGAGGAGCCTGCTAGGCTGCAGTCCATGGGGTCATGAAGAGTCAGACACGACTGAGCAACTTCACTTTCACTTTTCACTTTCATGCATTGGAGAAGGAAATGGCAACTCACTCCAGTGTTCTTGCCTGGAGAATCCCAGGGACAGCTGAGCCTGATGGGCTGCCGTCTATGGGGTCGCACAGAGTTGGACACGACTGAAGCAACTTAGCAATAGCAGCCACAACTGCTGAAACCTGAGCATGCGATAGAGCCCGTGAGCCACAACAAGAGAAGCCCCTGCAATGAGACGCCCATGCACCGCAACAGAGAGTGGCCCCCTCTTGCTGCATCTAGAGAAAGTCTGTGGGCAACAACAAAGACCCAACACAAACAAACATAATTTTTTAATTAAAAAACAGAAACAACAGACTGCAGACTGGATTTGACTCAGGGGCTATACTTGGCCAAGTCTTATTCTATTTCATAAGATATACATCAGTCATCAAAATAAGGGGAATGCTCTCATGCTTACAGGCCTGTGGACTGGTTGGGGTGTTTTGCTCCATGTGGCTCATTTTGGGGTCTCAACCAGAGAGGCAGTGACTACTTGAAGCATAGTCTTATTGTGAAGTTCAGAAGATCCCAAAGGAGTGAAGGAAAAAACATGAAATGGCTGTTGACCTGCCTTAACTAGACTCAGAATTGCCAAACTGTGACCTTACTCACATTGCACAAGGCCAAGCCCCATATCAACAGAGCAGACTATACTTACCCCTTGGAGCTGATGAGTCAGGGAGTGACTCTGAAATGATGATGGAGAGAGCTTTTAGAAGATGGGGGTGGTGACATAGTTTTTAATCTCACTGAATCCTCCCATTAACATAGACACATCAATTAAGATGGTAAATCAAAGACCTACAAATAAGATACCCACATATGCTCCAAAAAGGAAGCAGTAGCAGCCATCAGACTTACAGAATTTAAGCCATCTTTGTGGAACGAAGCAGAATTAGGGCAATAAAGAGTTGGATGGCTCCCAGAAAAGGAGAAACTCAAAATATCAAACAGCTACTCATTGAAAAGTACTACCCACTCCTGCCAGAGCATCACTATAACTGGGAGTTTTGTAAGATCCAACTCATGGATGCATGAAAGAAGCCTAAGGGATTTCCCAGGTGGCCCAGTGGTTAAGAATTTGCCTTCCAATGCAGGGAACCCAGGTTCAGTCCCTGAAACTGAGATCCCACGTGCCACAGGGCAACCAAGCCTCACACCACAACTAGAGAAGTGCGTGCACCACAACTACTGAGCCTGCGTGCTCAGCTAGAGAGCCCGCTCACTCTAGAGCTTGGGCTCTGCAGCTAGAAAAAGCCTGGGCACCACAGGAAGAGCCCACACAAGAAAGACCCAGCACAGCCGAAACACAGACTTCAAAGAAGCAGCAGCCTAACAGGAGCTCTGCAGCTTCTGGAGCAACCTGAGCCCCATGAACTCTTAAACTGAATCCCTCTCCTGGGCAAAATTCCTTGTTGATGAGAAATTTCTGGGAGTAGAACCCAGCTTTGAGCAGAACAGGGGTAACTAGGGTATGAGAAAAGAAAGTCCAGATAAAATTGAGGAACAGGAGAGATCTCAGAAAGAACACTATATATGTGTGTGTGTGTGTGTGTGTGTGTGTGTGTGTGTGTATACACACATATTTAGCTTCATTTGTATAAATAATAAAAGTGGTTGTAATTTCAACTCTAGTTCTGCTTTCTGGGAGGAACCACCTGATACTCCTTTCCTTGGACAGCCATAATAAATTAACACAAACTGAGTGGCTTAAACCAACAGAAATTACTGTCTCATTGTTCTAGAAGCTACAAGCCTGAAATCAAGGGTCAGCAGGTTGGGCTCCCTCCAAAGCATCCTCGCTCCCTTTGCTTGGCTCCTCGCTCACCTTTCCTTGGCTCCTGGTGGCCCCCAGCGCTGCAGGAGCAACACTTCAACATCTCCCTCCATCCTGATGTGGTTTCTTCTCTCTCACTGTCTCCTCTGCCTCTGTGTCTCTCATGTGCCCTCTCTTCTTATAAGGATGCCAGTCCCTGGATTTACGGCATGATCACCTCATCCTAACTTCACAACGTCGGCAAAGACCTATTTCCACATCAGGGCACAATCACGTACTAGTGGTTATAACTTGGATATATTGTTTGGGGGTGGTGGTACACGAGTTGACCCCTACACACTTGTATTTCCCCTAGACTGTCTCTCTGGATCTTCTTTGGGTGTTACTTTCTGAGGCTTTGAGCAATTCTACTCCCAAGTATTCACCCAAGAGAAAAGAAAACATATGAACACAAAAAGGACTCATACCAGAATGTTCTTAGCAGCCGTGTTAATTATTCATAATAGCTCCAAACTGGAAAAAAAATCATAAGCCAAGTGTCTACTCATAACAGAGCTACTTAGCAATGCATGGCTGACAGCTTCTTCTTCTATTCACCTGGATTGATCTCAACATCACGTGGAGTAGGACATGGCACGGAAGAGCACGCTGCATTATTCTGTCTCTGTGAGGTCCAGCGACAGGGAAGCTAAATCTGCTGCTGGGAACCAGCGATGGGGAAGAGCATGGTGAGCATCGAGCAACAGACTAGGCTGGGGATCAAGGGACGTTACTGGCATGATGAAAACATTACCCATTTAGTTTAGGGTAGCCTATAATGATACAACTTATTACACTGAACATTTAAGACCTGCACCTCTTGTTTAAGGTAAGTTTTACCTTAATTTAAACATAAAGCCCAAGTTTCTTCAGGTTGCTTGGAGTGCTTGCTAATACCTATCTTTTATTTATCTCTCTGGGCTTCTGAGGCAGTGCTAGTGGTAAAGAGCCTGCCTGCCAGTGCAGGAGACACAAGAGACATGGGTTCAATCCCTGGGTCAGGAGATCCCATGGAGGAGGGCATGGCACCCCACTCCAGTATTCTTACCTGGAGAATCCCATGGACAGAGGAGCCTGGTGGGCTACAGTCCATAGAGTTACAAAGAGTCGGACATGACCGAGTGACTTCAGCACACACACTTCAGCAGTGCGCACATTTCTCTCTCTGACTTTATCTTTTACTTAAACTCTGGGCACATATTCAGGTCTAATCCCAGTCATGGATGTTTGCACTACAAGTGTCCGCAGTTCAATTCTCAGATCAAATCCAAATGCTATTCTATATGCCTATTTCATGTCACTCATCAGTCTCCAGAAGTCTTATACTGGTTTCTCATCTGTTTCCCTCTCTAGACTATGTATTTCTGCGAAGCAGGGATCTTTTCTAGCTTGTTTGTCACTGTATATCCAATGTCTAGAATAGTATTGACTGAATGAATCAATGAAAGAGAAAAGGAAGGAAGGAAACGTGAGAGCAGAATAGAATTTGGATTTCATCTGAGAATCACACTACAGACATTTGTAGTGCAAACATCTGTGACTGGGACTGGGCTTCCCTGGTGGCTCAGCAGTAGAGATTTCACCTGCCAATGCAGGAGACATGGGTTCAATCCCTGGGTCAGAAAGATCCCCTGGAAAAGGAAATGGCTGCCCACCCTGGTATTCTTGCCTGGCAAATCCCATGGACAGAGGAGGCGGGTGGGCTAGAGTCCATGGGATTGAGAAGAGTTGGACACAACTTAGTAGCTAGACAACAGCAACAAAGACTAACCATGGTGAGATCAGGTACCTCAGAATCAGAAAAAAAATATGTAGGATTCTTGGCAAATTACCTAGGCCACCTCACTCTCTGGAGATTGGCTGGTGGAGGCTGAGCCTTCTGTAAGTCTGGCTCAGCTGGGAAGCAGGTGGCTAATCCAGCTGAGCTTAGATGAAGGCTTGAGACCCTGCTCCCAGATCTCTCACCTTCCTCCCAGACCAGCAGGCTAGCCCAGGCATGTCCTTCTCATGGGCATGGCAGAGATGTCCCAGTCCAAGTACAATCATTGGTATAGCTGTTCAGTCGCTAAATCGTGTCTGACTCTTTGTGACCCCATGGACTGCGGCAAGCCAGGCCTCCCTGACCCTCACCGTCTCCCAGACTTTGCCCAAGTTCAAGTCCATTGAACAATGGACAGTGTGCAATCAGCGGACACTTTAATAAAACTTCCTCTTGTGTCAGGTATGTTGACATCCTATAAGCCAAATTAAGGCTTGAAAGCCTAAGCCAGAAATCAAGGAGCCAGGAATATATTCTGTCACTTTGTGGGAGGAATTAGAAAGTCACATGCAAAGGGCGTGGATATAGGGCAGAGGGAAAGTGTTCCATGGATGCAATCTCTCATTCCCAGGTGGCACAGTGGCAAGGCATCCACCTGCCCATGCAGAAGACAAGGATTCAATCCCATGGTAGGGAAGATCCCCTGGAGGAGGAAACGGCAACCCACTTCAGTACTCTTGCCTGGAGTATTCCATGGAGAGGAGTCTTGGGGGTTACAGTCCATGGGGCTGCAAAGCAGCAGACACAGCTTAGCCACTGGGCATGCATGCATGCTTTGGCCATAAGAGTGACTGTCAAATACAGTGGCTGTTTCAGTATAGGTGGCCCCTCCTTGTTTCTATGGAGACAGCTCAAGCCATGAGTATTATTAAGGATGGGTTTGAAGCAACCATTGCTACTCAGTTAGAAAGGTATTGTTGCTGCTGCTGCGGCTGCCTCCTAGTCCCCAAGGAAATGTTCTAAACATGGTAGTTTATTAATAATAAAGAAGATGGTCCCTGTGACAAGAAAGAAAAGAATATAGCATTCAATTGTGAAAATAAGTGGACTTCCGAGAGAATGTTGCACTGCACGCACATACAAACCAGGACTGTGAAGACAGCTTCCGGAAACAACTCCGTAAAGTTAATACTGTAAACAACTTCAACTTCAAATCTTGAACACTGATGAACCACCATTGTCTATGAGCTAAACGACACACGTGGCTCATCTGTCCGCAAGTAGGCGAGACTAAAGCTTCAGACCAAGGTTCCATCGATTGCCCAATAGTGACAAAGAGTCTCAGCCTTGTCACCCGGCAGGTAATCTCTATCAAGGGAAAAAGAAGCCAGTTCCAGGTGAGGATGAGACTGACAACAAGACGATGCTCTGGGCCCTGCCAGACTGTGTAGGAAGAAGCAAAGAAAGTTGGTTCTCTCCTTTGGGGAATGAGCTGTTCCAGCTCTTTATTTGTTTTGATAGCAAAGTTATGCGTGAAGTTATGTGTAAAATGTGTGTTACATAAACAAATCTTCACAGTGGCACTGAGCTCACCAACCACGAGGGACTTGATTGAAGTAGCCAAGTGGCACATGTATCTCCTGCTAAAGTGAAGTGTTAGCCGCTCAGTTGTGTCTGACTCTTTGTGACCCCATGGACTGTAGCTCGCCAGGCTCCTCTGTCCATAGAATTTTTTAGGCAAGAATATTGGACTGGGTAGCCATTCCCTTCTCCAGGGGATCTTTCCCCACCAAGGATCAAACCCAGGTCTCCTGCATTGCAGGCAGATTCTTTACCCTCTGAGCCACCAGGGAATTGGAGGAAGAAACCTTGCAATTGTGGTCCTTGTGTGCACGTGTGAGTGTGTTTATGGACATGTTTAACATGCATTCCACATTTTAAAAATACCTGTTCTTTAGAAAACATGCAAGGGACTCCACTGGCAGTCCAATGGTTAAGGATCCACCCTGTAGTGCAAGGGACTTGGGTTCGATCCTGGGGTGGGGAACTAAGATCTCACACACTGCAGAGCAACTAAGCCCGCATGCCACAACTACTGAACCTGCATGCTCTGGAGGCCACGCACCTTAACTAGAGGGTCTGTGTGCCACAGTGAAAGATCCCACATGATGCAACAAAGATCCTGTGTGCAGCAATTAAGATCTTACAAAGCCAAATACATAAACACATTTTTGTAAAAAAAAAAAAAAAGAAAAGAAAAGAAAAAAGAAAACATTCTACAAGAGCTCAAGCTGGAAAGAAAGCAAAAAAAAGGACTGATTCTGATCACATGGGCTCCTTTTCCTCCAAGGGAGGAAGAAAACTCTGTAAATAGGTCATTTGATGCTAGTAACTATCCTGTGTGACTGTGTTTGTTCATCGATGTGCACCCCCAAGTTCATCTCAGCAGGATCCTGCCTTTACAACATGCTTGAGACTTCTTGCTTCCAAAGCCACATGGGAAACCCAATCAATAAACTTTAATGGGTGTCCCTGGGGTCATAAGCAGACAAGCCAGGATTCTTGTTCTGGCTTGCGTGGTCATGAGAGGCTAAGGTAGGGAAGATTCCAGAGGCTCCTTCTACTTATCTTGCCTTCCTTCTTGAGGAAGGTCATAGCTCTAGATGACAAAGAAGGCAAAGGAATGGAGACTAGACCAAGAATTTAAAGGAACATAGGAACTTCATGGTCTCTCAACAAAAAGGGCCCCTTAACCTCATCTAGCCATTGTTGTTGTTGCTGTTCAGTCACTAAGTTGGGTTCAACTCTCTGCGACCCCATGGGAAGCAGCACACCAGGCTTCCCTGTCCTTTACTGTCTCCTGAAGCTTGCTCAAACTCATGTCCATTGAGTTGGTAATGGACATGACTCATCCAACCATCTCATCCTCTGTTGCCTTCTTCTCCTTCTGCCCTCAGTTTTTCCCAGAATGAGGGTCTTTTCCAATGAGTCAGCTCTTTGCATCAGGTGGCCAAAGTATGGGAGCTTCAGCTTCAGTATCTGTCCTTCCAATGAACGTTCAGGGTTGCTTTTCTTCAGGACTGACTGGTTTGATCTCCTTGCTCTCCAAGGGACTCTCAAAGAGTTTGCTCCAGGCCCACAGTTCAAAAGCATCAATTCTTCGGCCATACAGAAGCATATTAAGTCAACTTCTGGAGTACAGAACATTCAAGGACAAAGTTGCTGCCTGTGACTTAACAGTTTCTGAGCAAAGTTTGACTTCCCTAATCACTGCAATGTAGCTCTAAGAAGACCCTTCTTCTCAGTAGACAGTGAAGGTTCTATTTGTGCTAAGATAGTCATACCCCTATTAGAGGGATTGAGATTTTTCATTTTCCTCTTCTCTTCCCCAAGCTACAATGGGTTACCATCAGTGCTGTTGGACAAGTGCCCTGAAGAAGTTTTTATTTATTTATTTTTAAGTTATTTTATGCTTCGCTGGGTCTTTGTTGCTCTGCACAGGCTTGCTCTAGTGGCAGGGAGAAGGGACTACTCTCTAGTTCCAATGCTCAGGCTTCTTATGTGGAGCTCAGTAGTTGCTTGGAGGCATGTGGAATCTTCCTGGACCAGGGATTGAACCCATGTCCCCTGCATTGGCAGGCAGATTCTTAAGCACTGGACTACTAGGGGAAGTGCTAAAGAAGTTTTTGCTATTCTATCCTGATGCAGATTAAGACTTTTGTTCCTTAGAAGAGGTGAAGTGGACAGGTCTGGATGGAGTTCCAACAGTGGCTACTGTTCCCTCCTTCAGCCAAAATCATGGTGGTGGTGGGGAACCCTCAGGATGCACACCCTTCCCACCCCCACCCCCACCTCCCACCCTGCTTTTCCCCTTCCAATGCCTGGTGGAACTCTTGGAGAAAATCCTGCAGGCTAGGCTAAACTTCCTGTATCTGCAGTACCCAATGATGTCCCATTAGCAATCTAGCCCGCACTAACAATTTTTAGTAATTTGTATTCAACACACAGACAAAGGTCTCTTTGTGCCATGCTGTGCCATGTCATGCTGAGTTGCTTCCGTTGTGTCCAACTCTTTGAGACTCCATGGACTGTAGCCCACCAGGTTTCTCTGTCCATTGGATTCTCCAGCAAGAATACTGGAGCGGGTTGCCAAGCCCTTCTCCAAAAGATCTATATAGTCAAAGTTCTTTCTAGTAATCATGTATGGATGTGAGAGCGGGATCATAAAGAAGGCTGAGTGCCAAAGAATTGATGCTTTCAAATGCAAATTATGGTGCTGGAGAAGACTCTTGAGAGTAAGGAGATCAAACCAGTCAACCCTAAAGGAAATCAACCCTGAATATTCATTAAAGGACTGATGCTGAAGCTGAAGCTCCAGTACTTTGGCCACCTGATACGAAAAGATGACTCATTGGAAAAGACCTTGCTGCTGGGAAAGACTAAAGGCAGAAGGAGAAGAAGGCAACAGAGGATGAGATAGTTGGATAGCATCACCTACTCAATGGACATAAGTTTGACCAAATTCCAGGAGATAGTGAAGGACAGGGAAGCCTGGTGTGCTGTAGTCATGGGGTTGCAAAGAGTCACATATTGACTGAACAACAACAAAATCAATTTCTAACTGAATCTTCTGATCCACTTATGTGACATCTGCCCAGGTAAGAAAATGCTCAGATCTTACTTCTTACTACAGACATACAACTCTCTCCAGATTTTGATTAGTTGCTTGCCCTGTTATCTTTGGTTTTATGATGAGCTTAAGAAAAAAGCAATTAATTTTAAGGTTTTTTTTTTAATGTGTACCACTTTTAAAGTCTTTATTGAATTTATTACAATATTGCTTCTATGGTTTATGTCCTAGTTTTCTGGTCATGAGGCATGTGGTATCTTAACTCTCTGAATAGGGATTGAATGCGCAACTCCTGCATTGGAAGGTGAAGTCTTAACCATTGAATCACTAGGGAAGTCTGCATGAAAAGCATTTAATTTTCGATGTGTCTGGATTCTTTCTTTTGCAAGGGCGGGAGCAATGCTCTTTCCAGCTTTCTCCATCTCCAAGCTTAGTTGCTGGTATATTTGATCAATCTTCCTTCAATTTTCCCCTATTTGTGCCCAGGGATTTTGTTCAGTAACAAGGGATTCTCCATTCCACATTTCTCTTTTACCAAAACTTCTGTTGGAATTTCTACCTGCCTCCCTCAAATAGCTCACCCCATGCGATGGCAGAGTTTTGCAGGATGCTACACGCTGTGAATATATCATAGACACTGCTGGGTCAGAAAAGCAATGCATTACCAGATTTCTCTGGGCATCTGAAATCAGCTCTTAAAATGTCAAACATCCTTTTGATGCCCCGCTGCTCCCATGGGGAGCATTATAATTTTCCTCTGAGGGCATGGAATTGGTGCTATTCTTTATCCATGTAACTCAATGAGATATATATCAAACACCTACTATGCACAAAGGGTGGATTTGAGTTCTGTGGAGGGCTATGGAACTTGACCTGTGTTCTTAAACTTTTGGACAAGAAAGTCCAATAATCCAGACCTCTAGTTTCATGAGTTCAAATGCTAATGATTTTTAGGTGCTAAGATGGTCTTCCCAGGTGGCACTAGTGGTAAAGAATCATCTGCCTGCGATGCAGGAGACACAAGAGAGACTAGGGTTTGATCCCTGCGTCAGGAAGATCCCCTAGAATAAGGAATGGCAACCTGCTCCAGTATTCTTGCCTGGAAAATTCCATGGACAGAGAAGCCTGGTGGACTACAGTCCACGAGGTCACAAAAGAGTTGGACATGACTGAACAACTGAGCACACAGCAGTAAGAGGCTCCCCTATTAGGAAAACTCTTAGTCCTAAAAATGTAGTCCAAACCAGAGCCCTAATATTCACCAAAGAAGTAGACAGGCTGCCTCTCATCTGCTTCTGATCTCTCCAACTTCCCAGTTATTGATCCTACTTTGCAGCAGTGACTACTTGGCTTTTCAACATAGCTTTGCCCCTTAATTCTGTCTCTTACTTCCAAAACAGAAGCTAATACCTACCCTTCTCCTATGATGTCCTCCATACATCCAATTTCAGTTTTGCTCTAAACTCCATGTCTCTTTTTCATGCGTTCTCCAGTTCCTTGGGCAGCTGGCTATCACAAGGTAACATTTTACCATATGGTAACCTTCTACCATACTTTTCATATATGGATAGTTGCCACACCTAGAGCCCAAGACACCCCTTTTCTTGCATCCTTCTCCCCCAGGTCAGTCATGGAGTGGTATTTGAGGCTTGGAAAGCAAAGCAAGTGAAAGGAGTGAGAATGGAGTCGTGGGTATTGGTGATACAGAAATGAAATACCATTGTTGAGAGAGTGGTATTGAGGGGACCAACTCAAGCTCCTCAGGTAAGTTTACTAATGAGGGGACCGATGAGGGGACCAACCCAGGCTCCACAGAAAAGTCTACTAAGTGACACTGAGCAAAGGACTCAACACCTCTGAGTCTCAGCCTCATAGACTCAAATAAAGATTACATGTTTTCTACAAAGCGCTTGGCGCATTGTCTGGCCCGTAAAACATGCTCAGTAAATTCAAACAGCTGTTATTATTATAACTGATACTGTAAGTGGATCGTGACCACACAGGACCAGGAAGGAGCCCAGTTCCTAACACAGTGAAGCCTTATTTCTCACAGATGGAGAAATAAGGAAAACATGATCCAATCCCTACCTAGCTGAGTATTAAATAGAGACTCTGGCTACAACTAGACGTAGCCAAGGTGAGGCATTTCAATAACCTGGCCATGTCTGTTTCTGGTCTATTTCCCCCTGCCGATACAGAAGGAAGGGGAGACTACCATTTCCTGAAACTTCCTATACACCAGCCACCATGCGAGGTATATTTAACTTTCATTCCTCTTGGTTTCCCAACTGCCTTCCACTCTCCATGTCCCAACCTCCGCAGCAGTCAGTGGATGGCATTGAGCATTGGTATCATAAATGTCTTCCCAAATACTCAGTCATACAAGCAGTCAACACTACCCCCTGAGCATATATTAATGAGGGAAGCTTCTGTGTGCATGTCGACATTCCCTCTCCAAGGGTTCCTGTAAGTCAGCTCCCAGGACTTCTGCCTTAGGGCATTACTATTGTGGTCACACACCAGCGTGATAAATAATCTGAGAACCAGCTTTCTCAGGTGCAATATTTATGGTTCAGTTTGAAGCGAAGAACAGTCAGAGGCAATGGGTAAAAACTAATTTACCGTAATGTCATCATGGATATATAGCAAATAGCTGTAAACAAGCATGTACAATATAATTAAAAATATGATAACATTATAAAATAGGATGATGGCTAGTTAGAGAGGAAGATCTATCAAGTAGGAATATGTGTATATCACTTGAAATATTGCCTCAATTACTTGGTGTCATCAGCTCAGGCTCCTCAACTCAAAAAACAATCCTTACAAGTGCCAACTTCAAATGACAAACACTGTTTATTTCTACACTTGGTTTCCTTTCATTCCATCTGTCCACAGAAATTTTCCTGCAGTGTCTATTGAATAAATTGCTGCAAGACAAGGATAATACTCAAAATACGCTTGAACTCTACCCTGTTTCATTCCTGACTCCTCAATGGATCTCACTGTGAGAGATGAGTTAAAGAAAGTGTTAGTCGCTCCGTCATGCCTGACTCTTTGTGACCTCATGGACTGTAGTCCACCAGGCTCTTCTGTCTATGGAATTCTCCAGGCAAGAATAATGGAGTGGGTAGCCATTCTCTTCTTCCAGGGATCTTCCTGACCCAGGGATTGAGCATTGCAGACAGATTCTTTACCGTCTCAGCCACCAGGGAAGCCCCGAGTCACAGAAGGCATCCTTAAGTCTCTCAGGGTAAGACACCCAAGAACACTCATGCATGAGAGCAAGGGAGAAAAATAAAAGCAAACGGGATGGTTCATTAACAAACACAAATAACTTAGCTGTACCATTTCAAGGAGGCGAACAAATTCTCAGGTTGCAAAGGTGCCCAGGCAATCAATTACCAGGAGGTATGAAAACCTAGAACTTCCTCAAGATCCCACCAGGGAGGTAAAGTGGATCCCTACTGGCTGTGCTGTGAATTTTCAGCCCTGTCACCCTTCTCAGTAAGGCTAGGGCAGCATTTACAAAATTGACCATAAGTTATTAAAAAAAAAAAACACAGCGACTCAACATTTATCTCTAGTTCTGCATCATTCTCCTCAAGCTATTTCTCATGCTTGACTTCCGATTGCCTTCAACTACGAAATTTTCTGTTTTCCCATTTATATCCTGGCCTCAATGCTGAGCACTTTGCTTTGCTTTGACCAGGAGTCTTACCACTCGTTATCTAAAGCAGCTTGAGGAACTATTCCTATCTGATTCATTCAACATTTAGAACTTTCTATTATTCACTACTTTCCTCTACAACTTGCCAAAAGGTTTGCCTTGCCCTGGTTCACAAGTGGGTTTTCCCAATGACTCTGCTGGTAAAGAACCCACCTGCCAATGCAGGACACACAAGAGACACAAGTTCAATCCCTAGGTCGGGAAGATCCCTTGGAGAAGGAAATGACAACCCACTCCAGTACTCTTGCCTGGAGAATTCCATGGACAGAGGAGCCTGGCAGTCCATCGGGTCACAAAGAGTCAGACATGACTGAGTGCACACATACACATTATTCATTTCTTTCAAGTGCAACTTGCTAAAAGGTTTGCCTTGCCCTCGTCCACAAGTAAAGACCAAGTTCCCACTGCCTACCTGGCCGGTGTGGTTTCTGAAGTTTCCTGTATTATGCCTGGTCCACCTAAGAGTCAACCTAACAGCCGTGCTCGCGTCCTTACTATACACGGATTCTGAATTAAAGCAATAAGCATTTTAACTGTCCTCACCATGACTTTCCCGGAACATTCTTTCTCTTACCTTTTACTCATTCAAATGTTACTCACACCCAAGTTCAATTCTGACTTAGCGCTTTCGTAAATCTGCCCTCACTTTTCACTCCTCAACTAAGCTCTTGTTTTAATTATTGAAAGTAGCAATAAAATATAAAATAATTATTTATAATTGCTTTGTATCTACCCACAAGATTTGGGATTCCTTGAGCAGAGTAATTACACCTTATTAACATTGATCCCCCTTAGTGCTGTTAAAAAACAAGACAACAGACCCCAAATGGAGCCACTGATGGTAAGCCCCACATCACCAGACTGAGGCTTAATTATCATTGCTAATCTCTCAGACATGGAATCTTAAACCAGTCTAATCAGGAAAGCCTCAATCGCCCTAGTTAGGTCATCTGCCTGCGGGATCCCTGCATTCCCTGAAGGAAAGAAACTTTGCAATAAACAACCTGCCTCCCGCCGCTCCCCCCACCCAACTCCAGGATAATAATTTCCTTGTTTCCATTCCCTTCTGGCTATTAAAGTCTCCTTTTTATATGTATACATATAGCTGATTCACGTCACTGTACAGCAGAAACTAACACAACGTTATAAAGTAGTTATCTTCCAATTAAAAATAAAAGATTAAGGGGTTCCCTGGTGCCTCCGTGGTAAAGAAGCCACCTGCCAATGCAGGAAACACAGGTTCAATCCCTGAACTGGGAAGATCTCACCTGCCATGCAGCAACTAAGCCCGTGCCCTACAACTACTGAGCCTGTGCTCTAGAACCTGGGGGCGGCAACTACTGAAGCCCAAACACCCGACAATCTGTGCTCTGCAACAAGAGAAGCCGCTGCAATGAGAAGCCCTCACACCACAACTAGAGAGTAGCCCCTGATGGCTGCACCTTGAGAAAACCTTGTGCATAGCAATGAAGACCCATCTCAGTGAAAAATAATTAAATAAAATAAAATTTTTAAAAAGAGAACACATAAAAAAAAAAAGTCTCCTTTTGTACAGCTCCTTGGAGCTCCTTGCTGTCTGCTGGATTAGATGCTGCCTGATTTGAATCCATTTTCACTCAAACAAACTCTTAAAGTTTTTAATACACTTTATCAGTTTCTCTCGTCTGGGCTTCCCTGGTGGCTCAGATGGTAGAGAATCTGCCTGCAATGCAGGAGACATGGGTTCGATCCCTGGGTCAAGAAGATTCCCCAGGAGAAGGAAATGGCAACACATTCCAGTGTTCTTACCCGAGAATTCCATGGACACAGGAGCCTAGCAGGCTACAGTCCATCGTGTTGCAAAGAGTCAGACATAACAGAAGTGATTTAGCATGCATGCATGCACTCAAAAAGAAAAACATTCTAAGACACACAGCTCTAAATCTAGAATATAGGAAACTTTTGATCTGCATCTTAGATGAAGATCTCCTTGACATAAGAAGCAAACAGAAGATGACAAAGTCGGATGAGAGGGCCACTGTATCATTCAGGCTGCAGTCCAATCTTTGAGGAAGTAAAAACCACTATACTTGTCCTATAAATTTAGTCTTTACAAGGGCAGAAATGAGAATCTAGAAACAATTTAAATCCCATTTACCATTTTGATCAGTCCCCAAACCTCCCCTATTCATCTCAAAAGGCTTGCATATGTTATAAAAGATCTGGGCTTTGGGAACAAAGTTTCTTCTTCATAGAACTTGCATTCTTTCTCTGTGACTAGACTTTACTTGCCTTTTCATACTGTTCATGGGATTCACTTCATGGCAAATAGGTGGGGAAAAAGTAGAAATGACAGATTTTATTTTCTTGGATTCCAAAATCACTGCAGACAGTGACTTCAGCCACAAAATTAAAAGACACTTGCTCCTTGGAAGAAAAGCTATGACAAACCTATACAGTGTATTAAAAAGCAGAGACATCCCTTTGCCAACAAAGGTCCGTCTAGTCAAAGCTATGATTTTTCCAGTAGTCATGTATGGATGTGAGAGTTGGACTATAATGAAATCTGAGTTCCAAAGAATTGATGCTTTTGAACTGTGGTGCTGGAGAAGACTCTTGAGAGTCCCTTGGACAGCAAAGAGATCAAACCAGTTAATCCTAAAGGAAATCAGTCCTGAATACTCTTTGGAAAGACTGATGCTAAAGCTGAGGCTCTAATACTTTGGCCACCTGATGTGAAAAGTTGACTCATTGGAAAAGACCCTCCTGTTGGGAAAGATTAAGGGCAGGAGAAGAAGTGGGTAACAGAGGATGAGATGGTTGGATGGCATCATCAACTCAATGGACATGAGTTTGAGCAAACTCTGGGAGACAGTGAAAGACAGGGAAGGCTGGTGTGCTACAGTCCATGGGGTCGCAACCAGTTGGATATGAATTAGTGACTGAACAACAATAACATTTCTTGGAACCAAGGTACCTTTCATCAAAAAAAAAAAAAAAAGGAAAGGTCATTTTGAAAATTATGCCTGTGAAAAATTTTAAGTCTCTTCCACAAATATTAGTGAAAAGCTTGAACCATCTGCCATCTGAGCAGATAAACTTCCATCTGCCAGAAACACAATTTGGATCCAACTGTTCTTTTATAAACTAGTGGATTTTACATTATCATACCTATCTCATGGATAAAATTTGAAAATGAAAGTTATAATGTATCTGCATCTGTCTGTATGTTTTTGTATATTTATGTATGTATGTTATGAATGTATAACATTTTTCTATGTCCAGATGTTATTGCCAAAATTAATTCATAAAAGAGCTCTATTTAATTGGCTTAAAGAAAAATAAGTGCTTATCAAAGTAATTGTTCTCTCAGAAAATAGAAACTAACCCAAATATTTTTCAGATTTACATGATCTAGGATAATCTTCAGTAAATAAAAGCTAGTATAAGTTTGTTGGTTTAATTAAAATAGGCGTGTCTTCAAGGCTAGCAGCATTACATTTAGTGCAGACATGCAACTTTTATTCCACTAGGATTTTCTTTATTCTACTAAGATTTTCTAGTCAAATGACTTATCTCTGTTACTAAATTTGTCAGCAGGAAAAATAACTTTTTAAGATGATGGTTAGATGTTTAATGTCTTGTGAAATATTCATGAATAATCTAAACACGATTGCTTTTAACAAGTAAGTTAAACAGATGTAGGACAAATAAAAGTTTATAAGTAAACTTTTGAAAAGTGATGAGGTTTTACAAGACATAGTTTTTAAAATCCTGTGGTAACTTGAAACCTTAGAGTTTGCTGAGTTAAGTTAATGGTGGAAATTAATTGACTATCCAGGTCATTTCCAAATAAGGTAAAATACTGAAACATTAAATCAATCAACATAGGTTTTACCTAATTCTTCTCACTATTACAGAAAAAAGCTAAAGATTGGGTCTCTCAGTAAAGGTGTTCTGTGCCACTTTGAAAAACTCACCATGAGGAAGAATATACTTTTAAAAATTATGAAATCAATAAATTTATCAGTCCACAGAAGGCTAGTGTAATATTCTTAGGTTTCACTAGGAATTAAAGATTCTAAGGGTTAAGATTTCTAATCTTTAAAATTAAGATTTGTAAGAAGACTCTTGAGAGTCCCTTGGACGGCAAGGAGATCCAACCAGTCCATTCTGAAGGAGATCAACCCTGGGATTTCTTTGGAAGGAATGATGCTAAAGCTGAAACTCCAGAACTTTGGCCACCTCATGCAAAGAGTTGACTCATTGGAAAAGACTCTGATGCTGGGAGTGATTGGGGGCAGGAGGAGAAGGGGACGACAGAAGATGAGATGGCTGGATGGCATCTCGGACTCAATGAACATGAGTCTGAGTGATCTCCGGGAGATGGTGATGGACAGGGAGGCCTGGCGTGCTGCAATTAATGGGGTTGCAAGGAGTTGGACACGACTGAGCGACTGAACTGAACTGAACTGAACTGAATCTTTAATTACATTGTATGTCATTAAAACTACTTAAAAATAGTAAGGATGAAAAGAAACAACTGAGAGAAAAGCAGGAAAGAAAAGTAAGATGATTGCTTATTCCAGAATGAGAAAGAGGAAACAAAAATAGGGCAAAATCTGCATGAATGCCAAGGCGTTGTGGAAGTTTCGTGAAAAAGGAATCTTGGGAACGAAATTTTATGTGTGGTCAAACTGGCTGTTTTACAAAAAGAAAATAAGACTTGGGCTTGTTAGCCTGTAATAGCCTCCCAGGTGACACAGTGGTAAAGAATCTGCCTGCCAATTGAAGAGACGAAAGAGACATGGGTTTGATCCCTGGGTTGGGAAGATCCCCTGGAGAAGGAAATGGCTACCTGCTCCAGTATTCTTGCCTGGAGAATCCCATGGACAGAGAAGCCTGGCAGGAGTCCGTGGGGTTGGAAAGAGTCAGACACAACTGAACACGCACGCATGCAGTCTTCACAACAACATTCTGAGGTTATTATTCAACTTTTAGAAGAAGAGACTGAGACACTAAGAGGTTAGGCAACTTGCCCAAGTTTATATAGCCATTAAGTAGCTATTAACGCATTGCTTGTCAGCATAAATGTGATTTGTAATCTAGAGAAAAGAATTAAACCTAAGAACATAAAGTATATTTAAAGGAATGATTCAAGGAAAACTTTGAGCAACAAAAGCTTTGAGAACGTATGAATGGAAAATATACACTGTGTCCCAGGAAAAAACTTGCTAGAGAATCAATATTACTAAGATAATAAAGTTACTAGGCTTCAAAGAAAAAGAAAGCAGATAAAAGCAGTTTTAAAAATATATATATTAAATTTTATAAAGAGAGAAAAATTAGATGGCCCCTCATCACTTTATACCAAGGTTCATCACTAGAAAACACTTGAGAAATATCAACAGAGTTTAACTTAAGAATGTCATACCCAACTAAACTGTCACTCAAGTACACAAACACAAACGTTTTGATCCTCCAGGAGCTTAGGTAATACATTCCACATGAGCCCTTCTTGAATAAGCTACCAAATAAACTTCAGTCAAGAAGTGAGTAGTGAAGAAATGTTAGCAAAAATACTGGAATCGAATCCAATTTTCAACAGAATTGAGCATAAAACAGTGGGAAATGTTATAAATAATGACAACTTAGATAGCATATAATTAGCCAAAATAAAAGCAAAAAGAAGACATCAGTTGAAAGGTAATATTGTTGCCCTGGTTTCTTCATCTTTTATGTTGGGGGATCAAAAGATGTTTTCTAAAACTGATCAATATGGACATGGGGAGAGGGGAAGAGAGGGTGAGATGTATGGAAAGAGTAACATGGAAACTTACCATATATAAAATAGCCAACGGGAATTTGCTGTATGGCCCAGGAAACTCAAACAGGGTCTGTATCAACCTAGAGGGGTGGGATGGGGAGGGAGGTTCAAAAGGGAGAGGATATATGTATACCTATGGCTGATTCATGTTGAGGTTTGACAGAAAACAGCAAAATTCTGTAAAGCCATCATCCTTCAGTAAAAACTAAATTTAAAAATAGAATGCTTTAACTTAAAACAAATAATAACAAAGTCAGAAAAGAAAACAAATTCTTGGTTAGTTTCTTTTTTCAGTATTTTCAGTATTTTTCTATTAGGATAAAGTTGTATTTCAGTTCAGTTCAGTTCAGTTCAGTCACTCAGTCGTGTCCGACTCTTTGCGACCCCATGAATTGCAGCATGTCAGGCCTCCCTGTCCATCACCATCTCCCGGAGTTCACTCAGACTCACGTTCATCGAGTCCGAGATGCCATCCAGCCATCTCATCCTCGGTCGTCCCCTTCTCCTCCTGCCGCCAATCCCTCCCAGTATCAGAGTCTTTTCCAATGAGTCAACACTTCACATGAGGTGGCCAAAGTACTGGAGTTTCAGCTTTAGCATCATTCCTTCCAAAGAAATCCCAGGGTTGATCTCCTTCAGAATGGAATGGTTGGATCTCCTTGCATTCCAAGGGACTCTCAAGAGTCTTCTCCAACACCACAGTTCAAAAGCATCAATTCTTTGGCGCTCAGTCTTCTTCACAGTCCAACTCTCACATCCATACATGACCACAGGAAAAACTATAGCCTTGACTAGACGGACCTTAGTCGGCAAAGTAATGTCTCTGCTTTTGAATATGCTGTCTAGGTTGGTCATAACTATTCTTCCAAGGAGTAAGCGTCTTTTAATTTCATGGCTGCAGTCACCATCTGTAGTGATTTTGGAGCCCCAAAAAATAAAGTATGACACTGTTTCCACTGTTTCTCCATCTATTTCCCATGAAGTGATGGGACCGGATGCCATGATCTTCTTCAGATAAAGTCAAAACGTAAAGAGGCTATATCTATGTATCTGTTTATCTGGAGATAAACAGAGAGATAAATTTGTACCAGTCATTCTGGTGGAGTCCTGGGGATACTTCTTACTGATTCTTACTGAAGCTAGAGGGTCGAAATAGAAATGCCCTCATATTTAAAGGTATGGGCAGGCTAGGTAGGGTGTAGGAGACAGGTGTAGGGTTGGAATAGGGATAAAAAGAAGATTGCAAATGACAAAGATGGAGATGTAGCAAAATAATGAATGGATGAGCACTTTAGAGAAATTTAAATAGAATATGAGCAACTAAAGTAGATTTATACACAATTTAAGCATTAATTTAAAGTTTAGAGACCTCCCTGGTGGTCCAGTGGCTTAAGATTGCGTGGTCCCAATGCAGGGTGCCCTGGTCAAATATCTGGTCAGAGAACTAGATCCTGCAAGCTGCTACTAAGGAGGCCACAGTGAAAATTAAAGATCCCACATGATGCAACTAAGACCCAGCACAACCAAAATAACTAACTAAATAAATATTTTTTAAAAAATAAAGTTTGAAAAATTTTCTCCAAACTTCCCCTCCTGTTCTAAGAGCTATGTAATCACCTTCCAGCAACATCCTATCTATGTTTCACAGTTCAACTGAATCCTGTCCCCTCTAAGAAGTGTTGTTCACTTGACTACAAGTGAAGTCTACACTGCCTCCGTCTTCTTGTGGCTATGCTGTTGTCTCTAACCCGCCCAAACTCAAGGGGCCACTAGTTTACACCCACTCTTGACAACACATTCTAATCCTTTCAGCCTATATTCATGCAATCCATCAGCCCGCAGATGCTTTTGAAGAGAGAGCTACAGATGCTGAGTATCTGCTGTGAGGACATAGAGAGGCAGTTGAGTAGACACTGAGAAAGATGTGGAATAACATTCACACCTCGGCTGAGGTTGAAGGCAATACATATTTAGGCACAAGCAGCTGTGGTTGTGGGTAAAGAGGTTCACACTTGGATCTAATTGGCTTTGGTCGCCTACCAACCTGCTTTTGAATTCTGGCTCTGTCACTTCCTACCAGTTGCAGGTCACAGACTCAGGTGCACAAGCTACAGCGTTCTATATTTCTATGTCTTCTCGGATTCCCAGGGCAGTGTCTGTGCTGTGAAGGGCTTCCTTGGTACCAAGGTGTCAGCAGACAGCCCAGGTTGGCAGGAAAGGGGTGGGCTCTGCTCCTGGGTGAGTCTACCTGTCCTGACTGGCATCTCATTAAAGAGTTCTTATTTCTGGACTTCCTTGGTGGTCCAGTGCTTCTGCCAGTGCAGAGGATACCAATTCGATCTCTGGTTGGGGAAGATTTCACATGCCACAGGGCAACTAAGCCCACGTGTGATAACTACTGAGCCACGAGCTGCAACTACTGAAGCCCACAGGCCCAAGAACCTGTGCCCCAAAGCAAGAGAAGCCACCAGTGAGAAACCCACACTCAACAGCTAGACAGTAGCCCCATTCACTGCAACAAGAGAAAACCCATGGGCAGCAACAAAGACCCAGCACAGCCAAATAAATAAATAAAAAGAAACTGTTTCTGCATGGTCTTCTGTCTAATCCACAGGCAAGGCTGTGTCAGGCCAGTCTGCCTAAGACCTCTTCTCCCAAGTCCACCCTGAGTCTTGGGACGTCCTCAGAGTCCATCAAAGGTGATCCAAGTCCTTTGCTTCCAGATCCCCTTGAACTGTCCATGTTTTCCTGTAGCTGCCACCGAGGGTTCAGCTCCAGGGAGAGAAGGACACCGATCAACATCAGGCTCTCCACTCTCAGGGCCCACTCTTCCTTCCCTCCTTCTCTTCCCTCTTCTTGGGAATACGTTTGAGTCTTGGTTTTGAGGGGAAGGAGTGGCTGATTGTGAGTGCTCATGAGGACCAGAGTACATCTGGGGCTCTCATCTTAGGCATTTGAAACTTAAAAGTAGATAGTTGAGTGATACTTTCAGTAGTTGAGTGATACCCACTATGCCATCCCTGATAGAGAATCAATATTACTAAGATAATAAAGTTACTAGGCTTCAAAGAAAAAGAAAGAAGATAAAAGCAAAACATTAAGAGGTGGCAAGAATACAAGGAAGAACTGTACAAAAAAGACCTTCACGACCAGATAATCATGATGATGTGATCACTAATCATGATGATGTGATCACTAATCTAATAGTGGTAGCAAATACCACTATTTTAGCTGACTGAGTGGTGGGGGAGGGTCCCCAAGATCACTCCCAAACTCAATGATTTGCAATAGGAATCTTCATATATTCACAACCATGGCTGTGATGTGTTAAAATAAAAGGATACGTACAAAGCAAAACAGGCCTGGTGCCAAATCCAGGGAAATCAAGCACAAGTATCCAAGAGTCTTTTCCCAGGGGAGTCACACAAGATGTGCTTAATCCCCCCAACAATGAGTCGCAAATACACACGTGAAGTGCTGTCTACCAGGGAAGCTTGTTAGAGAATCAGTGCTGGAGGATTTTGTTGGGGGCTCGTCAGGCAGGCACCCTCTGCCTCACATGCCCCCAAATCCCAGACTCCCAGGAAGAAAGCACGTGTTCGGTATAAACCATGTTGCTCATCCAAACAGTTTAGACACAGTGAGACCACTCTTTTTTGGCAAAAGTGGTGGGACCCTCCCCAAATCCAAGTTACCAGACCAGTATCCAAGGGCCAAGCTTTGTGAGTAGGCTGGGAGGAAGACCAAGGGATAAACCTGAGTTGATATTTCAAAATATTATCTTGCCAAATATTTATTACTTCCAGTTTATGGGTACGCAAACAGAAGCTAGAAGTTAAGCAACTGCTAAAAACAAACAAACAAGAAAAGCAGTAAAGTTTGGATTTAAAATTCCTAATTGCTCAGCATTCCTACTTCCAGGCCATGGCCCTCGTCTTTTTACTCTTACATCTCATCCTGCATCAACTTTATTACCTTGCACGTTAACCACTCTTTTACATCACCTTCAACATTTCCTATAGAATACACACTGAATGACTTGACTGTTCCTTTTAACTTTCTTTCTGCCCTCTTCCACCTCACCACCCAAGGGAGGTAGTTGTGTCTTCCTGTGTCATCCTAATAACCCAAGTAAATGAGCCAGAGCATTTGTGAAAGGAAGAAGTTCAAGATCGGAAACACAGTACCCCTGAGAGCACCAAGGACACGGAAGAGCATCCCTGGGTGTCGTCAGGGCCCGGTGACAGCAGGTGATATTACTTTCTCCACCTGACCCAGCGTTCAGTTCAGTCCCTTCAACCCTGGTCCATCTCCTCGTATGTGGGGCTCAGCAAAACTATCCCTTAAGTCATCTATTTCTTTGAGACCCTCTTTTCCTTAACTGAGAGAAGCACCCCAAATGTACATGCATTGATCAGCAGCTGCCTGCATCCATGACAGGATCAAAAGAGAAGAGAACCTGAAAAAAAAAAAAAAGGAAAGAATTATTAAAAGACTCCTATAGGGACTTCTCTGGTAGGCTACTGGTTAAGATAACATCTTCCAATGCATGTGGGACAGGTTCAATACTTGGCTGGGGAGCTAAGATGCCACATGCCTTGTGGCATACCAAAACATAAAGCACAACCAAATCATAAAACAAATCATAAAAAGCAAAGGAGAAAAGGAAAGATATAAGCATCTGAAGGCAGAGTTCCAAAGAATAGCAAGAAGAGATAAGAACGCCTTCTTCAGTGAGCAATGCAAAGAAATAGAGGAAAAGAACAGAATGGGAAAGACTAGAGATCTCTTCAAGAAAATTAGAGATACCAAGGGAACATTTCATGCAAAGATGGGCTCGATAAAGGACAGAAATGGTCTGGACCTAACAGAAGCAGAAGATATTAAGAAGAGGTGGCAAGAATACAAGGAAGAACTGTACAAAAAAGATCTTCACGACCCAGATAATCATGATGATCTGATCACTAATCTAGAGCCAGACATCTTGGAAAGTGAAGTCAAGTGGGCCTTAGAAAGCATCACTATGAGCAAAGATAGTGGAGGTGATGGAATTCCAGTGGAGCTGTTTCAAATCCTGAAAGATGATGCTGTCAAAGTGCTGCACTCAATATGCCAGCAAATTTGGAAAACTCAGCAGTGGCCACAGGACTGGAAAAGGTCAGTTTTCATTCCAATTCCAAAGAAAGGCAATGCCAAAGAATGCTCAAACTACCGCACAATTGCACTCATCTCACATGCTAGTAAAGTAATGCTCAAAATTCTCCAAGCCAGGCTTCAGCAACACGTGAACCGTGAACTCCCTGATGTTCAAGCTGGTTTTAGAAAAGGCAGAGGAACCAGAGATCAAACTGCCAACATCCGCTAGATCATGGAAAAAGCAAGAGAGTTCCAGAAAAACATCTATTTCTGCTTTATTAACTATGCCAAAGCCTTTGACTGTGTGGATCACAATAAACTGTGGAAAATTCTGAAAGAGATGGGAATACCAGACCACCTGACCTGCCTCTTGAGAAATCTGTATGCAGGTCAGGAAGCAACTGTTAGAACTGGACATGGAACAACAGACTGGTTCCAAATAGGAAAAGGAGTACATCAAGGCTGTATACTGTCACCCTGCTTATTTAACTTCTATGCAGAGTACATCATGAGAAACACTGGGCTGGAAGAAACACAGATGGACTCAAGATTGCCGGGAGAAATATCAATAACCTCAGATATGCAGATGACACCACCATTATGGCAGAAAGTGAAGATCTAAAGAGCCTCTTGATGAAAGTAAAAGAGGAGAGTGAAAAAGTTGGCTTAAATCTCAACATTCAGAAAATGAAGATCATGGCATCTGGTCCCATCACTTCATGGGAAATAGATGGGGAAACAGTGGAAACAGCATCAGACTTTATTCTGGGGGGCCCCAAAATCACTGCAGATGGTGATTGCAGCCATGAAATTAAAAGACGCTTACTCCTTGGAAGGAAATTTATGACCAAACTAGATAGCATATTCAAAAGCAGACACATTACTTTGCCAACTAAGGTCTGTCTAGTCAAGGCTGTGGTTTTCCCTGTGGTCATGTATGGATGTGAGAGTTGGACTGTGAAGAAGGCTGAGCACCAAAGAATTGATGCTTTTGAATGGTGGTGTTGGAGAAGACTCTTGAGAGTCCCTTGGACTGCAAGGAGATCCAACCAGTCCATTCTGAAAGCGATCAACCCTGGGATTTCTTTGGAAGGAATGATGCTAAAGCTGAAGCTCCAGTACTTTGGCCACCTCATGCGAAGAGTTGACTCACTGGAAAAGACTCTGATGCTGGGAGGGATTGGAGGCAGGAGGAGAAGGGGACGACCGAGGATGAGATGGCTGGATGGCATCACTGACTCAATGGATGTGAGTCTGAGTGAGCTCCAGGAGATGGTGATGGACAGGGAGGCCTGGCGTGCCGCGATTCATGGGGTCGCAAAGAGTCAGACTCGACTGAGCGACTGAACTGAACTGAACTGAAATCATAAAACAAAAGAAATATTTTAGCAAATTCAGTAAAGACTTTACAAATGGTCCATATCAAAAAAATCTTTTTAAAAAATCCACTCCTATAAATCATGAGCTGCACGTGATTACTCCTCTGGCTTCACTTCGCCAGGTACTGCCCTCTGGCATCCTGTGTTCACACCCTGCACTTCCGAGGGACCATCACCTGTCTGGATAGCTGAATCGGTGTAACGGGCAGGGACCTTGGTTTCTCAGTGGTTTGCCTTCTCAAATGGTAGGCAGTCACACACAGTGACAAGTGACTGAAGGAAGAGGTAACCAGTAGATTTAAAGGAGACATCAGTAATGTATATAGAAATGTATATAGCGTGTACCCAGGAGACGGAGCAAATTGTTGGCTGGAGAATTTTGTTTTTAATTAAACAGGTAATGTATGCCTGCATTTAGTCCTATAAATGAAAATGTATTCACCACAGAGGCATGAATCCGATTAAGCCCTCCTGTACGTAAACTGTATGGGTGATTACCACTGATTACTGTACTATTAGAGACTTGTGCGTGGAGTGGCTTGATTGGAGCATGCCTGGCTCCTGAAAGGGCTCCCATGTGCTTTGCCTGAATTGTGGGGAAGCAGCAGGGCTTCAGATTGTCTGGCAATTCAATCGTGGCATTTCATACTTGTGGGTTGAGGGATGAAGACGTACATCATTGAAAGGAATGCTTTCTTTGTGCTTGCTTGATTTTGTATGGAGACTTCCCTGGTGGTCCAGTGATTAAGACTTTGTCTTTCAATGAAGGAGGTGCAAGTTCAATCCCTGTTTGGGGAGCTAAGATCCCACATGCCTGTGGCCAAAAAGACAAAATATAAAACAGAAGCGATATTGTAATAAATTCACTAAAAACTTTAAAAATGGTCTACATAAAAAAAAAAATTGATTTTGGTTTTTTGGCCACAAGGCACATGGGGCCTTAGCTCCTTGAACAGGGATTGAACCCCAACCCCTGTATTGAAAACTGAAAGTCATGTTTGACTCTTTGCAACCCCATGGACTATACAGTCTATGGAACTCTCCAGGCCAGAATACTGGAGTGGGTAGTTGTTCCCTTCTCCAGGGATATTCCCAATCCAGGGATCAAACCCAGGTCTCCTGCACTGTGGGAGAATTCTTTACCAGCTGAGCCACCAGGGAAGCCCAAGAATACTGGAATGGGTAGCCTATCCCTTCTCCAGCAGACCTTCTTGACCTAGGAATCGAACCTGTCTTCTGTGCCACAGGCAGATTCCTTACCAGCTACTAGGGAAGCTCTTGCACTGAAAGGCAAAGTCTAAAGCACTGGTGGTGGTGGTGGTGGTGACTTAAGTCACTAAACCAAGTTGTGTCCAACTCTTTTGCAACCCCATGGACTGTAGCCCACCAGGCTCCTCAGTCCATGGGGTTCACCAGGCAAGAATACTGGAATGTCTGTTTCTCCATTGTTGCCCTGTAAGTAAATTCTTCAGTACCACTTTTCTAGATTCAGTATATATGTGTTGCTGCTGCTGCTGCTGCTAAGTCACTTCAATCCTGTCCAACTCTGTGCGACCCCATAAACGGCAGCCCACCAAGCTCCCCTGTCCCTGGGATTCTCCAGACAAGAACACAGGAGTAGGTTGCCATTTCCTTCTCTAATGCATGAAAGTGAAAAGTGAAAGTTAAGTTGCTCAGTCATGTCTGACTCTTAGTGACACCATGGACTGCAGCCTACCAGGCTCCTCCATCCATGGGATTTTCCAGGCAAGAGTACTGGAGTGGGGTGCCATTGCGTTCTCCAATATATGTGTTAGAACACAGTATTTATCTTTCTCTATCTGACTCACTTCACTCTGTATAATAGGTTCTAGATTCATCCACCTCATTAGAACTGACTCAAATGTGTTGCTTTTTATGGCTGAGTAATATTTCATTGTATATATATACCACAACTTCTTTATCCATTCATCTGTCAACTTACGGACATGGGGAGAGGGAGGAGAGAGTGAGATGTATGGAAAGAGTAACATGGACACATACATTACCATATGTAAAATAGACAGCCAACAGGAATTTGCTGTATGGCTCAGGAAACTCAAACAGGGGCTCTGTATAAACCTAGAGGGGTGGGATGGGGAGGGAGATGGGAGGGAGTTTCAAAAGGGAGGGGATATATGTATACCTATGGCTGATTCATGTTGAGGTTTGACAGAAAACAGCAAAATTCTGTAAAGCAATTATCCTTCAATAAAAAAAATAAATTAATTAAAAAAAAATACTGGGATGAGTTTCCATTTACTCCTCTAGGGAATCTTCCCAACCCAGGGGTCAAACCCAAGTCTCTTGCATCTCCTGCATTGGAGGCAGATTCTTTACCACTGGATGGCCAGAAAATTCCCTGGAACACTTTCTTTACGTGGGTCAGAGAAAGGGAAAAGAGGTCTGTAGTGTCAAGGAGGCTTCAGGAGCCCCTTACCTTGAGCTCAGAGCCTGCGTGTGGACCCACCTGGCAGGTACCTGCCCACATCATGAACAACACCTTCCCAGTGGACTCACAGATGGGTCACTTTTACTCTGCATCATTCAGAAAAATAACACCTGCAGCCCAAGATATGCCCACTGGAGATTTGCATCTCTTTTCAGAAATCACAAATGGAGGTAGACCAGGGAAATGAGCTAAGGTCACCCGGGCTTTCACCGCCACACCTCTCCTTCCTGCAGACGGGCTCTGTAAGCTACCTCTGACCACATCTTTTTCTTCCAGCTCATTCACTCCCTCTTTGCTCTTCCTCTGACATGGATTCTGCTCTCCAATGCTCACGTTTCCTTCCATCCAAAACACGTGTGGCTGCTCCTACATTCATAGCAGCACAGTTCACAAGAGCCAAGACATAGAAACCACTTAAATGTCCATTGACAAATGAATGGGTAAAGAAGATGTGCTACATATATACGATGGAATACTACTCAGCCATAAACAATGAATTAAAGCCATTTGCAGCAACATAGATGGGAGATTATCTAGATTAAACCCAGAGATCACCATATTAAGTGAAGTAAGTCAGAAAGAAAGACCAGTACCATATGATATCATTTATATGTGGAATCTAAAATAGGATGCAAATGAACTTATCTGCAAAACAGAAACAGACTCACAGACATAGAGACTAGACGTGTGGTAGCAAAGGGGGAGGGGAGTAGGGGAGAGATGGAGTGGGAGTTTGGAATTCACAGATGCAAACATATACAGGATGCATAAACAACGAGGTCCTACCATATAGCCCTGGGAACTATATTCAATATCCCGTGATAAATCATAATGGGAAAGAAGTTTTTAAAAGAATGTATAAAAGTGAAAGTGAAACTGTTAGTCGTTCAGTTATGTCCAACTCTTTGCGACCCCCATGGACTGTAGCCCACTAGGCTCAGCTAGTCATGGAATTCTCCAGGCAAGAATACTGGAGTGGGTAGCCATTCCTGTCTCCAGGGGATCTTCCCAACCCAGGGATCAAACCTGGGTCTTCTGCTTTGCAGGCAGATTCTTTACTGTCTGAGTCACTGGGGAATATATGCCTGTATATGCATATGTGCTAAGTCACTTGAGTTGTTTCTGACTTGGTGACATCATGGACTGTAACCTTCCAGGCTCCTCTGTCCATGGGATTCTCCAGGCAAGAACACTGGGGTGGGTTGCCATGCCCTCCTTCAGATATATATATATCTGTGTGTGTATGTATACATATATTCATATGATCACTTTTCTATGCAACAGAAATTAACATTGTAAATCAACTCTACTACAATAAAAAAATAAATTGAAAAAAATCTGTGTGTTACACAGAAGGCCACACATTCATATGAAATAATCAGGATACACAAATGCATAGTGCCTCAGTCAGCTCAGCCCACTATAACAGAACACCATAGGGCCGGCAGCTTTGACAACAAATGCATATCTCACAATTCTGGAGGCTAAGTCCAAGACATGCCGCTAGCCGACCATGTTGGATGAGAACTCACTTCCTAGCTTGTAGATAGCTAGCTGCCTTCTTGCTGTGTCCTCTCATGGCCAAGGTATCGGAGAGCTCTCTTCCTTTTCTCATCTTATAAGGATACTACCTCCATTACAGGGGCATGACCCTCATGTCCGTAGAATTCTCCAAGCAAGAATACTGGAGTGGGTAGCCATTCCCTTCTCCAGGGGATCTTCCTGACCCAAGGATCAAACCCAGGTCTCCTCCAATGCAGGCAGATTTTTAACTATCTGAGCCACCTGGGAAGTCCCTCGTGACCTTATCTAAGCTGAAATATATCCTAAAGGCCCCACCTCCTAATATCATCCCTTTGAGGGTTGGGGTTTCAGCATATACATTTTAGGAGGGCACAAAAAAACAATCCACAGCAGAGAGAAACAAAACAATTTAGTTGTGGCTAGGAACTGGAGGAAGGACTAGGAACTTTTTAACGGGTAAAAAGTTTCCTCTGGGGGTAAAAGTAACCTTCTGGAAAAAATTAGAGACAAAATTTGTATATCATGGTGACTGTACTTAATGCTATGGAATCATATACTTAAAATGATTAAAACAGTAAATTCTGTTATGTGTGTTTTACCATTACTACCACCATAAAAGGGCTTCCCTGGTGGCTCAATTGATAAGAAATCTGCCTGCAATGCAGGAGACCCTGATTTGATCCTTGAGTCTGGAAGATCCCCTGGAGAAGGGAATGGCTACTCACTCCAGTATTCTTGCCCAGAGAATTCCATGTATGGAGGAGCCTGGTGGGCTATAGTCCATGGGGTCACAAAAAGTTGGACACAGCTGAGCAACTTACACTTTCGCCACCACAAAACCACTTGTGTGGATATGGGGTTGTGTGTGTATGCATGCTAAACTGCTTCAGTCATGTTTGACTCTTTGCAATCCTATGGACTGCAGCTCGCCAGGCTCCTCTATTCGTGGGATTTTCCAGGCAAGAATGCTAGATTGGGTTGCCATGCCCTCCTCCAGGGGATCTTCCCAACCCAGGGATTGAACCTGAGTCTCTTAAGTTTCCTGCATCGGTAGGCAGGTTCTTTACCATGAGTGCCAGCTGGGAAGCCCAATATGAGGTTAGTTCACATGAGCGGAAAAAAAGAAAAAACAATTAGGCTTTAGCCCTGAGTGGTTGATAATCCCATGCTTTTAATCAAGTGTGTCAAAGCCTGAAGTCAAAGGAAAAATTAGCAGTAGAAATTTCACAAGCATTGGAATCTACAGTCCAGAGTATGTTTTGTTTTTGACCTTCAATTACACCATCCTACCACTGTCACCGTACCACTGCAGAGGTCCACTATTTGGTTTATATATAAATTATATGAGAGTATTTTCCCCTCCCTCTCTCTCTCTAATTTTTGAGTTGGTAGGAAGGGAATTTTATGGGCATTTATTGCTGGCTAATTCAACAAAAATCAGTCTTTCTTATAAAATGTTTGTTTATTTATTTTGGCTACACTGGGTCTTGGCTCTGGCACACAGGATCTTTAGTTGTGGCATATGAACTCTTAGTTGCAGAATGTGGGGTCTAGTTCCCTTACTAGGGATCAAACCCAGGTCACCTGCATTGGGAGCACGGGATCACTGGGGAAGTCCCAACAGTCAGTCTTAAAGGCCCTGTCCTTTCCTCTGAATCACTAAATCAAGCGTCTGTCTCCATCCCGCCAGTGACACTTGCTCCGTTTCCCTTGGACTGAAACATAGCCCATTATACACAGACACCCATTCTCTTTCCTCTCTCCCCATCGTCTCGTTCCTTCCCCAGCAGCCCCATCCCTACCTATACCCACCTTCCAAATCTGTCAGAGCATAATTCTCAAATCATTACAAACACAGTCTTCATACAGACAGATAGTGAATATATGTCAGAGTTTTATTTAACTCTTTACTGAGGAAGCCAGCAGAATGACAGGACTGATTTGATGGAATATGAGAAATTAGGATTTATACAAACCACGGGCAAGAGAAGGCTGAAATAAGAATGACAGGTTAGGTACCAAACTAGTTAATGTCATTCAGGGTAATAAAACATTTGGGCTTATTTCCTCCTTTTCCAAGAAAAAAAAAGAAAAATCAACATGCCTCATCAGTTTTCCACAAATTGGCCTCTAACTGAATAAGCCTGTGAAATTCCTAGGTCTTACCAGTTATTGATCAAATCCAGTTACAAACCCAAGAGAGTCAGATAACCCCATTGTGGACATATTAGGAAAGTGTCCCAAGATAGTGTGCAAAGGTCAGAATATCCAGCTTTTTCGCCTGATTTCCAAGTTTTGTGTTTTTTTGAAAAAAGGCTTACTAGAGGTGACATTTTTTTTTTTTTTTTGCCATCCTGACTCAACCACAGTTCCCAGCTACAATCAAACCCTAATCTAAGTGTTGCTAATCAGCTGACTTGACGTAAAGGAGGTTATTTTGGATAATTTGGATGGAGCCTGAGTCAATCCATTGGAAGGATGTAAATACAGGGTTGGGGCTTCCCCAGGAGAGAAAAAATTCCTCCTGTGAACTACAGTTTCAGCCTGTCCATGACTTTCCCTCCCTGGTGGCATGCATGTCTAATGGATTTGGGACTTGGCCAGCCCCTACAATCATGTAAGCCCATTTCTTGCAATAAGTTAATTAAAATATATCCTCCCTACTGGTTATGTTTCTCTGGCTGAATCCTGGCTGATACATTTTGACATGCGTGTGATGTAAACTATTGTTCTAAGAGCAAATTTCCATCTTCACAAAGTGGAATCAAGTTTCTTCCAAAAAGTAGGTACTCTTTCAGTGTCTGATGGCTCAAAGTAACCAGGAAATATCCTCTACCAGCAAGTCTCAAAAGATGGGTCAGTTGACCCTTAATGAATAAAAGCTGGTCAAACACAAATAGACTTATATTGTCCAGAGGAAAGAATAATGACTCTTCTTTCCTTGACTAAGAAGAGGAATTAACAAAGTCTTCCTCCTTGACCAAACTTTAATCCTGGTCCCTTAAGCTTGCTTTTTTAAAGAGGCTTTATTTTATTTATACATTCATTTTTGGCAGTGTTGGGTCTTTGTTGCTGCACAGGGGCTTTCTCTAGTTGTGGTGTGCAGGCTTCTCTTTGTGGTGACGTCTCTTGTTGCAGAGCATCGGCTCTAGAGTACAGCAGTTGTGGTCCATGGACTCAGTTGTTCCACAGTGTGTAGGATCTTCCCAGACCAGAGACAGAACTCCTATCTCCTATATTGGCAGGTAGATTCTTAATCACTGGACCACCAGGGAAGTCCACAACTTGCTTTCTTTTTTAAGCTAATATGGTTTATTTTGTTAGGTCAGACTCCATTCCCCAGCACATTTCAAGCCAAGCTTGCTTCTTGATTAGACCTAGTCCTTGCCTGCTGAACCCACTTTTAGTAAGTAATCCTGCTAAGACAGTTTTTTGAGACTCTCTTACTCTTGATAGCCACTCTTCCAAAACCCTCGATACCTAACCAAGTTCCTCTTAGTAATTTTCCATGCACTCAGTCACCAAGCCCACTGGTTTACATTCCCACTGTCCCTGTTATATTTGGAATTGAGTTCAATCTCTCTCCCCTATTATAATAGTTTTGAAGAAAGTCTTCCATGCCACTTTGAACAAATGTCAGAATGATTTTTCTGTAACAATACTAAACAATCTGTGCCCTTACCTTTCTCCATGAGGTTCCCTCTATGTCTCCATCAGAACAAGAGGTGTGATTTTCTCTAGCATTCATTACCATGCTGGGAGAAGAAGCCACATTCCTTAATAATGACAACACAGCCTATACTGAATGTTCACTTTTGTGTGGTTCTACACTAAATCCTTTATAAAAAGTATCTTCAGTCCAGACTTTAGCAGTCCCTGTTGGCAACTGACACCAAGAACTCAGTATCCTTGTTTGGTTTGTCTATTAATCTTGATACTCAGGGAATTCATCACATTTTCTTGCTGGCATCATCAGCAACGTGAATATCCATGTCCATGGTGTTTCAGGACTTCCTCAACTTGAAGTGGATGAAATTTGTCTTTGGCTCCTTCAGTCACACCAGCAGGTCCCTGTCCCCTGTGCTAAGAATGATTATTCCCAGGAACCTCAAGCCTTTGGGAATCTCACTACTGTTAAACTCTGGCTAAGGTGCTAGTCTATATCTGTGTTTACCTGGGTGTGATTCTCAACTCCAGAGGCTGGCGTTTGATGCACTTCTCTCTTTGAGGGTGTTAAGACTTGATTTTCTTCTTTAGGAATTCCAGGTAAGAGATGAGAGATTAAGGGGAGGTACCGTTTCAAAGGTAGGAAAGGAAGACTTTGCCAGGGCACATGCTGCTAAGTCACTTCAGTCGTGTCCGACTCTGTGTGACCCCATAGATGGCAGCCCACCAGGCTCCCCCATCCCTTGGATTCTCCAGGCAAGAACACTGGAGTGGGTTGCCATTTCCTTCTCCAGTGCATGAAAGTGAAAAGTGAAAGTGAAGTCTCTTAGTCGTTCCCGACTCTTAGCGACCCCATGGACTGCAGCCTACCAGGCTCCTCCGTCCATGGGATTTTCCAGGCAAGAGTACTGGAGTGGGATACCATTGCCTTCTCCAGCCGGGGGCACATAAAAGCTCACTCTATACAGTTAACCTCATCTCCATAGGCTGTCATCCCAGAAGAGCATAGAGCCAGGAACAGACAAGTCAATATGTGAACAACTTTGGAAAAATGTAGATCAGAGTACTGTGCAGAAGTGGCAAGGTATGAGTGAAAGTTGATTTAGGCTAAACCTTTACCCCATGACTATTTTGATGCCATGGTCTTGGTCCATGAGCCCAGCTGACTTGAAAAAAGAAATGGATCCAGAGATGCAACAGCCTTTCTGTCACTTTCCTAAAATCGAAAGGCCTCTGGGGGGATGACCATGGAGACACTTGCAGTCCTGATGGTAATAACTGTAGCCAGGTGCTAAGAAGGGATCCCAAGCCCCACACACCAGCATCTGGCAGAGGCCATCTCTAAACCGAGCAGCAGGTCAAACAGGAACTATCATTTAAACCCATACTCATCAATACCATCAACAACAGCAGTGACTCTTACTACCCAGACAGAGTCCCCAGTCCTGGACTGAAGAGCTCAGTTAAGAGTCCAAGATAATCAAGTGTTTTCCAGCAGGTCCTCCTGGAAAGCTTTTCTTCCTGAAGCTGGAAAGTCTTTATAGCTGCACAGCCTGCTTTCTAACAACAAAGCCTCCTGAAGACGAGAGCGAGCCAGGTGGGCCTGTCCAACCCATTTAGTCCAGGTGGGACAGGCACCAGGCATGTCAAGGTTCTGTAATTAACTGTTCACTGCTGCCTTCCACAAACTAAAGCTGTAATTTCCCAAGACTGTCCAAGGTGACACAGGCTCCTCGTCTAAAGGCTTTAATTAGGAACATCTCATTCCCCGTGGCAGGGGTGGAGCAGCTCTTTCCAAGTGGAGTGTGTATTTATTTAGAGCTATTACCACATAATATTTACAAGATCCTTAACATGCATTAATTACCCTGTAATGAACTCTGTGGCTGTAATATCCATGTTCTGTCAGGACTGTAAAATGTCTCCCCCCAATCACCACACACACACTTTTTTTTTTTTTAATCACCTTCAGGGGAAGAGAAAGAAAAATTAAAATTAATTGCACGCCCATTAGATGCTTATTTTTAATAGAAAACTTGCAAATGATGTGAAAATGCAAAACAGGGTACACAGTAAATCAAAAGCAGAGAACACACACTTCTAGACGCACTCTACTGTTTTTATGAGCGTGTTTTACAATCCATTCATTATGCTGTCTGTCCTTTTGAAAGCTGGTTATTATATTGCTCATACAAAGAAACATGTGAATGGCTGTGCAACAAGCCATGAAAATCAGGACGAAACTGAGCATTTCTGCTGCTATTTGAATCCGCCTCCCTCAAATCTCTGCCTGGAGAATTCTTACAGGAGGCTCATCCTTGTAACACCCACTCAAATCCTTGCATCTAAGAGATAGAAGGGAACACTTGCCATAGTAGCTCAAATTCAAGATGGTGGTTGTCCAAAGAAGGCACAGCCACCGTTCTAAGTCTAGAGATGGTGGCATTTTCTCTGAAGGCCAAGAGATGAATTAAGGAGATCAGGCTTATCCAGAATGATCTTCCTCATAGAATCCCAGGTCACCTCCTGTGTATTTTCCCCCTAAGAGAAGTTATCTGTATGTTGTGTGTGTGTGCTAAGTCACTTGAGTCATGTCTGACTCTTTGCACCCCTCAGTTCAGTTCAGTTCAGTTCAGTCGCTCAGTCGTGTCCAACTCTTTATGACCCCATGGACAGCAGCACGCCAGGCCTCCCTGTCCATCACCAACTCCAGGAGTTTACCCAAACTCAGGTCCATTGAGTTGGTGATGCCATCCAACCATCTCATCCTCTGTCGTCCCCTTCTCCTCCTGCCTTCAATCTTTCCCAGCATCAGGGTCTTTTCAAATGAGTCAGTTCTTCACATCAGGTGGCCAAAGTATTGGACCCCTATAGACTAAATAAAGCCCACCAGGCTCCTCTGCCCATGGGATTCTCTAGGCAAGAATACTGGAGTGGGTTGCCATGCCCTTCTCCAGGGGATCTTCCTGACCCAGTGATCAAACCCGCGTCTCCTGAGGCTCCTGCATTGGCAGATGGGTTCTTCACCACTGAGCCACCAGGGAAGCCCCATCTTTATGTTACTGGATGGGGCAAATCACCATCCTGGCTATCACTTCTTAATTTCCTTATTTTCACTGAAGTATAGTTGATTTACAATGTTGTTAATTGCTCTGACATAGCAAAGTGATTCAGTTATACACACACACACACACACACACACACATATACACATTCTTTTTTTAAAATATTCTTTTCCATCATGGTTTATCATAGGATATTTTTTAAATTGGAGAATTTAAAAAATAATTGGTTTACGATGCTGTGTTAGCTTCTGGTGGAACAACAGCATGAATCAGCTAGAAGTATATATATATTCCCTCCTTCCTGAGCCTCCCTGCCAACCCTCTAGGTCATCAGAGCACCGAGCTATACAGTGCCTTCCCACCAACTACCTGTTTTACATGTGGTAGTATGTATATGTCAACACCACTCTCTCAGTTCGCCCTGCCTTCTCTGTGTCTCTATTCCTACCTTTAAATAGATTCATCAGTAACCATTTTTCTAGATTCCATATACATGCTGCTAAGTTGCTTCAGCTGTGTCCGACTCTGTCTGACCCCATAAACAGCAGCCCACCAGGCTCCCCCATCCCTGGGATTCTCCAGGCAAGAACACTGGAGTGGGTTGCCATTTCCTTCTCCAATGCATGAAAGTGAAAAGTGAAAGTTAAGTCACTCAGTCATATCCGACTCTTGGCGACCCCATGGACTGCAGCCTACCAGGCTCCTCCGTCCATGGGACCTTCCAGGCAAGAGGACTGGAGTGGGTTGCCATTGCCTCCTCCTCCATATACATGAGTTAATATTTATTTGTTTTTCTCTACTCTAGGCTATCTTTCAGTAACGGGAGCATCCTATCTCACTGAACAGAGTTGAACTTATTTAGCTTCCGGGACTTGGAAAAGGAAATGGCAACCCACTCCAACAGTCTTGCCTGGAAAATTCCATGGACAGAGGAACCTGGCAGGCTAAAGTCCATGGGGTCACAAAAAGTCGGCCAAAACTGAGCACATCAGCAGCTTTCAGGAAAATCTCCCTAATTTAAGACGAAATCTTATTTCTCTATGAATTCCACTCATTTGTTCTAATATTGACCTCTGAGAATAAAAGACTTTATGTCTTTTCTCACTTGCTCACCTTTTCAGAATTTGATAACTGGCATCTAATGTCTAAGAGAGTTCATGGCTCAGTGGGTAAAGAATCTGCCTGCCAATGCAGGGGATATAAGAGACATGGGTTCGATCCCTGGGTCAGGAAAATCCCCTGGAGGAGGAAATGGCAATCCATGCCAGCATTCTTGCCTGGAGAACCCCATGGACAGAGGAGCCTGGTGGGCTCTAGTCCATAGATTTGCAAAGAGTTGACATGACTGAAGTGACTTAGCATAGCAAGAGAAGCCCTAGGTTCCAGCCCCAGGTGTTCACATGGCTGTTCCTAGTGGTCCTACTTTGCCGGGATTCCCTACTGCCCACCAATAAGATGGGAGTGTCTGTCTCCCTTGAAGATTCTTGGTTTGTCTCTTCGGTGGCAGTCAGCTGCCTGGAGTCTGTCCCAGTGTGCTTGTGCATTTCCTAATTACAGCTTCCAGTTTTATGATAAATGTGGGGAGCTTCTTTTATAGAGCTTACAACTCCTGACAAGAATACAATAAAAGTATGAAATGAACATCTTATTCCAAGAGGAGGATTACAGACAAGAGGACTAGTTGACATGAATACATACTGGAAGTGATCCAGACAGGAGGAAAATTGAATACATTTCCTAGGTAATGCCCAAACATTGCTTATTTTATGCTGCTGAAAAATGTGAAAATTATATAGTGAATTGTCTCTTACTTACACAAAGACACATCATGGTGTAGTACTGACATCGCTTTGGGTTGTATTTCTTGGGGCATGAAATTGAAAGCATTCATTCAACAAACATATCCTGGCATCCACTTTGTGCCAGATACGGTGCTAGATGCTGAGGTCGGGACAGTTGTGGACACTGCCCTAGAGGTATTCATGAAGGACACAGATAGAGAATGATTCTAATTGTGTGTGTCATCAAGCCACTTCTGATTGGCCCAGAAACCACAGAGGGGAGAGTAACCCACTCAACCAGGCAATGATAAGCCAGCTGGGTATGAAAGGTCAAATAAGATTTACGGAGCAGATAAGGGTAGGAAAGACATTTCATGCAGAAAAAGCAACTAGTCAAGGCCAGTAGAGTGAAAGAACATAGCAAATTCAGCAACAATGTTAGTTCATTCGATTGAAATTTAGGGTCAAGTGAGTAAGAAGAGGAAGAGGAGGCTGATAAAGTAGGTAGGGTTTACGTCATGCAAGGCCTTAGATGCCTTGTTAAGGAGTTTGGGGTAAATAATGGAGGAGGTGTGGCACATTTGAAATTTTTGAGCTGGAAAAACTAAAATTATGATAGGAATATAAGTTGCTTGGCAGAAGACAGAGAGGCAGGTTGACTCAGGAAACTGAGATGTTATTTCAGTAGTCTTGGAAGGCATTAATGTGGGCCTGGCTGCCAGGCAAGGCAGTGGAAATGGAGAAGAGAAGATGGTTGGGTTGTAGAGTTGTCAGGGTCTGGAGAATTGGTGGATGGAGCAGAATGAAGGAGAAAGGAGGATTTGGAGGATGTCTAGGGTTTTTGCTTGGGCAATTTGGTGGATGAAATTGTTAACTGAACTGCGTGGTAGGTTCATTGTGGGCTCAACATTTTAATATTGGAATGCTGAATATTTGGAGCCTAGAAGATACATGTTTGAAGAATTTAGAAAAGGCAGTTCTGAAGTTTCAGATAGAGGTTAGCAGTAGATTATAATTGGAATCACCAACTCAATGGGCATGAATTTAAGCAAACTCTAGGAGATAGTGAAGGACAGGGAAGCCTGGCATGCTGCAGTTCATGGGGTCACAAAGAGTCAGACATGACTTAGCGACTGAACAAAAAAAAAAGAAAGCATGAGAGAACAAGATGACCCAAGAGAGACTATTGATTTAAACCATGGAAATATCTATTTTGAGAATGGTTAAAACAGAATGAACCCAAAAACAAGATGGAGAAGGTATCACCCCAGGTGTAGTAGAAGGAGTAACCAGAATATATTGATTACAACGATGGTGGTGATACCCAACAAGGAGGGCCAAGTGCCCACAGCTCTGTTGCTTTCCACACATGACCATTTTCCACAGATCACCCCTGAGAACAGTTTAGAACTCCAGATTTTCCTTTACTGAAGTCCAACTTCACTTTCCTTGGGCTGGAAGTGGCCTGACATTTTTAGGTTTGTTAAGATCATGGCATCTGGTCCCATCACTTCATGGCACATAGAAAGGGAAAAAGTGGAAGCAGTGAGGGATTTCGTTTTCTTGGGCTTGAAAATCACTGTGGCCATTGACTGCAGCCATGAAATTAAAAGATGCTTGCTCCTTGGAAGGAAACCTATGACCAACCTAGAGAGCAGAGACATCACCTTGCTGACAAAGGTCTGTATAGTCAAAGCTATGGTTTTTCCAGAAATCATGTAAGGTTGTAAGAGTTGGGCCATAAAGAAGGCTGAGCGTTGATGCTTTTGAATTGTGGTGCCAGAGAAGACTCCTCAGAGTCCCTTGGACTGCAAGGAGATCAAACCAGTCAATCCTAAAGGAAGTCAACCTGAATATTCATTGGAAGGAGTGATGCTGAAGCTCTAATACTTCGGCCAACTGATGCGAAGAGCCCACTCATTGGAAAAGATTCTGGTGCTAGGAAAGATTAAAGGCAAATGGAGAAGGGGGCAGCAAAGGATGAGATGGTTAGATATCATCACCAACTCAATGGACATGAAATCAAGCAAACTCCAGGAGATGGTGGAGTACAGAGAGGCCTGGCATGCTGAAGTCCATGGGGTTGCAAAGTGTCAGACATGACTTAGTGGCTGAACAACAACTCCTTTGAGCTTTGGTCCTCTGCTCAAACCTTAGTAAAGGAGTCTTCAGACTCTTCCACAAAAAAAGCCTTATCTCCTAAGGTAAGGATCTGATCTTCCTAGTTCTCATCCAAGCACTAACCCAACAGTCACATGACTATAAGTCAGTGGTTCTCAAAGTGTGGTCCCAGGACTGGCAGCCTCAGCATCTTTTCTTATAATACAAATTCTTGGGTCCCAGCCCAGATCCATTGAATCAGAAACTCTGGGGGTGGGGAGCAGCAATCTGTGGTCTAATAAGTCATCCAGGTGATTTTGATGCCCATTCAGATTTGAGATTCATTTTAAAAAGGAGGGAGGGCTGATGGTTGTAGCCTTCTAAACAGAGTTGCTGAACAAATGCACTAAGACCCCTGCCTTTCATAATGGATAGATGGAGTCTGAAATGAAAAGAGTCTGATGTTTTCCTCCTAAATTACATTATGTTTCAATCATAGATGATATCTGGAGTCTAATATACGCAATGAATATTTCCGAGTCTTCAGATCCTTATTATCAGTTAAATGGAGCAAAATGGACAGAAGGCAGGGTGGTTGGCTATTCCATTATAAATCACTGTTAAAAAAAACTGTAGCTTTGTAAAGTAAAATAAAGTAAAAAAAAAAAAAAAAAAAAAAACTAGCTTCATGCCAAACTCACATCACAGGAATCTGTTTATTTATCTTTTGGCAAAATGATGGCTATCACAGGCTTTCATATTTCTATACTTTACACTAAGGCACATAACATATCGATATATTTTATATTTCATTATTCCTGGTAGCTAGGTCAGTAAAGAATCTTCCTGTAGTGCAGGAGTCCCAGGTTCAATCCCTGGGTCTGGAAGATCCTCTGGAGAAGGAAATGGCAAACCACTCCAGTATCCTTGCCTGGAAAATCCCATGGACAGAGGAGCCTGGTGAACAGAAGCCCATGGGGTCACAAGGAGTCAGGAACGACTGAGCAACTAACACTTTCACTTACATTAATATACAACCCCATTCTGCAAGGAACTTGGAGACACGTAACTACAATACACATTAAAATAATAAACTAAAATGTAATATTCAGATACGACGCTAGTCTTGGCACAGAAGTGTTCCTGGGAGTCTCCTCCCATGCCAGATGTTAACTATTTTAGCTGCTAGAGGTAGGGCAACTGTTAGGTGACCCAGGGGAGGGACTGTAGTAACAGAAAGGTACTTTGCGGGGCAGCGACTATCATTCGCATGGGCTTGCTGTCATTTTACTGGAAAGGAGCATTAAAATGATCATAATGCTCTGACATTAAGAGTTTCGTAATTTACTAGTGATGAGACTGCTCATGCTGTGCATTTGAATGTACCTGATCGACCCCAGAGTTCAGTTCCCTTCCTGTTCTCCATCCAGAAGACTCCACACCTAAATACTTGAACAGAGAACCTGAAAATCTCCATCCTGTCTAGATGCAGTTCTTTTCTCAAATATGGGTTATTTAACTATATGGGTCTACATACAGTTTCAGGGCTCCCCTGGTAGCTCAGACGGTAAAGAATCTGCCTGCAATACAAGAGGCCTGGGTTCGATCCCTGGGTCAGGAAGATGCCCTGGAGAAGGGAATGGCAACCCATTCCAGTATTCTTGCTTGGAGAATTCCACGGACAGAGGAGCTTGGTGGACTATAGTCCATGGGGTCGCAAAGAGTCCAACACGACTGAGCAACTTTCGCTTCACTCACACACAGTTTTCATTTCTGGTTTTTGCATTCTGACAAATGCACTCTTCATATTCTTGTACCTGATACATAATTTGCAGTGTTAACTGTTTTTACTAAAAGAATGGAAGCATGAAGGGGAAAAGGCACTGGAACAGCAAACTGAGCGATCTGAGCTGTGGTCCAGACAACTGCACAAGCAGAATATCTTCAAAGTTACTTCCTTTCCTTAAGCCTCAGTCTCCTGACCTCTGAAATGAAAATATATAAACGCATCATTATTCTCAGCCTTTAGTAGCAAGGATTAAATAAGCAAAGAGAAGCAGAAAGCCAGCAATCTGTCTGGAAATTTCAGTCCTATCCAAAATGTCTGTTACACTCTTCACAATTTTCTGGAAGATCGAGGTGGGGGCTCCACTTCAAGTGAGCGAGAGTTGACTTACAATTTAGTTCAAGGGCCATGAGAAATTCAAGGGTCTAAATTGCTGTTTCCTTGAAGTTATTCCATTCTGGTGAACTCAGATGAAGTGAGGCAAAAGCAGACTCTCGTGGAAACCCCAGTGAAGCAAAACTGCTGATTCTCATGCACCTCCAACACAGCCCTGATAAATCTGCTGACACCACCTAAGTCAGAGCCTTGCACAAGGTTAACAGGAGCCCATCAACAGGGAGGAAGATGGAAAAGTGTCTCTCGACCTATTCTGGGAGCTAATGCAGGTCATTTTTCTATCAGTCTTTGAAAACAGATCCAGTCTGATGTCACACCCTCATGTCACCCTGTCCAAAGTGAAAGCTGAAACGTCAGTGCTTAGAATGTAAGTTTTAGTCTTTTAGAATGTTTCAGATGAGCAGTCAAGGATACTTCAAGGCCTCCAGAGAAGGGGTGGGGGTGTCCTTAGGGGAGCAATGAATAATAAGGCAGCATTTCTTGAGAACTAAGTGCCATGCAGTGGTTGTACTTTACATATGACATCCTGTTTAAATCTACAGTCAAAGTCATTAGTTTACAGTTGAGGAGACAGAGGCTTTGAAAGAGCTTAAAAAGGTACATCTTGGGCTTCCCTGGTGGTTCAGCGGTAAAGAATCCACCTGCCAATGCCAGAGACACAGGTTTGATCCCAGTCATGAGAAGATTCAACATGACAAGGAGCAAATAAGCTGGTGCACCATAACTATTGAGCCATGCTCTGGAGCCCAGGGACCACAACTACTGAAGCCTGCGGACCCTAGAGCCCATGCTCCACAATGACGATCACCACCACAATGAGAAGCTCATACACTGCAACTAGAGAGCAGTCCCCGTGCAGCAATAAAGACCCAGCACAGCCAAAAGTAAATGAACAATAATTTGTTAATGTGATAGCATATTCAAAAGCAGAGACATTACTTTGCCGACTAAGGTCTGTCTAGTCAAGGCTATGGTTTTTCCAGTAGTCACGTATGGACATGAGAGTTGGACTGTGAAGAAGGCTGAGCACCGAAGAATTGATGCTTTTGAACTGTGGTATTGGAGAAGACTCTTGAGAGTCCCTTGGACTGCAAGGAGATCCAACCAGTCCATTCTGAAGGAGATCAGCCCTGGATTTCTTTGGAAGGAATGATACTAAAGCTGAAACTCCAGTACTTTGGCCACCTAAAGCAAAGAGTTGACTCATTGGAAAAGACTCTGATGCTGGGAGGGATTGGGGGCAGGAGGAGAAGGGGACGACCGAGGATGAGATGGCTGGATGGTGTCACTGACTCGATGGACATGAGTCTGAGTGAACTCCGAGAGTTGGTGATGGACAGGGAGGCCTGGCGTGCTGCGATTCATGGGGTCGCAAAGAGTCGGACATGACTGAGCAACTGAACTGAACTGAACTGAACATCTTGTTAGAGATTCTTAATTAACTCAATCAAGAGCAGCTGATATCATCCAGAAAGGAAAGAACAGATCAATTTGGAATCTGATTTTATTGATAAATGCCAGTAGAGTTTTTATCTATTCTTTCCTCTCTGTTGGGTCAGAACACATTTGACAAACTCCTCTACAGAGGTTAGCAACATTTCAGGGATGTTTGCTAAATAACCTCTCATTACTCAAAGGGAATAAAGAAAGGCGACCAAGAGTTCCTGATGCAGCGTGAACTCCCATGAGAGACAGGGAACGGGAAACAGGAAGTGGACTTTCAGGAAAGAGGAAATGAAGCTGGGAGATTATCACATGCAGGAGTATCATGGTATCAAACTCATTAAGAAACAGGTTACAGGTTTGGGTGAACTCCGGTAATTGGTGATGGACAGGGAGGCCTGGCATGCTGCGGTTCATGGGGTCGGAAAGAGTTGGGCACAACTGAGAGACTGAACTGAACTGAAGAAACAGGTATAAAATGGACACAATTTTGGGAATTCAGTTTTTAGAAAAGTCCTGAATATTTTGCTAACCAAACCACATGTGGGAAATAATTGAAGGAAAATAAAGTAGGGCTGTAATGTTGAGATCCGGACTTCCCAGGTGGTGCCGTGGTAAAGAATCTGTCTGCCGATGCAAGAGATATGGGTTTGATCCCTGGGTCTGGAAGATCCCTTGGAGAAGGAAATAAAAACCCACTCCAGTATTTCTTGCTTGGAAAATTTCATGGACAGAGGAGCCTGGCGAACTACTCCATGGGGTCGCAAAGAGTCAGACACGATTGAGTACATGCACACAACGTTAAGATCAGGACTTTTCCACCTACAAAAGGGGTGTTAGAAAAGGAGCCTTCACCTGCTGAGGAGGACTGAGAAGAGGGGTGCCAAGCCTCTGTGGTGGGCTATGTCATCCTCCCTGATACGCTGCATATTCCTGGTCCACGAGTCAGGAGAGAGGCTCCCAGAAGGTGCGAGAGAAGAGATGGGCTTCACAGTGGGGAGTGGAGACTCTCCTCTCTTGTTTTAAGATTGGAGTCAACCTGGAAGGGAGGGTTCTGAGCTGCTCAGGAGATCCCCTTGGGCAGTGCTACTGTAGATAAATATCCCTCCCTAATTGCCTAGGTTTTCTCAAAGGGATCTTAGCTGTGACAAGTGGAGGCAGTGTTGAGAAAGATCAATGAGAGTTTTGTGAGCTGCCAGTACTACTCTTTGACCAGCCCCTCAAAAAGAAGGAGACGGAGGTGGGGAGGAAAAGGAGGAGGAAAAGAGGAAGGGTGCACAGTTGGGCCAACTTTGCTAAATCAGCACAATGAGGCTGCCCAAAGCGGAGACCAGAGGGTGAGCAGAAGAACATGGACAAGATACTGAAATCAGGTTTCTGTTGGAAGAGAAGGGGTAGAGGAATAGCCAGGCTTATGAATGAAGCTGGCCCGACGGGAGGTACCAAGGCAGAGCAGTGTATAAGCCCAACTCTGGTGGCCAAAGCCAAAGGGAAACTGACATCAAACCTTTAAATGGAGCCATTATCCCCCAGGAAAGCATATAAAAGCACACAGGCTTTTGTCTCTAGCACTAATTCAGACAATCGCCTGCTCACCTGTAATCACCCTCACCTACTCTCGCGTTTCTGGTCATCTCCTGGTGCATCATGCCATGGTTATTGTACATCCAGAGGGCTTCTCTGGTGGCTCAGACAGTAAAGAATCTGCCTGCAATGCAGGAGACCCAGGTTCAATCTCTGGGTCAGGAAGACCCCCTGGAGCAGGGAATGGCTACCCACTGCAGTATTCTTGCCTGGAGAATTCCATGGACAGAGGGGCCTGGTGAGCTACAGTCCATGGGGTCACAAAGAGACACTGGGAATGACTTGTGTCTACTCTGTGATGCCTAGGGCCGCTGCTGGGATGACTCAGATGGCAAGGGTGACATCGGAGGGCTAGAATCATGTGGAGACTCTTCAATCACATATCTGGTACCTGGTCTGCAGTGACTCTGACTGGCATCAGTGGCAAATGTTGGTTCAAATGTGGCCTCTCATGTCTTGGGCTTCCTCATGGCATGGCAACCTCAGGGTGGTCAGAGGTGGCTCAGAGATCCAAGAACAAGTGTTTCAGCAGACAAGATAAGAGCCACTTGGCATAACACTGAAATGACACCGTGTTACTTCCATTGTGTTCTAAAGATCAAAGCAATCACCATCCTGCCCAGATTCAAGAGGAGAGAACAGAGACCTCACCTCTCCAAAGGAAAGTATGGAAGAATTTCTGGCTGTGTTTTTTGTTTGTTTGTTTGTTTTAATCATGCCCTGTGGAACATGGGATCTTAGTTCCCTGACCAGGAATCAAACCAATGCCTTCTGTATTGGGAGTGCAGAATCTTAACTACTGGATGGCCAGGAAGTCCCTACAGCCACATTTAAAATTTTTCACTTTCCTCTTCTTGAGTGTCTCTTTCCTGCTCTGACTCTTTGTGCTAAGGTTTCAATCTTCGCTGAATATTTTCTTCTTGACATATCTGTATACACATTTCCTGCATTCTTCCCCAGACATAATTTTGGTTATTTTATTTCCAAAAGCTATGGACAAATGGTCCCCATGTTTGCACAACTTGAGCTGGCCTCAACCTGATCTTTGCCCAGTTAGTTTGTACTAAGTTTTGTGTATACGTTATCTTATTGTTTCCTTATTAAAACTCCTTGATGAAGGTATAATTATCTCCTCATTTAAAAAGTGAGGAAACTGAAGCTTGGTGAGATTAATTTGTGCAAGGTTCTGCAACCGCAAAAGTGGTAGAACCTTAATTTAAACCCACAATCATAATTGCCAGGTTATACATCCTCTTGCCAGCTCTGTTCAATGAATACTTCCAGCGCTCTATACTTTGGCATCCAGAACATGATTGTATTTTCTACCACCCCGATCTCATGGTTGGTTGGGGCCATGTAACAGGCACCTGGCAATGAACAGCAAGCAGAAATAATACATGTCACTTCTAGGGCAAGCATTTCACTGCTGGTGCAAAAGTCTCCTATGGAGCTTTCTCATTCCTCAAGCACTGAGACTTGCATTATCTGAGATGGCGGCCACTCATTCAGCCTGAGTCCCCAGCTGACTACAATATACAGAGTGCCCTGCCATGCCACTGGGGATGTGAAGCACGAGTGAGAAACCTTTGTGGTTTTAAGCCACTGAGTGTTGAGTTATTGCGTTTTTCCCAATGGCTCAGCAGGTGAAGAATCCACTTGTAATACAGGAGGCACAAGAGACGCTGGTTCGATCCGTGGGTCAGGAAGATTCCCTGGAGAAAGAAACGGCAGCCCATTCCAATATTCTTGCCTTAAAAATCCCATGGACAGAGGAACCTGGTGGGCTATAGCTCAAAGGGTCATAAATAGTCAGACACAACTGAGCAACTAAGCACACATACACACTGAGTTATTACACAGTGTAAGAAGAGGTGGCAAGAATACACGGAAGAACTGTACAAAAAAGATCTTCACGACCCAGATAATCATGATGATCTGATCACTAATCTAGAGCCAGACATCTTGGAAAGTGAAGTCAAGTGGGCCTTAGAAAGCATCAGTATGAACAAAGCTAGTGGAGGTGATGGAATTCCAGTGGAGCTGTTTCAAATCCTGAAAGATGATGCTGTCAAAGTGCTGCACTCAATATGCCAGCAAATTTGGAAAACTCAGCAGTGGCCACAGGACTGGAAAAGGTCAGTTTTCATTCCAATTCCAAAGAAAGGTAATGCCGAAGAATGCTCAAACTACCGCACAATTGCACTCATCTCACATACTAGTAAAGTCATGCTCAAAATTCTCCAAGCCAGGCTTCAGCAATACGTGAACCATGAACTCCCTGACTTTCAAGCTGGTTTTAGAAAAGGCAGAGGAACCAGAGATCAAATTGCCAACATCCGCTGGATCATCAAAAAAGCAAGAGAGTTCCAGAAAAACATCTATTTCTGCTTTATTGACTATGTCAAAGCCTTTAACTGTGTGGATCACAATAAACTGTGGAAAATTCTGAAAGAGATGGGAATACCAGACCACCTAACCTGCCTCTTGCGAAATCTGTATGCAGGTCAGGAAGCAACTGTTAGAACTGGACATGGAACAACAGACTGGTTCCAAATAGGAAAAGGAGTACATCAAGGCTGTATATTGTCACCCTGCTTATTTAATTTCTATGCAGAGTACATCATGAGAAACGCTGGACTGGAAGAAACACAAGCTGGAATCAAGATTGCTGGGAGAAATATCAGTAACCTCAGATATGCAGATGACACCACCATTATGGCAGAAAGTGAAGAGGAACTAAAAAGCCTCTTGATGAAAGTGAAAGAGGAGAGTGAAAATGTTGGCTTAAATCTCAACATTCAGAAAACGAAGATCATGGCATCTGGTCCCATCACTTCATGGGAAATAGATGGGGAAACAGTAGAAACAGTGTCAGACTTTCTTTTTTTGGGCTCCAAAATCACTGCAGATGGTGACTGCAGCCATGAAATTAAAAGACACTTACTCCTTGGGAGAAAAGTTATGACCAACCTAGATAGTATATTTAAAAGCAGAGACATTACTTTGCCGACTAAGGTCTGTCTAGTCAAGGCTATGGTTTTTCCTGTGGTCATGTGTGGATGTGAGAGATGGACTGTGAAGAAGGCTGAGCGCTGAAGAATTGATGCATTTGAACTGTGGTGTTGGGGAAGACTCTTGAGAGTCCCTTGGACTGCAAGGAGATCCAACCAGTCCATTCTGAAGGAGATCAGTCCTGGGATTTCTTTGGAGGGAATGATGCTAAAGCTGAAGCTCCAGTACTTTGGCCACCTCATGCAAAGAGTTGACTCATTGGGAAAGACTCTGATGCTGGGAGGGAATAGGGGCACGAGGAGAAGGGGACAACCCAGCATGAGATTTCTGGATGGCATCATGGACTCGATGGACGTGAGTCTGAGTGAACTCTAGGAGATGGTGATGGACAGGGAGGCCTGGCGTGCTGCGATTCACGGGGTCGCAAAGAGTCGGACACGACTGAGCGACTGAACTGAGCTGAATCTGGATTAAATTATCTGTCTATATCACCTCTTTGATCTTCAGTGTCCCTGACTATAAAATGGGCTAATCATTACTACCCACAGGGACTATGAAAGCTACTAGAAATAGTACATGTATGTAAAAGATCTAGTGCAGGACTCCCCTGGTCCAGTGGTTAAGAATCCACCTGCCAATGGAGGGGGCAGGCGTTCCATCCCTGGTCTGGGAAGATTCTATATAAGGTGGGGCAACTAAGCATCTGCACTACAATAAATAAAAAAAAATTTTTTTAAGACAAACATATAAAAAAAATCTAGCTCAGTGTTTAAGCCAAAGAAGGGCATCATGGCGCGCGGCGTTCTCACTGTTAGAGAGAAGGAGAGTGCGGGGCACTGACAGGAGTGGGGCCGGGGTGAGCTCAGCCCCACTCACGTGGACAGCCCAAAGGCTTCCCCCTCCATCAGGACCAACCCCCGCCATTAGCACCCTGCCCAGCACTGGAAGGATGCGGGCAAGGTGGCTCCTAGCTGCGGGATATCAGAGAGAAAGTGGAGAATGCGGAGAAGCTGAATTATTGTGGCCTATCATGAGTGTGGGGCTTCCCAGGCGGCGCTAGTGGTAAAGAACCCACCTGCCAATGCAGGAGACACAGGAGGCTCGGGTTTGATCCCTGGGCTGGGAAATTCCCCTGGAATGGGGCATGGCCACCCACCCCAGTATTCATTCTTGCCGAGAGAGTCCCATGGACAGAGGAGCCTGGCAGGCTACAATCCATAGAGTCACAAAGACTCGGACATGACTGAAGCAACCTAGCACACACACTTGGACATATGAGTGTGATGTCTGCCAGAATCAGAAATGGTGACACTGGATTAGACTTAAGCCAGTGGATGAAATACAGAGAACTGAGCCAACCGCTTTTCTGCTATTCTCCCCTAATTTTGGTCACAAGGATAACTTTACAGAACTGAGGTTCCCAAAATAGATTTCTTTCATAACCAAGTAACAACCAGGTAGGAAAAAATCATGTTTTAAAAGCTGAGCTTCATTTCCTTCTAGATGAGGAATTTCAAAAAATATCCCTTAGTTGGAACCAAAGAAGTGCCTCTTATTCAAATGGATGCCAGTCTATGATTGTCCAATTATTCACTGCATTCTGCCTTTGATGGCCCAGATGTTCTCAATTTCTTGTAATAAATTCTTTCATCTGAAAAGTCGTTCTACTCAGAAATGCAAAATCCTCTCTCGTTCGCCAGCTTTTTCTGATGAGCTGGTATAATTGGCCTTCAATTTGCTTATTGTTTTGCAATAGAAAGCCCAAGTTTAATTTCATTTCTGTAAACCTGTAGACAAGAGCTGAACATTCCACCATTTAAGTCATTCTCCTCATTACAATCCACTTTGGTTCTACTCACCCCCATTTCCAAATCAGGATGAGATTGTGGGGGCGGGGACTTTTTTCCCCTCATTTTTCTGCTTGAAAAAAATGAAAAAATTTTTCCTACTGCAAAATATTTAACTTTGATTCAATCATAACATCTCTAGTGTCCCTTTCAAGTCTTAAAAAAACCAATGTACTTATTAGCACACAATTGATTAACATCTTCAGTCACCAATCTAATCATACCAACCAATATTTATTGAGCTCCTTATGTGATCCCATACACCATGTAAATCCTTGTGGGAGATACAGAAATGTATAAGTTCCTAACTGCTTGGAGGGGTTGGGCATGTTCATAATAAAACTGTAAAAACATTGCCAAAAATAAATAAATTCACTCACTCAAAAGAATTAACAAACCTTGAGTAAATACCATGGTTAAATACTAGAAGATCATTTTTTACCCCTGTCTTTACAATTCACATTTTGATGGTGTTAATAAAGCCCCATTCTTTTTTTCCTTAATGGTTTTGTATCGGGGTCTCCGACCACCAGGTCTGTTAGGAACGGGGCTGCACAGCAGGAGGTGAGTGGCAGATGAGGGAGCAAAGCTTCATCTATGCTTACAGCTGCTCCCCATCACTTGGATTACCGCCTGAGCTCCATTTCCTGCTCAATGAATCAGTAAATGTAATGTGCTTGAGCCATCCTGAAATACACCCCCCCCCCACCGACCCCATCTCCATCCGTGCTGTCTTCCATGAAACCTGTCCCTGGTGCCAAAAAGATTGGGGACCACTGGTTTTGAATTCAGTTCCATGTCCTACAAGAGATTTCATGTCACAGGGTAGAGGAAACTGAACTAATATGCCTCTGACATGTGTTCTAGACCACAGCACAGAGAAACAATGTCCCATAGTGATTATAGCACCGGCCCTGGCGTCAGACAAGCTGGGTTCAGATCTGAGGTTATGCGCTTGCTGTGTGGCCTAAGTCAGGTAACTTACTCCCTATGCCCCAGTTTTCTTATCTATGATGATTAATCTAATGTGTCAACTCAACTGGGCTACCAGATGCTCAGAGTAAAAACTATTCTGGTGTGTTGGTGATGATGTTTCTGAACAAAATTAACATTTGACTTGGTAGACTGAGTAAAGCAGACTGCCCTCCCCAGTGTGGGCCTCATCGCATCAGCTGAAGGCCTGCATAGAACAAAATGCAGAGGAAGATAGAATTCACTCTTTTCTGTTTGACTGTCTTCAAGCTGAGACGCTAGTCTTCTGTCTTCAGATTCGGACCGAAACGTACAATCCACTCTCCTGGGTCTCCAACTTGCCGAATGTAGATAATGGGATTTCTCGGCCTCTTCTGAGCCAGTTTCATATAATATATATATATATATATATATGGCTCTATTTCCCTGGAGAATTCCAAGAGATACACTGTCTATAAATTTAAGATAATAAGACCTAAATTGCTAGATGGTATAATATAGAGAGAATACTTAGAACAGTATCCGGCACAAGTTAATGCCTCTGTAAATATTCCCTGTCGTTCATCTCTAAGCTATGGTGTGTAGGGCTCCCTGACCATTTATATCCCAAGATTGCCTCTCCACTGACAATGCCCTCATTTTGGGTTGCACCCTCCAAAGACAGAATTGATGCTTCTTTGAAGCACTTAGATGATGTATTCATTTTCCCCTTTTGTTATCTCACTTGAAATCATATCATCTCCACTCAGCGGAAAATGATTCTGTTGGGTCACACACAGATTCAAACAGAGAAACTAGAAATAATCAGAAATTACTTATACCAGTGAAACATCAGGTGAGTCTGCACGGGCCATTCTTCCAAGAACATTTTTTGGTAATTCTGTAGATGAAAGGATTGTGAAGGCTTTTTGTGAGCCCTTCTTTTTTCCTCCCTCTTCCTCTTCCAGATGAGAAGAGCTCTCAAGAGACCTTTGTCGAAGAATACATTTCCAAGGCTACCAATTTGGATCTCAAAAGCCCAGATTCAAAGAAACTCTCAGTTCATCACAGGCACTGCTATCTAAAATAAATGTCTGAATAGCTATCAGTTAAGGTACACACAGAGCAGATGGGAAATGGATAGTTACATTATAGATTGCTCTGTGAATTGAAGAGGTCTTTGTCTGAGGACAATAGTAATTTGAGCAAATATTCAGGTTTTCAGTTATGGGGCAGCCAGAGGATCAAGCAAGAAATCAAATTAAATCTAATTGACTCAGCGATGCCAGTTCGGTTAGTACAGAAAGCCAGCACCACCAGACATCCTTCCCCAGGTCTCCTGGCTCAACCCTTGGAAATGGGGCTGGATTATACCCAATCTAACACTTCTAGGTGTCTTTCTGGTCAAGTACAGTGAAGTTTTATTCTTTCTAATTGAGTAGGGTTGATTCACAGCCATGAAATGGCTCCTGTGTGTCTTTCACCATAAGAGAATCTGCTTAAGACTCTGAATAGGTTTCAATAGAAAATATTCCCTATTAGTTATTTGAATGTCACTAAATTCAAGCTGTGTTAACAGGATGATCAGGGACCTCTTGTCCATAACCGTGCTATCAATTTAAACAATCTAACAGTCAGGTTTGGTTTTACCCACAGTTGCCACTGGCTACATTTCATTTAATGAGAGAAGAAATTAAAAAGAAATCTATCTGTACCTATGTATCTTTTTGCTCTCATCTGGTCTCTCCTCATATGTCTTATTTCAGTTGAGGACATCAACATTCACCTAGTCCATCATCTTTGGCCCCTACCTCTTGCATCCACATCCAATCAATCACAAACGCTACCAACTCCATTACCCACATAGCTTTCCTATTCACTCCTTCCTCTGCTTTCCTCAGACATCTCTCCTATTTAAGTAAGAACCGTCAGGGGTGGGTGAAGTGAAAGCTGCTCAGTCATGTCCAACTCTTTCTGACCCCAAGGACTATACAGACCACGGAATTCTCCAGGCCAGAACTGGAGTGGGTAGCCTTTCCCTCCTCCAGGGGATCTTCCCAACCCAGGGATTGAACCCAGGTCTCCTGCATTACAGGCAGTTTCTTTGCCAGCTGAGCCACAAGGGAAGCCCATGGTAGGTACCTCCAGCCAAAAGGCACTCTGGATTTCCAAGTAGAGAGGAATGAATGAGTTGAAGGCAGTAGGGTGGTAGCTTTGGAAACTGACTGAAGTGAGTAGAATGAAACTTGCCAGAGATGGGTTAGCGGGTTGTTGTTCGGTCACAAAGTCTGACTCTTTGAGACCCCATGCACTTCAGGCTTCCCTGTCTTTCACTATCTCCTGGAATTTGCTCAAAATAATGTCCATTAAGTCAGTCCATTGTGTCTCATCTTCTGTCACCTCTTCTCCTCCTGCCCACAATCTTTCCCAGCATCAGGGTCTTTTCCAGCGAGTAGGCTCTTCACATCAGGTGGCCAAAGTATCAGAGTTTCTGCTTCAGCATCAGTCCTTCCAATGAATACTCAGGGTTGATTTCCTTTAAGATTGACTGGTTTGATTTCCTTGCAGTCCAAGGGACTCTCAAGGGTCTTCTCCAGCACCACAATTCTAAAGCATCAATTCTTTGGTGCTCAGCCTTCTTTATGGTCCAACTCTCATATCCGTACATGACTACTGGAAAAGCCCTGGCTTTCAATATAGGGACCTTTGTTGGTAAAGTCATGTTGCTGCTTTTTAAGTCACAAAATGTCACAGATGTAAGATAAATAAATCAAAACCAGAGTGTTTATCTGAATGGTCTGATTCAAGGAGACTGGGTCAAAAATGAAGGCATGATCCTGGACAGCAGTTATATCAACATGAAGTGTAAGTTAAAACCATGCCTTTGAGGTCCCTGTTTTGGTTCAAGTACGATTAAATCTGCAAAGCAGGATCAATCGGTTTTAAAGCAAACAAATGAAAGAGCTAGAGGTCAATTCAGATCTAACAGCCTCTTCCCCACGAACACTCCATTTAAGACAGTTTATATACATCCAAGCTCCTGGTAAAGCTCTCAGCCGTTGCTACCCTAGGGAGAAATGATCAACACATGTACAACTGATCTTTCTGCTTTTATTTCTAAATTTACTCAAGCAAGGTGCTAGGCCTTGATTTGGACAATTATTGATTACGTGTAACTGGAGTTGTACTTAAATTTCTCATCTCACTTTTTATTCTCAGAAATGCATTCTACTACCCCTCTCGAGTGCTGATGACTATAATCAAGCTATCAAACCAATAATAATGACAATAACGCTAATAGCAATATAATTGTACCACACTTTACAGGTTATAAAATGTGTCCCAAGATGCTTTCACCTATATTATCTCACACATCAAAGGACATTTTCCTACATTAACAGATTCATCTTGAGAGTGAAAAGGATAAATAAAGTGAATGCTGATTCGTGAATTAGCACTTCGTGGTCTTTGTGGCAAGTCCTATCTGTGCTCATCCTATGAGGGCTCAGATTTCATTACCATTTCTGTGGCTACTAGACTAAACGCTGGCAACTCTCGCTTTATTGGCTGGCCTTGGGCTTGCAGAATTTATGTGTGTATAGTGGGGTGGGAGTGACTGGGAGCGAACATCTCAGAATGTTCACATCCCTGAACCAATGACTAAAGCAGGTGGAAGTATAACTATTTCTACTCCTTTATCCTTGACTAGGGTGATTGTAAAGTATGCTGTATAGCATCTTCTGAAGCCTTCCTGCAGGCTTCAGCTTACTTGTCTACAGTGGGAGCTGGGGTTTGGGCTGAGTTCTACTCCCCCCTTATATGACCTATGACCTCCTCATTGCTGTTGCTGTTCAGTTGCTAAGTTGTGTCCGATTCTTTATGACCTCATGGACTATAACATGCCAGGCTCTTCTGTCCTTCTTTATCTCCCGGAGTTTGCTCAGTTTTATGTCCATTGAGTTGGTGGTGCCATCTAACCATCTCATCCTCTGTCTTTCCCTTCTCTTTCTGCCCTCAGTCTTTCTCAGCATCAGGGTCTCTTCCAATGAGTCGGATCTTCACATCAGGTGGCCAAAGTATCGCAGCTTCAGCTTCAGCATCAGTCCTTCCAATGAATATTCAGAGTTGATTTCTTTTAGGATTGACTGGTTTGATCTCCTTAACTTCCCTATTACCCAACCGTGTGTGTTCACCCCTCCTCTCAGAAACTGTTTCTTGATTGAACCTTATTCAGACAGTGTCAAAATAACCATGAAGAGTCTGAATCAATGGACAGCCTGTGACATACAAAAGATAAAACGGACACTACACTGAACAACCTAAATATTCATCTGTACATCCCTTCCTGCTCTATTATATGAAAAGTCTCTCTCCTGTCCCTGAGACGGTAGTAACTGCTGTTGTCATGTATTTGTCAACATAGCTCAAGAATTCAGCCTTGATTGGACAATATGCTGGATGCTATGAATAAAAATGAAGTCATTAACCTTGACCTCCCAGAGTTCATGGTCTAGAGATTAGAGACAGATACCAAAACAAAGCATCTACGTACAGTGGACCAGTGACCATGCGCTTGAGGGTGAGCAGAGGAAGGAGAGACCAACTACTTAGCAAGAATCTCTTTAAGGTATGAGCAGATAACGAGACACAGGAAAACAGCAGAACCTAGGAAATAGCCACTTCTGACTGCACCAAATCAGAGAAAAAGCCTACTGTTTGCGTGCTGAATTCACCAACGGAAAAATGGGTGAGACATCATCTCACAATCTAAAACACAAGGGCAAAACCAGAAGTACTGATCTTTGCAGATCCTCAGCGATCTCAGCATTTGTCACAAAGCTTGTTGGCCCTATCAGAAAAATTGATGTCTTGCAACCCACTTCTTGTACGACCTGTCTCTGAAGACAGAGTGGAAATAGACAGATCAAGTTACAATCATGTTCTGTTGGAAGAAAACAAACGCTTTCTACAACAATGCATCAGGGAACAAAGCGCAGGGCGCTTCCTCCAATCTCTGCATCTCTGCTGCACAGAATGATAGCTGAGATGTTCACTTACGTGTAAAATCAGCTATCCCCACCCCTTCTTTCCATTTTCAAACATGAGCAAGATAATTTTAGGACAGAAAAAAACCTACAGCATTTCTTTATACAGATGATAAGAAACAGATGCAAACTTGTTTCTCTAAGAAGCTGTACAGAACAAATATATTAAAAGTTTCCAAAAGGATTATGATACATTTGATGTTAGACTCAACGCTGATTACTGATAGGTTTGTCCAAGATCAGTCAACCACAGAGAATGAGGGCAGGAATTTAAACAGCAGGCTGCTATTTACTTAGAGAGCTATCTTCTTGCTTTCCTGACAGCCATATTCTGCAAGACTCCTTTTATGTAGCATGATTCCTTTTAGTCCTCATAGCAGTTGCTATTACAGATAGGCAATCCTCAGAGAAGGAACAGCTGCAAGATCATTCCAGGCAGCCAGGGACTTAGTGAGTCCCCAGGAATTTCCTTGAATGCGGTAGAATGACGCCCAGGTGTCCAGATACGACCCAGGACAGGCAGAGAAACATGTCTCCGAGGTTTATGCACACAACTGTCCATCTCTCACCCCCAAGTCAGCTCCATGCATATACTCCTTGTCTCTAATCCCTCACCTCCAAAATGGCAACCCACTCCAGTATTCCTGCCTGGAGAATCCCATGGATGGAGGAGCCTGATAGGCTACAGTCCATGGGGTCGCAAAGAGTCGGACACGACTGAGCAACTTCACTTTCACTTTCAGTGCTCTGCATATACGTACTCCAATCAGGCTTTCCCCTCTCTAGAAACTGCTCTTGTCAAAAACACTGGCAACCGTCATCATGAAATCTAATGGTTCACCCTCGGTCTCCTTGGTACTTCATGAAAAGTGAGATTGTAGTCGCTCAGCTGTGTCCATCTCTTTATAACCCCATGAACTGCAGCCCACCAGGCTCCCCTGTCCATGGGATTCTCCAGGAAAGAATACTGGAGTGGGTAGCCATTCCCTTCTCCAGGGAATCTTCCTAACCCAGGGATCAAACCCTGGTCTCCTGCATTGCAGGCAGATTCTTTACTGTCTGGGCCACCAGGTACTTCACGAGTCAGCGGCATTTGTGAGTTATTCACTTCCTCTTCATCAATTCACCTTCTTCACTTGACTTCCAACACTCCACACCCTCAAGGTTTCCTCCCACATTGGGTTTCAATTTCCCATTGGCTTCCTCTTCTTCCCAAACTCTTAAGATTAGAGTGTCCCGGATCTTAATCCCCAGTCTCTTCTCTCTACACTTTTTCCCAACCTTGGAGCGTCAAACACCGTTTATATACCAACAATTCCAAAGGTCATACTTGTAGCCTGGGTATTTGGAACCTAAACTTCACTGGTGTGTTTATGGTTCCAAATACCTAAGCACTCATGTGTACATAACAATGGCTGAGCATCAAAGAACTGATGCTTTCAAATTGTGGTGCTGGAGAAGACACTTGAGAGTCCCTTGGACTGCAAGGAGATCAAACCAGTCAATCCTAAAGGAAATCAACCCTGAGTACTCATTGGAAGGACTGATGCTGAAGCTGAAACTCCAATAATTTGGCCACCTGATGCAAAGAGCCAACTCAATGGAAAAGACCCTGATGCTGGGAAAGATTGAGGGCAGGAGGAGAAAGGGGTGGCAGAGGATGAGATGGTTGGATGGCATCACTGACTCAATGGACAGGAGTTTGAGCCAACTCCAGGAGATAGTGAAGGACAGGGAAGCCTGGTGTGCTGCAGTCCATGGGGTCACACGCAACTTCATGACTAAACAACAACAACAGGCGCGCAAGCAAAGGAACAGGAGTTAGAGTTGAAGGAGCTGAGGGATAAGCAGGTGTTCCTGGCAGAGTAGCTCCGGGGTATCCTGAGTCTCTGCCTTCACACATATTAGATGCTTTTGTGGCTAATATGCCCTTTTAGTGGCATCCAGGCTAGCTTCAGGGTGAGCACTCTAACAATGCATGTGTTTTCTTCTAATTAGAGCATCATCATTATTTTGAATACTTGATATGAAAACATTCTGTTGGATTTGAAACCCATTTGCTTTATCACAAGAATTTCAACATTACATTTGCTAGTGTAAAAAAAAAAAAAAGAGAAGTGGTTAGCTCCTTTAAATTCATTTTCAACTATGGCAAATTTTGAATAGCTGTAAAAATGGTTTTAAATTTTTTATCACCTACCAGTATGGATAAATTTTCTTGCCAATAGTGCCTATCAAAAATTTCAGAAGATCATCATTAAAAGGTCATTATCAGGAATTGGGTACAGCCTTGTCAAGCAGAAACCTGATGTACAAAATTATGTTAATGGGAAATAATGGCTCAGTAAGATCCAACCAGACCAGCCCACTCCCAGATAACAACTATAAAGTGTGGATTTCATAAAAAACAAACAGCCACCTGAAGGTGCTGAAGAGCATACCAAAGCAAGTGTATTCCTCTGGGGAGTCCATGCCCACAGGAGAGCTGTAGGAGGTTACTTGTTATTTTCAAAGCTTTTAGCCTGAGGTCAAACATGGTTGGCCTGAAGCTTGGCGGACTAGGGATATCAATGGAAAACCAAGCTTTCTTTCTTGGGGAACCACTGAATCTGGGTCAACAGTAGTCGCTAGAGAGAGAGAGACAAAATACCAGAGATAAACCCCACAGTTCTGCCTCCGCATAGCTCTGGCTAACTCATGAGCCACGCACACAGAGAAAAGAACCAAAGCCTCCCAGGAAAAGACTATGGATCTGAACTGAGATCAGACCCAACAATCAAAACACAGAGATTACAGTTCAAGTCCCATCAATGTAATCTCCCGACAAAACGAGACCAACAAACATTTATTCGGGAAATATAAAAGAATCCAAAATCTCCAAACTGACTGGTCAGAATTTCCAGGATATACTTAAAAAAAAATCTGAAATACAAAGAAATAGGAACACATGAGAAAAAAAAATATGACCTGTGGTCAACCTTGAATTAGCAAAATGAATTTTAAAAGAGAGATTTTAACTATCCTCAATAAAGTAAAATAAAATATGCTGGTGGTAATCAAAAAGAAAGCTACCATAGGCAAATAAAAATAATGAAAAAGAAACACTGAAAAGTCTGTAAATGAAAAGTACAATCTCTGAACATTTTTAAGTCCCTGGATAGATCTAGCAGCATGCCAATGACCCAGGAAGGCGTACGTGAACTTGAGGAAAGTTTAATCAAAACTATCCAATGTTAAAAACACAAAAGAAACTGAAAAAATGAGTGGAGCTTCAGGAACTTATTAAGTAATGTAAACTAGTCTAACATATGTGTAATTGGAGTCTCAAAAGGAAAGCAGACAACATATGAGGTAGAAAGAATTTTTGAAGAAATGGTCAATATTCCAAATTTGATGAAAGACATCTAACTTCCTATAAAGAGCTACAGATTAAATCACAACTCTAATTAAAAAAAAAAAAGTCCCTTCCAGCAAAATGATGTATATAAAAGAAAGCACACTGCTCTCTGGATCCCTACACTCTTTTTTTTTTTTTCCTCAGAGGCACAACATAAAATTGCCATTTCAATGACAGTGTCAATAATTGTGGAATGCAAGAAGAACACATTTCCTTCACAGGGAAGCCAGCAGTGAACAGTCCCTGGACGCTGCAGACAACACAAGCCTCACAGGTGCAATAACATAGCTGACAGGCTGCACTGTCAGAACCCATGCCACTCACCAGCGGCAGACAAGCAGAATACAGTGGAATTTAATGCCTGTCACTTATACAGTGTGTTTGTAAATACAGCCTTGATGGGGATCAAGGAGATAAACTTGGACAGAAGAGAAGGTGTGGGTGCTGTAGAAAGGAAAAAAAAAAGAAGGGAGCATTTGTGGAGAAGTTATTTGCTTTTTATCTCAGAGAAACCAGAAATTCTCCTTGGCAGATGGATATATCTCAGATGAATAAAAATGAGAAAATAAATTCCTTTAATATATTACTTAAATGCACTGTGCTTAGTAGATAAAAATTTTCAAGGGGTGATTTACAGAGAAGAAGTAACAAAACAATGTTCTTTTTTTTTTTTTATGAAACCTTTTATTTTGTAGTTGAGTATAGCCAACTAATAATGTGCAGAGTACATCATGAGAAACGCTGGGCTGGGAGAAGCACAAGCTGGAATCAAGATTGCCGGGAGAAATATCAATAACGTCAGATATGCAGATGACACCACCCTTATGGCAGAAAGTGAAGAAGAACTAAAAAGCCTCTTGATGAAAGTGAAAGAGGAGAGTGAAAAAGTTGGCTTAAAGCTCAACATTCAGAAAACTAAGATCATGTCATCTGGTCCCATCACTTCATGGGAAATAGATGGGGAAACAGTGGAAACAGTGTCAGACTTTATTTTTGGGGCTCCAAAATCACTGCAGATGGTGATTGCAGCCATGAAATTAAAAGACGCTTCCTCCTTGGAAGGAAAGTTATGACCAACCTAGACAGCATATTCAAAAGCAGAGACATTACTTTGCCGACTAAGGTCCGTCTAGTTAAGGCTATGGTTTTTCCAGTAGTCATGTATGGATGTGAGAGTTGGACTGTGAAGAAAGCTGAGCACCGAAGAATTGATGTTTTTGAATGGTGGTGTTGGAGAAGACTCTTGAGAGTCCCTTGGAGAGCAAGGAGATCCAACCAGTCCATTCTGAAGGAGATCAGCCCTGGAATTTCTTTGGAAGGAATGATGCTAAAGCTGAAACTCCAGTACCTTGGCCACCTCATGCGAAGAGTTGACTCACCGGAAAAGACTCTGATGCTGGGAGGGATTGGGGGCAGGAGGAGAAGGGGACGACCGAGGATGAGATGGCTGGATGGCATCACTGACTCAATGGACATGAGTCTGAGTGAACTTCAGGAGTTGGTGATGGACAGGGAGGCCTGGCGTGCTGCGATTCATGGGGTCACAAAGAGTCGGACACAACTGAGCAGCTGAACTGAAATGAACTGAACTAACAATGTTGTGATAGTTTCAGGTGGACAGCAAAGGACTCAGCCATACATATACACACATCCATTCTCCCCCAACTCCCCTCCCACCCAGGCTGCCACATAACATTGAGCAGAGTTCCCTGTGCTCTACAGTGGGTACTTGTTGGTTACCCATTTTAAATACACCAGTGTGTACATGTCCATCCCAAACTCCCTAACTCTCCCTTCCCCTCGTCTTTCCCCTTGGCAACCATAAGTTCATTTTCTAAGTCTGTAAGTCTGTTTCTGTGCAAAACAGTATTCTTGATGGCATGCAAGGTAGGGGACCACTGGTATAGATTCTCTATACTAACTTTTAATGCTGGCACAATACATTCAAAAGCTCACTGTTTCAGAAAGGGTTCTGGTAGTCTTGGCTTGCTTCCCTAAGGTCTCATTCTTCCTGTTCATCCCTAACTCACTTCCAAGTGCCCCATATGCCCAGGTGATCTCCAGAGGTCAAGGGAACCCCTTGCAGTAAGCCCCATCTGACTGTTTCCCATTCTATACACATTTTTCTCTTCAATACTTACCATTGCAGTACGCCATATCCTTAGAGTCCTGTGCTCTACCAGTTATTCTCATAAGCGCAATGAAGATATCAGGTGAATGCAATTCAATCCAACCAATCTCTCAGATCAGATGTCTTTACTAAACAGTTCTGATTCAAAATAAGTCATGAACTATAGGAAACTTGAAAATATGGGAAATCTTTCATGAGGGAGGATCTTGGTAAATGCTAGAGATAAAAATTATTATTAAAACTTACCAGTGACTGTGTTGCAGAATAATGAGGGGTGCTGTTTGACAAAATGTCCCCCACAGCACCATGAAAGAAGATGCCCATTTAGCTGAGGATGAAACTGAGACTCCTAAGGATTGAGCAACTGGGGCAAGATTAGACAGAATTCGTAAGGAGGGTGGGGATTTGGTTTCAAATTACTCATTTTAAAGCAAGTGGTTTTCCACTACAGTTCCTTTCTCACAAAAGGTGAATTTTAGCAGCAGGAAACTCAAATACCAGAATGAATGGGTTGTTTGCTAATGTAAAGACATGGGCATGGATTCAAATCTTTCTTGACAAATATTTTCTTCAAAATGTGTTTGTTTACATTTGGATCCAGAAGCATGGCTTCCGCCACTTTATTTTTGATTTTTATTTTGAGATTCAATGCTCGTTTGAGATTTATTTTAAATTCTGTCACTTAAAATTGATTTCTATTGGAATACAGTTGGTTTACGACATCGTATTAGCCTCCACTGCACAGCAGAGTGAACCAGCTGTATGTAAGCATACTTCCCCTCTTTCTTTGGATTTCCTTCCCATTCAGGTCACCACTGAGCACTGAACAGAGTTCCCTGTACTGTACAATAGGGTCTTATTATTGTTGTTTAGAGGCTAAGACATGTTTGACTCTTTTGAGTCCATGGGATTTCCCAGGCAAGAATACTGGAATGGGTTGCCATTTCCTTTAACTTAGGGATTGAACCCATGTCTCCTGCACTGCAGGAGCATTCTTTACCACTGAGCCATCAGGGAAGCCCCAGGTTCTCATTAGTCATCCGTTTCATACATATGATCAACAGTGTGTATGCGTCAATCCCAATCTCCCAACTTACCACACACACCTCCTTCCCTCTTGGTGTCCATGTGTTTGTTCTCTATGTTTGTGTCTCTATTTCTTTTTTGCAAATAAGATCCTTTAAACCATTTTTCTAGATTACATATATATGTGTTAATATACGATATTTGTTTTAGCACTTAGTAAGTAAGTGAAGTCATTCAGTCGTGTCCGACTCTTTGCGACCCCGTGGACTGTAGCCTACCAGGCTTCTCCATCCATGGGATTCTCCAGGCAAGAATACTGGAGTGGGTTACCATTTCCTTCTCTAGGGAATCTCCCCGACCCAGGGATCGAACCTGGGTCTCCTGAATTGGAGGCAGACGCTTTAACCTCTGAGCCACCAGGGAAGATACTTGTCCTAATTAATAATAGCAACAACAGTGCCTTACATGTGTGTGAATATGCCCTCCATATTTTCAAAGTATACTTGACATCACTAAGCACCGAATATTCTTTTAAGTCAGGAAGGGAAAACATTATCATGCCCATGTTGCTGATAAAACAGCCAGTGCCCCAGGCACACGATGAACTCAACAGACAGAATTTAAAACAGCTTTTCCATCTAGCAGTGTAGTACTTTCAAAGCCAAACCACGCGCTCCTTGAGGAAAGGAAATGTTTAACGAAAGCATAATATTAAATAGAATAGTAGATTGACTCTTTTAGAACTGAAATAGGACACTGAAGTGGCATCATTTATTCCAACTCAGCTTTCACGTAACTCCCCTGCATCTTCAAAATAATAGCTCACTCACATATTAAACAAGCAAAAAGATTATCAAAGTTGGGTAAAACTAATATATGTGTAATCTAAAAGAGGAGGGTTTTTTTTTTCCCTAAAAATGAGTAAGAAGCTTGATTTTATTTATTCACTTATTTTTAAAATGTCAGTGACTGAAATTAGATCAGAGGTCATACACTGTGCAGGGAATAGATTTCATATTCCTTTGCTGAAATAGTCCAGCAAAGACCAAAAACATAACAACAAAAAACCCACAAGTAAACATACAGAGATTAAAACTAACAAGCTCTGGAGACAGGAAGAGGCTATCAATATCCAAAGTTGCTACAATGGATTATCTAAAATGTCCAGCTTTCCACAACAACAACAATGAAAATATGAGACCCCCAAAGAAAGAGGCAAGTGTGACCTGTACACAGGAAAAAAGCAGGTAACAGAATCTGCCTTTGAGAGGACCCAGATGTTGGATTAGCAAACAAAGATTCAAAGCAACTGTCATAAACATGTTCAAAGAACTAAAGAAAGCCATGCTTAAAGAAGTAAAAGAAGACATGATGACAATATCTCATCAAACAAAGGATATCAATAAATAGAAAAACATTTAAAGAAATAAAGAACAAAAACTTTCAAAATCTGAAGAAAAACCTTAAACTGCATATACAAGAAACTTAATGAATTCCAAGTAGAATAACTGCGAAGTGATCTGCACCCAGAAATGTCATATTAAAAAGGCAGAGAGACAAAAACAAACAGAAAATTTTGAAAATAGCAAGACCAAAATGATTCATCATACACAAAGGAACCCCCCAAAAATTCACAGTTGGCTTCTCATCAGACTGAAGGGGGTCAGAAGGCATATGGATACCATTTTCAAAGTACAGAAAAGAAAAAAAAAACTGTCAAATAAGAATCTTATGTCAACTAAGCTACCTTTCTAACAGAAAGACTAAAATGACCAAGTAAACAAAAACCAGAGAATCCGTTGCTAACAGACCCACCTTATAAGAAATAAAAAAGAAGTTCTTCAGACCAAATGCAAGGGACCCTAGATAGTAATTTCACATACACACATACATACCCCAAATAGCACTGGTAAAAAAAAAATCATGAGGGTAATAGTTATAAAATCTGCATACTTCTTCTCTCTTCTCTTCTCTTCTCTGATTTTAAAAGAAATTATAGTATAAAAAATGCTTGTAATTGTAGTGCTGGACCTATGGCATATTAAAATATAATATATTTGTACATCTGTGTCTCTTTTGCTGTCTCACAATGTCCTAATGTGATGATATGGATTAGAATCCAAAGTAGTCAATAGAAAAAATAAAATAAATAAAATATAATATATTTGACAACAAAGTTACAAAAGTGGTGGGTGGGAACAAATATGTATTAGAATAAGAAAATCTACGAAACATATGAAGAGGACCAAAGCTATAAATATGAAGATTAACCTCACAAACTCTGTGTGTGTGTGTGCGTGCGTGTGTGTGTGTGTGTGTGTGTAAACACATACACACTTGTGGGCTTTCCAGGTGGCACTAGTGATAAAGAACCCGCCTGCCAATGCGAGAGACATGAGAGATGCAGGTTTGATCCCTGGGTCGGGGAGATCCCCTGGAAGAAGGAAATGGCAACCCACTCCAGGATTCTTGCCGATAGAATCCCATGGACAGAGAAGCCTGGTGGGCTACAGTCCATGAGGTTCGCAAAGAATTGGACACGCCTGAAGCGACTTAGCACAGCAGATAGTTGATTTACAATGTTTTTTTTTAGTTTCTGGTGCCCAGCAAAGTGATGCAGTTATACACACACACTATATGTATTCTTTTTCATATTCTTTTCCATTATGGTTTATCATAGGATACTGAATATAGCTCCCTGTGCCATACAGTAGGACTTTGTTGTTTATCCATTCTATAGATAATAGTGAGCATCTGCTAATCCCAAACTCCCAGGCCATCTCCCTCTACCCCCAATCCCATCATGACAACAAGTCTGCTCTCTGTGTCTGTGAGTCTGCTTCTATTTCATAGATAAATTCATTTGTGTCATATTTTAGATTCCACGTATTCTGCTGCTGCTGCTAAGTCGCTTCAGTCCTGTCCGACTCTGTGCGACTCCAGAGACGGCAGCCCACTAGGCTCCCCCGTCCCTGGGATTCTCCAGGCAAGAACGCTGGAGTGGGTTGCCATTTCCTTCTCCAATGCATGGAAGTGAAAAGTGAAAGTGAAGTCGCTCAGTCATGTCTGACTCTTAGTGACCCCATGGACTGTAGCCTACCAGGCTCCTCCATCCATGGGCTTTTCCAGGCAAGAGTACTGGAGTGGGGTGCCATTGCCTTCTCCAGATTCCACATATAAGTGACATCATATGGTAAGATTATATAAAGTAAGAGTCGGGCATGGCTTAGGGACTAACCCTTACCCTTAATAAGTGTAACAATGAATTCTTGGACTTGTAGCACATATATTATAACACATATAGATGTAAATATACATAAACAACTATAATGCAGAAGCGGGAACAGTGCTATATAAAAGTAATATTTCTATACAGCACTGGGGTTGTTAGTATAAATCTGGAGTAGCATCTGACAAGTTAAAATGTACACTGTTAGAGCAACCACTAAACAGATACATTGTTTAAAAAATAAGTGAATGAATTAAATGTTACATTAAAATATTCACAGGAGAGAAATGAAAGAACTAAAGAAGGAAGAAAGGAATGGAGAGGAGATATGAGACATATAGAAAACAGAAGTTATAATGGCACACATAGCAAGCTGCATCAGTAATACCATTAAATTGACTGGAATAAATAATCCAACGTAAAGGGAGAGATTGTCAGGTCGAATAAACAAATAAGATCCCATAACATGCTACTGACATGTGACTAGGCCCTGGTGGCGCTAGTAGTAAAGAACTCTCCTGCCACCGCAAGAGACTCGGTCCGATCCTTAGGTCGTGAAGATCCCCTAGAGGAGGGCATGGCAACCCATTCCAGTATTCTTGCCTGGAGAATCCCACGGACAGAGGAGCCTGGCGGGCTACAGTCGCAGTCAGACACAACTGAACCGAATTAGCATGCACACAGACATATGTGACTAATTTTAGATTCAGAGATACTAAAACAGATAAAGGGAAAAGATATATCATTTAAACAATAACCAGAAAACTCTGGAGTAGCTATTCTAACCTTAAAAAGAATCACTCGTAAGAAGATGTAACAATTATAAACACACATGTACCTAACAACTAAGCCCCAAAATACATGAAGCAAAAAATGACAGAATTGAAGGGAAAGACAGACAATTCAACAGTGATAACTGGAGACATCAAAATCCCCAATTTCATATTGGCCAGAACAACTAGGCAGATCAACCAGGAAACAGAACGATTTTGCAACACTATAAACCAACTAGACCTAACTTACTTTTATAGAACATTCTACCCACTAACTGCAGATATACTTTTTTTTTTTTGCACATAGAACATGATGCAAAATAGACCATATGCTTGGCCATGAATCAAACCTCAATTAATTTATAAGGGTTAAATTGTATAAAGTATATTCTCTAATCACAATTGAATTAGAAATTAACAACCCAAAGAAATTTGAGAACTTTATAAATATATGGACATTAAAAAAACACTCTCCTAAATAACCAATGGGTCAAAGAAGAAAATAAGGGAAAATATAGAATATGCTGATAAAATGAAAATAAAAACACAAAATACAAAAATTTACTAGATGATGCCAAGCCACTGCTTAGTTAGTGGTAAATGTGTCACTATAAGTGTGGATATTACAAAAGAATAAAAATATCAAATCAAAAACCTGATATAACAGATGACACTGGACAAGAGTAAACAAAACACAAAACAAGCAGAAGGAAGGAAATAATGATTTAGCTTTCCCACAGGTGACTATATAAACCATTCTAGTAATCTTTTGGAGAGAAAATGGAGCTAACTAGAGAGTTCAACATGGAGCAGAATAATTCAGTTCAGTTCAGTCAGTCAGTCAGTCGTGTCCAGCTATTTGTGACCCCATGGACTGCAGCATGACAGGCCTCCCTGTCCATCACCAACCCCCAGAGTTTACTCAGACTCATGTCCATTGAGTTGGTGATGCCATCCAACCACCTCATCCTCTGTCCTCCCCTTCTTCTCCTGCCCTCAATCTTTCCCAGCATCAGGGTCTTTTCAGATGAGTCAGTTCTTCCCATCAGGTGGCCAAAATATTGGAGTTTCAGCTTTAGCATCAGTCCTTCCAATGAATATTCAGGACTGATTTCCTTTAGGATGGACTGGTTGGATCTTCTTGAAGTCCAAAGGACTCTCAAGAGTCTTCTCCAACATCACAGTTCAAAAGCAAGGCGCTCAGCTTTCTTTATGGTCCAACTCTCACATCCATACATGACCACTGGAAAAACCGTAGCTTTGACTAGATGGACATTTGTTGGCAAAGTAATGCCTCTGCTTTTTAATATGTTGTCTAAGTTGGACATAACATTTTTTCCAAGGAGTAGTATCTTTTAATTTCATGGCTGCAGTCACCATCTGCAGTGATTTTGGAGCCCCCCAAAATAAAGTCTGTCACTGTTTCCAGTTTCCCCACCTATTTGCCATGAAGTGATGGGACCAGATGCCATGATCTTAGTTTTCTGAATGTTGAGCTTTAAGCCAACTTTTTCACTCTCCTGTGTCACTTTCATCAAGAGGCTTTTTAGTTCTTCTTCACTTTCTGCCATAATGGTGGTGTCATCTGCATATTTGAGGTTATTGATCTTTCTCCTGGCGATCTTGATTCCAGCTTGTGCTTCATCCAGTCCAGTATTTCTCATGATATACCCTGCATATAAGTTAAATAAGCAAGGTGACAATATACAGTCTTGACATACTCCTTTACCTATTTGGAACCAGTTTGTTGTTCCATGTCCAGTTCTGTTGCTTCTTGACCTACATACAGATTTCTCAGGAGGCAGGTGAGATGGTCTGGTATTTCCATCTCTTTAAGAATTTTCCACAGTTTGTTATGATCCACACAGTCAAAGGCTTTGGCATAGTCAATGAAGCAGAAACAGATATTTTTCTGGAACTCTCTTGCTTTTTCAATGATATGACAGATGTTGGCAATTTGATCTCTGGTTCCTCTTTTCTAAATCCAGCTTGAACATCTGGAATTTCACAGTTCACATACTGTAGGAGCCTGGCTTCGGGAATTTTGAGCATTAATTCAGTAGCATGTGAGTCGAGTGCCAATTGTGCGGTAGTCTGAGCATTCTTTGGCTTTGCTTTTCTTTGGGATTGGAATGAAAATTGACCTTTTCCAGTCTTGTGGGCATTGCTGAGTTTTCCAAACTTGTTGGCATATTGAGTGCAGCAGTTTCACAGCATCATCTTTTAGGATTTGAAATAGCTCAATAGAAATTCCATCACCCCCACTAGCTTTGGTCGTAGTGATGTTTCCTAAGGCCCACTTGACATTGCATTCCAAGATGTCTGGCTCTAGGTGAGTGATCATACCATCGTGATTATCTGGGTCATGAAGATCTTTTTTGAATAGTTCTTCCGTGTATTCTTGCCACCTCTTCTTAATATCTTCTGTTTCTGTTAGGTCCATACCATTTCTGTCCTTTATTGTGCCCATCTTTGCAGGAAATGTTCACTTGGTATCTCTAATTTTCTTGAACAAATCTCTAATCATTCCCATTCTACTGTTTTCCTATATTTCTTTGCATTTATCACTGAGGAAGGCTTTTATTTATCTCTCCTTGCTATTCTTTGGAACTCTGCATTCAAATGGATATAGCTTTCCTTTTCTCCTTTGCTTTTTGCTTCTCTTCTATTCACAGCTATTTTAAGGCCTCCTCAGAGAACTATTTTGCCTTTTTGCATTTCTTTTTCTTAGGGATGGTCTTGATCCCTGCCTCCTGTACAATGTCATGGACCTCCGTCCATAGTTCTTCAGGCACTCTGTCTATCAGATCTAATCCCTTGAATCTATTTCTCATCTCCACTGTATAATTGTAAGGGATTTGATTTAGGTCATACCTGAATGCTCTAGTGGTTTTCCCCACTTTCTTCAATTTAAGTCTGAATTTGGCAATAATGAGTTCATGATCTGAGCCATAGCCAACTCCCAGTCTTGTTTTTGCTGAGTGTATAGAGTTTCCCCATCTTTGGCTGCAAAGAATATAATTAATCTGATTTCAGTATTGACCATCTGGTGATGTCCATGTGTAGAGTCTTCTCTTGTGTTGTTGGAAGAGGGTGTTTGGTATGACCAGTGTGTTCTCTTGGCAAAACTCTGTTAACCTTTACCCTGCTTCATTCTGTACTCCAAGGCCAAATTTGCCTGTTACTCCAGATGTTTTTTGACTTCCTACTTTTGTGTTCTAGCCCCCTATAATGAAAAGGACATCTTTTGGGGGTGTTAGTTCTAGGTCTTGTACATCTTCATAGAACTGTAGAATAGGACTTTTTATGAGTCAAGTGAAGAAAGTGAAATTTGCTCAGTCATGTCCAACTCTTTGCTACCCCATGGACTGCAGCCCTCCAGGCTTCTCTGTCCTTGGGATTCTCCAGGCAAGGATACTGGAGTGGGTTGCCATGCCCTCCTGCATGGAATCTTCCTGACCCAGGGATTGAATCCAAGTCTCCCACATTGCAGGTGGATTCTTTACTGACTGAGCCACCAGGAGAACCCTATAGGAGTAAAAGTTGCTAGTAAATGGTGACAAAGACAAAACAGAAGTTCCCCAATATGTCTCCTGTGCCTGGAAGATAATCTGGCATCTAATTTACACTTAAGAACAAATGCATTAAACTCCACTTCAGTATTGTGGTTTAGTAAATTTGTTTTGCTTTATGGAGGAAAGTGTTAAATTTGATTTTTAAAAAACATATTTCTCTATGATTAAACGTGATTTCTGAAGGTTGTTTTTACTTGTATTTTGCTTTTGATATGGCCAGATATTCAACTTGTTTTTCATAGTTCCTAATGTTTTCAGAAAAATAAAAATAAATTAGTTCCTTACAAAAAAATAACAAGTACATTAATTAATTAATCTTTTAGGTAGGAAAAAATTGCAGGAGTAGTTACTGAAATATGTGAAAATTTTGCCTCAAAAGAAAGGTTGGAGGAATAAACTCTCATCATAAAGTCACTAGCAGAGAAGGGCGACCATCTGTATTGTGGGGCAATGTGTCTATAGCCCAATGGGATAGTGTGGTTCTCCAGCAGTGAAAGCACCATGAACTACCATTGATTGATTTGGCCTTATTTTGAATCTTTGATCCTTTCCAATGTACCCCACACTCCCTCCAAAAAACCCCTCCTAGTATTCAAAAGTCTGGGTCTTCCCAGGTGACCCTAATGGTAAAGAAACTGTCTGCCAATGCAGGAGACCTCAGAGATATGGGTTAATCCCTGGGTTGGGTAAATCCCCTAGAGGAGAGCATGGCAACCCACTCCAGCATTCTTGCCAGGAGAAATCCATGGACAGAAGAGCCTGGCGGGCTACAGTCCATAGGATGGCAAAGAGTCAGATATGACTGAAGCAACTTAGCACTCACACATTCAAAAGTCTAGTTCAAAGACAGAAAGCTGGAGATTTAATACAGTGTGTGGCTTGTGATTAGAATAATCCCCCGTTGATAATTCATATATTCAGCATGAGGTGCACCAAAGGCCATCCACATTCTATATGCCAAATATTTCCTTTCTAGGGAAAATAAACTTTGTAATCCTAAACTGATCACACTTCCAGCTATCTCCTATTACATTAGTGACTCAGCCTTGAGCTCCCACAACAAACTTAATTCTCATTACACTTAGTAAAAAAAAAAAAAAATCCAGCCCGTGCTTATCTACAAGGAAGAAGGTAAGTTGCACAAAATCAAACAGCAATATATTGCTGCTGTTCTAAAAAAGAATTGCTGCTCTAGAGAATTCTCTCTTCCTAAATGACTATTAAGGCCCCATGCTCCAGAAAAGTCAGAAGAAAAATTACCTCCCAGCTTGCGCATTTATTTTTATGGCCATGGTTGATTGTTCCCTCCCACCTCTGCCTCCAACATACCCCAGTGCCTGTCAATTCCCAGACCTAATCCTACACCAGTTTCCAAAGTCCCACCTGGGCCAGTTTCCTGAAATGACATGATATGCTCGGCTTTTGTCAGGCAGCCACGTCAAGAATTATAAAGTGAATGAGTCTATCTGTCTTTATAAGTGCGTTGTGAACTTTATAGTTTAATATTAAACTTGCATCATAAAAAATGGCTCATAAATGGCTAATAAAAGCCTAGTTTACAGCTTATAAAGTGTATCAGTACTTTACATGGGTTGGCTTAGGAAGATATATGTGCCAGCTCTTTGTCTCTTGGTTAAAGATTATTTCCATACCCCCCTCCCCCCACCAAAAAATAACATTAAAAATAACTATTGAAAAATGGCCCTTTGGTTGAACTCTGTGTGGTACCGAATTTGAGGCATTCAAAAAACTCAAACCTGGTGGGCTGGTGCTAATTAATGTCACAGGAAATGCCTGGGGTTCCTGAGAAGCCCAGGGTGGGTGATAGCTTGGGGTCCCCTTGGGAGACACAGCAAGTTCAGACAAACTGGCAGTAACCCTGACCTGAAGTCAAGTCTACACGACCCTTAGTAGGAAATCGGGCATTAGCCCCAGTTCTGAGGGCACAGAGAGCTTTATGAAAACAGCAGAAAGGCCAATACCCTAAGCTGTCAACCGGAGAGGCAGTGGGCTCCCGTCAAGAGCACTTGGAAACTCTTTTAATGACTTCCTCAGGATGGCCCGCGCCCTCCTCCTGCCTGCCTTCCTGTCTGCTCTGCTTCATGCGCTCCTGATATATGTGACTGCAATCCAGTCACCCCCTCCACCCTATTTCACTTTTTATTACCCAGTGCGCTGCTTTATCCAGGTTTATATACTTCGTTATGTTCTCCGCTGTCACTTCTCTTATTTCATCTTTGATTTTTACTCGAACTCAGCGGCTGGCAGCTGTGTGGCCACCGCCGTCTCCCCACCTACCTCCCAGGGCCCCTCTGTGGTGCCCGAGACCAAGGCCTTCTATTCCATACTGACTTCTTACTCAAGACACTAGCAAGGAGGCAGCAGTTTGTGACTCAGCACCTCGGATGTGAGGGTAGGAACCCGGCTCCCTGCCTCGGTTTTGTCACCATGTAGCTGGGATGCTTTTGAGCAAGGGTCCAAGAGATCTGGGGTTCGATTCCTGGGTCAGGAAGATCCCCTGGAAAAGGGAATGACAACCCACTCCAGTCTTCTTGCCTAGAGAATTCCATGGACAGAGGAGCCTGGTGGGCTGCCAGGTCACAAAAGTGTCATACATGACCGAGCCACCATCACTTTCACTTTTACCCCCACCTCTGGGATGATTTGACGTGGAGCTGATGCAATCATAGTAGAAATGAAGTGCCCAATAAATGTAATGCTCTTGAATCATCCCAAAACCATCCCCCACTGACCCCTGGTCCATGGAAAAAACTGTCTTTCACGAAACCGGTCCTTGGTGCCAAGACAGTTGGGGTCAGCTGCTTTGGGGCCTTTAGTCAACTTTTGAGAAGATCAAATATAAGAGAGCAGTGATAGAACTGAATGATCTCCAAGGCACCCAAACAATTCTCAGAGGCTGCCTGATCTACCAAGTTTGGACAAGAGCTTTCTGCTTCCCGCCCAAGATTGTTAATCAAGACAAAATGAGATTACAACAAAAATCCAAGATCTTTGGATATTCTAGCACTCTTTCTAAACCTGCAGGATTCTATAGTTGAAAGGTGATTTCATCACCTTCATTGTAAGTATACAGTTGTATTTTTCCTATCTCAAGATCAAATAATGAAGAATTATGCCTCTCAATGGATACATGTGTATGTATGGCTGAGTCCCTTCACTGTTCACCTGAAACTATCACAGCATTGTTAATTGGTTATGCCCCAGTACAAAATAAAAAGTTAAGGAAAAAAAGAATTGTGCCCCTCCTGCATTTTTTAGGGGATCTCTTCTGTGTTTCCTCAAGACAGGTATTCAATCACCCTTGCATTTACAGAATGAGATACCAGAGAGAAAAAGTCAAAGAAATAAAAAGCAAAGAGTCTGCCTTTCCTTACCAACTTATTACATCAAAAATGGCATGCCCGAGGGGAGGAGAATGGCTTCAGGCCTTCTTGAAGGAGAAAAGACTGCAGCCACATCTCAAGGCAGCAATGGCTCTTCATAATCCTTAAAATGACATTAAATGGGTTTTAATTTCAAAGATTTGGGAAGTGAGGCACTTCTCTTTAATGAATGGCTTCACGTATGCCAAATATTGGTGACTAGAGCTGCGTGGACACACAAGGAACAGCATGAGCTCAAGTCTCTCTCCATTTTCATTCCAGAATGTTGACAAGAAGCCAAATCTTTAATCATCAATTAGAGCAAGTACAAATTAGGGTGCTCCATGAGCTGCCTTCTTTGTTTTGATTTAAGGAACTTCTCCTTCTCAAAAAAAAAAAAAGTTAGAAGTTTCATGGCTCTGTCCCCCTCCTCAGACAATGATCAAAAAGAGAGAGGATCCTGGACCAAGGTCAATTATTTCCCTATGATTCATTTACCTGAATCTGAGAAGAGGTGGAGCTTTTATATGATGATCATAAAGCTGGGAAGATGGTGTGAGATCTTCCTCTGTCACCATGTAGCTGGGATGTTTTGAGTAGGGGTGCAGGAGATCCAGGTTTGATTCCTGGGTTGGAAAGATCCCCTTTAGAAGGGAATGGCAACCCACTCCAGTGTTCTTGCCTGGAGAATTCCATGGACAGAGGAGTCTGGTGGGCTACAGCCCATGGGATCACAAAGAGTCAGACACGGCTGAGCGACTGATACTTTCACTTTTCAGATGTATTGACAATGGTGAGATATTTCTGACCTGGCCTGGTTTGGCCTTTATCAAAAGCTCTATAGTGAATGTTGATGTTAAGATGGATTTTGTTTCCATTTCTCAGCATCAAAGAGAGATCTTTTATGACCCCATGGACTTCAGCACAACAGGCTTCCCTGTCCTTCACCATCCCCTGGAGTTTGCCCAAACTCATGTCCATTGAGTCAGTGATGCCACCCAAACATCTCATCCTCTGCCACCCCATTCTCCTTCCACCCTCAAACTTTCCCAGCATCAGGGTCTTTTCCAATGAGTCAACTATTTTGCATTGGTGTCCAAAGTATTGGAGCTCAACTTCAGTATCAGCCCTTCCAATGAATATTCAGGGCTGGTTTCCTTTAGGATTGACTGGTTTGATCTCACAGACCAAGGGACTCTCAAGCGTTCTCTCCAGCATACTTCAAAAGCATCAGTCTTTGACACTCAGCTTTCTTGATGGTCCAACTCTCACATCCATACATGACTACTGGAAAAAACCACAGCTTTAACTCTATGGACCTTTGTCAGCAAAGTGATGTCTAAACTCTAATCCTGGAGCAACACTTAGAGTTTCCCCAACCCCACCATATCTGTTCACAATTCCACAGCTTTGCATACTCCTTCTCCTCTCTCTGAAACATTAATCCCTGATCTATTTGGAAACCTTCTGTTCTTCTATTAAGGCTCTGCTCAAACACAGAGGCCAGCCCAAAAGCTCCAAGTATGCTGGAATCCACAGGTTTACTTGTGTTGAAGACACAAACATCTCAGCATCCAGTGAACACTCTCAAACCCAGTTGTTATTGTTGTTGTTGAGTTGCTAAGTCATGTCCAACTCTTTGTGACCCCATGGACTTTAGCTCACCAGTCTCCTCTGTCCACAGGATTTCCCAGGCAAGAATACTGGAGCGGGTTGCCATTTCTCTTTCCAGGGGATCCTCCCAAAGGGACCAAACCCACGTCTCCTGCTTAATAGATGCATCCTCTACTACGGAGCTGCCTGGGAGGCCCTCAAACCCAGAGGGGATTGCGAAAATCTTCGGGACAAACAGACGCTTCTCCATCAAAGAGTTAACCACCATCTAGTTGAGGAGTAAGATTCATTCCATAGAACAATATGAGAGAATGTACAATCAAGCCTCAATTTGGGCAGAATAGATTATAAATGCCAAAGGAAGGGAGAGAAGGGGAAAATGCAACCCAGCTGATTCTGCAAAAACTCCCGCCATGGCTCCTATGTATACAACAGCTGAAAATGGTCTGTTGCCACCCACTCTACTTCCACCAGCAGATTATTGAAATTTTCCCCCCACCCAGTGTAAGGGATTAAAAAAAAAAAAAAAGGCAGGAGGAAGAAGAAAGCACAGGATTATAAACATTCTTACCTAGGAAGGGAATCAGAGGAGAAATGCAAATGAGGTTGTCAAAATTTGCTTCACTTCTTTCCCCCAAGCAATTCTACTTCTGGGTGTTTATCCTAGAGAAATATTCTGAACGCACAAAGAGTCAGTGTTGTTAGTAATGGAGAAAAATTGCAAACGAGTCCATCAGTAAAAGACTGGTTGAACACATTTTGTTATAGCTGTACTGTGGAATCCGATTGCAGCCATTAAAAGAGAATGGTGTGTTTCTTTATGTACTGTCATGGAAAGACCATCAAAATCCATTATTACACAGAAAAAAAGACAGCAAGTTGGAGAAACACTGCTATGGTATGATGGAGTTTGTGTAGAACACAGAGGCAGAAAATACTCCATCTCTGTGCAATCTTTCATTCAGTCAGTCAGCCATCAACAGTTATCTGTCAGCTCCTATTATGTGCCAGGCAATGTCCTGAGTGCTGGAGAATCCACAGTAAACAAAACAGCAAAAATCCTTACCCTCCCAGAGTTTCCATCATAGGAGGAAGACACAGACGTGAAGCAAATAAGTAAGATGATGGGAAGAAGCCTGAAGAAAAATAAGACCATGGAATGGTAAGGGCAGAGGGGAAGGAGTGCCTAGGGCAGGGACATTGCTATTTGAACAGAGTGACAGAGAGAGCAGAGGCCTGAAGGAAGTGAGGGTGTTGTGACCATCTAGGGGGAGAGCATTCCAGGCAAAAGGGAGAACCATTGCCAAGGGCAATGTGGTACTGGTGAAGACTCTTGAGAGCCCTTTGGACTGCAAGGAGATCAAACCAGTCAATCCTAAAGGAGATCAACCCTGAATATTTATTCACTGGAAGGATTGATGCTGAAGTTCCAATACTTTGGCCACCTGATGTGAAGAGCCAACTCATTGGAAAACACCCTGATGCTGGGAAAGATTGAAGGCAGGAAGAGAAGGGGATGACAGAGGATGAGATGGTTGGATTGAATCATTGACTCAATGGACATGAGTCTGAGCAAACTCCAGGAGATAGTGAAGGACAGGGAGGCCTGGTGTGCTGCAGCCCATGGCATCACAAAGAGTCGAACATGACTGAGTGACTGCACAATAGCAACAATTACCAAGGGCAAAGTGACTGGGATGGGGCAGAATCAGGAAAGAGGGGAGTGGAAGGAATGGGACAGAGAGGTGGAGGGGTACTTCCTACAGAGCTTCAGAGGCCATTCTTTAATTTTTAATTCTTAAAACATGTACTTATTTGGCTGCACCACCTGCAACCTCTCAGCTGTGGATCTAGTTCCCTGCCCAGGGATTGAACCCAGGCCCCCTGCATTGGGAGTTCGGACTCTTCACTGCTGAACCACCATGGAAGTCTCCAGAGGCCATTCTGATGACTTCAGCTTTCATCCTGAATGAATCAACAAGCCACTAAACTGCGGGGCAAAGCATGATCTGAGTTCACCTTCAACCAGGCCTCTCCAGCTACTGTGTTGAGAACAGATCACTGGAGAGCAGGAATGGAGATTTCTGGAAGTCCAGTTAGGATCCTAAAACATGACCCTGTAAGAAACACTGGTGACTTGGGCTGGAATGACAGCAGGGGAACTGGGAAGAACTGGTTGAATCCTGGCTGCATTTTGAAGGTCAGCCCAATAGGATTTCACAATGGCATGAACGTGGAGTATAGAAAAAGAGGCTTTCTTTTTTGCAAAGCACACGAAGGAATGAAGAGGCCATTAACTGAGGTGGGGAAACCTATGGGAGACACCAGTTTAGGGAGGCCTGTGTATTCACATAATGAGATCAGAAATGAGTGGATAATTTGTTTTCCCCTAGATTCCCTCATTTCTTTTTCTTCCTGTCCAAACTAGTAGCTAAACTATCATTCCAAGAGCCAGGGATTTGAGTGGGGCAGAAAGAGAAGTTGTCTGCAGTTCAAGGGCGGGTCTCATGGTGTAAAGGACTGATGGAACCCTATTGAGGCCATGGTCTGGGGTCTTTGAGCAGGACAATAGCAGTGTATCTCCAGAGAAAGGACACCCCCACCCCCTGCCCGGGCTGAGGAGGAAGAGAGAAGTCTGCAGGGTCTGGACTGGGAACCAGGTCCCTGATTTCAGCAGTCCTGTGGGGGAGGCAGCAGAAACTTGGGGAGACGGTGGGACGGGCTGGTCCTTAGGCTCAGATTCTGTCACCCCTGCAGACTCTCCAGCCTGTGTGGAGTGGGGGGCAGCAGAAAGGGCCATAATTTAGGGAAACGACAAAGGCAGGGACAAGGGACGTCTGAGAAGTAACATATGGAAGCCAATGACCAAAACCTCACGGGCACCTGCCACACCTTAGAACTACATAAAACCCACCAGGTAGCCCAAAGTGATGGCAATTAAATTTTCTGCCAGCTTGACAGTGCAAAGGCTTGGAAACAGATATTACTCTGAGTGGTAGAAAGTGAGAAACACAGTATCTCTTCAACATCTGAGTTTGTGTGGTTATATTTATGTCCTCCAGACAGACTAATGCATATCAAACGGTCTAGGAGAACACAAACTAAGCAGCTTTACTCTCTGAGTTCTGTGTTGTTGATTATATATATACGCACACGACATAGATAGATAGATATGTCATAGATAGACCTATATATCTGTGTCGAGATTCCCTGGTGGCTCAGCAGTAAAGAATCCAGCTGTAGTGCAGGAGCCACAGGAACATGGGTTCGATCCCTGGGTCAGGAAGATCCCCTGGAGGAGGGCATGTCAACCCACTCCAGTATTCTTGCCTGGAGTATCCCATGGGCAGAGGGGCCTGGTGGGCTACAGTTGGTAGGGTCTCAAAGGGTCTTACACAGCTAAAGCCACTTGGCACACACATGCATATATTTGTGGCATGCTTGTGTAATTAGTATTATTATTTTTATCCTCACTTCATTTCAATGCCCAGCTATTGAGAAATCCTGGTTAAAAAAAAAAAACAAAACCTTTTTGTTCACCAGCCATCCTTTAGCCACCACATTTTGCTGTACAAATGGATTTTTATCCCATGCAATAATAAAAGGTTTCTCAAGGAAGGGAATATAAATTCATTTTTCTTGTAAATGAAACTATATATTTTAAATATGCCAGGTAAAATAACTGCATGAAGAAATTTCACTAAAGCCACTCGTCAAGTGAACATCATTCTGTGCACACACACACACCCTCCTCCAACAAATCTGATTTGAAAGATCCATCTGCTTGGCATAGCTGATTGCATTTAAGTACACCACGCTTTCAGACATAAAGATCTATCTCCACAATAGCTCTCTTGTAACATCATCTTGTTCTGAGACTAAGACTCTTGAGCAGGAGGGAAAGATGTACAGTTTGACTGCAGAGAGTGGCTGCAGGAATGAGATGAATGGTAGACCAGTTACTTCAAGGGAGGAGGACCTTTCCTCCCTATTGAGGAAAGGTAGGAATCGGTCATCTCCTTGAACCATTTAAGGGCTTTCCTGGTAGCTCAGATGATAAAGAAGCTGCCTGCAATGCAGAAGACCTGAGTTTGATCCCTGGGTCAGGAAGATCCCCTGGAGAAGGGAATGGCTACCCATTCCAGTATTCTTGACTGGAGAATTCCATGGACAGAGGAGCCTGGTGGGCCACAGTCCATAGGGTCACAAAATGTCAGACAGGACTGAGCGACTAACTCCTTCACTTTCACTTTTGAGCCATTTAAAGAGGGAGTGATCAGTAAACTCAGTCGTCCTAGATGATTACTCAATAGTCCTAAACATGCCCTAGGGGCTCAGGGAGTCCTCCCAGGCACACAGACCCATGTGCAACAGAAATTTGGAGAATGAAAGGCTGCAGTGTGCAAGATTCCCAGAGTCCCCATCAGCATCCTGAATCTGACTCCCGGTCGCACCTTGGCCCCTGTGACAAACCTTAGATCTGTAAGCCGTCCAGGTCCAGGAAACCATGCAGGCCCTGATTGGGCAAGCTTCTTTGTGTCTGAGTTGACCATAATCAAACCTTCCTAATGGGATTCTCCAGGCAAGAATACTGGAGCGGGTTGCCATTCCCTTCTCCAGGAGATCTTCCCAACCCAGGGATCGAACCCAGGTCTCCTGCATTGCACGCAGATTCTTTACCATCTGAGTCACCAGCAAACCCTTAAAATCTTCCTAAGTGAAACCTTTCCAGTTTCTCCAAAGAACACAGGGCTAGGTGTTGTAAACACTTGGCTGTCTCATGGGTGTAGAATCTGCCCTCTTCTCTGTTTTCTACAAGCCCCTTCTGAGAGGAACTCTGATTCCCTGAAGAATCAGATGTCTTCTGATTCCAAAGAAATAAGTCCCTTATAAAAGAAGACTCATGGACTTCCCTGGTGGTCCAGTGACTCCACGCTTCCAGTGCAGGGGGCACAGTTTCTTATCTCTAGTCAGGGAACTAAGATTTCACATGCCAGAGCATAGCCATAAAATAAAAATGTGTTAAAAACAATAAGGCCAGTATTCCCTGCAATGGCTACTGAGGCACACCTTCCACTGTGGATTCCAAAGCACCCTTCCTCTCCAGGTCCGCCTCACCAACAAATCCTGTCCCCAAGCATAGGCTATTCAAGTAGGGAGAGATCAATAAACCCAGTTTCACCACATCTTCACATCACACCTACCCTCAGGATGGGCTACATAATTTGTGAGATCAAGTGCAAAATGAAAATATGGGGTCACATTCAAAAAATGGGCTTCTCAGGTGGTGCTAGTGGTAAAGAACTTGACTGCCAGTGTAGGAGACATATAAGAGATGCGGGTTCAATTCCTCGGTTGGGAAGGTCTCCTGGAGGAGGGCAATTCAACCAACTCCAGTGTTCTTGCCTGGAGAATCCTACAGAGGAACCTGGCAGGCTACAGTCCATAGGGTCTCAAGGAATCAGATATAACTGAAGCAAGTTAGCTCACATGCACACATTCAAAAATTATTGAGAATCTAATACAAATTAAAAGTTGTTAAGAATTTCAAGACAGGCCTGGTGGTCTAGTGGCTAAGACTCCACACTCCCAAGGCAGGGGAGCAGTGTTCAATCCCTGGTCAGGGAACCAAATCCCATGTGCTGTGACTAAGAGTTCACATGCTGCAAATAAAAGATCCCACATGCCGTAACTGAGATTCAGCACAGCCAAATAAACAAATACACACCACTGAGTTGTACCCTCAGAAAAGAAAAGGAATTTCAAGACAGCATCAGTAGAGCGTTAAACCAAGTGGAAGCCCTTTCTGGACCCTGTGAGACCGCACGCGCTATGTGCCCGTGAGGCCAGCCCTGTCGACCCTGTCTACCCAAGGCCCACCCCTGTTCAGTAATGGAGTAGCAATGCTTCCCTCCATCTCCCCACTGTAATGGTCCTGGGTCAGACCAGAGGAGAACCATCCAGTCCTGCCCAGGATGCAAGGGATGACGAGCTAGACCAACTGAATTGTCCTGGAGTCAGGCTATGTATAGGGAGGGAGAAAGACATGTTGCTAGAAGGGGGAACTTCCCAGGTCATAAAAGGAAAACAAAAAACAAAAGCAAATCACTCAGGGAATGAGTTGGGGATGTTAAGGGGGTAGGAGGGGGAGGGGAACTTTTGAATATCTGGAGTAAGCATTGGCCTTACTGAAACTTCCCAACAGGTGGAGAGAGCATCATGTTAGACAACTGAGAAAACTGAGGCTCAAACAATAAGAAATTTGCTTCAAGTCATGCAGGTAGAAAAGTCCCTGACACTGGGAAAGATTGAGGGCCGGAAGCAAAGGGGGCAACAGAGGATGAGATGGTTGGGTGACATCACTGACTCAATGGACATGAGTTTGAACAAACTCCGAGAGACAATGAAGGACAGGGAAGCCTGGTGTGCTGCAGTCCATGGAGTTGCAAAGAGTTGGCCACAACTTAGTGTTTGAAAAATACCAAATGCAGATAGCAACTCATGAACAGGTGTTACTGTGTCTTTGTCTTCTGGAAACCACTTTGAGACAATTTTTGGATATCCTCACTAACAACCTTAAATCCTCAAATTTGAATTTCTACAGGAACAAACAAAAACACGAACTACTTAATACCTTTAAATGCTGTTATGGACCAGACACAGAGCTGAGGGCTTTTGCATGTGTTTTACATTTAAACCTCCCCCAGACACTAATATGTGGGCACTACCGTTTCTTTATTTGGCAGGGGCTAAAGTTTAAGAATACAGGCTTCCTGGGTGGCTCTGTGGTTAAGAATCTGCCTGTCAATGCAGGAGACACAGGAGACATGGGTTCAATCCCTGGGTCAGGAAGATCCCCTGGAGAAGGAAATGGTAACCCGCTTCAGTATTTCTTGCCTGAAAAATTCCATGAACAGAGAAGTCTGGCAGGCTGCGGTCTGTGAGGTCACAAAGAATTGAACATGACTGAGCGACTGAGAGTGCACACACAAAGGGTAATAGATAGCTCCGCTATCTAGGAAAGGGCCGGTCACATTTCAAATCCAGAAGCAGCTGTCTCCAAGACCATGAACCACTGTTTCCTTCTGTTTTCTTAAATGGTGAGACAAATGTTTCTAGAACCAGATCGGAAGGAGAGAGGGTGCATGTCGATACAGATGACCTTTCTTTAAGACCTTGCCTCCAAACAGTATAAAGAATGATTCCGCCTACATTCACAGGCATTTACAAAACTTGATGTTGCCAACATGCAGGACTTCTAAAGACTGTTGCCACTGAGAGTTTGGGTCTATATTAGAAACAAACACCACTGGCATGGAAACACGCTAAAAGGATAAAACTTTGTTAAAAGAGGTGGCAATCAAGAAATCTAAAACAGGCAGGAAAACTGGCCGTAGGGCCAGGAAACATCATCAACCAGCTGGTGTCACTGGGTCTCTGGGGTTTGTTCCTTTTGTTGGGCGAAATGAGCTTAATTGGAAGAAGTAATTTCTAAAGGCCTAATTAAGCTCTACGGTTTTCAGAACTCCTATTATCTATAAAAGTTGCCATACTACTTTTTCCTTTCTTTGCTCATTTGCTTGTTCATTTGTTTGGTTGGTTGGATTCAAAGGCTTCTGGGCTTACCTTCCTGGGAAAATTGCTGTGATCAACTGCTTATAGTGAATAAAAACATCCACCATGGACTTCCCTGATGGTCCAGTGGTTAAGAATCTGCCTTGAATGCAGGGACATGGGTTCAATCCCTGGCCTGGGAAGATCCCACATGTCTTGGAGCAACTAAGCCTGTGTGCCACAACTATCGAGCCCACACACGGCAGCTGTGGAAGTGCACAAACTAGAGCCTGTGCTCCATGACAGTGAGAGGCCCAGGAACCACAATGAAGAGCGGCCCCCACTCGCTGCAACCAGAGAAAGCCCAGGCACAGCAACAGAGACTTACCACAGTCAAATGAATAAATACATCTTTTTTTTAATGTTTATTTTTCTATTTTTTAATATAAATTTATTTATTTTAATTGGAGGCTAATTGCTTTACGATATTGTATTGGTTTTGCCATACATTGACATGAATCTGCCACAGGTGTACATGTGTTCCCCATCCTGAACCTCCCTCCCACCTCCCTCCCCATCCCATCCCTCTGGGTCATCCCAGTGCACCAGCCCCGAGCACCCTGTATCATGCATCAAACTTGGACTGGCGATTCGTTTCACATATGATAATATACATGTTTCAATGCCATTCTCCCAAATCATCCCACCCTCGCCCTCTCCCACAGAGTCCAAAAGACTGTTCTATACATCTGTGTCTCTTTCGCCATCTCACATACAGAGTTATCGTTATCATCTTTCTAAATTCCATATATATGTGTTAGTATACTGTACTGGTATTTTTCTTTCTGGCTTACTTCACTCTGTATAATAGGCTCCAGTTTCATCGACCTCATTAGAACTGATTCAAATGCATTCTTTTTAATGGCTGAGTAATACTCCATTGTGTATATGTACCACAGCTTTCTTATCCATTCGTCTGCTGATAGACATCTAGGTTGCTTCCATGTCCTGGCTATTATAAACAGTGCTGCGATGAACATTGGGGTACACATGTCTCTCTCAATTCTGGTGTGTATGCTCAGCAGTGGGATTGCTGGGTCATAAAGCAGTTCTATCAGTTTTTTAAGGAATCTTCACACTGTTCTCCATAGTGGCTGTACTAGTTTGCATTCCCACCAGCAGTGTAAAAGGGTTCCTTTTTCTCCACACCCTCTCCAGCATTTATTGCTTATAGACTTTTGGATCGCAGCCATTCTGACTGGTGTGAAATGGTACCTCAATACATCTTTAAACAAACAAAAAAAAGACTTCCACCAGATGAAACACGGAACTGCTTTCTAAACAGCAAACTCTAAGGGCCTGAAATCTCCTTTCTAGTCTATTAATAAATGCTATCACTGCGAGGCCACTGCATCTAACAAGACTATTGATTCCAGGCAGACCCATTATTCAGACCAGGACTCAGAAGACAGCGGTGGAAATCCCAGCACAGCTGTGGCCCAACATCAGCCTTCAGATGGCAACATTCCCCCACCGTCCTTTGCATCCCTCTCCCATCCCAGCTTGCATTTGTCTTTTGACGTTTTTTGGCTCAGTGATGGTTCTTCAGGGCCTTACTTGCCATTGGTCCTGAGCAGGCACTAGGCCTCTATATTTCTCACAGAATTGTTTCTCACATACAATTTCCATTTGTCCTCTTGGCTTCATGAGCATCTGGCCACTCAAAGGAGCCACCCACCCGCTCAAGCTTAATCCCCCAGGACACCCTTGGCCGTGGTCTCAGACAGCTTGACCTGATTCACTACAAGAGAGATGTGGAATTAGTGGACATCAGGAGGACTTGGCCTCATTTCTTAACTTTGCTTTAGTTTCCTCCTAGCAAACTGGAGATCACAATACACCATGCTAGTTTATGTTAAAAGATTAAATCTCTAAAATGTTTTGTTGAGTCACCGAGTCATGTCCGACTCTTTTGCGATCCCATGGACTGCAGCCTTCAAGGTTTCTCTGCCCATGGGATTTCCCAGGCAAGAATACTGGAGTGGGTTGTCATTTCCTTCTTCAGGGGATCTTCCTGATCCAGGGATCTTCCCAGCCCACAGATTGAACCCTTGTCTCCTGCATCGTCAGGCGGATTCTTTACCACTGTGCCACCAGGGAAGCCTCTAACATGTACAACCCAAGATTAAAATGCCAGTGATAGAAAATGATGAAGAAAAGAAAGAGAGGTGAGAAGAAGGAAGAAGAGAATTCCAGCAATAAACCCAAGAATTTTCATCCAGAAAGTTACCCTGTTACCAATGGGTATGGAATGAAACAGCTGAGATCAATTAAATTCACTGAAATTTGAGATCAGTCATTTTACAGAAAATGATTTTGATGAAATTAATTCAATCTGCAATTCTGGTTTTTAAGCAGCAATAATGATTCCCTTGGCTAAAATGCCAGGCTTTCAGAAGAGGAGGGAAACTTTATTATTACCGAGTGGGGTATCCCCCAAGAGTTCTGGCTTAGATCTGTAGCTGAGCCAAGACATCTGGCAATTTCAAAAATTGAACTTGATCTTTAACAAATATAGACACAAATGTGAAGAACGTAAAATCACTCTTCAGAATGAGCCTTAATGGGCTGCACTGCCTTTCAGAAACGTTTTCTAATGAGCATTCGGACACGAAGTGATTCCAATTTGTGATGTATCTGAGGCAAAACCGAGAGGAGAAATTGCATTTGCTTTTCCCCACTGGGTTGTTAAAGGCCCCAGACTGACAAGCCTGGAAGACTCAGCGGTGGGTCATGTTCTTTGTGTTCCAACCCCTCGCTTGCTGGGGCTGGGCATGGGGAAGGGCCCAGCAGGATGGAGCCTGTTATGGAACCAATGATCCACACACAGCCCAGGCAGCGAACAGTGAGGGAGGCCCCATCTGTGCCAGGTACTGTGCTAGGCACTGGCTGAGAAAGAGGAGCGAAAGTCAGAAAGATGAAAGGGACACAGAACTCATGGGCCAGGAGTGAGCAGTACACCCAGCCTTCTAAAATCCTGTCTCCATTCTCCCAAGTTGTTGGGACCACTGGCTTTTGAGATGCTCTCTGACTACCAATCTGTATCCCAGCTATTTCTTGAGCTTCTTGGCATGTGACAGCCTGCACATTTGATTCATGTTTTGCTGATGCACCGAGCTGATTCTAACATCTTAATGTTCGCCTCCAACCATGACTTGGCATCAGTTTAATCCAGGCAGAGCAGACTCTAAGCCTGCTATGTGGATCTTTAGATAGACCCAATGTATGATAGAGATTTTAATTGCAGGTCAACGTAAAGTCTTTTTCTCTTTAGCTTTTCCATTTCAGCAGCTCCACTTAGGAACCCATCACTGGCCCCAGGCCAGGCCCTTAAGCAACCTCTAGAGATGGATTGAGCCAAAGAGACAACATCAAGGAGAGAGAATCCCTAGGCCTTGGGTATCTTCATGAATTACAGGGGAGCACCCTACTCTGTTTGGTAGGGCTAGTCTGTAGAATTCCATTATGCAAGTTAGTAAAGGCGCCCCTCAAGGCAGGTAGAGCTCCAAGGGTCTTGGGGAGCCTCTGGTTCTTTGGCAAATAGAACCTGGACTGGTCCTCAACCCTACCCACTCCATAGCCATTGTCCTTACACAGGTCACGACCTGTTCTACGCAGCGGCTCTGTTTCCGGCAATGGTGACCCTTCTTGGTTCCTTCCTAGACTCTTTCCAATGCACTTGCTGCTGAAAAGTCCATTGACAAGATGCCTCTAGCCTCCAAAATGAGGCTGGGCCTCTGTTCATCACCCTCTGCTTTCTCTGGGGCATTGTCTGGACTTTCCTAGAAACCATTGTCTGACCCCTGACCCCACCAGGCTGCCCTTCTTCCAGTCCCCTGAGGCTAGTGTTCAGGATCCTAGAAAGATTGTTAATGTGTGTGTGTGTGTGTGTGCACATGCTCAGTCATGTCCAACACTCTACGACTTCATGGACTATAGCCCACCAGGCTCCCCTGTCCATGAAATTTTCCAAGCAAGAATACTTGAGAAGGTTGCCATTTTCTCCACCAGGGGATCTTCCCAACCCTGGGGTTGAACCCTTATCTTTCATGTCTCCTGTGCTGGCATGTGGACTCTTTACCACTGCACCACCTGGGAAGCCCACAATTATGAATAATTGTCACCAGTAGAGTGGAGAGACCAAGGACCTTGCTTTGCAGTCAGGCTGTCTACCTTGCAGTTCCTGCTCCATCCATTCTTAGTCATGAAAGCTTGAGCAAGTTTCTTATGAAGTTTGTGCCTAAGTTAACTCTCCTGTAAAAGGAGAATAATAATAGTAACTTCACAGAGCCTGGAGGAGGATTACCTGAGTTAGCACACAAACTGTGCTAAGACTAGAACCTGCTCCCTATGATACGTAACGTGTAGCTATTATCATTATGATTATCTCATGAAGATCTTTTATAATAACAGATGTCGTGAACTGTCCTACTATGAGCCCTCAATATTCCTGCGTGGTTGAAAACTGTTCAAAATAAAATTTGGGGAAACTTCCTGGTGGTCCAGTGGTTAAGAATCTGCCCTGCATTGCAGGACACATGGGTTTGATTTCCTGGTTGGGGAACTAAGATCCCATGGGTCTTGGAGCAACTATTCACCCATGATCCACCTCCCCGAGAAGGTCCATAAAGATGTCATGCGGTGCTTTCCTTTTGAGCAAGATAGAGCGATGCAGGTTGAAGTACCTGGCACTGCATTCAATACACCTAGGTTCTTTCTAGCTAGCATGCTGCTTAGAAGGTTGAAGCCCCCATGCCCCAACTAGAGAGTCTGTGTGCTGCAATGAGAGATCCCGTATGGGGCAACGAAATTCCCAAGTGCCAAGTGAGGGGTATGGGTCAGCCCCTCCTACTTGGCTTTAGAGCTAAGAATCAGGTCTGCATAAATAGGGCCATATCATACATGAAGTGAAATGAAGTGAAATTTGCTCAGTCATGTTCAACGCTTTACGATCCCATTGACTCTACAGTCCGTGGAATTATCCAGGCCAGAACACTGGAGTGGATAGCCATTCCCTTCTCCAGGGGACCTTCCCAACCCAGGGATTGAAACCAGGTCTCCTGCATTGCAGGCGGATTCTTTACCATCTGAGCCGCCAGGGAAGCTCCTCATACATGTGCATATTAATAGATGCATTATGGGTACCTAGATGGGATCACATTTCACGTGCTATGAAAAGCTTCTTTTATTTTTATTTTTTTAATTTTTATTTTTACTTTATTTTGCTTTACAATACTGTATTGGTTGAAAAGCTCCTTTTAAACTGTGAGCCTCATTCTCCATATTTATGAAAATTAGTAATAACCACACGAGACAACACATTTAGCGTGTCTCCCTGTTCTCTCCCCGCTTATTTCCAAGTCTCTACACAAACTCTCGTTCTTCTGTCACGCTTATCACCTGCTTTCCTTCTCTCTGTCCACCTCTCACCCAGAGCATCAGAGCAAAAGGAGAAGCAAGAAAATTCACCCATGATCCACCTCCCCAAGAGGGTTCATAAAAACATCATGCGATGCTTTCCTTTTGAGCAAGATAGAGCGATGCAGGTTGAAGTACCTGGCACCGCATTCAATACACACAGGTTTTTCTAGCTGGATGCTTCTTAGAAGGTTGACCCAAAGCAATTATCTCTTATCTAAGACTCGGTACACACGAGCCTGTGTATAAACCTTTCCTGTTCGGGGTGATTTTTCCCTGCCTGGCATCACTCGGTTGTCCTTTCGCTACACCCTCGGTTTTGCTGATGGCAAATCAATGGCACATTTTTCTTAAACAGCCTGCACTTGGTATTTTACTACCGACCACGAGGGCCCCCGCCTTTTAATTACTCCTGCTGAGCCCAGCACTATATATAACACTAATGTTTCTGGGACCGCCAGCAATTAAAACCAAAAATAAATAACACATTACAAGCTGCAAACCCAGCTAGGCCCGGGGAATGCTATGGATGGATAGAAGTCTTTTGTTTTTAATTGCTCAAGTTTCTCCAGGCCCTGCAGAATGTAAACACCTGACAAACAGCTGCTGGCCAGGAGCTGGAGCAGAGGAGGCTTTGACTTCGGTCTCTCTTCCACTGTTCTTTTCCTTGTTTGGGGCCCCCCAGGGAACCGACTGAAATTCCTCTGCCTCAGTGTTTCACTCCGCAAAAGGGAGATGTTCAAGAACTCGGCCGAGTGTGTGCACATCCATCGACAAACATGCTGTTCTGGGGCATCTATCAAAATGGAACAAGCTATATTGATTTCTGCTGCTATTTTTGCTTTTCTACCTTGAATGGAATACTGAACAGGCATTTTAACGAATACTTATTCCGTCTATTGAATGGGTGACTTGTATACCAGAAGTTGTCTTTAACCAGGAAGAGCAATTATAAGATCAAACAGTTAAAGCACCCTTTGAAGTCCAACTTGGACAAATATTTTTATTTTTGGTTAAAGGTACTTTTCATGCAGTACCCAGGTCAGAGGGGTTGGCTGTGCTGTCAACGGCTCCTGAATGTGGGCAGCTTCACCAAGAAAGAGGGCAAGCCTCATTCAGCTCCTGCCTCTCACCATAGCCTTCCAAGCAACTCTGACTTCTTTCTACCTAGTAGACATAAGACTGGGGCTTCCCTGCTGGCTCAGTGGTAAAGAACCCACCTGCCAATGTGGGAGACGCGGGTTCAATCCCTGGGTTGGGAAGATCCCCTGGAGAAGGAAATGGCAACCCACTCCAGTATTCTTGCCTGGGAAATCCCACGGACAGAGGAGCCTGATGGGCCACAGTCTATGGGGTCACAAAAGAGTTGGACAAGACTCAGCAACTGAACAGCAAGACAAAGTTAAAGGATCAAAGGGTCCTGACGTTGTAAATGCATCTGACATATTGTGCAAAATTCTTCTTAGAAAGACTACACCAATAGGAACTCTGTTTTGCCAAAAAGGACAGGAATGATTCTCCCTCTTGAAGCTGCTGGATGTCTCCTTAAGGGTTTCTCCTGGAACTAAGAACCTGTGGACTCCAAACCAGGAGTTCTCTGCCTCAACTCCAAGCAGCCTTCTTGGTGTGGCTGGGCGATAGCAGGTAGGTACGAGCTGCTCCCAATCCAGGCAGGATTGGGTGCATTCCTCACCAGCAGATGGCTGCATTGTGGTCCAGTCCCCTCAGTCTTACTGCCTAGAACGCCAAGAAATGAAAGATGCAAAATTCAAACACACCAGGGCAAATTCACATGTGTGTCCTTTACCTGTGGGTGGTGGCGCTAGTGGTAAAGAAGCCGCCTGCCAGTGCAGGAGTCAAAAGAGACATGGGTTCCCAATCCACTGGGTCGGGAAGATCCCCTGGAAGAGGGCATGGCAACCCACTCCAGCAGTCTTGCCTGGAGGATCCCATGGACAGAGAAGCTTGGTGGGCTACAGTCCATGGGGTTGCAAAGAGTCGGACAGGACGGAAGCGACTTAGCACGCATAGGCACGCTGGCGGTTTTGCTTCAGGCAAAGCATCTCTCTTAAAAGCAACAAATAATCAGCCTTGACAGCAGCAGTACTCAGCTAACGCTGACTCATGAATGTCATCATTGTTCTTTCCTGCTATGGGCATTAGTCCATGTTCAGCCCTAAGCCAGAATGTCTGCATAGAGAACAAAGCTGATTATCCTCGTGATGGCTTTATTGGAGGCGAGCTGCTAATGCAGGTAAACAAAGTGCAAGGCTGGGGGAAGAGACCTCCCAGGACAAGAAGAGCAGAGGGCCTATGATTACAGTGTCCACTTGTTCCCACTGCTTCCTCCTGCTGGGTCCCTTCAAGAGGACGGAGTCATGAATGGTTTTTGGTTCCACGAGGAGTGCCAGTCTGCCTTATTCGTTATGTTCAAGCATCATCATGTGTCGACTGCCAATGAGCCAAATAAAAGCGACCAGCTCTCTCCTCCAACTCCAGCCCTGCTTGCCCCTCTCCTGCACCTGTCAAAGCTCTGGGCACCAATCGCCCTGCCCAAGGGAGGATGGAGAGAGAAGGCAGGGGCCGTGCTGTCAGCTGCCCAGCTGTCTGGCACAGCCCGGCTGGCAGCTCAGGCTCATTGCCTCTCCGTGTCTTTTCAAGTCACATCCATCAACATCCTTTTCTCACCCTTGTCAGGTCCCTGGCCCCCACCTCCACCCTCAGCCCCCACTTCCCCTTGGGTTGGCCAGCTTTCCTCGAACAAATGTTTTATTTCTTGCATTGATGGATATCTTGGCATTGCAGCCCCTGTTACACACCAGATTGAACACCATGCCCATTTAATCTGAGGGGTGATCATTTCTTTCTTGCAGAGATGAAGTGTGGATGGTTACAGTTCCTAGCCGGTGCTCATGGGGCTGTTCAACCTTTTGGCCTTTGGGAGAAGTGTCAGGAAGGGCCAGAAGAGAGCAGAGGAATCCCTTCACTGGGGTGTGAGGACGGCTCAGGGAGTGGGGTGGGGTGGGGAGGTCCCTGTGACCCCTGGAGGGAAAACCAAGAGCCTGCAAGTCATCTTCCACAGGAGGTAGAAACTCGGATACCTCCAGGGCCAGACAGATAAGACAGATGTGGAAAACTAGCCTTTGTAAAATAACAGGGAGGGTGAGGCACAGGGGAAATGCTGAGTACACCCTTCCAATGGGCATACACATTCAACCTGGAAAAGAACTGCTATTCTGAAAAATCCATTCTTGGACCACTGTCTAGAGGCTACTGGCTTGTAGTCCTGGAAGGTGGCAAGTGTCTGGCTTACAGTGACAGACACCTGGGTGTCTGTCCTCAACTCTGTCACTTAGTAGCTGCCTGATTGCGGAAATGTCACTTCTAAGCATCCACTTCCCAGCTATGAAAGGGACATGATGTGAGTCATAGCAAGGTTGGGAAGTTATAGGAGCTCTTCCATAAGGAACCTGGGGTCAGGAAGATTCCCTGGAAGAGGAAATGGCTACCCACTGCAGTATTCTTGCCTGGGAAATCCCATGGACAGAGGAACCTATTGGCCTACAGTCCATGGGATCACAAAGAGTGGGACACAACTGAGCAACTAACTCTTAGCACAATGCCCGGCTCCTAGGGGGAGCAAATAGGTGTTGGGTTCCTTTACTCTGAAGTCTCCCAGAGACTTTATTTCACTAGGCAGACAATCCTAGCTGAGGACTTATTCCCTAACAAGCCAGGCAAGTGGATCTCTTATAAATGAATCAAGCAGTCGGAATAGGTATATCTGGGAACATTTGTTCAGTGAAGGAGCTTCATTATTGTCGAGTAATTCCTAGCGAAAAATTCTTTCTCAAGTGATAGACCTTTGAAATAGATAAGGGCTCAATAGCATCATTCATTCATTTATTCGTTCATTCACAAACTCTTATTAAGCACCTATCAGATGAAGAATACTGTGACTTCTGCTTTGCTGCTTCTGGGTCTTTTAACTTCCAGCCCTGGAGCCTATTACAGGCAGTTCAGATTGATGTTCTGATTTCACACAGATCACAGAAGTACAAGGAATATCTTTTCTTTACCCAGCCATAAATATTGATCAGATGACTTTTTAAATCATCTAATTGCTGATTGCGCATCTGCTTAGAAATGGCCCCAAAGCAGCTGCACGGGAACCTGAGCTGTAATTTTGCTAACACATCCGTCAACATTTACGCCCAGCTCTACACCACCTACAGAAACGTACAAGGCACTTAAAACCACAGCTGGTTTTCAGCACTCACACTGTAATTCGCCAATTACCACGGCTTAAAAAATCATTCCAGGGTGGACCAGAAATTATGTAAACCACAGATATAACAGTGATTATACCTGGCCCTTCTGGGTGGCTCTCACCTCAGCCACAGGAATCACTCTGCAAATACTAATTAGTTGCATTCATTGGGGATACCCCATGCGGAACGCGACAGTCACTGGAACCGGAAGAGAAGCCCTGAGCCACTCTATTGATGCAACAGGAAGGTCAGTGGCTCAGAACCCAGCTCTGCTCCACGTGGTGCCTCAGAGAACAGAATGAGGCAAGAGAGGTGGTTCTAGCGAAAGTGTTGGGGACCAAGGGAAAAAGAATGGAATAATAATGGCTTCACGCTTGTCCTCATGCTTAGTTACTCAGTTGTGTCCGACTCTGTGATCCCATGGACTGTAGCTCACCAGCTTCCTCCATCCGTGGGACTTCCCAGGCAAGAATACTGGAGCAGTTTGCTGTTTCCTTCTGAGGGGATCTTCTGGACCCAGGGATTGAACCCGGGTCCCCTGCATTGCACAGATTCTTTACCATCTGAGCCACCAGGGAAGCCCAGTAACGGCCTAAAGGGGCTCCTAAAATTGAGAGAGAGGAGGGAACCCTGGGGTGATGATTAGGGTAGGGAGGAACTGAGTCAACATCTATCCCAAACAGACTGTCTGGACTTGGTTCAGATTCGCTGTGACCACTGGACTTGAACATCAGGATGGTTGTTTACCTGATCTCCTGCCTCCAAGTAAACACGCTCAGGGCTATCAATTTTCCCACATCACAGATTCAGTCACGTGGAGTCTCTAACACCCTTTAACCCCATTACTGCTATTATTTTGTATAAGGATCAGGGCAAGGTCCAGTGTGCCCCTTGTTTTTGTAATAAAGTTTTATTAGCACACAGGCATTGTCATTGATTTATGTAGGGTCCGTGGCTCTTTTTTTTTTTTTTTGCTTCACTGAAGATTTGTATAGTTGCAACAGAGATCCCATGGCCTGCAAAGCATAAAATATTTTCCATCTGGCCCCTTAGAGGAAAAGTTTTCCAGTCTAAGATGGGGCTTTTAACACTTTTCTTCCAAAGTACTTCAAACCAAAAAAAGCATTCATGCTTGGCTTCTTACAAGTGCAAAAATACTCTGATATCACCATGTTTATCTTAAAATCATATGACTTTTGTGCTACAATGTGCCTATGTTTGTCTTCGTATAAAAAAATCACAGGTATTTTGCTCAGGGAAAATTGATGACCGAAGAAAACGTACAGTGTCTGTTTAACGTTTTAAAACGAGAAGGAGGAATTCATGAGTTAAATTCTAAACCTCTCAGACTAGGATGTGAGCGTCCGCCGTGCAGACCGTCTAGAAGACTGAGAGAAAGAGGATTCAGGGAAACAGAAGACACTCCAGGAATTTTACGCAGGGCATTGATCACAGTGGGGACGGAAGAGCTGAGACACGCACTGACCGCGAGACAATGAAGACACGGTCCCAGCGGGAAGCAGCGCCGCTATCACCGCCACCCAGGGCAGGAAGCAAAGGGACGAGGCAGAAACATTAGCACCCGAGAGTCAGGTCTATTGACAGGAGCTGGAACCACGGTGGACCTGCGACCAGGCTGGAAGCGATGCTGTGATGGAGGAGCAGCAGCAGCTACCCTGGCCTCTCCGGCCCCATGCCCACCTGTCTCCCTCTGGCGCCCCCTGCTGGCTGAGCCCAGCTAGAAGCCATGTGGTCCCCGACCTGAGAACTGGAGCTCTGATATATTGCAGCCAGAAGGGCGGGTCTGAGAGCAAAGAAGCACAGATGGCCATGAGGCAAGGTTACTGTCACTAGGAAGAGTCCATCCAGGAGGTCAAAGAGTGACCAGAGCCTCAGTGAATTCATTACGGTGAAGTATCTGGCTCTCGATATGACCCAAAGTCTCCCTCTGACCATATATTACTGACCCCCAGAAATATTCACTCTGATGAAACTCATCTAATGAGCTGCTATTAAAAAACAACAACAACACAAAATAAAACAAAGTAACCATCTAGCTGACAAGACACGGAGAGGCCTGCACATCATTTCCCTGTATGAAAACTGTAAGGCAACCTGAATCATCTATAGACATGTTGGAGCACCGAGGCCAAGCCAAGGGTTGCTTGTTTTAGGATCAGTATGTTTCTAGACATTGGGTTTCATTAGCTGAGTGATCCGCATGGCAAAGCTGCCCATGCCATCAAAAACAGACCCATTTCCTCTTTAGGTCAAGGTCCCTCTCCACGGAACTATTCTATCCTACAGGAGCCTTGCCTGTGTTCACTCAGCGACGCGTCCATCATGCTCACATGACTGGCTAGTGGGTGACTCTTTATTTAGATGGGCTAAAACAATCCATCAGGTCTCAATCTGGCCTGGGAGACAGTCTGCCTTTTTGAGAACACACATCTTTCTTTTATTCATTACATGTTGCTATTGAGACTGAACTCTCAGAAGACAGCCCTTTCCTGAAGAAGGGTATGCAGGATGGGGGAATCAAACAAGGTTTGCTATGGCCACTCACATGCCACACGCAGGCCCTCCCACATTGTCTTCCTGAGTTTTCTTGGTCCTTGGCTATAGAAGACAGTTCATAGGGTGCCAACCACTTCCCTCATGTTCCCACCCACAGACCTTTGCTGACCTGCTTTCCTTCAAGGAATGTCCTTTTTCAAGCTCCCTCCAATGCTCAACACCCATCTTGGTGCCCATCTTTTATTGATATGTCCTGACCCCCAAGTCAAACTAATTCAACTGCCATGCCTCAAGAGTCTCAGAGTATCTTGTTGGAATCTTTTTTATGCAAAACACTTTTCTCTTATTATGATCAGAGATCTTGTTTGGACTCCAAAATTACCTACCAAAGGACAGGAACCATGTCTTCCTCACTTCTATGTCCCCAACAGTGAATGGTATACAGTAGGAGCCCAGTTGGGCTTCCCTGGTGACTCAGTGGTAAAGAATCAAAATCTGCCTGCCAATACAGGAGACACAGGTTCCATTGCTGGGTCAGGAAGATCCCCTGGAGAAGGAAATGGCTACTCACTCCAGTATTCTTGCCTGGGAAATCCCACGGACAGAGGAACCTGGTGGGCTATAGCCCATGGGGTCGTGCAAGAGCCAGATGCAACCCAGCAACTAAACAACAGCAGCAGCCCAATTATCTGAATGAATAACTCTGACACACAGTCTGGTTTCTCTATGAAGACTTTCCCCTAACTCATCCTATTATTAGATAGTGTTAGTTTTTAGAATGTTCTTCCTCCTCTTGACCTAAAATCTTACTCTGTTCATCCATTTGTCTTAGGTGATGCCCTGGTGTCACACAGAAAAATTCTTTTTCTCCTTCCATGTGGCAACCTCTTAGATATTTGAGTAAAGGTCTCCTTTTCTTTCAACTACACCTTCTACACCTTGACAGATGGGCTGTCTATCATGCCCATCACACCAGCTCTGTCTGACGACTGTCCATTTGTGGGATCTACCCTTCACATCTATTGGACTTCCCATTCAAATTATGCTGACATTGAACTGCAGATGATGACTGCAGCCATGAAATTAAAGGACGCTTACTCCTTGAAAGAAAAGTTTATGACCAACCTAGACAGCATATTAAAAAGTAGAGACATTACTTTGCCAAAAAAAGGTCCATCTAGTCAAGGCTATGGTTTCTCTAGTAGTCATGTATGGATGTGAGAGTTGAACTATAGAGAAAGCTGAGCACCGAAGAATTGATGCTTTTGAACTGTGGTGTTGGAGACGACTCTTGAGAGTCCCTTGGACTGCAAGGAGATCCAACCAGTCCATCCTAAAGGAGATCAGTCCCCGGTGTTCATTGGAAGGACTGATGTTGAAGCTGAAACTCCAATACTTTGGCCACCTGATGTGAGGAGCTGACCCATTTGAAAAGACTCTGATGCTGGGAAAGAATGAGGGCAGGAGGAGGAGGGGACGACAGAGAATGAGATGGTGGGCTGGCATCACAATGGACATGAGTCTGGGTAAGCTCCGGGAGTTGGTGATGGACAGGGAGGCCTGGCATGCTGCAGTTCATGGGGTCACAAAGAGTCGGACACGACTGAGCGACTGAACTGAACTGAACTGGACATGATTCCTAGATATTCGTATATGTTCACTACCATCATGTCATCTGGGAAATTATTTTAGACGACTGCATTCTCCCACAGCCCCTCCTTCCCCCGAGACCTACTCTCCTGAACAATGCAGGCTACTGGACCCCTCTTTTCCAGACCAGCTCTCGATTATGGCATTCCTGAGCTCCATCCAGAGATGCTACAGCTGGGCCCCTCAGTGGGGGATGGAGCTGTCTGTGCCCAGACATCCTCTCAGTTGCCACAGGAGGCTTAGTTCACATTCAATTTAATTAGCTAATATCACAGTGCACTGATGTGTTTGTGCATACGTGCCACGTTGCTTCAGTTATGTCCAACTCTTTGTGACCTCATGGGTAGCTCGCCACGCTTCTCTGCCCATGGGATTCTCCAGGCAAGAATACTGGAGTGGGTAGCCATTTCCTTCTCCAGGGGATCTTCCAGACCCAGGGACCAAACCTAGGTCTGCTGAACGGCAGGCAGATTCTTTACTCTCTGAGCCACCAGGGAAGCCCGGTAGGCTGAACAATGGCTGCCAAGACTTTTCCACACTCTAATCCCCAGAACCTGTGAATGTTACCTTGGCTAGCAAAGGGGATTTGAAGATGTGATTGAGCTAGTGATCTTGAGGCGGGGAGAGGCTCCTGGGCCATCCAAGTGAATCCAGTGTAACCACAAAGTGCTTATAAAGAGGAGGCAGGGAGGTCCAAGGAGGAAAGAGGGGATGTGAGGATGGAAGCAAGAGGCTGGAATGATTCAAGGAAGGATCAAGAGGCAAGGAATGCAGCCAGCCATGGGAAATCGAGGAGAAATTCTCCTCCATAGCCAGCAGCAGGAATCAGCTGCCCACGCCTTACCATTAGCCCAGTGAGACTGAGTTTGGATTTCTGGCCTCTGTAACTGTAGGAGAATAACTGTGTATTGCTTTCAGCTGCTACATTTGTTGTAATTTGTAACAGCAGCCTCAGGAAAAGAATATAGATGGGAAGAATAAAGGAGAGGAAAAAGACAAAGGTATTTCTCTTTCACATTTAGAAGAAAGCAAGAAATACCTCCCCTAAAAATGCCTAAGAGAAAAGATCTTTTCAGAAAGACCAAGGTTCATCTCTCCAGGTAGAGCTCACTGTCCTTGGAAAGGGACTCCTATATGAGAATATATTGTATTGTTAGTCGCTCAGTTGGGTCCGACTCTTTGCAACGCCATGGACTGAAGCCCACTTCAGTGTTTCTCTGTCCATGGGGATTCTCCAGCCAGGAATACTGGAGTGGATTGCAGTTTCCTTCTCCAGGGGATCTTCCTGACCCAGGGATCAAACCCGGGTCTCCTGCATTGCAGGCAGATTCTTTTCCACCTGAGCTACAGGGACGCCCACATGAGAATATACTTCATCAATTTCATCAGATTCTGGCAAGGACTTCCAGCCCTCCCTCCCCTCGTCCCCCACACACATGCCTTCTGGCTCTTACACTTTGTATGTAAGTATACACACTCCCGCTGCTCTGCTGACACCTGGAAACTCTGCTTTCTAGGGTTTAGGGCCCCTCTGCATCTTTCTAGGCATCTGACACTCACTACACCCCGTCTCTCCCCCAGCGGCTCCTGCCTAAGCCGAGGTAACTCAAAGGGCTTCCCAACCAGTGTGTGGGGGCGGGGAACAATAGCTGGAACCCAAGTCTTCTTGGTCCTTGTCCAGCGCTCTGTTCACCACCCACGAGGCCTCCTTGTCTACAGGTCAGAAAGACTAGGATTCTTGGGGGAGTTGTCTAGGGAGACAAAAATGACTCTTCCTAAAACCCTGCCAGCCAGAGAAGTCCAACTGCATTCCCATCTGCAAATCCTGCTCAAAAGTACCCCAGAGGTTGTCTTTTCTCCCTTATTGCAGGCCAAGGCTTGCCTGGCATGTGTCCTAATTTCTTTCTGCCTCAAAGAAGCCCCTCCTGACCGAAGAAGGCTGGTTCTCCTATTCAAAGGAGTGCAACCTCTCCACCTCAGCAAATGACATGACATTTGCATAAAGACCGAATTGAGATGCTCTGGAGCGAGTGATGCATTCAGAAAGCCCCTTGCTCTGTTCCTGTCCATCAGCCTCGCCGGAGATCCTCTGCCCTCCGCCTCTGTTTCAGCACAGAGCCAGCACAGGGAGGCAGGAACTGGGCCAGCTGCCTGACGACTTTAATGTTAAAATGTGTTGAACATTCACAGGCCACAGAACTCTGCTAAGTGAACCAAATGGGCCTCCCTAAAGCCATATGCTCACTCCATCACATCCCAGCTGCAGCCCTCCTGCAAAAAGGAAGCAGATTTGCTGGGGAAGCACTGGGGTTTTTTTTTTTTTTTTCCCCTTCCTGTTGAACTGCTAATATCAGATGCTGATGTCACAATCAGAGCACTGGCAGAGAAAAGTCAGCAGCGAGCAGAGCATCCCCAGAGAGAGCCAAAGTCTATCCTAACAAGCACTTTTTAGAGGCATCTTTAAACTTTGGCATCCCTGGTGCATACTTAAAGGATGAGATCACTGCTGAGCATGAAGAGCTGTGGCAGAGACTGGCTAGCTCTTCCTCTAAAACTTTCCCATTCGGGGGCAAAGGGGGGAAAGGATGGGGGAAAGGATAGTTAGGGAGTTTGGGACTGACAGGTACACAGGGCTATTTTTTAAATGGATAATCAGCAAGGACATACTGGAGAGCACAGGGAATTTTGCTCAATGTTATGTGGCAGCCAGGATGGGAGGGGAGTGTGGGAGTGTGGGGGGGAATGGATACTTGTATATGTATGGCTGAGTCCCTTTGTCATCCATCTGAAACTATTACATTGTTAACTGGCTATACTCCAGTATAACAGGCTTCCCTGGTGGCTCAGTGGTAAAGAGTCTGCCTGACAATGCAGAAGACACAGGTTCGATACTAGGGTCAGGAAGATCCTCCGGAGAAGAAAATGGCTACCCACTCCACTATTCTTGCCTAGAGAATTTCAGGGACAGAGGAGTCTGGCAGGCTATAGTCCATGGGGTTGAAAAGAGTCGGACACAACTGAGCGACTAAGCACATTTCTATAAAAATAGACTTCCATGTAGAACATTTTCAGTGATTTTACTTACCTTGTCCCATTCTCTTTCTGGTCAGGAAGAAAGGGCTCAATTCTCGATTCCATCCCTGAGGATAAAAGGAGCTGAAGCGAACTTCTTTATAACGTTCTAGCATCTCTGTGGGCTGCGTGGGGGACAGGTTTCAATCTCACCTGACTTGGAGGTCAGACAGGAAGGAGTGGAAACCATGGAAGGAAGTGATGGCTATCATGGTGTGTGAGCACTGCAGGGAGACAGTAAACCTACGGATCCAAGGTGCCAAGAGACTATGGACAGATACAACAGAATCCCTAAAGCCCCCAAGGAGAAGCAGCTGGAGTGAGATTCTGTGGGAAATAAAGACTGTAAAACCTGCTGTGTGTATGGTGGGAGTACACAGTTACAAAAAAGATAAATCCATGGGAGTAGAATGCACAGCATGGTGACAACAATTAATAAAACTGCACTGCATATTTAAGAGTTGAAAAAAGAGTCAATCTTACAAGTTCTTGTCACAAGAAAAAAAAATGTAACCGTGTATGGTGTCAGGTGTTAAGTAGAATTATCACAGTGACCATTTTACACTATATACAAATATTGAATTAGTATGTTATACACCAGAAAATGGTGTTATATATCCATTACACCTCAATTTAAAAAATTTTTTCTGTCCTCAAAAAGAAAAAAAAACCCCAAAAACTAGTCTTCTATGATCTAGGGTGATCAACTATCCTAGTTTTTTGAGGACTGTCCCAATTTTACCACTGAAAGCCCTGTATCCTAGGAAATCTTTTGGTTGGTGGGTTGTTGTTTTAGTCGCTAAGCCATGAGATGACATGGAAGGTAGCCTTCCAGGCTCCTCTGTCCATGGAATTTCTCAGGCAAGAATGCTAGAGTGGGTTGCCATTTCCTTCTCCGGGGGATCTTCCTGACCCAGGGATCGAACCAGTGTCTCCTGCATTGCAGGCGGTCTCTTGAATTGCTGTTGGATTCTTTACTGGCTGAGCTACCAGGGGAATCCTTTAGTCTCTGGCAAACAGGACTGGTAGCCCATCCTAGTGATCTCTCCTGATCCCTACTATCACCTGTCAGCTTTGTACAGAGGCTCCCAAGCCATAGATCATGGTTCTCAAACTTCTGCTTATACCAGCATCACCTGAAAGGCTGGATAAAACACGGGTTTCTGGGCCCCAATCCCCACAGTTTCTGGTTCAGTAGGTCTGGGGATGAGGCTCAGGAATTTCCATGTCTAACAGATTCCCAAGTGAGACAGGTGCTGCTGGGCCAGGGGCCACACTTTGAGAACCCTGCCCTAGGTCAGAGGGTCTCAGACTTTGCTACAAGTGAGAGTGACTTGGAGAGTTTTGTTTTGTTTTGTTTTGTTTAAAGTCCTGTTATCCAGGCTGTTCCCCAGATCAATCATACCAGCATCTCTGAGGATGAGTCCTGGTTGGCAGTAGATTTCTAAGCTCTACTCTGTCTCCTTCACGTATGCTCAGTCATGTCTGACTCTTTGGGACCCCATGGATTGTAGCCTGCCAGGCTCTTTAAGCTCTATGGGTAATTCCAATTTTCAGCCACATTTGAGAACCAGTGAGTTGGACCATAAAGAAGGCTGAGCACTGAAGAACTGATGCTTTTGAATTGTAATGCTAGAGAAGACTTTTGAGAATCCTTTGGACTGCAAGGAGATCAAGCTACTCAATCCTAAAGGAAATCAACCCTGAATATTCTTTGGAAGCACTTTTGCTGAAGCTGAACCTCCAATACTTTGGCCTCCTAGTGTAAACAGATTGGAAAAGACCCTCATTCTGGGAAAGACTGAAGGCAAAATGAGAAGGTGGTAACAGAGGATTAAATAATATCTCCTCTAGAGATATTATTAAGATATAGGCTTTTATTCAGTCTGTCTGGGAAAGAGCCTGGGATTCTGCATTTTTAACATGTTGCCAGGTCATGATGGAGCAACTGATCTGAGCAACCACAGTTGGAGCAGCAAGGCCCCAGCTCAGTGATCCTGAGACTTCTGTGTGTATCAGAAGCACCTGGAATATCTTGTAAGAACATGAAGATGGCTGGGTCCTACACCCCAAACTTCTGATGCAGTAGGCCCAGATGGGATCCAAGAATCTGCATTTTTAAGCAGTTCCCCAAGAAAGTTCTGGCTACTCATGCCAGAAGAAGACAAAGGAGTGGATCCTGAGGGACAAACTACAAAGGCTCATGACTTTGATAGAGATCCTGACCCATTTTAGGGACCCACTCAAGCTCCTGAAAGGAAAAGTGAACACCTAAGATGCCCCCAAGGTCTCCCTTTGATGCTGAGAAATGGAAACAAAATCCATCTTAATGTCAGTATTCACTATACAGCTTCTGATGCCAGATCAGGCCAGTTGAGCAATATCTTACCACAGTCAATACATCTAGAGGTTCAAATTTACAACTGCCTTCCACATGCCTGAAAATTCTGTCCTGACTGCAACCCTAGGACAGAAGCACTATTTTTTTTCCCTTCACATTGTGTTTGAGGAAACTGAGGCACAGTGTAGGAAAGTAACGTGCCCAAGGTCATGAAATTAGACTCAAGATTTGAAACCAGGTAGTCTGACTCCAGTGTTCACTGTCATGAAGATCACCCTGGACCGTCTCCCTCAGGGAGCAGAGAAAAAAACAGTGACCTGAAAAGAAACATCCAGACCTTATTATTTAAGATAATTAGAACAAATATCCTGTCTCCTTCCCAAGTCTGGTATTCACTGAGGCTTCAACCATTTACAGGGAAAATATAAAACCACAGGGGAAAAAAAGAACATGAAATAGCCCATCAAAACCTTAAAGGATCATTGAAGGTCCCCAAACGTCTGCTTCATAGCAGAGGTCTGGGAAATTGTGAGCAGTATTTTCTGTAGCCCCCATCCACCAGAAGATTATGCCCAGAGCAGATCAGGAGCAATTCCCTACCCACCTGTGACTCTGAACAAGTCACTAAACCTTGCTTAGTTTCAGTTTCCTCATCTAGAAAAGCAGGACTCAGAACGGAACCTGCCTCCTGGGAGGGTGGTGAGAGTTAAACCAGGTATTGCATGCTGACAGAACGTGGTCCACTGGAGAAGGGAATGGCAAACCACTTCAGCATTCTTGCCTTGAGAACCCCATGAACAGCGTGAAGAAGGCTGAGCGCCAAAGAACTGATGCTTTCAAACTATGGCACAGGAGAAGACTTCTGAGAGTCCCTTGGACTGCAAGGAGATCCAACCAGTCAATCCTAAAGGAACTCAACCCTGAATATTCATTAGAAGGACTGATGCTGAAGTTGAATCTCCAATACTTTGGCTGCCTGGTCCGAAGCGACAACTCACTAGGAAAGGACCTAGATGCTGCGAAAGACTGAAGGTAGGAGGAGAAGGGGATGACAGAAGGCAGGATAGCTGGATGGCATAACTGAGTCCATGGACATGAATTTGAGCAAACTACAGGAGACAGTGAAGGACAGGGAAGTCTGGCGTGCTGCAGTTCATGGGGTCACCAAGAGCTGGACACGACTGAGCAACTGAATAAATTGCATGTCAAGCACTCAGTCTGGTGTCTGCATTAAAGATGTGGTAACTACTCTGAGCTATTACTGGCATCTTTTTAAAAATCTACTGTGAAGGATTATTATGAGGATTGGAAATAATATATGTGGCGCACCTGGCACTAAAACACAAAAGATGCTGTTGTTAATATCCCCACTGTGGACATGCATCACGTGACCTTCAAGGAAATCAGAATTTTTGGAGCGTGTATCTGTGTCCAGCATTCACTCCTTCAACAGTTACTGGGGGGGTGCTTCCCCGGTGGTCCAGTGGTTAAGGCTCAGGGAGCACGGGTTCAATCCCTGGTGGGGAAACGTAGATCCCACGGGCCACGTGGTGCAGCCAAAAAAAGAGAACTATCCTACAAAATTCTACTCTGTGCCCTGTGACCTAAGTGGGAAGGAAATCCAAGAAAAGAGGAGACATAAGGATACATATAGCTGATTCACCTTGCTATACAGTAGAAACCAGTGCAACATTGTAAAGCAAATATACTCCAATTTAAAAAATAAAGACATCACTCTCATTGTCACACACACACAAACAATTACTAGTGGAAATGGGTCACATTCTGTGTCTATTTTGAAGATGGAAAATATATGGATGGATCGGATGTGAAACATGGGAGAAAGAAGACTCTCAGAGCTGATCAAGAGTACACAGTCTTAGGCATCATAGTGAAAGTGAAATGGAGAAAAAGAGAAAGAAGGAGGTGAAGCTGGAGACACGGGCAGGGTACAGTTCATAAGGAAACCTGTGCATGAGATGTGTGTTCTGCTCTCAAAGGCAATGGGGAGCCATAGAAGGGCTAAGAGCAGAGGAGAGCTGACTGGAAGATGAGACCGGGTGCAGTCACTGCGAGGCACGTGGAAGGTTAGTTCCCTGAGCAAGAATCAAACGTGCACCCCATGTGGAAGCTTGCAGTCTTAACCACTGGACTGCCAGGCAAGTCCCAGAAAGTCTTACACAATAGCTTGGCTGAAGCACAGTGGGGCCTGAATTCATGGCAAGCACAGGAGGAATGGGCTGGAAGGGAGACAGGAGAGTGAGCTGGTGTGTTGGCATGAATTGTTGGTTGATTGAATGGAAAGGGTGAGAGGACAGAGGAGTCCAAACGGAGTCCCAGGTTTCCAACTAGGTAGCCATGGTAGAAATTGCCAGTCATCAGCCCTTCTTCATTCTGGGACATATATACAATGAAATATTACTCTACCATAAAAAATTAAATAATGCATTTGCAGCAACATGGGGGGGATTATCTTCACTAGAGATTATCATACTATGTGAAGTAAGTCAGAAAAAGACAAATACTATGGATATCACTTATATGTGGTAAAATATGACACAAATGAACTTTGGTGTCCCTACGAAATGGGAACAGACTCCTAGACACAGAGAATGGATTTGTGATTGCCAAGGTGGAGGTGTAGTGGGGGAGGGATGGATTGGGACTTTGGGGTTAGCAGATGCAAATAATTACATACAGAATGAATGAACAATAACATTCTATGGTACAGTAGAAGAAACTACGTTCTATATGCCATAATGAACCTTAATAGAAATGGATGTTAAAATATGTGTGGGTCATCCCCATGCACCAGCCCCAAGCATGCTGTATCCTGCGTCAGACATAGACTGACCCACAGAGATGTTATGGGGAGGGAGGTGGGAGGGGGGTTCATGTTTGGGAACACATGTAAGAATTAAAGATTTTAAAATTAAAAAAATAAAAAACTAAAAAAAATAAAATAAAATATGTGTGTGTATATATATATATATAACTGAATTACTTTGCGGTACCCCAAAAACTAAACACTGTAAATCAGCTATTACGTGCATATGCTCAGTCCAGCTCTTTGCAACCCCATGGACTACAGACCACCAAGCTCTTCAGTCCGTGGAATTTTTCAGGTAACAATACCAGTGTGTGGTGCCGTTTCCTCCTCCAGGGGATCTTCTCGACCCAGGGATTGAATCCATGCCTCTTTTGTCTCCTGTATTAAGGCCTCTAGAAGCAAAGACATCGTCCTGGATGATGGAAAACCAACTACTGGAAAAACCATAGCTTTGACTAGACGAACATTTGTTGGCAAAGTTATGTCTCTGCTTTTTTATATGCTGTCTCGGTTGGTCATAGCTTTTCTTCCAAAGAGCAAGCATCGTTTAATTTCATGGCTGCAATCACCATCTGCAGTGATTTTGGAGTCCAAAAGAATAAAGTCTGTCACTGTTTCCACTGTTTCCCCATCTATTTGCCATGAAGTGATGGGACCAGATGCCATGATCTTCATTTTCTGAATGTTGAGTTTTAAGCCAACTTTTTCACTCTCTTCTTTCATTTTCATCAAGAGGCTCTTTAGCTCTTCTTCACTTTCTGCCATAAGGGTGGTGTCATCTCCATATCTGAGGTTACTGATATTTCTCCCGGCAATCTTGATTCCAGCTTGTGCTTCATCCAGCCCAGCGTTTCTCATGATGTACTCTGCATAGAAGTTAAATAAGCAGGGTGACAGTATACAGCCTTGACGTACTCCTTTTCCTATTTGGAACCAGTCTGTTGTTCCATGTCCAGTTCTAACTGTTACTTTCTGACCTGCATACAAATTTCTCAAGAGGTAGGTCAGGTAGTCTGGTATTCTCAACTGTTTAAGAATTTTCCAGAGTATTTTGTGGCCCACACAGTCAAAGGCCTTGGCGTAGTCAATAAAGCAGAAATAGATGTTTTTCTGGAACTCTCTTGCTTTTTCAATGATCCAGAGGATGTTGGCAATTTGATCTCTGGTTCCTCTGCCTTTTCTAAACCCAGGTTGAACATCTGAAAGTTCATGGTTCACGTGCTATTAATGCCTAACTTGGAGAATTTTGAGCATTACTTTTCTAGTGTGTGAGATGAGTGCACTTGTGCAGTAGTTTGAACATTCTTTGACATTGCCTTTCTTTGGGATTAGAATAAAAACTGACCTTTTCCAGTCCTGTGGCCACTGCTGAGTTTTCCAAATTTGCTGGCATATTGAGTGCAGCACTTTCACAGCATCACCCTTTAGGATTTGAAATAGCTCAACTGGAATTCCATCACCTCTGCCAGCTTTGTTCATAGTGATGCTTCCTAAGGCCCATTTGACTTTGCATTCCAGAATGTCTGGCTCTAGATGAGTGGTCACACCATCATGGTTATCTGGGTCATGAAGATATTTTTTGTACAGTTCTTCTGTGTATTCTCGCCACCTCTTCTTAATATCTTTTGCTTCTGTTATGTCCATACCATTTCTGTTCTTTATTGAGCCCATCTTTGCACGAAGTGCTCCCTTGGTATCTTTAATTTTCTTGAAGAGAGCTCTGGTCTTTCCCACTCTATTGTTTTCCTCTATTTCTTTGCACTGATCACTGAGGAAGGCTTTCTTGTCTCTCCTTGCTATTCTTTGCAACTGTGCATTCAAATGGGTATATCTTTCCTTTTCTCCTTTGCCTTTTGCTTCTCTTCTTTTCACAGCTATCTGTAAGGCCTCCTCAGACAGCCATTTTGCCTTTTTGCATTTCTCTTTCTTGAGGATGGTCTTGATCCCTGCCTCCTGTACATTGTCAGGAACCTCTGTCTATAGTTTTTCAAGCACTCCGTCTATCAGATTGAATCCCTTAAATCTATTTCTCACTTCCACTGTATAATCATAAGGGATTTGATTTAGGTCATACCTGAATGCTCTAGTGGTTTTCCCTACTTTCTTCAATTTGAGTCTGAATTTGGAAACAAGTTCATGGTGTGTGCCTCAGTCAGCTCCCAGTCTTTTTTTTTTTTTTTTTTTTGCTGACTGTATAGAGCTTCTCCATCTTTGGCTGCAAAGAATATAATCAATCTGATTTTGGTATTGGCCATCTGGTGATGCCCATGTGTAGAGTCTTCTCTTGTGTTGTTGGAAGAGGGTGTTTGCTATGACCAGTGTGTTCCCTTGGCAAAACTCTATTAACCTTTGCATTGCTTCATTTTGTACTCCAAGGCCAAATTTGCCTGTTACTGCAGGTGTTTCTTGACTTCCTACTTTTGCATTCCAGTCCCATAATGAAAAGGACATCTTTTGGGGTGTTAGTTCTAGAAGGTCTTGTAGGACTTCAAAGAACTGTTCAACTTCAGCTTCTTCAGCATTACTGGTCGGGGCATAGACTTGGATTACTTTGATGTCAAATGGTTTGCCTTGGAAACGAACAGAGATCATTCTATCATTTTTGAGATTGCATCCAAGCACCCCAGCCCAGAAATGTGATATTATTAACACAACTAGAACAGATTCCTTTCTCAGGGGGAAATTTGCATTCACCAAGCTTATGGGCCTACTATCTAAAGCCAAATAGTAGTTTCTCAATGTGCAGTGAGAAAATCCTATAGAGGGTTTAAGGAGCATATAGCATAGAGAGAAGAACTCATTTGATGCCGTGAATGTTTGAGCACCTCCCTTTAAAGCAGAGTTGACCTTAGCAAAGAGTCAGACATGAATGAGTGCCTGAGCATGTGTGTGCGGATGTGCGCATACACACACACACACAAGGTTGACCACAATTTTCAGGAACATCTTTTCCATGCTGGAGGCATTCTGGTCCAACAACCAGAAACACTTAAAGGGATTTCCCTGGTGGCTCAGTGGTTAAGAACTCACCGGCCAATGCAGGGGACACAGATTTGATCCCTGGTCTGGGAGGATTCCACAGGCCGCAGAGCAACTACTGAGCCCACGGACCCTAGAGGCTATGCTTCGCAACAAGAGAAGCCGCCACGGTGAGGTGGAGAAGCCGCTACGGCGAGGTGGAGAAGCCGCCACAGTGAGGTGGAGAAGCCGCCACAGCGAGAAGCCCTCACACAGCAACGAAGACCCAGCACAGCCAAAAGCAAATTAATTAATTCAAAAAGAAGCACGGAAAGATCTCTGTTAAGGGGTGACACTGGGCTTCATTGGTGGCTCAGACAGTGAAAAATCTGCCTGAAATGCAGGACACCTGGGCTCCATTTCTGGGTCGGGAAGATCCCCTGGAGAAGGGGATGACTACCCACTCCAGTATTCTTACCTGGAGAATCCCATGGACAGAGGAACCTGGTGAGTTACAGTCCATGGGGTCACAAAGAGTCGGACATGACTTAGCGGCTAACACTTCACAAGGGTCCCACTGCCCCATGACAGGACCTGCATTCCCAACAGGGCTTCTCCCGATTGCCGATGTCTCTCTTTGAATGTGTGAACTGCTATAATCAGGTGGTTGGCTGCTCTGTCTCTTTAAGGTGACTTTGCCCTGTTCCACTCTGATCTATTATGTATCCATATTAAAGTTTAACTGCTCAGAAGGCATCCTGATTCCCCTCACTTCTAAGATCTTAAGCAGTGACTCATGTTAGACCCCAAAGACTGACAAGAGCAATGAACCTAGACTGATCTCTGCCTGTGGCACAGAAACCTTTCTCCTGACTTCATAGGCTAATGTTATGTTTAGTACCAGTGAGACTTCAAATTTTAGGCCACAGGGAAATTTTTCAGAAAGGCCCCACATAGCCCTCGTGCTTAGCAAGTAAGCCGTCATTTCCCCAGAAAAGGACTTTGGATCAGGATCTCGAAGGAATTCCAAGACCGGCTGGGCATTGTTATGCCTCTGCTGGTAGGGGCCAGTGCCTGGTTTAATTCATATTTGAATCTCATGGGGCAATCACTGGCACGGTAACGTCGCAATTCCCTTCACTGTTGTCGCCTTCTCTCTTCTCCCTAGCAGGCAGATGAATTATACCATATTTGGACAACTAAATGGTAAGCCCATATATAAATATATATATATATTTTTTTTTTTTTTCCCTAAATAAAGGCTTCCTGGCACTAGAGGTGAGTTCCAAGCACATCACTGATAAGACAGTCAATTTCTCTGGCACTGGCATGATGGAAACAACTCACTAGGGATACACAAGTCAGCATAAGCAAAATACATCATTTCAAGGGGCAATTTGCATGGGTGGCTGAAGCCCTGAAAAACACAGTAGGAGACAAAGAGCCAGGTGGCTCCTGCTACCCTTTAAGCTGGCACCTGCCTCCAAACAAATAGCACAGAATCAGTCTTCAACTCCTCTGTCCCTGGCTGTCCACCTAGAAATGTCAAGGAGATCAGAGGTAGCCCCCAGCTGCCTGCCCCTAGCAAGTCCCAGAGCACAGTCTCTGAACCTTGACTACAAAGCAAGATGGTTGAACTAGCTGGGTTCTAAAGGCCCTTCTGACTCCCATGTTCTATTTTAACTGATGCTTTATTAGTTACAAAACTAGGGCTCACCAGGCACATAGGGATCAATTCACAATAGAAAAAAAGCAGTCATTTGTTTAGCAAGTACTTATGAGCATCTTCTGCATGGGGGCGAGCTATGTTCTGCCATGGGAGGTTCAGTTATGACAGAGGTGCTATTTTGATTCTACCATTTTGTCCTGGCAACTCTTTGTTTCCCTTCTGGAACAAGTCGTTAAAATTATAAGTTGGGTTTTTTTGTTTTTGTTTTTGTTTGTTTGTTACTATTTATTTTCCCTGTGTTCTGGGCACATCAGCCCCTCTATAGTAGAGAAAAGCAAATCTGACTCCATATTAAATGTTTCTTTCACTTTAACCTTTGTATTCTATTGGTTTTGCTACAAGTTAAAAATCCTCTAATATGGAGTACATATTACACGTACACAAAGAAGACAGTGGGTGCTTTCATTCTGGAGGCATCCAGAAAGGATCCTGAAAGGAAGTGGGTGCTTTTGTTCTGGAGGCATCCAGAAAGGATCCTGAAAGGAAGCAAGTGCTTTTGTTCTGGAGGCATCACAGAGGGCTTTATGGAGGCTGTGGCATACGAAGCCAGGTAACACTGAGGCAGTGCATCTGAGAACAGGGTGAGTGTACGCAGGGAGCTGGGCATCTGGGACATGCCTAAGGCAACACGGGAGGGAGTCTCACTCTGTCTGCTGTGTCTGCCCCCAGACCCCAGGAGAGGGCGGGCAGGGAGAGAGGGACCCTGGCGCTTCCCTCTACAATGCAAGTTCCTCTGTGACACTTGAAAGGGAAGGGACCTAAAACTTGCCGTGTAGCAGGTCAGGCTCTAGTCCTAGGCTGCCCACATATCATCTTGCATGTGCTCCTTTGCCAGCCGTGTGGCCATAGGCAAATTATTTCACTTCTCCTGCCTCAGTTTCTGCAGGTGGAAGATGGGGTTAATCGCACTCAGAGTGTTGGGGAAAGGATTAAATGAAGCAAGGTAAGCACAACACAGAGTGTGCACCCGCAGAGCCACAGCCACAATAACTGTATCCACTGCTACAATGACACAGCATAGCAATATTGTATCATAATACAGCATGAGATTCCCCCAGGCTGGAAATGAACACCCTGTGTAGTGCTATCAATTCTCTGAGCACAGCTTGTCACCTCATCAGGAACTTATACATCCACTCCAAGCCATTAGAATCAACTAGAGGGTTAAGATGTTTTCAAACTAGATTTTCTTTTCAGAAATAGGTAAAAGCAGCATTTAAAAAAAAAATAAAACCTCTGAAACTAATTTCAACCTCTTGGCAATCTACTCCAGAAAAACGATGACAATGATGATGTGTGTGCATGCTAAGTCACTATAGTTGTGTCTGACTCTTGGCAACCGTATGGACTGTAGCCCACCAGGCTCCTCTGTCCATGGGATTCTCCAGGCAAGAATACTGGCGTGGGCTGTCATGCCCTCCTCCCAGAGATCTTCCTGACTCAGGGATTGAACCCACCTCTCCGGCACTGGCAGGTGAGTTCTTTAACACCAGCACCACCAGGGAAGCCTGATGATGATAACTGATGCTTATTGAGCACCCACTGTTTGCCAGGCATTGCTCTAAAAATATATTCTTTCCTTCCATTCCCTTCATATCCCGACGAGGTGAGTTGTATTGTTACATGAATTTTAGGATAGAAAAACTGAGGGCTTCCTTAGAAGGACTTGTTTCCACCCTGGGCTGGTCCAACGTGAAACAAGAGCTCGTTTCTCAAAGCAAAGAGGCTTCCAACATAGTGGTCCTGGGTTTCGCTCCACACCATATGTTTGCCCCTGTGGGAATGGCTGACTCCCCACCACCCACCGTCACCAAGCGAAGCCACTGCCAGGCTGGGATGTCTCCCCAGGCTGCTGCGACTAGACAGCCTGCCCAGCAGGTGACAGGCGTCACTGAGTGGTGTCATTGCCACTCTCTGATCAGAGACTCTGTGATTCTCCCACCCTATCTGGAAAAACTTGGGAAAGACTGGAACCCCCAAAAGGTCGATATCAGGCCATCTTTCTCAATGAGTGCGAGGCTACCAGGCCATCATCCCAGAGAACCATCAGTGTCACAGCCTGGTGCTGGATTGAGTTCAGAAGCATCCTCACGGGGTTCACACAGGGATGCTCCTGATGACAGACAGCAGGAAGGCTCAGATTCCCCAAGAATGTTCACTCTCAGAAGCTATTCTCCATCTGCTTTCATCTCTAGCACTTGTCCAATTCCCTCCCCCTGGGTTGCAAGAACTAGATTTGTTTCCAGAGAGAAGTTGACAGACAGACAGGAGTGAGGAGCTGGAAATGTTTCAAGAAAAGGCATTGATCTGGAAAAAAAAAAACAATAGGGGCTGTCCATTTATTTATTCATCCCTCCCCCCAACTTCCTAGAAAATAATTCTTTTATCACTTTCATACTTCAAAAATTTGGGGGCTTCCTGATAATTCAGATGGTAAAGAGTTTGCCTGCAATGCACGAGAGCCCAGTTTGACCCCTGGGTTGGGAGGGCCCCCTGGAGAAGGGAATGGCAACCCACTCCAGTATTCTTGCCTAGAGAATTCCACTGGCAGACCATGGGGTCACAAAGAGTGGGACACAACTGAGCAACTAACACTCTCACTTTCACTGCAAACATTTGATTATCACCTGTAATATAAGCTTGAATTTAAGGCTCTTCCAAATCTAGCCCTAAACTATTCATTCATACATTTTTCCGCAGCCGTCCCGTTGGATCTGCTCCAGCCCAACTGGTTCACCCAGAGCTCACTGCCCTTCACACTTGGTGGCCTGGTGGGCTCGTTAACACTAGTCCTCCCGCCTGCGACGCCCTTGTCCCTCCTTTCAGGGATGTGCTCATATCAGCTTCCTTCAGAAAGCCTGCTTGAACCACTTCACTACACAAGGCCCCTCCCTCTCCTTGGGAGAGTGTTGGCCCCATGCAGCTCTGGCTTGGTAGAGACATGTCATCTTTTCACTGCTACATGACATTCCATTAATTTACAAAATTCAACAGATTTATTGACCTTTGGGCAAGATACCCTGCTCCCTCTGCCCTACAGAGATCTGAAGACATAATCCCACTCTACAAGGAGTTTATCATCTGGTGAGAAAGATACAAGTGCAATGGAACTCAGCAGCTAACAGAATGAAATAGATGCTCTGGAGATGTATGAGGAATGCGTAGACACAGATAGAAGGAGGCAGAAGGAAACGCAGATAGATAGTAGGAGCAGACAGAAGGACACAGAATTCTAACACCCAGCCCTGCTATAGGGCCCCAAAGTCCAACTAATAAACCAGATGAGGGGCTGGACACAAATCCACAACATATCAGCCACTGTGATCATCCCTCACTTGACACTCTGCTCAATGTTGTGTGGCAGCCGAGATGGGAGACGAGCTGGGGGAGAAGGGATCCGTGTGTACGCAGGGCTGACTTACTCTGCTGTGCACCCGAAATTGTCCCATTGTTAATCGGCTATCCTCCACTACAGAACAAAGTTTAAAAATAAACAGCAGTTGTCCACTTGGAAGGCATGTGCATGTCCTTCCAAAGAGGCTGTGCTACGGGATGGGCCTGTCTGTGTGGAGACAGAAGGGTCAGGAAGGCGGAATTTGACACCTGGAAATGGGAGGCCAGAGACACCATCTGGGGAGAGGAGGGGGGCAGTCTTAGAAAAGAAGTTCAGCCCATTTCATATAAGCAATCTGGTGTCAACCCAGAGTTAAGAACTTCAACAGGGAGGAGCCGATGTGATGGGTGTCCAGGAGTGTGTGAAAGTGAAAGTCGCTCAGTCGTGTCCAACTCTTTGCGACCCCATACAGTCCATGGAATTCTCCAGGCTGGAGTGGGGAGCCATTCCTTTCTCCAGGGTAATCTTCCCAACCCAGGGATCAAACCCTGGTCTCCCACATTGCAGGTGGATTCTTTACCAGTTGAGCCACCAGGGAAGCCCCAGAATATTGGAGTGGGTAGCCTACCCCATCTCCAGCAGATCTTCCTGACCCAGGAATCGAACCAGGGTCTCCTGCATTGCAGGCAGATTCTTTACCAGCTGAGCCACCAGGGAAGCCCCCCAGAGTCCATGGTATCCAGCAAACCTGGAGGGGTGAGGCAGATGTCAAAGGTGAAAGCAGCAAAAGCCAAAGTTGGGGGTCAGACAAGATTGGAAGGTCAAGGCAGCAGGATCTTCCATGGAGAAGCTGGTGAGGGTCAGTGCGAGAGCACTGAGGGAAGCCCACCCACCAGCAGACAGAGTCCACCCACGTGTGGGGCTTCTTACCAGTGCTAGTTCCCTCTGAATGGGAAGAAGAAGTGCTCCCACTGGCAGCAGAGGACCTCAGCCCTGGTCCTTCTCAGAACCTGAGACCCAAGTAAAGGATTCCCACCAAAGCTCCGGCAATACTGTTCCCTTCCTTTCAAGGACACTAAGCAACCCCCAATGTAAATATCTCTGAGTCATCAGATGCCTTCAACATGTCATCAGAGCTGCCATTGCTTAGCAATGGCTGCACACCCTCCTGAGTGTCTTCCAAACTCAGTTTCTATCGGACAGGACATCCAAACCTAGTCAATGCTAGACTGTTCAGTAAACTTGAAGAAGCCGGGTCTGGGTGATCACTTTTCTGAAGGATTCAGGGACCCTGCCCCTCTAATACACGGGGAGATGCCTCTTATATCTCTGCTAAGCACGCATCCATCACAGGTTAGAAAACAGTGATAGACTCTGCAATCCTCCCAGGAATGAGGAGCAGCAGTACCGCATCGTGGTTATAAGAAAACACCGTGGCGCCAGACAACTTGCTTTGAATTTAGGCTCTGTTCCTTATTTCCTGTGTGACTTTGGACAAGTTACTTCACTTCTCTGTGCATTTCCCCCAACCATAAAATAGTGATGACCATAATAGTACCCACTTCATAAGCTTGGGGGTAAAGATTAAACATAAGTCAAATTCTTAGGCAAGTGCTGAATAAATTATAAGTATTGCTATTTGCTTTTAAAAAAAACAGACAACATTTTTTAAAAATTTTATTTTAGCAAAGCCATGGATCTTGTGGGTTCTTAGTTCCCTGACTAGGGATTGAACCTGAGCCACGCCAGAGTACTAATCACTGGGCCACCAAGGAATTCCCCCCAAATGGATAATACTTCACTGTACAAAGAAGTGAAGAAGTGAGTTTCCCAGAGCCAGATCCCATGCTCTGAAGCGGGTGAGTGGTGAGTGGTGCCAAGTAGAAGCACAAACCCCAGAGTTCTCCATTCCCGTCGTGCAGAAACCCCCCACCCCGTCCCTCAGCAGGAATGGCCTCGGCTCCACGTTTAACGGATCAGTTTCATAACTCGGGTCGCCTCCTTCATCCTTATTGTTCTCTGCGGTCACATGACACCTTTATTCCGTTCCTCTATATAAACATCGTTTCTGCTTTCTGTATTTACTACTCAAATTGATGCATTATACCACAAGCTGTACATTTGTCTTCATTCCAAAGGAGTAATAGATCTTACTCTCTCTCTTTTTTTGTAATTCAATAATTTGGTTTTCTATACAAAGCAATTCAAGTTTCTACTCCCGAGGGAAGGGGAAAAAATAAAATAAGCAAATAGTACCACCTCAGTATGAAAAGAGGGAGAAAGAGAGAGAGATTGATACAGAAACCCTGAGGGTGAAAGAGAGTGCAATTTCACTGGGAGAAATTACTTCTTAAACATCCAAGGTCTTGCACACCATTTAAATTCGACACAACTATTATTGGCAGGGACTGGTTAGGGCAAGAAGACAGGTAACAGGTCTAAATAGAGTGTTGTAAACCAGCCAAGAGTCTTCTTTTCCAGATGCTTGTACAAGCCAGGAGAAAAAAAAAAAAAAGCTGTCTGAAATTCACACCGAGAGTTGGAGGGCACCCAGTAGTGACGGAGTGATAGGGACAATTGCACAGGGGACCAGGAGGAGATGAATCCCCTGGCTGACCGAGGAGGTGAATCTTAGCTTTTCACCACCAGCAGTTAGTGAAGTGGAATTCCAGTCTCAGCCAAACAAATGCCATGTGGGACAGCAGAGGAGCTGAGAGGCTGCCACCTCCCAGCTGCATGCCACCTGGCAGACAGCCTCTTCCAGCCCAGGCCTGGGGCTTCTTTAAGAGCCCAGATAGAGGGCCATCTTTTATCACCTCAAGTCTCAGCTCTGCTCCAGCTGGGAGCAGTCTAGCCCTCAACTGTTCCATGTGTATGTTTACGTGTGTGTATATGTACGTATGTACACACTTATGTATGTATGTCCATTATATCCCTCTGAGTGACTAAGCATGCACACACATACATATGTGTGTATGTGTGCGTGCACATGTGTACATGTACATACGTATGAAAGTGAAAGTGTTAGCTGCTCAGTCGTGTCCAAATCTTTGTGACTGCATGAACTGTAGTCTGCCAGGTTCCTATGTCTATGAAATTTTCCAAGTAAGAATACTGGAATTGGTTGCCATTCCATTCTCCAGGGGATTTTCCCAACCCAGGGACACACACACACAGACATATATATACACATTATAATATACTATATTAGAAATATATACACACACACACACACACACACGGTGTGTGGATGCTCAGTCGCTCAGTTGTGTTCAACTCTTTGCAACCCCATTGACTATAGGCCACCAGGCGCCCCCATCCCTGGGATTCTCCAGGCAAGAATATTGGAGTTGATTGCCATTTCCTCCTCCAGGGAATCTTCCCAATCCAGGAATCAAACTTGCATCTCCTATGTCCCCTGCATTGGCAGGCAGATTCTTTACCACTGCGCCACCTGGGAAGCCCATATAAGGGGTATATATATGTATATATATGTGTATATATATATGAAGATTATATATATATATGGCATATATATAAGGTATATATATAATATATATATAACATATATATATCAAGGGTATTGTTTTGGAGAAACTTAAGAACTCTGTGTTTCAATTCCCTTCTTTTACAGAAAAAGGAAGGAAGTCCAGAAGCTTTAAGAGACTTGCTTAAGATGACACAGCTGGGGTTTGAACCCAGTAAGACACCTGGCCTTTGCTCACACAGGCTGCCCCTAGAGAAGCATCTGACAGGACCGAAAAGGTGATTTTACAAGCTGAGCATGTTCAGTGCAGGCTCTCGAGATGCCCGAACACTCACTCCAGAGAGGGAGCCCCACGCAAAGCTCTCTTACTCCTCGACACGTCCACGCCTGCCGCCCCGACACTTAGGTCCCCACGCTGCTTTATACGTGCCCACGTCCCCTGCAGTACTTTGACATGGGAGCTGCTCGATCAATGTTTGCAAATGAATGAGCGGTTGAGTGGGACACGAAGAATGGGGCTTTGCAGGGAGGTCCAGGGGGAATAAAGATTTACCTAACAATTTATGTTGCTCTTGACGTGCCATGCTTTTTTTCCTTGCCCAGGAGGCCAATAGCACAAACACATGCCTTGCCATGAAAAATTCACAACTGTGCATTAGTCAGAAACCCTAGTGACATTACTTGCAAACTGGAAAGCCAAGGTCACAGCAAAAGCTGCTGTAAATCAAAAGTGTCTCAAACACAGCATCCTCCTGTTGGGAAATCTGACCCATTTATTGCATTTCCCCCAGGATGAAGGCCACTTAGCACACATCCTACTTAAAGCGAGGACGCCTAACACTCAAATACATCTGACGCCAACCTGTAACATCGGCCACTGGCTCCCCGGCCTCAATCCCTTTCCCTGCAGACAGCTTAAAGGCGAAGTTTATCCTATGCCAGGTGCATTAGACCATTGCATGGGAAGATGTGAAAGGCTTGAAAGCATTTCCCAAACTGTTCCACATGCTATTTCTAGGTGTTTGGCAAATAAAAGCATTGCACCGTCAGAGTTCAGGGAAGCCACGTCTACTCTATCCTATTCTTGAGAGTTCCACAAAGTGCTTATGAAAAATCCCACAGTGAAGAAATTCATTTAACCTTACTTTACCTAGGGTCTCCCAATCATTCTGACAACTAACACTTTATACCAGGAGACAGCAGCTCTGCAGAAACGCCAGCTCTATGCTTATAGTTACTCATAGCTGTAGAGGCCACTGGGGTCCTCGTAGGGACTTCCCTTCCCACTTCTCTGACACCTTAGGAAGCATCGTAGGAGAGCACTGCACAGGGAAGTGGTGATGGAGAAGGGAAACCTGCCTGCAGCCTTCTCACTCACCAAGGTCCTCACGGGCCTGCCCCATGCCCCGGCCTCCAGAGGCTGTCAAGTAAAAGCAAATCTGGGCTTAGTAAGAACTTATTCAAAAGGATTACTGCAAAGTGGTGGGCAGGACTATTGAAACAGCGGGTTTCCTTTTATAGAGAAGGGTGAGCAAGGCTAGAAAGACCAGACGTAGGCAAGTTCAGTGAAAAGGTGGCGTGACCGGAGGCTTCCCTGGCAGTCTAGTGGTTAAGACGCCACACTGCCAATGCAGGGGGTGCGGATTCCATCACTGGTTGGGGAGCTAAGATCAAGCATGCCACACAGAGTGGCCAAAAATAAATAAAGGTGGCCTGACTGGATAGTCCACCAGAGAAGGTTTCATGTGTGGGCCGGTCCATTCTCAGGAGGGGCATTTGCTGGCCAGGGCTGAGGGTGAGCCAAAGGCCAGGGCATGGAGGAAGAAGGGGAACTTAATGAAGTTTGGGTATTAAGCATTTTGTTCCAGTGGCTCCATGTGGATGCAATAATTCAGCTAATCCTTTGTGGAGCAAAGACTAGAATCGGGAGGGTCTGGGTCTGACAGACCCTCAGTCGACAAAGGTCGGGGGATCTGTGGGTCTTATCTAAGGTGTATGGAGAAGGGTGGGCCCTTGCAATAAGCCTGTATCCAGAACCCAAATGGGAAGGGGGTTCCTTTAACCCCTCCCTAGCTGTTTTCCAGGAGTGAGGGGCTCTGGGACAGTTCAGTGTTGGCAAGGCCTGTTCGCAGCTACATGAAGCCAGCATCAACAGTATCTAAGGAACTCATTTCCTCCCACTCTTCACTAGAGTGCTGGCATGGCCAGGCTTTTCAGTAGAAGGAGGAAGATACAGTCATAGGGAGGAGTCTGAGCTCTAAAATGTCATGGCTCAGGCGCAGGCAAGGGAGGAATGACAGAGAATCAGTCCTAACCAGTATGGATTCTGCCCTTCTTCCCCAGCAACAGAACTCTAATATCAGCCTGCTCTGCACCTACTACAGCCACATGGCTGAGTTCTGATAACAGAAGGATGTGGAAACTGCTGGGCAAGATTCCCAGGAGTGTTTCTTAAATAGGGACGGAGAGCTGGAGCAATGTTTGCCCATCTGCTTATATTCCTGCCTTGGCCTGGGATGTGCATGAAAGGGTTGGAATTCCAACTGCCACCTGGGTCATGAGGTGACCTTGAAGATGGAAACTACACACTAAAAATGGTAGGAAAGGAAAATACAAGGACCCCAGCCCCCTGAAGATGCCATGAGCTGCCAGCCAGCCCAGAATGCTCTACTCCCTTGCTTCTATTTCTTGGGGGGAAAAAAACTGAAAAACAAAAGTCTTTGTTATCAACCCATTGTAACTTCCAATTTCTGTTGAACCAGCCCGATGAAATTCCTGATACACAGAGATAAGGAAGCAGTGTAAAGGGACAGATCAGTAACACTAAGAATACATTCTACTATTAATCTTTGACAATCTCTTTCTGTACCCCAAGGCCACACTCACCATATACAAAATTTTCCAAAATGTCAAATTCTATCAAGAACATCCCTTGCATATTTGTGTGGCAGTCCACAGCACATAGGCAGGGTTGGGGGGCTGTACTGACCTTTGAACTCCTTTTACTGGAAGACCAGGATATGGCGTGGCAGCTGCATAAGGCAACCCATAAGGGTTGCTGTCTTCTGAACATCGGTTCAATACTTACAGGTTTGAGTTTATCAGGCAAGCGTGGATGGGGCTCGTGTTTCCTTCTAGTTTAATATTTGCAATTTTATAAGGCGTCTCATGTTCTCAATATGGTAGCATTTTAGATAAAACAATTCTTTGTTCTCTCGGACTGTCCTGAGAGTTGTAGGGTGCTTCACATTTGCAGCCTCACCTGATAAACATCAGCAATGGCTCCCAGTCACTAGGACTCACACACAAACATACATGAACAGACGCACATTTTCAAATGCCTCTGGGGGTGGGCGTGAGGTGGGACAGCTTCTCGTTGAGATGCACAGGGTGGAATGTTGTGGACAAAACAGACAAGGCTTCCTTAGGCTTTCCATGTAGTTCTTAGATTTTCACACAATTCTAGTAACCCGTGCCTTTTCCAGGATTTTAGAATGGCCAACAAGCACCTTAAAATCATTTCCTTTACGATGAAACGTTAACAGTTCAGCCCAGGGTAGCTAACAATGCCCATCTTTTTGCTATTTTGTGGTTAATCCTGTCCATCTTAATTCTACTCACAGCTGGAGATGTAAGACCACAGGGACCTCTGGGTGCCAAGGTACACCACCACCAAAGTCTTCTGAGGGATGATGAATGAAGGAGAGACCGCACTGTTAAGTTTTGCTTGGTAGAGAATGTGAATTAAATATTTGACTATATAAGGAACCCTACTTTTCAACAACATTAGCTCCTTACACAATCAGCTGTCTTGGCCGTGGCACCAACAGAGTCTCCCAAATTAAATCTGCGGCTAGCTCTTTCCAGCCAATTTTCTGGAGTCAGAAGTTTGAATTCTTCCAAAGTTGTGGGTAAGGACAGGCACCAGCAAAAATGTATCTAGGACTGTGTCAGCCACCATGAACGCCTGTTCCTTGTCAAGTGGAAGAAAACCTTCACAAGGGGGGAGAAAGCCCCCTTCCTTTCTATGTCCCCCTCTTTGTCTGTCTGTCTGTCCCTCCCACTGGCAGTCATTCAGTGGAAGCTGGCTTTCAGTCAGTTTGGTAATGAACAGGAGGTACTCGCTGGCAATCACCAAGTTCTCGGTGATGACTTCTATTAACAAAAGAGCAAAGAGTCTTTGCTGTTTGTCCTCCTCTGAGTGAAATCCTCCAATTTCCCAGGCTCCAGAAGGGAAGTAACACCAATCATTAGAATCATAACTTACCTGTTGTTTAATCGCTAAGTCATGTCCAACTCTTTGCAACCCCATAGACTGTAGCCCCACCAGGCTCCTCTGTCCATGGAATTCTCCAGGCAAGAATACTGGTGTGGGTTGCCATTCCCTTCTCCACGGGATCTTCCTGACCCAGGGATCGAACCTGGGTCTCCTGCATTGTTGGAGAGCCACATACACTGAGCCATGAGGGAAGTCCACACCAGCGTCTAGAGTTCTCTAAAAAGAATAGGACAAACATGGGGAAATATTGGGTACACGGAGACCTGTAAAACAGGTATAACAATACCTACTGCAGAGACTCTCCTGGGGTAAGATGAGCTGAAAGCTTAAGTTGTATATTGGATAATGCATAACCATCAATGAAAGGATTCTTAGTACCATTCCTGCTCTTGATCTAAGGCCATTGCCAAGTTTTCAGAGATCAAAAGTAAGGGAAAAGCCTTGGGAAGCAAGTCTGCTTGGTCTCTTTTTTAATCACTGTGTTTCATCAGCAACTTCTGCTGTTCCCCTGCAGAACAAACCTCATTCCTGCTCAGAAGGCAGCAGGTGAACACAGTGGTGTATGTGTTCCAGAAGCTCTCAGCCTGGTTTCAAAAAGCCCCATTTTATCCAAGTGAATAATATGGTTTCCCTTCTGTAAGCAAAACCATGATATATAGGCAAACTCCACGTTAATTGGATAAACCAGTGGTAAAACCCCCAAAGAACAATTAACTTTCATGTGAAATACTCCCAGCTGAAATCTTGGAAAACTTGCATGTAATTAGTACTCTCTTCCAGCTCTCCAAAGTATAAAATACAATACATTAGGGCTTGTAACACTAATATCGCCAAGAACACAGCTAACGTGGGGAAGTCTAATTTGCCACTAACATGCGGATGGCAGGCTGGTTGGTGCTTTCACCTGTTCAGGCTAATTGTTTTTAAAGTGATTTAGAAACTCTCTGCCCGATGGTCCATGGCTCTTGATGTATCAAGTCCCCAGTGCTGGGCTGTGGTAAGTCAGGAAATTTAGAAGTAACCTTTGAGGTCATTTGGTTCAGTTCCCAAGCAGTGGTTTATGGACCTGCTGCATTAGCAGCAGCTCAGTTTACAAATGAAAGTTTCCTGGGTTGCACCCTCAGAGATTCTGGGTCAGCAGGCTTTGGCTGGACCTCAGAAATCCCAATGAAAATTAAATAAATGAACACTTTCTGAATGCCACTGGAAGATTCAGTGGTCCAGCCGTGCTTGGGAACTACTGATGTCCCCAACCTTCTACTTAATGCAGAAATCCCCTGTATAATATGAGTAATGGTAGGCATCCAGCCTCTGCTTGAACACGTCCAGGATTAAGCTCCAGTCAATGGCGGCTGCCTGGCATGCCACATCGAAAGGGCCTCTGAGGTTATACCCAAGTCCAGTGGAAGAGAGTGCCAAGCTGATTGGTGCCCTCTGCCCTGGGCTTGGGTAAGGGCAGTAATGTTGTTGTTCAGTCACTCAGCTGTGTCTGACCCCATGGACTGCAGCACACCAGGCTCCTCTGTCCTCCACTATCTCCTTGTGTTTGCTCAAACTTGTATCTATTGAGTCAGTGATGTTATCCAACCATCTCATCCTCTGTTGCTCCCTTCTACTCCTGCCCTCAATCTTTCCCAGCAACAGAGGCTTTTCTAATAGGTCGGCTCTTTGCATCAGGTGGCCAAAGCATTGGAGGTTCAGCATCCGTCCTTCCAATGAATAATAAGCGTTCATTTCCTTAAGAATTGACTGGTTTCATCTCTTTGCAGCCCAAGGGACTCTCAAGAGTCTTCTCCAGCACCACAATTTGAAAGCATCGATTCTTCAGCGCTCAACCTTCTTTATGGTCCAACTCTCACATCAGTACATGATTAATGAAAAACCATAGCTTTGCCTATATGGACCAGTATAGGGCAGTATGACAACATGTATTTTCCATTCCTGATAAGAGATATCTACTCTGATGAATCCCATTCAACAGTTTTTAGTTTATGAAGATTGAAAAACAGTGGTTTCGTTTCTAAGTTAGCCTGATATCAGAGTATTGCACCAAAAGGTCAGAGTCTGAAAACATGGGTTTCAGCTGTGGTTTCAGTTATCCCACCTTGAGAAATTTGCTTACTCTGAGTGTCAGTTGCCTGTTTATCAAATAAGGACACGATATCTGCATGGGAGTGTTTTGAGACTCAAATACACTTATGACTGTGAAGAGTCTTTGAAAATGCTTATTTATATTTTTAAAAAAAGTAAAGTACTCTTATTGTCAGTACACTATCAAACATGAGCGGTATTTCCCCAGGAGTACAGGTGCTTGAGCAGGTAGCCAAATATGCACATGTAGTAAGAGGAAATTCAAAACACTGAGCCTTTCTTCCCATAATGATATCAAGGCTCCTTTTGTTACCAGAATAAAGGCTTGTTCAAACCAAGAGCAATCTGAAAGTGAGTTTGCCTGGTTTTCAAATAGCTTTTGTAAACATTTTGTAAACATCCACCTCTCTGCCTTTCCCTCTGCCTTCAAATGCAATCACCCAGCTTGCTCATCGATTGGAATTTAAGTGATCTGCCCTTGGCTTCAACTCATTTGATAGAGTTGTGTAAAGTCAAGTGGTGACTTGACCTAATGGGCTTAACGGACCTCTGCTTTTTGAATGAATAGGCTTAATTTGTTAAACACCAGATGAGGTAGATACTGATTAGACTGAGAGATACGAGATTATAAAACTGAATGATTTATCAGTTTGTTCATAATCTCCTTCAGGGCAATATGCCATGTGCTCAATTGTGTCTGACTCTTTTCAACTCTATGGATATGGACTGTAGCTTTCCAGGCTCCTCTGTCCATGGGATTCTCCAGGCAAGAATACCGGAGTGGGGTGCCATTTCCTTCTCCAGGGGATCTTCCTGATCCAGGGATCAGACCCACATCTCCTATCCTGGATTGCAGGCAGAGTCTTTACCTGATGAGCCACTGGGGAAGACCTTAGGGCAAGGAAGAGGTCTAAGCCACCTTTGTGCCTTGCAGGACTTCGGGATATATTTTGTACACTGGCTGAACTCGAGAATCTTTTGCTGAGTGAGTGATTGACAGATGGAATGAATGAATAGTTCACATGTGACTTTCAGAGGAACCAAGGCTGACTGAGCTGCTATGACAACTAAGACATGCGTGTGTGTGATTGTGTGTGTGTATGTGTGCTAGGTGCAGAGCCCTTAAGACATTCTCGCTTTAGAAGAAAAAGAACAATGTCCACGCACCTCCAATAGAACCAACTAAATTTAGTCAATGTGTTAAAATTATTTACCATCCAGGTCAGGTCGTTCAGTAGTAAAGAATCTGCCTGCCAGTGCAGGAGCTGCAGGAGACATGGGTTTGATCCCTGGGTCAGGAAGATTCCCCTGGAGGAGGAAATGACAGCCCACTCCAGTATTCTTGCTGTGATAATCCGATGAGCAAAGGAGCCTGGCGGGCTACAGTCAGCAGGGTCAGAAAGAGTCGGACATGACCGAATGACTGAACACAGCACCATCCAGGTCAGTTGTATGACCTTCATTTCTGCAAGATACCTCTTGCATCATTGCTCATCAAGGCAGGAGAGGATTATGGTTATTGGGAGCAGGCCTAGCACCAGGTGACTCAGTGTAAGTCCCATCTGTGCCTAGACAGCAATTAAAACATATTATCTTTATGTTCCAGTTGCCTTTTTTATAGAACAGAAATCACGATCATTGCATCTCCATCTCAAGCATGCAGGTGGGTTACTGTTGCGAGGATTACGTGGAAAGCACTAAGACCAGTATCAGACAACTTGCTCACTGAAAGTGTGTCCACTTAAAATGGCATGTTTCCAGATCATATGAACACAAGACATCAAGAAAAAGCACCAAGTTAATTGGTAGGATCTCTATCCCACCCAAAGAGAACCAAAATGCTCTTCCACTGAGAGTCCTAAAGGTCAGCATCACAGCCTGTCAATTCCACTAAAACATATGAATTTACAGAAAGGGTGGAATGGGATGGGTAGGACTTTAGCAAGCTGTCTTTGTTGAAAGCTACCATGTGCTGGTGTCTTGGTCCAAATGCTACAGCATTTGTAAACAGCAGAATTTTGTTGCTCACAGTTCTGGAGCCCACAAGTGTTTCACGGCCCCATCATGGCTGGGTGAATGCCCTCTTCCTCATTCAGAGCCAGCACCTTCTCACTATGACTTCACATGGAGGAACGGACTAGGGGTCTGTCTGGAATCATTTTTTTTATGGCACTGCTCCTGAGATGAATAAGAGGCAGGGCACAACCTTTAAAGTAATGATATAGCCCAAGGACAAGACATAAAGTTATTAGAACCAGCTGGGCCCAAGATGGTGGATGAGCTGACCTCCCCTAGACCTTGAGCTGCATTGTACATTCTTTCTAACACATCAGCTTCTCAGGTGGCTCAGTGGCAAAGAATCCACCTGCCAGTGCAGGAGACGCAGGTTCAGTCCCTGGGTTGGGAAGATTCCCTGGAGAAGGAAATGGCTACCCACTCCAGTATTCTTGCCTGGGCAATCCCATGGACAGAGGAGCCTGGTGGGCTACAGTCCATGGGGTCACAAAGAGTCAGACATGAATGAAGAGACTAAACACGCACATAACATATCCCAAGCTAAATGACACACCCACCAGCACAATGACAGTTCCAAGCCTGACCTTAAAGGTCACAAAGAGGGCAGTGGTCCAATTCCTGAAAATCCCCATGCTTTCCCTAAAATAGCCTATGAAATTCATTCATTAGCCTATGAAATTACCTACCGCTATAAAAACTGACCTCACATATGCAGATGATACCACTCTACACGGAGAAGTGAAAAGAAACTAAAGAGCTTCTTGATGAGCTGTATCAAAATTACCAGCTAGAGAATAGACCTGTATTTAACAATAGCACAAAGTAACCTATGTGTTGGGCTTCCCTGATGGCCCGCTGGGTAAAGAATCTGTCTGCCAATGCAGGAGACACAAGTTCGATCCCTGGGTCAGGAAGATCCTCTAGAATAGAAAATTGTAACCCATTCCAGTATTCTTGCCTGAAAAATCTCATGAACAGAGGAGCCTGGAGGGCTACAGTCCACAGGGTCGCAAAGAGCTGGAGAGGACTGAGTGACTAAGCACACACAGAAGCAATCTAGGTTTTAAAAGTTGTTGATTAATTTATCTACGGTTTAAAAGAAAAAAAATAACTCAAATTTAGTCACACCCATTCTATAATGGTATGGACACATGCTTCTGTAAGTGGTACTGAGGCTTTCTGCTCTTGGAGCAATATTCTCTGATTTAAAAATAAATGACATTGATTTATCATTAGAGCCTTTTTATAGGAGAATTTATCTCAACAGAACTTTTAAAGATATAAAATATACAGTTTATGTAGCCTTAGGTTTCTTAACAGAACCAAATCAAACTGAATAATAAAGTAAAACGGAATAATAAAATGATCAAATAGTGTAAGATCAAGTCAGAACTGATCTGGAAGCACCTTTTATAATTACTAAGCTGGAAGCAGTCTCTGTAGATTCGGCAGAACTGAATCACAAAATGAATTAAGACCATATCAAATTATTAATACTTTTCATACGCCATAAAAAAGTCTTCCTTCCTGCCTCTCTGGGACTGGAGCAAAATGTCTCAAATATCATTCAGGGAAAATGGAGGGAAATTAATAAATAGGATATTGCTTATTGTTCTTTAATAGCTCCTTGTCTAATCCTTTGAATATTTTATGGATCTTTATTCTTTCTAAAGAACTTTCCAAGGCCTTATCTCATTGAATCTCTGCTCTTGAGAGGAGCCTCCTGGCTCAGTAAGTCAGGTAAAGGGCCTGAGGGGTAGACTTCTGGCTGCTCCTCTGGACTGGGCACCTGCAGGGGAGTTCTCTAACTGGTCCAGGCTGGCCTGGCCTCGCCTGGGCAGGGAGGATGGCAGCGCTCAGATGGAGATGCCGTCAAGAATGTCAACAGCCTCCAGTTGTGAATGCCTTCAGGGTCCACCTCAGCTAAGGGGGCTGTGGTCTCTCTACTATCAGAGCATCTGTGGGTCAGTGGTTGACTAAGGCAGTGGGGCTGAGGCCAGGCCATTTCCAGCCCACAAGGGACTACCCGATGGGCAGTCTGCGGTCTGGCACTGCCCACTGCACTGGTCTCACAGCTCCCCCTGCTCAGTCCTGCTTCCTCCTACTTTTGTTCTTTGGTTGCTAAGTCGTGTACCACTCTTTTGCGATCCCATGGACTGTAGCCCGCCAGGCTCTTCTATCCATGGGATTTCCCAGCAAGAATACTGGAGTGGGTTGCCATTTCCTTCTCCAGGGGATCTTTCCGACCCAGGGATCAAACCCGTGTCTGCTGCATTGATAGGCGAATTTGTGACCACTGAGTCACCTTCCTTCCACTTAGTCACCCTAAATGTTATTCCTAGTAAACCTTTGGCATTCCCAGCTCCCTCTCAGCATCTTCTTCCAGAGGGCCCAGGTGTCTATCTACTAATAGTGCTTACCTGGGAAGACCAGGATAAGATAATAAAGGCAAAGGTTTTCACCCAGAGTTGCCCCACAGTAAGTCCTCAATAAATATTAGCTATGGCTGGAGGCCTTTCCCCTGCTTTGTGCTTGGAGAATAGAGACAGTGCTCTCAAGTGATTATCCAACTAGATGAAGTTTTCTCTACCAGTCAGCTATTTTAAAAGATGCCATTTCAAAGAAGCCTTCAGGGGCTTCTCTGGTGTCCAGTGGCTAAGACTCTGAACTCCCAACGCAGGGGGCCTAAGTTTGACCCCTAGTCAGGGAACTAGATGCCCCATGCCACAGCTAAATATCCCTCATACTGCAATGAAGACTGAAGGTCCTGCATGGCGTAACTAAGACCTGGAACAGCCAAATAAATAATTTTTTTTTTTAAGCAAAGATTGAGTTGACTTGGGAGTAAAGGGCTTGCCAGTCTGTATTTGGCTCCAAGTTACTGTGTATGTGTGAAGTGAAGGTGTGAGAAAGACTTGAAAGTTTCGCAAGTTAAACAAGGTTGTGCAAAAGTTTGACTGTCTCAAGCCTCCAACTTACTCAGGTGCCACCGTGAGATCCAAAAAGACAGAATCAACCCTACCAAAATCCAAAACACACTGAACAGTTGGATGGTGGGTCGGATTTGGCTAAGTCCCTTTAGCATGCACACTTACTGCAGGAAAACAAACCAAATCCACTTAAAACAGAGAAGAAGGGAGAATATAAAAAGAGCCTAGCACACAGAAGAACGATAAAGGAACAGTAACAGCCGTATTACTAAACTGAGACATATAAAATTAGATTGATACTCTCTATATTCAGTACACTAGTTTTATTTTTAAAAAACATTTCTAAGGGGACTTCCCTAGTGGTCCAGTGGCTAAGACTCCACACTCACAATGCTGGGGGCCTAGGCTTGATCCCTGGTCAGGGAACTAGTTACCACATGATGCACCTAAGAACCTGGCACAGCCAAATAAATTAAATAAATAATTAAAGATTTTTTTAAAAAGAAAAAGCTGAAAATTTTCTTGGGGTTTTCAGATCTTTGCTGCTGATCCTGTCTTTCTGATTTCCCCCATGAGATCCCAGAACCCTCCCCTGTACCAAGGAGGTGATGCTGGGGACCAGCTGGACATAAACGTAACTCCTAGAGTGTGAGAGAAACTACCAGAAGTGACTTCTATTGATCTCAGCTTCCATTTCTCCCAGCAACCATTTTGAGCTCACAGCGATGGATCATGTTTTTCAGTCTCTGAGTTGCCCTAAGTGTCTCTCAGTAGAAGAGAAACTGGCCACGAATTCTGCTCATTTGTTCTGATTGGGCATCTCTAATAAAGCTTGCCACACCCGTACAATTCGGAAGGTCATTCCCTTCCAGCAAATCCCTGGTTTTGTGATGCCTGACTTGCCCTGTGCTATTTTCCCTACTCTTGGTGTGGCTTCCTTGGACTCCCAGCCTGACAGCTCAGTGATGCCTCTACCCCATCCAGCCAGAGGGACCAGTGAGAGACCATTCGTCTCCATCTTCCCAGGCACGGGATGCTCATACAGATTCTACCGATATCCCCGTTCTGTTTGTCTTTAGAATTTCTAATTTCTTCATCATCTTTTTCCGATTCAGTCTTGATTTCTTTTTATACAGCTTTCTCCCTTGGGGATGTGTGTTCCATCTAAGCATCTGCTTACAGCCTCCGTTTGAATTCTCAGGCAAATATTCATTGAATTCCTGTTGCGTTGTTTTCTTCCTCTCTCAATAAATTATCCTGTCTCCTCTTCGAGGTCTTCCTTTCCAAACTCCGGGTTCTTCGTGTGCATGGAAAACTCCCTCTGAATTCATCTTCATCTCCCATGCAACCTCACCTTGATTATTTTCCATGGTTGGCACTTTCCTGACACGGCTTCATATTAATGCACCGTGCTGTTGTTTAGTCACAAAGTCATGTCTGAGTCTTTGAGATCCCATGGGCTGTAACCTCCCACGCTCCTCTGTCTGTGGGATTTTCCAGGCAAGAATACTGGAGTGGTTTGCTATTTCCTTCTCCAGGGAATCTTCCCCACCCAGGGGTCGAACCCACATCTCCTGCGTTGGCAGGTGGAGTCTTCACCTCTGAGCCTCCAGGGAAGCCCAGTGCATTGTGTAGCCCACAGGAGAGTTTGCTAACTTCGTTCCTTGTTTAGGCCAGTCTGCCTCCTCTGTGGATAAGCTCTGGGAAACAAGGCAGCTACCCAGGCAGAGAGCCCCTCAGACTCTGAGCACCCTAAGCCATACAGTTACCAGCCCAGAGCCCCATCTGTTTTTGCCCAAGTCAGGAAGGGTGACTTCTAAGCTGAGCAGAATGGCAGAACATCCCTTCTGGTCCAAGACACCGTGACTGGGATGGGCCACCCCAGAATTTCCCAGTCCTGTGCATATGTGCTAAGTCACTTCAGTTGTGTCCAACTCATTGAGATCCCATGGACTGTAGCCCACCTGGCTCCTTTGTCCATGGGATTCTCTAGGCAAGATACTGAAGTGGGTCGTTATGCCCTCCTCCAGGGTCCCAGTCCAATATGAGTCCCCTAATCTTGAGGCTAATGAAGATGACTGTTTATAGATGGAGGATCATTCTGGTTTAATTTGAGAGATAATTTAATGTGGTATCACACACTTGGAAGACAAAATGTAAGCAGCATACAGACTTCAGGACTGACTATAAGGGTAAAAAACCCCATTCGCACATGTTCCATGGGACCCGACACACTCCAAAAGGAGGGATAGCGTGCTTTGCCAGTCCAAATAAGGACTAAAGATAGGAGGTTTTTTGTTTTGGTTTCTTTTTTCCTTACATAAAACTAAAGTGCATTTCCCTTGTGAAAACACTCAGCAGAGTTGGCTAGGATGAGACCCAGAGTCCTTCCCTAGGAGGCCAGTGGATCAGGAATCGTGGCCTTTGTGTTTGCAAAAGGCACCATCTCCTCCAGCTGCACAATCTAGGACAAGTTATTTAATTTCCCTGGGCCTTCATGTTCTCATATATAAAAGAGAGCCAAGGATAGCCAGGTAACAGGATTGTCTCACAAAGGAAACAAGACAATGTATTTGATTATTATATTTGACAATGGGGTCTGCCCTTCTCCCTGGCTTCTGATCCGATGATGACTTTCTGGGTTTAGCACTTGTAGCTGGTGATTCCACAGAACTTTCACAGGCTAAGGGACCCTCCAGGCATCCTGAACTTGGGCAAGGCCCGTCTTCACACAGACCTGGATCCATAGCATCCGGGTGAGCACGTTCCCCAGGGATGAGCCTGCCTGGGTTCAAGTTTTATTCCTCTCCCTTGGTGGCTGAGAGGTCTTAGGGAACACGCACCATACTAGCACTGCTAGGGTTGCGTGAGGATCAAAAGAGATAATTCCTGCAAAGTATTTAGCAAATATGTGAATGCATAGTCATTCCTGTCCAAGTCCTTGATTGCGTTGACATTTTATCTTTTTCCTAGGGGGACAGAGATGAGGAATCTGAGGTTCTTTCGAACTGAAAGAGAAGAACGGGGACCAGCACCTCTCCACATTCAGAGTTTGGGGTGTGTTGATTCTCAAAATGATAAGATGAGCAAAGCAGTCAATACTGCTCCCTCAATGTTCTCCTCAACACTGAGGAGAAAAACAGAGACGTGAAGAAGTTCAATGGTCTTTCCAAAATCGCAGGCAGGTGACGGCCTGTGACCCAGCCTTCTGACACCTCACCCAGTGATCTCCACCGACTCTCGCATTGAAACTCAGGTCAACCAGAGACGATCGTCAAGGCCGAAGCTAAGACATTCTTTCCAACCTTTAATAAAAGCATTTGTTTGCTTCAGTGCCGTGTGTAGCTCCCTTCTCTGCCTGCCACGGGCCTCATACAAGACAAGGACGCCTATTCTGTTATTCAGCTAGTCTTTGAGATTCCAGGCATCAAGCAGAATCACTCTCTGAGGTCAATCTGAATGATTATTCAAGAGACTCAATTTCCTTTAGAGAAGGCACATTGTCAGTTCAATCTACTGTGGAATTTGTAGTATTAATGAATTGAAGGATACTTTGGGGATTTCTCCCAGATGCTTATTTTAATTTAAGCTCTAGGGGTTTAACTTTCCAAAATACTCAATTTTGTTCATTATGAAAACTAATAACTGGCTTATTTCCCTGCTAATTTGGGTACGAAGGTTAATTATCTGTAGTGGAGTGGTCTCAAGTTAATCTAAAGTCTACCTGAACACAGGACTGTGGCTAATTGATTCCCCCACACATGGAGGAATGAGTATTTCTTTCTGGAAAAAAGAAAAAGGCTCCACTGACTTGGATTCTTTCTGCCTCTGTCTCTGTAAAGGACGCAGGGTCTCTCTGAGATAGTGGGCAACCTCTCCCTTTTTGGATACCGTGGAATCTGTTCACTTGTGTACATGAGAAGGTCCCACTCAGTTCCTGCTCAGCATTTTCTTTTCCACAACAAAGCACCCAGTCACCACTCCTGTGTGAGTGCATGCTAAGTAGCCTCAGAAGTGTCCGACTCTCTGATACCCCACTGACTGTAGCCTGCCAGGCTCCTCTGTCCACGGATTCTCCAGGCAAAGCTACTGGGGTGGGTTGCCATGTCCTCCTCCCGGGGATCTTCCTGACCCAGGGACTGAAACCACGTCTCTCGTGCCTCCTGAACTGGCAGGCAGATTCCTTCCCACTAGCACCACCTGGGAAGCCCAGTCACCACTCCTACCCATTGTTTCTTCACGACAGGTTTAGGAAATGGCAGGCGTATAAATTACATTATGTTAGCATGAGCTTGATCAAACCAGAATGCCTCACCTTCTAAAATATACCCCAAATAATGGTCATCATCAGAAAGTCCACAAATAATAAATGCTGGAGAGGGTGTGGTAGAGGAGAAAGAGTCAAGTACACCGTTGCGGGAATGTCAACTGGTGCAGCCACTGTGAAGAACAGCTTTGGAGTTTGCTCAGGAAACTAAAAACAGAACTACTTTATGATCCTGCAATCCTACTCTTAGGCATATACTTGGAGAAAATCATACTTCAAAAATATACAAGGACCCCAATGTTCATAGCAGCAGTGTTACAACGACCAAGACATGAAAACAATGTAAGTGTCCGTCAACAGGTAAATTAAAAGATGTGGTGTACACACACACACAGGAATATTACTCAGCCGCAGAAAAGAATGAAATAATGCCATTTTCAGCAAGCTGGGTGGACCTAGAGATTGTCGTATTAAGTGAAATAAGTCTGAGACAGAAAGACAACCATCATATGGTATCACTTATATTTGGACTCTAAAAAAATGATACAAAGGAGATTATTTACAAAACAGACATAGACCCACAGACATAGAAGAAAATTTATGGTAACCAAAAGGGAAAGGTAGGCGGGATAAATCAGAAGTTTGGGATTAACATATACATATACAAACTACATATACACAGTCCATGGGGTCACAAAGCGTCAGGCACGATTGAAGTGACTTAGCACGCTCGCATATCTGAAATAGACAAAACAACAAGGTCTTACTGTATAGCACAGGGAAATATATTCAGTATTTGTAATAATCAATAGGGGAAAAGGCTCTGAAAACTTATATATATATACATATATATGTACGCACGTATGTATATGGTCTTCCCAGGTAGCGCAAATGGTAAAGAATGTGCCCGCCAATGCAGGAGGTGCAAGAGACTCGGGTTCAATTCTTGGGTTGGGAAGATCTCCTGGAGCAGGAAATGGCAACCCACTCCAGTATTCTCACCTGGAAAATCCCAGGGACAGAGAAGCCTGGCGGGCTATAGTCCATGGGGTCACAAAGAGTCAGACACGACTGAGAATGCACACAACACGCATGTGCACACACACACACAGGCATGCCGAACGTATAGGTATATATACATATATATGTGTAGTTTAGTAATCAGCTTGCTGTATACCTGAAACAGCACTGCAATTCAACTATACTTCAATAAAAAATAAAATTCACCAAAAAGAATGATCACACAACAACAAATCTATTGTCTTGCTCTCTGTATTGTCCCAAAAGGCAACAGGTTTCGTACACATTCCCCTCATCGTTCTAAGAACTCAGTGAAGCACAAAGGATCTTTTATTTCTTTCCCTTTTGAGCAGAAGAAGAAACGGAGACCAGCAGAGACCCAGGTTCACAGGATATCGGGTGTGAGGCATGGAGATAGAACATAGATTTCTTGATTCCTAATTCTGTGTGCTTTCTTTTTTTTTTTTCTGTGTGCTTTCTATTCTATCACTCCACCTCTGTGATCTGTAATGTATTGGAAAGTATTATCTACTCTTTCACACACTCTACTACACAGTTCTATTTCTTGTGCTCCAAGAAACCCAATTTTCTCTCCAGGAAGAAAGACGGATTAATGCTGCCCACTGGATCCTAGAGGACATTCCACTCATTGACGTTCACGTCTTCACCTGCAAGGTCAGCCCTTCCTTTCTCCTTCTGCTGGCTCTGTTCTTATAGAAGGCGGAGCGTCTGGGTCTATTTCATGTTCCCACTCTTCCCAAGGACTGAAGCCAGATTTGGCCCTGAATTTCCCATGCACATGTTAGTCTTAGAACTCTCTTCCCCCATCTACCTCTGATTTATTTAAAAATTACTTTCTAAACCAACTTGAAGCAGCTCAAAAATTAATTTAAACTCCCCAAAACTGAATTTGTCAATGTCCACCGTTGTAATTTGTTACGTTGCATTATAACCTACTACAGAACCGTGGCAATGTCAGAACTCTGATGATGTAGTATGGTCTCCATCTACAATACATCATAAGAGCAGTTTCAGCTTGGATGATAGATGGGGCAAGTCTGGGAAGAATTTTAAAAGAGACCTAAATTTCTAGAATTTTTTTTATTCCCTTTAAGCGGCTGAAGGCGTCACCCCTCCCCAAGAGATTACTGAAAATCTAAATCATTTTTTCTCCTCTTTTTGCTCTGCATCAAACAGAGGTCTGCAAAGGCAATTAACCTGGCATGGCAGCAGAATTGCTGAGGTGTAATTTGCCCGTGCTCTAGCCTTGTAGCTTTGGCCATGTCCCATCAGTTGGGAAAGGAAAAATGAATCTGCTTTGGCGTGACTATCAACAATCATGGGCTGTCCATCCCTTTGTCAGGCTCCAGGATGCCAGGTCCTTGACAGGTTTGTCCCCAAGGACAGGAAAGAATTCACGTACAGTCGGCATAACATATTTTGTGCTACTTTTTGAAGCCAATACCTGTTAGGCAACCTGCTGGCTTAAATGAATCAATGCCAGATTGAGGCTCTACCACCATGGAGGATAACCAGGGTCCCCTGCAGAGATGCGTCCTCTATGGCCAGGAGCAAATGCAGAGCATCCACAGGTACAGATGACATGCCATCATCCTGGCTCTTCCCAGAGTCTTTCTTAGATTTCTCTAGCTAAATGAAGCTCAACAGCCCAGCCATCTCGTGTTATGGTAAAAAGAAATGCATGCCCAGCGACTCATGCCAGGTCAACAGCAGGAACTTAGAACTGGGTCTCGAGACCTGGGCCCCTGTGTTTTACACTCTAACCCAGCAGGTCTCCATGGCAACTACCTAACATGCTAATGTGTCCTGATGAATTCTGAGCCTGGTTGCAGCTAATTCATTATTGAAATAAATTGAAAACTTGGGAATTATTTTGCTTTTTAAAAATGTAATTTTAAAAATGTTATGGAAGTATAGCTGATTTACAATGTGTTAATTTCTGCTGTACAGCAAGGTGACATTTATACATATGACTATTCTTTTTCATATTCTTTTCCATTATGGTTTATCACAGGATATTGAATATAGTTCCCTGTGCTATGTAGTAGGACCTTGTTAAAACAAAAGTTAGTTGTCTTTGTAATGACTTTTCCACTCGTGAGCCATCCTACTTGCTTTCCTGAGTGGAGGAAAAAGGGGTGGAGGGTGCCTTGGGAATTGTAGGCACCTCTCGGGACTAACATTTATACTAAAGTTCAAATGAATTGTATAAGATTTTCATGGAATTGAAGTAGGGACACAAATCTACCAACCATATGGGAAGAATTAGAATATTGCTGGCACCACTGAGGATAACTGTTTCAGTGTCACGATTTGCCATGAAAACTACTCTTTCTGTGCCATGCTCCTTGCTTCCATCTCGGGGACTGTGTTTCTCCCCACTAACAATACATACAATAGATAGATAGATTGTTGTTGTTGTTCAGCTGCTCAGTCGTGTCTGACTCTTAGATAGATAGATAGATACACACACACATTAATCATGTGGGCTCAGCTCAGAGCAAGCCCAATAATCTGATCACAGAGATGTGCCAAGGAAACTGAGATATGGCCAGGAAGGCGAGCACAGGTGAGTGCGTCCTGACCACCTGATGCTGTGCATCACCTGTGGTTATCACTCTCTGACAACCGCAGCTTCCAAACACAGAATTATGTCCAAGGGTGGGGAAGGACGTGGCTAGGATAAGACACAACAGTGGGCTTCTCAAAAACATCCTCTGGACTTGTGATGGCCCCGCTTTGGCTTCAAAGTCTCATTGCTTTGAGTGTTCCATGGGTCAGCAATGACTCCAGAACACTCACCTTGCTGGTCCTGATTAGATTTACCAGCTCTTGTGGTTGCCATGGAACCTGGCCACTGTGACAGGGAATGAAATGGGACAGGAAAGTGGATTATGGTCCAGTCCAGTGCACAGCCTCTGGGAAATGGTACTCCCTGTATGACTTCGGGCTTGTCACACATCTTTTTTTTTAATTTTTCCTTTTTTTCTTCTTTATAAATTGGAGTATAGTTGATTTTGAGCAAACTCTGGGAGACAGTGGAGGACAGAGGAGCCTGGCATGCTATAGTCCATGGGGTCACAAAGAGTCTGACATGATTTAGCAACTGAACAAGATGGCTCAGACAGTACAGAACCCGCCTGCGGATGCAGGAGATGCAGGTTTGAGCCCTGGTCTGGGAAGAGCCCCTGGAGAAGGAAATGGTAACCCACTCCAGTATTCTTGCCAGGAGAACCGCATGAACAGAGGAGCCTGGTGGGCTATATTCCATGAGGTCACAAACAGTTGGATATGACTGAGCAATAAACACTGGTTAACTTGTGAGTCATTCTGAAGTCTTTGAAAACACCACAGCCCCACCCAAGGAGAGAGGGATCCTTTCATCCCGACTGAACTACTGCTAGAAGATACAATTAGAACTTCCTGTTCTAATGTAGATGATGAATACCCTGTACTTAAACAAACCGACTGGGATCAATCACAGCTGTTTTGTTTCTCAGCAGCTGTTTTGTGACTTACCTCTGCTGCTGCTGCTGCTAAGACCCTTCAGTCGTGTCTGACTCTGTGCGACCCCATGGACTGCAGCCCACCAGGCTCCTCCGCCCATGGGATTCTCCAGGCAAGAACACTGGAGTGGGTGGCCATTTCCTTCTCCAATGCATGAAAGTGAAAAGTGAAAGTGAAGTCACTCAGTTGTGTCCGACTGCTAGCGACCCCATGGATTGCTGCCTACCAGGCTCCTCTGTCCATGGGATTTTCCAGGCAAGAGCACTGGAGTGGGGTGCCATTGCCTTCTCCATACCTCTGCTGCAGGTTGCTTTAAAAGTGGAAATACAGAGCTTAAACTCTGAGGAGGATATCATCTAATGAAGAATCAAAATTGAATCTAAGCCATGGGAAAAAAGTCAAAATGCCCATGTTTCTAGAACTTGATATGGCATTTTCACAGGTTGAGAGCCTTTTTCTTTTGAATTGTGAAAGATCCATCACATGTTTAATGTTCCTGCTAATCATATCAAATCAAATTTTATCATGATCAGACCTAAAGGGCATTTTAGTCTGTATTCCCACATGCATACTGAATTCTAAAACTGAGTTAGAGTTTCATCCATGTCTCTCAGTCCAAACCACTGTGTGTGGAGAAACAGCATCCTTCTGCACACTGGTATTTGCTCATCAAAGTCTTAACACCTGCTACGTGTGTGCGTGCTCAGTTACTTCAGTCATGTCCGACCACATGTGACACATGGGCTGTGGCCAGCCAGGCTCCTGTACCGATAGGATTCTCCAAGCAAGGATGCTGCAGTGTGTTTCCAGGCCCTCTTCCAGGGTGCACCTGCTAGAGGGGAAGTCAAATATGGAGTGTGAGGGGCGAATTCAGCCCCCTCGTCTATCAGTTCAGTTCAGTTGCTCAGTTGTATCCGACTCTTTGCGACCCCATGAACCACAGTGTGCCAGGCCTCCCTGTCCATCACCACTCCTGAAGTTCACTCAAACTCATGTCCACCAAGTCGGTGATGCAGTCCAACATCTCATCCTCTGTTGTCCCCTTCTCCTCCTGCCCTCAATCTTTCCCAGCATCAGAGTCTTTTCAAATGAGTCAGCTCTTCACATCAGGTGGCCAAAGTATTGGAGTTTCAGCTTCATCATCAGTCCTTCCAATGAACACCCAGGACTGATCTCCTTTACGAATGACTGGTTGGATCTCCTTGCAGTCCAAGGGACTCGCAAGAGTCTTCTCCAACACCGCAGTTCAAAAGCATCAATTCCTTGTTGCTCAGCTTTCTTTATTATCTAACTCTCACATCCATACATGACCACAGGAAAAACCATAGCCTTGACTAGATGGACCTTTGTTGGCAAAGTAGTCTCTGCTTTTTAATATGCTATCTAGATTGGTCATAACTTTCCTTCCAAGGAGTGAGCATCTTTTCATTTCATGGCTGCAGTCACCATCTGCAGTGATTTTGGAGCCCAAAAAAATGAAGTCTGACACTGTTTCCACTGTTTCCCCATCTATTTCCCATGAAGTGTTGGGACAGGATGCCATAATCTTAGTTTTCTGAATGTTGAGCTTTAAGCCAACTTTTTCACTCTCCTCTTTCACTTTCATCAAGAGGCTCTTTAGTTCTTCTTCACTTTCTGCCATAAGGGTGGTGTCATCTGCATATCTGAGGTTATTGATATTTCTCCCGGCAATTTTGATTCCAGCTTGTGCTTCCTCCAGCCCAGCGTTTCTCATGATGTACTCTGCATAGAAGTTAAATAAGCCAGGTGGTAATATATAGCCTTGACATACTCCTTTTCCTATTTGGAATCAGGCTGTTGTTCCATGTCCAGTTCTAACTGCTGCTTCCTAACCTGCATACAGGTTTCTCAAGAGGTGGGTCAGGTGGTCTGGTATTCCCATCTCTTTCAGAATTTTCCACAGTTTATTGTGATCCACACAGTCAAAGGCTTTGGCATAGTCAATAAAGTAGAAATAGATGTTTTTCTGGAACTCTCTTGCTTTTTTTCCCTCATCTATGTGTTTCTTCAATTCAACTCTAGGTTTGAGAAGGTAACAGTAAACTGACTTGTGGATAAGTCTTCCTCAGGGCAAGGTCATGTATTTAATATATCCTCTGAACAGAGCTTTTTTTTTTTTTTTTAACTTTCTCTCTTTTTTTTGGCAAAATTGAGAAGTTAAATAATATTAAGTGTTAACAAGGCTGTGGGTAAACATATCCATTGATACACTTCTAGGAGTAATGCAAATTGTTAGAGCCACTTTGGTGGTCAGTTGGATAATCAGTTCAGTTCAGGTCAGTTGCTCAGTCGTATCCAACTCTTGGCGACCCCATGAATGGCAGCACACCAGGCCTCCCTGTCCATCACCAACTCCCGGAGTTCACCCAAATTCATGTGCATCGAGTCAGTGATGCCATCTAGCCACCTCATCCTCTGTCGTCCCCTTCTCCTCCTGCCCCCAATCCCTCCCAGCCTCAGGGTCTTTTCCAGTGAGTCAGCTCTTCACATCAGGTGGCCAAAGTATTGGAGTTTCAGCTTCAACATCAGTCCTTCCAATGAACACCCAGGACTGATCTCCTTTACGAATGACTGGTTGGACCTCCTTGCAGTCCAAGGGACTCGCAAGAGTCTTCTCCACCACCACAGTTCAAAAGCATCAATTCTTTGGCACTCAGCTTTCTTCACAGTCCAACTCTCACATCCATATGTGACCACTGGAAAAAACCATAGCCTTGACTAGATGGACCTTTGTTGGCAAAGTAATGTCTCTGCTTTTTAATATGCTGTCTAGGTTGGTCATAACTTTCCTTCCAAGGAGTGAGCGTCTTTTAATTTCATGACTGCAATCACCATCTGCAGTGATTTTGGAGCCCAAAAAATTAAAGTCTGACACTGTTTCCACTGTTTCCCCATCTATTTGCCATGAAGTAATGGGACCAGATGCCGTGATCTTAGTTTTCTGAATGTTGAGCTTTAAGCCAAATTTTTCACTCTCCTCTTTCACTTTCATCAAGAGGCTTTTTAGTTCCTCTTCACTTTCTGCCATAAGGGTGGTGTCATCTGCATATTTGAGGTTCTTGATATTTCTCCCGGCAATCTTGATTCCAGCTTGTGCTTTTTATAGCCCAGCATTTCTCATGATGTACTCTGCATATAAGTTAAATAAGCCAGGTGGCAATATACAGCCTTGACGTACTCCTTTTCCTATTTGGAACCAGTCTGTTATTCCATATCCAGTTCTAACTGTTGCTTCCTGACCTGCATAATACTGTTTTACAATTGTTTTTGATTATCAATAATGGTTGGCATAACAACTCCCCTTCTGATTATCTTCCCCTGCCTTTCAACTTCTCTTCGTTTCCTAGCAGAGCTTTTTTTCTTGGATACACAATGCCCTTTGGAGAATTTGTTTGTGGGTCCAAAGGGAAGTTGTCTTCCATACCATCACCCCCAAGACAAATGCAGGAGTACAGTGAGTTTCAAATGCATTCTGAGGCTCCCCAGGCATGGAAGGAGAGGTTCCAGTAAGAACTAGGGAGGAGAGAAAGTCTGGTCTTGGAAAATCTAGCCTGTTGTTTCTTCTGTCTGGTCACCCTGCACAGTAAGGTGAAGATGCTCTCTATGGTCCACCTGAAGTCATCTGTGCTACAGGCTGTTGGGGAGGAGGTGACTGAGTGGAGGTGGAGGGTAAGGAACCCACCATCCCTAAACTCCTCTCCTCATCGTCTTGGCCACTGATGCTCCTGGATCTAAAAAAAAAAAAAAAAAAAATCTCTAAACAGAGAATAGCATGGCTAAGATAGGAAGCATCCTTAGATGTTGGTGGGTTCCTGGGAAAGAACTCTGCAACCTACCTCTGCTGACCACATCACAGAAGTATGGAAGGTCAACAACAAAATTAGCAGGTATTTGACAGAATCAGAGACCAGAGGGTTCTGGGCTGCTGGCCTCAGACAGAGCTCAGAAAAGCAGCAAGACCCCAGGAAACAAAAGACTGCTGGAGGCCTCTCATCCATGGGTCAAAGGGAGTCCCATAGCTTTCCCAGACTTCCCAAGTAACTCAGTGGTAAAGAATCCACCTGCCAATGCAGGATATGCAAGAGAAGCAGCTTTGATCCCTGGGTCAGGAAGATCCCCAGAAGTAGGAAATGGCAACCCACTCCAGTATTCTTGCCTGGAAAATTCCATGGACAGAGGATCCTGGCAAGCTACAGTCCATGGGGGTCACAAAGAGTTGGACACAGTAGAGCGAGTAAGTTCAGGGCAGGGCAGTGCATGGCTTTCCTGCCTCTCAGAGCCTCTTAGGTGAGGAGTATGTTTCCTAGATTCCAACAGTAGCACAGACTCAGCATAGAATGACATGAAAGATTAAAAGTCTTTGCAGAAGAGTTAACCTAGGAGAACCAAGACTATTTGCAAGGCTGGCCCTTGACTGGTATCTGGGAATTGAGATTTAGGAAGGATCCTCACCATGATTTAATTGATAAGAGAGGCTTTTGGTGCTTAAGCCATTTGTACAATGTTTATTATGCTAAATGCCCACTTTCCTCCTGGGAGCCTGAAATATTGGCAGGTTCTAAGCACAGGTGGTCTCTGTGATCAGCTCCCAGTAAACCTTGGTCACTGAGTCTCTAATGAGATTCCCCGATGGACAGCATTGTACACATGTTGTCACATCTGGCTGCCAGGTGATGGTGGCTTAGTCGCTTAGTCGTGAAATGGAAGGGGCTGGGAATGGGGGAAACTGGGAGCTAATTTGGTTTTTCGGTATACTGTGGGGGTAGAGAGACTCATCTTGCTCCCCAAGAATTAAAATCTTGCCAGCCACCATCACTGGATCTGCGCACGAGATCCATAACCTAGCACCAGCACACTCAGTTAGGATCTAATGTCCAGAAAGCATGTATCGCCTGTCAATCCTCAGACGCTTTAACAAAGCATCCATGCAGTATTTTAGCACTGGGAGGACCCAGGCCCCACTTCTCTTCTTAAATCCTGGGTCTTCCCACTCTTTATATCTTATCCAGACTAGAGAGATTGATAGAAGGAAGGGTGTCCAATCACTTCTTTTTTTGCTTTAATGAACTCCTTTGAAAATGCCCTTTGTGGGAAGAATCTTGAGGTTTTAAATCCATAAACTAACAGATTATAGTTCTAGACTCTGACTAAATTTGAAATGCTGAAACTTAAAGCCATCATGAGTCCTCTCCTGGTTTTCACAGCTAGCACATCGGGCCCCCAGTCTAGTGTTCCCCATTCAACAAGCCCCCCACCACCACCTCAGAAATGTACCGTAGCAGGCATAGTAGTTATTGATGTCAACCTCAAAGGTAGCATTTTGAATATCCCTTGACTTCTCCATAATAAGTTGCAATAGATCTATTATTCATTAGCATATCTAAACCTTTTCTTGAAGCCCTTTATATTTTCAGCTTCTAATGGAGTCATATTTCTCAGAAGATAATTAAGGTTGAAGGTAGTTTGGACCTTTATATAAATTCCTTAGCCAAGTAATTCCATCATGAGGCTCCCCCAGAGTCCAGTAATGTCCCAAATGCCAGAAAGCTTGAAGACTCCTTCTTAATGATGGAGCACTACCCAGAGCCCCTTTCCTCTCCTATGAGAACCTCCTATGCCTAGCTTTCTCCATTCTTGAGAGCAAGTTCATCATCAGCTCCCACTTCTAACCCACCTCCAAGCACTCCTCTCATCCAATACAACACCTAATACCAAAGACATCAACATGCAGTATTGGAACAAGTGATTCTTTCCTCTTCTGTTTCACTGGAGTGGCCATTGAACCTGACTTGATACCCTAGTCTAATTGCTACGAGGACATCTCCACCATAAAGGCTTCATTGATCTCCATGAGAATCTCAACATTCTACTTCGCCAGAACTTTCTTCCTTTCACTGTTTATGTTAACAGGGCACTTTAAATTTCTCTTCCTTTGAATGCTTTATTTTAATTACCAGAGGAATGATTTTGTACATGAAAGGCTGTGGGAAACCAGGCTGAAAATTCCATTTCTTTCAAGAGTATCAAGTGTGATAAGCTTCCTTACACTGAATACAAGTATAATGTATTCTGTTTGTTGGGAGTACAGTGTGTGTCTTTCAAAAGAGTATTATTCTAATAAGAAAGACTAATCATATACAGAGTCTCCCATCTTACAAAGTGCTCTTCTCGTCACGATCTCAACCCTATGAAAAGCGAGGGTCAACACAAAGGGGCATGAGGGATCACACTGAGTGCCCTGGGACACTCACAATCAGGCCGATTCTCTGGCCATGATACTGTGATGCCATCAAATCAGGGGGGTTTGGTGTTCATCTAAAACACACCCACACCCACACTGACCTCCAGTGTTATAAACACTTGACTTTACACACATGTAAACAAACAAGTGCATGTAAAATAGGTAAAATCTGAATAAGGCCCAAAGATTATTCTTTTTTTTCCCTTTGGCCACACTGCATGCAGTAGGCAAGATCTTTGCTCCCTGGCTAGGGACTGACCCCCACACACTCTTCACTGGAAGCTCAGAGTCTTAACCACTGGACCATCAAGGAAGCCCTTCAAGGGTTATTCTAACATCAGTTTCTTGGTTGGGATACTGTGCTGTGGTCCTGGCAAGACACGGCCATTGGGGGAAAATGGGGGAAGTACACAGGATCTCTCTCTTCTATGTCTTGTAACTTCCTATGGGGCTTCCCAGGTAGCTCAGTGGTAAAGAAATTCACCTGCCAATGCAAGAGATGTGGGTTCTGTCTCTGGATTGGAAAGATCCTCTGGAGAAGGAAATGGCAACCCACTCCAGTATTCTTGCCTGGGATATCCCATCCCATGGACAGAGGAGCCTGGCGGGCTACAATCCATGGGTTTGTAAACAGTCAGATACAACTTAATGACTGAAAAACAACAACAACAATGTAGCCATAATTACTTTAAAAGAGCACATTTAAAAAAATAGATTTCACTTGAATTTAAATGTTTAGAGATCTACTCTTTCAGAAGAATGTTTAAATTTGTTTTTTTTTAAATAATAACTCTGCTAATAAAGGCCCAAGTAATACCGATACATGCTATTCCAGTAAGAATGCATTTAACTAATTACATCTACAGTGATGTAATTACTTGGACACCAGTTTGAGTAGGCTCCGGGAGTTGGTGATGGACAGGGAATCCTGGCGTGCTGCTATCCATGGGGTTGCAGAGAGTCAGACACGACTGAGTGACTGAACTGATCTACAGTGACCCTATTTCCAGATAAAGTGGCATTCTAGGATTAAAGAGGTGAGGACTTAGACATATCTTTTGTTGGAGGCAGGGATAAAGAGGAGAACAGATGCAGAGACAGACACGCACACCAGGAGAGGCCATGTGATACAAGAGGTAGATTATAACAATGCATCTACAAGCTAAGGAATACCAAAGACTGCTGGCAACTCCAGAAGCTAAGAGAAAGGACTGGAACTGTCCCCCAAGAACCTGCGGAGGATCCACCACCCAGCTAACATCTTGGTTTCAGACTTCTAGCCTCCAGAATTATGAAAGAAGGCATTTCTGCTGTGTTAAGCCAAGACCAAACCAAAAACAAAATAATGGGTTCCATTGTCAATTACTCACACACAATAATACATTGCTCCACTCCATGAGGGAAATAATGGCATACTTTTGTCATATTCAAATTATTTTTCACCAATGAATTCTAAAATTACTACCTCAATGAGCTCCCATAATACAATTCCATGAAATACAATGGAAAATTATTTCAAAAGATTGCAGCAAGGAGTGACATAAGATAACATTGAACAAGGTTACACTTAAAGTGTGCACACACAGGTTTGAGTGTTTGAAGCCGCACATGAGTCTCCATGTGAAATGGCGGCCAGCAGGGCTTGTATAGAGCAAAGCTCCTTCAGAGCAAGAGAGCCCATGGCCTCGTTATATTCAGACTACCCAGAGAATACCCACAGTACCATTATCCTCACTCTGGGGCACCACAGCTTAAGAGGGACATCAATTAACAGCAGCTGAAATCAAGGAGAATGACAAGATTTCTCACTATAAGGAGCTGGTGAAGAAATGTTTTAATCTGGAGAAATAGATATGTGAACAGAGGTTTGGAGCTGTCTGATGTTTCAAGGGCTGTCATGTTGAAGTAAGATTAAATCCGTCTACAGAAATTAAAGCTAAAATCAGAGATGGATGTTAAACTGTGGACCACTTGGCTCTATAGAAAGACTGCGTCTCATTAGGACTTGCCTGCTCCAAATAAGTCCCCGAATGACCCTGTACGTTGCTTAGAGTCCCTGCCACTCATGTCACCCCCCGCCCCCCAGGATAAGGGAAACTGCAGAGGACTGCTATTACTAATGATCTAAGAAAGACAACACCACAAACCATTAGGTCCTACTCACACATTTGCACAGATGACTTTCATAAACTAGGTGTCACCTATCAAAGCAGAAAACAAGTCCCTGAAAGAATGGGACATGCAATAACTGAATGTACAGGAACTTGCAAAGTGGGGTGTGTTCCAGGGAAAGAATTTTAGAGGAAGGATCATTTCAATAAGAAGGACCCATTGAAGGTTCTTCCTTCAAAGTCTCATTTGTAGACAAAAGGGGTTTCTACCATCCGCCCTTCCATTCCAAGATGAACTACTTCCAAGATAATTCCTTTGCTTTACATGCACATACATACACACACACACACACACACATATATACACACACCCACACACACACACATACGCACACATCCACACACACAGCCATGACTGCATGTGAAATAAGTGAATCCGTGTAATGATTATGTTCTAATGTTAAATCCTGCTTGTAACATGCTATCATCATACAAGACATTACCACTGGGGGAAAATAGATGAAGGGTACATAGGACCTCTCTGTGCTATTTTTGCAACTTCCAGTGACTATTATTTCAAAATGAGTTTAAAAAAAACAAACCTTGACTTTAGTTAATTTTATTTCTTTCATTTCCTTTATTTTTCGGAAGAATGTTCACAAATTTTTTGGACAATCTATAGATTCAATTATCAATCACACTTACACATGCCCAATACACATGACACCAAGACAAGTAATTGGCTGTCCCCTCCCCTCACTCTAAGGGCTTCCCTGGTGACTTGGGTGGTAAAGAATCTGCCTACAATGCAGGAGATCTGGGTTCAATCCCTGGGTCGGGGAGATCCGCTGGAGAAGTGAATGGCAGCCCACTCCAGTATTCTTGCCTGGAGAATCCCATGGACAGAGGAGCTGGTGAGCTACACTCCATAGGGTCGCAAAGAGCCAGCCACGACAGAGTGACTGACACTCCCTCACTCTGGCACACCTGCTCTGTCTCCCTCCCCTTGAGCGATGCCAGACCCAAACACACTGCTGGTGGCCACCCCTTCAGTGGGAGGGAAGGTATGGAGGCAGGAGAAGGAAGCAGACCAAGCAAAAGAAGAAAGGGGAGACAGAAAAGGGAAAGACAAAGGGGGGAGCAAGCAAGAAAGAAAAGAGAAGAGCCAGCATTTGTCATTCAAAAAGATAAACATTTTACAGCCCAGCTTGACTGTGTCAAGAACACTTGTGTTTTAATAGTATGCCTGCGAGCTTTCAAAACAAGTGTTTACCTGTCACAATAAACAGTTAGGAGTGAGGAACACAAAACAGAGAGAACCAGGAGCTGGCAGGCTGCCAGCCCTGCTGCCTGCGGCTCGGCGCTCAGCCTGTCATCCCCGCGACAACAACTCAGCATATCTCGTCTCCACGGTGAGGCCTGCAATCCCAGGGTCACAGAGCTGCTAAGGCTCGGGGGGAGGCCAGCTAGAACCAGAAGGGGCCGGGGGAAGCCAGTCCTTCAAGGACACACAGCAGCAGTTGCCGGCTCGAGGGCAGGCCACAGGGACCAACAGGAGGCCACAGGTCCCACACGATGGGAACCCCGCAGAGACTTCTGGAAAGACCCTTGATGGAGAGCTGGAACACGAAATGCCACACACTCCCTTCCTTCTTGTCCTTTCATCTTCACAGGTTCACACCTGAGGTAAGTCAGCAGCAGCGTCGTGCTTCAACTTTCATATTTATAACTTGCAACTGGGAGCTGGCAGCCTCATAAAAGCTGACTTCTATGGAGTAGGTTTTTCTGTAGGAAGAGACTTCACATACATCTGTCTCGGTTAATCCTCACAATAATCACTTGCCATGGCCAGGCTAATAGGATCATCCCCACTTTGAGGAAACCGGACAAGTCCTTTCACCTATAAACCTCAAAGTCTATCATCTACTGAACAGCCAAGTAAGAGCTCCAACACATAAACCCAGGGCTCAAACGATCTATGGTTCTAAAACCCAGGTGTGCAGAAGAGTCTCTGGACTCACTAGCTTGGAATGTTCCAAGCGTTTTAGCATCAGCAGATATGGGCTGTGACCCAACCATCAGCATTTTTAAACACTCAGGAAGCTGACTGAGAGCTGGGTGACTCTGAAGCAGTTAGGCAGGAAAGTGTAATTTGAGAAGCAACATTGCTAAGAGAACAGCGTGCACCTCAGCCCTTGTGAAATTCCTGTCTAGAGCCGAGCTGTCCGCCACAGTAGCAACCAGCCCACGTGGACACTGAACACTTGAAATGTGTTTAATGACACATGTCAAAATGACACTGGATACACTAGGCTAAACTAAAATGTATCACTAAGGACTTCATTGACGGTGCCATGGATAAGAATCCACCTGCTAATGCGGGAGACGTGGGTTTGGTCCCTGATCTGGGAAGATTTCACATGCCTCGGAACATCCAAGCCTGTGTGCCACAACTACAGAGCTCACACTCGGTAGAGGTCTCAAACTGCGATTACTGAGCCCGCATGCCTAGTACCGTGCTCTGCAACAAGAGAAGTCAGTGCAATGAGAAACCCACACACCGCAACTAGAAAGTAGCGCCCCCTCTCTGCAACTAGAGAAAGCTCAGCAACAAAGACCCAGCACAATAAAAAAAAATTAATTAAACAACAAAAAAATGTATCACTTAAACTAAATTTACCCTTTTATGTTTTACTTTTTAAAACACGGTTATTGGACTATTTAGAATTACCCATGGTCGAGAAACATATGGATGCCAATGGGGAACAGGGGGTGTGGGAAGAATTGGGAGATTGGGATTAACACATATACACTACTGTTAATATGTATAAAATCAATAACTAATGAGAGGATGGGTCATGGTGGAGAGCTCTGACAGAATGTGGTCCACTGGAGAAGGGAATGGCAAACCACTTCAGTATTCTTGCCTTGAGAACCCCATCAACAGTATAAAAAGGCAAAAAGATAGGACACTGAAAGATGAACTCCCCAGGTCGGTAGGTGGCCAATATGCTACTGGAGATCAGGGGAGAAATAACTCCAGAAAGAATGAAGGGATGGAGCCAAAGCAAAAACAACACCCAGTTGTGGATGTGACTGGTGATAGAAGCAAGGTTTGATGCTGTAAAGAGCAATATTGCAGAGGAACCTGGAATGTTAGGTCCATGAATCAAGGCAAATTGGAAGTGGTCAAACAGGAGATGGCAAGAGAGAATGTCGACATTCTAGGAATCAGCGAACTAAAATGGACTGGAATGGGTGAATTTAACTCAGATGACCCATTTTATCTACTATTGTGGGCAGGAATCCCTTAGAAGAAATGAATTAGCCATCCTAGTCAAAAAAAGAGTATGAAATGCAGTACTTGGATGCAATCTCAAGTTTGTTTCCAAGGCAAACCATTCAATATCATGGTAATTCAAGTCTATGCCCTGACAAGAAACACTGAAGAAGCTGAACAGTTCTATGAAGACCTACAAGACCTTCTAGAACTAACACCCCCAAAATGTCATTTTCATTATAGGGGACTGGAATGCAAAAGTAGGAAGTCAAGAAACACCTGAAGTAACAGGCAAATTTGGCCTTGGAGTACAGAATGAAGCAGGGTAAAGGCTAATCGAGTTCTGTCAAGAGAATGCACTGGTCATAGCAAACACCCTCTTCCAACAACACAAGAGAAGACTCTACACATGGACATCACCAGATGGTTGACACCGAAATCAGATTAATTATATTCTTTGCAGCCAAAGATGGAGAAGCTCTATACAGTCAGCAAAAACAATACCGGGAGCTGACTGTGGCTCAGATCATGAACTCCTTATTGCCAAATTCAGACTGAAATTGAAGAAACTGGAGAAAAACACTAGACCATTCAGGTATGACCTAAATCAAATCCCTCAGTGTGAGAAATAGATTTAAGGGCCTAGATCTGATAGACAGAGTGCCTGATGAACTATGGAATGAGGTTCGTGACATTGTACAGGAGACAGGGATCAAGACCATCCCCATGGAAAAGAAATGCAAAAAAGCAAAATGGCTGTCTGAGGAGGCCTTACAAACAGCTGTAAAAAGAAGGGAAGCGAAAAGCAAAGGAGAAAAGGAAAGATATATCCATTTGAATGCAGAGTTCCAAAGAATAGCAAGGAGAGCTAAGACAGCCTTCCTCGGAGATCAATGCAAAGAAATAGAGGAAAACAACAGAATCGGAAAGACTAGAGATCTCTTCAAGAGAATTAGAGATACCAAGTGAACATTTCATGCAAAGATGGGCTCAATAAAGGACAGAAATGGTATGGACCTAACAGAAGCAGGAGATATTAAGAAGAGGTGGCAAGAATACACAGAAGAACTGTACAAAAAAGATCTTCATGACCCAGATAATCATGATGGTTTGATCACTCACCTAGAGCCAGACATCCTGGAATATGAAGTCAAGTGGGCCTTAGAAAGAATCACTACAAACAAAGCTAGTGGAGGTGATGAAATTCCAGTTGAGTTATTTCAAATCCTAAAAGATGATGCTGTGAAAGTGCTGCACTCAATATGCCAGCAAATTTGGAAAACTCAGCAGTGGTCACAGGACTAGAAAAGGTCAGTTTTCATTCCAATCCCAAAGAAAGGCAATGCCAAAGAATGCTCAAAGTACCGCACAATTGCACTCATCTCACATGCTACTCAAGTAATGCTCAAAATTCTCCAAGCCAGGCTTCAGCAATACGTGAACCGTGAACTTCCAGATGTTCAAGCTGGTTTTAGAAAAGGCAGAGGAACCAGAGATCAAATTGCCAACATCCGCTGGATCATCAAAAAAGCAAGGGAGTTCCAAAAAAAATCTATTTCTGCTTTATTGACTATGCCGAAGCCTTTGACTGTGTGGATCACAATAAACTGCGGACAATTCTGAAAGAAATGGGAATACCAGACCACCTGACCTGCTGCTTGAGAACTCTGTATGCAGGTTAGGAAGCAACAGTTAGAACTGGACATGGAACAACAGACTGGTTCCAAATAGGAAAAGGAGTACATCAAGGCTGTATATTGTCACCCTGCTTATTTAACTTACACACAGAGTACATCATGAGAAACACTGGGCTGGAGGAATCACAAGCTGGAATCAAGATTGCCGGGTAAAGTATCAATAAACTCAGATATGCAGATGTCACCACCCTTATGGCAGAAAGTGAAGAACTAAAGAGCCTCTTGATGAAAGTGGAAGTGGAGAGTGAAAAAGTTGGCTTAAAACTCAGTGTTCAGAAAACCAAGATCATGGCATCTGGTCCCATCACTTTACGGCAAATAGATGGGGAAACAGTGGAAACAGTGTCAGACTTTATTTTTTGGGGCTCCAAAATCACTGCAAATGGTGACTGCAGCCATGAAATTAAAAGACGCTTCCTCCTTGGAAGAAAAGTTATGACCAAACTAGATAGTATATTCAAAAGCAGAGACGTTACTTTGCCGACTAAGGTCCGTCTAGTCAAGGCTATGGTTTTTCCAGTGGTCATGTATGGATGTAAGAGTTGGACTATGAAGAAAGCTGAGCGCCGAAGAATTGATGCTTTTGAATTGTGATGTTGGAGAAGATTCTTGTGAGTCCCTTGGACTGCAACGAGATCCAACCAGTTCATCCTAAAGGAGATCAGTCCTGGGTGTTCATTGGAAGGACTGATGTTGAAGCTGAAACTCCAATACTTTGACCACCTGATGTGAAGAGGTGACTCATTTGAAAAGACTCTGATGCTAGGAAAGATTGAAGGCAGAAGGAGAAGGGGAGGACAGAGGATGAGGTGGTTGGATGGCATCACTGACTTGATGGACGTAGGTTTGGGTGGACTCCGGGAGCTGGAGATGATGGACATGGAGGCCTGGCGTGCTGCGGTTCATGGGGTTGCAAATAGTCACACACGACTGAGCGACTGAACTGAACTGAATGAGAACACACTGTGTAGCATGGGGAACTCTTCTCACGGCTCTGTGGTGACCTATATGGGAAGGAAATCCAAACCAGGGGAGGCATGTAGACGTTTAAATGGGCTTCCCTAGTGGCTCCAAGGGTAAAGAGTCTGCCTGCAGTGCAGGAGACCTGGGTTCCATCCCTGGGTCAGGAAGATCCCCTGGAGGAGGGCATGGCAACCCACTCCAGTATTCTTGCCTGAAGAATTCCATGGAAAGAGGAGCATGGCATGCTACAGTCCATGAGGTCGCAAAGAGTCAGACAGGACTCTGCAACTAACACACACACACACACACACACACAAATGAATCACTTTGCTGTACAGCAGAAATTAGTACAAAGTTGTAAATCAACTATACTTCAGTAAAATATTAATTTTTTAAAAAATGTTAAGAAAATTACCTATGAGGTATGCATTTTATTTCTACTAGGCAGCAAAGGTCTAGAGAAAACCAAGAGGCACCTGGAAGGCAAATTTCATCACATTAGAGCAAACAGCTAAGACAGAGGGATAACGAGGTGAGTCCAGTAGCTCTGAGAAGACTCTCAGGAGGTGCTTCCTCTTTGTCCCATTTAGTCTCAAAAAATGATCAAGAGCAGGAGGAAGCAGAAGAAACAGCACTGATTCATGATGTGTTCAACGCTCTCACCTAACCACTGGGTATTACTCAAGGGACCAGAGATGGAACAAGAGTGGTAGGCAGGAGCCCATCAGGGAAGTCTTAAAAGTCAAGCCAGGGATTTCTCTGGTTCCCAGTGCAGAAGGCCCTGGTTTGATCCTTGGTCAGGGAACTAGATCCCACATGGTATGCATACTAAGTCACTTCAATTACGTCCAACTCTTTGTGACCCTATGGACTATAGCCTGCCAGGCTTCTCTGTCCATGGGATTCTCCAGGCAAGAAGATTGGAGCAGTCTGCCATGCCCTCCTCCAGAGGATCTTCCCAACCCAGGGACTGAACCCACGTCTCTAATGTCTCCTGCCTTGGGAGTCAGTTTCTTTACCACTAGGGCCGCCATGCTGCGACTAAGAGTTCACATAGTGCAACTAAAGAGCCTACATGCCAGAACTCAAGACCCCGAATGCTACAACAAGGATCGAAGATCCTACATGGCACCACCAAGAGCTAGCACAACCAAGCAAATAAAATAATAAATGACCTTTTTGTTAAAAACCAAGCCAAGAAGCCTGGAGACCGTCTTGAGCAAAATGGACAGTCATGGGAAGCACTGAGGAGACACTAAATATGGTCAAAACTGACCCTGAGACCATCCACTCTGGCTGCAGTGCTAAGGGTGGATGGAAAGGCAACAAAATTAAGAATCCAGTTAGTCCATTACAACAGTAACCAAGTGGGAGTAATAAAGACCTGAATTAGAGCAGTGGTTAGAAGCTTGGAGAGTAAGATACAGAGTCCAAGAAATGCTTAGGAGGTAAAAACCGAGCAGAGTTTGACAATGAACTGCATCTGGAGAAGGAGGGGAGGGAGTCCAGGCTCTGGCGATGGGGAGAGTGCCTGGTGAGCCCACAAACCGAATCTGGGAGCTGGGAAGGTAGACCCTTTGTTCACGTGGAAGGTGCCGTTAGTTTCATCACATATAGGTTGCACACTGGAAAGGCCCACGTGAATTTCACATAGGTTCTCTAGAGAATAAGGAGGACACATGAGCTCTAAGTTCAGAAATGAGCGGGATGCTATTCATATTTGGGAATCATCTATGTACAGAGAGTAATTAAAACCAGAGAAGAGCAGATTGAAATTCCAACGGAAGAACAAGACATGGAGCCAAGTACACAATGCTGGGACTCAACAGTGTTTGGTCCCCAAACTCCACGTTGTTTAGTCTGCACACTGATGCACACCCATCTGACTCATCCCAACCCCTCCCCCACCGCCATCACCACCACCCCCACCGCCAAACCAAATGCCTTTCAGCTGAACCAACTGGCTCAGGGGATCTCACCAATCCAGGACAGGAAGCCACTTTGGAGACTCCTGGCTGTATTGCTCTGGGAGTGGTTGGCATTGTGGCTTTGCCTCAGCAAACTCCAAGAAGAGTTAGGAAAAGACATTATATTCTATTTCTAGAACTTAGTATGCATTTTTTTTTCTTTAATGCTGAAGTTACACAGAAAAAAATGTAATGTTACTGAGCTTTTTCACATCCTTTCAAGTGTTTAAATAGAATATAAGCTCCTAGGGACAGGAACACATATTGGGTTCCACTGTTGTTCAGTTGCTAAGTCATGTTCAACTCTTTGTGACCCCATGGACTGCAGCACACCAGGCTTCCCTATCTTCTACCATCTACCAGAGTTGGCTCAAACTCATGTTCATTGAGTCAGTGATGACAGCCAACCATCTCATCCTCTGTCACCCCCTTCTCCTCTTGCCCTCAATCTTTCCCAGCATCCGGGTCTTTTCCAATAAGTCAGCTCTTCACATCAGGTGGCCAAAGTATTGGAGCTTCAGCTTCAGCATCAGTCTTTCCAATGAATATTCAGGAGTGATTTCCTTTAGGATTGACTGGTTGATCTCCTTGCTGTCCAAGAGACTCTGAAGAAGCTTCTCTAGCACCACAATTCAAAAGCATCAATTCTTCAATGCTCAGCCTTCTTTATAGTCTAGCTCTCACATCTGTATATGATTCCTGGAAAAACCATAGCTCTGACTAGAAGAAAAGCCGTGACAAACCTAGACCACATGTTAAAAAGCAGAGCTATCACTTTGCTGACAGAAGTTTTAATAGTCAACTGAGTTTCACTTTGTTATGGGGAAAAAAACCTGAATGAACTTTTTGGCCAACCTAATATTTAAAATTCTTTAACATCTTCCTCCCATTCCTGTTTTTAGGGATGAACAGAGTGCCAGATACTTAGGAAGATACAGCCTCTTGAAAAGTAGGCTTTTAATAAATGTTTGTGGGGAAAAAAATCTATACCTCATCAAGATACATTGAATTACGGTGAATGAATGAGACTGCTCTTCTATTAATGGCCTTGGGGTTATATATCAAGAAGAGCATTAAAACAGCTACAAACTAGTCAGGTCTTCCTAGGTAAACCCGCTCTGTCCCATGGTACACAGCAGTTACTCTCCTTTTAAATTCCAAACACATGCTCCCCGTTGCCTACTTGGGGTTTCCACTTTTACTTGTGGAAGGAATCTCAAAGTTAACATAAGCAAAATAGTGCTCTTGGATTTTACCTTCAAAACTGCTCTTCCCTTCTCTTCCCTAGTTGCTCAGTGAAACACTAAGGAGGCATCCTCAGCAGCACTGAACCCACCCCAGGACCCTTTCTGTTGGTCCCTTATTGCCAAGGTCAAGTCCCTCATCCAAGTCACCCATGGACTGTGGCCTTGGCCTTGTTGCTTCTTCTCCTGAATCCTGGAGTCCATCCTCCAGTCTTTGACCAAAGGGAGCTTTTGAAAATGTAAATCAGATTGAGTTATTCCCCATCCCTCCTCCTTAAAACCCTCGAGTGATTTTCTACTGAATTTGAAATAAAACCCAAACTCTTGAGCAGGGTCTCCACAAATCTCTACAACATTTGAACATGACTTCTTTCCCAATATAATTTTCAAACTTTTTCTCTTCTTCCTATCTTCTCTTTGGTTCTCCCGTCTGTACAGAATTTTCTTCATAGGACTGACTCCTTCTTGTTATTCATAACTCAACTTAACACCCTCCTCAGAGGTACCTTCCCTAATCACATAATCTAATTTTAGCCCATAAGGATTAGCTCTACCCTACATCAAAACATAATGTAAAGACTGTATAATTAAAACAGTGAGGCCTTTTCCAAGGAATACAGAGACAGACCACTGAGCCAGAATAGAGTGTCTAGAATAGACCCAGTTACATATGGATAAGTCTCATCTCAAATCTCTAAGGAAAATATGGCTCTGCAAATAAGTGAAGTTGAAACAACTGGAGAGTCCTGTGGGGAAAGAGAAAATGGTAACACTTCCGTGCCCTTCCTTTTGACGGGCTGTGAGCTCACAACAGCAAGAACTATATATTAATCTTGATGCTATTACTGGTTAGTAGCTCAGTCATGTCCGACTCTTTGTGACTCCATGGACTGTAGCCCTCCAGGCTCCTCTGTCCGTGGAACTCTCCAGGCAAGAACACTGGAGTGGGTAGCCTTTCCCTTCTCCAGGGGATCTTCCCGACCCAGGGAGTGAACCCAGGTCTCCCGAATTGCAGGCAGATTCTTTACCAGCTGAGTCACAAGGGAAGTCCAAGAATACTGGACTGGGTGGCAATAAATGTTTATTATTGTCATGACCACAGGGCTAGGAGAAAAAAAAAAAAAACATGGTTTTGTAACTTTATTTTATTATTATCATGATCCTTATTAGTTGTTATCGTTTCTTGAAAGAATGAAATGTTTAAAAGAATTTTCTAACTTTACCATTTCCCAACAATCTATGATCTTCATCATCCCTGAGTCTCGGTTTCCTTACTTACTCAATCCAAACAATAACATGCAGCTTACAAGTCTTTGCAAGAATAGAAGAGGATGTGTATTTAAAAATCAACTATACTGAGAGACTTCCCTGGCGGTCCAGTTGTTAGGAATCCAGCTTGTGATGCAGGGGATATGGGTTCAATCCCTGGTCGGGAAACTAAGATCCCACATGCCATGGAGCAACTAAGCCTGAGCAAGTAGAGCCGGCGCTCTGCAACAAGACAAGCCACCATAGTGAGAAGCCCGTGCACCAGAACTAAAGAGGAGAACCCTTCCTCCCCGCACCGCTCACCACAACTAGAAAAAGCCCCTGCTCGGCAATGGAGACTCATTACAGACCACAATTAATTAAACAACAATCCAAGAAAAAAATGTTCCTATAGACAAATGCTCTCAGAAGCTTGCAATGTGATTCCCAGACAACGCTGTATAGCCAGTCTTCCCATCGCTCAGCATCAGAGCAGCAGAGACGAGCAAAGACTAAGTAAACCAATAGGCACAGGCCAAGAGGTCAGAGCCCTCAACCGTGAGCATCCAAATTACCAGCCCCGGGCAGAGATTGAGCTTTGGCAAGTCACTTGAAAATGCACTTCAAGTCACAGAGAGGTTCTGCTTTTAGGAAAGCAATTGAGTCCCTCAGTCCTCTAGGAGATCAAAGGACACTCTCTGTCCTTTAATGAATAAGCTGTTAATGAGTAAGAGGAACAATTGGATTCTGAAGTGAGAGGACAATTAGGCACCAGCATGATTTCCAGCAGGTTGCTCGCTGAACCATACTTGGAAGCTGGAGAAAACCCAGCAGCATACATGTGATTTAAGGAGACACAGGGACGTTTGTGACTAAGGATGTAAAATATAGCCGGTCTTCACTGCTCAGCCCAGAGTTCCCGTGGACTTGTTCTCTGATTGAAATCTTTAAATGAGCGCTGATGTTGAAACAGAGCAGGACCCTCTGAGGCCTCCTGGGTAGGAATCCTCTCCTCAGCCCCCATTTCTGTAGGAAAAAGACTGCAGCCTCCTAGACCTTCACGGAGTGCCTAAAGGCAGGTTCCAACAGTTACTGATCAGGAAGTGAGGAAATGTAGGAAAGGAGCAATAAAGAAATAGTGCAGGGCTTCCCTGGTGGCTCAGTGGTGAAGAATCTGCCTGTCAACGCAAGACACATAGGTTCGATCCCTGATCTGGAAAGATCCCACGTGCCATGGAGCAACTGAGCCTGTGTGCCACAACTCCTGAGCCTGTTCGCTAGACCCTGAGAGCTGCAACTGCTGAAGGCTGAGGGCCCTAGAGCCTGAACTCTGCAGCAAGAGCAGCCATCACAAGGAGAAGCTTCCTTCACATGGAAACTGGAGAGAAGCCCCCACTCTCTGCAACTCAAGAAAAGCCCACACAGACAAAATTAAATAAACGATTTTAAAAAACGAAAGAGTGCAGCCGTGGGGCCAGGTCCTGGATCTCCCTCAAGCGATTAACGTAACAGTATCTTTGAGTTCTCCTGTAGGAACTAAGATCCCCAACCAGGTGGAGGATAGTAACTTCAGGCTGAGCACAAGACTCAGTGAACACTGTTACCTCACTGCCAACCAGGGTGTTTGAAGGAAGTCAAACACCCTGCAGCCCTCATCCCAAATTCTGCCTATAAAACTGAACCTCTGTAAATCTTTGGGAAATTTTTGTTTTTTTTTAAGCACATGCTACTCATTCTCCTTGCTTGGCTCTGCATGAAACCTTTCTCTGCTCCAAACTCTGACTATTTGGTTTGTTTGGGCTCACTGGCATTAGACACATGCATCTGGTAACAGTGCAGCTGGGTGACTCTAGTGGTTAAGAACTTGCCTGCCAATGCAAGAGTTGGGGGTTCCAGACCCTGGGTCAGAAAGATAATCCTGGAGGAGGAAACGGCAACTCACTTCAGTATTCTTGCCTGGAAAATTCCATGGCCAGAGGACCCTGGCAGGCTACAGTACATAAGGCTGCAAAGAGTCAGACACAGCTGAGCAGAGGAGACATTTTGCCCTCCCCAGTGTGTCTCTCACCCCAACCATCAGTGGATGTTTTTGAACGGCTTATACAGCTCTGCCAGGATATAATGGGTATCAGCATCAAATGGTCAGCCTCAGTCCAAGCCCAGTTCATCTAAATGTAAAGCAATTTTGAGTCCACTAGTGCAGCTGCAGGGAGAGGAAGGAGAGAATGTAAGGAATAATCGTAAAGCTGTTAGGGAACCGCTGGCCAAAACTGGCTGCCTTGGCTAGGCAAAATGATGATTGCTTGCATGGGTTGTCTGGCAACAGGAGGTCCAGATAAAGAACCCTGGGTTGCTACAGAAAACTCATCAGGAATGGGCCTTCCCTGGTGGTCCAGTGGCTAAGAGCTTGCTCTCCCAAAGCAGGGGGCCTGGATTCAATCCTTTGTCAGGGAACTAGATCCCGCAGGCCACAACTACCAGTTCACATGTCCCAACTAAACACCCTGCATGCTGCCAACTAAGACCTGGCACAGCCAAATAAATAAATTAAAAAGAAAATTAACCAGCAGAACTCTGGAGGGGCCATAACAAGGGAGGAGATGTCAGTCCAGAAGTGCTACCAACCTCCCAGGATCCTTTGCACTGGAATCATCCATCTCTACTGAGAGATGCACGGAGCATCAGGAAGGACCCTGAGTCAGAGTGGCAGAGACACTTTGGAAACTAAGCCCATCACCATAAAACCTGAGCCTGTGAGTCACATGGCCTAGCAGCTCTCCTGGGTTCCCTTACCTGCCTCCTCCCAGGCGCCCCTCATAATAAAGTCGCTTGCTTTGTCAGCACGCATGTCTCTTTGGACAATTAATTGTTGAGTGTTAGACAAGAGCTTACTCTCAGACCCTGGAAGGGGTCCCCCTTCTTGCAACAAAGCCAGAGGACATAGAGGCTAGAAAGTAGGGAAGCTGGAGGCAAGTGGGGAAGAGAAGCCAGCAGGATTAAAGGAGACAGGTTATATGAGGCAGCTTTTAGCACAGGGCAACTCCTACCATTGAGATAATTGCCAAGGATGTTGTGTCTAGTTTCTCAGCTTGCACTTTAATTCCTGCCATCGCCTCTGGGGGAGTGGTCCTGCCCATGCACACGGGGCCTAAGGTCTTTCAGCTCTCTTGGTCTGGCTGTGACAAAGCTAAACACATGTGCTCAAGAAAGTCCTCCAAAGGAGAAGGAAGGGATAGAATTAGGAACCCAGGAAAGAAGCCTTGGATGTCTACCTTTCTAAAGTTCTCAGCAAAGCATTTTGCATAAAGAGATGCTGAAGAGATGCTGGTTCTGGAATTTTCTGGAGGTGGGTGGGAATTTTCTGGACCAGCAGCTACAGCAGCACTAGTGAGTACTTGGTGTTTATTCCCAGGGAGCCTGGCACGTTGCCAGTACCAGATGCCTGCATCCTTTATCCTTCCGGCAGAAAACCCAGCTTATCTTTAAACTAAAGGCAGAAAATTATCAAAGCTTCTTGTAACACGTTCACCTTTACACAGTGAAAAAGAGAGAAAGATGAGAAGAAAGGAAGGAGAGGGAAGGGAAGGGGAGAAAAATACAAAAAATATGCTAAAACTATGATAGGCCATTTAATTTTTTTCAATTTGTAATAATATGTCTTATTTAACCCAACATATCCAAAATATTGTCATTTCAAAATAAAGTGAAGTGAAAAAAAAATAAAATAAAATGTGGTCATGATACATTTTACTTTTTTCTTGTCGTGTCTGAAGTCCAGTCTGTATTATAACTCCCAGTATATCACAATTTAATCTAGCTACCTCTCAGGCACACATGGGGCTGGGGGATGTCAAATGGGACCCCACACAGCTAGACTGTGTTCCCAGTTCCATTCTTGGCCATTTCCACCTGTAAACATTCATTTAAGAAAGTCAATACATATTGCACTGGTCCTAATGCAAGAGCTCGGGTACTCTCACTCGCCTAGCAAAATGGATTAGACATCTAATGCCCTAGAATATGCACCGCTACAAACAAAGCAACCTGTGACACGGTCCGCTTTGAAAACTCCTCCCAACAATAATGACTACGGTCTACTGAATCAATGAGATCTCTTCATTGAAGAATTAAAACTTGAGACAAAGGCCATTGACAGAGGAATGGATAAAGAAGATGTGGTATATATATGCAATGGAAAGTTCAGTTCAGTTTAGTTCAGTCACTCAGTCATGTCCGACTCTTTGCAACCCCATGAATCGCAGCATGCCAGGCCTCCTTGTCCATCACCAACTCCTGGAGTTCACTCAGACTCATGTCCATTGAGTCAGTGATGCCATCCAGCCATCTCATTTTCTGTCGTTCCCTTCTTCTCCTGCTCCCAATCCCTCCCAGCATCAGAGTCTTTTCCAATGAGTCAGCTCTTCGCATGAGGTGGCCAAAGTACTGGAGTTTCAGCTTCAGCATCATTCCCTCCAAAGAAATCCCAGGGCTGATCTCCTTCAGAATGGACTGGTTGGATCTCCTTGCAGTCCAAGGGACCCTCAAGAGTCTTCTCCAACACCACAGTTCAAAAGCATCAATTCTTCGGAAAGTTACTCATCCATTAAAAAGAATGAAATAATGCCTTTGTAGCAACATGGATGGATCCAGAGAGTGTCATACTGAGAGAAGTAAATCAGGCAAAGGAGAAATATCCTAGGACATCCCTTATATGTGGAATCTAAAAGGAAATGATACGAATGAACTTACAAAACAAAGAGACTCACAGACTTAGAAAACAAACTTATGGGTGTGGAGGGGAAGTGATAGTTAGGGACTTTGGGATGGTCACGGACACACTGCTATATTTAAAATGGATAATCAACAAGGACAATAGCACATAGGACTCTGCTCAGTGTTATGTGGCAGCCTGTATGGGAGGTGGGTTTGGAGGAGAATGGATACATGTACGTGTATGGCTGAGTCCCTTCAGTGTTCACCTTAAACTACCACACCATTGTTAAACAACTTTACCCCAATACAAAATAAAAAGTTCAAAGTTTGAAGGGAAGAGAAAAAGCTTGAGCCAAAGAGAAATCACTCAAGCCTGTTTCAGGCCATTGATGCAGATATCTGAACTTCCTAAACTCCCGCCTCCATCTTTTCAGCCATTTGCACTGCCCCTACCTCCAAGGTCTGTTGTTCTCCCAGATAAGAAGGGCTTTACTTTTCAGAAACTGAACATAACAAAAATAGATTAACCAGGTTGCAATTATTCACATAAGAAAAGGATCTCTAGCTTCATAAAAGATTTGACTATGGAGTTCATTTCAAGAGAGCAATTTCCTTCTATTTTTCAAATACGATTAGATTTACATGCAACTTCTCTCAGGCAAAATGAAGTCCAACTATAATGGGATTTTTCCAATATCTCTGTTGAATTACAAGTGGCCAGAATTTATAAACTTCAGTGCTTTGGGGTTCAAATCACAGTGACCCAGGATTCCTACATTAAATGAAAAGATGGAGAAAGAACCGGACAGATGAGGCCCAGTGGCAGTCACGGCACCCATTTGGATGGCCTCGGGCCCATCACATCTCCCCGGTAAGCCTCAGTTTCCTTACTTGCTACACGATAAAGTAGGGCTGGATTTCTTCTCTGGATTTTTCAGTTTCCATGGATCAGTGAATGATTATTCAACTTTCTATTTGTGATTCCCCCTCCCTTGGATTAATTCAGAAGACCTGGATGCACTGAAGAATGAATCTCCACTCAACAGAATGGAGTGGAAATGCTAGGCTCTGGGTGCAAGTGAGGCAGACGTAAATACAGCTGGGAGAGCACTTCCTGGCAGCTGACAGGAAGTGCAAAGGAATATGGAAGGCAGGCTATAGACAAAAGCCGAGAAAGGGTCTCTCTATCTGGGTGATAGCAGAGCGCAGCAGGAAACAGCTCAGCTACTCCTTGAATCAAGGCAGACAGGGCAGAGCCTGGTGGAAGGCTTCTAGCTGTTGCTGCTGTTCAGCTGCTCAGTTGCGTCTGACTCTGCAGCTCATAGACTGCCACATGCCAGGCTTCCTGTCCTTTACTATCTCCAGGAGTTTGTGAACAATGTGAATAGTGCAAAGAAATAGAGGGGAAAAATAGAACGGGAAAGACTAAAGATCTCTTCAAGAAAATTAGAGACACCAAGGGAACATTTCATGCAAAGATGGGCACAATAAAGGATGGTAAGGCTTCCAGTAGAAAACTTAAAAACATTCATTACACCCAACAGTTACCTAATGACCTGTCCTAGCTTAACTCTTTTTTTTTTTTTTTTTTTTTACCTTTTTCTTTCTTTCTTTATTTTTGGCTGTGCTCGGTCTTCATCGCAGCGAGCAGGGGCTACTGTCCAGTTGCAGAGCATGGGCTTCTCATTGTGGTGGCCTCTCTTGTTGTGGAGCAGGAGCTCTAGGGGGCCCAGGCTCAGCAGCTGTGGGTGGTTGCTCCTTGGCATGTGGGATCTTCCCTGATCAGGGATCGAACAAGTGTCTCCTGCATTGGCAGGTGAACTCTTTACCACTTGAGCCACCAGGGAAGGCCCTCGCTTAACTCATCAGCTTCCAAAATGCACCAGCCAATCTTCTGATGAGTCTTAGGGAAAGATTTCCCTATAGGTGTCCACCATCCCAGGGAGAGAGGTTGGAAAGATTCTCGCACGCCAACAGCAATTCTGATCAACCTTCTCTTACCCTGCATGGACTTCTAATCAAGGTCTAGGATGCTGGCTTCATTAATTTTAATGAATTGCTGGAACAGTCTGAACAAGAGCCCTCGCTAATAAGGCCTTGCCTGAGTAAGATGCCATGTATTCTTTTAAGCAGGAGAAAAAAAAAAAAAATCCTTGGAAAACTTACAAATAAAAAGGTTGGCATGTTAAGGCCAAATTGGGAGGAAAAATCACTCTGGAATCTCTGGTTTTCTCAAGTCACAATTTACAATCTACATTTCAAGGTCAATTGAACCACTTGATGGCCAATTTGGGGACAAGGAAAGAGCTACATGAGGAATTATAAATGGCCATAAGGGTTTCTGACACCAACCAGACCCTCACAGCCACACTCGACTGAGTCTGTAATGATCTCAGGTCATCCCAAAAAGTGCAGGTCAAAGGGGCTCTGTGAGCACAGGGACCGAACTGTTGATTTAACACCAGCCTGGTGACATCCGTTCTGCTCACTCTGTGGGCGAACTTTCCACGCGGAGACACGGCACTAATGAGGTGTGGAGGGAGAATGGGGATTGAAAATGTTTGTGGAAACCTGACCCTTCTCTGACAGCCCAGGGCTTCCTTTTCCATTCTGAAACATGCATCCTGTTTTAGAGACAACAGAAGGGACTAGAGAAGTTGGCTTCCCAGATGGCTAAGTGGTAAAGAATTCGCCTGCCAAAGCAGGAGACTCGAATTTGATCCCTGAGTCAGAAAGATCCCCTGGAGTGGGAAATGGCAACCCACTCCAGTATTCTTGCCTGGGAAATCTCATGGACAGAAGAGTCTGATGGGCTACAGTCCAGGGGGTTTCAAAGAGTTGGACACGACTGAGTATGCACGCATTAGGGAAGGTGCCTGAGGAACCACAAGAGAGAACTGGTCTCTATGTTCAAACATAATGCTTCTCACTGTTAGTGGTCAAGGGAAGCCACAACATGTTTGAGTGTGTGTGTGTGAGGGGGGAACCTAACTCCAAGTTTGCACTAAATGCCTCCATAGATATTTAAATATAAATTCATTTGGTTAAATTTATTTGGGTGCTGTCATTTGAAGCAGGGGTTGAAAGGAGCTGAAAGTACAAATGATCACTTATAAGTCATCAAGTCATGGGGATGTAATATACAGCAGGTTGACTAGAGTGAATAAAGCTGTACTGCATATTTGGAAGTTGCTAAGACAGTAGAGCTTAAAAGTTTTCACCACACACATAAAACAATTCTGTAACAGTGTATGGTAACAGATATTAACTGGACTTATTGCTTTGATCACTTCATAATATATACAGATATTGAATCATGTGGTACACTTGAAACTAATATATTATTCTGTGTCAGTTATACCTTAACAAAAATAAAATCAGGCCATAATAAGACAAACAAAGAAGTAAATAATATTACAGTACAAAAAGGGAAAACAGTGTACTGGATTAGTACTTTTTAATTACACTGGTGCCTTTTTTACACAATAGGGAAGATTCACACCTCTGTATCAGCCTGACGCAGTGATGCATAATAATATTGTGGTTTAGTAATGAATAAACTAATTTTAATTATATTTTATTTTAAAGGTATTATTCAGTGAATAAAATATTTCATCACTGAACTAAAATTTCAATTTACCAAACAAAAATATTACACTTTGCGAAAAAGAAAAAATTAAGAGTGGAGATAAGGATAAGATTAAATATTTTTCTTAACTTGTCTAGTCACTGGGAAATTCAGGCATCGTGGAATAAAAATCCAGATTTCTAGAACTTGAAAGATATAATAAGAAAGAAGTCACTAAGCCATGTCTTTGTAGAATTTGTCTTGAGATTATGAAGTGTTATAGCAATTGTCCCCAAATATTTGAAGACAGGATGTGGTTGTAATCAGAATCACCAGGGACATTTATTAGACATGCAGATCCTTAAACCCCATTTCCAAAGATTTGAGTTTAGTGAGTCATCAGCAGCTCAGTTCTCTCACTGCTCACTGGAGGAAACTGAGTAGGAGAAAATATATTTGTCTTTCCTGATAAATCTCATTAAATTGTTGTTGAGAAAGGCAGAGCATAAATGCATGTGAAACGCTGCAGCCAGCCCAACACTGAGCCGGGATCTTCCACCTCTAGTCCAGCGGTCTTGCCTGTGCCAATTCATTTTTGTGTGTGTCCCTTTGGCAAATTTCCTTCCTCTGAAAACTCCTGCTTGTCTAGCTGAAACACCCAGGACTTTGAATGTCATATAGTCTTCCCCCTGGAACCCAAAACAGACCTGTGCTCTTGCATTAAACCCTACAGCTCAGTCTCTCACTTCATCAAAGCCTGTGCTCAGCCACTAGCCTCACGCATGCCCCTAATACATTGTGACACCCTATTACTATAGTGCCTTTATGAGCTTCAAGGGAAATTACATTTTAAATTATAGCATACAAGTATAATGGAAAATCTAATTGTAGCAATGACAGTTTATTTATCAATCATCTATCATTTTGATTTATAAGGTGCCCAACTTGATTTAAAGGTAGCTAATGTTTAAACATCTCAAGGCACCCATACAACCAAATACACACTGAAAGCAACAAAGTGAATGACTCCTGCTTTTCTGCAGCTCATCCTTCCCTTACCCAAGGCTAGAGCTAGAAGCACAATGAGGTCAATCCTGGGGAACTGAAAGGCAGCATCTCAGAACCTCTTAATGTCAAGTCTCATTGATTATAGAACTTGGCAGAAGTAAAGCATCAATGTTAACATAGAGTCAGTTTCCTTCATATTAATATTCCTGTGTCCCAAGTCTGGGTTTCCCAGGTGGCTCAGTGGCAAAGAATCCACCTGCCAAGCAGGAGACACTTGTTCAATCCCTGGGTCGGGAAGATGCCCTGAAGGAGGGCACAGCAACCCACTCCAGTATTCTTGCCTGGAGAATTCCATGGACAGAGGAGCCTGGTGGGCTATAGTCCATGGGGTCACAGAGAGTTGGACGTGACGTAGCAGCAGTCCCAAGTCCACAGAGCTGGAGAATTTAGAGGTAGAAGGGATATCCAGAGACAACCTGATTCCCATACCTCCTTCCATCCTTCTAAGGAGTGTGCCTTTAAGATTCACAAATAGGGGTCGATAGGTACAGGTCAGTAGCCCTTCAATGCAACCCACTCCATTTTATCACTCCCCACGGCTTTGCTTCAAACCTGTCCTCTGCCCATTCTCCCTGGGTTTTGCTCTAGGCTCTGAGTACCTCTCTGACTCTCAGACTCATCCTTGCTTGAACTGGGTATCACCTTCCCAGTGCTCTGGTCAAGGCCCACCACTGCCTGGGCTTAACTTTCACATCCCATGGACATATTCTACCTTACACCACACTTTACCTTGTCCTGGCCTGCCACTTTACGGCCCCCTCCTGGTTCTGAAAGCTCTGAGTGACCTCACCCCAAAGCAAGACCCCAGGTAAAGCATCAGAAGTCTTGGGAAGCCTGAAGGCCAGGACTTGCTGTAGCAACAGGAATCAAACTCAGTCTTTGCGGTGGAGCTGTGCCTCCAGGCCAACTTCAGTGTTCATAGTGGGGCTTTCCAGAGTTTCCAGCTCAACTTAGCACATACATACGTGCCAGGCACCCAGCTTAACAGTCCTGCCATGAAGGGATTTTCCCAGCCCCAAATTTGTTCAGATTCCAGTCTTCCACCTTCAACAGCAGTATTTTTCCCACTGCACCCTTCCCTACTCACCAATTCAGCATATCTCACTTTATTTGCTATATTCAACCAGCTTGTTTAGAAAAGACCTTAGGTTCTCTCAACTGTCACTCTGAGAACAGAACTCTCATTTCATTCTTTGGGGCTCTGATATTTGTCTACTACAGAGAAATACAGTCTGCTTCCAAATATTAGAATGCTTGGTTGTCAACAGAAGTCTGATTTCCAAACGCCTTGACCACTCACTAACCATCACTGCTGGAAAGATGCTAAAATGGTATGTAAGAACTCATCCTCCTCCCCCAGTGAGAGAGATGGAGCTCTGAAGATAACTGATGGCTGAACACCCTCCCTCTTAAGCAGGACGTGAACCCCTGGTGATTCACAACAAAATTCACCACATTGTATTTCTTGCAACAAAAAGATAAAGCTTTGTGAGAATGTGGGGAAATTGGAACTTTTTGCACACTGCCAGTGGGCATTTAAAATGGCTCATGCCTCTCTGCACAACTGTTCAGCAGATCCTCAAAAAGTTAAACATAGAATTACTCTTTGGCCCAGCAATCCCACTGCTAGGTAAAGAACCATTTTGAAAACAGTGCTCAAACAAGTACCTGTATACCTATACTCATACTAACCAAAAGGCAATGGGTTGGCCAAGAAATTTGTTTAAGTTTTTTCATAAGATCATATATGGAAACAAACTTTTTGGCCAACACAATGGAAACAGCCCAAACATCCATGAACAAGCGAATGTATAAACAAATGGCAGCATGACCCTGCCGTGGAATATTATGCATCCATGAAAAGGAGTGAAGTACGGACACATCCAACAACATTGATGAGCCTTGAAACAATACGCTATGTGATAGACGCCAGACACAGAAGGCCATTCACGGTGTGATATGTGCATGGACTATCAAGAATAAGTAAACCCATAGAAGCAGAAGTCAGATGGGTAGCTGCCAGGGAATCGTGTAGGGAGGTGTGAGAAAAAGCTGCTTAATGGGTACAGGCTTCACTTTGGAGTGGTAGAAGTGTTTTGGAGCTAGGTATTGAGGTGGGGTTGCATAACCTTGTGAACAGTGCCAAATGCCATGACACTGTTTGCTTTAAAATGATTGATTTTATATTAGGTGAATTTCAACTCAAATTATTTTTTAATTAAGCAATAGATGAATTCACTCACCTTATGATAATGAGTTCCACTGCCAATGTACGTTATAGAGATCCTTTCGCTAGGCTAATTTTTGTCTTTCCATCTGTCTGAAGTAGAAGGTGTTTTTAAGAGGCATTGAAACCCGCCCACTGAAGCCAGTGTCTTCCTCAGGCTTTGCACAAACACAAATGCTCCAATCCTAAGGCTTAGAACCTGCCATCTGGATGCAGACCTGGCCAGTGAAGTTTGATCAGCCCACTCTCAGGCCCAGGCCTGGGTAGGTAATCGCTGGCCTAGAGGGATGTGCAGGGAGTGAAGGGGAGGTGTTACATCAAAAGCTGGTAGTTGTCCTACTCATAGGAAAAACACAATTATGGAAAAGGGGCTGGGGAACTGAGTCCAACTCTCTGATCTCCTCGATCTTAGATTCTAGTCTGAGACACAGACACTAAGCCCAATAGACCAACAGCTCAATGAACATGGATGTTAGGCCAGTGTTCTTAACTACCAAAACTTGCTTTCTAGACAAGAAACCAGAATAGTGTGGTCAACAGTGGTGGGGGTGGGTGGTGTGAATTAGGTCGGGGAAACCCACTCTGAGGAGGGGACCAAGGTTTGGGCTGAGACCTAAACCTTGGGGAAGAGAGTTCCAGGTGGGGGAAGAGAGGGTGCAGAGGCTCAGATGGATGAGTCTCTTGGGGGCCTGATGCTTCCCTCTCGTGTCTTCTGAAAAGCAAGCCTGTTTCCTCGACTCACAACCCTTTTGACACAAATGTGCTCTTTTCCCCCTTACATGAGCAATTCTAATGCTAACCACCCAGAGTCAGTGGAGAACCCACAGTTTAAGGGTTCAAGCCCAAAAGACCAACCCCACAATCACAAGTAGTGAGTCTCCAGACTACTAGAATCTGCCCAAAAGAAAAAAGAAAGGGAAAGTCCTCAATCCTATCTGACTGTGCCAGTCTCCTCTGTCCATGGAATTCTCCAGGCCAGAATACTGGAGCTGGTAGCCAATCCCATCTCCAGGGGATCCTCCCAAGCCAGGGATTAAACTCAGGTCTCCCACATTGCAGGCAGATTCTTAACTGTCTGAGCCACCAGGGAAGCCCAAGAATACTGGAGTGGGTAGCCTAACCATTCTCCAGTGGATCTTCCCAACCCAGAAATAGAACTGGGGTCTCCTGCATTTCAGGCTGATTCTTTACCAGCTGAGCTACCAGGGAGGCCCAGCATTCTGCCCAGCTTGGCCTCAATCCAGAATTCCCAGTACCCCTCCACGGGTTTGATAATTTGCTATAAAGGCTCACAGAACTCAGGGAAACACTTTCTACACCAATACTGTTTCCTCTAAGGGACGCAACTCAGGAACAGTCCACTAGAAGAGAGGCATAGGGCCCGGTGTGAGGGGTGACAGGCAAGGACATTCCAGGCTCTCTTCGGGTGCACACCCTCCCGGCACATTGATGTCAACCAACCCAGAAACTCTTCCAACCCCAATATTTGGGCATGATTGATTAAGTCATTGACCATGGGCAATTAACTCAATCTCCAGCTCTCTCCCATCCCCAGAGGTTGTGGGGGAGAGCTGAAAGTTCTAACCTTCTAATCATTCCATGGTCTTTCTGACCAGCTTTCACCCCGAAGCTTCCTGGGGACCCCAGCCTCTGGTCATTTTAGTAACATAAAAAGATACTCATCACTCCAAGGATTCCCAGAGTCTTAGAAGCTCTTTAATCAGGAACCAGGGACTCAGATCAAACACCATAACTAAAGATGCTCCTGGGCTACCCAGGTTACTCAATTGTAAAGAATCTGCCGGCCCATGCAGGAGACGCAAGTTCAATCCTTAGGTCGGGAAGATCCACTGGAGAAGGAAATGGCAACCCACTCCAGTATTCTTGCCTGGAAAATCCCATGGACAGAGGAGCCTGGCGGGCTACAGTCCATGAGGTCCCAAAGAGTCAGACACTCTGAGCGGCTGAACAACAACAAAAGCAGGGGAGTCAGTGCCTTCACAACAGCTACAGAGCCAGTGATCCCGGACACAGGGGCCCTCAGTGGTTCAGAGACAGGGCTGGCAGGTGCACGAGGGTCTGGACAGCACCGGAAGCGGGGCTTTGCTAGAAGGAAGGGCAGGCCTGGTGATCTGAGCCAGCCTAGAATGCTCTCCCCTGCAGGCTGCGTGTAGCCTGACCCCCACATCGGTGAGAGAGAGGGACACCAAGTGATCCAGGAAAGACCGTTAAACATGACCCTTGCTTCTGGGTTCTGTGGTTTTCATCTTCACAGCGGCAGTCGACCAAATGCTAGGCCCAAGGCAGCAGCAGCAAATCCTCTTTTCCCAGATTTCTGTGTGGTGTTCTTATTTTAACCAAATCAGGCCATCTAGTCGGAAATAGCCTCAATGTCACATCGGATCTCAGTTGGAACGTTTTCACTGTTCCTGGGCGTGAGGCAACACCCCTCAGCTGTTGACCGGGAGCAGGAAGCTCGGGGCGGGGATGGAGGGCCTGGCCTTTCGGAACCAGCCTCAGGCCACCTGTGCAGACATGTGGCTGCTCTGAGATGCACCACCTCAGGCACACAAAGGCGCCTGTCTTTAGAACTGACTTCTCCATTGGAAAACTCGAGGGAGACCCTGACCACCAAATACCTTCCCAGGAACCCCATCTGCTAGGCTGTGCTTCTTCTCATGGTTTCTGAAATCACCTCCATGAATTCTGCCTGGATGACTGTCTTCAAATCGTCTGCTCTCTCACCTGCATCAGCTCACCTCCATCCGTGCGCACCAAGAGGAACCCATCTATGTCCTCATTTTTTTACTGTCATTTGAAAAAATCAGTAATGAGATAAAAGAGTTCTTAGTTAGACTATTTCTCAAACTTAGAAATAAGAAACTTCTCAGAAGCAAGCAGCTTATTTAACTATATTCTTGAGCCCTTTATTTAATATTAGATGTATCATTTATTGGGCTTCCCTGGTGGCTCAGAGGATAAAGAATCTGTCTCCAACGTAGGAGACTCAGGTTCGAGCCCTGGGTTGGGAAGATCCCCTGGAGGAGGAAGGGCATTGCAACCTACTCCAGTATTCTTGCCTGGAAAATCCCATGGACAGAAGAGCCTGGTGGGCTATAGTCCGTGGAGTCACAAAAGAGTCTTAGTTGTGGCATGTGGGACCTAAGTTTGACCAAGGATCAAATCCACACCCCCACTGGAAGGCAGATTCTTAACCAGTGGACCGCCAGGAAAGTCCCAGCAATGCCACTTTGAACTGTGGCCATGAATAGGTCTCAAAACCTTCATTTTCCCATCTCTAGAATGGGACAAGTCATGACCCCTCCATGAGTTGACTAGAAGGTCTAAAGAGATCAAGGCATGTCAAAGAGCCAGTCTAGGGTCCAGGACGTGGGACAAGCTTGATAAATGCCATCTCCCTTCTCTCTAATTCCACGTTCCTCACTGGACAAGTTGGAGACCAGGCAGGTCTGCTGAGAATCTGAGGGTGTCTCCTCCTCAGAGGAGGTGGAGGGAACTGCACCGCAGGCCTGGACAGGTAAGCCATGCAGAAGAGGCGGGGGCCATTAGGAGATAATTGACTGGGGAGGGGACCCACACAGCCCAAGGTGAGCCACAGGGCACTTTACATATCAATAAGGTCGATTATCAGGGGATGTCGGCTTCCTTGGTGCTGCTATTAACCTATATTGCTCTTATTAACCTTTCAGATGAAGAATCTTTCAAAAATAATTATATTAAAGCATAATTCTCTGCGAGTTTAAAATATGTGAATGTTCCATTTCAGTACTCCTGTGTCACGAGATAATGAACACCTGATTGCCCGGCTACCGCGAGGAGGTTTTTAATCAGAATCCTCTCACTTCTCTGCTGCAGGCTCTCAGATCAGTCCTGGGAGGAGGGGAAGTGCATCTGGGGAGTGTTTAAGGGCAGGACAGAGACAGGGGAAACAGATTTTGAGGAGAAACAAAGGGCCATCCACTCGCGGTGTGTCCTGGGGTCCTGGGAAGGCTGTGGGAGGGGACTCTACCCAGCGATGCTGAGAAATGGAATATTTGCTGCCATGTCAATAAACAAAGATGCCACAGTCACCAGCAATTGCAGCCACCATGGATGTGAGCTGGTGAGCCCTGAGGAAGCTCAGAAAGGAAAGAATGCCTGCAATCTAGCATCCGTCAGACTGCAGTCACGCTGTCTGGAGTGAGGCTTGAGGAACTCAGGATGTGAAAAACAGGATACTGGGCCCAGATTGCTAAGGTGCATATGAAAGGAATGATTTCAGAGAGCCCAGACTCTTGCATCTTCCCATCTTCCTGTACATAGAAAAGCGGCTGAATTCCCTAATTTGGGTTATAGGGTTTTCTTTAATTAACAATAAGCTATTGATGTTCAGACTACCTGCCCTTTGTTGCAAAGCTTCTGCATGACCTGACTCCACCCCTCACCACCTCAAGGCATTTCTCCTAGAGCTATATGAGACTCTGTCTCCTAGTTTGAGCACCTAAAAATTCCCACTGAATAAAACGTAACTCTCAACTTTTAGGTTGCGAATAATTTTTAAATCCACCATACCCCCAAACTTATACGGGACTCTTTTTTTTTTTTTGAACGGAAGACACAATTTGGTTTCACACTGAGAGATCAGAAGTCAAGAGTGATCCCTGTAGAAACAGAGAACTGATTGGCTACTCACACATATTAATTCTGAATATACATTGGAAGGACTGATGCTGAGGCTGAAGCTCCGATAATTTGGCCACCTGATGCAAAGAGCCAACTTACTGGAAAAGATCCTGATGTTGGGAAAGATTGAAGGCAGGATGGGAAGGGGGTGGCAGAGGATGAGATGGTTGGATGACATCACTGACTCAAGGACGTGAGTTTGAGCGAAGTCCAGCGGATGGTGAAGGACAGGGAAGCCTATTGTGCTGCAGTCCACGAGGTCACAGAGAGGCAGCGGTGACCGAGAGACCGGAAAACAACACGGAGTGTGGCAGGAGCTGACTCCATGATGAGCAGTGCGGGTGAGGAAAACCGAGGTGCCAGACACCTAAGCAGGGGTCGGGGGGGCACCTGTTGGAGGACCAGGAAAGAGTGGAGACAGGACCAGAAAGGAAGGATGGCGGGCGGATGTGTTTGGACAAAACGGATTGACTTTACCCATTCCTGTAACTGCCATAGATCGAGACGGGACACAGATGCCCGGCCCGGGAGTCAGGCAGCCCCCGAGCTGGGCGGTCACCCACCAGCCATTTCCCCCATGCAGCCTCTGCTTGGCCATGTGCTCACAGCTGCAGCGTCAGCAGCCTCTATGGTCCAAGAAACACCATTTCAGGGGCTGTTTCGTGCCTGACAGTTTGTTGCAGAAACCAGTACTCAAGAAACCAAGCACCGCACTCGGAGAGCTGGAGAACTCAGGTTTATTACGCTGGCGGGCCCAGAGGAGTTAACACTCCAAGCTCTGAGCCCCGAACAAAGGGGTTACAGAGCTTTTATACGTGGACAGGCATGATTAAGCGGGTTTGTGGGTTTGCAGGAGCTAGGGCGATTGCAGGAGAAGGCAATGACACCCCACTCCAGTACTCTCGCCTGGAAAATCCCATGGACGGAGGAGCCTGGCAGGCTGCAGTCCATGGAGTCTCCAGGAGTCGGTCAGGACTGAGCGACTTCACTTTCCCTTTTCACTTTTATGCGCTGGAGAAGGAAATGGCAACCCACTCCAGTGTTCTTGCCTGGAGAATCCCAGGGACGGGGGAGCCGTCTATGGGGTCGCACAGAGTCGGACACGACTGAAGCGACTTAGCAGCAGCAGCAGCAGGGCATTGCAAAAAAACAGGACAAGGGTGAGTGAGATAAACTCCAGTTTCTAGTATTGTGAGTCCCCACTTTCTGAGACCTACGTGATCTAGACTTTGCAATGAGCAAGCTGAGTTACAGAGGCAGAAAGAGCAGGAAGTTAGGTAAAAATTTTAACTTTTTCTCTTCAAGTTGAGATGCTGGCTTTCTTTCTCCTCCCCAGCTTCCACTCGCCACAGGAGATTAACCTGTGCCCCTGAGACCTTAGAGCTTCTAGAACAAAGCCTGGTACTCAGTGTCACCTAGTCTGCAGGGGAGAGTGGACGTGAACATGTGAGGTGGACTCGAGAAACCTCTGAGGGTTCAGACTTTAAGCACAAACTCCAAGTAGGTGCTGGCTACTTTCCATCCTAAATCTGCCATCATCAGATTTAGTCCCCAGTTTCTCAGGGTTCCCCCTGCAACCAAGAAGCACCTTTCCAACTTCCCCACATGAAGTCAGTGGGCAATGGGGTTCCCTTCACATTCCAGGCACCCACTCATATTCACTTAACTCACAGTCTTCATGGACTAAATGGAGGGAAAATATTGCCCCTAAACACAGGCCAGAGAGATGGAGATGGGTGTCAGCAAAGTGATGAACAACTCTAGACCCAGGTCATAGCAAGCATATGTGATGGTTACTAACCTCAACCCATTTCACAGATGAGAAAACTGAGTCAGAGAGTGGTTAAAGAAGTTTCCTAAGGTCATGCAGCTGACCTTGGAGTAGCAGAACCAGGATTCCCATCCAGGCTTTTGGCTCTCAGAGCCTGTCTTGGTTATTAATATTTTTTTAGCCATTATTCTCTACTATGTAGATATGGAGGGTTGATAATTTAGTTCACAAGTATAGGCAAGTCAGGGGCAAACCAAGGCAAGGACTCTTGGATGAAAGAGAATTTCAGGTGACTGGATGTGACCTCACTACAAGCCCTGTGGTCATAAAATGTGCCAGAAAATACTGGTAACCAGAAAGCTAAACAGCGGGGTTGAGAAAGGGACTAGGATCTTGGCAAGCAGGCGTCTCATTTCAAGCAAGAATCGTGTGGCAGTTTCAAAGGTAAGGTTGTCTCATGAACCAGGCTTTATCTCAAGGTTGTTGTTTCTTGTTTTACTCATGTCTTACTCTTGGCGACCCTATGGACTGCACCCCTTAGCATTCTCCAGGCAAGAATACTGCAGTGGGTTGCTCTTTAATCCTCCAAGGAATCTTCCCGACCCAGAGATGGAACCCGGGTCTCCTGTCTCCTGCATTGCAGGCAGATTCCTATCTGCAGGTAGATAAGCTATCAGAAAAGCCTTATCTCAAGGTAGATGCCCAGAAAATAAGAGGCCAATTCTTCCTCATGAACTAAGTTGGGGATATTAGGGTGACAGAATACCTGGAGCTTCTTAGAGTTGAAAGATCCAGAAGGCAAACCAGGCAAATACCAGGAGTTCCAAGGACAAACCTGGTAAAGCTTCATACTGTCTTCAGGCCAAACGGGAGAGCCTGCCCTTCAGAGAGGCAGTACGCATAGTGGCTGGAACACACGCTCTGGCTTCCCAGCTGGCTTCCCAGCTCTTGGCTTCCCAGCTCTTCCACTTACTAGCTGTATGTCCTCAGGCAAACTGCTGAACCTTTCTGAGCCTCATTTTCATCACTGGACTAAACAGGACTGCTGGGAAGATTAAATAGGTTAACACAGACAAGACTTAGTTCCATTAGTGCCCTTTGCATAGTCAGCACTAAATCCACCTGGGAAGAACACCACTTGTTCAAGAACAACTGCAAAAAAACACAACACTTAATGGAAGAGAAGAAAGAAAGTGCTGATCACTCAGTGTTCAACTCTTTGCAACCTCACGGCCTCTAGCCCACCAGGCTCCTCTGTCCATGGAATTTTCCAGGCAAGAATACTGGAGTGGGTTGCCATTCCCTTCTCCAGGGGAACTTCCTGACTCAGGGATCAGAGCTCAAGTCTCCCAAATTGCAGGCAGATTCTTTACCACCTGAGCCACTAATGGAAGAGAGAGAAGGGGAAAAATACCAAATTCACACCAGTGCCATCTCATCTGCAGAGGCAACAGTGTGGTTCCAAACAATTCCCACCATGACTACCGAAGTCCTGGACATATTAGGAACTAAGTGATCAAATGGGAAAATAATATCTGTCCCGGGGACTTGTAAGGATTACAGATAATGTAAACTGGGGCTGACAAACCCAGATGCCTTCAGGAGTCTGAAGAGACCTCAGTACAGGAGGACCACGTCTCCTGCATGGTGGTGCAAGCATCCTCTGAAAGGCTTGTTAAAAGCAAGGGTTGCTGAGCCCCACCCCCAGAGATTCTGAGTCATGAGGGTGGGGGGTGGGGGGCGTTGCCTAGAAACCGCATCTCTACCAATTCCTAGGTGATGCTCCAATGCTGCTGGTTCCCAACCACCGTTTGAGAACCGCTGGCATAGAACATGAGCTGGCGAAACTGTGGAGCACTGAATACTGCCAGGTAGCAATGTGGCTTCCAATGATCAAATCTACATGTTTGAAAGAAAAGTCATAAATTTGGACTTCTTTGTGCTATAACCAGTTACCTGAAAGAGTCCAAACGAAACATGGCGGCAGTGAGTGACTCCAAGTAGAATATTCAGGAAGGATGACAACAAGGGAAGAAGTGGCCTGGGTCTGTGCAGATGATGCCAATGACAGGGAAAGAGTCAGCAAACTAGGAGGTAAAGTGGGAGGCGGATCCGATTTAGGACTTAGATGCTCTGCCACTGTTTAATGCCAGGGAAGTTGAGCAGCTTGTGTTTTTGTCTGAATTTAGAAGCAAGTCTTCTTGAAGAGAGTATGTAAATGTGATAAGAGGGAGGGAAAAAAAAACCCAAAAAACTCTGAAAGCTGTAGATAACATTCTAATAAAAAGAAAGAGGGGGCTGGGTGGGTGGGGAACCAAAGATGGTTCAGAACAGACAGAGATTATGGGAAAGAGGAGTTAGCATTCTAACAAAGCACACCTGTCAACTTTTAATGAGAATTTCTGGGGCAACACATTAGGGATTTCAGAGAGCCAGGCTGCATTAACAATTTCTTTTTCTTTAAATTCTGGCTTCCTTTTCCTTTTTTTCCAAAAAAGACTTTCTGAGAACCATGGAACGCCAGAGACTCAAAAACACCCCTAGAGTTCCAGAAACATGCTTTCATTTATGCAGATTTCCATGAATAGCACTTGCTAATGAAATTCTCTAATTGTTCATGATATTAAATAGGAATACACATTTCATTTCCACTGGAACATTTCCATCAAACCAGTAACACCAGGCTTTTTTTTTTTTTACATTTAAAAAAAATTAAATTATTTTAATTGAAGGCTAATTACTTTACGATATTGTGGTCGTTTTTTGCCATACATCAACATGAAACAGCCACGGACACCAGGCTTTTTAAATGACGATGCCATTTCCCACTGTTCTTATGAGAAGCATTACCCTTATGATAATCAAGGCCTTTGTGATTGTAATACAAGATATTAAAATTAATGTTTTTTTTTCCCAAAACAAAAGTTCAGGAAAGAGAATTTGTCCATATTTTGCTAATCAATTCATTCAAATACACAGAAACCTCTATTTTCTACAGGCTTTTTTAAAATTTGCAGCATTTAGACCTGCCAGAACTAAAATCCAACGATTTCTACTTATGATTCCAGCTGAACAATTTGATTAAAATCAGTTCTCTACTAGCTGAATTCAAAGTCCAAACTATTCAATGTCTATTTTAAAATGGGGGTTGGTGAATGTTTCTTAGCAAGGATTTTGTTTGCCTTACATGCTTTCTGATCAGTTTGGTTTGAAGGTAGATTTTAGGAGTTTCCTTTCAGAAGTGGGACTGAAGGCAGACACAAGAGACAATGTCCCAAACCCCAATCGGGCAGCTATTGGAAAGTCAAACGCCAATCAGGCAGCTGTTTGAAAGGGTCTAAGAATTTGATACTCACTAGTTATAGCAGATGACCAACGATCATTCCTCCAGGTATCGGAGGAAATGTGAAATGTGAAAAACTCAGTTATACTCAATATTCATCAACAGATAAATGGGGGGTTTGGTCAGACTTAGCCAGTGTCCTCATTATGAGCACACTTGGGCTGTGTAAGAGGCTTGAAGAATCACCGACTCTCAAAGTGGCCTTGAGAGTCATCTTGCCCACACAGTTGTCTGTCTCTTTTTGATTGTGTCTTAGGCTGAGCCCCTTTAAGCTGACACCTGTGCAGCTGTACAGTCATCTCTGATTCACTTAATCACCTATGCTGTGCTCACTATTCAAGGCCATATACATGTATCTACTCTTCTTTAGATTTTTTCTCCGTATACTTGAAACTAACACAACACTGTATATCAACTATGCGCTGTGCTGCTCTTAGTCACTGAGTCGTTAGCCCTCCAGGCCCCTCTGTCCATGGGGATTCTCTGGAGTAGGTTGCCATGCCCTCCTCCAGGAGATCTTCCCAACCCAAGGATCAAACCCAGGTCTCCTGAATTGCAGGCAGATTCTTTACCATTTGAGCCACCAGGGAAGCCCAGGAATACTGGAATGGGTAGCCTATCCCTTCTCCAGGGCATCTTCCTGACCCAGGAATTGAACCAGGGTCTCCCACATTGCAGGCAGATGCTTTACCAGCTGAGCTACCAGGGAAGCACTATCAGTTCAGTTTAGTTCAGTTCAGTCGCTCAGTCATGTCCGACTCTTTGCGACCCCATGAATTGCAGCACGCCAGGCCTCCCTGTCCATCACCAAATCCCAGAGTTCGCTCAGACTCACGTCCATCGAGTCAGTGATGACATCCAGCCATCTCATCCTCGGTCATCCCCTTTTCCTCCTGCCCCCAATCCCTCCCAGAATCAGAGTCTTTACCAATGAGTCAACCCTTTGCTTCAGGTGGCCAAAGTATTGGAGTTTCAGCTTTAGCATCATTCCTTCCAAAGAAATCCCAGGGTTGATCTCCTTCAGAATGGACTGGTTGGATCTGCTTACAGTCCAAGGGACTCCCAAGAGTCTTCTCCAACACCACAGTTCAAAAGCATCAATTCTTCGGTGCTCAGCTTTCTTCACAGTCCAACTCTCACACCCATACATGACCACTGGAAAAACCAGAGGCTTGACTAGATGGATTTTGTTGGCAAAGTAATGTCTCTGCTTTTGAACATGCTCCCTAGGTTGGTCATAACTTTTCTTCCAAGGAGGAAGCGTCTTTTAATTTCATGGCTGCAGTCACCATCTGCAGTGACTTTGGAGCCCTCCCCCCAAAAAGTCTGACACTGTTTCCACTGTTTCCCCATCTATTTCCCATGAAGTGATGGGACCAGATGCCATGATCTTCGTTTTCTGAATGTTGAGCTTTAAGCCAACTTTTTCACTCTCCACTTTCACTTTCATCAAGAGGCTTTTAGTTCCTAAGTCCTATCAGTTCAGTTCAGTTCAGTCGCTCAGTCACGTCTGACTCTTTGCAACCCCTTGAATCGCAGCACGCCAGGCCTCCCTGTCCATCACCAACTCCCTTTTCAGACTCACGTCCATCGAGTCAGTGATGCCATCTGGCTATCTCATCCTCGGTCGTCCCCTTCTCCTCCTGCCCCCAATCCCTTCCAGCATCAGAGTCTTTTCCAATGAGTCAACTCTTCGCATGAGGTGGCCAAAGTACTAGAGTTTCAGCTTTAGCATCATTCCTTCCAAAGAAATCCCAGGGCTAATCTCCTTCAGAATGGATTGGTTGGACTCCAATACAAATATATATATATTTTTTAATCCAAGGACACAATGACTGCATAAGAATAAGATTCCCAGTGGTTTTCCCATTCTTAACATTCATTTTCATGCCACCTTCATCAGTTGTCCTGGACACTTCCATCTCATGGAATGTTCTCCGTGCCAAGCCGAGAGGCCTTCAGTGTAGGCCATAAACCCAAATCATAGCCACAGGCGCCACCTGTCTTGGCAGTATCCGTATCCTCCTTTCTTCCCGGGACTCAGGTGTCGGTAGGTAAAATCCTTGAGAACATCACCCCCTGGTCCTCAGTCTCCTAAGACACCATGGTCGCCAGCAATGCTTCTCCCTCTTCCTGCATAGTTTTAAAAATGATAACCCTCATAACAAAGGATGGAAAATGTCACCAAGCAGCAAAGGCCGTCAGGTTCCAGGAATTCGGCGCATCTTCAACTTTTTTTTGGTTAACTCCATTGTTTAGTGAAAGTTTAGGGGAGGAGAAGTGACTGGGGCACCGGGGCTCAAAGGGGGCTCAAAGGGTTCTTTACTTTCTCACAGTGAAGAGACTAAAGTGGTACAAAACAGACATGGTTCTCATTCTGGTTGTACCAGTTACAAGCAGGACGACTTTGGGAGGACAACCGCAGCCTCTCTTTGTCGTTATTTAATATTCAGCAAAATGAAGAACAGGATCATTGCCTCCTAGGGTCACTCTTCAAGGGAACAAGAGTGTCCTTGTGATGGACCTCAAGCGCTCTGTATGGAAGTGGTTGTCATTCAGTCACTAAGCCACATCTGACTGTTTGCAACGCTAAGGACTGCAGCATGCCAGGCTTCCCTGTTCTCCACTATCTCCTGGAGTTTGCCCAAGTTCAGGTCCATTGAGTCGGTGATGCTATCTAATCATCTCATCTTGTACCCGCTTGTCCTTTTGCCTTCAATGCATGCAAGATGCTTACAAAGGCAATTCTTTTTTTTTTTTTGTATCCACTTATCTGTTAAGCAGGAGAAGCAAGCAGTAAAACAGGCCATCTCTTGGGCTTTCCAGGTGACCCAGTGGTAAAGAATCTGCCTGCCAACGTAGGAGATGTGGGCTCAATCCCTGGGTGTGGAAGATGCCCTGGAGGAGGAAATGGCAACCCACTCCAGTATTCTTGCCTGGAATATTCCACAGACAGAGGAGCCTGGCGGGCTACAGTCCATGGGGTCGCAAAGAGTTGGACATGACGGAGCACACCAGTGTTACTTGGAAGCCAGATTTTGGAACTAAATTATGGATCCATCGTTTGCCTGTGCTATTGCACCTTTCTGAGCTGTGACTTTCTTGCCCACAAATGGGAAATTCGAGGCTCACCTCACTTTGCTGGCATGGCACGGGCACAGGGTGGGCATTTGATACACACTTATTCTTTTCTCCTTTGAGTTCTCATCTTGGCTCTGGTTTGTATTTCTATGTAACCTTGGGAGAATTATCTAACCTTTCTGGATCTGAATTTTCCTACTCATAAGACTAGGGGATTTGACAAGATTCCCTTTGAATTTCTTTCCAACTCTTACATTCTGTGATTCTGTGACTTTGAGCCACCCAGGGGATATGGTAATGGGTTACATTACACAAAAGGTTTGGATGTAATATTATGAGCCGTAACAACTGGCTTCCAGCAAACTCCCCCATTTTCCCCAGTAGAATTCCCTATTGTTCCAAGTATAATGAATAATCCAACACCACACATGCTCTATCTGAGCCCTGCCCATGTCCACACTCAGGGCCAGCCGGAGGCAACACAGTAAAGCTGAAGAAGGATGCTGTCAACATCTCCCCTTTCCCTGGCAATGCCCCTGCCCAGGTGAATGTATTCAGTTACTCTGATATCACCCACTGAGGCCGATACCTCATGCTCTGATTACTCCCTACTTGCACAGCAGATTCAGAATTCCTCATCCTTCTGTTCCATTCCTTTGGGACCCAGTGTGCTGCCTGTTGGGGCTTCCCCGGTGGCTCAGAGGTAAAGAATTCACCTACAATACAGGAGCTGCAGAAGACTCGAGCTCGATCCCTGGGTTGGGAAGATCCCCTGGAGAAGGGCACGGCACCCCATTCCAGTATTCTTGCCTGGGAAATCCCATGAACAGTGGAGTCTGGAGGGCGCTACAGTCCATGGGGTCACAAAGTGTTGGACATGATCAAAGCGGCTGAGCACATACGCACGTGCTTCTGGTTCATAGGATGAAATGATTCATTGCAGTACGTATCTCTTGCTTTAAAAGAGACGAAGGTGAACAAGACAGAGTACTCCTCCTCCAGAGCCTTCAAACTGAACACACAATTATCAATTGGAAAACATCAAGTCCAAAGATGAATTGTATTCTTTCAGGAAAGGAAGAGAATATTACTCCATGAAGTGAGAAGAGAAGTCTTTGGAAAGGTGGCATGTGAGCGGAACTTCAGGTGTAGGTAGAATCTAGTAGGCAGTGATGGAGAATGAGAGCATGATGAGCAGAGAAAAAATATAAACAAAAATATTAAGTCAGAAAGGATACCGTGAGTTTCAGAAACCGAGGATAATCCGATTTGGCTGGGTTGCATGAAAAGAAGCGATGAGGTTTGCAAGGCTGGTTGAAAACCTTATCATGAAGTTCCAAGGAAGCCTAATCAAGGCTTTTTCCCATAGATAATGGGGAGTTATTGAAAGTCAGGGGGCAAGGGCATGGGTGGGGAGCAGGGGTGGAGGGGCAAGTTAGACAATTTCTATAAGAAGCTTAAGCTTCTGTTTGGGAGGATTGAAGTAGAAACCGGGGAAGTAGGGAGCGGATTAGAGGACCTATAAGTGACCAGGAGAGAGATGAGGAGATTTGAGACTCAAGAAGCAGCCAGGAAAAAGGAGACAGAAGTGTTAGAGGGAGAATCAACCAGCCTGGGCTATGATGACATAATGAGGCAAAATATGTTTAAAAAAAAAAAAAAACATGCAGAGAATCAAATGCTTGATGACCCAAAACACAGAAAGGAGAAGTCAGGCATAAGACTGGGTTTGGGTGGGAAGACCACGAAGTAGGTTTGCCAGACATTGAGTGTCAATGACTTTGGGGGGACCAGGTGGGGTGTATGGATCTGAAATCAGAAGAGGAACTGGGCTGAAAGCCCAGAGTGGAACGTCAGCTGAACAGAATGAAGTCAGGAGACAGGGTAAGTTCTGAAGTGTGCGTTACGAGAGAAGGGATGGGCGCTAAGCACCGAGGCTTGGGGAAAGCTACACGGGTGAGACGGAAGAAAAGGAGTCCAAGTAGGGTGTGGGCACATGGCCCGGGTCAGCCCCATGGAAGAGCAGGAGGCAAGGGAATTCCGGGAACCGTCCTGGTTGGTGGGTCTGCTCCCAGGTGTGTCTCCACTTTCCTCCAGAAATACTGCCTTCTCCTGCAGCTCCTGGGTTCCCCTGCTGGCGGCAGTGACTCAGGACAGGCAGCCCTGCTCTGGCTCAGATGTGCGCCCCAGCCTTTCCCAGCATCTTTGTCAGCCCCCATAGAACAGCTCTGCATGTGCCCCTATAGAACAGTTTTAGACAGTTTCCTTCTAACGGAATCCCTTCTAGAAGAGCACAGCTTTGTCTGTAGGAAGAACTCAGTGCCCACAAGGAGTAGCTGCGGTGCTGCTGAGAATATTCACGAGCAGATGGGAAGACAGCATCTAGGGTGAGCAGAAGCTACTCTGCACAACAGAAGGGGAAGAATGGGGAACTCCAGAGGGCAAGCCGGAACATGGAGGCTGAGGTCCTGAGATGGGAGCGCAAGGGTTAGTCGCTCAGTTGTGTCTGACTCTTTGAGACCCCATGGACTGTAGCCCGCCAGGCTCCTCTGTCCACGGGATTCTCTAGGTAAGAATACTGGAGTGGTATCTCCATGCCCTCCTCCAGGGGACCCTCTCGGCCCAGGGATCGGACCTGATCTCTTGCACTGCAGGCAGATTCTTTACCATCTGAACCACCAGGGAAGCCGTGAAATGGGAGTGGGAATGAGGAAAAGGAGTGTACACGCTGCACCAAGCCTGGAGGCGGGGGGAGAACACTTTTAAGAACTGATATTACATGGAGGAACCTTAAATGCTTATCACCAAGTGAAAGATGCCAAACTGAAAAGGCTACACACTACACAGTTCCAATCATACGACATTCTGGAAAAGACTAAACTATGGAGACAGTAAAAGGATCAGTGGTTGCCAGGGGTCAGGTGAGGGCAGAGGGTACACAGGCATGGCACAGAGGATTTCCAGGGCAGAGAACCTGTTCTTTACAGTAATACAGTGGTAGATACATGTCATTATCCATTTGTCCAAACCCATAAATGTACAACATCGAGGGTGAACAGTAATGTAAACTATGGACCTTGGGTGATAATGACATGTCAATGTAGGTTCATCAAGTGCAATAAAGGTGCCACTCAGGTGCTGGGTGTTTATGGTGGGGAAAGGCTAGATGAGGGGAGGGGTATGTGGGAACTCTGACTTTCTGCTTAACGGTGCTGGGAACCTAGAACAGCTCTAACAAATAAAAATCTATGTAAAAGGAAAGAAAATGATATAGCTTCCTTGCAATACCTGTTGACACTGCTGCTGTGCAGATCTCTCTTCCGCCAATTCTTTCTTCCCTGTCTCCCAACCCTCTCCCACCAAGACCTTATCAGAGTACACAGAAGCCAAAACATCCTTAGCAGACATGGATTTCTTTTTCTTTACCAGGTGAGAAACTAGGGAAGAGACTCAATTTGAGGAACACAGCTCATCTTCACAAGCCCGGGATCCAGAGGGGGCCAGGAGAAATCAAGCCTTGGAGAAGTTAAGGAAATTGGAGAGAAGTCTGGATTTTCTCCAATGCTGAATCAGAAGGGTGAGGCACTTTTATCCAGACCTCAAGCCCAGGGTGGGTCCCCACTGACAGGCTGATGCTGCCTGGAAGGCTCCAGCTTGGCCATGTTCATCGCAGCTACATTTTGTAACTGCTGTGATTCCGGAGAACAGGTTGGAGTAGACGAAAGGGCATCCCGTGAACTGGGAAGAGACAGACTAGTCTCTAATCTAAGCTCTGCCATGGCCGCCAGCTTTGACCTTGACCAAGCACTTGGCTCTCATGATCCTCTCTGCTCTAGAATTCTACGTTCCTAAATCAGGACTTCTGCCCTTGTTTGACTCGTCCGAGAGAGAAATATCATTAGAAACCAAGTGAAGCAGAAGGCAGTCAGTGGGCTTCTCAGTCACCTGTGTTATTGAATCTCAACCTGTACAGCATTTCCCTCCAGAGACATGGGGCCCCCTTAGCCTCAGGGATCACCAAGTGGCAAACACAGGCCCCGCCTGCCCACCGCAGAGGGCTGACAGAGCTCCGGGTTCTCCCCAGGTTGCCCCAGCATACAGTCCTCTGCAGCACGAGGCAGCTGCCCAGCTGGCGGTGCAGGAAAATGCCCAGCATCCCTCTGTGAGGCCCCGGGTAGCCCCGTAAGCACTGCGCCTGGTGAAATGGTCTTCCCCGACTTTTATCCATCTGTCCAGGGCCCCCTGAGGCCAGCGATATTTAAACAGCAGTGGAGGTTGAACCTGCTCACCAGGCCAGCTCACTCATCTAACTCCGCTCCCCTGCCCCCAGGGCCACAGCCTTCTTCAGTCATGGCCGAACTGCCACGTGAGCAACAGGTGAACGGTAAGGTGTGCAAATATTTGGCTTCATCCACAATCAAATAAATCATTTTTCCTTTCCCCGAGCTCTAGGAAAACCCAGCAAAGCTCCTGGACCTGCCCAGGAGTGAAGACTTATACACATAAAACACACCCTGCTTGAAGGAAACTCCAGGCTGTAGAAAGAGTCCATTTTTCCATACACACGAATTACAACTGGGATCTCAACACCTTGCTTTTCCAGATATACACCTTCGCAAAGCATGTCAGCCTGTGCAGAACAATAGATGAAGTGATGCAGGGAAATAAAATACCTTTACATGATGAGTTAACGTGAGGGTTCATTTCCAAAACAGCTCTGCCATATTTATTCGGGCCCATGTCTACCGTGTGGGAGCCAGTCAAGGCTCTCATGGTTTTCAGCAAGTCCTGAGTCCTGGGTCTTCAGCAGTTGTCACAGCTCTGCTTTGTCCCTTCCCTGAAGGGCAACCAAGGCCAACTTTCCTGTGACACCCAGGCGGCCAGAGGAAGCCCCGCTGTTCTTCTCACATAGCATTCCAGATCCCAGAGCCTGTTCTTTATTTTTGCTTTTAAAGCTTATTTACAAAGGGCACTGCTACATATGCATGCATGTGTGCTAAGTCCCTTCAGTCGTGAACAACTCTTTGCAATCCTACAGACTGCAGCCCCCCAGGCTCCTCTGTCCATGGGATTCTCCAGGCAAGAATACTGGAGTCAGTTGCCATGCCCTCCTCCATGGGCCCTTCTCGACCCAGGGATCGAACCAGTGTCTCTTGTGTCTCTGACATTAGCAGGTATGTTCTTTACCACCAGCACCACCTGGGAAGCCCCACCTGGAGCCTGCTTTTATTCCTTCCAAAGGACTCCAGACAAGCCTGGAAACAAAGGGGAAACGTTTAGTCAAATTGCTTTATGGGCTTCATCTTTACCAGTTTCCTAAGATGACTTACTCCAAGAAAATCCCAGTGTTGTCTATTTCTTGCAGACACCTCTGATTGAGTGGGTTTGTGTATTTTGGTGCCGTCTCCTACTCCCATTTCAGAGTACACAAGGCAGAGACTATGTGGGAATTCATATACTTTGGGTGATTTTTTTTTTTTTAATCTCAGCTCATCCTGTTTTCCCAAATGGATAGTGCCAGCCTGCTGCCTCGGCTACCTCCCTCTCCTCCCCTTCCTCCTTGTGGACTCTCGTACAGAAGGAAATGGCAACGGTCCACTACCAAACGCACATCAACACATCCAGGTCCCCCCTAAATGTGGGTAGCCCAACATAACGAAACCACCCACCAAAGCAAGATTCCCCACCCTGGACTCGAGTCTGGTCCATGATCGCTGCGTCAAGGATAAACAGCATCTTCCCTCGGGTTGTGGTCTTGGAACACTGCTCACCCCTTCCTCAGCCATCCTCCATCCTGACTCTCCAGATCCCCAAACAGACACTGCTATTTGGGGTGTTCAGATTGCTTTATTATAAGGAGACAAATAGGATGCCAGGCCGTAGCCTTCCTTCTCGTGTGAGTTCAATCACCAGTTTCTTAGGACCAGCGCTTTGGAAAAGAGAAGAGTCCTCTCTCTCTGGAACACTGACATTCAGCCAGGTTCGCACACTTAAAACTGCATTGTCCTGGGACTGCCTGGCAGCCAGGTGTTTGGGACTCAAAGCTTCCACTGCAGGGGGTGCAGGTTCAATCTCTGGTCCGGGAACTGAGATCTCTAATACCATGCCCCCAAAATTAAAAAATGCGTTGCCCTGTCTTTCTAAGGCACCATCCCTGTGACCAATCCATCAGAGCTGAGTTTCTGGATCTTTCTCTGACTGGATCCATGCTCCTCCACCAACTCTCTTCACTCTCTGCTTTCTCTACACCCGTACCCTGGTTTCCTCCAAATGTTTCCTCAGGCACCTCATGTCCACCCCTGAGTCAGTGAGGCTCCCTGTCTTCTTCCCTTTCAACTTCCTTCTAAGTCATTACAGAGAGACCATGCCCCAAACACACATTGGCTTGTTCTCCTCTCCTTCCGAATGAAAACTCTTAAAACATTCATCACACTACTGAAGTCCCGGTTCCTCGACAATGCCAATTTCCCACTTCTAAATGAACTTAACCTTGTTAATATCCTTGAGCGGGCACAAGCTAAGACAGGCTGATGAGCCATGCAAACCATCACCTCCCTGGACTGGCACTCTGCTCCTATTAATATGGTCAATGTGGCACGGGTTTCTTCAGGAGCTGATCAACTGATGGCCTACACTGAGCTTGAGGCTTCTGTTAAGTCAGCTCATCCATCAAAGACAAGCATGCTGACATCTTTTTCAATGTCATCCAACCTCTCTGTAGAAGTGAGCAGAGAGATTAGATCCCAAAAGGCAGCTCAGAGATGTCTCCTGACAGCACTGGGTCAGAAATCAATTTTAATCTCTCATCTATAATTTCAGGGTGAAGCAGCCCTTAGATGACTCCAGCCTCATTAGCAAAGCAAATGACACAGGTCCCCCAAGCATCTGAGCTGCTTACTTTCCTGTGACGACAAAGACAATTGGCATTAAAGAGTTTCAAGGAAAGGTGCTAGAGCAATTGAGTGCTAAAAACGTCTCTCTCAAAACTATATTCACAAAAACTGGAAGAAGCGCTAGAGGTTTACCCAGGTTTCCAGTGGAGTGAAAAGACCACGGATCTCATAATTAAAAGACATGGGTTGGCTTCCTGGCCCTGGTACGGTGGAAGCCGTGTCAGGGGCACACTTAATCCCTCTTGGCCTCAAATCCTTTATCTACAGCTGGATCATATCTGCTTCGTAGGGCCGTGTGAGAACCAGGAATGATGAAAGCCCCTGACCCAGTGATAACCACGCGGCGGACGGTGACCATTAGCATTATCTAAGCCAGCCTTCAGGGACTTTTCAGGTGGCACTAGTGGTAAAGAGCCTGTCTGCCAGTGTAGGAGACGTGGGTTCAGTCCTTAGGTCAGGTAGATCCCCTGCAGCAGGAAATTGGAACCCCACTGGGAAATCCCATGGACAGAGGAGGTTGGCAGGCTACAATCCAGGGCGTTGCAAAGAGTCGGACACGACTGAGCATGCACACACAAGCCAGCCTTCGATCTGGGCAATAAGTCACCTCTGTGATATCCATAGTTAACAACAACAACAGCAACAACAAAAACCTCTTTCAGAGCTTCTAGTCATTAACTCACACCTGTCATTTCTTAAGGTTTCTGGAAATCCATTTTCCTGAATCAGTCACACAGCTCTGGCAGGGGCCGCCGTGCCCTCAATATTACAAACGACAAAGCAGCCGGTCGCCTCCCCCCAGGTTCCCATCACCTGTGCATCCTCAGACGATGCCCATTCATCTTCCTTAAGTCCAGCGGCTCCCCACTCACTTCCCCCGCCGTCTGAGCTGCGAAACTGCCAACAAGGCAGATCAAGAATTCATGACAAAGAGCCTGGCTTCTGGGAGTTTCCAGACTATAAAACAGTTTAGCTTCCATTATTCATATGATCCATGCAGCCCAGGGTAAAATCAGTGAGGTAAGCGGTGATTCTCTTGGACTGTGGATTTGATTTGTCTATGAAGGAGCCACAGACGAAGAAGCTTCATTGGGAGAGGGATTCCAATAAGGATTTGATGGGAGAGCCGTACGCAGATTCTAATCAAAGCACCACAGGTATAGTTGCCCCCTCTGTGGTATGCTTCTGACCTGTCTCACCATCCAGACAAACCAACCCAAAGCAAAAGGCTTCTCCAAGCCTGTCCCTGAAAGCACACGAGAGATCCACTCTTCTAGGCTTCCCAGTGGTAAAGAACGGGACTCCCAATGCAGGAGACATAAGAGACGTGGGTTCGATCCCTGGGTCAGGAAGATTCCCTGGAGGAGGGCATGGGAACCCACTCCAGTATACTTGCCTGGAGAATCCCCTGGACAGAAGAACCTGTCTTACACAGCCCCTGTGTGGGCTATAGCAGAAAGGGTCTCAAAGAGTCAGACACAACTGAAGCAACTTAGCACACACATACCACTCTTTCAGCCTAAATGCAAATCTTCATTAAATGCTAACTTTTTAAGGACCTGACACATTTTGCTTGACCAGCATTTCCACCTCTAGATAAAGTATGTAAATAAGTCCAGGAGTCACTCTTCACTTCTCACTTTCCCTTATCTCTTATATCCAGTCCATCAGCAAGCACTGTACTCCTTATTCCCAAATGACATTCCACGGATGCCGCTTCTCATCACCCACCTCCACCTCCGTGGCCTGGGAGCATCTCTCCAGCTGAGTGCAGTGGCCTCAGTGCAGTGCTCAGGGGAAGTAATGTTGCCCCGGATAAAACAGCCAGTGGCCTAGGAGACGGGGGATCAAAGCAACAGTATCATGGTCTGTTTGTCGAGTTACTGGGTCAGCAGATACATGACTAGGTGCTAAACGTCCATCTTCCTCTCGATGCAGCAAGGGCTACAAGGGAAGGAACTGTGTCTCTGTTCACTTCTGAATCCCCAGGACTCTGCAAATACCTGCTACTGAATAACAACAACAACAGTAATAATAGCTGCTGCTGCTACTGCTGCTGAGTCGCTTCAGTCGTGTCCGACTCTGTGCAACCCCATAGACGGCAGCCCGCCAGGCTCCACCGTCCCTGGGATTCTCCAGGCAAGAACACTGGAGTGGGTTGCCATTTCCTTCTCCAGTGCATGAAAGTGAAAAGTGAAAGTGAAGTCGCTCAGTCGTGTTCGACTAGTAGCGACCCCATGGACTGCAGCCCACCAGGCTCCTCCATCCATGGGATTTTCCAGGCAAGAGTACTAGAGTGGGGTGCCGTTGCCTTCGGAAACTGACTGTGGAGTGCTTAGCACATGTTCCTACTGGTGAGGGCTCAGTATCTATTCAAAGGGCGAGCTGACGGATGAATGACAAGAATGGTGAGAGAATGCTGGACGGTAGCAAGGTCCAGCTCACGTGGTCACGGGTAAGCGAAGAAGGATGACTCCTTCCAGAAGGCAATGGGCGAGGGCATCACAGGGGGTGGGGGTTAAGGCAGAGGGTGAAAGGGTTTGCAGTTCTCTCTTAGAAGTTCACTCTGGTTGCTACATAGAGAATGGATTGGAGCAAAGTCAGAGGGGAGAGAGGGCCCCCAGTGGTATGCCATGCAAGATGAAGAATGGGTGATGCTGGAACGGTGGAGAAAGGCAAGTGCTCTCAGAGCTAGGTTTTTTTTTTTTTTAATTGATTGATTATCTATTTGGCTGCACTGGGCCTTAGCTGCAGCATGCCGGATCTTCGATCTTCATGTGGCATATGGGAGCCTTTGTTGCTGCATGTGCAATCTAGCTCCCTGACCAGGGATGGAACCTGAGGCCCCTGCGCTGGGAGCAGAGAGTCTTAGCCACTGGGCCACGAGGGAAGTCCCAGAGCTGAGTTTTTACAGGGAAGAAGATGGTGGATGCCATACACCGTAGGTCAAAATATGAATAGTTCCGATTAGATTAAGAAGCTGGCATTTTTTGAGAGTTTGTTCTATGCCACATATTATTTTCAGTGTGTTGTACCAATTAGCCAATGCAATTCCCCAAACAAATCTATCAGTCAGACACGATAATTATACTCAGGTACCCAGTCACAACTGAGCGACTTTCACTTTCACTTTTCACCCAGTCAATACCCACATTCTAACTAAGCTATCTTCCGAGACTGACCTCTAGTTATGATTTCTGCCTCTCAAAATACACACAATCCTTTATTTCATGAATCTGTGGTCCTATACAGGCTTTCCTGGTAGCTCAGAGGGTAAAGAATCTACCTGCAATACAGGAGATCCAGGTTTGATCCCTGGGTTGAGAAGATCCCCTGGAGAAGGGAATGGCTACCCACTCCAGTATTCTTGCCTGGAGAATTCCAAGGACAGAGGAGCCTGGCAGGCTACAGTCCATGGGGTTGCAAAGAGTCAGCCAGTGGGAGAGATAAAGGAAGTGGAGAATGAAAGGAACTGGGACCAGTGGATAGGACCAGCTTCAGGACTATGAACTCAGGTGGTCCCAAAACAGAGAAGGGCTTGCAACTCAAAATATGGTTCCTTCGTTGCATGCACAGCTGTTGTTCTCTTGAGATTCTGAATGACTTCTGAGCAAGGGTCTGGCCCTCTACTTTCATTTTGCACCCAGCCCCATCCATGATGTAGCCAGTCCTGCCAGTGGATACAAATTTCAGGCAGCAGATTTCAGACCCACGAGGAAAAACCTTTCTTCCTTCATGCAGAGTGACTAAATTGCCTCCAATTTCAACATTCCCCTTCGGTGCATATATTCACCCAGATGCTGGACAACCACATAGCAGAGATGTTATAGAAATAATTGACTCTTCGAGTAGAGGGTTTGACTAGATCGTCTCCCCAGAATCATCCACATGGTTCAGAGTAACGGTAGCATCTCAGATTACAGTCAATTGCCTCCAGTGACTAGTCCTTTATGGCTGTGGACTTTAACCAGGGGTACTGACCAGAATCATTTGGCTGAAAGTTTTGTTGTTGTTGTTGTTTTCAAGATAAATATGTCCAGGCTCTACTTGAAACACTGAATCCAAATCTTTAAGAGTGGGACAGGAGTGCAGATATCTAGAAAGGCTCTGCTGGTGATTTTTAAAGGCACCCTGCTTCCCAGGTGGTTCAGTGGTAAAGAATCTTCCTGCAAGAAATGCAGGGGAGACTCCCAGGAGGAGGAAATGGCAACCCACTCTAGTATTCTTGTCTGGAGAATACCAAGGACAGAGGAGCCTGGTCGGCTACAGCCCATGGAGTTGCAAAGACTCAGACACCACTTAGGGACTAAGCATACGGTTTAAAGACCACTGCTAAAACAGAAGCCATCTCTGGCTCCTGTCCATCTAGACCCCATCTAAAAGGCACATCACACTTTCCTCAATGAGAAGGGAGTATTTGGCCCAGATCCCAAGTGGAAGTTCATCAGTTCTTAGGTCTTTCATCCTGCAGTAAAAGTACAACCATGCTGAAACTCCCCTTCCTCTAACATCCCAGCTATCCAATACTCTAAACGACTCAATAAAACAGAAAATGGCCCTTAAACTTAAAAGGAAGAGAGACTCAAAGACAGAGCATGTTTGATCAGTGCCCCCCTTCACCACCTCATTGCCCGAAAGAGCCAGCAAACCCTCTGCTTTATCATCCTATAGGCCTTTCCATCTTCTCAAGTTTCCTCTTTATAATAACATCCTTCCACAATGGACTAACAGAATCACGCACGGGTTAACAATCCCGCTGGGTCTCCAGAGAGAGCCTGAAACTATAAAGAACGAACCGAACAGAGCCGGCAGAGGTAAAGGTTAACCAGCTTAGGCACCCCACACTTGCATCAACTCGGCAAACTCTGGTGACCACCCGCTGCCCTATAGGAGCAGCCACCTTGTTCCCTCCAGTTCTGTCTCCTTCCAGTAAAATGCAAACAATGTTTTAACGCTAAGAACCACCTGCTGTGTTTTTCTTTAATGTGATTTGAAACAATACCGTTCCAAATTACATGAATCATCTCTAAATTTAGAAGTCAGCTCCTAATACTCATACCGTGTTCTGAACGGTAAATAATCTTTTCCAGTTTTCATGTGAGAATCATTGCCAGGAACCACTTAACTCGCTGCCTCATGATCCTTGAGAGGTGAGCGTGAACCTACTTGCTACACTTGGCAGACACACCGAGACTCTTTGTGTGTGGCACAACAACAAATGGTTCGGCCAATTCAAGGTAAAAATAAAAAGTCCCCCTGGGCCATGTGGAACAGTGGCTTTCAGCTCGGGAGGTGTTATAGACTGGATATCTGTGTCCTTCTAGAATATATGTTTTGTTTGTGTTCAGTCACTCAGTTGCGTCCGACTCTGCAACCCCATGGACTGTAACTCACCAGGCTCCTCTGCCCATGGGATTTTCCAGGCAAGCATACTGGAGTGGGTTGTCATTTCCTCCTCCAAGGGATCTTCCCGACCCAGGGACTGAAGCTGCATCTCCTGCACTGCAGGTGGATTCTTTACTGCCTGAGCCACCAGGGAAGCCCGAGAATGTACATGCTGAACCTCTGATCATCAGTATGGTGGGTTTTGGAGGCTGGAATTTGGGGAGGTAATTAAATGGAGGCATGAGGCTGGAGTACCCATGATGAGATTGGTGTCCTGATAAGAAGAGACACAGAGATCTTGCTCTCTCTATCTACCTTGTGAGGACGCAGTGAGAAGTCAGCCACCAGCAAGCAAGGAAGAGGGCTCCCACCAGGAGCCTGACTGGCCAGTGCCCTGATTATGGACTTCCCAGGCTCCAGCTCCATGAGAAATAAATGGCTGTTGTTTGAGTGAGGTTATGGCTAGTGCAGGCAATGTGCTACCTGAAACTTAAGCTTCTTACAGAAAGGAAAAGGTTGAAAGAAGTCAAAGAAATGAGTAGAATTAAGGAAAAGCCCTAGAAAAGGAGGCCAGAAATGAATGCTAAAATGGTCCCCCCAAACTCATGAGGCCAGAAGTAAGATTTGCAAGCCAGAGCCTGGAGCCATAGAGACAGTAGCAAGACCACACCTTCATAATGAACCACAGGACGCTTCCTGTCCGTAGCTGGCCTTCCATCATCGTTAAAGGGCCAAAGACAGGACTTTCCCGACGGTCCAGTGGTTAAGAATCCACCTACCAATGCAGGGGACATGGGTTCCATCCCTGGTCTGGGAAGATTCCACGTGCTGCAGAGCAACTAAGCCCATGTACCACAATTACTGGGACCCTGGAACCCAGCACCTACGCTCCACAGGAGAAGCCGCCACAATGAGAAGTCCCAGCACCACAACAAAGAGTGGCCTCTGCTCGCCACGACTAGAGAAAGGCTGCATAGCAACGAAGACTCAGCATGGCCAAAAGTTAATCAATTTTAAAAGAAACAAATATATACTTTAAAGGGCTAAATATATATATCTTTTAAATATATATATATATATATATATATTTTTTTTTAAGACTCTTTGAGTCTGATCCATTCACTGACATGGGTGAGACTGCCCTACCCTAGAATGTTATGATTCTCTGCTTCTTTTCATGTTCTCATACGTACATATGTATGCACACACGTACACATGTATGCACAGACGTACACCACGTCCCAACTAGGTTTAACAGAGCTATGAAGGACCCTGGTTTCACACACCACACACCTGCACTACTCACCAAGACAGACTCTCAGAGAAACCTCTCCATTCTTCTCCCAACAACCCAACAGCTATTTCCCAAACCTTGGCACCCATCACTACGCAGTAGCAAGGTGGCCACTCAGGGCTGTTTGATGTATTACTCCCGAGGCCAGGTCCACATGCATCACTTAGGCAACCAGCACCTTCACTGCAATCCTTCCTTGATGCCTGTCCTGTGGTCATTAACCTTAACCATGTCAGCAGTATTCACAACCCCAAGCCTGAATTAACTCTCGAGGCAGGCTGCCCCCAGGGACCGGAGCAGTCACGCCATAACTCAGCCTGAGCACCCACAGTCTGAACTGAATTCTCCCCACCAGTAAGGAGGGCTTGCAGAAAACCAGAAAGAAAAAAGGGATTGGGCTTTCAATCCATGAAGCTGTTGTACCAGCCTGATGCCAATATGGCCAGATGGACAGTAAAAAAATCTTGCCTAAGTCATGTGGCCAGTTGGGGCCACGTGTCATAATAAGTAACCATAACAGATAAAACAGTAAGTAGAATCAAGGAATAACAATTATCCAAAATTATCTGCTGTCATGGAAAACTGAGGGACAACTGGAATAGCCACTTAGTGAATATCTGCCTTCCTTATGCACTGGGGGCTAGACCCCTCATCACTGATCTTTGATCCTCCGGAGAAGAAGCACACGAGTAACTTTTAGTGTTCTGATTTTACACATAAGAAAAGTAGGTTCAGAGACCAGCTTGGCCAGCACCCTGATCACGGACTTCCCAACCTCAGAACTGTAAGAAATAAATGCCTATTGTTTAAGTGAGGTTATGGCTAGTGCAAGCAGTGAGTTACCTGGGACCAAAGCTAAAAATGGGACTTTCTTATAGAGAATTTCAGAGGAGAGGGCTAAATGAAGTCAGAGAAATGAGCAAGAATAAGCAATTTGAATTGCATAGTTAGTACATGGCCAAACTGAGGTTTTTTTGAACCCATGACTATTGTGGTGGACAAAATAATGTCCCTAAAAGACATTTACATCCTAGTTCCTGAAACCTGTGACTATGTTCCCATAGCAAGAGAGGACGTAATTATGCACCAGAAGGTGGAAATCTTAGGAGGCCACCTTGGAATTCTGCCTACTACAAACATCCATTAGCATACATCAGCTGAGTTCACCAAGCTTGACTCCATGCTCTATCTACTACAGATGGTCTTTCTAGGTGAATCACAAACAACTTTACAGAAAAAACCACCCAAACTCAGTACTGACCAGCCTGTCTCCAAACGCCAGTCCATACCGAAATCTCCCTCTGTTTTCTATCTGTGATCATAGCCTTTTACATGCACCCTGCTGGAAACCGAATAATGTTAAGCGCTAACTTGTCAGTAAAGAAGCTGCCTGCAATGCAGGAGACTCGTGTTCAATCCCTGGGTTGGGAAGATCCCTGGAGAAAGAAACGGCAACCCACTGCGCAGTATTCTTGCTTGGAGAATTCCATGGACAGAGAAGCCTGGAGGACTATAGTCCATGGGGTCACAAAAAGTCAGACACAACTAGCGACCAACACAGCAACAACAAAAGACACAATGACAACAAGCCTTGTTTGGAGCACCTAGGTACTGGTCTAAGAAGCATGTACGGGCACAAACCTCTGAAGTGAGTATTAATACCTCTCCAATTTTTCAGGTGATAAAATTGAGCCAAGGAGAGGTTAAGGAACACAATAACTCTTAACCATGGAGCAGAGGTGGGGCTTCCGAAGTGGTGCCAGTGGTAAAGAACTCACTAGCCAGTGCTGGAGACATAAAAGACTTGGGGTTCTATCCCTGGGTGGGGAAGGTCCCCTGGAGAAAGAAACGGCAACCCACTCCGGTATTCTTGCCTGGAGAATCCCAAGGACAGAGGAGCCCAGAGGGCTACAGTCCATATGGTCACAAAGAGCTGGACACGACTGAAGTGACTTAGCACCCACGTATGCAGGGAGCAGAGTTAGGTTTATAAGGCAGGTCATGGGACTTCACTGGGGATGCAAAAGAAAGGGATGTGACTTAGCGACTGTAACAACACCGCCAAACATGGACAGGAAGAGGAACCCTGGAGGATGCTCGGTTTTGCGGATCTGGGGTTGACCTTGCCAATTCTGGGAATTTCTCCAGTGTGAATATTTTGTTCCTTCTTTCAGAAACAAACAAATTCACAGCATGTTCTAAGAAGCCTGGGGAATAAGGGGAAGATTTGCCCTACTCAGCCCTTTTTTCCAAATCCAGGGAAGAGATTCCTCCTCCTCCTACCTCTCACCCCCAGAGTTTCCATGCAGGAGAAGTACAGGGACTTCTGGTCACCCACTCTTAGCAAAAGCCAGCTGTGAGCATCACCCCACACAAACCCCACTATGCGTGCAAAGGAGCACAGAGGAGGAAGCAGAGACTTTGCCAAGAAATAATGTGTGTGCCTCCCACACACACAGAAGGTGGGGTCGTGTCAGGAAAGTCTGATCAAGTGCTTTCTCCGGAAGCTGTGGTTTCATCATCTTTCTTAGGCACCCTGCTGTAGTTATCATATGGAGAACATATTTAGAAATTCACCTTGTGCTTTGCAGGGACAACCATGCCGCTGCACTAGTGACTGCTCACCTGTTTAGGTCTGGGTTGGACCTTTGGTCTGAGGGCAGATGCTATGCCCTGCTTTTCCTTTTATCATCCTAGCTATCGGACTCAACTGGGACTTAATAAAATTCATTGTTGCTAGACTGACATTTTTCTCAAGGACCACAGACCCTCCAATGGCCAGTCTGAATTGGACTGTCTAATTCAGACTGTGGGTGCCCAGGCTGAGTTACAGTCTGACTCCTCCAGTCTCTGGGGGCAGACAGCCTCGAGAGTTAATTCAGGTTTGGAGTTGTGACTATTGTTGACATGCTTGCTGCGTGCTCTGTTTTTTGGCCATTGTGATAGTATCTGTCTTGATGGAATATCTGCTTTGCTCTGCAGGGTCCTAGAGCCACAAAGCCCAAGTCTCTCCTCTCCTTAGTGACTCCCTGTTGGGGCAGCAGCCAAGATGGGACCTCAGTCTTATGAGAATCATTAGAATATTTTTTTAAAATATATTTATTTGGCTGCCTTTTCATACTGTTTGCAATGGTTGGATAGAATCACCGCTTCAGTGGACATGCGTTTGAGCAAACTCCAGGAGACAGTGAAGGACAGGGAAGCCTGGCATACTGCAGTCCATGGAGGTGCAAAAAGTCAAACACAACTTAGCGACTGAACAACAATTTAGCTGCACTGGGTTTTAGTTATGGCATTTGAACCCTTATTTGTTGCATGTAGGGTCTAGTTTCCAGACTAGAGATCAAACTGCTTTGGGAACTTGGAGTCTTAGCCAGTGGAACACCAGCGAAGTCCTAGAGAATCATTAAAATCTTAACTTGCTTCCGATGCTACACCTGACTATTACTTTGTTTCACCCTCATCAGATCTTACGTGATGGGCAGGCACACAGAGGAATTCATGAGATTCTTCTAACAGCAAACTTTTTCAAACTATACGTGCTCTCTGCCCTCATTATTTCCAATACAACTCAATTCAGGAAATTATCACAGGGATGTTCACCATTTGTAAAAATTCCTAACATGGTTCTGAGTCATTCTCAGCATCCCCACCCCCACCCCATGCACACACACAAAGATACACTGCCAGGTGGATTATTCTAGAATCATGCCAGTGATCATTATTAACAAACAGTTGACACTTCATTCCCACAAAGGTCAAAATGGAAATTCGATTTAGAAATCCGAGTTTTATCACTCTGCACAAGACAATCTGAAGGGAAACAGTTGAATTTTCTTAGTCTTAAATAACTTTTGAAAATGAGCTTAGTTGGTAGCCAGCATTCTGAATTCATTCAATTGCTATTTTTAAAATAGTCTCTTTGTCACTTTAACTAAATTGAACTCTTCTTTTTAAAAAAGAATGCATATTTTCCAGGAGGACTTATGTTTTCAGAGTACAGTGAAGATACCATATAACTTTTCCACCCCATCTGTGAGTTCCAGACATTTCATGTTTGTTTGTTTGTTTTTTAAGATTTAATGGATGTAACTTACTAATCAAATTGTATATGTTTGGTTTCCTGTTTCTTCCTCGTGGTAGAGGCTACTGGCTGCCTTCCAATATCTTTTCTGTCCTTTCCTAAGAACCTAAGTTCATATTGTATCATCTGGAATGCAGATGTGATATCTGGAACTCTAGCTGCCATATCAAAACATGAGGGAAAGGGTCACAGGCTTGAGATGGCAGAGCCTGGATCCTAATAACATGGAGAAACTGCCACTCCAGCCCTGCACTACCATATCCAGATTGCCTTAGCTTCAGAGGAAAGGAGTCGTCTAGTTTGCTCAAGCCATTCTACCGCTGGACTCTTTATTACATGCAGGCAGCTCTAATCACAACTGATTCAAATGATAACTTCAGAGTTTCCAGCTTATATACTCTAGAGTTCCAACGTGTTTCTTCTTAGTTTATCCTTGGCTTACCACCACATATCAGAGAAAATTAAGCTCAGAGAGGTTAAGTGTCTTGGCTAAGATGCAGCAAGAGCAGAACCTGAGAATTCTCTGACAAGTAGATCTTGCATTTACCAACGCCTCTGGTGATAAGAAGCTTCAAATGTCAGCCCACAAACACATTACCATTCATCCTGATGCCAAATCCCCTAATGCTTTTGCATCTGGCTTCTTAGCTTTCTAAAAGCTATATTATCACAGTGTACCATCAAGTAGAATAGCACTCAATGGTCTTCCCATCCATCATTTCTTTCCCTTTAAACTGGTGGGCATCGATTGCCCAGTCTAGAGAACTGTGACAATCAATAACTTTCTTCAGAGAAATAGTGGGTGAGACTAAAGAAATTAGCTTATTTTGTAGTGGAAAGAAACAAGATGTCAATCAAACTCCTTAAACCTGATCTCAAATAAGTGCAGATGCCAATACGAGAAAAATCTAAGCCATAACTGCCAACGTCACCCTGATGGGAGAAGACTAGAGCTCACAAGCTGACTAGCCTTGAAGGGGGGATAGGACACAGAATGTCCCGTCATAGTGAAAGCTCTTGTCCTGTGGGGGACCCCAGAGCATTCTCCACCCAAGGGCTCCACCTCCCCACTGCAACACCTGATGTCACAGCCCATGTTCTGCTTACCACTGCTGATGAACAAATTACCCCAAAATGTAGCAGCATAAGACAACCATGTCTCACAATCTTGCGGCTCAACTGGAAAGTTCTAGCTTGGGATCTCTCATGTGGTTGCCCTCAGATGCTGGCTGGTGGTGCTGCCATCATAGGAAGGCTTGATGGAGCTGGGCATGCAAGGTGGTGCATGCATGAGGCTGACAGTTAGTGCCAGCTGCCACCTGGGATTGCCAAGACGCCTGTCTGGCATGAGGGTCTCAGTGTACTCAGACTTACGTGATAGGTGTCTTTCCCAGAGCACCAGAAGGAAACCTGATGGCCTTTTGTGAGCCAGCCTGGGAAGTCCTAGGCCAACACTCCCACTGCATTCTCTTGGTTGAAATGGCACCTGGGTTGCATCAGCCCATCCTCAAGGTGAGGGGACTCAGATCCCACTTCTCAATAGGAGGGGACTTCCCTGGTGGTTCAGAAGGTAAAGAATCCTAGGGAGAAGACCCTAGTTGGATCCCTGGGTCGGGAAGATGACCTGGAGAAAGGAATGGCTATCCACTCCAATATTCTTGCCTAGAGAATTCCATGGACGAAGAAGCCTGCAAGGCTACAGTCAGTGGGGTCGCAAAGAGTCAGACACGACTGAGTGACTACCATTTTCAGTTTTCACTTCTCTCAATCAGAAGTGTATCAGAAACTTGCAGTTGTTTTTGGACACCTCTTTGCAGACGGAGGAGCCTGGTAGGCTGCAGTCCATGGGGTCACTGAGAGTTGGACGTGACTCAGTGACTTCACTTTCATTTTTCACTTTCATGCATTAGAGAAGGAAATGGCAACCTACTCCAGTGTTCTTGCTTGGAGAATCCCAGGGATGGTGGAGCCTGGTGGGCTGCCATCTATGGGGTCACACAGACTCGGACACGACTGAAGCAACTTAGTAGCTGCAGACCAGAATTCCAGGGAAGGGGAATGAGGGGGTTCCAAAGGAGAGAAACGGGAGAATGGACTTTGAGAAAGTTAAACTTGAACGGTCACATTTCTCATGGTGCTGTGATGTTCCTCAAGGTCACTTCGCCTTATTTTCTCCTCAACTTCAGCATGCTGTGCTATGTTCTATCCATCTGCTCTGGTCCCACCGGACCACGCTTTGCTGACCTGTCTTGGTTCCCCAGGCCCTCCAACCGGCATCATTCATCTTTCCTCTGTGTAGTAGCACAAGCCAACCACTCAGCTCCAGGTGGGACATCTCTCTCCTTCAGACAGGTCACAATTTTAGTGAAGCCTGACTTCGACCTATCTTCAAAGCAGAAAGTGAAGTAGACCCTGAATGCAAAGATGAAAGAGTATTAGAAAGTCTTTGTCAAGCTCTCAGAGCCAACACTGCTTTGCCAGGCAGAATCCAGGTGGGAACCAGAGGAGGAGCAAAGACACCCCATCCTGTCTGAGATGTCCCTGGTTGAAAGGGACAGCCAATACTCAGGCAGAAGACAGGATGTCCTGTCATCGTCCTGTGAGGCTGGAAGTTACAATCTCCCCGTCAAAGCCATCCCTTCCAGGGTTAGACCTTGGGTTCTGAGTCCCCACCTTGATCACCTCCCTGCCTCCATTTCCAGATTCATCTCCCACCCCCTAGCATGTTCTCCACGCTCTACCAAACTGAAATACTTTCACTGGCCAACTCAGAATCATACGCCAGGAAGGAAAGGTGAGAGAAGTTATATTCCCAATGCAGCTCAAAATTCCCCTGTGCTAAATAGAACCTTTTAAAAGCCCAAAACAGAGAGCTAGCGGGAAGCTGGTGTATAGCATAGGAAGCTCTGCTTGGTGCTCTGTGATGACCTAGAGGGTGGGATCGGGGGTGGGGGTGGGGGTGGGGGAAAGGGTGATATATGTATACATGTAGCTGGTTCACATTGTTGTATGGCAGAAACTAACACAACATTGTAAAGCAATTATACTCCAATGAAAATTTTAAAATAAATAAATAAAAAGCCCAAGGTTGGGTTCACATAGCATGAAAATAATTCAGTGTGCTCACCCATGTTCCTCTCCAGTGTGCTGGGTGTGTGCAGGTGGAGATGTGAGGACCCCAGGGAAGGCTGGCAAGCTAAGTTAACACTTAACCTTTCTTTCAGTTCAGTCGCTCAGGCGTGTCCAACTCTTTGTGACCCCATGGACTGCAGCATGCCAGGCTTCCCTGTCCATCACCAATTCCCAGAGCTTGCTCAAACTCACTTACCTTTCTTTAAACAAATACAATCGAACAAAATCCTTCAATATTTAAGTTTATTACAGACACCGTCAGTGCTCAGCCCAGATCGCCTTGGATCCTTTGACTTTTTCTTCATGCCTCAAAGAAAAAGCTTTGGATTGTTCTGGGTCAAATAGCCAGCACTTGCAGCTCTCATCAGAGGATGTGGGTGGGCTACGCACATGGACAGAGAGTGGGTCTGCCTCAGAGCTCGCTCCCACCCCCACATCGGGGCGCTCTCAGCCAAGGACTGGAAAGTGTGGCAGAATGAAAGCCCAGCTCCCTGCTTCAAGTTAGGACTCCGAGGTGTATCCACGCTCCAGAGTTCCCCTGTGGAATCAGGCTGGGGCTTCACTTGAAATTACACCCTCGTGTAGGTCTTCCTCTTCTCTGCTCTGATTCCCGTTTCCTGACTGATTTCCCGAGGAGCACATCCCCAGTAAATCATGTGCACATGATCCTTGACTCAGGGCTCCTTTGGGGGCCCTTGAGCTGAAACTTACTAAGAAATTAATTTAATCCTTCTTGCCCCACTCTGGCCAAGAAATGTGATCACTCCAAAGACGGACAAGCACTGAGGGGTCAAGGTTCATCATGGGAGAAACAAGGAGTCACCATACAGAGCAGAATATTATGGGTACCACAAGTCATGGATCCTAAGGGGTGGATGACTTTAAAAATGGGCTCAGAAGAAGGAGCTGCTGACAAGGAGAGTTTTAATGGAGAAGGTAAATCTAATCAGAGCCTTGAAGGAAGAGGAGGGTGGAAGGCATTCCAGTGGAATGAAAGAAGGTATATTAGTCACAGTTCTCTAGAGAAACAGAATTAACAGGAAATATACATAAGAGGAAGTTTATTATAAGGAAGTGGTTCCTGTGATTAAGGAAGTTGTGAAGCTCCATGCCCTGCTGTCTGCAAGCTGGAGATCCAGGAAAGCCAGAGGTGGTGTAGTTCAAGGCCTGAAAGCGAGGGAAGCACTGACGGAGACTCTAGTCTGCAGGTCTGAGAACCAGGAGCACTGGGGACAGAAGGTCAGCACTCCAGTGCAAGCAGTTAGGCAGAGAACAAACTCATCCTTCCTCCACCTTTCTGTTCTATTCAGACCCGCAGTGGACTGCATGACGCCCACCAACGTGGGGAGGGCCACGTGCTTTCCTCTGTCCGCCGATTCAGTACTAACCTCTTCTGGAAATACTCCCACAGACACGCCCAGAATTAATGTCTAACTGGCCATCCCCTGATCCCATCACATTCACAAGTGAAACGAACTGTCAAGGAAGGGTGTAAGCCAAGATGTAACGATAGGAAAGAAAAGCATGGATCAAGGCTTATTATTCACAAGGCACAGTTCTAAGATTCATGCCTGTATTACCCACTTCAGACTCACTGCAACCCAGTGAGACAGGGTCTATGATCACTCCCATCTTACAGAGGTGAAGAGGAGGCACAAACTGATCAATAACTTGCCCCAAGTCACACATATGGAGGGAGAGCCTGGGAGGTGGACCCACAGGTAGACCCAGACAGGTCAATGCCACAGGCCAAGCTTTCAGCCACCACTGCCGACTCCTCTGAGCTGAGCAGTCTGCCTGGGAGAGGATCAACAGAGGTCGCTGGAAAGAGATAGTGAGACCAAACCATGAGATGTCTATATGTCAGATACAGTTGGGACTTCTATATCTCATTCATTCCACAAATATTTACTGAATAACTATGATGTGTTGGCTTGGTAGGAGTATGGTCATACACCAGAAAGACAAGGTCCCTCTTCCCATGGAGTTTACAGTCTTATCCACCTCCCTCAAGAGGAAACAGAACAGACTGGTGCAGCAAAACAAAATTGGAAGAAAAGTTAAAGTTATTTGGGGGGTCATTTCTTTTTAAGTTAACAAGGATTGTGGTGGGGACACAATCTCCCATCTTCTAAAGACTTGGAGCAGATCACATTGTCGATGAGTTAGGGCCCTGCTGGATGTTACAACAAAAATAATGTCTTTTTATTGTTTAATAAAAAGAAGTTTATGTTTGACAGATGTTCCTCACTGGCCAGTGGCTTTCCTCGATGCAGTGAGTCAGGGACACAAGCTCCTTCTACTTCCAACTCCCAAGTTCCTTCCAATACCTGAGTTCTTTTCATCATCCTTAGCCCACTGACAATAAAGGACAGAGAGCATTAGAGAAGGTATGTGTTTCTTTTTTTATATATATCAGAGTGGGGCTTCCCTGGTGGCTCAGACAGTAAAGAATCCGCCTGCAATGCAGGAGACCCAGGTTCAATCCCTGGGTCGGGACGATCCCCTGCAGAAGGGAATGGCAACGCACTCCAGTATTCTTGCCTGGAGAATTCCATGGACAGAGGAGCCTGACGGGCTGTAGTCCACGGGGTCGAAAAGAGTTGGACATGACTAAGCAACTAACACTTTCACTTTCACATAGCGATGTGAAACCTTATGTTAGTTTTAGGTATTCAGCAAAGTGAGTCAGTTATACACACTCATTATCTGTTCTTTTTGAAATTCTTTCCCCATTTAGCTTGTTACAGAATACTGAGCAGAGTTCCCTCCGCTGTACAGTAAGTAATTCTTAAGTGCTGTCAGCCAGCTTTGTTCACATAGTGTTCATCGTACTCATCCTGTGGCCACACCCAGACACCAGGGCGAGCCACGTGGCTGTTTCTGGAAGTCACGTCCCAGCAACAACTGCATGCTGTGGGAGAGGAAACACAAATGGTGCTGGAAAAGCTAGTCTTCTCTGCCCCGCACCCTGTCCTTTCCTCTGTCCATAAACTGTCACTGAAATACATTGAAATAGACTCAACTCCAGGACCAGTAACTTCAAGGCGACCTTCAGGGTGTGAAAGAAGCCATATTAGGACCATGCTCAGTACTGGAGCAGAGTGACTGGATGCAAATTGAAGGGATAGGAGTTTATCAACCATAACGTTCAACTGTTTTTGTGTGATTGTTCCCCAAGCCTACACTTGATAGCACCATTTCCTTAACATGCTGCCTGCCTGACATGTTTCCCCAAAGCTCACAGTTGAGAGATACACATGAATTTTGAAGTTTGCGGGAAATGTTCCATCCACCCAGCCACATACGCTATTTTCCACTCTGCTTTTCAGACTCTCCCAGTTTAAGAACCACTGAGCTCTAGAACTTCCCTGGTAGTCCAGTGGCTAGGACTTTGCCTTCCAGTGCAGGGGGCACAGGTTCATTTCCTGGGAGAGAAGCTAAGAGCCTACATGCCTTGAGGCTAAAACACCAAATCATAAAACAGAAGCAATATTGTAACACATTCGATAAAGATTTAAAAAATGGTCCCCACCACAAAAATCTTAAAAACTAAAAATCTGAGTTCTAGCTGAATACTTGGAGAGCTAAATTCTAAGAATCAAGATGGAGGCGCATCAGAGGAAAGTGCAAGGAGGTCTAATTTTTTTTGTTGTAATTAATTGATTTTTGGCTGCTCTGGATCTTGGTTGCTGCACGCAGGCTACTCTCTAGTTGCAGTGTGCTGGCTTCTCATTGCAGGGGCTTCTCTTGTTGCGGTGCACAGGCTGTAGGGTGTGCATGGGCTTAACTGCCCCGTGGCATGTGGGATCGTCCCAGACCAGGGATTGAACTCATGTCCCCTACATTAGCAGGCATTGCACCCAACCACTGAACCACCAGGGAACTCCCTGGAGGCCTTATTTTAATATAGGAGGATCCTAGACTGAGACTGCCTGATGTTCCCCAGCACAGATGCTTTAGAGAAATTTATAACTTAGATACCCCTCCCTTCTTGCATATGGGAACTCCTGATTGTATTTAACGATTCCAGAAACAAAGAGAATCTTCAAAATCATCTATTCCAATGTCTTTATCTGATGGATGAAAAAAACTGAGTCTCAGAGGAGTTAAATGACTTCCCTGAGATCACACAGCTTTGAGTGGCAGAACCCAAGGATGAGCAAACAGTGGGGTGTCACTGGCAGGGGGATTTGCATCCTGTAAATATCAGTGACCAAGCTTCCCTAGGTCTGCACAGCCTTCTCCCTGTCCTAGCTTATCTCTCCCGCTTCTTCTCCAGGCTGACAGTCTATGACCAACTCTATGACACCAAACTGTCATTCTGCTACATTCGGAAGAATCTGTCAACAGAACTGTAAAGGTTTAGCTCAGCTCACACGTCACCTTCCTGTCAATTTCTCTGGCAAGGGAGCCAATAATAGATCTTGGCACTGCCAACTCTACCCCACACCAGGGTTATTTGGAAGGATTGCATCCAGACAAATAATCAGCTAGACTGAGTCTCATTTCACTGAAACTCCAAATCATTTGGTTTGTGCATACTTAGTCCCATTACACACTCAGGCTGATCTGTGCATACATGACCACGATGGCCATCCCCCAGAAGACACTCAGGTGTCCTGATTCTTTTCAGGTAAACCAAACACTGGAGAACCATGGTATGAGGTCCCTGTTGAAGTAACAAGCCACCCAGTGGAACTTTCACCCCAGTTTCATTATGGCTGCATCTGCAAATCCAAGAGACAGGCTGGTGGGAAGGAAAACCCGCAGCTGTTTATCAAGAAATTAATTTCTCTCCCTGCAGTGATCAGTCCTGGTTAAGTGAGAGAATCAAATTATCTAAGTTACTTCTGCTGGGAAGGTCGGCTGCTCTGAATCCTGATGAAAAATAACACAATGGTGCTATTTAATTTAAAACCTCCGTCTGCTTCTCTTATAATTCATAATGATTATACTTCGCATTTATGTAGTATCCGAGGATGGCAAAGAACTTTGATGGCATAAATGATTCATCCTTGGGACCCCGCAGAGAAGCAAAGCTGGCCTCTCTATCTCCATATGGACAGTGAAGAGAAGAAGAGCCTGGTAACCCAGATTCCCAACTGACTTTTCAACACGAATCAGCACTCCCTCTCCAGTTATTTAGGACTTGGCATCAATTCTGACCAGACTAATATATTACACAAACGGACATCATGATATCGGGAGCGTAAAAGAGATAAGAAGTTATGGCTTGCAAATGTAAATCAATAAAAACTGTGGGCTTCCAGCCATTTCTTTCTACGAAAAAAATGCTTCTATTGCTTCCAGCAGCCTGGCCAGCATATGGTAGCCTTCTACAAGAAAGTCTTAAATGTTGATCTAATGGGTTCGTGCATTCCAGAGACAGAATGAACCGTGTAAAAATAACAGTGAGCACGTGGCCCGCACTGTACAGTTTACAGAGCACTTTCACTTCTATTCCCTCATTTACACACTCCTCTCTTGTGTTACCTTCTGTGCTCTGCACTCCTGCCTAAAACCAAAGTGATTATTCACACCCCTCTGGGCAAAACGCAGGGCTCAGCCGTCCTCACCGCTCTACACTTGCATTCACGCAGCCGCAGAGAAAGCTGGCTTTACTCCGCTTAGTTACTAAGTCACCAGAGGCAGCACAGATTGATGTCAGGACAACTGGGGCACAGACTGAAGGACAGATGCCGGCTGATGGTCCACCTGAGGAAAAGCCACTTGAGCCCCCACCTCCCACTGCTCAGCCACAACGACTCTCGGGCTTGTTCCTCAAACACACTGGTCCTTGTGTCCCTTCTGCCGGGAGCTCCCTGATCCTTCCCGCTCTGTCTGCCCCCAAAGCTGCTACTCTTCCTGTTAAGGCAAGCTCATAGATTTTCTGTTTTGTGTGACCCGCTTGAATCTCCAAGCAGAAATAACCCTTTCCTCCTCTGCGATCCCACGACATTTTATCCATATTTTATCTGATGGCCCTCAGAACATAGAGATAATCATCTATGTGCCTGTCTCTTCCATCAGACTTCGATCTCTTTGAGGTCAAAGGCACAGTTCAACTGTCTCTTTATGCAGGTCAAGAAGCAACAGCTAGAACCGAACATGGAAAAACAGACTGGTTCCAAGATGGGAAAGGAGTACTTCAAGGCTGTATATTGTCACCCTGCTTATTTAACTTATATGCAGAGTAATCATGTGAAATCCCAGGAGGAATGAATCACAAGCTGGAATCTAGACTGCTGGGAGAAATATCAATGACACCACCCTAATGGCAGAAATCAAAGAGGAAATAAAGACCCTCTTGATTAAGGCGAAAGGAGACTGAAAAAAAGCTGACTTAAAACTGAACCCTAGAAAAACTAAGATCATGGCATCTGGTCCCATCACTTCATGGCAAATAGATGGGGAAACAATGGAAACAGTGACAGACTTGGGCTCCAAAATCACTTTGGACAGTGACTGCAGCCATGAAATTAAAAGGCGCTTGCTTCTTGGAAGAAAAGCTATGACAAACCTAGACAGCGTATTAAAAAGCAGAAACATCACTTTGCTGACAAATGTCCGTGCATTCAAAACTGGTTTTTCTAGTAGTCGTGTATGGATGTGAGAGTTGGACTATAAAAAAGGTTGAGTGCTGAAGAACTGATGCTTTTGAACTGCTGGAGAAGACTCTTGAGAGTCCCTTAGACAGCAAGGAGATCCAACCAGTCCATCCTAAAGGAAATCAGTCCTGAATATCCATTGGAAGGACTGATGCTGAAGCTGAACCTCCAATACTTTGGCCACCTGATATGAAGAGCTGGCTCATTGGAAAAAACCCAACTCATTGGAAAAGACCCTGATGCTGGGAAAGATTGTAAGTCAGGAGAAGGGGGTGACAGAGGATGAAATGGTTGGATAGCATTACCGACTCAGTGGACATGAGTTTGAGCAAACTTTGGGAGATAGTGAAGGACATGAAAGCCTACTGTGCTATAGTCCATGGGGTTGCAAAGAGTTGGACAGGACTGAGTGACTGAACAATAATAAAAATCTTCAGTTTCAAGTCTTGTGTGATAACATGATTACTTTTTTTTTTTTTCCTCCACACCCCCCGCTAGGCTATTAGATCTATCTGGAATCAGGACCCTTGCTTATCCCCAGAATCCAGCTTAGCACATGGAGCTTTTTTTCTGACAGACTGGACAGATAGATGGAGGGAAGGCAGGATGGGTGGATGAGTGGGTGGGTGGGTGGATGGATAAAGGAGGCATCTCTTGCATCTCCTGATTGGCAGGTGGATTCTTTACCACTGAGCCACCTGAGAGGCACCCATGGACACATGCATGCTCCCAACTGCCCGTTCTCGTCACAACATCACTTCAACTCTGGGTCTACTTTTGGGGACACTTGCTCCTGTTCTCAGAGAAGGCAATGGCACCCCACTCCAGTACTCTTACCTGGAAAATCCCATGGACAGAGGAGCCTGGTAGGCCGCAGTCCATGGGGTCGCTAAGTGGCGGACACGACTGAGCGAATTCACTTTCACTTTTCACTTTCATGCATTGGAGAAGGAAATGGCAACCCACTCCAGTGTTCTTGCCTGGAGAATCCCAGGGATGGTGGAGCCTGGTGGGCTGCCATCTATGGGGTCGCACAGAGTTGGACACGACTCAAGCGACTTGGCAGCAGCAGCAGCAGCAGCAGCTCCTGTTCTAGGTAAGGAAAGACTACCAGAGGGAGAAGGCCTTTCCTTCCTCAATGGAGACACCTTGGCACTCAAGGCTCCATGTACACATCCCCTCCAACCTAGGGGGCCCCTTCCAAGCCCTACTTGACCTCGTGACCCTCTGCCTCTGCTCTTGGAGACCACACTATTTCACCAAGGGAAGAGGCTGAGGGCTGTAGGTTGTTCTGTTTAGATGACAGATGACTAGCAAAGTGCAGAGCAAGGCAGAACTGTGCTGGGCACAGTTCTCTTCCGCTTTGGCTCCCTTCTTGCCCTCCCTCCCATTCAGCCTGTTACCCGCCTGCACAGCAGCTGAGCGCTACCCTCTCCAGGCATCAGCCTGAAAAGGGATGCAAACAGACAGCTGTATCAGCTGCCTGTCCCAGCCCAGCCGGTAACCTCCATAGTGCCCAGAAGAAAACAAGGATGGAGCATGCTTGCAGCCACAATTCTAATTACCTTATGTGAATTGGGCCACATTCAGGCTTGCAGATTGGGGCTGTTTCCCTGAGACGAAATGACAGAAACCAGGCTCTACTTATTCTCCTGTTGCTTACAGAACATTCTGTACCGGGTGGCAGCCTGCACAGATATCCCCAGAGAGGGAGGAAGCCCAAGATCTCTGCTCTTGGATGAGCTGGCTTTTTGGATGAACTGGCCCAGGTTCTGTGGGACCGAGGCAGGAGCTCTAATCCCCATCCCTGCATATTGGAGTTTTAAGGATCCCTGGGTGTGTCTCAAACTCCAGGGTATGCAAATTTCCTTATGTGTACCGATATGCATTTATCCGGGGATTCAAAGCTTTCTTTGGCTTTTTAATGAAACCCAGTGTCTTTTTTTTTTTTTAATACAAACATAACTGGCCTGGAGGGGAAAGCATTTATCAAGATTTCTGTTCATTTTCTCCATACCCTTGGGAAATGTAACTAAACAGCCTCCCCCTCTACCACCACCACACCCATTCCCAAAAAAGGAAAAGGAAAGAGAGGATGTAGATTGAGGTTGAAATTAGAACAGAACCAACAATCTAGGGACCAGGACATTACAAGCAAGAAGCCCAGGTCTTCTCTACAGAGTCCGGGTAGAGAGAGAGACTCACACACAGTCTTCTCTACACAGGCAGACTAGAAATGATCTGCAGCAATTTTAGAAAAATTAAGTAAGTTCAACCAATTTATCTCTTTCCAGACTTGTCACCTCTTGGTTCAAATTCTAACATTTTTTTTTCAAATCATAAGCTAAACCTTTCATTTCTTGCCTGGGCTACTGCAATGTCCTCCTAATTGGCTACCTGTATTCATGCTTTGGGGGCTTGTCCTATGGCTCAGCAGTAAAGAATCCCCCACCCCCCTTCCCTGTAGTGCAGGAGATGCAGGAGACACAGGTTCGATCCCTGGGTCAGGAAGATCTCCTGGAAGAGGGCATGGCAACACACTCTAGTATTCTTGCCAAGAGAAACCCATGGACAGAGGAGCCTGGCGGGCTACAGTCCATGGGGTCACAAAGAGTCGGATACAATTGAATCGACTGAGCATGCACACAGGCATTCATGCTTTTTTAAGCATTTACTTATTTAACTTCCAAACATAGAGAAGAGTCGAAAGAACTGGGCAATGAAAAGCCATGTACTCACCGATGAACTTCATACACCTGTTTCCCACATCTGTGTTCATCTATCCAATCTCTTTTTAACCATCACACTCACTTTTCCTTGTTGGTGCTATTGGTTTGGGTGCCTCCCTCTTTTGGTACCTCTTTTGGTGTTGGTTGGGTACCTCCTTTCCATTTTATTCCCCATACAGAAATCTGTGATCTTTTGTGGCATGTATTCAATTAAATACTACTCAGCCATTAAAAAAAAAAAATGAAATTTTGCCATTTTCAGCAGCATGGACAGACTTGGAGGGCACTATGCTAAGGGAAATGAGAAAGACAAACAGAGGATCAGGAGGTATAAACCAGACACTTCCCTGGTGGTCCAGCGGTTCGACCCCTGGTCAGGGAACCAAGATCCCACAGGCTACAGGGTAACTAAGCCCATGAGCCACAACCAGAGAGCAGGGACCCTGCCACTACTGAGCCCACATGCTGTAGAGCCCGGGCTCCACAAGAGAAACACACAGGCACGATTAGGGAAAGTCCATGGGACACAGAGAAGAGCTGTGGCAGCCAAAAGAAGAGAAAAAGGTAAAAAGCCACTGAATATAAAATAAGCTACAAGGACGTACTGCACAATACAGAAATGTGTGCTTAGTCGCCCAGTCATGCCCGACTCTCTTCAGCCCCATGGGCTACAGACCACCAGGTTCCTCTGTCCATGCGAATTCTCCAGGCGAGCATGCTGGAGTGGGACGTCATTTCCTGCTCCAGGGACGGGAATAGAGCAGATATCTTATAATAACTATAAAGGAAGGATAACCTTTAACATTTGCGAGTCACTATATTGTACACCTGTAACATATAACACTGTATAGCAATTATACTTCAATTTCAAAATGAAAAGCAAAGAAGTCAGTGATATTTTGAAAGCACAGATCTGATCATATCCCCTAACCTGCACCGCTCCTGCGGCCCAACAAGTCTTCCCTGGCCTCAATCAGGGAGAATGCAATGACATAGGCAATTGAATTCAATTGTGTGCACAAGTTACAGAGGAGGGTGCCAAGTGTATTGGTTATGCCACATTAAATTGAAGTGCATAAAACTGGTTAGGAAAAACGTTCAATACACAACGCATGCTAATATGACATAAGCCACAGATAAAGAGTCTTTTCAATTAAACCTTTCACTGATTATAGGTTAATGTTTGAGCTTTAATCAGAGTTCCTACGTTGCATTACAGACTAAATATGAATATCCTTCCATGGCAGCTAGAATTCCAGATGTTTCAGATTTGATGAGGGGAAAAAAAAAATCTCTGTCTTGCCATTGTTTTTAATATGAATTCAGCTCATCCATGCTGCTGAAACTGTGCTGCATCAGAGCAAAACAAAATATGCGTGTGACTCAAATACCATTATTACATTTAGACCAGCATAGGCAGCTGCCCTGGAGGTTTCAATACGAGGGTCAGGGATTCACGTCTTACAAACGATGCTTTGTCCGCCCTCTGCAGACATTCAGAATGTGATGTGATACAAGTTTCAATTGAAGATATATTAACAGATAAGAGTATCTTGCAGGACTTTGTTGGCATAACATTTTATTGTTATTATTGAGAGAACATAGGGGAAAAAATTCTTCTGACAGATTACTCTAGGCACTGCTGCAAACTGGAAGGAGATCCGAAAAATCACAAATATGCCCAAAGAGGAACTTACAGTAATTGTTCGTATAGCTTGTGTGTGCTCAGTCATGTCTGACTCATTGTGACCCCATGGACTGTAGCCCTCCAGGCTCCTCTTTCCATGGAAATTTCCAGGCAAGAATGCTGGAGTGTGTTGCCATTTCCTACTCCAGGGGATCTTGCCCCCTAGAGATCAATCCTGGGTCTCTTATGCCTCCTGCATTAGCAGGTGGATTCTTTACCACTGTGCCACCTAGGAAGCCCATTCTTATAGTTTAACTTTCTTTTAATTACAGAGCTGCCTCCAACTTTATAGAAAATAATAGATAAGTCATCAAACACTGCAAGACACAGTTTCAACATTTGGTAAATAAAACTGATACTTCTTGCCCTCAGCGGACTTAAAATAAAGAGAATAGAATGAAATAATGTTCAGCCTTTTTGAAATATTGAAAACTCAAAAGAAAGTTATTCTTTATTCATTCATTAAACAGTTAAATATTGAGGACCTCCCATTCATCAGCACTGTGCCAGGTCTAGAAATTGTGTTCAAAAATAGGTATGATCAGGACTTCCTTGGAGGTCCAGTGGTTAGGACACTGAGCCTCTGCTGCAGGAGGCAAGTGTTCAATCCCTGGTTGGGGACCTCAGATCCCGCATGTCCTGAGGTGCAGTCAGAACAAACAAACAAAGGAACAGGTGTGATCCCTGCCCTCTTGGCACCATTAATCCTACCATAGGGCCACCAGAACTCACACAGGACTGGGGAAACAGACTCTTGGAGGGCACAAACAAAACTTTGTGTGCACCAGGACCCAACAGAAAGGAACAGTGACCCCACAAGAGATTGACCCAGACTTGCCTGTGAGGGTCCAGGAGTCTCCGGCAGAGGTGTGGGTCAGTGGTGGCCTGTTGCAGGGTTGGGGGCACTGAGTGTAGCAGTGTATGCATGTGACATTTTGAAGAAGGTCACCATTATCTTCATTACCTCCACCATAGTTTGGCCTCAGGTCAAATAACAGGGAGGGAACACAGCCCCACTCATTAACAGAAAATTGGATTAAAGATTTACTGAGCCTGGACCCACCCATCAGAACAAGACCCAGTTTCCCCCTCAGTCAGTCTCTCCCACCAGGAGGCTTTCATAAGCCTCTTATCCTTCTCCATCAGGGGGCAGACAGACTGAAAACCACAATCACAGAAAACTAAGCAATCTGATCACATGGACCACAGCCTTATCTAACTCAGTGAAACAATGAGCCATGCCCTGTAGGGCCATCCAAGACGGACGGGTCATGGTGGAGAGTTCTGACAAAATGTGGTGCTCAAGAAAGGGAAAACCACTTCAGTATTCTTGCCTTGAGAACTCCATGAACAGTATGAAAAGGCAAAAAGATAGGACACTGAAAGATGAACTCCCCAGTTTGGTAGGTGCCCAATATGCTCCTGGAGATCAGGAGAGAAATAACTCCAGAAAGAATGAACAGATGAAGCCAAAGCAAAAACAACACCCAGTTGTGGATGTGACTGGTGATGGAAGTAAAGTTCAATGCTGTAAAGAGAAAATTTGCATAGGAATCTGGAATGTTAGGTCCATTAATCAAGGCAAATTGGAAATGGTCAAATAGGAGATGGCAAGAGTGAACATTAACATTTTAGGAATCAGTGAACTAAAATGGACTGGAATGGGTGAATTTAACTGAGATGACCATTATATCTATTACTGTGGGCAAGAATCCCTTAGAAGAAATGGAATAGCCATCATGGTCAACAAAAGAGTCCGAAATGCAGTACTTGGATGCAATCTCAAAAACGATAGAATGATCTCTCTTCATTTCCAAGGCAAACCATTCAGTATCACAGTAATCCAAGTCTATGCCCTGATCAGTAATGCTGAAGAAGCTGAAGTTGAATGGTTCTGTGAAGACCTACAAGACCTTCTAGAACTAACACCCCAAAAAGATGTCCTTTTCATTATAGGGGACTGGAATGCAAAAGTAGGAAGTCAAGAAACGCCTGCAGTAACAGGCAAATTTGGCCTTGGAGTATGGAATGAAGCAGAGCAAAGGCTAATAGAGTTTGGCCAAGAAAACACACTGGTCATAGCAAACACCCTCTTGTAACAATGCAAGAGAAGACTCTACACATGGACATCACCAAATGGTCAATACCAAAATCAGATTGATTATATTCTTTGCAGCCAAAGATGGAGAAGCTCTATACAGTCAGCAAAAACAAGACCAGGAGCTGACTGTGCCTCAGATTATGAACTCCTGATTGTCAAATTCAGACTTAAATTGAAGAAAGTGGGGAACCTCTAGATGATTCGAATATGACCTAAATCAAACCCCTTATGATTATACAGTGGAATTATTTAAATACCCAAGGAGCTGATGAAGGGCCCTCAATACTGTCCATGTGTTTTCCATTGAATTCCATCAATATGATCCTAAAACATTAGTTTCAGGCCCTCTTTTTTTTTTTTAAAGATGAAAAGAAGTATCCTCATTGTAATTAAGCTTTCATATAATGTATCAGTAGAATGAGACATATTTATGATTTAAAGAGGGAACTATTAATAATTATTCCAGGAAAAGGGGATTAAAACTGAGAGGCTCCAAGATACCAGACCATATGGACAGCCTGGTTATGATGGTGATTTGTATGGTCAAAAAAATTAGGATATCAGGAACATGAAGATACAGATTAATAAGTCAAAATTTTAACAAAACAGAACAGCTCATTTTGCCAGAGTAAGAGAAACTGGGAAGTGATTTATGTTTTGATATGGAGGAGATGAAGCATTACACACTGAAAAATAATTTATTTTTCTATTTTTCCACAACTTCAGTATGTAAAGAAAAACCTACATTTCTGGAAAATTTGTGGCAAGAGAAAGAAACAACTGACACAGCTGCAGTTAGATGTGGAATAATAGATTACTAGGAGACAGATTGATTTGTGCTGTGCTAAGCTGATCACCAACACAATGAACGTGAACTTGGGCAAACTTTGGGAAATGGTGACGGACAAGGGAGGCCTGGTGTGCTGTAGTCCATGAAGTCACAAAGAGTCAGACATGACTGGGCAACTGAACAATAACAAGCTGAAAGAGGATATCCATCCTTGCCTTGGATTGTAGAAGAAATTTAAAAGCTACCCTTGTATATTAAACGAGGCTAAAATTTTTGATCAATAATTTTTCTTCACAAAAGCCAAAAAGGAGAAAATAATTCTAGACAAGTTCCAAACACTTAAAGCCCACTCCCAGCTGACAGAAATACTTTGTAAGCAGGATTTTGAAAATTGCCAGTGAAATGGCCCAAATAATGAAAGGGGTTTTTAAAAACTGTGTTTCATTATATTTTTCACTCCTTCTTAAAACTGAGACCAGACAGGGATGTCAGAGATGATGTGCAAAGAAATATAGGCTACCAGGACGTTCCTGGTGGTCCAGTGGTTAAGAATCCGCCTGCCAATGCGGGAGACACAGGTCCAGCAAGCTCCCGCATGCCGCAGAGCAGCTGAGCCCGTGCACCACAACTACGGAGCTGTGGCTCTAGCCTGTGAGCTGCAGCTACTAACGCCCCTGTGCCCGGAGTCCATGCTCCACAACAAGAGAAGCCACCGCAGGGATAAGCCTGCACACCACAGCAAAAGTAGCCCCCAGCCGCCACAACTAGAGAAAGCTCAAAGCAACAAAGACCCAGCAGGGATGAAAGTAAATAAACAAATCTGGAGGAAAAAAAAAAAAGAAACATAGCTTATCAGCTGTTTAACAAATAAGTTTGAGACAGTTTGATAAAATGGCAAATTTTTTGAAAAGAATCTTTGAAAGATACACTGTATCGAGTTTACATACCTTTTATTTACCTATACATCCCTTTGCATTGAATCAGCATCCATATTTGTAACTGAGAGTCCATGAAGGTTGCCCCCATCCAAACTCACACCCGAAAAGCTCTCTACCTTTTCTTCCTCCATCAAAACAGCTACAGATTCTTAAAATTCCACAGTATTCTCTAGTGTGAGTTAAAGCCTGAGTTCATTCTTACCATGCAAATAACCTATTCAAGTTAATCTCCTATTTCTCAAATTCTGCGTGTAAAATGGAAGTGATAATCGCTATTTTGATTAAATGACAAAATGGCCAGGAATAGACTAAACACAGACCCTGGCACACAATAATTCTCCATAAAGATGACAACTTTATCCTTAGCCCCCCTTCCTCCCTTCTTGCCCTCAGAAATTCAATGGAAGTCATTTGCTGAGAAGTAGATGGACCTAAGAGAGTGTCAAACAGGGTGAAGTCAAAAAAACATTGTATATTAACCTATATATATGGAATCTAGAAAACTGGTTCAGATGAACTAATTTGCAAAGCAGAAACAGAGACACGGATAGATGGATACCCAGGCTGAGAGCAACTGGGAGACTGGGATAGATGCACACTATTGATACTATGGATAAAATAACAAATGAGAACATAATTATGGCACAGGGAACTCCATTTAATGCACTGTGGTGACCTGAGTGGGAAGGAAGTCCAAGGGAGGGGGTGTATGTATATGTATCACTGATTCATTGTTCTGTGTGGTAGAAACTAACACACCATTATAAGGCAACTATACACTAGTAAAAATTAATCTTAAAACATTCAATGGACATCCAAGAGAGGTAAAGAGCAGTGTTCATCTTTTGTTTAATAAATGTCTTTTTTACAGATACGTGCACAAAACATTTATTTAAATGGTGTACACTTAGAAAGAAAACACATCACATGCAACCAAAAAGAGATTAATATTTCGAGATGCCGCCTCCCCCCAAAAAAAACCCTCCCATCTACCCTTTTTATCTGGCTTCTTCCATTCAATATCAGGTGTGTGAGATTTATCAATTTTCTTGATGTGGCAATAGTTCATTTTCATTGTTGGGAGGATATTTATTATATCAGCATATCATGATGGATTTGTTCATTCTTTTCTTGATGAAGATTTAGGTTGTTTCCAATTTTGTCTATTTTTAAAATGTTATTTTGGACATTTTCATCTTTGGGGGCACAGAGTCTACATTTTTGTTGACTATGTACTTAGCAAGGGGGTTTCTGGGTTATACAGTTACTATATTTAATTCTAACAGTTTTGTCAGGGTTTTCTAAAAGAGTTAAATATTTACATTTTCAGTAGCAATGTACCAGAGTTCTAATTCTTGTATTTCCTTATTACCAATACTTGCGGTCATTGGTTTGTTGGGCTTGGAGTTTTTATATATTTTAAGGTATATGGTAGCACATCATTTGTTTCCACTTGCATTTTTCTGATGAGAGTGTTTTATGTGCCTATTAACCATTTGTAAATCACTGCAGATGGTGATTGCAGCCATGAAATTAAAAGACGCTTACTCCTTGGAAGAAAAGTTATGACCAACCTAGATAGTATATTCGAAAGCAGAGACATTGCTTTGCCGACTAAGGTCCGTCTAGTCAAGGTTATGGTTTTTCCTGTGGTCATGTATGGATGTGAGAGTTGGACTGTGAAGAAGGCTGAGTGCCAAAGAATTGATGCTTTTGAACTGTGGTGTTGGAGAAGACTCTTGAGAGTCCCTTGGACTGCAAGGAGATCCGACCAGTACATCCTAAAGGAGATCAGCCCTGGGATTTCTTTGGAAGGAATGATGCTAAAGCTGAAACTCCAGTACTTTGGCCACCTCATGAGAAGAGTTGACTCATTGGAAAAGCCTCTGATGCTGGGAGGGATTGGGGACGACAGAGGATGAGATGGCTGGATGGCATCACTGACTCGATGGACGTGAGTCTGAGTGAACTCCAGGAGTTGGTGATGGACAGGAAGGCCTGGCATGCTGTGATTCGTGGGGTCGCAAAGAGTCAGACACGACTGAGTGACTGGACTGAACTGATACACGCCATGTAAGTGCCTGTTTGAGTTTTCTGCCCACTTTTGTTGGGTTTTGATCATATTTGTTGATTTGTAGGAGCTCTTCATATATTCTGGATGCGAATCCTTTGTCAGTTATGGGAGCTCTCACTTGCCACTCCCCTTTTCACTCACTCAATGACATTTTTGGTGAAAAGAAGTTCTTAATGTTTACAGTTTATTGTATCTTCTCCCTCATTGCACTTGGTAGACTTTTTGGCTTAAAAAAAAAAAAACAAAAAAAACTTTGCCTATCCTACCATATAGATATCCTCCTGTTTTCTTCTAAAAACATTTTTGTTTACCTTTATCATTTAATTAAAATTCCATTTGGAAGTGTTTTGATGTGGTATAAAGTGGAGTCAAGATTACTATTGTTTTCCAAGAAAATAAACAACTGACCCAGCCCCAGATAATAAAAACAACTTCCTTTCTATACATTATTTTCCTTTTCCAAGTATCAGATGGCCACTAAGTCTAGGCTTTTTGCTACTCTCTCTTCCTTTGTTCTATTTTCCTTTGAATCAAAAGCACATTGTGCTAATTATAGGGGCTTAGTAATAGCTTTTAGTACTTGGAAGTGCAAGTCTTTACACTTTATTCTTCTTCAAGATCATCTTGGCTATTCTTGGCCGTTTGCAACTTCCCATGACTTTTACAAAAGAGCTTTTTAACCTGTTGAGGTTTTGATTAGAGTTCTATTAAAACTTAGATCAGTTTTAGGAGAACTGATATCTTTACTGTTATAATGCATTAACATATAATACACCTTAATTTATTTAAAATTTCTCTTTAGTAATAATAGTAATTTTCTAACTTAGCAGTAATGAACTTCTTTTTATAAGATTTTTATCTAGGTATTTAATATTTTTTCACAATAACTAGTATCTTTTAAATTTATTTTCTAGTTGTTGCTCATACAAAGAAGTACATTTTTTACAAATTGTCCTTTTATCTAGTGATCTTCTTAAATTTACTTATTAATTTTAATAATTTATCTAAATAGATTTTTGATTTAAAACCACCTGTGTTATCTGTGAATAATGTCATTTCTATTCTTTTTTCAGTCCTTACTCATGTCCTTAAATATGATTTTTTTTCTTGCCATATTGCAAAGGCTAACAATCACAGTACAGTATTAAATAAAAGTGGTGATTATGCACATCCTTATCTCATTCCTGACCTCAGGACAAATTTTTCATAGTTCAACATCAAATATTATATTCATTATAGTTCTTGTTTGGTCATGCTTCTATTTCTTACATGTTAAGAAATTCTAACCTCTATTTCTTTCTTGTTTTTTTTTCCTTTTTATAGCATGTATAAAGTTTTATTATATATTGAATGTTATTAAATGGTTTTTTCTAAGTCTCATGAAAGGATTATATTAGTCCATTCTTTTTTTTTTTATATTAGTCCATTCTTTGCTCTGTTAATTTGGTAAATTGCATTGATTGATTTTCCAAAGTTAAGCTTATCTTTCATTCCTAAAATAAACCAAACTTCTCATGGTATACTATCCTTTTTATCCTGCTGTATTTAATTGGCTAAAATTTTAAAATGTTGCAAATTTTATATTCACAGAAATGATTACTCAAGAATTTTTTCTTCTTTCAGTATCATGAAAATAGTTGAATATGAATTTTCTTTTCTGTTGGTAGCAAGATTATGCTGGCCTCATGATAAATAAGGAAGTGTTCCCACTTTTCCTATTTCCTGGAAAAATTAGTGTAATAATGGTATTGTGTCTTTCTCAAATATTTGCAAGACTTCACCAGTGAAGGCATATAAGTCTGGTATTATCTTTATGAAATATTTTAGAATAAAAGTATTGTTTCTTCATGAAATATTTTTATTTAAAAGTATAGCTTCTTTATTAGATCTAGGTAGTTTTGATTTTATAGTTCCTCTAGTTTCACTTTTTGTAAATGGTGTTTTCAAAAAAGTATCCCTTTCTTCTAAATTGTCAAGTTTATTTATTTTTTAACTAAACATTTTAGTTTGTATTGGAGGATAGCCAATTAACAATGCTGTGATAGGTCTAGGTGGACAGCAAAGGAACTCAGCCACACATATACATCCCATGGATGGAAGAGCCTGGCAGGCTGCAGTCCATGGGGTCGCTAAGAGTCGGACACGACTGAGCGACTTCACTTTCACTTTTCACTTTTGTGCACTAGAGAAGGAAACGACAACCCACTCCAGTGTTCTTGCCTGGAGAACCCCAGAGATGGGGGAGCCTGGTGGGCTGCCGTCTCTGGGGTCGCACAGAGTCGGACACGACTGAAGTGACTTAGCAGCAGCAGCAGCAGCATTCTCCCCTAAACTCCCCGCTCCTTCAGGCTGCCACATAACATCGATCAGAGTTCCCTGTGCTTTACAGTAGGACCCTGTTTGTCATCCATCTTAAATAAAGTGGTGTGTACCTGTCCATCCCAAACTCCATAACTATCCCTTTAAATTATCCAATTTATTTGCAAGCTGCTCATTTTATCCTCTTACTAACATTTAATGTCTAAGGGATCTTTTTATTCTTAACATTGGTCATATGATATCATTCTTTGATTCAAACAGTTTTTTGGACTTTCGTTGTTTGGTTTTTGAGTTTTTACCCATATGTTCTAGTCATTCTTTGCTTGAAAGGTGGTCTGAGGCAAGTTACTTTATCACAGAAGAACATTAAAGTTGGGCTGGGCTACATTTTATCACTCAGTGTTCCAAGGAGATGAACTAGCAGAAAGCAACTCCCAAAGGAAAACACCCAGAATATAACCCCAAAGTCTCCTTGAAACTAAAGACTCCTCACGGTTCTCTTTAAATCCCCAGGGTCTAGCATCTTGTGTACTCTCAAAAAAGTGTTTGCTAAATTTATGAATAGATGAAGTAACTGACATGCCACCCTGAGGGGCCGTGTATGTGCTCCTGCACACCAGCAAACTTCTCCAACCTAGAGAACACCAGCAGTCAACAACAGGCTGACGTGTCAGTCCCACAGTTGTGTCCGACTCTTTGTGACAAAGGTACACAATCCCAAGTACCAGATAGCAACCAAAAAGGTCCACTTGGATCTTGCTGTTTCTTTAGTCAAACTTTTTCAATGACATCTCAGTGGGCTATTTAAACATATTAATCTGCTTTGCTAGAAAGCAAGCCACCCTCTACAGTTTGAGTCAGCCCTCCCATTTTCTTGCTTTAACTGTAAATCAGTTAATATTCTGATCCATAAACACTCTTTGTTTTTTTAACATGCAATTTTTAATATGTATTTTCATTTTATTTATTCAGTTCTGCCGGGTCTTAGTTGCGGCCCACAGGAGCTTCATTCAATCTTTGTTGCAGCATATGGGGTCTCTGGGCTTCCTGTGTGCAGCTAGTGGTAAAGATCCCACCTGCCAATGCAGGAGATGTAAGAGACATGGGTTTGATCCCTGGGTTGGGAATATCCCCTAGAGGAGGGCATGGCAACCCACCCCAGTATTCTTGCCTGGAGAATCCCATGGACAGAGGAGCCTGGCGGGCTATAGTCCATACAGTTGCATAGAGTCAGACACGACTGAAACAACTTGGCATGCACATGCACGGGATCTTTAGCTAGGGCATGCGAACATCTAGCTGAGCCATGTGGGATCTAGTTCCCTGACCAGGGATCGAACTTGGACCCCCTGCACTAGGAGCGTGGCATCTTTATCTACTGGACCACCAGGGAAGTTCCCATAAACAGTCTTTTGCACTTTTTCTTTTCTGAGCTTTTCCTTGTATGCTCTCCTCTGCCTAGAATAACAATTTCGGTTCTCTACATGTTCACCTCCCATCTCTTAGTGTCTTCCTTTGCTAGTTTGCCGGGCTCCAGCCCTGGTGGATCCAGGGTAATTTGAAGGGGAGATGGAATAGGCATCCTAGGAAAAAAACTTATTTAATTACAGATATAGAGAGAGATTAGAAACGGATAGTGTAGTAGGAAAATTAGTGGAGAAAAAGAGGCTGAATAACTTGGTTTACGTGGAATACCGATCACCACCTACGTAGGCCACAGGCATCCTTCCATTCTCCCGAAGGAGAGGAGGCACTGAGGCCAGCCCGGTCTGATCTTAGAAGTCCAGGCAGAATTAGCAGGCTTGGTGAGTACCCACATTCCAGATGGGAATTCAGCCAGAAAAATGGGAAGCAAGAAAGAACGACACGGGGGAACCAGTCTTTCCAGAAACTGATCCCATTTCTTTATTTTTCAGGTTTGCTTATGTACTTTTTGTTATACATAGGGATGAATACAGAGTCATGCGGGGGTCAGCAGACCTGACCCTTGTCAAAATCAGGTGCTTCATATAAATGTATACAAAACTCTTATGGGTTTTACATCATCTTCTGACCATGAGGCCTGCTGACATTTTATGGCCCTTTCTGATAACAGTCAGTCAACCAGAAAACTTATTTTTTCCAGGGGTGATTTTTTCTTAAACCAGGCGCCACCCTCCAAATAAAGTTGCATTCCTATAGGGTGAGGGTGTAGTGGGTTACAATCAAGAAAGGAATTTACTTAGTCTAAGGTTTAACATGATTAATCTTAAAGGTTAATACTTATTTCTCCTATATGCTAGTTATATTCATTATAAGGGCAAGGAATATGGAGATTTAGCAGCAAATATTGGCTCAACAAATGAAAACCCTTCACCAGTATAATTTCTAATCAATCTACTATACTATACTAATTTTCTAACTTCTCAAAAGAGTGTGTTTAGAAAGTTTAAAGTATCTTGTGCCTCTCATGGTTGGGAGGCTGTAAACAATCACATGTGGCCAGACGAACCTGGTCAGGCAGGCTAGAGAAACTTCAGAGGAGTTTGTAAGTTGAAACACTCTTGTCACGCCCAGGAATTTTTATTAACTGGAGCTGCAAGTTAACTCCTTCTCCAAGAGAAATGGTGACGGGGGAGAGCCCCCCGAGAAGTCAGAGGTGCAGGTGAGAGCATGAAACAGTAAAGTGGGTAGACTGTGGTTTTGGGGGTAGATGCTCGGGAACAGGGGGTTTCCTGAGGCTCGATCCTGCCTTTGAGTATGCCGAAGCCTCCTTCCTCATGACCTTTGCCATGGACGGAGTTCCTCATGCTGGCTCCCAGCACTAGTTTACCTGAAGTCCCCTTTAGATGACAGCAGGTCACTCTGACAGACTCCAGCCCCTGATCTGCCCTAGTTTCCACTCCTCTCCTCCATCCTGCTGCTGAAATTCCAACATGCCTGACTGCTCAGCCATCCCAGAGTTAAGAGGATCTGTCCTTCTGGCCAATAACCTCTTCTCTCTCTCTCCTCAAGTCCCAAAGCACCACTCTATGCCACATGCTGATTTGTTGATTGAGAAAGGAGATGATGCATTTAAAGCATTCACACAGGACCGCTTTCATTTCTAGTCATCATAAATAATAATCACTATTATTGTAATTGTAACAGATCTCAATTCCCCTGCCAAGCTGGACAAATATCTGTTGAATGAGAAAATGATTGGAGAATAGATGGAGACTAATGAAGATAGTGGATATGTTATGCTCACATTGGAGATCTTAGGATGGAGACTTGTATATGTTTTATTTTAAAAGTTAGGCATATTTTTAAAAATTAAAATCCCCAAACATTGGAGAGGACTCCTGCTAGGGGCTTCGCTAACTCCTCAATTTGCTAGCATCTCTCAGTTTATCAGTGGCATACTGTTTTTCCATGAAAAGCGCTAAGGCATCTATTTAGGTCCATGTGTTCGCAAAGTAACACAGCATTTCTGATTTCTCGAGCAGTTCCTGGCACAAGGTAGAGAGCAGTGAGGAACAAAGCTAGGGGAGGGACCTGGGCTGCTGGTGACCAGGGGCGAGTCTGGCTGGGTGAATTGTACCTGTCCGACTCATGGACGTGACACGTAACATACAAACCCAGGTCTCACATTCCCATGGTGCCTCACGTTTGGTGAAAAATAATCAAAGTCACAAATGTTACAGTCCTCAAATGACAAGCGTTCTACTATACCTGGAATGTGCCTGGCACAATGCATTGCATCTAGTGAATGTCCAAAACATATTAAATTAAGCAATTGTTCTATTTACACACTTCTATGAAAGGGACAATTCGTTGGTTTATATCTTGATATATATAGATAGATAGATATACACACATATAAAATTTTAAATATCATATGTATATGATTTTAAATGCCCTCTAACAGGCTGGATTTATTTCAAAGCCTTCTATTGTACTAGGGTTAACGATCTGATCTTCCTTTTCTTGCATTTACCGCTTCACCCCAAAACAGAGAGAAAGGTAACGAAGTATTGTTAAGTTTATGCAGAAGAGTTTTAGCTACCACAAGAAAACATGCAATATTTATCCAAGTGTCTGTATTTCCATTTCTGACTAGATGAGAATTAATTTTCGGCCTCCTCAGATCACGAGCAGCAGCCTTTAGTTAAGAGTTTTGGAACAGACAAGCTTTGATGCAATGAGCTGTGTTAAGCACAGACAACCAGCCAGGGAATTTGGTAAGCTGGGATGGGTTCATGCAAGCTGCCAGCATTAACTTTTTACAAACTCCTTTCCTGATAATAACAGGGAAGAGTAGACACAGGCTTGAAATTTTGGCAGTAAAATTAGCTTTAACATATGACTCATTTTTTTTTCTTCCTAAACATAGAAAGGGGGAGGAAAAAACAAACTAAAATAATTTAGAGCCTCTCTTGATGGGGAAAGCAGACAGTAGTTGGCTAGCATTTCAGTATGCCCCAATTCTGTGTGCCATCTGAGACCCAGGATCTGTTCTCTACTAAAGTATCATGGGGTTTTGATAACTGACAGTTACACTGTCTCCATCAACAAAGACTCTGAGTGAGTCAGGGTGACAAGATCCCTTGTTATTAGGAAGTAAAATGATGATGGGGCCAGATAAACAAGGATGCCCATCAGTATTCACAGCCTCCTGGGGGAAAACAAGCTTCCCTGTAACTATTTCCTTTTCTGTATTCAAGTCATTCTAATCCAGAAACTTAACAACATAAGCAACATCACCTGGGAAAAAAAGAGTTTGCTTGCTTTGGGTACTCTATGTATTGCTGGAGTCTCAGTTGTTATTACTGGAGGAGAAGACAAGGCATTGTGGGTTTTGGTTTAGGCTCCAAGGTATCAGGGCTTCCCAGGTGGCTCAGGAGGAAAGAATCCACCTGCCAATATACAGGAGACACAGGAGACATGGATTCGATCCCTGGGTGGGGCACAGCCCCTGGAGGAGGAAATGGCAACCCACTCTAGTATTCTTGCCTGGAAAATCCCATGGACAGAGGAGCCTAGTGGGCTACAGTCCACGGGGTCACAAAGAGACAGGTGCAGCTGAGCACACAGGCAGCCAAGGTATCCTCTGTGCATATTTCTTAATCTCTTTGGGCCTCAGTCTCCCTATCTGTGCAATGGGAGTAATGACACACTGCAAGTTATGTAAAGATGAAGATTAATAATTATATGAAAGCATATCTCAGTGCTGACACAAAGACAGTTGAGAAATAACAGTTTATAACCCTACTTAAAGTATTTGTATATTCTTTGACATGAACATTCATTCTTGGTTTTAACAATTTTATTAGATAACACCAAGAGTTCTAGCTGGAAAGTGAGAAAATTCTGGTAAATGGGTGACTTAGCATCTTATAGCTGGACAACTACAGCCAATGGCTACCTACTTTGTTGAAGTTCAAGGCATCCTCAGCCACACTGGCTTCCCAAACTGCTCGCTATATATGGTGTTCAACATCACTGCTCCCAAGTTCATTCCAGCTTTATTCACAATAGCCAAGATATGGAAACAAGCTAAGTGTCCATCAGTGAATGAATGGATACGGCAGATGGGGCACATTCATAAAACAATGCTATTCAGGCAGGAGGAAAGGAAAGCCTGCTATTTGCAACAGTATGGGCAAACCTTCAGGACATTACGCTGCCTGAAAGAAGGCAGACAGAGAAAAACAAATACTGCTTGAAATCTCTTATATGTGGAATCTAAAAAAAGAAAACGGAACTCAAAAAAACCGAGAATGGAATAATGATTACCAAGGGCTGGGGTATAAGAGGAGGGGTGATGTTGTTTAAGAGTACATACTTACAACTGGTAGATAAATAAGTATTGGATACTCAATACATAGTTGAGCAATTAGAGGCAACAAAAATGTATTATAAACATTAAACTTATTTAGAGACTAGATCTTAACTGTTTCCACTATTAGAAGAAATTATAGTCATGTGATGGCACACTAGAAGTGTTAGCTAATGCCATAATAGCAATCACACTGTGATACAAATGTATCAAAGCTACCTGTTGTATGGGAACAAAGCTACAGGCTTTCCTGGTGGCTCAGAGGGTAAAAGCGTCTGCCTGCAATGCGGGAGATTCAGGTTTGATCCCTGAGTTGGGAAGATCCCCTGGAAAAGGAAATGGCAACCTGCTCCAGTACTCTTGCCTGGAAAATCCCATGGACAGAGAAGCCTGGCAGGCTACAGTCAGTCCATGGGGTTGCAAAGAGTTGGGCATGACTGAGTGACTTCACTTTCTTTTTTCACATGTTTTTGAGCTTCCCTCGTGGCTCAGGGGTAAAGAATTCACTTCCTAATGCAGGAGACAAGGATTCGATCCCTGGGTCTGGAAAATCCCCTGGAGAAGGAAACGGCAACCCACTCCAGTATTCTTGCCTAGGAAATCCCATGAACAGAGGGGCCTGGCTGACTGCAGTCCATGGGGTCACAAAGAGTCAGACACAACTTACAACTAAGCAACAACAAACGTGCTGTACACCTTAAACTTACTCTACATGTCAATTATTTATCAATTTTTTTAAGTATATTAGAATATTAAAAACATCTCTGATGTTCCAGCTTGATACTGAATGCAGAAATAGGAGCAGACAGTGTCAGGTTTCACCCCTGACCCCACCCCACCATCCAGGACCTCACAGTGAGCATCCCTGAACCCCGGGGCCAGGAAAGAGGACCTGGGCTGGCCCCATGCTGCTCAGCAGCCTCTCCCACTCTTAGCCTTAACTGGGATTCCCAGTTTTCACCCAGGCTCCCCAGGTTCAATCCCTGGGCAGGGAACTAAGATCTGTCTTCAGGACCACTCAGAGCTGTCTCTCTGAGGTCACTGCTAGGAGGATGGTAAAGACAGCCATCACCTCCTTTTCAATAGATGTTTGCTAGATAGAGCTTTACTGTCTGAGCCACCAAGGAAGCCCAATCTCCAGTCTCTCTCTCCGAGGCCCTTTACCCAGTCGGTCCTCAGATGAAATGCATATTGCCCCCACGGTATTTCCTGGTGGGGGCAGCAGGGCTGGTAGGACCCCCCGAGATCATGGCCATCTCAGCATCTACGTCTCACTCCTGAGCATGGGTCTCCAAATGCTTTATTTCCTCCTCAAATCTAGCAAACATGCATTTCCTCCCTTGAAAGACAATGCCAAAAAGAAAGGATTAGGTTAAGAGCAAGAAGACACAATTTATAAGAGTCTTTCCTTGTATATTTCTTGTTCCTTCTACTTAAGACATAGTGACTCATGATTTGTGCATTGATCCCCTCTGGTTACAGGAAAGCTCTGTATATTGGAAGGAAATAGACACTTTGATGGATGTCTTCTTATTTTTCTGTCATTCACTTAATAACATATCTTATTCCAAACCATAATAGCAAGTAGTTTTTAGATTGCATCTTGCAGGGGAGAAAGTATGTGAGAAATGGTCTTTCTCTGCATAATCTTTTCTTCAGTACACGTGGGAGGAAAGACAGCCACTGATTTACCTGCAAGCTCAAGCGGAGGGTGTCTTTGGATAGACTGTGTGGGGTAGGGGGACTAATTTGATTGAAATTTGTTTGAAATTCAAGTGTGGTCATTTCCTATGAAATAAGTTGACCCTGAAAATAAATTCCATCTAGGAATTTAGTTATTTTGTACTGACCTCAAAGATCTTTGATGATTTTCTTATTGATATTTTTCCACTGTGAAGAGTCCTAAATTCCTTAGAACTTCTAAGAGTCACAGCGAAATGTCAGTGGCCTTGGCTTCTGGTTTTCTGTCTTCCTGCTCTCGTTTCATGTGGTCATCGGGCATCACTAAGTGTACGGGGGCAGTGTGCCAGACGTGGAAGGGTGAACCGGGGCCCAGGCTCTTCATTCAGATAGCTGCACATAGTGAGGAGGGTGGATTATGCAGACAGCCAATGTAAAGACAGTGTCTCATTGGGCTGGTGACACATTTTCTGCTTGTCATTACATCAGTCATATGGAGGCCTTCACTGATTCTACGAAAACAGCAGGAAGAGGGCAGGACGTTCATTTCTTGAAACAAATCTGGTTGATCCACACCCTAAAAGGAGGTTCCAAGGCACAAGCAAGCCTCCTGTCCTCATGAAGAGGCTCCCTTGGGTCTTGATCGACACTGTTTCCAAGGGCCTCAGGGAGACCTTGCTGGGTAGCATCTGGCATGAGGCTTAGCAGGCTTGACATCCAAGGAAAGGTGTTCCAGGGTTTCCCCCTTCATCCCACTGGTTTTGGGCAGACAGAGTTTTGGGTTTTTGTTTTTGTTTTTGTTTTTGTTTTCCTTTACATTCCATCAGCAGAGGGAAGAGAGGGGAATAATCATGTCAAGAATAAATGATATTCCAATCAGTGCTTCCTTCTTGAGTTGGATCAAAATTTGGACTACCATTTTAAAAAAAGAGAGAATGGACTTAGAGATTGTACTGAGTGAAGTAAGACAGAGGAGAAATATCATATGACACCCCTTATATGCAAAATCTTAAAAGAAATAATACATATGAAATTATTTATAAAACAGAAACAGACTCATAGAGTTAGAGAACAAACTTATGGTTGCCAGCAGGAAGGATGGGGGGCAGGGATAGTTAAGAAGTTGGGATGGACGGGTACACGTGGCTATATTTAAAATGGATAACCACCAAGGTCCTACTGTACTGCATAGGGAACTCTGCTCAGTGTAACACAGCAGCCTGGCTGGGAGGGGAGTTTGGGGGAGAATGGATACATGTATATGGATGACTGAGTCGCCCGTGCCCTCCTGTGCACCTGAAACCATCACAACGTTGTTAATTGGCTATACTCCAATACAAAATAAAAAGTGTGTTTTAAAAAGCCAAATTTTCAGCCTGGTAGCCAAAGACCCAGATAGGTAGCATTTGGATATAGAGTCTAACCATCCTCAGTTTTAGCTGATTACAACTAAGAAGCAATTAATTATATACACTCTTTAACCTAAACTACAAGGTTTCTTGGAATTATAACAAATAAGCTTTGAACCTCAGTCTTCACACAAATCAGAGGTTCTTACCTCCCTCTTGCCAGGAGTTGTGTTTAAACACCCCTACCCTCTCTGAGCCTACAATGATGCCCTCCTCACCACCCTGCTTCACTAACAAGCTCTCAAGGCTACCCTTTCAAAGGGCAATCTGTCGCAAACCACAGAGGGACACAGCCCTGGACCAAAGGATACTGTTAAATATGATTTTGATTTAGTGGCTCTGATTTTATCTTTTGTACTGTGTAAAGAAAAAAAAACAAGACAGTAATGTTTTATCAGCAGCTACATGGTAAGCATATTGTACACTTCAATTAGATTCCCTTTATCTGGTACCTCCTGCCATAAGTGAACCTCTGCCTCGTGTTTCTTCCGTCCCCAGGCAGGCACATGCAGCCCAGGTTGAGGGTTCTAAGATGCTTTATTAAACGGAAAATTAATATAATGTTATTGTGTCAGCTGGCAGCTTCTTGAGAGTGAAAGACTTTGCAGTATTTTACTATCAGAACCAAATTCCAGCTTCTAGGAACTGGCAACCTAGAGAATTTAATATCCATGCTTCCCCAGGAGAAAATTGCCTAAGCCCCCACGTGAAGCTCTGGCTACAGCCACATGGAGCCAAAACAACAAGTGATTATACGAACTGAGCCAAACACCTGGCTCTTTTCTGAGCAAGAATAAAACTGGCCTTTATATGGTGTATAAACTGGTGGGATTTCAGGGATTTGTATAGATTTCATTTGCTCACTCAATAAATGTTTAAATGAATGCCTTCTATGCTTGGCACTGTAGTTCCTGGAGATAGGGGAATAAGCCATGCTCTGGACTTCAAGGAACTCACCGTTTAGTAAGGAGAAAAACATGAAACAAAAAAATTATAATACCAGATGTGGTGGAGGCTGCCGCCATTATCATTTAGTCGGACACTGCAGAAGCAACTTAGCAGCAGCAATCCTTTCTCCCATTTTTCTAACTAACAGATGCCATTTGTGTTTGGGTTGGTGATGTCCCCAACTCTATACTCACTTTAGCAGTTTCTTTTGTAGCTAGGAGTACACTAGAAACATAATTCTGGACAATGAAATATAAGCAGATGTCTAACAGGATATTCTGTGGTAGCTTTTACTCACTTGAATAAAGAGGACAGACATGACCCATGTTGCACTAACTTTCACCTTTTCCATTGAGCATAGGTGTGATGCCTGGTGCAGTGGCAGTCATCTTGCAACCATGAGGTGGTAAGGAGCGCTAACACTCAAAGGGAAAAACATAAGGACAGAAAATTCCTGGCTTCCTGATGACAATACTGAGATCCTGAATCAATGCCAGATAATACCAAAACTCTGGATGTTTTGTTAAATAAGTAATAAAAACCAAATACACACTTTTTAAACTTAAGCCATTTTTCATCCGGTTTTCTGTTCATGTATAGCTATATTCCTAATGAGTGCAATTGTGCGGTAGTTTGAGCATTCTTTGGCATTGCCTTTCTTTGGAATTGTAATGAAAACTGACCTTTTCCAGTCCTGTGGCCACTGCTGACTTTTCCAAATTTGCTGGCATATTGAGTACAGCACTTTCACAGCATCATCTTTCAGGATTTGAAACAGCTCAACTGGAATTCCATCACCTCCACTAGCTTTGTTCGTAGTGATGCTTTCTAAGGCCCATTTGACTTCATATTCCAAGATGTCTGGTTCTAGATTAGTGATAATATCACTAATGCTAGTAAAGTAATGCTCAAAATTCTCCAAGCCAGGCTTCAGCAATACGTGAACCGTGAACTCCCTGATGTTCAAGCTGGTTTTAGAAAAGGCAGAGGAACCAGAGATCAAATTGCCAACATCCACTGGATCATCAAAAAAGCAAGAGAGTTCCAGAAAAAATCTACTTCTGCTTTATTGACTATGCCAAAGCCTTTGACTGTGTGGATCACAATAAACTGTGGACAATTCTGAAAGAGATGGGAATACCAGACCACCTGACCTGCCTCTTGAGAAATCTGTATGCAGGTCAGGAAGCAACAGTTAGAACTGGACATGGAACAACAGACTGGTTCCAAATAGGAAAAGGAGTACGTCAAGGCTGTATATTGTCACCCTGCTTATTGAACTTCTATGCAGAGTACATCATGAGAAATGCTGGACTGGAAGAAACACAAGCTGGAATCAAGATTGCCGGGAGAAATATCAGTAACCTCAGATATGCAGATGACACCACCCTTATGGCAGAAAGTGAAGAGGAGCTAAAAAGCCTCTTGATGAAAGTGAAAGAGGAGAGTGAAAAAGTTGGCCTAAAGCTCAACATTCAGAAAACTAAGATCATGGCATCTGGTCCCATCACCTCATGGGAAATAGATGGGGAAACAGTGGAAACAGTGTCAGACTTTATTTTTGGGGGCTCCAAAATCACTGCAGATGGTGACTGCAGCCATGAAATTAAAAGACAGTTGCTCCTTGGAAGAAAAGTTATGACCAACCCAGATAGCATATTCAAAGCAGAGACATTGCTTTGCCGACTAAGGTCCGTCTAGTCAAGGCTATGGTTTTTCCTGTGGTCATGTATGGATGTGAGAGTTGGACTGTGAAGAAGGCTGAGCCCCGAAGAATTGATGCGTTTGAACTGTGGTGTTGGAGAAGACTCTTGAGAGTCCCTTGGACTGCAAGGAGATCCAACCAGTCCATTCTGAAGGAAATCAGCCCTGGGATTTCTTTGGAAGGAATGATGCTAAAGCTAAAACTCCAGTACTTTGGACACCTCATGCGAACAGTTGACTCACTGGAAAAGACCCTGATGCTGGGATGGATTGGGGGCAGGAGGAGAAGGGGACGACAGAGGATGAGATGGCTGGATGGCATCACAGACTCGATGGACTTGAGTCTGAGTGAACTCCGGGAGATGGTGATGAACAGGGAGGCCTGGCGTGCTGCGATTCATGGGGTCGCAAGGAGTCGGACACGACTGAGCGACTGAACTGAACTGAACTGAACCGATATTCCTAATAGTGACTGGAATAAAAGGAAAGGTGTATACAGATTACAGGGGAAGGTGTGAGTAACTTATTGAAATGGGAAAGGTCAAGAAAGGTCATACTTCCTCCCAGGGAAGATATATTTCCATAGAATGACATTTAAATCAGCGTCAGTGGAAGCACAAAAGTTCTCCTGGCTGAGGGATGTCAAATGGAGAAATGCCAACTAGACTGAGGGGCCAGCACATGCAAGGTCGGGTAGCATGAGAAAGCAAGCATCCTGGGGAGCCAGAATGGTTCAACATGAAGGAAGCATGAAGCAGAAAGGAAGGAAGCGCGGGTTTGGGGAAGGAAAAGTGATGGTGTGTGAAGATGGAGTTAATCTAGTTAAGCAAACACTACCTTATAAGCGGTTTTTAAAGCAGATCAGGAACTCAAGAAAGGTTTTAAGCAGGTGAGTGATATGAGTTTGAAAGATAACTTGCTTCCCTGGAAATATGCAAGAGAGAAAACAGAAAGGACAGAGCAAGTAGCTCAAGGACGATCAGCTTGAATGTACTTTTATAATCATCCAGACCTCTTTAAACCCTGGTGCCAATAAGTAGCTTTTATAGTATATGAGAGATAAATATCTTAATTCAAGCCTGGCACATAGACTATCTTATTTAATCTTTTTTTAACCCAGTGGGCTCAGTGTTGTATCTCCACTTTGGAGATGAGACGACTAGATGTCAGGAGCTTGAGCAATCGCCCAAGTTCTCACAACTACAGATAGGAGGTCTGGTTCCAAAGACCAGGTGGATCTGGTGCACCACCCCGCCTTGACCCCCCCCCCCACTCCTATATGACAAAGGACTTTGCCCCCAGCTGGATTGGGGGTTACAGGGGTGCTCTGGACGCTAAGATAGGGACCCAGAGATCACAGACGTGGTGACCAGGAAATTCCTCTCCCGACCCAAAGAAACATTCATCCAGAGGAAGGACACAGGGAGACTGGTCTTGTCAGCACGGCCCAGGCATGTGTAGATAGACTCTGCCAAAAATAGGTCAGCAGGGAAATCTCTCTTGATAAGAATTCCTTCCATCTGTGGGAACCAGAATCATTGTCTTCAAGCTTGTCCAAGATAGATCAACTAGAGACATTTTTAGATGATACTACTCGTAATAAACTCTTTAAAAGTAACTTGCCCCAAATGCCAGGCACTGTCCTAAGTGCCTTATATGCATTAGCTCATTTAATCAACGACAACATCACAGGCGGAAACCTCCCAAGCAGAGTTTATGTTGCACGTTAAAGCACTAAGAGGCTGCCAACAGAGATACGGTACCCACGAGGGGCAGGGGGCGGGGGTAGGGAAAGGGCTGTCCCCACCTGCTCCCTGCTATTTAAAACCTCTGCAACAGAAGCTGAAATGCGTATTCCTCTGGAGAAAGGAATACAGTGGTGGAGACAAGCTGAAGGGAAGCAGGAGGAAAGGAAAACAGCCGGCATTTATCAGGACATATTATACGGCTGAGCCAGAGCTGGGTCCTTAGAAAGCCTGTGCAAAATTGACTGCACAGTAACCACCCCTGAGCTAATGCTATCAAGAGGGCTGTTTAATGGCGTTACCCAGGAAGAATCATGGCAGTTTTGTTCCTGCCCAGCGAGGAAATCCATTTTCACTTAGGACATCAACCAGGAAGTTCCACCGCCAGCCAAATGGAATAAAGCATGGATCCCATGGCCCCATGTGGGCAGCACACAGGTGATAATTCTGATTGTGCACATTTATCTGAGTGCATATGCACGCCAGGCACGGCCAGGAGCACTGTATGTCTGTTACCTCATTTGATCCATAACGAGGTGAGAATGCCACCTCCAGTTTATTGATGAGGAGAGGGAGGCATAGGGGGTTTCTGTAACCTGACCAAGTTTATCCAGCAGCTGAGTCATGGGTTAGGGAAGGGCCATGAAATACAAAATAGAGAGTGGTCAGATCAATGCAAAGACAGAGCTAATAAACTGAAGGGTCCATTCTTGGAATGGCTAATGGGGGTCACATCAAATCGTTGGATGGCCAATATGGCACTAAGTAAGTAAGTGTTAGCTGCTCGGTTGAGTCCGACTCTTGTGACCCCATGGATTGTAGCCTGCCAGGCTCCTCTGTCCATGGGATTCTCCAGGCAAGAATTCCGGAATGGGTTGCCATTTCCTCCTCCAGGGGTTCTTCTCACCCCAGGGACTGAACCCAGGTCTCCTGCATTGCAGGCAGATTCTCTACCATCTGAGTCACCAGGGAAGCCCCCGATATGGCACTGGCTCTAGTCAATCAGACTGGATGCTGGCTGTGGGCACCCACTGGAGTTGGTAGGTGTTGAATGGCTGAATGTGTGCCCAGGTGATGAGCAGGCAGTCAGCGTTAAGTCAAGTATCTTAGAAGGAAACCAGATCTCCACAACAGAGCACAATATAGATAACTTCTTGGAGCAAACTTTAAACAAGCATTCAAATGAAGACTGAACATCTTTACCAGACTTCACTTCATGGCACTCATTAATTCCTTCACTCAACCAGCAAGCATTTGTTGAGTACCCACTGTATACCAGGCACGGCTACAAATGCCTAGAATACAACTTCAAATAAGAAAAGACAAAAATTCCTGCCCTCATGGAGTTCATGTTCTAGTAAAGAGAGAGAGACACTAACTAAGAAAAAGTAATAACTAGGTAAACTATACTGGAAGATGATATGTGCTATACAAAATAAAACAGACAGGTAGATTGGAAGATAGGCTGGGTAGGCAGGCTGGGATGAGGGTCAGGGCCCCAGCAAAATGGTAACATTTGAGCAACACTTAAGGTAAAGAGTTAGCAGGTAGCTAGAGGCGCTTCCAGGCTTCTCTGGTGGCTCAATGGTAAAGAATCCTCCTGCCAATGCAGGAGATGCAAGTTCAATCCCTGGTCTGAGAAAATCTCCTGGAGAAGGAAAAGGCAACACACTCAAGTATTCTTGCCTGAAGAACCCCACGGACAGAGGAGCCTGGTATGCTGCAGTCCATGGGGTCCCAAATAGTCAGACATGACTGAGCAGCTGAATAGCAACAACAGGAGCGCCTCTGATCCAGGTGTTTGAAACAGCCAGTTCACAGGCCCTAAGTGACAGCAGTGTTTGGGCTTCACTGGGGAAGAGAAGAGAACCCAGCAACACCAGTGAGGCAGGAATAAAAACCAACGAGCAGAGCATCCCGGAATCTAGGGGATGGGCCTCACATCCCAGCTCTACCAGGCGCTTCACCTTTCTGAGTCTCAATTTCCTCATCTGTGAAATGGGAATAATAACTGTAGCTGCCTGAAAGGTTCTTGTGACAATATGCTTAAAGAGCTAGGCAAGCTCGTGTGGGGCAGGTCATGAGCCCTCAACGATAACAGCTACACAGTGGCCTCTCCTCTCAGCACCTAACTCCACAGTAGCACTTCCATCGTCACTCATCTCCCCCACTTTCCTGAGAGGCAGGGACTGTGTCTTTAGACCCTCAATCAGGATGCAGCAAAGGGCAAGCCCGGGATGCAGGAGGGTGTGGAATAGGGCACTGAAGACGATCCAGCAGGGAAACAGTGGATAAAATTGTAACTCCAGCACTTAATGCAATTTCTTGGCCTTCCCTGGCGGCTCAGTGGTAAAGAATCAGCCTGCCAAGGCAAGAGACATGGGTTCGACCCCTGGTCCAGGAAGATCCCACATGCCGCAGAGCGACTAAGCCCGTGCACCACAAATATTGAGCCTGCACTCTAGGACCTGGAAACGTCCTGCAGCTACTGAGGCCTGAATGCTCTAGAGCCCGTGCTCTGCAACAAGAGGAGCCACTGCAAGGAGCCCAGGCACAGCAACTAGAGAGTAGCCTCTGCTCACGGCAACTAGCCAAAAGCCCGCCAGCAGTGGAGACCCAGCACAGCCAAAAATAAATAAGTAAAATTTGAAAGAAAATAATGCAAGTTATTGGCTGTGCACTAAGCAATATAAACCCCCTCTAAAGATGAGAGTCTGGTCACATACTCCGGACCTCAGGGTCTAGACGCAGGGGAAATGTGGCCACGGATGCGGAAGAACCACCAGAAACAGACGCTGACCACAAGGGTACCAGGCTTGGCCTGGGGGACCCAATAGGGTTCTTGGACAGAGGTGTGATTGGTCCAGGGTCTAAGGTCACTGCCATCCGTGAATCAGGGCAATTCGGAGCCTCCCACTGGGAAACACTGCCTCTTCCTCCGCCATGTGCTGCCCACGCCTCAATGCCAGTGTCTGCCCTGCGCGACTTCCCACGGTGTCACGTCACGGCACAGAAATGCTCCCTGGCGAGCTGGAATTCAGCTCACGCCTCCTTCACGGGGTTTCTCTATTTCCGGTGACAAAAGCAGACACGCCCCTCCCCCTCTCCCCCGGAAGCCTGAATCTGTGCTTTTTATGTATGTCTGTCCTCCAACTGTCTCGGGACAACTGGGCTTGTGTGCAAGGTGAAGAACAGAACCGGAAGAGGAGTGAAGGAAAATCTATCCTCAGTGGGAGGCTGGCCCCCACGCCCACAATAGGGACACAGTTGTGCACAGGCTTCCGGGGCATCACGCTTGGGCAGAAGACACCTCAGGAGCTGCTAATAATTCCCAAGCCTCTCCTACAGCCAATTTTGCTCCAACTCCTTGATTTAATTACACTCCCTCATACAATAGGACGCTTGCATTCTCCTATACGCAATGAATATTAAGCTGATAGACTGTAATTTCCTCCACCAGGCGCACTCCCATTTTTTGCATATTGATGCCACATTTAGTTTGTTATTTTCTAATTTTCCATCCTCCTGGTCCTGTGCTCAACCACCTTCTCCCCATAATAATTTCTATCACCTTTTCCCCATAATAATTTGGATCAGCAGAAGCATACATCCTTCCCTCCCTCTCTCCTCCGATCCCACCCAGAAGGTAAGCAGCACACACTTGAGCAATCTGAGCCCCCCTTTTATACCTGCCACAGGAGTGGAGAGAGGGCTCTAGGCTCTAATTGGAGAACACATGGCCATGAATGGTCAAGAAGAGATGATAAAAAATGGAACTACAGCAATGTGAGGTGATAGCTCATAGTAGTTTTGATTTGCCTATCCCATTAGAATGGTCATCATCAAAAAAGTCACAAACAAAAAAGGCTGGAGAGATTGTGGAGAGAAGGCAACCCTCCTACACTATTGGTGAGAATGTAAATGGTGAAGCCACCACGGAGGACAGTATGGAAATTCCTTACAAAACTAAAAATAGAGTTACCATCAGTTCAGTTCAGTTCAGTTCAGTCACTCAGTCGTGTCCGACTCTTTGTAACCCTATGAATCACAGCACACCGGCCTCCCTGTCCATCACCAACTCCCAGAGTTTACCCAAACTCATGTCCATCGAGTCGGTGATGCCATCCAGCCATCTCATCCTCAGTCGTCCCCTTCTCCTCCTGCCCCCAATCCCTCCCAGCATCAGAGTCTTTTCCAATGAGTCAACTCTTCACATGAGGTGGCCAAAGTACTGGAGTTTCAGCTTTAGCATCAGTCCTTCCAATGAACATACAATCCTGCAATTCCACTCCTGGGCATATACCTGGAGAAAAACATGGTCCAAAAGGATACATGTACTGCAGTGTTCATTGCAACAGTTTACAATAGCAAAGACATGGAAGCAACATAAATGTCCACCACAGAAGAATGGATAAAGATGATATGTATGTACATATATATGTATGTACATATGATGGAATATTACTCAGCCATTAAAAAGAATGGAATAATGCCATTTGAAGCAACATGGATAGATGTAGAAATGGTCGTACTAAGTGAATTAAGTCAGACAGAGAAAGAGAAATATCGTATGATATCACTTATATGCCAAAGAATGCTCTAACTACCGCACAATTGCACTCATCTCACACGCTAGTCAAGTAATGCTCAAATTCTCCAAGCCAGGCTTCAGCAATATGTGAACCAAGAACTTCCAGATGTTCAAGCTGGTTTTAGAAAAGGCAGAGGAACCAGAGATCAAATTGCCAACATCCGCTGGATCGTGGAAAAAGCAAGAGAGTTCCAGAAAAACATCTACTTCTGCTTTATTGACTATGCCAAAGCCTTTGACTGTGTGGATCACAATAAACTGTGGAAAATTCTGAAAAGGATGGGAATACCAGATCACCTGACCTGCCTCTTGAGAAATCTGTATGCAGGTCAGGAAGCAACAGTTAGAACTGGACATGGAACAACAGACTGGTTCCAAACAGGAAAAGGAGTACATCAAGGCTGTATATTGTCACCCTGCTTATTGAACTTATATGCAGAGTACATCATGAGAAATGCTGGGCTGGACGAAGCACAAGCTGGAATCAAGATTGCTGGGAGAAATATCCGTAACCTCAGATATGCAGATGACACCACTCTTATGGCAGAAAAAAAAGAAGAACTAAAGAGCCTCTTGATGAAAGTGAAAGAGGAGAGTGAAAAAACTGGCTTACAACTCAACATTCAGAAAACTAAGATCATGGCATCTGGTTCCATCACTTCGTGGCAAATAGATGGGAAACAGTGTCAGATTTTATTTTGGGGGCTCCAAAATCACTGCAAATGGTGACAGCAGCCATGAAATTAAGATGTTTACTTCTTTGAAGGAAAGTTATGACCAACCTAGATAGCATATTCAAAAGCAGAGACATTACTTTGCCAACAAAGGTCCGTCTAGTCAAGGCTATGGTTTTTCCTGTGGTCATGTATGGATGTGAGAGTTGGACTATAAAGAAAGCTGAGTGCTGAAGAATTGATGCTTTTGAACTGTGGAGTTGGAGAAGACTCTTGAGAGTCCCTTTGACTACAAGGAGATCCACCCAATCCATCCTAAAGGAATCAGTCCTGAATATTCATTGGAAGGACTGATGAAGCTGAAACTCCAATACTTTGGCCACCCGAAGAACTGACTCCTTTGAAAAGACCGTGATGCTGGAAAAGACTGAAGGTGGGAGGAGAAGGGGATGACAGAGGATGAGATGGTTGGATGGCATCACTGACTCAATGGACATGAGTCTGAGTAAACTCCAAGAGTTGGTGATGGACAGGGAGGCCTGGCGTGCTGCAGTCCATGGGGTCGCAAAGAGTCGGACATGACTGAGCAACTGAACTGAACTGAATACGCAGAAACTTTAAAAAGTCATACAAATGAAATTATTTACAATACAGAAAGATACTGACAGACTTAGAGAAAAAATTTACGGTTACCAGGGAAAAAGGCTGGGGGGAGGAATACTTAGGGAGTTTGGAAATGACATGTATAAACTACTGTATTTAAAATAGATAACCAACAAGGACCTACTGTATAGCACAGGGTATTCTGCTTAATATTCTGTAACAATCTAATTGGGAAACTAATTTGAAAAAGAATAGATACATATACATGTATACCTGAATCACTTTGACAAGTAAGACAAATAGAACAGAGACATGTACACATATAACTGAATCACTTTGAAACTAAGACATTGTTAATCAAGTACCTGTGTACGTTCTCAGCTGCTTCAGCCTTGTGTGACTCTTTGTGACCCTATGGACTGTAGCCCGCCAGGCTCCTCTGTCCATGGGATTCTCCAGGCAAGAATACAGGAGTGGGTTGCCATGCCCTCCTCCAGGGGATCTTCCCAACCCAGGAATGGAACCCGTGTCTCCCGCATTTCCTGCATTGCAGGTGGATTCTTTAGCCACTGCGACACCTGGGAAGCCCATACTCAACTATACGTCGATATAAAATACAAAGTTAATCAGAAAAGAACAGAGCTGTGCGTGAGCTTCTGAGGGTGGATGAGGAGGCTGGAGACATCCTTGCTCACAGACATCAGAGTCAGGTTCCTCGGGCCAGCCTCCTGTCAGAAGGTGTTTGGGATCTTTAAGGGAAGCAGAGAACAGTAACATCTTTCCAGGGAGGGAACAGGAATAAAATTCAGGAACAGGCTGGGGTGTCCAGAATGGGATGACCTCAAAGCACTCGTTTTGGCACCTGGGGTCCACTTTTACTCTAAAGAGAGATTGGTCAACCAACAAGCAGAATTCTTGTTACTGGATAGAGTAATTCTTTCACCAGCTCTGACAAGTTCTTACCCTCTGATTCCCCTTCTGTAGACTGGATGCAAATACTATTTGTCTATTACTAGAGTCTTTGTTTAGACAAACTGAGAGTGATGGTTTAGGTTGAGGTTCACTTTCATTTACACGCTCATCCTGAGCACACTCCAGCCACGCCAGTTAGACTGAAAGATGTGCCAGGCTCATGGGATTGTCTGATGGTCCCCAAATCTCCTTAGCAACACATTTATAAAGGCTCTTAGAATAGACTGCGTCTGCAGCTGACTAATTCTATCCATTACATGTTGCTTTTTACTGGTTCCATTTGGAAGATCTTTCCCTCTGTGAGCCTCAATTATCTCCCTGATAAATTGGGGAGGGTCGTTATTTAGAATGATGATGATAGCTTACCTCTCACATGGGATTGCTGTGAAGATAATCAAAGGAATGTATGTAAAAATGTAAACTGTCAAATGCCCAACTGAAGCAGATATATCTAACAGTCTATATGATCAAATGGAGCAAGCTCTGGACTGGGAGTTAGATTTTATGCAATTTCGGAGGCTGAACACATCACTTAACATTTCAGGGGGACACTTTCCCACCTGTGAAATGTAAGCCATGACCCTGGACTTTCCCCCTAGCAAGACTAGTATGGAACCCATGTGAGCATTCTGGAAAGTCGTCTATAAACTGTAATGTGGTGTGCAGGCATCCAGGACAGCCAGACTCACCAAGGAAGTTTCTACCATGGAAAAGTCATATGGCAAATCCCTTTGTAAAGCAAATAATCTCCTGCTCACATATGCCTCAAGTCTAAAATACACTTAGGTTTCCATTTTAAACCAGCTCAAATGAATTTGCCAAATGTTCCATACCAAGGTGAACTTTACTTAGCGGCTGTTTGACGAATGAGTGAATGAGTGAGTGAATGAATGAGTGAACAATGCCAGGTATAATGAAGAGATAGATGGCTTTCTTATGGGTCCAGCTTCACGTGATGTTTTTAAATTCCTCCGTACAATTAGTTTCGTGAACCACCAGGCAGCATAAATCTTTATTGGTACTAAGAGAATCTGAATTACTGAAAAATCATCTCTTCCTACAAAGTTTTATTAGAAGTGTGACACATGTTATATGGTGTTTCTGTTAATTGAGCACTGAGGGAGGGAAATGCACACAGATGCAGAGAACTCACCTGGCGAGCAGGCAAGACCTGACTTCTGCACCCGGTCTCATCGCTGTCCTGGGTCTCTGTCCCCACCCAGCGCCCTGAGCTCTGCCGGCTGTAAGGAAGACCCTGCCAGCTTCTCTTATGATCAGGCTGCTGTCTCTTTTCTCCACCCACTGTAAGCCCCACCCTTCAATGTCTGGGCTGCAGTCTCTTCTCACCCCATTCAAAACCCATACAGTAGCATCGTTAAGTAAGTAGTGCTGCCTGAAGACAGACACACGTCAGTGTCCTCAGATGTCACGCACTAGGGTACCACATGGTTCATTCCATGTGATCTATTTCTCTGACATAAATCCATCTTTACTATATTGACAGTATATAACTTCAGTTTGCTAATTGATTAAGCTGTATGTCTTATATGAAAATGTATAAAGGGGGGAATATGGTGGTATGAATGAGCTCTTTTGGACACCTGAAGATATAGCTTCCAAATTTGAACTGATTAAATGGCATCTGTATACAAAAAAAAAACAAAAACAAAAAACCAGACACACAGTAGATGGTTCCTGCTCACTCTGCCAGCAATGAAGGAAGCCACAGCTGTCTGATTTCCTGAGTGCCTGGCATTGTGCTTGTCTTCCCTTACGACTCTCTTTCTGGTGCCCCTTCACATCCCACAAAGCATCCCCTCCTGTTCAGTCCCCTGCTCAGTCCGACACCTTGTGTATGACACCCCTGTGTTACAGGATGCTGCTCTCAAGGGCATTTTCTGGCCCTTCCCTAACACTGTTCAAAACATTGATGGACTGGAGATTTGTGTCCAGTCCTCAAAGAACTTCCCTTAAAGAGCTGCAGTAGGAGAAAGCCTCATTCAATGGCAAGAATGATGACTAGCTTGGATGATGACCAATTCAGATAATTGGCCATAGACCTCTAATCTTGCTGGCATCCCTCTGTCACTCAGCAGGGAACCGGCCGATCATTCCATCAATACATTTATTTTGTCAGCTGTCTCTGTGTGGCGCCCACACGTCTCAGCTGGGTAACTTAGGCTGAGAAGTGGAAACCTGCCAATATCAGAATCATTTCATCCCTATCACGTGCCTTTCTTGTCATATGGATTTTCAATGCATTTCTGCCTGGCTTGGCAATTCTAAGCCAGGACCTTGCTTTTAGCTGCTGGGTCCCTTTAATTATTACTACCAAATTCCAATCAGCTTGAGTCGGTGCATTTCCAAAGTGCATTAACTCAGTAAGTTCCATCCACAAGATTTCTATTTATTCTGTCCCACATCCCCCTCTATAAACATACACATACACACTCTCTCTCTCTCTCTTAACCAGTATCACTTTGAACTGGTTATTTCTTCTTAGCAGAGAATACATTTATGTACAATACACAAATTGATTTTCATGATTTTTCATGCACAATTTTTCCTAAGAGTAATTTTACTCCTGTCAGAAGAAAAGTACTAGATTCTTCACAATGTTAAATAACTAAACTATTGCCTATTCAATCCTGAAAAGTGAAAGTGTTAGTCACTCAGTCATGTCTGACTCTTTTCAACCCTATGTGCTATAGCTGGCCAGGCTCCTCTGTCCATGGAATTCTCCAGGCAAGAACACCCATGTGGGTTGCCATTTCCTCCTCCAGAGGATCTTCCTGACCCAGGGGCTGGACCCAGGTCTTCTGCAGATTCTTTACCATCTGAGCCACCAGGGAAGCCCAAACACTGAGTCCTTCCTAAACCGGGTACGTAGTTGCATTTTGAGAGGTGAAGTAAAAAAAAAAAATTTTGCCAAAAATAGTTCTCAGATAAAAACTACCTATTATTTCCTTAAAACCTGAGCCAACTCATGAGAAATTCCCTGATGCTGGGAAAGACTGAAGACAAGAGGAGGAGAAGAGGGCAACAAAGGATGAGACGGTTGGATGGCATCATCGACTCAGTGGACATCAGTTAGAGCAAACTCTAGGAGATAGAGAAGGACAAGGAAGCTTACCGTGCTGCAGTTCATGGGTTCACAAAGAGTTGGACATGACTGAGCAACTGAGCCACAACAGTGAAATGAGGGCATCACACACCTCACAAGAGAGTGATCCTCATTAGCCTGTCCCAAGCATCAGGACTAGGGACACACCACAGTCCTCCTCTCTTTACAGGAAGCTTGCCTGCTGGTATCCAGGTAAACAGCACTTCTGAGCATCACACCAACTGAAGTGATTTTGCTCTGATGTTGTAGATTGGGCATCCAGGCATGGAAGGGGAGTGAATGTGAGTTTTCAAGCAGGTCTGCATTCAAACCAAGCCCTGGCCCCTTCTGATCATGGATATGCTTCGTCACTATACAACAGGAACGATAATAGGGTTGTCATCTGGGGTCAAGATAAATAGTGCACACACCCATATGCCCATGACAGAGTGTCTGTTACTTGGTAGCTCCTCAAAGGTCTACACCTGCCGCTGCTACTGCTTTTATCCCAGCTCAGTCACTACCCAAGTATATAAACAGCAATACTTGGAACTTATCTTGAAACAATCCTTGGATACCTAACCCTTCACAAAATAACAATGATAACTAGTGTTGGGATGCTACTAATTAACTCCCAATATATATCATCCTTCTCTTTAATAGGGCTTCCTGGATTGGCTCAGGGGTAGAGAATCCGCCTGCCAATGAAGGAGACTCAGGAGATTAGGGTTTGATCCCTGAGTCGGGAAGATCCCCTGGAGGAAGAAATGGCAACACACTCCAGCATTCTTATGTGGAAAATTCCATAGACAGAGAAGCCTGTCAGGCTACAGTCCATAGGACTGCTGCGAGGTGGACATGGCTGAACATATGCATATACTTCTTTAATAACATACTCATGATTTCCCACTACAATATTGTCAGTCACGTGGAAGAGTACCTTCCACAGCCTCCCTTGAATCTAAATTCAGATATGACTAAGTTCTGGACAATAAGGTATAAGTAAAAGTAGTGTGGAAATTTTTTAACTTTTTTTTTTAATTTCAGGAAAGATCTTTAAAAGAAGGAGGCATTCTCTTTTACCTTCCACTTCCTCCATCTTGTTGCCTGGAACATTTATGTGAAGGCGGTGCTCTAGTGGCCATATTGGACCACGAGGACAGTCTCATAGCCCAGGAACATGGAGTTGAAGAACAGTGGATCTCTCACATCCTCCTGTAATGGCTTTATCATTCATGAGCCACTTATTCCAAGACTTCTTTTATATAAGACAGAAATCTATCAAGTTATTGGAGGATTTCCTATTATAAACAGGCAAAGGGACTCATGTGCCTGATTTCCTCTGTTCCTCTTCTCCTCCACATCAGCTCCAGGACCAGTTGGGTTCTATTTCTTTTCTTCCCCCTTTATTTCAAAGATTCTAAGATCCCAGGATAGATGCTCCCATTAGCTGAGTTTAGCTCAGGTGCCTGACCTTTCTCTACCAGGGATGAGGGACGTTGAATCTGGAGGAGGGAGCCTCCAGAGACTCCTGGACTGACCACGCCTTCAGGAGGTGAGGGTAATATCCCAGAGGGAACAGAGGGTGCCACTGACACAGGTCTGCCAGGTAACTTTCCACTCCTCCCTCTCCCGTTGAGTAGCTTGTCACTTCCGAGACCATAGCAGGAGCAGCGATCAGTGTGTTTGCAACTGTGAATGCTAATATCTCTGACTTCCCACAAGGGACAGACAACACTTACATCATGGGGTGTCTCTAGCCATGGCACAGGAAGTCATATATTTGTGGCACAGTAGAAGGCTGGGGACTTCTTTGTCCCAACATTTACTGCAGGTCCACTAAGGCCAGGCCTACTCTGCACACTAAGGACACAAGGGTGCAGAGTTAATTGGCCTGCCTGGTGCCCGCAGCCTGGAGGGAGATACACAAGTTGGCAGACCAGTGTGAGACACACTGCGGTGGAGTGCTGGGTAGGGGTTATAGGAGGCACAGAGCAGCATGGAACCCAGGCTGGGAGGACGTAGGGAGGTGGAGGGACAATTTCCACAGCGAGTCCAACTTCAGAGCAGAATAGGAGCTGGGGGAAGCAGAGGGCTGAGCAGGCTGGAGGCAGGGAGGAAGAGAGAGAGAGCACGACTGAGCAAATGCAAGTTATGCCGCTGGTCTTACTGGAGCCCAGAGTGGGAGGAGGTGCCATGGGCCAGGAGTAGGCCATGGAAGGCCCCGTGGGATGCACACTGGAGCCTAGATTTATTCTGTAACCACGGGAGAGTCATTGCAGCCTTGTAATCATGAGAAGTGACTTGATGAAATATGCATTGTAGACTGATTAGAATGATGACTCAGCGTGGAAAATGGGTGGCAGTGGAGGGAGCCAGAGTCAAGGCCAGCTGACCAATCAGGAGCCTGTTGAGATAATATAATTAAAAAATAATGGTGCCTTGAACTGAAAAGAACACTGCTTTACAGGAAAAAGAAAAAAAATATATATATATATATATAGCAATGTTCTGCTCCTGGCCAGTTCTTTTTGGTTCACCCAGTGAAAGCCAAAAGCATGATGCTAAACACGAGGCACGTCTGCGTGCATCCAGGGGAACCAGGGCCGAGTGTACAGAGGGCTGGGAGCCCACTTGATCCTCTAGCGGAGCATCAGAAAATTAGCAGTTCACTCAGTGCTTCTTAGACCATCTCTCTGGAATGTCAGTGATTTCCAACAAGGCCTTCCTTTGTCAGGGGCTGGAAAGCTGGCTGATAAGAATGGCACTGCTGGTGGGACTTCCCTGGTGGTCCAGCGGTTAAGACTTCTGCTTCCAGTGCAGAGGGTGTGGGTTCAATCCCTGGTTGGAAACTAAGATCCCAATGCCTGACGGCCAAAAAGCCAAAACACAAAACTGAAATAGTAGTGTAACAAATTCAACAAAGGCTTAAAAAAAGATCCACATCTCCAAGAGGAGTGGGATGGGGAGGGAGGTGGGAGAGAGGTCAGGAGGGAGAGAATATATGTGTACTTACGGCTGAGTCATGTTATCGTACAGCAGAAACCAACACAATGTGGTAAGGTAATTATCCTCCAATGAAAAAATTTTAAAAGAAAACTGGTCAAGGATATGAAGAAGTACTTCACCAGTGATGAACTAAAAATTATTTTAAAAATAAATACAAAGTTAAATGTTAATAGTGTTTAAAGAAAATAAATAAAAATATGATGCCATTTTCTCCCTAAAAAAAAAAAAAAGTTGCCATCAAAACATTTTTAAAAAGAGAAAAGAATAGTCTTGCTGGTTATACCAGCATTTTGAATGAACGAAGGAGCATGCCGTGCATGCAAAGTCACTTCAGTCGTGTTCAACTCTTTGCAAACCTGTGGACTGTAGCCCGCCAGGCTCCTCTGTCCATGGGATTCTCCAGGCAAGAATACTGGAGTGGGGTGCCATGGCTTCCTCCAGGGGATCTCCCGACTCAGGGATTGAACCCAGGCCTCTTATGTCTCCTGCATTGGCAGGCGGATTTATTCCCACTAGTGCCACCTGGGAAGCCCCTAGATGAGGAAGGAATGAATGAGTACATGAATCTATCAATTAATTGCATTTCTGGATCAGGGTAACTCTGGTTTCCACAGTTAAACTTCAGGGTGGAGAGATTTTTGTCTGTTTCCCCATCTCTGTCTTTAAAAAAATAATCCTGCTGCTGCTTAGTTGTTCCGTCATGTCCGACTCTTTGTGACCCCTGGACTGCAGCCCACCAAGCTCTTCTGTCCATGGGATTCTCCAGGCAAGAACACTGGAGCGGGTTGCCATGCCCTTCTCCAGGGCATCTTCCCAACCCAGGTATCAAGCCAGCGTCTCTTATGACTGGTAGGTGGATTCTTAACTACTAGTGCCGTTATTGAAGCATCCTCACCCCCTCACTCCACAGAAAGAATTGAGCAATTATCCTCCATCAGAAGCAGTATCTGGAATGCAAATGAGACAACATATAGCCTGAAATTTTAAATGATCTTAGAGCCTTTTACTGACAGTGGAGCCAAATAATTTAGGAAATGTATTTTTTTTTAATGCAGAATAAAATTTAAGCAGATAGGTAACACATGGATGGAGAAGGCAATGGCACGCCACTCTAGTACTCTTGCCTGGAAAATGCTATGGACGGCGGAGCCTGGTGGGCTGCAGTCCATGGGGTTGCTAAGAGTCAGACACGACTGAGCGACTTCCCTTTCACTTTTCACTGTCACGCATTGGAGAAGGAAATGGCAACCCACTCCAGTGTTCTTGCCTGGAGAATCCCAGGGACGGGGGAGCCTGGTGGGCTGCAGTCTATGGGGTCGCAGAGTCAGATGTGACTGAAGTGACTTAGCAGCAACACATGGAACCTGAATAATTAAACATCTTCTTACTCTGTAAAAACCTTCACTGAGCTGTTGGCCTTCTCTTTGGAGCCCTGCAAGAAGGAGACGTTTTTTTCCAGGGATGGCTCTTGTCCTGGTGGGAATGAATTCAGCCAAGGAAATAATGCCCGTCAGTTTATGTATTTATGCTGAATTGTCCATAATGGGTTTATTCCCTCTCCATTCTGACTCTTAATCTCCTGAAAGAAGACAAGGAAATCGTCTAGGGTAAATCCACATACAGGATTATCAAGCAGAGGCTGGCCCATGTCTCATATTTAGAGAATTCTATGAACATTTGCCAATGAATGGTCAAATCCGTTCATTAGCAACTTTGGGCCTATTGTTTTCCAGTTGCTTAAGTCATGTCCAACTCTTTGCGACCCCATGGACTGCAGGCTTCTCTGTCCTTCACTATCTCCCGGAGTTTGCTCAAACTCATGTCCACTGAGTCAGTAATGCCATCTAGCCATCTCATTTGCTGTTGCCCCCTTCTCCTCCTGCCCTCAATCTTTCCCAGTATCAGGGTATTTTCCAATGAGTCGGCTCTTTGCATCAGGTGTCCCAGACAATTCCAGGGGCCTTCTGGACAATTTAAGTCAGGACATGAAGTGTTTGATCAGACAAAACGATAGCACAGCACTTCCCTGGTGGTCCAGTGGTTGAGAATCTGCCTGCCAATGCAGGGGACACGGGTTCGATTTCTGCTTCCACATGTCGTGGGGCAACTAAGCCTTGTGCCACAGCTACTAATCCCATGCTCTAGAGCCCGACAGTGGACTCTACAAAAGCGGGCACGCTGGAGCCTGTGCTCTGCGACAAGAGGAGCCACCACAGTGAGAAGCCCAGGCACCACAACTAGACAAAGCCCACCACAGCAGTGAAGACCCGGGGCAGCCAGAAATGAATTCTGATGAATAACATTTTAAAATAAAATGAACGCTCCCTCACAGAGGAGCCTGGCAGGCTACAGTCCGTGGGGCCACAAAGAATCGGACACAACTTAGTGACTGAGCAGCAACAACACACAAACATGACTCCACTAAACAGATCAATCACATTCAATGAGGCACAACGAACAAGTTTAAAAAATGATAGCGCAAACTAATGTTCAAGCAAAAAGCACCTCTGGACCACCTCAGACTCATGAGAATAGCTCCTATAAGAATAAAAATGAATTAAAAAGCAAAATAGCAAGTGTTGGTAAGGATGGTGAGAAAATGGAACCCTTGTGCACTCTTGGTAGAAGTGTAAAATGATACAGTCACTGTGGAAAACAGCATGGTGCGTTCTCAGAATTTTTTAAATAGCACTAGTAAGTGATCCAGCAATGTCACTTCTGGGTATGTATTCAAAAGAATTGAAGCCAGAGTCTCAAAGAGTCATCTGGACACCCATGATCATAGCAGCATTATTCACAATGGCTAAAACCCAAATGTCCAACTGACAACGGATGACTAGATGAGCAGAATGTGGTACGTGTACATACATACCAAGGAGCATCATTCAGCCTTAGAAAGGAAGGGGATTCTTTACCCCCCGAGCCACCAGGGAGGCCCTGGAAGGAGACTCTGACACAGGCTGCAACCTGGATGAACCTGGAGGACATTGTGTTAAGTGAAATAAGTCAATCACAAAAAGACAAATAGTGTATGACTACACTTAAATGAGAAACCCTGAGTAGTCAAAAAATTCATAGAGACAGAAGGTAGAATGGTGGTGGCCAGGGGCTGAGGGGAGCAGCGCACAGGCACTTAGTGCTTGATGGGTATAGGGTTTCAGTTTTATGAGACAAAAAGCGTTCTAGAGATGGATGATGGCCTCTGAACTGAACTGTATACATAAAATAGCTAGGATGAAAAGTATGACATTATGTGCGTTTTACCACAATTTTAAAATGAAATTAAAAAGCATCAGTGGGCCTGGAGAAGAGAAGGGGTACCAGAGCCAATGTAAAGAGCATCATGAGACTTTTTTTTTTTTATGTATTTATTCCCCTTCATAATCTCACAGCCTTGTCATGGCAAAGGAGCTTGTGTAATTCAGTGAAGCTATGAGCTGAACCGGGCCGGGCCACCCAAGATGGACAAGGGTTTATTTATTTTGCTGCGTTGTCTTAGTTGCAGCACATGGGATTTTCATTCCACCATGCAGGGTCTTTCGTTTTGGTTCTCTAGCTTTGATGAGCAGGTTTAGCTGCTCTGTGGCATGCGAGATCTTAGTTCCCAGACCAGGGATTGAACCCGGGTCCCCTGGGTTCCAAGGCAGATTCTTAACCACTAGACCAGCAGAGAAGTCCCCCCGTGACTATTTTAAACCTAAGGGAAATATGTCATCTCTTCTTGCCCTCTGCCCTCTCAGTCCTTGCCTTTCCCTATCTACCCTGCTCACTTTGGGGCTGCAGAGACCATCCCAGTGTCTTTAGAGCCTGGGAACCATGTACTCTACTCCCTCCCCCACCAGTAAGGTCATTGCCAAGACTTCAGCCACCCCTTAGTTCACATCGAGCCCCAGATCGAACCTCCAGATTCCTCCCTTCCACTTTGTTTCAGACTCACATTGTCACTTGCCCACTGGAAAGGTCCCTCTGCAGGTTCCACAGAGAGCTCATTCTCTCCCCAGATACACCCTCCTTCCACACTCTGATCTCAGTTAACAGTGTTATTCCTGACCCAGACTTCTCCAGCAGGGTCTTGGGGCTCTTTCTTGAACCATCCCTGCCTGCCTGCCTCTTCTTTTCTCATCTCTCAGGCGTCATCCTTTCCTTTCTATCACCAGAATGTTGACGCTCTTTTCTCAATATCCCCTTCCAAGCTTCCTGGCACAGTGCCCTGAGCTGTGTCACAGCCTAATTGATCCCTGAGCTTCCTGCATTCTCTGAATTCCTACGTTCTGGTTCCTACACTCCTTTTTAAAAACATAGATGTGATAGTGTTTCTAACCCTCCTGCTTGTGTGCTTAGTTGCTCAGTCATGTCCGACTCTTTGCAACCTCATGGACTATAGCTCGCCAGGTTCTGGTATCCATGGGGATTCTCCAGGCAAGAATACTGGAGTGGGTTGCCATGCCCTCTTCCAGGGGATCTTTCCAATGCAGGGAGTGAACCCAGGTCTCTTTCACCGCAGGTGGGTTCTTTACCATCTGAGCCAGCAGGGAAGCCCTTGTAAAAGCAAACCACGTCCAATGTCCCAAGACAGAGGGAGGTACTTTCAAATATCTCAGGAAGTCAACTAATTCTCCCAACTCTGGGTCAGATGACAGTTTTCCGGTCTAACCACTTGTGACAAGAAGGCTGCGGTCATTTAGGAAGAAGGCAGTTGTGGGAGGCAGACTTCTAAAGATGACACCCCAAGATTCCTGGCCCTTGGTTGTTAATCAAACATGAATCTATGGAATGCTGAGAAGGGATTCTGATAATGCAATTAAAATCCCAAATCAGTTAACTTTAAAATACAGAGATGATCTGGGTGGGCCTGACCCAACGCAGGTGAACCCTTGAAAGAGGAAGCTTTTTCTGTAGCAGAAAGTGGGGGATCAGAGAGAGTCAAAGAAAGAGAAGTATTCAATGTGCTGTTTTGGCTTTGAAGACAGAGGAACCACCTGCAAGCCCATAGACCAGCCCCCAGGAGTGAACCATGACCCCTCCCTAAATTCTGCCAACAACTGAATGAACCTGGAAGAATCATCTTCCTTAGATCTTTCATGTAAAAGCCCAGCCTGGCCAACACCTTCATCTCAGCCCTGTTAAGACCCCAGGCAGACTACTCACTCAAGCCCACCCACACATCTACCTAAAGGACTGCAAGCTAACTAGGTGAAAAGTACACAGGACCTCTCTGTATTATCTTTGCAACCTTCTGTTAATCTGCAATTTCTAACTAAAAGCTTTAAAAAAATTCCACTTAAAATCTATTTAATAAAACACCTATGACTGAAGATAAAAGAAAAAAGTAAAGGACTGCAAGCTAATGAAGGATCTGGTTTTAAGCCACTGCATTTGTGGCAATGTGTAACAAAGCAATAGGAAATGAATACAGCACAGCCACTTTCTCTGCATGTCTCATGGTGGGGGCAGGGAGGGCTCCCTGGAGGCCAGGATATCCTGAGTGGACAACTTCCTCGGTAGCCGTTCCACCCACCAACCCAGGTACCTCTATCTGTCCTTCATCACTTTCTCTGTCCTGTATTAGATTCACTTGGAACTTCATGGACTTTTCAAAACCAAGCCTAAGAACTGTAATTACGTTTATCCTAATCTAGATATATTTCTGGAGAAGGCAATGGCAACCCACTCCAGTCCTCTTGCCTGGAAAATCCCATGGACAGAGGAGCTGGTAGGCTGCAGTCCATGGGGTCACGATTGAGCGACTTCACTTTCAGTTTTCATTTTCATGCACTGGAGAAGGAAATGGCAATCCACTCCATTGTTCTTGCCTTGAGAATCCCAGGGACGGCGGAGCCTGGTGGGCTGCTGTCTATGGGGTAACACAGAGTCGAACACGACTGAAGTGACTTAGCAGCAGCAGCAGCAGCAGATATATTTCAGATTGCCAAAGTCTAGTCTTTCCACATCATCTTTCCCACACATCCTTGTATATGCTTATAATAAGCTTCCGAAATCAATATCAACTCCTCCCACTACCCCGTCCCCCATTTCTCTCCTCTCTCTCTCTGCCTCCCCCCTCCAACACATACACACACACACACACACACACACACTGCATGACCACATAATGCTTTTATCACCTTTACTTCTTAACTGAAAGGAAATAAATGACAATTTTCAATAAGACAATAAAAGAGCACCCATCCTTAATCACTATCCACACTGTTTGCCAACTGTGGCTTCTGAACATTAAATTTGGAATCACTTAGAGAAAAATCTGAATCCCAGATGCCTTATTTAGTGGCTAAATGACAAGTCTTGGTCTCAGTTTTATCATCTGCCAAATGGGTAAGTAATATCACATACCTCATAGCATTGCTATGCATGCATGCATGCCAAGTCATTTGCATCCAACTCTTTGCAACCCTAAGGACCAGAGCCTGCCCAGGTTCCTTAGTCTGTGGGATTCTCCAGGCAATAATACTGGATTGGGTTGCCATGCCCTCCTCCATGGGATCTTCCCGACCCAGAGATCAAACTTGCATCTCTTAGGTCTTTTGAATTGGCAGGAGAGCTCTTTACCACTAGTGCCACCTGGGAAGCCCAGCATTCCTATGAGGATTGCTTAAATAATGCCCACAGAGCTCTCAGCCACTGCTTGGCATGGCACTGAGTAAGTGGGGCCAATACACCTTTACTGTTATAAAGGAAATGAAAGCATGTGAACCTTTAAAAGTTAGGAATTAGTATAGCTCAGGCTCGCTCAAGGCTAGGTGCCCACAGTAGTTCAGTTCGGCTTGGGTTTTGAGTTTAGCTTAGTCTGAACAATTCTCTCCCTGGATCTGAGTCCATCTTTCTACCATGTAAACATTGCAAGCAACGTCCAGCTAGTCATTTTTGAGTTACACCTACAGACACAGGATGGTGAGGATCTGAGAAAGGGATGCAGATAGGAGCCAGCATCATCATCTCTTCTGTCTCGTGCATTCCAGAGCAAAGCCCAGGATCCTGAGTGCTAGAAGCACGCAAATAAGCCTGCAGCCAGTCAGGAGCTGCTTCTGTGGGCCGTGACTACCCTATCCCTGTGGGAACTCAGAGCAGGTTACTGATGATGTCAACAGCAAATCACCAGAGATTGAACGGACACAAAGAAGTGCAGAGTGAGCCAGTAATTTCTCTGCTTCTGATGTTCAAAAGAAAGAGATTGAGGACACAGAAAATGCAGTAGAATTTGACGTGGTACAAGGGGCCTTTGCTACCAGCAGCTCTTGGGACCTGGGCAGAATCTAAGGCATACTGTGGTCCCAAGTGCTCTTAGCCTGGCAGCGAAACTAACATGCTTAATATCGTACTCACCACCTCACTTTTGTTACTTTGATTTTTCCTACCTGAGCCTAATCAAGGGAACTTTGAGCTGGAGGGCTCTTATATCATTTTCAAGGATTTGGAGTAAGTTAGAGCTACCTTTCAAATTCAAGTCCTGGGTGTATTATTTTAATAATGGTATTAAACTCTCTGGTTCCCATTTGCTCTTTGAAACACGAGAGCGAGTGATTCCCCCGTGGAGGTGTCAAGATTAATCGAGAAAACACATAAATGGCACCTAGCGCATTGCCTTGGACATGATACAGTAGGTGCTTGCCAAGTGGTATATATCAGCCTGCAGGGTTGCATTTCACGCCAGGATGAAAACTTCCCTCAGAGGCAAGTGAGTGCATCGTTGGTGTTGTTTAATCGCTCAGTCGTGTCCGACTCTTTTGCGACCCCGTAGACTATAGCCCACCAGGCTCCTCTGTCCATGGGATTTCCCAGGCAAGAATACTGGAGTGGATTTCCATGTCCTTCCCCTGGGAATCTTCCTGACCCAGGGATCAAACCCTCATCTCCTGCACTGTCAGGTGGGTTTTTAGCCACTGAGCCAGCAGGGAAGCCCTAATGAGTGGATAGGTTTGAGTAGATAAAACCCTCTGAACTCACACTGGATCCACGAGTGGATTTCAAAAGCAAACCTGTTCTGGAACTTTGGGTTGGGTTAGAATAGTGGGAAATGCAAGCTGCCTTCATTGAATAAAAGGGGGAAGGGAGGGAGAAAAGAAATGGGAATGCTTCATTTTGCAGACAGGCTGGAAAGTGATTCCAGGGCTTGAGAATTACCCAGACTTGTCCAGTGTTCTGCCACTGTGTAGGGACAAAATAACAAGACTGAACATGCCCACATCAGTGAGAGTCCAGTGGCCTTGCCAATGCACTGGAGACTTGTGTACATGTTACCCGGAAATCCTGCGATGGGTGGGCAGGGTCTGAGAACACCCGGCGGCACCTCCACTTCTGGATATTAAATGCTCCAAAGTGAGCAGGCGGGTACCATTCATCTCAGGCAGGAGGTCTTCACCTGGGGTTTGCAATCATAAATTTGGATGTAGGGGAAAACAAAAAAAGTACATCTCTAATTTTCCCTTACCTCTAACTGAAATCTAGCATTTCCGTCCATTATGGGCGCAGACAACAAGCTGCAGTAGAATCAGCGGTGCCTGAGACTTTATCCCTGATACAATCAAAGACATTTTCCTATCACATCATGCCTGTTGTAGATATCACAAAATAGCAATTATGCTCTTTGTGACTTAAAATTAGACTCATTATTAGGCGCACTGCTAGAATGTGTTACCTAAGGTGTTAAAAAAAGAAAAAGAAACAGATCCATCAGTAGTATCAGTCGCTCAGTCATATCCGACTCTGCGACCCCACAGACTATAGCTCACCAGGCTCATCTGTCCATGGGATTCTCCAGGCAAGAATACTGGAGCGGGTTGCCATTCCCTTCTCCGGAGGATCTTCCCAATCCAAGGGTTGAACCCGGCTCTCCTGCATTGCAGGTGGATTCTTTACCATATGAACTAAAGAGACAGAGCCATTACTATGTCACAAATTTATTTTTGTAATATTGTGATAAATAAATAGTGTAAGCATAATCGGTTTCTTCTTTAAGGTATTTTATTGTATTCTTTAGAAATGATTTTCTGAGAAAAGGTCTATAGAGGGGGTCCCCATTCCCCAGGGCCACAGATTGGTACCAGTCCGTGGCCTGTTAGGAACCAGACCGCACTAAAGGTGGTGAGTTGCCGGTGAGCAAGCGAAGTTTCATCTGTATTTACAGCCACTCCCAATGCTCACATCACTGCCTGAGCCCTGCCTCCTGTGAGTCAGTGGTGGCATTAGATTCATACAGGAGTGTGAACTCTACTGCACTGGAATCATCCTGAAACCATCCTTACCTTATCCTCCCTCCCAACTTCCATCCATGGAAAAACTGCCTTCCACAAAAAAAAAAAAAAAAAAACAGTCCCTTGTGCCAAAAACGTTGGGGACCACTGGTCTATAGGGCTCACCAGACTTCCAAGTGGCCCATGACTTAAGTGGGGGATAATGAACCTGTTGCCTATAAGCCCAAAGCATCAGAATCCAGCCCTGCAGAATATGCCCTGCCCATGAGAAAAGGGATCCCTAAGAAAGAGGGTATGCTCTGCACCCTGGGGACAGCGAGAAATCCTACAAGGGAAGGAATAAATGGAATTGACGTGATGGAGCACACACTTCATGTCACATACTTTTTTTTATCTTTAATGTTTTATTGTATTGACATTTCTGGCTGCATCGTGTCTTCATTGCTGTAAGCAGGCTTTTCTCCAGCTGTGGCCAGCAAGGGCCACGCTCTAGTCAAGGCTCTCATTGCGGTGGCTTCCCCTGCTTTGGAGCATGGGTTCTAGGGTGCATGGGTTCTAGGTAGCTGTGTCTCACGGGCTCAATCGCCCTGGGGCATATGGAATCTTTCTGGACAGAGATCAAACCTGTGTCCTCAGCATTGGCAGGTGGATTCTTAACCACGGGACCACCAGGGAAGTCCTGTACTTTATTGAAATCCTGTAATCCTTTAGAGCAACCTCATGAAGTGAGAACAAGTTCTCCCGTTTCACAGATGGGGAAACTGTGACTCAGAGAAGTGCAGTCATCCTGCTAGGAAGCGAAGGCTCTATTACAACTCTCACCCAGGTTAGCTTGACTTTCGACTCTCTGACCACGGCCGTGACAGTGACATGAAACTGTCACATGAATGAAGAGGTCAGTGTATCCACCAGAGAAGAAGCCACCTTGGGTGGTCTTGGAGGCACACCACCTAGAGTGCCCTTTATGAGAACCCGCTCCGAGGAATCCAGTTTCAGCGCCTTCAGCTCCTTGGCAGCAAGCACTCTGAGGACATGCCCTGCCAGGCCTCTCCCAGGGATGGAGGAAGGTGGGGCCGTTCCTGCTGGGAAGCACAGATCTCCTCGGATGGACAATCTGCCTACAATCCAAGGCTTCTCCTATCCAAGTACACCCTCCCCTCTCCCCTCCATCCTTCACAGATGCAGACCGGCACTGTGGTCTGAAGGCTCTCTGGCCTTTTCCTGCTCTCTCTCCCCTTCATCCTTCACAAGTATTTCCTTCAGTTACTTGGATGCCTGCTTCCATCTTGATGCCTCTCTTGCAGGGCCTGAATGAATGCAGCCCCCAAGTCTGGGAAAAGCTACAACCCTACCTCCCTCTGATGGACAATCAAAAGAGAGCGTGTTTCTTATGACAGATCCATGGGCCAAGGAGGGACACCCAGTATCTCCTTCTAAGGACCATTACATGGAAAGTCCAAAAAATACATGTGGCAGGCAGCAAGGCTGTTAAGGCTGGAAAGAGGGTCATTATATTAAAAGTCAAGAAGACGTTTACACTGATGAAGAATATTTTGGAGAGGCAGCATGAAAGGGGATTCCTGGGGCATTGGCAATGTTCGGTTTCTTGAGCTGGGTGCTGAAAACACAGAGGTGCTTCTTTGGTGGCAATTCATGGAGAAGTTCACTTGTGATCAAGGTAGTATACTATCCATCTATTTTTCCTCGTTAAAAAGTTAAAAAACAAAACAAAACCAAAAACCCACGAGGTAGAGGGACTTCCCTGGCAGTCCAGTGGCTAAGACTTTGCCTTCTAATGTAGGGGGTGTGGGTTCAATCCCTGGTCGGGGAGCTAAGATCTCATATGCCTAATGGTCAAAAAATCAATATATCAAATAGAAGTAGTATTGTAACAAATTCAATAAAGACTTTTAAAAAGCTCCACATTAAAAAAAAAAAAAACTAGGTGGATTTGCAAAGCAGAAATAGAGACACAGACGGAGGGACAAGGACATCAGGGGGGGAGCAGGGTGGGATGAATTGGGAGACTGGGGTTGCATATATAAACTTGCTGTTGTTGTTTAGTTGCTAAGTTGTGTCTGACTCTTTGGCAACCCAGGCACTGTAGCCCACCAGCTTCTCTGTCCATGGGATTTCCCAGGCAAGAATACTGGAATGGATTACCATTTCCTTCTCCAGGGGATCTTCCCAACCCAGGAATCAAACCTTCATCTCCTGCATTGGCAGGTGGGTTCTTTACCACTGAGCCACCAGGGAAGTCCCATTTATACACTATCATGTATAAAATAGATATATGGCTGATTCACTTTACTGTACAACAGAAGCTAACACAAAGCTGTGAAACAGCTATACTCCAATAACAGAAAGAACTAGGTCTCTTTCTAGTACTTAGCACCTCTCCCAGTGAGGTGAGATTTGAGGGACTGTTCTTTGTATATACGGCTTCCCTGGTGGCTCAGATGGTAAAGTGTCTGCCTGCAATGCGGGAGACACGGGCTCGATCCCTGAATCGGAAAGATCCCCTAGAGGAGGAAATAGCAACCCACTCCTATACCCTTGACAGGAAAATCCCATGGACAGAGGAGCCTGGTAGGCTACAGCTCATGGGGTCGCAAAGAGTAGGACACGACTGAGCAGCTTCATTTTCCTTTCCTTTCCTTTCTCTGTATATACAGGATGCAATGTATTCATTAAATGGGGGGTGAGTACTTTGCACAGTCCACCAAGAGCTCTGGAGAACCCTGATGTGAACTTGACTGTGGTCCTTAAAGAACCTTAAGGCTATTTATCTTGGGGTCCAGAGTTGCTAACAGAGGTTCTAGACTTATCTGATATATATGCCCTTTATAGCCAAACGTCGGTTGAATAAATAAATGACTTACTTATATCTTGACATTTTGGAGATGTCAGAAAGAGAAGAAATAGGGAGTTCTACAATCCCCAGGATTGCCTGTGGCAGGATTCAGCACTTGACTTTGAAAGCATGATGTGTAGCCTCGCCGAGAGAATGAATCTTCCCCGGGTGGAGGGATGTGGATATATGTTTGACAAATCAATTCCGTTCTCTGGGAAGGAGAAGGGAGACTCCCACAGGGGTCAGGCAGCTCAATTACCACAGGCAAAGCAGGGTGGCGGAGGTCTTGCAGAATAAGGCGGCCCCTCGTGCCCACGGCTGCACGGGGACTGGCTAGCGTCACCTGGTCGGCCGGGCACTGCTGCAGGGAGCCTCTGAAATTAATAACATCCTCACCTCCACCGGCAGGGCCAGCCTCCACCTTCATTCTCTCGGATTCAGAAACACCTCAAGGCCAAAAAGCAAGCAGTGCTCTGCTAAAGAGGAAAAATGCCCCCACCGGGTCCTGGGAGCCCGGACAACAGTTGCTTTTCTCTTGTTATTCGGGGGACCATTTGCCCCAGGGGCCCTCTCCTGCCAGTGCCCATGACTGGGATCATTTACTCTTCCTCGCAGGCAGAGGGAGCTAGCATTGTGGTACCCAAGGAAGTCATAGAGAATAGTTTCTGCTCAACAGCAGCACAAAAGAGGCAACGAAAGTAAGGGTTAGGAGTATGGGATAAAAATATTCTAGGGTATTCCCTGATGGTCCAGTGGCTAAGATTCCATGCTCCCAATGCAGGGAGCCTGGGTTCAATTCCTGGTGAGGGAACTAGATCCCACATATGCCACAACTAAGAGTTTGCAGCAACTAAAAGCTGGCTCAGCTGAATAAATAAATAAACATTATATATATATATAATTCTACCACTCAGTAACAATATAATTGTAGGCAAATTTTTCACCTCTCCAAGCCTCCATCTTATCATTGATTACCATAAGTATTTGTTATAGTACTTAGTTCAGAGAATTGCGAGATTTTAATTAATATGTAGAGAATGCCATAAAAAGTACAAGTGATAGACATCAGCTATTACTACTGCAGTAATCATTAGTGTGTGTGCGTACATGCTAAGTTACTCTAATCGTGTTGGATTCTTTGTGAAACTATGCACTAAAGCTGCCAGGTTCTTCTGTTCATGGGATTCTCCAGGCAAGAATACTGAAGTGCGTTGCCATGCCTTCCTCCAGGGGATCCTCCCGAATCAGGGATCAAACCCACATCTCTTATGTCTCCTGCATTGGCAGGTGGGTTCTTTACCACTAGCACTACCTGGGAAGCCCCCATTAGTGATACCCACCAAACATTTCTTGCTCTTTGTATTCAGGTACATGTCACATGGTAGATTTCTCCAGAAAGGTAAACTAGCCACGTGACTTGTTTTAGTCAATGAAATATATCACATGTCTCCTCCAGGCTGAAATTCTAAAAGCTGGTATGCAGTTTACCCATACTACTTTCTTCCTGGAAAACATGGAAACATAGAGATGAAGCTTCCCTCAGCCTGAGGGCTTGAGTGGGGAAGAGAAAAAGCCAAGATCCCAGCCCACCTTAGGTAGACCTGTAGTAAGAACAAGAAATACACATCCACTGAAACATCACATTTATTTCCTGCTTTGACATAATCTCATCTTTTCTACCTAAAGAAAAAAGGTGGTGGGGGGGGGGGGCGGCTAAAGGGACTTCCTGGTGATCCAGTGGTTGAAAATCTGCCTTGCAATGCAGGGAACGTGGGTTCAGTCCCTGGTTGGGAAACTAAGATCCCGCATGCCGCAGAGTAGCTAAGCCCGTGAACCACAACTAAAGAGTCCAAGTGCCACAATCTCCCTGATGCAACTAAGACCCAACACACACATATATATGTGCATATACATATATGTATATATATGGTACCTAATGAGACCCCATGTGGCATTAATGGTAAAGAATTCAGCTCCCAGTGCAGGAGATGAAGGTTCAATTCCTGGGTTGGGAAGATCCCCTGGAGAAGGAAATGGCAACCCAGTGCAGTATTCTTGCCTGGAGAATCCTATGGACAGAGGAAGCTGACAGGCTGCAGTCCATGGAGTCACAAAGAGACAGACATGACTGAGCAGGGACACACACACACATGACAACACAGCCCTCAAAGACATGGAGTTAACCTGTGACTCGAGGGGGTCAGTCTACAAATAGGAGACCATCACTGGAGGCTGGAAGGGGCCACCCCTAAGGTGCAGGGCTAAAGTGCGTGGTAAAACTGCCACCTTCGCTAACCCAGAGTACAGGTAAAATGTTATAGCTCCAGAGAGGTAAGTTATGAGACAAAATTTTCATTTTGATTGCATTGGCTTCATTTGGTGAGGTGATACAAGAAAGCAGCTCAAAAAGCACAGCCAGGGACTTCCCTGGTGGTCCTGTGGTTAAGAATCCGCCTACCAACGCAGAGGACACAGGCTCGATTCCTGGTCAGGGAACTAAGATCCCACATGCTTTGGAGCAACTAAGAGCACATGCTACAACTACTGAGCCCAAGCACCACAGCTAGAAATTCTGCTCACCACAATAAAGGGTCCACCTGATGCAATGAAGATCCCACATGTTGCAACTAAGACCGGACGCAGCTAAATAATAAATAAAAATAAACAAATATTAAAAAAAAAAAAAACCCTGAAATGGGGTGTGCTTTAAAACAGAAAGGAAAAAGGAAAAGAAAACAGCTAGTTTGCCAGCAGGAAGGACTAGAAATGCAAAATCCCGAAACTCAGAGACTTGTAGATTTAGAAGAGTAAACATTAGAGATAAAACCGAAAAGTACAAAAGCCCATGAAGACTTTGCAGCAAGATCAGATCAAGAGTTCAGCCTCACACCCATTGTTGGTGTTTATGAACGCCCTTACAACTGTGCTTGGAACCCGCAGCTCCACACAGGGGAACACAAGAACCTCTGCATCTGGGGTTTGGAGGGTGTGGACTCACTCTGTCCCACGCCCAAGCCTAAGACCCAGGGTCCTCCCAGAGACCTGGCCTGTATTCCTGTCCTATCTCACCTCCTGTCTCCTAATTCCCAGTCCGTCTTGGCTCTCTGTCCAAAATTCCAGCTTTTTTAGCTCCCTGCCTTGCAAACCCCACCCTGTCCTTCTAGGGGTCTTTTTCTGAGCCCTGATTCTAATGATTCTGTCTCCACCAGCTCCTGTCAGGCCACAGGGATCCAGCAAACCTGAGTCTCTGGATATGACCCTAGCCAGTCTTGAATCCATGACATTTGCCTGTAAGTCTTCAGCATGCCCCCGACTCTGCTGTCTTTCTGGGCTTTGTCTAGTGGTCGTAGGCCAAGGACTGGCCAGTTTACAAGCCACAACTGAGCAAGTGTCCGATTGTCAGCACAGCATGTCTGCATGCATTCTGTCACCTCAGCCATATCTTTGCAACCCTACGGACTGTAACCCTCCAGGCTCCTCTGTCCAGGGGATTCTCCAGGCAAGGATACGGGAGTGGGTTGCCATGCCCTCCTCCAGGGGATCTTCCTGACTCAGGGATTGAACGCGCATCTTTTATATGCCTCCTGCTTTGTCAGGAGGGCTCATCACCACTGAGCCACCAGGAAGCCCGTTGTTAGCACAAGGATCCTTGATATTTGGCCACCCAGGGCCATGGGTCTGGGGCAGCATTACTTTCACGGCTTAGGTTTGCCTTGCTCATATTTAGGACTGACTTCTACTCTATTTCCCTCCTGGTATTTTTTTTCTTCCTATCTCCACAAAACATTAGTCTGCAAATGTCCCATTTTAGAGAGCTTTTCATCTTTAGAAAAACCCACAGTTCTGTTCTCATGAACCTGGAAGTTAAAATGTAACAGCCATGTTCCCAGTCGTGTGAGAAATGACATCCTGATGCATCACCCCTGACAATCAGTCTGCCTGGCTCGCACACCTGCACAATTGTCAATTGTTTAATTTTTCTTCCCAATAAGGAGAAACCTGAGAAAAGACACCTTAACATCTGGTGGGCTTTCAGGCAACTCATTATAGGAATTCAGCACCTGGGTTGCCTGTGGAGTGTCTGCTCAGTTTTCCCCAGAAAGAGAGTTTCTAGGGGGCTCTACGCTCATCTATTCATCAGACAATTGATACAGGCAAATCTCATAAATGTCAAAGCAAAGTGCATCCAAGAAACTTCCTTTAGTACATTTTTTAAAAGATTTTTTTTTTTTTTTTGCTGTGGATCATTTTTGAAATCGTTATAGAATTTGTTACAATATTGTTTCATGTTTTTGGATTTTTGGCTGCAAGGCACAGGGGATCATAGCTCCCTGACCAGGGATCGAACCCACACTTCCTACACTGGCAGGTGGAATCTTAACCACTAGACCAACAGGGAACTCCCACTATATTTTCGCGACAACAAAGATCATCCTTAGCAATGTATGAAGGGGAATAACCTTGCAAGTATTTATTCAGAAAGAAGGAGAGACATAGAGAAAGAATGTGGGAGGAATGGGGAAGGGGGAGAGACAGATGGGGGAGGAAGGAAGTGGGGAGGGAAGAAGGAGGAGAGAGAGGGGCGAGGAAGAAGCTAACCTGGGCTGAGCAAGCTGTCCACTGGCGTCTACTCGTGAAAGGTTCTAGACTGTGCAATGCAGAACCACAGGCAGACCATGTGAAGAACACCCCAAGGGATGAGGGTCCCCTGCTCGCATCAAGCTTGCAGTCACAGGGTGTGGCAGGGCCAGGAAACATATCTTGTGAATGAATCACACAGCCATTAAAGAGTGGAGAGCCCCTAGATGGGTGAGACTACACATTGGCTCGGCCCCATAAATATTAGCAGTTCTGTACACCATAGAGAAATGTGGGCCCTAGGCTACATCACACTGTTGGAATGTGATACCAATAAAATCTTATAACTGTTAATAAATTTTCATCATAGGCAAGTGTTCTGGACAACAAAGTTATTGTCATATTCTGCAGTTGGCCCAGAGTTAAGCACATGTTTCTATCTGAAATAAGTCAGTATAAAATCTTTTACAACATATTACCTTGAACAACAACCATAACAATTTTTCTCTTATTTGTGACCATTGAATGAATATAATTTAAAAATAAAACTTTTCTGCTTTCATCTGTGTAAACTGCCTGCTCCTCACCCCACCCCACTCAAAAAAAACCAAAAAAAACAAAAAAAACACAACCCTCTAAATTATCAAGGGAATCTCAGCTGAATTATTCCCAGCGCTGTCATCCTGCCATTATGAAAGTGAATGTGTTAGTTGCTCAGCCGTGAATGACTCTTTGAGACTCCCAGGTTCCTCTGTCCATGGAATTCTGCAGGCAAGAGTAATGGAGTGGGTTTCCATTCCCTCCTCCAGGGCATCTTCCCCACCCAGGAATTGAACCTGGGTCTCCTGAATGCCCATTAATCTGCAAAGGTCCTCACCTCTTTCAACTATCCAACGTAAGTTTACATTGAAATGCAATAGCTCATACCACAAAAGTAAGCCTACATGGAATTTTTAAAAAGGACTTGGAACAATGTAATGTCATTAAGTGGTTTTGAAAATGGAGTGGACAAACCAATCAGTCAACAAAGGAATTAAGAAATGAATTAGTGGCTTCCCTCGTGGTCCAGTGGCTAAGACTCACCCTCCCAATGGAGGGGGCGCTGGTTGGATCCCTGATCAGGGAACTAGACCCCACATGCTCCAACTAAGAGTTCACATGCCACAGCTAAAAAGGTTCCACGTGCTGCAATGAAGATCAAAGATCCTGAGTGCCATAACTAAGACCTGGCACAGTCAAATAATTAAAAAAAAAAAAAAAAGAAAGAAAGAAATGAATTAATACAAGAGCCTGAAATCCAATAGGAAAGAAGTAAGAAAATGTGAATTGGGAACATTATCAAACTCTACTTTCACCGTAGGATCAGAACATTTATTATTAATTTTTTATTAAAAATTAAATTGTCACCAGACCAGTTGGTCTAAAGTTCTACATGATTTTTGCTTGTACATGTGGAGAGAATGATTTCCAGAAACACACTCCTGTTGACCCCACAGAGTATGGGGTAAATAGATTGTGCTGGTGGTGTTGAGAAGTTGGCTTCCTGCCATTTCATATGAAGGCAGTGAAAAAGACTGCTAGGGAGTCAGAAATTATGTGTTAGGTACAATTTTTAGTTCTCTGGATATGAAATACTCACTACTTTATATTTGAGGACTCACATGTGAGTCTTAATGTAGAAAGATGGAAAAAGACAAAATAATAAGGCGACATCTAATAGTGTGCTAGTTTTGAGATGTAATCTAATGTAACCTGATTATTTTATAATTTGTCATGTTTCTTTAAAAGGCTTGATAAGTAGGCTATTTTTTTCTTTTCTATCCAAGTCTGCCCTCTTGTTCTCCCTCTTGTTCTAAACAGGAAGAACAATCCTGATGATTATGAATGAGAATACATAGTCCCTGGTGGGATCATGGCTGCTAATTCTATTTCATCCCATTCATAAACCATCCTAGGTAAGTTACCGGTTGAATACAAGTACTGAATTATTCAGTGGAAAGTGCATGGAAATATCCTGTGAAATAAGGAGAGCCTATAATACGCATTTAGCATTCTTTCAATCAACTGTCCTATGTCATGTCTACCTAATCCTCTCCCTGCCTTCAGCTCAGCAAGCCCTTCAGCTTACACACACACACACACACACACACATACACACACACACACACACAAGCACACAAACTCATTCTAAATAATCCCTCTCTGCTTTAACACAAGGAAGTCTTCTTTAACATACCTCATTCCATAATAAAATCCTTGTCAGAGCTATTTTTAAAATAAAGGACTGCTTTCAAGGAAAAATTATAAATAGGACCTCATTAATCGAGACCCAGCCTCAGTAATTTGACATATGTAAGAAGAGTGTAAAAAAATGCCATATCTGATCCCTTATGAGCACAAATAATTTCCACTCTTATCACAGTCATCCTTCTATCCTAAGGGCATGGGTGGCCCATTTCTAAAGCAGGTGTATTTCAAAGAGTTTGGTTTACGTGGTTCCAACTTAAAATGAATTAGCAAATGAAATCCAGGGATACATTTGAGTAAGAAAGACGGCTACAAATGGCGTGAGGCTTGATTGAAAACTGTAAGATACATTTGAATCCAGCAAAGATTTTTTTTAATGATTTTGCTCTGCGCTTCCCATTAGTGTTCAGCGAATAGATTCATATCACAAATGGAAGAGAGGAAAGAGCAGGGCGATGGTTCTCCGAGAGGGAGAGACAGAGATAAAAGGCCGGCGTTTGGCAGTCGAGAAGGGAGGAAGGTGGGAAAGGGGAGGAGGAAGACCATGGTGGAAGAGGAAAGAGACAGAGGGAAGAAGAAGAAGAAAATCAACGTTTTAAATATCTGTAGGAATAGTCGTATTAGAAAACAAACCCATGACGCCTTCAATGGGGCCCAAGGCTACTGTGTACAGGGTGCTTCCAGCATTCTGCACTCTCGTGTAGCCAAAAGTAGGGTGTCTTCTGCTCACGGTGATGGTCCTCGAATGGAAAACAGTGTAAACTCCAAGTTCCTCCTGGAGTCCTGCAGGCTAGAGGCCCTGATATGCGGGTGAATATCAGCGCTGGAAGGGATTTGACAGTCCCGACTTCTCCCTGGTCTACAGTCATTGCTGTTCAGACACTCAGTCGAGTCCGATTCTTTGCAACCCCGGGACTGCAGCTCACCAGGCTTCCCTGTCCTTCAGCATCTCCCAGAGCTTGCTCACACTCATGTCCATTGAGTCAATGATGCCATCTAACCATCTTCGTCCTCTGTCATCCCCTTCTCCTCCTGCCTTCAATCTTTCCCAGCACCAGGGCCTTTTCTAATGAGTTGACTCTTTGCATTAGGTAGCCAAAGTATGGGAGCTTCAGTTTCAACATCAGTTCTTCCAATGAATATTCAGGATTGATTTCCTTTGGGATTGACTGGCTGGATCTCCTTACAGTCCAAGGGACTCTCAAGAGTCTTCTCCAACACCACAGTTCAAAAGCATCAATTCTTTGGCATTCAGCCTTCTTTATGGTCCAACTCTCACATCCAGACACGACTACTGGAAAAACCATAGCTTTGACTATATGGACCTTTGCTGGTGAAGCAACGTCTCTGCTTTTTAATGTGCTGTCTAGGTTACACTTTCATAAAGAGGAATTATGTCACTGTCACGAAGATATGCAATTGCTTCCCTGACCTGCACCTTGGTTATCTCTCCAAGCTCATCTTTGACCATCTCTCACTTATATTGACTTTGTGTTTTTTCAGTTTCTTCCCAGAGTCAGGTTCTTTATAAGTGCCTTCACCAATGTGTCTCCCTTTGCCAAAAAACTGCCCTTCTCTCTCATCCCCTGAGTATCACTTACTTCTTCAGGAATCAAGCATCTTATCAATGGCAAGGCTCTTGTAACTGAAGTCACAGAAACCCCGACTCAATTGGTTTATTTATAACAAAGATGTATTGTAAAACATGAAGTCTTTTTTAGATGAAAATATTACTTGTTTTTTTTAATATTTAATTGGTGGATAATTGCTTTACAATGATTGTGTTGGTTTCTGCTGTATAACAACCTGAATCAGCCATAAGTAAATATATCTAGATCCCCTCCCTCTTGAAGGACGATGGGACAGAAAGACGGACAAAGCAGGGTCATTGATGACATTGTTGAGGAGCTGAGTTCACCAGCCTGAGAAGTCCCAGAGGGGTCTTTTGCCTATTTGGCTCCTTTGTGGTTGCAGATGGATGGGATGGTTCTATTACAGGCAAAACACAGGTCACAACATCATCCAGAGGAGAGGAAAGCCTCTCTCGGTCTCTGAGTGTCTCTAAGAGTAAGGAAATATTTCTCAGAATCCTCAATCAGGCTTTCAATTCTCAGTGACCAGCACTGTGTAACAAACCCATGCCTAAACCAATCACCAGCGAGAGTGGGATTACCATGATTGGATTAGTGAACCACAGACTACAGGAGAAGAATTAAGTCAGCCAGAAAAGAGGATGGTGTCAGACTGGCAACCAACACTATTTTCTACAACCCCCAAACCCTTGTATGTTTCTTTAGGGGACCATGTCCTGCCACCGCTCTCGATTTTGCCCCCTCAGAAATCTGAATCATATATTGTGATCGACTATTCACTTATATGCATGCACGGTATGTTGCTCAGTCATGTTTCACTCTTTTGTGGCCCCCTGGACTGTAGCCTGCCAAGGTCCTCTGTGGAATTTTCCAGGGAAGAATATTGGAGTGGGTTGCCATTTTCTCCTCCAAGGGATCGTCTTGACACCGGGATTGAACCCGTGTCTTCTGTGTCTCCTGTATTGGCAGAGAGATTTCTTTACTACTGAGCCACTGAGGAGTCATTCACATATTTGTCTACCCATTAATTTTCGAGCTTCTTAAAGCTGTACATTATGGCTTGTTCACTGTCACAGTCTAGAACCTAGTGCGGGCTTGGAGCTTAAGGGTGAATGAATGCATGGATACATGATGACTGTACAGAAAGCAAAGTGTGAGTCGCTCAGTCAAGTCTGACTCTTTGCGGCCCCATGGACTGTAACCCATCAGGTTCCTCTGTCCACGTGACTCTCCAGGCAAGAATACTGGAGTGGGTTGCCATTTCCTTCTCCAGGGGATCTTCCTGATCCATGGATTGAACCTGGGTCTCCTGCAGTGCAGGCAGATTCTTTTCTGTCTGAGCCACCACGGAAGCCCAAATCATTGTATAGATAGCTATTGGATACATGGGTAATCAGTAACTTTCTAATGTAGCCATTCTTTTTCCCATTCTACACTTGGGCAAATTCCCCTCCAGAAAGAATGAAAAGCTTTTCCATCCATCATCATGCTATGGAACAGAGCCAGAACTTAACTTCAGAGGCTCTAAGCTGAATGCTGCATCCAACAGAAATGAGGCAAAGAAGGCCAGTGTATTTAAAAGACCTCCCCAGTGTCCCAGAGGAGCAGTGCTTGGAACTCTTTTTTTTTTTTTTTAATGTAATTTTATTAACATGTCCAAAGACCATTTGAAATATTGAGTATAGACACACACATAATCCTAAGACTTTTATTCAACCTGACTCAAATCTTACTCTGACTTTAGCTTTTTTTTCATCCCAGAAACATTTATATAACAAATTGACTATGATCTTTTGAGGATTCGGTTTGCAATCCCAACAAATTAAGGACCCTGAAGAATCAATTATTTTTACTTATCTCCCAGGCTAAAGGGGAGGAAGCCCTACATTTCTGGAACTTTGGCTTGAAACCTCTTGAAAGCATTACAGAAAAGCCAAGGGAATTAGACAATAAGAATTCTTTCAAAACAGTAGGATTTAGAGGATCTTATTACCTACTTTATAATCTTACCTTAAGGCTGTAGAAAGTATTAATTGGAGCAAAGACATCCAAAAGGGAACAGCGACTGTAAGTCATCTGCATTGTTGAAGTCTGTCTTTTATCTTTGTAATTTGTTACATTGCCTCACCCTCGGCATCTCTTTCAGATAAACCTCCCCAACTCTTGACTCCCTAGTGTATTTCTTTTTTCCCCTCAGGACACCGACAGGAAAAATAAAAAGAGCTGGGCCAAGTGAATCAATGGCACTTCAAACTCCATTTCCTGCCCTGTTCAGCGGTTGATCCCTTCAAAAAAAGTGGGTTGGAGAACAGAACAGGCACTAGACACGAAGAAAAACTCCGAAGTATCTCTAGAGCTGCCTTACATAAGGCCTGAATCCCCAGCATCCAGTTCTAACCATGGAGTGCAGCCCACCAGGCTCCTCAGCCCACGGGATTTTCCAGGCAAGAGTACTGGAGTGGGGTGCCATTGCCTTCTCTGAGAAGCAAGATACTGTTTCTCAATAGAAAGTGTGAAAGATTTTAAAGTAGGTTGGAAGCCACTCTGATCAATGAAAGCAGGATGTGCTAATAGCATCCTGTGGTTCCTCACTCACTGTGCCTGGGAGACCACCTCATCCCACTCACATATTTTTTTTTTTTTTTTAAGTAATCATCTTTGGCAAAAAAAAGAAAGAAAGAAAAAAATCATAATCCCATGGAAAAGGGACTTTTGATCTTCATAAAGGGACCGAAAAGCCAAATCAACCCCTATTTTAAGGAAAATGGGTCTTGGTATAATTTTCTCTCCCAATTTGTAAATGGTTTCTCAGTGCATTAGGCTAACACTTAATTCCCTTTTTGCAGAAGATTTCTGAAGGCTATCAAGGGTACTGAAATATTTCTTAAACTGCAGTCCTTGATTCAGTTGAAAAATGCCAATTCCTGGGTGCCCCTCCCAGATTCTCTGACTCTGAAGTTCTGAGCGATAGGGCCAAAAATCAGAAACAGCTCCCTGGGTAATTCTTATGTATGCTACGTTGGAAGACCAATAGGCATGGCAAATGAATTCATGGACTTTGGAGTCAGAAAGCACAGGATTTGAAGGCTGTAAGCTTAATAAACAAGAGAAATCAACTCGTATGAGGAAAGGAAATACATTTCATCTTTATTGGTTTAACTAAGTAAACAGGATATTTATGAAGCCTGGTGGCTGCAGAATGTCAGGTTCACAAAGATTTTATCGACGACGATCAAGCAACTCTCGGTTCTGTGAAACTGATTTGTGTGCCCTGACTTTCTCAACTCCTGTCATTTTATCATAACTTATGAGCTGGGCCCTTCCTTTTGCTTCTCACCTGTTCTGCATATGTCTAGACAGTACACTCTCCAGACTGGACAGGTGCCTGTGAACAATCGTTTGGATTCAGATATTTAACCTCGCCCATTATTTTGACACTTTTTGACAGATTCTAAACTAAGAAACAGCCAAGGGCTAACCCCACTGCCCTGAGGCCTCCCCCTAAAAGAAAAGCCTGAAATTGGCACTGGGGGTTTTGACTGGTAGGGATTCCAGAGTCTGTTTTCTGAGTCTGGCTGACACTCAGCGGAGCCAAGGTCCTCACGTGGAGTGGTGAACTGGGTTAAAGAAAGGATCTTTGTGAGACTTCCCTTGTGGTCCAGCAGCTAAGATTCCAAACTCCCTATGCAGGGGGCCCAGGGTTCGATCCCTGGTCAGGGAACTAGACTTCACAAGCTGAAACTAAAGATCCCATGTGCCACAATGATGATCAAAGATCCTGAGTGCAGCAGCTAAGACCTGGCTCAGCCACATGAATCAATAAATTTTTAAAAAGAATGGTGCTGGGTATTTCTTAAACTTGCTCTGATTGGAATCAAAGAACACAACTGGAGTGAGCTTAAGTAGATAATAATGATGATGCTGATGCCACCGAGGCAGTTCAGAGGCTCCAGTGAAAATCTAAACAGCCAAGCCAATAGAAAGATAGGAAGTCAGGGCTATTCCCAGGTTTTCAGCAAGGAGAGTGGGCCAGTCTTTGTTCCAGGATCCTGGTTTTACTTGACTCTGCTCTCAACACCCACTCTTGCAGGAGAAAGAGTCTGACGACCTCCCGCCAATCACTTTCTCCATGGCCTGGCGGAAAGTGTCACACAGTGGAAACTAACATTCTGCAGCCACCAAGCTTCTTGTGAGTGGGGTGGCCTGGTCCAAACAGTAGCCCCAGGCAACCCCTCTGGCACTTACCACGATCTTAAAAAAATACAGTAAAATGCAACAGAATGTAAACTCTCAGCAGACTGACAAACTGTTGAGGGAAGATGATCTATGCCTCCTATAAGGGTTCAGCACCTGGAAACACTGGGTTTGGACTCGGCCTGTCACCGTTTGAATTGCTAGTCTCCTTACCAAAGTTGGCTCATCTGATTCTCAGCATATCTCAATCCGAAAACTACTCTATTCATTTGTAAAACAGGACAGTGCTAGTCCTTAATTCTCAGGTTACAGTAGGGATGAAATGTGAATACCGGCATCCACTTAACAAGGCATCACCCGGTGAGGAATTTCTTCACCTCCCAAGCTCAAATGGAAAAACTTCTGTCCACAGCCCAGGGGGAAAGGTACAAATCTCATTAACAGACAGCAGCTGTTATTAACAAAGACTCTTTATTAACAAAGACTCTCATTAACAAAAACTCTTTGCTCAACCTGAACCTGCTGAGTGATGAGTAAACTGTCCCTTTAAATCTAAAAGAGATATACCAAGGGTAGATGTCCAGAGTTTCCAAAGAGGCCCCGTAGCAATGAAGATGTCTCCTCGGTGAACTATTTCCAATCTCCCTCCGATAAAGCCTTGACAACCACTCTCATGCTCTGCTTCTGCTTTGGGAATTATTCAAATACTTGATTGGTATAACAGGGTGAGAAATTAGTTGAAATCTTGCTCTCCTCTTCACTCATTTCCAGACTCTTCCACTCAGGGCTGGAAATAGAAATAGGGTCTGGAGTTCCACTAAGGGGAAAGTCCTATGGCCACACTTATGAGGAAACTGGAGAGGCCAGAATGTATGTAGGGCACGGGGCCAAGGCTTAGAGCCATGAGGCTTAGGGCCACGCCTTGGAACTTCAGCAGCATGGGTGTTCTGGAGGTGCATCCCTGGTGCCCGACTCGGGGACATTGCTGGACCGCGCTGGACAGTCCTGCAAGAGGAGTCACGGCTGCCCCCAGCTAGCATCCCACCCTCATTTTGAAAGGACTATGTAAACTCTTGAGTTTTTATACAGTCCAATGGGGAGACATCCTAAATATCAGACTTTTTAAAATTAATTTATTTTAATTGGAGGCTAACTACTTTACAGTGTTGGAATGGTTTTTGATACGTTGACATGAATCAGCCATGGGTGTACATGTGTCCCCCATCCTGAACCCCCCTCCCACCTCCTTCCCCATCCCATCCCTCAGGGTCATCCCACTGCACCAGCCCTGAGCACCCTGGCTCACGCATAGAACCTGGACTGCAGGTTCTTAATGACCTCAGCCCGGTGGGGACACGGCGTTCTATTTATAGATATTTTTTCTTGTTATGTGATTACTATTTTTTTAATTGGAAGATAATTGTTTTACAACATTGTGTTTCTGCTCTACAACAAGGTGAATCAGCTTCGTGTACACATATATCCCCTCACTTTTGAGCCTCCTTCCCACCCCACCCCCGTCTCACCCCTCAAGGTCATCACCCCTCCGGAGCACTGAGCTGAGCCCCTGTGCTACGCAGCAGCTTCCCACTAGCATCTGTCTTACACACAGCAGTGCATACCGGCCAACGCTGCTCTCCAATGCATCCCACCCTCTCCTTATTTGTGTCACATTTCTTGTACCTCTGCCACAGGGGAGCAATCCCTCCTTGATATATACACATATACATCTGTGTGCATGTGTGTGAGCACACACATGCACACTCAGTCATGTCTCACTTTTTATGACTCCATGGACTGTAGTCAGCCAGGGCCCTCTGTCCATAGGATTCTCCAGGCAAGAATACTGGAGTGGGTTGCCATTTTCTCCTCCAGAAGATCATCCCGACCCAGGGATCAAACCCATGTCTCTTATGTCTCCTGCCTTGGCAGGTGGGTTCTTTACCACTGTAGGTTCTGGGCCTGGCAAAGGAGTGTGGGTGTCTTTGAGCACCTCTGGCCACCCTGATATGACTGGGTCTGTCTACAACAAGACTCAGACTTTTGGTGAGCAGGGATTTCACGCAGAGACCCTGCCCTCATTCAGCCTGCCCTCAGCCTTGGGCTCCACTGGGCCCCTGGCCCCCAGGGTGGCCCCCAGTTACACACCACCACCGTTCCTGCACGTTTTGCCTGCCCACTAGCAGCCTCACTCACTGCTCATTGTTGCAACCGCCTTCTGCAGGGTGCTCAGAGCCTCTCTGGTCAGTGCAAACAGTCCCCCAGCTCCCTGCAGTCCAAATCGCAAGCCTTCAAACCCACCTGGGGCAACTCTCCTTACTGGACAAACTAAACCCTGAAGAGGGGTGGGCTGGGCGGGCCTGTCCTGGGCAGGAGAGAACACATGGAGCCCATTACTCTAGGGGCCCAGCACCCTGTGCTAGAATTCCTAAGAGGTGTAACTGTGTCGGCCGAGGCTCTGGGGGAGTCTGCCTCCCAGACTCACTATTGTATGTAATGTATGTATATGTGTATTTGTAAATGTGATAGAAGTCTTCTGGGAAGCCACATATATACATCCTAGTATCATCTAAGCTCCGGCCTGCCCCCTGATCACTCTCTTCTCAGGGAGCAACTTCTTCAGCAGCCCCTGCTCAGTGGGCTGGACCAAGCAAAACACCATGGCTGGGGAGGGGCAGTGACTGAATGTGCTAGGTGTTCAACCCAACACCCCCTGCACCTACAACTATGGATGAAGGTAGAGTGTGGCTGGAATGAGCCCATAGCTCCTGTTTCCCCCACAGAAAACCAGTGAATCCTGGGCCCTACAGAGAGGATCCAGAGTTTGTAAGGTGCAGAAACAGAGAGGCCAGGAGGGGCCATCAGAAAGGGATCAGCAGCAGAAAAGACAGGCAGAGATTAAAAGAGAGGCTCAGACAAGAGCCAGAATAACCAGCCAGGGAAGGCAAAGAACACCAGCATCAGAAAGATAATTCTAACCTGAGATCCTATTGCTGCTGCTGCTGCTAAGTCGCTTCAGTCGTGTCCGACTCTGTGTGACCCCACAGACGGCAGCCCACCAGGCTCCCCTGTCCCTGGGATTCTCCAGGCAAGAACACTGGAGTGGGTTGCCATTTCCTTCTCCAATGCATGAAAGTGAAAAGTGAAAGTGAAGTCGCTCAGTCATGTCTGACTCTTAGCGACCCCGTGGACTGCAGCCCACCAGGCTCCTCTGTCCATGGGATTTTCCAGGCAAGAGTACTGGAGTGGGGTGCCATTGCCTTCTCCAGAGATCCTATTAGTTGTATTCATAGCCATTAAATTTTATGATGATCCAGGCACTGTGCTAAGCTGTTTAGATATATTAATCTCACCTGACTCCCTAAACAACCTGGCCAAACAGTATTAAGAACTCCACCCTATAGAAGAAACAGAACACGGAAGTCACCCAAGGCAGCCAGCTGATAAGCAAATGGGGAGAACGGAACTCTGGCTGGGGTGAGGGGCCACGGGGCAGGGCCAGAAGGAAGGACTGATGCTGAAGGTGAAGCTCCAATACTTTGGCCACCTGATGCAAAAAGCTGACTCATTGGGAAAGACCCAGATGATGGGAAAGACTGAAGGTGGCAGAGGAAGAGATGGTTAGATAGCATCACTATGAAGGGACATGAATTTGAGCAAACTCCGGGAGAGAGTGGAGGACAGAGGGGCCTGGCGTGCAGCAGTCCATGGTGCCACAAAGAGGTGGACATGACTTAGCAACTGAACAACAACAGTCAGCACTCGTGACTCACTGTAATCACGTTCCATAAAGTCATGGCAAACACCGAATAAGTGAACACTGAATTCACTCCTGAGGGAAATACATTTTCATCAACCAGTCAACACATGTTTTGTCTGTGTTTCTGTTTAAAGACACCTTATTGAATATATGTGTGTGTTAGTCACTCAGTCGTGTCTGACTCTTTGTGACTCCATGGACTGGGGCCCACCAGGCTCCTCTATCTGTGGGATTCTCCAGGCAAGAATACTGGAATGGGTTGCCACTGCCTTTTCCAGGGGGTCTTCGTGAGCCAGGGATCGAACCTGGGTCTCCTGCAGTGCAGGCAGATTCTTTACAGTCTGAGCCACCAGGGAAGCCCCATAAGATATATACTTGATTCATTAACATTGAATTCACAGACAACAACAGCACTGTAACCCTGCCCGAACAAGGCTTACCCGACACAAGCATTTTCTCCGTAAGACACATCCTAGCCTTTTTGCACTTGGGAACACCAGACAGCTCTTTAGCAGTACGTGTGGAAGCCGTTCAAAACAGCAAAATCACAACCCAAATCACAGAAATGTGGAAAACGTGATGCTAAATACACTATGAAAGAGACCTCGTCAAAGTCTGAGCAGAAACAACAGAGTGTCACCTTGATAGACCTCAGCCAGGAACGTATATGTTTGACAACTCAATTTTTTTTTTCAGGTCTATGTATGTCCATAAATGCCTGGGAAAGAGCGAGTATCAATTTGATGATTACAGATAAGTCTTAGCAAGTACAGTAAGTAACATACGAACCTTCAAGTCGTGAACTTTCAAAGATGGAAACACACATTCGCATGTCCAATCATGTACATGTGGAACTTTGGTCATGTATCTGCATTCTCCACAAGTGGTGGTGCTTCTGTGTACTTTACAGTCCTACATATAGTAGTGCAGTATGTTTATCTCAAGCCCAGAACCTTCCATCTGTGTCAGATATGAGTGAGATCCAAGCTTGCCCCTCCATCTCCTATTGCTGATGATCCTTCAGCTCCACCATCTCCCACCTCCTCTCCCTACGGCAGTCTATAACTCTTCTTGCCTCTTCACTCAGTGCCAGCCCATGTATGCAGCCGTTGTATGGTTTTTCTAGCAGTCATGTATGGATGTGAGAGCTGGACCATAAAGAAAGCTGAGTGTCGAAGAATTGATGCTTTTGAACTGTGGTGTTAGAGAAGACGCTTGAGAGTCCCTTGGACTGCAAGGAGGTCCAATCGGTCCATCCTAAAGGAAATCAATCCTGAATATTCATTGGAAGGACTGATGCTAAAGCTGAAACTCCAATACTTTGGCCACCTGATGCAAAGAACTGATTCACTGGAAAAGACCCTGATGCTGGGAAAGATTGAAGGCAGGAGGAGAAGGGGACAACAGAGGATGAAATGGTTGGATGGCATCATGGACTCGATGGACATGAGTTTGAGCAAGCTCCGGGAGCTGGTGATGGACAGGGAGGCCTTGGCATGCTGCGGTCCATGGGGTTGCAAAGAGTCAGACACGACTGGGCAACTGAACTGAACTGTACTTTTCACGGTACTGCACTGTGAAATGAAAAATGTTTACTTTCTGTGTTTGTTTTTATGAATTATTTGTGTGAAAAGTACTATAAACCTATGACAGTAGAGTATTGTATAGCCAATTGTGTTATTTGGGTACCTAGGCTAACTTTGTTGGACTTAAAAACAAATTGGACTTACAAAGGCACTCTTTGAACAGAAGTCTTTCTTAGGTAAGCGAGTTCACAAGTGTGGAATCAACAAGCCATGATGGTTGACAATACTTTCTCCACTAGCAGTTCTGTCTTGAGCAGGAGAAGCACCTGAGCCCATTTCCCCATCTGTAAAATGGGGTTACATTGCCTTCTCCCAAGGTTACCAGGGAGTATGAGACTGTTGACTCAGGGAAGCAGGTGAAACGGGTTCAGAAAACTTTCACCCCGTTCTGCCTCTCTCCAGACACATGGTGGATTACCTCCCATCCCTACACTGATGAGAAGCCTCAGCGAGGCTGAGTGATTATTCAAGGTCACACAGCTTAAAAGCATCTGACCCAAGATGCTCCTCACGGAAGGCCTCATTTGAAGTCCCGCAACCTGCTGCCCCGATAACTGCAGCATGAATGGACTTGCTTGTGTGTGTTTTTTCTTCCCTTCTCCTCTTCAATTCCTCTTCTCTCAGCCCAGGGAGACCGGCCACAGGGAGGAAGAAAATGAGCCGATTAGTCTGGGCTGGGCAAATACCATTACACAGCAAGCCTGCCGGTAGGGAGTTCATGGAGTCAAGCGTGGGCATTGAATCCCAGCGCATCACAGCACTGAAGTCATCTTCATCTTTTAGCTTCTTTCCAGGCCATTCATTCACCAAATAGACAAATATCTGCATTTTTGTAGATAAAAATGAATGCAGAAGGAGCCATTTCCAAAGATAGATGACTGTCCTTTTTCCTTCAGCAAAGTTTAAAAAGGTAAAAATTATCATATTATGGGCTCAGTGGTCATGGAGAGAAAATGAGGCCACTGCTCCACGGGGGAAATTGCTCTCCTTGCTCAGGAATGTTTTAGCATTAAATTAACTCTCCTATCTCCTGCCTGCTAATAGGAAAGCTCTCACCTCTCTGTTTGGCAGGGGATCTACATTTGCATTTAGATGGAGCTGTTGTAAAGATGGCCCTGCACAGAGGCCTCCATCCCTTATTTACAATAGCAGCCGAGTGATAAAATGATTATCACATAAGAGGTTGTTTCACTGGTTTTGATAGAGCCAGCACCAGAATGGGAAAACCTGTCATGTGAATTAGTCAGTGAAAGGAAAGGATAGTTTTTCCACCTGGTGAGAGCTCTGTGGCCTCTTTGACAACCCTGAGGCAGGCTAGCTCCCCGCTGTCTGACAGAACACGGCTGTCCAGACACTTACTGTTGTTTAGTTGCTAAGTCGGGTCTGACTCTTTGCGACTTCATGGACTGTAGCCTGCCAGGCTCCTCTGCCCACGGGATTTTCCAGGCAAGAATACTGGAGGGGGTGCCATTTCCTTCTCTAGGGGATCTTCCTGACCCAGGGATTGAATCGCGTCTCCTCCATGGGCAGGCAGGTTCTCTGCCACTGAGCCAGCAAGGAAGCCCTGCCCAGACACTGGCTCCCTGTAAAAAGGCAGCAGAGGCTGCTGCTTCTCACGCTCCTGCTGCTTCCTGGACAGATTCCACGTTACAGTTTGCAGATCTCTTCACATCTCATAGCGGAAGGCAACATGCGGATTGTTGTTCTCAATTTTCAGATGAGGAAACTGAGGCTTGGAGCTGGGGTGCAATGATTCTCCTTTGGCCATACGGAGAGAATGAGAGTTTGAGAGCAATTCTAATCCCAACATAATGCATGATCTTTTACCAACACACCTCCTTAATCATCCATCCATCCATCCATCCTCCTCCCAGCATCTTCTTAAGCTCCTAGAACAGATCGCACTGAAGTGAGATCCAGAGAAAAACCGTTCTGATTTCTGCAGTTCATTGTGTGACACTGGGTAGCTCCTCCCACACTCGCACCTTTTTCTAGTCTCAAAGTTTTTTATCTATAAAAGTTAAAGATTTGGACAAACGTACCAGTAAGAAAAGCTTCCATCTCCTATATAAGTGTTGCAGCTTGTTCCAACATACAGGAGCCTGTCCAGCAGACTAAGAAAATGTTCAGCTGTCAAGGGAATGAGTCCATTCCAAGCTCCAGAGCAGTGTTTCTCAGGCTTAAGCTGCCATCAGAATCACCTGAAGGGCTTGTTAAAATCTCTTGCTGGCTCACAGAGATTCAGATTCTGTAGGTCCAGGACAGAACCCAAGAATTTACGCTACTAACATGATCCTGGGTAGCTCTGATGCTGCTGGTCAAGAGATGGCACTTTGAGCATCATTGCTTTAGACATAAGAAAGTTCATACCATTGCAGGAAGGACTCTGACTTGTCACTTTTTGAGCCATCACTAGAGCCTTGTCCATTTCCGCTGTTTTCCCCACCTGTGATGACATTAGATGGTACAAGCCCAACCAATGGGATATCTCACCATCCACATGCCCTTATTGGCTAGGGAAATAATGACCACAGCAACTGACCACACCAACAGATGGGCAACAGGTGAGGCAGTGGTCTTGAAAAGTTTCAAAAGGAAAATTCTTACTAGTAATACTTTGCAGAAACTATAAAACCAAGTCAAGCACAGTCTTTGGAAAGCTGGTTGTCTGTCCTGTACTAAATAGCAGTATAACTTCCCTCGATCTGGTGATAGATTCAAAAAGAGACAGATTTGATATGTAGGATGGATAACCAACAAGGTTGTACTGTATAGCATAGGGAACTATATTCAATAACCTACAACAAACCATAATAGAAAAGAATATGAAAAATATACATGCTAGTGGTAAACAGCCTGCCAGCGCAGGAGACAATATGATCCCTGGGTTGGAAAGGTCCCTTGGATGAGAGCATGGCAACCCACTCTGGTATTCTTGCCTGGAGAATTCCCTGGACAGAGGAGCCTGGCAGGCTACAGTCCATAGGGTCACAAAGAGTCAGACATAACTAAAGTGACTTAACATGCATGCACACAGATATATGTATATGCATAACTGAGTCACTTTGCTGTACAGAAGAAATTAACACAACATTGTAAATTAACTATACTTCATTAAACTTAAAGATAGATTTTGGCCCAGATCAGCCAAATGGATCCAGAGGTGGAACATCCAAGAAGACCCAAGATAACATCCAAGAAGAACTTGTCAACTTAAAAAATAGTCGCAACCTAAAAGTTGAGAGTTCTGTTTTATTCAGTGAGAATTTTTAGGATTTCAAGCCTGGGAGACAGCATCTCAAGTAACCCTGAGAGAACTGCTCTGAGAAGGTTAGGGAAAGAGTCAGGTTATATAGAAGTTTTGTAACAAAGGGCAGGTTGTCTGAACAACAAAAGCATTTTCATGAATTAAAGAAAACCAAATATCCCAAGTTAAGGAGTTTAGTGCTTTCCTATGTATGGGAAAATGCTTACTGAAATCATTCCTTTCATGGGCATCTCAGCTACTCATCTGGTCCCATCACTTCATGGCAAAGAGAAGGGGAAACAATGGAAACAGTCAGAGACTTTATTTTCTTGGGCTCCAACATCACTGCAGATGGTGACTGCAGTCATGAAATTAAAAGACACTTGCTCCTTGGACGAAAAGCTATGACCAACCTAGACAGCTTATCAAAAAGCAGAGACATTACTTTGCTGACAAAGGTCCATCTAGTCAAAGCTATCGGAGAAGGCAATGGCACCCTACTCTAGTACTCTTGCCTGGAAAATCCCATGGATGGAGGAGCCTGGAAGGCTGCAGTCCATGGGGTCGCTGAGGGTCAGACACGACTGAGCGACTTCACTTTCACTTTTCACTTTCATGCATTGGAGAAGGAAATGGCAACCCACTCCAGTGTTCTTGCCTGGAGAATCCCAGGGATGGGGGAGCCTGGTGGGCTGCTGTCTATGGGGTTGCACAGAGTCAGACACGACTGAAGCAACTTAGCAGCAGTCAAAGCTATGGTTTTTCCAGTAGTCATGTATGGATGTGAGAGTTGGACCATAAAGAACGCTGAGCACCAAAGAATGGGTGCTTTTGAACTGTAGTGTTGGAGAAGACTCTTGAGAGCCTCTTGGGCAGCAAGGAGATTAAACCAGTCAATCCTAAAGAAAATCAACCTTGAATATTCATTGGAAGGACTGAAGCTGAAACTGAAGCTTTAATACTTTTGCCACCTGATGAGAAGAGCCAACTCGTTGGAAAAGACCCTGATGTTGGGAAAGATTGAAGGCAGGAGGAGAAGGGGATGTCAGAGGATGAAATGGTTGGATGGCATCACAGATTCAATGAACATTCATTTGAGCAAGCTGCGGGAGATGGTGAAGGACCAGGAAGCCTGGTGTGCTGCAGTTCATGGGGTTGAAAAGAGTTGGACATGACTGAGCGACTGAACAGCAGTCAGCTATCCTGGGCCAGTACCCCATGTTTTTCACATTGAGAGCTCCCTGGGGCTCACCATAGGGAGTGGCTGCAGGCTGATGGTTGTTAAATCAGAGGTATTTTCCTCCTTCCTGAGTGCCCTTAGGCTCACAGTGGAGAGCTGGAATTGCTGACGACTGTGACATCCTTGTTTACTGATATAGCAGGAAATATTCCATTTTTCAACCTTCACAGCAGGTACTGTGCTGTGTGACCCTCTAGACCCAGAAAGTGGTCTTGCCAATTGGTTTCTGTCTCACAGCATACAAACTGGAATCCACTCATACATCCCAGCCTGGGAGAGCATGATTGGAAAAAAACAAAAACCTCTCCAGTATGTGCCTGGGTATCAAGAACTCCTAGTAAAATAGGATCATGAGATGGTGTCCCAGGCTTCCAATGAGTGCTTAATTGCTCAGAGAAGTCTGACTCTTTGTGACCCCATGGACTATAACCCACCAGACTCCTCTGTCCAGGGGATTTCCCAGGCAAGAACACTAGAGTGGGTTACCATCCTTCTCCAGGGGACCATCCCGACCCAGAGACTGAACCCACAGCTCTTGCATCTCCCGCATTGGCAGGCTAATTCTTTATCACTAGCACAACCTGGGAAGTCCAGAGATCACATTTAAGGGAACTTTAACTCATCATCTAGTGTGTATAAATAATTGCTGATCCTTAAGCTGAGATTTCAGCTTTCATTAAAGCATTCTGCCTTGACAACATCCAGAAAACGGGGTCAGCAGAGATGCCTGGGTAAGTGAATGAGACTGAATGGCTGTGCTGGACTCGGGGAGAGGGAGGGTTAAAAGACTGCCACCTGCTACTGTTGCTTCCACCTCTGGCCCCCACTGCGAGGTAATGACCCCTGAGAGAGAAGGAGGAAGGCCAGACAGAGTGTGGAGGGGAAATGCAGATGAAAAGAAATCAGAACGCTTTTTCTTTCATGTTTCAAGTACCAAATTATGCTTGACATTTGAATTTTCCCCAAGGCTCACTTCCATAAAATCATGCCAAATTACCTTGAAAGGGTTGGAGCTTCCCAGAGAGACTTTTGACTGTAATCAAACAGGTCTCCTCCATTGTTCCAGACACTCTGAAAGGATGTGGAGGAGAAGGGGTGGAGGGCAGGTGATGGGAGGCTGCAGTTCTGGTCAGAGGCCCACCACTGTAAGACCAGACATAGAAGCCGCAGACATCCTAGGATGCAGCCATCCCCAAGAGCTGGGAGAATATGAAGAGACCAAAACATTCTAAGGCAAAGGGATGTGTAATAATCCTCATATTGACTAACATTTATGGAGGTTGATTGCAAGACCACCTGGAGAAAGAAATGGCAACACACTCTGGTATTCTTGCCTGAGAAACCTCATGGACAGAGGAGCCTGGTGGGCTACAGTCCATGGGGTCACAAAACAGTCAGATGGGACTTAACAACTAAACAACAACAACAATATTTCAGGACAGGCACTGTGCTGGGGCCCCTACTCAAAATTTGAACTTCATGACGGCCAGGGGCTGTTATTATTCAACCTTTGAATATGAAAGCTGAAGACAAGAAAAGATGAAGTAATTAATCCTCTTCCAGATGCCAAAACCTGAGTGCAGGTGCTACTGTATTGCCTGACTGACCAGGTGTAATGCCAATGCCCCAGGAAGAGGAAAGGGGCAACTCAGTACCAAAATATCGTGCTATGTTCTACTGTGATAAGTCACTTCAGTCGTGTCCAATTCTTTGCAACCCCATGGACTGCAGCCCACCAGGCTGCTCTGTCCATGGGATTCTCCAGGCAAGAATACAGGAATGGGTTGCTGTGCCCTCCTCCAGGAGATCTTCCTGACCTAGGGATTGAACCCTCATCTCTTACATTCTCCTGCATTGGCAGGCAGGTTCTTTACCACTACTGCCACCCAGTATTGAATATCAAACTATCAACGGGTGGAACTTGCCCAGAGGCCCAGTGGTTAAGATGCTGTACCTCCAATGCAGTGGACACAGGTTCAATCCCTAGTTGGGGAATTAAGATCCCACATGCAGTGCCGTGTGGCCAAAAATCTAAAACTCAAAGTATCAATGGGCATCATTATTTGATTGAATCAACCAAATCACCCAGCTTCAGGGGCTTCATCTAGACTAACATACTCATTGACTGGTCAGAAACCACTCATTCTATCACATCTCTCTCCTGCTGGACACACCAGTGTCAATGTTGGATAGGCGTGGACACCAGGCTGGGAAAAATCTTTTAGACCAGTGGAAGCTCACTGCTGCAGGAGGCCTTGGCCCTCTCCAGAAGGTTCTTCTAGATGTTGCCTCAGAAGCTGGACCTGCTTCCTGTGGACTCCTTGCTGACTCTACTCTCTGAGTCACCCATTCTTGTGGGTGACGGTGGTTTAAACTCTTGCTTTCACTGGACTTAGTTCTTTGCTCTTTCCAAGCAGCACTTCCCTCCTCGTGCTCTGACACCACTTTTGTTGGTCCCCACCATTTATTCACATGGATTAATGCTGAACACTCCTTACACTTCACGCCAACTCTTGACCCTTCAGCAGTTCTGCCAAAGTCATCTTTCTAGAAGCAAATCTGATCATACCAACTGTCTGCTCCAAACCCTCCCACAGCTTTTGAACTCTTCTGGAATCAAGCCCAGGTGCTTCATGGGCTACACAAAGACCTTCGGGCTCTGCTCCCTGGGACCCACCTCTCTCCAAGCCCTGCTTTTTCCTCCATGCTCCACCCACTGTCCACCATCAGCACGTCTACAAACAGACAGTGCTTTCTGTATCCTCCTAAACTTTGCGGGACACCTGCTGGACACACCAGTGTCGGTGGCTCAGATGGTAAAGATTCTGCCTGCAATGCAGGAGACCTGGGTTTGAACCCTGTGTTGGGAAAATCCCCTGGAGAAAGGAATAGCAACCCACTTCAGTGTTCTTGCCTGGAGAATCCCATGGACAGAGGAGCCTGGTGGGCTACAGTCCATGGGGTTGCAAAGACTCGGACACAACTGAGCAACTCACACTTTGACACTTTCTTGTCCTCAGGCAGGTAAAGTCGTGGTGGTGGGAGGAGGTGTGTTCCAGGCAAGCCCCTGTCCATTCTTCAGTTCTCACTCAAATGCCACCTGTAGGCACAAGACCCACATATCTCTCTGAGCAATTAACAAGATGAAACAGCCACCTCCACCTCATTTCTGCCCACTGGAAGGCCCCATGGGACTGACAGAGGTGACTGAGTGGGAGTTTCAGCCAAGTGTGACCTCTGAATAGGCAACATGTGGAACCAACCAGTCATCCAGAAAAATATCCAGGGAAAAGTTCTCTAGCAGGAAGCAATTCTCTAATAGCATGGAAATCAAAGCGAACATTACAGAAAACGCCAGCTCTAACTCCCAAGTTAGAGAGAGCACTCCCGAGTTTGTGCTCTAGAGGAACAAACTTGGAAAACACTGTATTCATTGCTAAGCAGGCTTTGCTCAGCTTCACGGTAGAGACAACCCCAATGAGATGGTGTGCCATGTGCCCCTCCCCCGGCAGATGGATGCCTGCCTCTGTAGGTTTCCTCCAGGCTCAGGTGCATCAGTTCAGTCTACACAGCATGTGTCTTTCTATTCCTGCCTAGAAGCCTCTCAGAACCCCAGACCAACTGGCTGCACCTTGCCCTTCTGTCTGCAGCTTCCACAGAGAACTGAAATGAAGTGAAGTGGAAGTCACTCAGTCATGTCTGACTCTGCAACACCATGGACTGAATAGTCCATGGAATTCTCCAGGCCAGAATGTTGGAGTGGGTAGCCTTTCCCTTCTCCAGGGGATCTTCCCAATCCAGGGATCAAACCCAGGTCTCCCACATTGCAAGCAGATTCTTCACCAGCTGAGCCACCAGGGAAGCCTAAGAATACTGCAGTGGGTAGCCTATCCCTTCTCCAGCTCATCTACCCAACCCAGGAATCAAACTGGGGTCTCCTGCATTGCAGGCAAATTCTTTACCAGCTGAGCTACCAGGAAAGTCCCTACAGAGAACTGGGCCCCCACCTATTTTCTGGCTTCCACTCCCACTGAATTATAAGCACCAAGGTGCTCCCAGCCTGTGGTTGCTTAGTTCTTCCTGCCTTGAACTCTACACTAACCCAAATCAATCCTACATCTTCACTGTCCCTTTAAATACCCAAATTTGAACTTCTATCTTTTGGGGATAAAGTCCTGGTTCACCTAACCTGGGGCTCACCTGTTCTTGCCATCTTTCCCAGCCTTTGACTAAAAAAAAAATTTTTTTTCATTATATTACCTCTCTCTCTCTCTGCAGGACATATTGAGGCAATTTACAAATGCCTCATGACATCACTCAGCTTGGTGCTTTATGGAAATAGGTTTTCAATGAATATTTGATTTGAAACATGAATGGTTTTACTTCCCAATGATGAATTGTGACTATGAGATGGAGATGATCACTGCTAAGAGGCCCCAGTGGATGGCTGAGCTTAGAGGACACACCAGGCCCTGGCCAGTTCTGCCCCAAAGTGGGACTCCTTTATGGGAAGTCTCTGCACTGGAGCTCCTGTTGTTGTTCAACTGCTCACTCATGTCCAGCTCTTTGTGACCCCATGGACTGCAGCACACCAGGCTTCCCCATCCTCCACGATCTGCTGGAGTTTGCTCAAACTCACGTCCATTGAGTTGGTGATGCCATCCAACCATCTCATCCTCTGTCATCCCCTTCTCATCCTGCCTTCAATCTTTCCCAGCATCAGAGTCTTTTCCAGTGAGTCATCTCTTTGCATCAGGTGGCACAGCCATGAAATTAAAAGACACTTGCTCCTTGGAAGAAAAGCTATGACCAACCTAGACAGCGTATTAAAAGGCAGAGACATCACTTTGCTGACAAAGGTCCATAGAGTCAAAGCTATAGTTTTCAAAGTAGTTGTGTAGGGATGTGACAGTTGTCGCTTCCGTGCACCTGGCTAAGAGCTTCCAGGAGCTCCTCCAGAGTTTCAAGCTCTTCTACCCTATCTTCCTTCCTCCTTTCTTCTTTCACAGGCATCAGGCGTGCATCATCGGGCCGCTTTCCCCACCCACACCAGAAAAGCCTGAGGGCCCCACAGGCTCCTCCTGTCCTGTTTTCACAGATAAGGCTCTTGGATTACTCTGGGCACTCCTTTTCAGGAGGGTCAGCCCTGATACAGTATCATTCCATCATTCCACAGACAAGGACACTGGGATTCAGAAGCTAAATATCATGCCTTAGGTTGTAAGCCAAGACGATATGGAACAGAGAGAATTTACGTCTTGAGAGATGAATATCACAGTTTAAAGCAGCATTTCCCAACCTTCTGGGGGCACCAGGGACTCATTTCATGGAAGACAATTTTTCCAGAGATGAGGTGAGGGGGACGGTTTCAGGATGATTCAAGGATAGTCGGGTTAGAGAATCTAATCTATGAGAATCTAATGCTGCCACTGTTGATCTGACAGGAGATGAAGCTCAAGCAATAATGCAAGTGCTGGGGAGAGGTTGTAAATATATTCGAAGCTTTGCTTGCTCGCCCACCCACCACTCACCTCCTGTGTGTGGCCTGGTTCCTAACAGGCTATGAACCAGTACCAGGTACCAGGTACCAGTCTGTGGCCTGGGGGTTAGAGAAATCGAAAGTGTTAGTCGCTCAGTTGTGTCTGACTCTGTGACCCCATAGATTGTGGTCCACCAGGCTCCTCTGTCCATGGAATTCTCCAGGCAAGAATACTGGAGTGGGTAGTCATTCCCTTCTCCAGGGAATCTTCCCGACCCAGGGATGGAACCTGCATCTCCTGCATTGCAGGCAGATCCTCTACCATCTGAGCCACCAGCAAACTCCATGGCCTGGGGGTTGCGGACTCCTGGTCTAACTTGACAACTCTGCCCCTGTTAGTGGATGAATTGTGCCAAGATTCCAGATAAGGATGGTTGAGGCTGAATCTGCTATGGTTTGGGCTGGGTAGATATGAGAACAGCAACACTGAGGTCTGTGCCAGAAATCAGCAAGCAAGCAGAAGGTCCAGTCTGCCACCTGGGATGAAGCAGTCAACACAAGTATCAGGAGATCATTAGCAATCATAAAAGGAAAATTTTGAAAACTTCAAATCCAGAATGACAATCCACAAATAAGACATAGCAAACAGAAAGAAGGAAGATGGGGCTGGCCAGAGTCATGCTTCCAAGGAGGTCCATGGACCAGAGTCTCCTTCACCTTGGGCTGCCTGTACCAGCCCTCCATCTCCTGACATGGCAGAGGTAACCTGGACAGATGGCACTTGAGAAAATCCAATTTCCCTCTGTGCCTTATTTCCTTCCAGTTAGAGCAGCAGGATTCAAAAGCACAATGTGGATGACCATTACTGAAATGACATCATTTGGTCATTTTTCAAGTTGATGGGACTTTGAGAGTGGTGCATCGTTCACAGCCTCACGAACCGCGGAAATCAGAAAGTGTAATTGAGTAACACCTCCCACTGCATTTTCAAGGCTTTCCAGCGTCTCAGAGCATGGGGCACTCTTTATCATCAGAAATACCCAAAGAAACTTATCCTCCAAAATGGTAGTCATTATACCCTCTATCTCTTGTTTGAGGAAATAGGAAACAACTGCTATGAATGAACCAATTCTTTCAAATCTGCATTTCATGAATCTCAAAATTCACAGTGATTAGAAAATTGGTAATGCATAGATGGGCAAGATGTGTTACCTATTTGGTTGTAAGACAAGGCTTTCCTGAATGGTAATTTTTGAATATATGGTATTATACTGCATTGCGACAATAATCTAGATTATCCCCATATTACAGAAGGAAAAACTGAGGCACAGAGAAATCGAATAAGTTGATAAAGGCCACTTAGTGGAACTTTGGTGATATCCAAAGTTCTTTCTACAACTGCCAAAAGGGCACTAAGTGTGGTGTGTCAGACTCTTCCCTGGTTGTACATGTAGAAGACAAGCAAACTTGAACTGCCCAAAACAATATTGTCTGGATTTTAAACAGAAAACAGTCAGTTTTTGAAAAGGAAAGTATTCCCAAGCCACATTTCCGCCCACCCAAGCTGTGGCGGCCACCCACTGCTGACCTGGCTACCCTCCCTCTGTCTACATGTCTGTACAGCTCAGAATCCTGTCCATCTGCTCCAGTGGGAACGACCTGGAGATTACCCAAAGTGGCCTGGGTCTCTCTACACCCTTAACATCCAGCACAGAGTAGCAGTTCAATAAGTGATCCTTGACTGTGGAGTGAATGAATCTGAGAGGCCAAGTCAGGATAGAACTTCCATGGACTGGAACAAAAACTCAGAATAAATCCAAGTCACTAAGCCACTATTTCAAGTGCTAAGGCCCTGTACTTTGTTCAGACAGAAACTGGGAAACCCCACAGAATCCTGACCCTGGACCTGTCACTCAATGACAACCCATGAATTGACAGTGAGATAACGAAAACCTGATCTTGTGGTCGTCAAAAACCAGTGGGTGCTGTTCTGAATACACCAGCATCATGAATTTTTAAAAAATGACTCGCAGACTCACTCTACTACCAGGCTGTGCATACCAAATGCCAAACAATAAATTACAAAGTGGAGTGGGGAATATCAGACAAATGGGTGTTTTGAGCACCATAGAGAAAAAATTTCTCCAGCCACAGCCATCTGTGGATCGAGACACAACAAACCGTTCTGTGCTTTCATTCTGAGCAGAGAGCACTGATCAATTGCCAGGTTGTCAAGCTCTTTAAAGTCTGTTTTTAAACTCAAAGGCTTGACATTCCAGAGCATAAGTGTTGTGGGTTTGCCTATGGTGGCCTGGTGTGTGTGCAGTGTGGCAATTCCAGACATGTCAGCAATTCCCCACCAAAGGGAGAATTGAAATGATGTCTTTCGAGCCAGAGGATACCGCATCCACGTGCTTGCCTTGGCGTCTACCTTCCTCTGGAAGGCTTGAGGGAGGTGACCGTGTCCTGTTTATGAACTTACCGCAGCAGCACCCTGGCCTGCACCCTGGGGAAACTTGGCCACCGGCTTCACTCTCTTCATCAGCCCCTCATCCATGGGGAGCTGAGTGCTGGGCAGTAAAAGTGAAAGTGTTAGTCGCTCAGTCACGTCCGACTGTTTGTAACCCCATGTACCATAGCCCACCAGGTTCCTCTGCTCATGGAATTCTCTAGGCAAGAACACCGGAGTGGGTAGCCATCCCTTTTTCCAGGGGATCTTCCTAACCCAGGGGCCAAACCAGGGTCTCCAGCATTGCAGGCAGATTCTTTACCTTCTGAGCCACCAGGGAAGTCCCGAATTCTGGGCAGAGATGAGCTAAGGTTCTCTCTTTTGGAGAGGTGTCATGAGGGAAGGGGCTCTCCTGGGGAAGATCAAAGACATCATTCTGGGGATTAAATTGAAAAGGTTTTACCCAGTGTGGGACTTCTTCCCTCTGTCTGTAAAGCTTCTCTGCTTTCTCCCTACGAGATACACAAACCCAAGTGACTGCAACTTTCTAGAACTATGGCTGCCAGCTGCATTGATAACAAAAATAGCTGACACGGATTGAGCACTTAGCAACTGCTGAAATCCTTCCATGCTCTCACAGCTTGCCGCCAGCACGGAAGTGGGGCCCGCACCAGGGAGCGCAACAGCAGGACCTGAATGGGAGGAGTAGACGCTGATGTGTGGGAACCAGTTTAGGAGGCATCCCAGAGATGAGCAGCAGCAGCAGGGCGCCAGCCCTTCCGCTTTTCCCAGTTCAATCCTCCAGCCACACAGAGCAGCTCGGAACAACCCGGATCTTCCCAGCTGCGACCTTTGTGTTGCTCACTGTTTGCTACCTTGATAGCCACGCTCACTCCACCCTGTCCTTCAGTGTCTGGGAGGCTTCATTCTCTGCTGCCCTCAGCTGCCTCCATTCGTCCTTCTCTGTGCGTCCAAAGCCCCTTGGAGAGGCAGAACATAATCAATATGCAGTCTGCTGCCGCCTCACAAGAAGGGGAGCTCCTTGAAGGTGTGTGCGTGTGTGCAGGCGTGCTCAGTTGCTTCTGACTCTTTGTGGCCCTTTGGACTGTAGCCCACCAGACACCTCTGTTCATGGGATTCTCCAGGCAAGAATACTGGAGGGGTTGCCATACCCTCCTCCAGAGGATCTTTCCAACCCAAGGATCAAAATCAAGTCTCCTGTGTCTCCTGCATTGGCAGGCGGGTTCTTTACCCACTGAGCCACCTGGGAAGCTCTCTTGAAGGTAGGGACCAGGAATAAGTCATCACTGGTCCCTGACTTGGCACAAAATAGATACTCAGTAAATTCTAGTTGAAGGGGACTCCCCTGGGGGTTAAGGCTTCACCTTCCAATGCAGGGGCTGTGGGTTCAATCCATGGTTGGGGAGCTAAGACCCCACAAGTCTCACAGCTAAAAGAACAAAACATAAACAACAGAAACAGTACTGTAACAAATTCAGTAAAGACTTTATAAATGGTCCATGTGTAAAAGACTTTTTAAAAATACTAGTTGAAGTCTTCCCTGGTGGCTCAGGTGGTAGAGAAGCCGCCTGCCAATCCAGGATACAGGAGACACAGGTTTGATCCCTGATTTGGGAAGATCTCCTGAAGAAAGAAATGGCAACCCACCCCAGTATTCTTGCCTGGGAAATTCCATGGACAGAGCAGCCTGGTGGGCTACAGCCCCTGGGGTCGAAAAGAGTCGGATACAACTGAGTGACTAACGCCGTTGAAGGGTTAGAAAACACAGCTTCATTATTATTTTAGATACAAGAAAAAGGCCCTCTGACATTCTATAGATGCCAAAGCATTCCATAATTATATGCTAATAAAAATATAATTTAATGAAACAATGCTGTATCAAAGACTTCATTTTTTTTTTCACTCCCGTCCTCTTTGGGGTATGAAGAAATACAACTCAAGAACTGCTTAAGAGATCAATTTGCTCCTTGGTATCGCTTTTCTTACCCTTGCTACCATCCTGAAAGTAAAAGTGAAAGTGTTAGTTGCTCAGTCATGTCTGACTCTTTGACCCAAGCTCCTCTGATCTTGGAATTCTCCAGGCTAGAATACTGGAATGGGTAGTCATTCCCTTCTCCAGGGATCTTCCTGTCCCAGGGATCAAACCTGGGTTTCCTGCATTGCAGGCAGATTCCTTACCACCGGAGCCACTAGGGCAGCCCATTACCATCCTAGTCTTGGGCTATTTGTCCATATAAATTTCTTTGAAAATTTCAAAATTCACTGAAATAGTCTAACAGCAAGTAACCAGATAATGATTGATAATAGCCATTTTTAAAATAACCCATTTTTGAGCTGGTTGTAGCTCAGGCCTTGTTGGGTTTCCCGGCTGTTTGAGATGGCAGTCTGTACACATAGTCACGGCCTCTATAATTATTCCCAAATGCAATTACATTTCCAACAGGAAATCCTTCTCTAGAAGTCATCCCCAGCCCAAGCAGCTGGACCATTAAGCTTGTGGAACACTGGGTGAAAAGGTCAAAGCCTCGTTTCCATCCTAGTGGTGACTCAAAAGTAGAACAGTGCCCGAAAATGTCAATAGTGGTGGGATTAGAGTTGAGATGTTCTTATATTTTTCTGTTTCCCTTTCAGCATAATGAGGATTTACTATTTTGATCATAGATGTGATTATACATTATACTATAGACATAGTATTCATGAGTATATCATGTGTGTGTGCCAAGCCACTTCAGTCGTGTGTGTCTCTTTGTGACCCTATGGACTGTAGCCTGCCAGGCTCCTCTGTCCGTGGGATTCTCCAGGCAAGAATACTGGAGTGGGTTTCATGCCCTATTCCAGAGGATCTTCCCGACCCAGGGATCGAACCCGAGCGTCTTACATCTCCTGCATTGAAAGCTGGATTTTTTACCACTAGAGCCACCTGGGAAGCCCTAAGTATATCATAGATACAGGTAGATATAATGATAGGATTGTAAAGAATCTGCCTGCAATGCGGAAGACCTGGGTTTGATCCCTGGGTCAGGAAGATCCCCTAGAGAAGGGAATGGCCACCCACCCCAGTATTCTTGCCTGGAGAATTCCAGGATAGAGGAGCCTGGTCTATGGGGTCACAAAGAGTCGGACATGACTAAGTGACTAACACTTTCACTTTTCACTGTACTATAGACTATACAATTTTATAATCACCAAAAAAAAAAAAAATTGTAAATGGAGGACAAACTCAGTTTAAAAGCAAAGAAGCAGGACTGAAAATCTTTACATGTAAGTCAGAAAGACAAACCAGAGTAGGAGCATAAGATGAATCCAGGATTGAATCTAAACCAAACAGACATGCCTCAGAGACCATGTGTGTGTTCTGCATGGAACACATGTGTAGCTCTAAGGTTTCCAGCAGCCAATGGTGAAAAGAGAAATCTGAGCAATTCCCCAGGTCTGACCTCATACAAGAGATTCCCTGGTGGCTCAGAGGTTAAAGAAAATGGCCAACATTTCCATACTCTGGGCCCAATGGAAAAATCTCATCAAGGTCTTATATGAAGGCTAATTCTGCTAGTGGTGAGGGGAATTTTTCTGCTGGCCTGAGCTGACCGGCCAGGTTTTGCAGACAGCTCATCATTACCCCCTTGGGTTTGCCAAGTCAAGAACGCACAACCCCCAGGGCAGAGCCACCCCAGGTCCACCCTCTCTATCATTTGTCATCCACCCCATCCTCTCACAGTCCTTCTGCTGACACTTTGTCCTGCTCTAGTTTCTCTTCCGCCCCCTCCTCCCAGTTCAATCCAGCATTTAGCTGCCTTCCCAGTTCTAGACTTGCTCCTCAGACTCAGTTGAGCCTTTTCAGTTCCTGGTGGTGAAAAGCTTCTGCAAACTAGTCAGCCAGTCTTCAAAGTCCCTGTGCCTGTCGGGGAAGGAGAGGGTGGGACGAATTGGGAGGGTAGCACTGACATATAAGGGCTTCCCTGGTGGCTCAGCGGTAAGGAATCTGCTGCAATGCAGGAGACACAGGAGACATGGGTTTAATGTCCAGGTCAGGAAGATCCCCTGGAGAAGGAAGTGGCAACCCACTCCAGTATTCTAGCCCAGAAAATCACAAGCTCAGCGGAGCCTGGCAGGCTGCAGTCCATAAGGTTGCAAAGAGACATGAGAGCACGCACACACACATATTGACATATATACACTGGTGGTGGTGGTGCTGGTTTAGTCACTAGGTCATGTCCAACTCTTGGGACCCCATGGAGCCTGCCAGGCTTCTCTGTCCATGGGATTCTCGGCAAGATTACTGGAGTGGGGTGCCAGTTCCTTCTCCAATATACACACTACCGTGTTTAAAATGGGTAGTAGGGAGCTGCTGCATAGCACGAGGAACTCTGCTCGGTGCTCTGAGATGAGCTCAAGGAGTGGGGTGGGGCAAGGGAGGGAGGCTCAAGAGGAAAGGATATATGTATACATAACTGTGGTGCTGGAGAAGACTCTTGAGAGTCCCTTGGACTGCAAGGAGATCCAACCAGCCCATTCTGAAGGAGACCAGCCCTGGGATTTCTTGGGAAGGAATGATGCTAAAGCTGAAGCTCCAGTACTTTGGCCACCTCATGCGAAGAATTGACTCATTGGAAAAGACTTTGATGCTAGGAGGGATTGGAGGCAGGAGGAGAAGGGGATGACCCAGGATGAGATGGCTGGATGGCATCACTGACTCGATGGACGCGAGTCTGAGTGAACTCCGGGAGTTGGTGATGGACAGGGAGGCCTGGCGTGCTGCAATTCATGGGGTCACAAAGAGTCGGACATGACTGAGCGACTGAACTGAACTGAACTGATAGCTGATTCACTTTGTTGTTCTCCAAAAACTATCACAACATTGTAAAGCAATTATACTCCAGTTTTTAAAAACGTCTGTATGCCTGTTATGGCATGGGTCTGGTCACCCCCATTGCCTTCCTGGCCTTCACATCAGTCACCTTCAGGTGAAATCAGAGAAAATGAACAGTTGCTGCCTCACATGCTCAGACGGTGATCTAGAGCAGTGCTCCTCAAAGCTGGCACCTCAATCAGTGCTGGCCCACTTGACCCACCAAGAGAGACGGGCAGAAGCCAACAGCAAGCTTGCCAGAGCTTTGATGGCACTGCCAGGTCAGCCAGCCACGGGAGCACTGAATTTGCTCCTTGTGCAAAGTATAGCCTAGCTCAGGTGTGGCTGCCTCAAGCTGCTGCCAACCAGTCGTATGCTGGAGGAGCACTTATCAGTGCCCGATGGAGTGGGAATCTTTAGAAAGTCCTTCCCCAGTTTGGTTTGGAAGTACAGTCTGGAGCCTTGCAACCAGTCTCTTGTCTGAGCATAACAGCACCATCAGGAATTGAGTTCTTACTACTTTCCAGACACTGTGTGAGACAAATTGCCAGCGCTTTTCCATGTAATCACACCCACTCCAGGAGGTCAGTACTACTACCGTGTCGCCATTTCACGGCTAACACAACAGAGTCCCTGGGTAGCTCTGCATCTTCCTCTAGGTCTTGTGCAGATGGCAGAGGTAAGCGTGCCAAATCCGCTTGAATCTAAAACCCATGCATCTACTATTGCCCATCGTAGCAGGAGGATGTCTGCAGGACTTAAGGAATCAGCAGGAAACCGCAGGCTGTTTGTCCTTAATGAGGAGGAAGTAACAGGTAGCTTCTTCCCCTGCCTTCCCTACCTCAGTTCTTTACACTTAGAGCTTGTTATTTCTGATTTTAAAACAATTGTTCCCATGGCAACACCCTGGCAGCTTCTCTTAGCAACCATAGCCATCTTTCACCATTTTCACAAAGTTGGTTCAAATACAAAATTGCTTTTTGAAAGAGTTTTCAGAAGCAAAAACCAAAGTGATCAGTTGACCAGAACTTGACTTTTTACACATCTTAAGAAAATCAAGTGGCAAGTTTTACACATCTTAGGAAAAACAACTTTCTAGTGGTGTTTCAAAACTAGGTGAAAAGAGAAACACCCAGGTTTGCAGGTCAGGATAGTGTTTGAAACCTAAATAATATGCAAACTCTCAGATGTGAAATTTTCCTCTGGTTGACAAAAGTTTCACAAACTGAGAGTATTTAAAATTAATGTTTTACTGGAGTATATTTGCTTTAGAATGTTGTTAGTTTCTACTCTACAGCAAAATGAATCAGCTACGTATCCCCTCTACGTATACACGTATCCCCTCTTCCTTGGATTTCCTTCCTACTTAGGGCACTACAGAGCACTGAGTAGAGTTCCTAGCGCTATATAGTAGGTTCACATTAGTTACCTATTTTATACATAGTATCAAGCATGTATATATGTCAATCCCAGTGTCCTAATTCATCTCACCCCTCTTCCTGTCTCCATGGTGTTCATATACTTGTTCTCTATGTCTGTGCCTCTATTTCACAACTAAGATAATCTATACCAAATCTCTAGAGTTTATACATGCGTTAATATACAATATTTGTTTTGCTCTTTCTAACTTCACAATGTATGATGGTCTCTAGGTCCATCCAAGTCTCTACAAATGAGCCAATTTCATTCATTTTTTATGACTGAGTAATATTCCATTGCATCTATGCACCACATCTCCTTTACCCATTTCTCTATGGATGGACATTAAGTTGCTTCCGCATCCTGGCTATTGTAAATAGTGCTCCAGTGAACACTGGGGTGCATGTGTCTTTTTGAAATTATGGTTTTCTTTGGGTATATGCCCAGTAGTGGGATTGCTGCATGATACAATAGTTCCATTTGTAGTTTTTTAAGGAATCTGTATTAGTTCTCCATTGCCACTGTGACAATTTGTTGCCAATTTAGTGGTTAAAAAAAAAAAACCCCACAAATTTAACATCTTACAAGTCTGTAGATCAGATGTCTGACATGGAAGTCCTCAGGCTAAGATCAAGGTGCAGGCAGGTGCCTTACTTTCTAGAAGCTCTAAGAGAGAATCCCTTGCCTTGCCTTTTTAAGCTCCTAAAAGCTGCCTGCTTGCCTTACATCATGGCTACCTTCCTCCTCCTTCAAAGCCAGCAACATTGAGCTGAGTCCTTCTCAGGCTGCCATCTCTCTTGACAGCTCTGCCAAATCCCTCTTCCCCTTGCAAAGACCCTGTGATTACATCCCGCCCTTGGATAATCCAGGCTAATCCCTCTGTTTTAAGGTCATCTGATGACAGGCTTCATTCCGTCTGCATCCTTAATTCCTCTTTGCCATGGCACCTAACCCAGCCACAGGATCCAGAGATTAGGAGGAAGACGTCTTGGAGGAGCTATTTTTCTCTCTACCACAGTGGATACAGCAGCCTACACAGCGTTTCCTAGTGAGTAAGAGAACGTGGGCCCAATGGTGGACTAACTCGTGGCATCTCCTCACTTGCAGCCACCATGCATCTCTTTGGCCTCTTCCTCTTGTGTATTCTGGCTATGAGCTAAAGTATGTACTTAAAATAGCAAGTTTTACCCCAAATGGCAATGGTCAGTGCTGAGCAAAAGGTCTGTGGAGCAAGACTAAGCCTCTTAAGCATTTGTTACCTGGACATGGGGCTGGAGTTGGGGCCACTACCAGGTGGCCCACTAGGGCAAGACAAGCTGGCAGCGAGCAGCTCGGGCTCAGAGCTGCTGACACGGGCAGCTGACCATGATGGATGTTGGAGAAAGGGCTGACTCCATGAGGTGCAAACCTTCCCTGAAACACAGCGACAATTATCCCATGAAGACATTTATATAGTAGGACAGAAAACAAATCCCCATTGTGATCAATACAAACAAACCGAAAGCTGTAATTTGCCAGGGACAAATGGCTTCCAGGGTGGCTGGAGAATGCGCAAGCACGCCATCAAGTCCTGTGTCCGGTTCTGTGCTGACACCGTGGAGGGCAGTGATGGGGGCCAGGGCGCACAGGAGTCTCCCTTCCCAGATTGGGAGGGGAGACAGCGATCCCAGCAAAGCTAACCTACAATGGCAAACATTCTATGCAAAGGGTCAAGGAGTTGTGAGCTGCTTTTTAAAGAGTCAGAGGAGTTTGGAAGAGATGGAGTCCCTGTGACCTGGGGAGAGGGCAGTGAGGGGCCAGTCAACAGAGGTGAGGAAGCAGCAAGTGGTCGGTGGGGAGTAGGGCTCTGTCTCTTGCTAGCTGCATGCTCTGGCAACTGACTTGACCCCAGGTGACTCAGCTTCCCTGTCTGTGGAAAGGCAGTGATATTAGAACTCTTGGGTTTACCTGTTGAAACAAGACCCCATGCACAATGCTGGGAACATAGTAGATATGCTATGTATTGGTTTTGGTTTTTGTCTTTTTTTTTTACGATTTTTTGATGTGGGCCATTTTTAAAGTCTTTATGGAATTTCTTACAATATTGCTTCAGTTTTATGTTTTGATTTTTTGGCCCCGAGGTGTGTAGGGTCTTAGCTCTCCAACCAGGGATCGAACCTGCACTGCCTGCACTGGAAGGTGAACTCTTAACCACTGGACTACCAGGGAAGTCGCTGTGTTTTGTGGTAAGAACACATAGCGTGCGATCCACTCTCTTAACAGATCGATGGTGGTGGTTTAGTCGCTAAGTCGTGTCCGACTCTTGTGACCTCATGGACTGTAGCCTGCCAGGCTCCCCGTCCACAGGATTCTCAGGCAAGGATAATGGAGTGGGTTGCCATTTCCTTCTCCGCTCAACAGATCAGTAAGTGTCGAATCCAGGACCGCTATCTGTGGGCCCAGTGCTGTACAGCAGATCCGTGGAGCTCACACGACTTGCATGACTGACTTGCATGCACCCTGATGGGGGAGTCTCTACTCAGCGTGCTGGCCCTTGGGCTGCAGCTGTGATTGTTGAGTGCACTTAGGGCTTCCTAGAAAGACGGGAATGAGGCTGCACCGAACAGGAGGAGCCAGGCAGGTAGTCTGACTCTGCTCACATTAGGGATGGAGCCTCTTCTCAGCAAAGAGGTCAGGATCAAGTTGCAAAGTGGTCTGGCTACTGCTTAGTTGCTCTGTCATACCCGACTCTCTGCTGCCCCATGGACTGAATCCCGTCAGGCTCCTCAGTCCATGGGGCTCTCCAGGCAAGAATACTGGACTGGGTTGCATTTCCTACTCAGTGGATCTTCCAGACCCAGGGATCAAACCCCTGTCTCCTGTGTCTCCTGCCTAAAAATACCCCTAGAAAGTCCCCATGCGAGTGAGATCAAAAAATCAAAAGAGAGACACTAGGCCATCTGAAGCTTGCACAGTGGGGGATATTCTTAGAATGTATGGTTTTCTAGAAAATGTCAGACACTCTGAGCCCATTTCCTCACCCACAAGGTAAGGATGGCTGTCACCTTTCTCGGAAGGGCAGGAGTGAGGGTTAAATGCGGAAATGTCACATACCTGGGGCTGATTCATGTTGATATATGGCAGAAACAAACACTATATTGTAAAACAATCATCCTCCAATTAAAAACAAATTTTTAAATGAAAAAAATTAAATGAGATATCTTTAAAGTGCTCAGCACAGTGTCCAGTGTATAGTAAGTGCTCTAAAGTATTAATTATTATTATTATTCCAAAGGGTATGTAATCATCTTTTTTAGTAGTTTTCAAATGTGTTTCTGTTGATTTTAACAGTGAAACATTTCCTCTCTCCCACAAGAAGCCTCATGTGGTAGAAGAGGGCAGGCCTGGTTGACTTGGGGGGTCAAGGCCCAGAGCCCGCCTTGCCCGCCTCCTCTCTGCCCCCAGGGCACCTGCCTGGAGAAAGCGTCCCTGTACTGCGGAGGCCCATAGACGAGGGTGCCTTGGCCGGGGTCCACCTAAGGGCCTTGCTACCTGGTGCTGAAGCTGGTTTCCGAATGACCAGTTCATCGCACAGCCAGTTTGCTGAGTCAGTTTGATAAAAGTCAGTGCACTTGTTATTCCACCAAATGCCAAGTCATCAGTGACTAATGTCTGAGTTTCCCAAATCATCATAACGTGCTCCAGTTTTAACGACTTATTAGCTTTAGAGTGATTCATACTGGACCCATGGGTGTTGCTGTGAGGAGCCGGAACTCCTTAGCCAGGTTCCTTCTCATCCTTGGCACAATCCTTAGCGCTCCCTCTCGCTGGCCCCCAATTCTACCTCCTGCACCACCAGGAGCCTGTCCCCCACCAAATCCCTGCCCTTTGGAGCTCCAGGTTTCCCCACCCTTACCCTCGTCACCTTGGTTTACCCTGCCCTGCCCTCTGCTGCTCAAAGCCCCTGTGGGGTCTGCAGCCCAGGGTGTGTTCTCAGCTGACCCCGCTCTGCACCTTCCTCTGACAAACCCTCTGATCCGTCTCTGGAGCTCCAGTCACTATGGGAAGCTTGGGGACAGACACTCCATGAAGAGTTCCCAAAATCTTCTTCTGAAAGCTGATCACCTAAAACTTCTCGGAAATCATCTAAACCTTTTGTTTTAAGAAATCAACCAACAGTTTAAAATAAATACAATTTTAGGAAATTTTGCAAATTCTTTGAATTTGTTATTTGGCAAGTTAACCATATGATGAATTCTCTGCAGTTCTATTGTTTTTTTGAAAATTGACCTAAAACTGGAACACAGATTTCTAGTCCAATTCACTTTCTTCTAAATAATACTTCTCAGTACTCGTTTGTAAAGACAATCAGTATGTCTTTATTGGTAGGGTTAAATTTGGTTTCTCTTCTCCCTTTATTTTTGGCAACTTGGTTTTTGCAAAATGCATTTTCTCAATTTTTTTCAAACTTGCTTTCTTTTTAAAAATGCAATGTTTTTAAGATGTTAATGGCCTCATTTTAATTTGCACATATTCTTGTTAATAATGAAATCTCCTTAATGTGAGTTAAAACTAAAAGCCTGTCAGAGTAATTCACAAACATTTAAAAACTCTGTAGCAATTCTAGGAGGATTCCCTGTTAATATTCTTAAGGACTTTCAATGGATATACTAAGTGGGCCTTGGTATTAACAGAAATAGCAAACAAATTAAAATTGGACTCTCAGTAACAATTGGGAAATAATGAATAAGCACAGCCTTCAGCATGCAGCTGAATCTAGTTGTACAAGAGCCTCCTACACTTTAAGAATATCTTTATTGAATAACCATCATGCTAATAAGTATCACTTAAGACTGGTATTGAGTCACCTGACTTCTCTATATTTCTTTCAGGAATGCACAAGAGAACGACATCAATCAAATCTAAAATAATGCAAACCTCATTTGGCGTTGAGGCTAGCTGCAATCTCTATTTGCAGCATATAGTACATTTTCATGTGAGCAATGTAATTTGCAAGGAATTAAAATTCCAGCCTAAGAGACATCTCAAAATCCATTCTCAGGCCTTGGCGAATATCCCGATGATCCATGAGAAATGTCAGAATGATCCGCCGTTTCCACAGTGGATTACAACTTTGAGAACAGTACCGACCACTGCAAGGATAAATCGCTCTTCAGGCTTAATTGCTTTGAAAATTCGGTTTATACTAAAAGAAAAACACTTTGCTATGTATTTGTACATTAAAAAAACAGGATTTAACATGGAGCTTTAATACATTATCCTGTTTAATCTTCACAACAATCTTTGGTGGTAGGTATTACAATCACCACTCGAAAGATGAGACGCTTGAAGCTCAAAAAGACTAAATGACATTCCCAAGTTCACCCAGCTAATAAGAAGTAGACAGGCATTAAATTTAAGTCTCCTGGCTCTGAGCCAATAAGTTAAAACAACAAGCATACATTGTTTATCATATACATAGACACTCCTCTTTTTTCTTTCCCCCAACCTTTATTGAGATATAATTGACAAAGACCACAAGGTAAGTTTAAGCTGTACAACTGAGTGATTTTATGTATGTATATGTTGCAAAATGATCACCACAACAAGGTTAGTTACCATGTCCATTGCTCACACGGCTACAGTTTCTGTGTATATGGTGAGAGCTTTAAAAACCTACCCTCTTAGCAACTTTCAAGTTTCTAATATGATATTGTGCTCACTCTCTTCAGTCATGTCCAACTCTTTGCAACGCTATGGACTGTAGCCGGTCAGGCTCCCCAGTCCATGGAATTCTCCAGGCAAGAATACCTCCTCAAGGCGATCTTCCCGACCCAGGGATCGAACCTACGCCTCTTAATATCTCCTGCATTGACAGACAGGTTCTTTACCACTAGCACCACCTGAGACGCCATTAGTAGCTATAGTCACCATGCCATGATCTTTATAATTAGACGTTTGTACCTTCTGACCACCTTCACCTGCTTACATTTTGTCTAGCAGCAGCTTTGCATTATAAGGACGGAACTGGGTAGTTGCGACCGAGATTGTAGAGCCCACAAAATGGAAAATACCTTTGTAGAAAAAGTTTACTGACGGCTCTGCTAAAAATAATGGCAAAAATGAAAGTCAACTTGTAGCCCTACTGAGAAGTGGGGGGGTGGGGGTGGGGAGGGAAAGTCCTATGGAATCAGGGACTTGTGTTCCAGTCTAAGCTATGGTACAGGCTTAGTCTTATCACGCCTGTGCTCTGCTGCTTAGTTGTGTTCCACTGTTTGTGACCCCAAGGACTGTAGCCCACCAGGCTCTTCTGTCCATGGGAATTTTCTGGCAAGAATACTGGAATGGGTTGCCATTTCCTCTTCCAGGGGATCCTCCTGATCCAGGGATTAAACTCATGTCTCCTGCATTGGCAGGCAGATTCTTTACCACTGAGCCACCTGGGAAGCCCAGCTTAGTCTCATATATTGGACAAAGCAGTTCCCTGTCTGGACCTCAGTTTCACTATCTGTAACATAAATTAAACTAAATCACGATTTTTAAATCAAAGCTCTTTCCCTCAAAGCTGTCTATAATAAGCGCTGTGTGTACAGCGGACACAAACCCGTCTATTTGGAAAAACAGCTGGGGTTGGAGGCTACTGTCCTAACCTATCACCTCCCAACCTTGCCCATGTGCTCTGAGCTTTGTGGGGGGCGGGGGAGAGGGTGTGTTTCACAGTCCACCACAGCCACAAACACAAAGGCCACTGAGCTAACCACTCTCTGTGTCCCTTCCACAGTCGATGTTCATGATGTGGAATCCATGGCACCTTGTAAAACTCTTAGATTTAGAACCCTCCAAAACTAAACTTCATCTTTGAGAATTGTCTTCATAACCAAACCACAGCTGAGATAGAGTGAAAAGGAAATGCATGCATACATATCTGCCATTTCCCCTACTTAGCCATAGGACAGCCTAACGTGTATCTTTCTGCTTTCAGGAATGAGCTGGCGCTCTCTCTGATCTGTCTTGAGCATTTTAACACACAAAAGCAGAGTGTCAGCCTTGGGGAGCTATACAACATGAGGGATTGTCACTCCAGTGACAGCACTCCTGGGGACAGCGCTGCTTCAAAAGGCATCAGGCAGGTAATGACACTGTGAATTATTTGTTGCCTGAGCAGGGACTAGTTTGAGCAGCTCACAGGTGCATTGGAACTGCATCAAAAAGTGTTTTGGTCCCTAAGTAGGGCGCTTTGGAGAAAGAGAGCTGGTCAGAGGTTCTAACAGCCCAGAGCTCTGGATGAGAAGTCAGGGCATTGGTACAGCCTTCCCTCTGACACTCTCCTCGCACCCGAGTCAAGTTTTCTGGGCTTTCTGGGACTGTGACATGACTGGCTGCACAAAAAACTGTGGGCCAGGCTTTGTGCATACACAGCTCAATTAATGCTCACAAACTCTCCACACACATCAGATCTCCATTTCATGACAAAGGTAGGAGACTGAGTTTTACTAAGTTAAGTAGCTTACCCCAAATTACACAGCTAGTCAGTTGGGCAGCAAGGCTTTAAACTAGCTATCGGAAGCAATTTGTAAAAAATGGTTCAGGTATATATGTGTAACTGAATCACTTTGCTGTATACCTGAGACAAACACAACATTATAAATCAACTATTTCAGTGTTGTTGCTATTTCGCTGCTAAGTCATGCCCCACTCTTTGTGACTCCCATGGACTGTAGCCCGACAGGCTCCTCTGTCCATGGGATTTCCCAGACATACTGGAGTGGGTTGCCATTTCCTTCTCCAGGGAATCTTCCCGAGCTAGGGCTTGAACCCGCCTCTTGTGCATAAGCAGGTGGATTCTTTATGGCTGAGCCACCAAGGAAGCCCCTATACTTCAATAAAAACATTTCCATTAAAACATGTGAACAGCCAAGGTATGGCTGTGAAGTCAAATAGCTTCTGTTTGGGCCCTGTTTTTGCCACTGACAGGTGTGACACTAGTCAGCTTGTTTAAATACTTTGATTTCTTTATCTATAAAATGAGCCTGATGGTGCTACCTGCCTCATAGAATTCAGAGGATGACATGATTCTTACAAGATGCCTAGTAAAGGAACTTCCCTTGTGGTCTAGTGGTTAACATGTCACCTTCCAATGCAGGGGGTGCAGGTTCAGTCCCTAGTTAGGGAGATAAGATCCCACATCCCTTGCAGCCAAAAAAATTACATAAAACGGAAGCAGTATTGTAACAAATTCAATAAAGACTTTAAAAATGGTCCACATTAAAAAAAAAAAAAACTTGAAAAAACACCTGGTAGATATTGAGTCATAATTATGGTCACTATTATTTGTTGTTCAGCAGCTCAGTTGTGTCCAACTCTTTGTCACCCCATGGACAGCAGCACACCAGGCTTCCCTGTCCTTCACTGTCTCCCAGTTTGCTCAAACTCATGTCCATTGAGTCAGTGATGCCATCCTACCATATCATTCTCTGTTGCCCCATTCTCCTCTGGCCCTCAACTTTCCCAGCATCAGGGTCTTTTTCAGTTGAGTTGGCTCTTCGCATCAAGTGGCCAAAGTGTTAGAGTTTCAGCTTCAGTATCAGTCCTTCCAATGAATATTCAAGATTGATTTCCTTTAGGATTGACTGGTTTGATCTCCTTATAGTTCAAGGGACTCGAGTCTTCCCCAGCATGTATTCTTTGGTGCTCAGCCTTCTTTATGGTCCAACCTTCACAGCTGTACATGACTACTGGAAAAACCATAGCTTTGACTAGACGGACTTTTGTCAGCAAAGTGATGTCTCTGCTTTTTAATATGCTGCCTAGGTTTGTCATAGCTCTTCTTCCAAGGAGCAAGCATCTATCAATTTCATGGCTGCAGTCACCATCCACAGTGATTTTGGAGCCCAAGAAAATAGTCTGTCACCGTTTCCATTGTTTCCCCATCTATTTGTCATGAAGTGATGGAACTGGATGCCATGATCTTAGGTCACTATTACCATCACCTGGTTAATTCCAAAATCCATGTTGCTAGCCACCCTGTAAAAATCAAGCTTCCTCCCTATCTCCTCTCCAAGAGGACTCTTATCAATGTCTCTGATGAGCTACATCAGGTCAGGGCAGTGACAGGTCAATTCTTCTTCCTCATTTCACCCCTAATCTCTCAGTAGCATTTGATGTTGCTGAGCACTTCTGCCTTGAAATATTAATAGCTTCTTGTCTAGCCTTTGGGACACCACATTCTTCTGGTTTTCCTCCTTCCTTAGAGGTCACTCATTCTCATCCTCCTATGCTAGGTCCTCCTCCTTTCCCAGACTTCTAAAGGGAAGAGAACCCCAAGCTCTCATTCTCATGCCCTTCTCTTCCCCACTGACACTCCTTTGTTGGGTTATAATGTGTGGGCCCACACCTTCAAATGAGCTGGCAACTTTCACATTTCTCTCCCCACCTGGAACTATTGGAGCCTCTGAGCTCCAGTAGCCTTATGTTTCTGCTTGGATGTCTCAAAGGCACCACACACTTAATGTCCTAAACAGAAATGCTGGTTTCCCCTCTATTCAAACATCTGTCCTCCTTCCAATCCATGTCAATAAAGGTGCCACCATTGGCCCTGTTATTCAGGCCATAAACCCATTAATTCCTCTCTTTCTCTCACATCCATATCAAGTTCATCAGTAAATTCTCTTTTTGTACCTTATATGCTTCCTTTTGAGTGTGTTTTTTTTTCTTTTAAAAAATTTCTTTAGTTAATGTATTTTTAAGCATCTGTGCTTAGTTGTGTCTGACTCTTTGTGACCCCATGGACTGTAGCCCCCCAGGCTCCTCCGTCCATGGGATTCTCCAGGCAAGAAGACTGGAGTGGGTTGCCATTTCCTCCCTCAGGGGATCTTCCCAATCCAGGAATCTATCCACATCCTCCCCACTCTCCTCCACTACCTGACTCTAGTCAATCAAGGTATAGGCTGAGCATTTCTGGACTGGCTAACATTCATCTATTCACAAATGATGTGTCCTAATGACAGTCCATGCAGGAAACTCTGACCTGGGGAAAAATGGGTGACCTGGAATCCATCAAAGACTATTCCAGGACAGAGAAATGGACCCCATGTGACAAAGCAGACTAACAGCACATGTCCAGGAAAGTACAGCAAACTCAGCTCCAGATGAGACGAATGGAAATGCCAAGGGCTCCAGCGAGAAAGGCCTGGGAGAACCATGACTCAGGCTTCGAGAATACGCCCATTCTCTGCGTTGACATTCAGATATTTTTAGGATCCAGGCTTCTCTGATGGCTTAGTTGGTAAAGAATCTGCCTGCAATGCAGGAGACTACTTTTTTCACTTTCATTTTTAAAATCCACTACCATGGAGCCATTTAATATCTATGTTTGGTTATCATAGAATCAAACCACATCAGGTCAAAGGAGACTAAGCTTCAGACCTCACCTAGGATCAGAGGATTCTCACCCGAAGACTCAAAACCTCTAGATGGTTCATGAAGGTATTCTATGCGTGATTTGTTAATATATGTTTCAGGAAAACTTGGTCGAACTCTTAAGACTGTTTCAAAAACCAACTGCTTAAATATCTTTGCTTCTTTTCTGAAGTTGTATCAACTCAGTTATACACCACATACATCAGAATCCCTTTCTCAATTTCTGAGATTAATAAAAATGAAAAGACAAATCTGTATTTATGGTAAAGTACAATTTTCAGGATTTTAAAAGCATAACTCATGCAAATATAAAATGAATACTTGTCAAAGATTTTATTCTACTCATTAATTACTGAGGGAAGCAGTGAGATGTTAAGACTGGTTCAAATAACATTTAAGGGACCAGGTCTTTATAGGCAATTAAGTAAAGGGCTATTAGGGTAACATTTCTGGACTAGATACAAATCCTTAGATGTCCACTAGGGCAGCAAGCTATAAACCACAGATTTTCTGTTCCATTGGACACAAATCATTTGCATCTATCCTGGACAAAAATCTACAAAAGTTAACATGTAACTTCACTACATTTGAAAACTTGAATCAATATTCAATAATAAGTTGAACAAGATAAACCCCTCTAAATTTAGATGGGCCTGTGCTCTATGTATCTGTCCATTTTTTGGCTTATTTTCAAATTATGGACAACTCAGAAGTCTTTCTACTACTTCATCATATCACACATAATCTCCAAAGTGGCTGGCATCAGTATCTTTGGCTTGCTTACTCATATATGTGTGGGAAAAGAAAGGTTACCAGAGATGACTCCTTGAATGTGCTTCAGAGCCCTTCAAAATGGAGCAAACTTCTATGTTGAAATTTTTGTAAGAAATCCTGGACTGGACTTCTGGAAACCTCTATTATTTTTCATCTGTCCTAAGGCTAGGAAAACAAGTGCAAGACATTTTCCACCAGATTTCACCCGGTGGTATACGTGCTTATATTTGGGGATGAACTCCTCTCTTCTTGATATCCCCCAAATTTGTGACATCCCTGCCCTAGCAGGGGCCTCAGATGTGCAGATGACACCACCCTTATGGCAGAAAGCAAAGAAGAACTAAAGAGCCTCTTGATGAAAGTGAAAGAGGAGAGTGAAAAAGGATCCCAAATGCCATGGGTGACTAAGGCTTTGTGTCACAAGGAAAGATCTCACATGATGCAACTAAGATCTGACAAGGCCAAATAAATATGTTTTTAATTAAAAAATATGGAAACTCAGTAAAAACATTTATTTTTGAATGCTATGGAGTTAGGTAAGAATCAGATATCATAAAAAATTTTACTTAGCTTAAAAGGAAAGTCGACTAAACTGAGGGTTAGTGAAGAAGGAAGAAAGGCTGTCTCACATTTTGTTCCATGTCCATAAAATGAAGAACATGAAAATATCAACACTACTGTATCTAAAATAGATAATCAATAAGGACCTACTGTACAACATAGGAAACTCTGTTCAATACCTGCAATAACCTACATGGGAAAAGAATCTAAGCATGGATTATATGCATAAAGAATGGATATATGAATATATTGATTATGGATATAGATTATTATGATTATTTATATAGAGAATAGATATGTATATATATTGATTATGCCAAAGCCTTTGACTGTGCAGATCACAACAAACTGTGGAAAATTCTTCAAGAGATGGGAATATCAGACCACCTTACCTGCCTCCTGAGAAATATGGTCAAGATTTTGTCTTAGAATATAGTTGATAGTCAATAGTTGAGAACACATTATGGATTCCGAGTGTTATTGATCAGTCTCCAAGGCATTCTTATAACATTTGAAATATTTGAACTAATATAATTTTAACTATTGACTTCTTGACCATATTCAGGTCAAGAAGCAACAGTTAGAACCAGACATGGAACAACAGACTGGTTCCAAATCGGGAAAGGAGTATGTCAAGTCTGTGTATTGTCACCCTGCTTATTTAACTTATATGCAGAGTACATCATGTGAAATGCCAGGCTGGATGAAGCTGGAATCAAGATTGCCAGGAGAAATATCAATAACCTCAGATTCCCAGATGACACCACCCTTATGGCAGAAAGTGAAGAACTAAAGAGCCTCTTGATGAAAGTGAAAAAGGAGAGTGAAAAAGTTGGCTTAAAACTCAACATTCAGAAAACTAACATTATGGCATTTGGTCCCATCACTTCATCGCAAATAGATGGGGAAACAATGGAAACAGTGAGAGACTTTATTTTTGGGGGTCCAAAGTCATAGCAGATGGTGACTGCAGCCATGAAATTAAAATACACTTGCTCCTTGGAAGAAAAGCTATGACCAACCTACACAGCATATTAAAGAACATTACTTTGCCAACAAAGGTCCATCTAGCCAAAGCTATGGTTTTTCCAGTAGTCATGTATGGATGGTCAATGTTGTACCATAAAGAAAGCTGAGTGCTGAAGAACTGATACTTTTGAACTGTGGTGTTGGAGAAGACTCTTGAGAGTTCCTTGAAATGCAAGGAGATCAAACCAGTCAATCCTAAAGGAAATCAGTCCTGAATATTCATTGGAAGGACTGATGCTGAAGCTGAAGCTCCAATACCTTGGCCACCTGATGCAAAGAACTGACTCACTGAAAAAGACCCTGATGCTGGGAAAGGTTGAAGGTGGGAGGAGAAGGGGATGACAGAGGGTGTGATGGCTGGATGGCATCACTGACTCGGTGGACATGAGTTTGAGCAAGCTCTGGGTGTTGGTGATAGACACGGAAGCCTGGCGTGCTGCAGTCCATGGGGTCACAAAACTGAATTGGTATGTATATAAAGAATGGATATGTATATATATATATATAGAGAGAGAGAGAGAGAACCTAATCACTTTGTTGTATATCTGAAACTAACACAATATTATAAATCAACTATATTCTAAGCCAAAATAAAAATTAAATTTGAGAAAAAAACTAATATCAACAATATTACAAACAAACAATCCAAAGTAAATTTCCCTCCTCAGTCTATTCCATCCCGTATCATTGATTTCCTTTCTGCTGGTGTGGGTAAGCAGTCTGCTTTCATATGTTAAACTGAAAAGAGTCCTTGAGATCCCGACTCCATCTCCTGATGCAATCTGAAAATTGGTTCAACTATGTCAGATCAGAAGCATGTGCCTTAGAGTCTATTCTTAGCCATATCAATACTTTAGAGTATTTGGTATAATCACTTTCTAGGAGGCTCTGAGGTTACCTTTTTTGTTGAAGAGACAAATTCTAGCCTGTAGAACCTATGGCCAAGACTCAGAAGAAAGCAGAGACCTCTTTGATTATGAAACTGAACGACCCTGGTTAATGTACTACAGCAATCAATAATATCAGAACGGAGAAGAAAATTCTATATTGTGGTAGAGTGCATACCCATTTCGTCAGAATCTGATGGCTGTTTCCCCTGAGGGTGAGAACATATTAAGGATACCAAGCGTTACTGACCAGTCTCCAAGGCATTCTTATAACATGTAGGACTTCTGAAATATATGAGCTAATATCATTTTAACTACTGAAACTTAATCGAGGGTGAGCTGAAAGTCTCTTTTGATTTGATAGTTTTTCCCATGCAACTCTTATGTTAATGTAAAACTGATTTAGAGATTTATGTTCAGTGCTCGGTCATGTCCAAATCTTTGCAACCCCATGGACTGTAGCCACCAAGGTTCCTCTGTCCATGGAATTTTCCAGGCAAGAATACTGAAGTGGGTTGCCATTTCCTGCTCCAGATTTATAAGTATGGAGACAACCCAAAAAAAAAAAAAAAGAAACCTAATTATTTTGGAATGTGAAGTCAAGTGGGCCTTAGAAAGCATCACTATGAACAAAGCTAGTGGAGGTGATGGAATTACAGTTGAGCTGTTTCAAATTCTGAAAGATGATGCTGTGAAAGTGCTGCACTCAATATGCGAGCAAGTTTGGAAAACTCAGCAGTGGCCACAGGACTGGAAAAGGTCAGTTTTCATTCCAATTCCAAAGACAGGCAATACCAAAGAATGCTCAAACTATCACACAATTGCACTCGTCTCACACGCTAGTAAAGTAATGCTCAAAATTCTCCAAGCCAGACTTCAGCAATACATGAACCGTGAACTCCCTGATGTTCAAGCTGGTTTTAGAAAAGGCAGAGGAACCAGAGATCAAACTGCCAACATCCACTGGATCATCAAAAAGCAAGAGAGTTCCAGAAAAACATCTATTTCTGCTTTATTGACTATGCCAAAGCCTTTGACTGTGTAGATCACAATAAACTGTGGAAAATTCTGAAAGAGATGGGAGTACCAGACCACCTGACCTGCCTCTTGAGAAATCTGTATGCAGGTCAGAAAACAACAGTTAGAACTGGACATGGAACAACAGACTGGTTCCAAATAGGAAAAGGAGTACGTCAAGGCTGTATATTGTCACCCTGCTTATTTAACTTATATGCAGAGTACATCATGAGAAACGCTGGACTGGAAGAAACAAGCTGGAATCAAGATTGCCGGGAGAAATATCAATAACCTCAGATATGCAGATGACACCACCCTAATGACAGAAAGTGAAGAGGAACTAAAAAGCCTCTTGATGAAAGTGAAAGAGGAGAGTGAAAAAGTTGGCTTAAAGCTCAACATTCAGAAAATGAAGATCATGGCATCTGGTCCCATCACTTCATGGGAAATAGATGGGGAAACAGTAGAAACAGTGTCAGACTTTATTTTTTGGGGCTCCAAAATCACTGCAGATGGTGACTGCAGCCATGAAATTAAAAGACACTTACTCCTTGGAAGAAAAGTTATGACCAACCTAGATAGTATATTCAAAAGCAGAGACATTGCTTTGCCGACTAAGGTCCGTCTAGTCAAGGCTATGGTTTTTCCAGTAGTCATGTATGGATGTGAGAGTTGGACTGTGAAGAAGGCTGAGTGCCGAAGAATTGATGCTTTTGAACTGTGGTGTTGGAGAAGACTCTTGAGAGTCCCTTGGACTGCAAGGAGATCCAACCAGTCCATTCTGAAGGAGATCAGCCCTGGGATTTCTTCGGAAGGAATGATGCTAAAGCTGAAGCTGCAGTACTTTGGCCACCTCATGCGAAGAGTTGACTCATTGGAAAAGACTCTGATGCTGGGAGAGACTGGGGGCAGGAGGAGAAGGGGACGACCCAGGATTAGATGGCTGGATGGCATCACGGACTCGATGGATGTGAGTCTGGGTGAACTCCGGGAGATGGTGATGGACAGGGAGGCCTGGCGTGCTGCAATTCATGGGGTCACAAAGAGTCGGACACAACTGAGCGACTGAACTGAACTGAATTATTTGTAGTATCTTTTTTATAAGGCACAAAATCAAATCTTTATGATTTTCAGGGGAACTCTTAAAAATCTAAAATATTGTGCTAGATGTAAAAAATATCCTGGGAATGTCATTTTATTTTTCTCAGTTTAGGATCCAAACTTGGGAAAAATCAAAAGAGCTATCAGAGGAGATTTAGTCGCTTGACTGAAACAGAATCATGGTTGCCTGAGGGAAACAACTTGGTTACCTATTTAATCAAATTGACAATATAATATTTTAAAGACAACATGATTATAAAGAACCTGAGCTTGTGTGTATGGGGAAGAATCTTTGTTCTTCATTGCTCTTGTTTTTAAATAATGAAAAACATGATAAAGTCAACACAAAGACCAGAAAATTATCCTAGTGAGATACAGCATCCCTCAGTCGCTATACTTTCACCTATTCCAGAATGTCTTAAAAATGGAACCCTCCAGCACATAGCCTTTTAAGCCTGACTTCCTTCACTTATAAGAATGCATTGAGCTTCATCCACGTAGTTGCAGGTCTCAGGAGTTTGCTGACAGGGTCCCACAGCATAGATATACAATAGCTTGTTTATCCATTCATAAGTTGAAGGATGCTTGGATTGTTTCCATTTTTGAACAGTTATGAATAAAGATTCTATAAATATCTGTGTACTGGTTTATGCATAAACATGAGTTTTCATTTCACTTGGGGATATCTAAAGGGAGGTTGCTGGATCTTATGGTAAATGAATGTTGAACTGCCAAACTCTTTCCAGTGTGACTGTATTATAATCTTGCATGCTCATAGGAACACATGAGGGTTCAAACTGCTTCACATCATGGATGGAGAGTCATTCTTTTGCATGTGGGTGTCCAATTGCTACAGCATTTGTCAGTATGACTGCAATTTCCCTAGTGTTCCCTTTGTGCCTTTGTCAAAATCAACAGACCGTACATGGAAGGGTCTACACCTGGATTCCTCTCTGTTTCACTGACCTGTGTGTCCATCCTTTTTGACAATATCAAACTGGTTTGAGGTTTTTGGTTTGTGTTTGGCCATGCCTTGCCGCAGGCAGAGTCTTAGTTCCCCAACCAGGGATCAAACCTGCATTCCCCGCATTGGAAGCAGAGTCTTAACCACTGGACCACCGAGGAAGTCTCTAGTATATTTTTACAATAAGTGTTGAAATCAGGTGGTGTGATTCTTTCAGCTTTGTTCTTTTCTAAAAATGTTCTGGCTCTTCTGTATTCTTTGCCTTTGTTAATGTTAGAATTAGCTTGACAACTGCTACAGAAGTCTTTCTGGGACTGGCTGGGGTTGACTTGAATTTATGCATCAATTTGGGAAGAATTGGCATCTTGACTATATTGTGCCTTCCCATCCACAAACATAAATCCACTTATTTAAACCTTCTTTTATTTTATTGACAATTGTACTATAATTTACAGCACAGAGATATTCTACATAACTTTTTAGATTTATACCTAAATATTTCATGGGGTTTTTTTGGTGTCATTATAAATGGTATTTTTTAAATTTATGAATGTTCATTGCTAATCCACATAAAAATACACTGATTACTATACATTAACCTTATATCCTGTCTCCTTGCTAAACTAATTTATTAGTTCTAGGAGCCTCTTTGTGAATTCTTTAGGATTTTCTTTATAGACAACTATGCCATCTAAGAGAAGAAGCAATCATTTTTCCTGCCAACCTATATGACTTTTATTTCTTTTTGCTGCTTTGCTTTTTCCTTATTGTGCTGACTAGCACGTCCATGACGATGTTGAATAAAACCAATTAGAACAGCCCCCACCAATACCAATCATACCTTTTAAACAAAAAAACTCACTTCAACCAAAATAATTTCACAGAGAAAACTAGGAGGAGGGAAATCGAAAAGTCACTCTTGCACACACACATTTCAGTAAACTATCAAAGTTCATGAACACATAGGACAGAAATAACTAGAGCTTCACACCTCTGTGCTCCTCATCAATGGGATAAAAATGAACAAGGTTTCCTAATGGGGCCACTCAAATACAGCCACTCTTTACTACATAAAAGTAATAAGTCAAACATGTAAATTTAAAATTATGCTTAGTCATCAATGTTTCATTATCCAGTCTTAGGAAATATCTAGGTAAACAATTATCAATTAACTCAATTTAATATTAATTCACGGTTTCAAGTTACCTGAAGATGTTGGAAATTATGTCCAAGCTGGCAGGCCACACTGCATAAATACTGCTATGAAAACATTTTTCACAATTATCACTTCAATTTAGTTAAACAAAATTTACATTTTTTATAATCTTAAACTCCTATGTATGGGTAATGCTAGCTTATTTGATCAGCAAACTAAGTGAGAAAGTCCATGAGAAAAAAGTACCAAGATCTTCATAATTATAAACTCAAGCAAAAGATATATATATACAGTTATTGCTTATAAATTAAGCCAAAATTATTGAACCAGTCTAATTTTTCCAAAGATTTATCTTACCTATGTGAAGTTGAATTCTTATACTAACATATTTATTAGCTAACATTTTCATTAGGAAGCATTTAAAAAATCTACTACTTCAATTGGAGGCTAAAAAAATAAAAGAATAAATTAAAAAATCTACTACTTTAAAGTGTAGTTTACCTATTTTCTGTATTTTGGGGGAATATGAGATTTATATGAAATTTATCTATTTCTTCAGAGTTCTCCTATTTTAAGACAGAATAATCTAACCTGGAGATAAGAAAACACTTCCTGTGTGTAAAATGAGCCTTTTCTGAATCACAGACACACAGACAGCTCATAGCTTCAGTTCTATAGCTTCAGCCTCAAGTCAAAAATAATCACAGAAACAAAAATTCACCAGTTCAGATCTCAAAGAACTGCTCTTTCCAGTGAGCATGAAATGCTTAATTGATCGTGCTCACAAGTAGACAAACATAAAAGGGTCTCAAACCAGAATGTATGTCTCCCCGGCAGAGGATAGGTAGATCTCCATCATTCATTCACAAGAGATAATAAAACCAAATTCCTAATTCTTGCTAACACCAAGAGGAATAACAAACCAGAGACTAAACAAAAATGTAAAATCTATAGACATGAAACAAGCAGAAGAGATCTAGAGAAACAGAAAACCGGAAAAGTTAGAGTTCTGTTGCCACTGAGATTCACCCGGCAAGCAAGAAAAGATGTTTCTTGTGATCAGCCTTTGAAATGCATTTTTCAAGCAACAAGGTTTAATCAGCTCTGTCGGGTTAGTCCACTTGGGCATCTCTGCAGAGCAACCTACAAAAAGCATAATTTTCAAAAAGACAAAATCTTGACTCTTGTGTAAATATAAAATGAACTCATGTCAAAGATTTTATTCGATTCATTCATTAATGAAAGAACCAGTAATGTGCTAAGACTTGTTCAAAGAATATTTGAAGAGCTAGGTATTTAAAGATGATTTACTACAGAAATGTTAAGATATGATTTCTGGGTTAGATACAAAACCATTTGAAGTTCAACAGGATAATAAACTGTAATATTTGGGGTTATCAGTTCAATCAGATAGAAATTACTTGTATCTATACCGGATGGAAAAAAATCTCCAAGTTAACATATAATGTCAAGAGTCTGAATCTTTAACCAATACCAAGCAGAGAGTTAAACAAAATACATTCCCCACCTTGGGTGGGTGTGTTCATGATGTTCAAGGAACATGCTACACACTTTATTTTGAAATTCTGAATAATTTTTCTGAGGGCTTTTCCCTGGTGGCTCAGATGGTACAGCGGCTGCCTGCCATGCAGGAAATCCAGGTTTGATCCCTGGGTTGGGAAGATCTCCAGGAGAAGGGAATGGCAACCCAATTTTTCTGAACACTAAATAAAAGCTGTCCTACTTGGGAGTTGAAAGCTTAATGCCATAGTGTTCTTGGAGAGCAAAAATATTCAAATTGATTGTTCTTGACTGATGAAAAAACATTCCCTTCCCTTTTGCCCAAGACCTCAAAGCTACTACAGGTCATGGCTGAGGCTAGAACCCAGCATTTCAATGCCCTCCATTCCACATCCTTTGAAATACTCTCTCAAGAAGGTCGATGGGTTCGTTAAGACGCTTTCAAGACAGCAAATCAATAAAATGAAGGAAATAGATACTCAGTGTTAACCCACAGGCATCCATTAGAAGAAACTGGTCGAGGTAGAGAAGATTAAAGAGATCTGACCTCTTTCTGAAAGGATGGAAAGAAGTTCATAATAGTAAAACGCCGTGCCATCCACCCCCCTCTCCCCTCTGGCCCTGAATGCCTCCTTCCAAAGATACTATAGATCCCAGCCTGAGGAATTTCCACTCAGCCAAGTCCCTGGCCTGGTCAGTGATCCCGGAAAGCCAGTGTGAGATAGATCTGGATCCCGAAATGAGACTTGTGGATTGGGTTCTCGAGCCCTCCCCGTCCACCCTCTGCAGCATCCCCCAAGGAGTGGGTTTTCTGTTCTGCTTGATTTCTGCTGCTGCTGCTAAGTCGCTTCAGTCGTGTCCAACTCTGTGCAGCCCCATAGATGGCAGCCCATCAGGCTCCCCCGTCCCTGGGATTTTCCAGGCAAGAATACTGGAGTGGGTTGCCATTTCCTTCTCCAAAGCATGAAAGTGAAAAGTGAAAGTGAAGTTGCTCAGTCGTGTCCGACTCTTCACGACTCCATGAACTGCAGCCTACCAGGCTCCTCTGCCCATGGGATTTTCCAGGCAAGAGTACTGGAGTGTTGATACTGGGCCACAATTTCTCCCTGCAGATCACAATCAAAAAAAGTTTGATAGTCACTGCCATTGGTATCACCCTGACTACCAGATCACCAGCAGAGAAAAGAAAATACTGCAAATTTTGTCAGCTCCCCCCAGAGCAGAGGTAGGTACAGGCTTCACTTCGTTTTACAATGACTGTAGCATTTTCTTTTCCCACCTATCAGAACATTTCAGAAAAAATAAAATATTTTTAAAGAAGATAAAATATCTGTCTAAGATATGCAAAAAAAACAAATTTGTAATATTATAAAGAAAGCAATTAATCCACACTTAAAACTAATTGCCTAACCCACTGGGTCTTTAAATTATTCATTAGTGCTATTTAAAAATAATTGCAGTTTCTGAGGAAAACCCATTATGGATTTCTTTTAAGAACTAAAAAGAAAGGGTTTCCTTTTTTATTTACCAACTGCTTATGGCCCTTGAAACCAACCCATTTTTTAAGCCAGTTTAATAGTCTCATGATCCCCTCCTCAGTCTAATCAGCTTTAACATTTATCACACCAACACTTTGTGAGGGTCCCTGTAAATAGATTCTGAACTCCTGGACAGGATGACAATATTGTTCTAAAAGAATATGAAAGATGGGTCTGGAAAGGAAGAAAGGAGAAGGACTCTTAGAGAACAAAGCAGGAAACAAAGATGCAAGCGTTTTCGCAGGTGGTTCAAGCTGGTCCCTCCACTTCCAGCCAAATGGCTGAGATTTCCCGCCCTGTTTGCTCCTGTCAGCCAGGGCTTGCGAGGATTTACTTCTTGCCTCAAGTTCCTTAATTTCTCCATTTCCTTCAAAGAACACTGAGAACTATGGCCATGAAATGGCAGGACTACAAAGGACTTCTGTCTAGTCTAGTAGCTTTTACACTGTGTTCACAGCACCTCAGAAGTTCCCAGTAGGAAAGGGCTGATGAATTAACAGGGCTCATGATTCCCAGTTCCGCGCCAACTCCCCACTCCCCAGGATCCATCACAAGAGCCCACTTTGAGTCGTCTAAGATTCCACTCGAAGGAAGCATTTTTCTGCTAAAAACAAAACTTGAAAGTGACTCTCAAGGCGTCTCTAAGAATACCACTGGAGAAGGAAATGGCAACTCACACCAGTATTCTTGGGTGGGAAATCCCTTGGACAGAGGGGCCTGGCGGGCTACAGTCTGGGATCACAAAGAGTCAGACATGACTGACTGACTAAGCCACCAACCACTCAGAATACCATAGCCAAGAAGAGGAAGTGACTTGCCCAAAGCAGGACAGCCAGTCACGGAACTGGGAGCCAACCTGGCCTCCTGACTCCAGGTCTAATGATCTGCGCCCTCCATCAGGCAAGGTACACCAAAAAGAGCACGAGCTTTGGGTCCAGAATGATCTGGATATAAATCTGATCTCAGTCCCAGCTTTTTGTCCTTTGTTGTTGTTGTTGTTCAGTTGCTTAGTCGTGATCGACTCTTTACAACCCCACGGACTGCAGCACACCAGGCTTCCCTGTCCATCATTATGTCACGGGGTGTGCCCAAACTCATGTCCATTGAGTCAGTAATGCCATCCAATCATCCAATCATCTCATCCTGTGTCACCCCCTTCTCCTCCTGCCATCGATCTTTCCGAGCATCAAAGGTGTCTTCCAATGAGTTGGCTCTTCACATTAGATGGCCAGCATTTTGGAGCTTCAGTTTCAGCATCAGTCCTTCCAATGAGTATTCAGAGCTGATTTCCTTTAACCCTGGCTAAGCTAGTATATACGAAAACACCTTGTATGTAATATGCACATACCAAGTGCTCAGGTGTGAGCAGCATCTTTATCAGAGATGTTCCTTAAGCACCCCACTGGGAATGTGCTTGTGACGGTCATCACTATACCAAAGGTGAGAGTGCACAGGCACACACACACTCATGTGCACAGCTATATGACTGTATGCAGATACAAAGAAGATCTGTGGGCTGTAGCTTCACTGACCAACCCCTATCTTCACAGTGTGGGTCTGCGGGCACCCAGTCCTCTTAGAGCCCTGCTACCCACACCCACACACCTTCCTCCTTCACTTCCTTGAAAGCAAACAAACTGGAGGTGGGGAGGGCAAAATAAGCAGAATGTAGTCTTTTGACAGTCATTGATAAAAATCAATTTGCAATAGTAAGCAAATAAACATAGTTTGGGGGGCCTAACAAAAAGATGGAATCTGGTTAATTAAACGAATGACTATAAGTGACATTTATCTTGCCATGCCATGCTTAGTCGCTCAGTCACATCTGACTCTTTGTGACCCCATGGACTGTAGCCCACCAGGCTCCTCTGTCCCTGGGGATTCTCCAGGCTGGAATACTGGAGTGGATTGCCATGCCCTGCTCCAGGGGATTTTCCCAACCCAGAGATGAAACACAGGTCTCCCAAACTGCTGGCAGATTTTTTACCATCTGAGCCACCAGGGAAGCTGGTATCTTACTGACACCTAGGATTTATGCTTCCTTCTTATGTAACAATACTCTGACTTTATGGTCTTTCTTTCTGGAGCCAGCTCTCTCATTCATTGTCATTTTGTTTGAATAGGAGTGGCCCCACCCCTAATTCCAGAAGGGGACTCTGATTAGCTGAAGCCAGTGGGCATATCATCCATGCTTCTGGCCATAGTACTTGGTTCTGGGATGGGACAGAACTCAATCAGGGCATAAGGCATGGACAGGCCATGGACATAACTCACTCAGAGAGAAAAAGGATGTTTGCTGGAACTACTGGGGGAAGGCATCTTTCTTCAGCTGATTCTGAGTTTTCCTTTTATTTGAATATTGATCTTCTGTTCATCACGAATTTTTGCATTTTTTTACACATAGTATGAAAATATTACGTTTCTTGATTAATGAGTTTTTTTTGATGTACATTTAAATTTTGCATCAAGGCAAAATTGCCTGAACCCTCTCAGCCTTGTCCTGGCCCTGGAGGGATACTGGGCTCACAGCTGACATAGCCGTTCTTTTTTTGCTTGAAGAGGGACCAGGGAGGTGAGAGGGGGCCACCACATGGAGCTTTGGGAGGAAAGCATGGGAAATGCATGGGATCAAGAGAAACCCATTCCCAGTGATCTGAGTTACCAGATCCAGCTTTGCCTAAAGCTTAGCCCTCCTGCTTGAGAGTTTACAAGCACCAGTAAATTCTCTTCCCTCTGACTTATAACCAAAATAATGCAAACTGACACAATGGCTAATTACAAGGAGTTCACCTCTGGATGTACTGGGGGGAGTGTTTCTAAAAGTCCGAGTAACACTTCCACCTTCAGACACACAATCGATCAAACGGAGCCAAGTGTCTTCCTTGGCCGTGGTCAGTTTCCTGAACAGCAGCTGTCACTTGTAGAGTACTACTTTCTTCTATAATTTATTAAGTCCCTTTTACATGTCAGGTACTGACATGTACCTGACATGTATATATGTGTGTGTGTGTGTGTTAGCTGCTCAGTTGTGTCTGACTCTTTTCAACCCTATGCACTGTAGCCCACCGGGCTTCTCTGTCCATGGGGATTCTCCAGGCAAGAATGCTGGAGTGGGTTGCCATGCCCTCTTCCAGGGAATCTTCCCAACCCAGGGATCGAACCTGGGTCTCCTGCATTGCAGGCAGACTGTTTACCATCTGAGCCACCAGGGAAGCCCCAGGTATGGTACAAACACTCTGTATATGTTATTTCCTGTCATTCTTACAGCTCCTCAAAATGGTATTGGGTCATACTATTATTACCCATATTTTACAGGAAAGGAAGCCAAAAATGAAAGAAAAAAAAAAAAAGTAGGACGTACAAGGTCACAGGAAAAGAGGCAGAGGCAGGGTTCACAGCCAAATCCGCTGGAACCAAAGCTTCTGTTCTTAATGACCATCTGATACAGTCCCAAGATTTACAAGAAATACCTGTTACAGATGCTCTGTGTGTATTTGAGAAAATGAATAAATTTGTTACTTAATTAGCTGAAGGGTGAAATGTTAGCCATTTTGATATCCACTCATTTCGTTTCAATTTACCTCCTTCTATAAATAGAGTGTGAAACACAGCCTCTTTAGGTTATGTTTGGGTTAAGAGCAGTTTTTCTATTAGGGATACTAGTCTCAGGAGTTACACATCATCAACATTTTTTAATACAAACTGATGAAAAAGCACACACAGATAGAATAATGGCTCTATATCGAAAGAAATAGTGTGGTGAATTTGGTCTCCTTACTTCAAAGATTCGGTGTGTGTGCGTGTTTCAGGCAGGGATGAAACCAGGTCAAGGACTTTAAAATGTTTTCTAAACTCTGAGACAAATGCACAATTCATTATTACTATCTTTTTATGTTTATTTTCTTGAAGTAGGGACTCAGTATCCAAAACCCTAATTGAATGTTAAATTTCTCTCCCTCTATGACTGAGAGCAATCATTTGATGAGTATGTTTGCAAGACAAAATCAATACAATCTTAAGCAATAAATTTATCTGACAAAGGTAAGTATCACAGTACAAGAGTCCCAGGTTTTTAGCATTCTTAACCAAAGCAGTAAATAAACAGACTCCTCCCAAAGCAAAGATGGAAATATAATTATTCAGTCTCTCCATGTCAGATTTGCCCAGAAATTGAAATATTGTTAGCAAACACGGATTTAAATTTTGTGCTCCAATGAATTGGTAGATCTCTTAGTTTATTGTTTTGATTTCCCTGCATTCTAGCACAGGGAAATTATGCAAACTCTCACTACATGAAAAGAATACTGATAATTACAGAATTTGCCGCTTAGCTGGAAGATCATTTTGCAAATCTCTTCTGATCTATTGGCAAGGTAGCCTGTGTACATTTGTGTCACTGCTGTTCTTGAGATTCGTGATCCGATACACGTGTTAAGTGTGCATGAACTGCAATGCACAGCCAACTGTTCAATTCAGCAAATAAAAATCATCGTAGCTGGTTTTCTCGGAGGGGCTGGTTGCTTAACAGACTTAAGTTATCCTAGAGCCCAAGGTTGGAAGTCCACTGTCTGCTTCCAACTCCACCTGCAGGTCAGAAGCCCTGGGAAAAGCTTCACGAAACACAAACCCCAGCTCCCACTCTAGACCGGCTGGGTGATCATCAGAGCCCAGAGAACCTGGCCTTTAAATACACAGTGAGGTGAGGTGAGGTGAGGTGACTCCTCTGCACTGCCAGATGGAGAGCGCTTCTGTGTCCATGACCCACAGAAGAAGTGGAAATAATGCCATCCGTTGTTTTGTCTGCATGACACTCAACCTAACTACTTTTTGTTGTATTTATTTACTTATTTATTTTTTAATAAAACCTGTTGGACCCCACCCCCCTCAACCTTTCCCCTGACTGCTATAATGTCATGGAGATACAAGCTCACAGGCTTTGTTCCCATCTGGAAAGTCTATACTGCTTAGAAGCCGAGAGAAATGTATTTATCATGGAGCCTTAGAGGATGTCTGTTTCCAGGGTTCCATCTGCATTCTCCACGGTAATTCTCTGTTGAGGTTCAAAGTCTTCTCTCCATTATAAATAATAACCCTTCAACTTTATGAAAGCAGCAAGTCTTTCAGTTAAACATCTCTTTTCACCTGGCCATCTTAAATCAAAAAAGTAATGGAGTGTAGAAATAAATACACGGGCTTTTAATCCTGCACTTACTACCTGGCAGATTGTTCAGTCCCATTGCGCCTCAGTTCCGTCATCTGCAAAATGGGATTTAATGGCATTATTATAATATACATACCTCATGGAATTATAAGAATTAAATGAGATAACTCATGTAAAACGTGTGCACTAAATGTTGTTTAGTCACTAAGTCATGTCCGACTCTTTGCTACCCCCGTGGACTGTAGCCCGTCAAGCTTCTCTGTCCATGGGATTTCCCAGGCAAGAATACTGGAATGGGTTGCCCTGTCCTTCTCCAGGGCATCTTCTCAGCCCAGGGATGGAACCTGCATCTCCTGCACCGGCAGGCAGATTCTCTACTGCTGAGCCACCAGGGCAGTCCATGATTAAAGAGACGGTAGCTCTTACGGTAATCGGGCTTCCCAGGTGGCACTAGTGGTAAAGAACCTGCCTGCCAGTGTAGGAGATGCAGGTTCCATCCCTGAGTTGGGACGATCGCCTAGAAAAGGGCATGGCAATCCACTCCAGTATTCATGCCTGGAGAATCCATGAACAGAGGAGTCTGGCAGAGGAGCCTGGCAGGCTACAGACCATAATATGGAAAACAGTCGGACATGACTGAAGTGACGTAGCATGTAGCCTGCATTGTGGTACTTGCTGTGACTAAACTTTGTTTTCCAGACTGCTGAATCCTGGAGTTCTGTATTCGATGTGGTTTAATCTACTGTTTTCTTACTAAAGATGGGAATATAATCCCAGTTATGGTTTGTCCCCAAGCAGTGTTCAATAGACAGATTAGTTTATTTAGGATCGGGGAGGTCATACTTGCCACATTCTTTTCTCTGGTCAGAAAATGGAATGATTCCATTATTTCTGTATCATCCCCTTTCAGAAAGATATTGGTGGGGTTTCCCTAGTGGTTCGGTGGTTAAGACTTCACCTTCCAGTGGAGGAAGAGGTGCTGGTCCCATCCGGATAAGGGGAGTTAGGATTCCACATGCAAATAGAACATAAACAATAGAAGTAATGTTGTAACAAAAATTCAATAAAGACTTTAAAAAAGAAAGAAAGATACTAACAAACCACAGTGTCCAGGGAAGTGTCCAGGGAAGTGTTAAAAACCAAGACTGCATTCTGCAGGAAATGTTTTAGAATCTGGCATTCTCAGCTAAGAAAAGAAAAGCCATCAGGGAAAGTATGACAGTTGTCTTCAAATATCTCCATAGCTGTTCCAAAGAGATAGAAGAGGCTTGCTGAGATGGTCCCAAGAAGTAGACTTAGAGATGAGCTGTAAGGCTTCCCCAGCACTCAGAATCTCAGGATTTCCGGTGACCTGAGCACTCTGCTTCTCTTGAAGCTAATGAGAAATGAGTGTTAATTTTTAAAAAGTTATATTACAGTGCTGCCCTTTCTGAATATTCAGAAATGGCTGGGGTTCCTGCTAGGAATGGTAGCCTGCAAATTAGAAAGGAGCCGCTATAATTCACATGAGAAGAACAACCCCCAAAGCATAGACATATGAGTCACAAAGGCCAGCTGGCTGGCGAATGATTTAAGGGGGTCCAGAAGCCCCATTTATAGGTGTCGGGCTCTCCAGACTGTTTAGAGCTCTGGAACATCATGATTACTGGTACAGGGAGAGAGGGTTACTCCACAAATGTCCCTGGCTGCTCTACAAAGCCCTGGCCACAGGAAACCCATCCAGAGGGGGCGGGTGGGGACTTTCCTTAATCTGGAAAGCAGACCATTGTTTAACAGGACCTGAAGCCCCTGAATTCAGGAAAGAACAGGAAAGCTACTTTTTCTTCAACTTGATTTTCGTGATCCAAGGCATGATGCACTAGATAGGAAGCTCTGAAATCCCTAAGTTTATTCCATAAAAATATAACAACTTACGCTTTGTTTGGTAACAGTGCCATTGTAGGGAATTTCCTGGCAGTTCAGTGGTAAAGACTCCACACTCTCAGCGTAGGGGGCACAGGTTAGACCCCTGGTTAGGGAACTAAGATCCTGCATGCCACATGGTAGGCCAAAAATAAAAAATAAGTAATATTAGAAAAATAAATAACATCACTATTAAAACCCTTCCCAGGTGGCGCTAGTGGTTAAGAACCCACCTGCCAATGGAGGAGACCCTAGTTCGATCCCTGGGTCAGGAAGATCTGCTGTAGGAGGACATGGCAACCCCTGGAGGATCCCATGGACAAAGGAGTCTGGCGGGCTTCTGCCCATGGGGTGGCAAAGAGCCGAGCATGGCTAAAGTGACTTAGCATGCATTAAAATACACCTTTTCTGGGAAAATCACAGTCTAACAAAATTGTTATGCCTACTATAAAAACAAAAGAGTTAGCCAGTCTAGATGATATACAAGCAAGCTTCTTGCAAATGAATGCCATGCCTCTTTGACTCTCAAGCCTCATATTCTCTAAACATAAACCATTTATGGGTACTGTAGTCCTTATGTGTCCCCCTAAAATTCATATGTTGAAACCTGACCCCCCAAAATGATTCTGTGAGGAGGTATGGCCTTTGGAAGGTGATGAGGTCATAAGGACAGAGTCCTCATGAATGAGATTAGTGCCCTCATAAAAGAGGCTCCAAAGAGCACCCTCATCCCCTTCAGCCATGTAAGGAGACAACTAGAAAGATAAGGAAGAGAGCCCCCATTTAACCATGCTGACACCTTGATCTCAAACTTCCAGCCTCTAGAACTGTGAGAAATAGATTTCTGTTGTTTTTAAGTCAGTATATGTATGGTACCTGGGCTTCCCAGGTGGCTCAGTGGTAAAGAAACTGCCTGCCAATGCATAGAAGATGTGGGTTCAATCCCTGGGTCGGGAAGATCCCCTGGAGAAGGAAATGTCAACCCACTCCAGTATTCTTGCTAGGAGAATCCCATGGAGAGAGGAGCCTGGCAAGCTACAGTCCAGCGGGTCCCAAAGAGTTGGAGATGATTGAATATACACACATGCATATTATAGGGTATCTTGTTTTAGCAGCCCAAAGGACAACATCAATGAGAGAGCCATCTAAGGAGGAAAACAAAGGGGCATAAAGGTTTACATTCATTGCTCTGGAAGGTCCAATGGAAATGGCAGAATTGGCACCAAAACTTAAACCTGCTTCTCCTACTGGTACGTTATAGGCTGAAGAAGCCAGAGACTCTGGAGAGGGCTATTGGGCAGTGTGGCCAAAATGCCAACCTAACCCAGGCTAATGCAAGGCACCAGAATAAACTGGAAGGGTGCCATGTTAAGACCCAAGGTTTGAAAGAGTGGAGCCAAGACCATAAATGCAGAATTGAAGTGGAAGATGGGAAAGAGGCTCTTTGGAAAATCAGTGCTGTTCCAGATATTCTAAGAGGTGCTCTCATACTGAGCAGAGACTCGGCATTTGCAAAGTTAACCTGAGTTTCCAAATCTTAGGTTTGAAATCCTGTGAGCAATTGGAAAATCTTACATGATCGCAAACTAGACCTCTACAGGGAAAGGTAATACTACCATTTTGCACAACTCTGAGAGACACGATTTACAATATGGAACATGTCTTCTAGAGTTGTGCAACATGGCAGGCCTACAGCACAGTTGATATTTTAACAGTGTCTGAGCTAGTGACCAAGCCTAACTCACTGCCCAGCATGTGTATCTTGGTGTGGCCTTTTTGCTTTCTCTTCAGTGTAAAGTGACAGACTTCATTTTCTTGGGCTTCAAAATCACTGCAGACAGTGACTGCAGCCAGGAAATTAAAAGACTCTTGCTCTTTGGAAGAAAAGCTATGACAAACCTATACAGCATAATCACTTCACTGACAAAAGTCCGTAAGTCAAAGCTATGCTTTCTCCAGTAGTCAGGTATGGATGTCAGAGTTGGATCCTAAACAAGGCTGAGTGCCAAAGAATTGCTGCTTTCAAACTGTGGTGCTGGAGAAGACTCTTGAGAGTCCCTTGGAAAGCAAGGAGATCCAATCAGTCAATCCTAAAGGAAATAAAACCTGAATATTCATTGAAAGGACTGATGCTAAAGCTGAAACTCCAATACTTTGGCCACCTGATGTGAACAGTGGACTCATTGGGAAAGACCCTGCTGCTGGGAAGGATTGAAGGCAGGAGGAAAGGGAGATGACAGAGGATGAGATGGTTGGATGGCATCATCGACTCGATGGACATGAGTTTGAGCAAGCTCTAGGAGGTAGTGAAGGACAGGGAAGCCTGGCTCACTGCAGTCCATGGGGTTTCAAAGACTCGGACATGACTGAGCAACTGAACAACAACATGGGAGGGTGAAAAAGGATGACACTTTTAAGCCGGTTGCAAATATCAATAATGGAAATAGAGAGGAATCAAAAGGAAATGCTGAATAAATTCAAGGATAAAATTTGAATTTGGTAGTTGCTTCAAGGCAGCCAGTACTCTATAAGGAATCAAGAAAAAGTAATTTCTGAAACTGTTGAGCGAGTGTTCCAGCAAGAATTTATTTTAATTGCTTTATAAATTGCTTTAATCCTATATTTAGGGAATCATTAGGGGCCTGAAAGGGTCACTTAAAATTTTCACTTATGCTTAACTAAGTTTTATAGAGAAAATTACATGTTTTAATAGTATTCATAGAATCAGGGACTTGTAAAGGTCTCGAGATGTGTCCTTTTAAAATAGCAAAGGTCTGTGACTCAATATCACTTAATTCTCACAATAGCCCTGTGAGATAAAGATAATTATTCTTTTTATAGATGAGGCAACTGACCCTCTGAGGGTCTGAATTATTTGCAAAGTAAGCAATTTGGAGGAAGGATTCTACCTTATTCATCTTTCCATCTCAAGGGTCTAGAATGTGGCAGACACTAAGCATTATTATTTCAAGGGTTCTCAAAGCATGGTCCCCAGACCAGTAGCCACAGCATCGCCTGGAAACTTTTTAGAAATACAAACTCCCAGGCTCCACCCCAGACTTCCTGACTCAGACACACCCAGTACAGGGCAACCTACATTTTAACAGCCCTCCAGGAGATTGAGGGGCTTCCCTGGTGGCTCAGTGGATAAAGAGTCTGCCTCCAATGCAGGAGACCCGGGTTCAATCCCTGGGTTGGGAAGATCCCCTGGAGAAAGAAATGGCAACCCACTTCAGTACTCTTGCCTGGAAAATCCCATGGACTGAGAAGCCTGGTAGGCTACAGTCCGTGGGGTCGCAAAGAGTCGGACATGACTGAGCGACTTCACTTCACTTCACTTCCAGGAGATTGAACAGAGGTATGAATAGTCAAAGCTATGGTTTTTCCGTAGTCACATACAGATGTGAAGGTTGGATCATAAAGAAGGCTGAGCATCAAAGAATTGATGTTTTTGAATTGTGGTGCTAGAGAAGACTCTTGAGAGTCCCTTGGACTGTGATAAAATCAGTCAGTCCTAAAGGAAATCAACCCTGAATATTCATTGGAAGGACTGATGCTGATGCTCCAATATTTTGGTCACCTGATGCAAAGAGCCAATTCATTAGAAAGACTGATGCTGGGAAAGATTGAGGACAAGAGGAGAAGGGGGCAACAGACGAGATGGTTGGAGGGCATCACTGACTCAATGGACATGAGTTTGAGCACACTCTGGGAGACAGTGAAGGACAGGGAGGCCTGGCGTGCTGCAGTCCATAGGTTTGCAAAGAGTCGGACGTGACTTCACAACTGGACAACAACAACCAGGAGATGGTGGTGCACATGAAAGTGTGTAAGAAGACTGGTGTTTAATGAGCAGTGAATGAAGTGTATTCAGGTGAGATGGTGTGTATCCAGGTTCTTCGGAGCCCCAGGAGACACGGAGGAGCAAGTGTCAAAGAGCTAGGATAGTAACATCCCAGTTCTGGACTGATCTCTGCTGGAGTCTCCCTAGTCCTCATTCTCAGAAGAGCTGTATGCCCTCAAACCACAATGTGCCAGGATCTGCTCACAGCTGCCATGCCCACACCTCACCTCGCCACCAGCAATGTGCACAGAATCCCAGTCCCTTCCCTGCAATGAATACAATTAGTCAAGTTTCCAGTTTTCTTTCTTCCTCCCAAATTCCCCGCAGTGAGGGCCACCTGAGGAAAGAAAATTTCATCTTGCACAAAACCAGATTTATCTCTGTTCTTTGCACAACAATACAATGAAAGCCCAAATGATTTCTCCACATTTGGTAGCACTTAGAAGCTTTTCATCAGCGCAAGAATAAGGAGTACAACTATTTTCCTCATTTCTGTTTACGGCAGCGATACAGCTGAAAGAAAACAATTTAAATCTATCAACCGCAGAGATGTTTTTGACTTAAGACAAGCACCAAAGTTTCAGCATTTATCTAGCATCACAGCTTGTCTTGAGATGAAAACAGCCTACGAGATCATCTATCTAGTCCCTGCAAGATGATATACAGTGGTACCCAGAGCAGTTTCTGTTAAAGAATTATGTATATATTTTAATATGTATCAGGGAAAAAAACATGTAACTTTCATATCATACCCACAATTTCACGGATATTATTGCTTGTGGTGGTGATGCACTTCCTTCTCCTTTGTGCTCATGTGTGCAGTCATGTCCAGCTCTTTGCGACCCCATGGAGAAGCCCACCAGGCTCCTCTATCCATGGGATTCTCCAGGCAAGAATACTGGAATGGGTAGCCATTTCCTTCTCCGGGGGATCTTTCTGACCCAGGGATTGAACCTGCATCTCCTGCATTGCAGGTGAATTCTTTACCCCTTGAGCCATCAGGGAAGCCCTTATTATTGCTCAGAGTAAAGCTAAAGTAACTAGTGAGTCAAAAACAAAACTGAAATGATTTCAGAAAACATCTGTAAATAAGCAATAGCCCAGGTATTGTGCAGATATGCCAGAAATCATGAAAGTGATACACAAAGTTTGGGGATTAGGTAATCATCCCTAATAGGCTACTGGAAGGAAAGAGAATTCACCCCCCTCCAGATGGTTCAAATGGAGAATCTTCAATGAAGGAAATTCTTAGGGAGTTGTGGGCAGTGCTAAGGGAACTGAAGGTGATGCTGAGGCATCTGGGAATCAATCAATGGGTGGAGGAAGTCGTCCCTGCCCCAAGGCTGAAGGGACAAGGGAAGGATATGGTGCAGCTGGAGCTCTGGAGGAGAAGTGATCTGGAAAGAGCCAAGACAGAGTTCTGGAGCGAAGAGGCGTGAGAAAGCAGCTCAACCTTTCCCCCTTCCTCTCATCTGCCTCTTCTTCCCATTGGCCAAACCCAACTGGAAGCCAGAGGCAAAGGAACCAGGCAGTCCCTATGGTAGAGGCCAGGCTCCAAGACACAAGTGGCACAAAGGATGAGCATAGTGATGGGAAAGACAGCGGCTAGTGACAGGGAGACAGGAGTCTGTGGCACTTGCTTCTTTCAGACATGCAGACCTGCCTGCCCAGCAGGAAAGGCAGGCCAAGGGGGCTTTAGGAAGACTCACTGGTCAGAAATATGACTGCAGAGATTGATAGATCTCAGAGAAGTTCCACAAGGTATCTGCACCTCAGTTTCTTTGCCTGGAAAATGGGAAGGTTATCTCTGCATTGCAGGTTGGTTGGGAAGACGACAAATTACATGTCACATTGCTGGTAAACACAAGATGCTCAATAAAAAGTAGCAACTTTCACGCCAAATGAAAGAAGCAAAACACAGAAGTCACATATTATATGATTTCATTCACATGAAATATCCAGAATAGCTAAATCCATAGAAACAGCAGATTGGTGCCTGCCTCAGGCTGGGGGGAAGGGAAACTGGGGAGTGACTGCTTAAGGAGTTGATTTCATTTGGAGGGTGCTTAGAGGCGGATAGTGAACCTGTGTTGGAACTAGACAGCTATGGTGGTTGGACAACATCATGAATATACTAAATGCCAATGAATCACTCACGTAGAAATGATTATATTTAATACTAATTTGCTAGGGCTGCCGTAACAAAGTACCATAACCTTGAGTGCCTTAAATAACTGAAATGTATTGTTTCACTATTCCTGAGTCAGGAAGATCTGCTGGAGAAGGGATAGGCTACCCACTCCAGTATTCTTGGGCTTCCCTTGTGGCTCAGCTGGTAAAGAATCTGCCTGCAATGTGGGAGACCTGGGTTTGATCCCTGGGCTGGGAAGATCCCCTGGAGAAGGGAAAGGCTATTCACTCCAGTATTCTGGCCTAGAGATTTCCATGGACTACAGCCCATGGGGTTGCAAAGAATCAGACATGACTAATCGACTTTCACTTTCACTTTCTTTCTGGAGGCTGGAGGTCCAAGGTCACAGTGTTTCATGGTTAGTGCCAGGCATCTCTCCTTGCTTTGGAGATGGTCAACTTCTGTGTGTCTCTATGTCCAAATTCCCCTTTTGTAGAAGGGTGTCAGTCATGTTGGATCCAACATGTAGGACCGCATCATAACTTCACTAATCTGCAATAACCCTGTTTACAAATGAGGTCACTTCTGAGACTCTGGGGACTTCAATATAGGAACTTAGTGGAAAGGGGAACAATTAAACCCTGAACAACAGTTAATTTTATATTATATGAATTTCACCTCATTAAAAATATGGGAGAAGAGTAACCAATTATTATGATCATTATTATGAAAGTCAGTGGCCCATTATCTCAAGGTCAAGTGTAGCATAAAAACCCCTGTCAAGAATTAATTTTTTGCTGGGCAGAAACAGAGACAAAGACATGGAGAAACAGACTTGTGGACACAGTCGGGGAGGAAGAGGGTGGGACGAATTGGGAGATTAGGATTTACATATATATACTACCTACCGGGGTCCCCAGATGACACTAATGGTAAAGAATCCCTCTGCCAATGCAGGAGATTTAAGAGACACGGATGCAATCCTTGGGTTGGGAAGATCCCTTGGGGGAGGGCATGACAACCCACTCAAGTATTCTTGCCTGGAGAACCTCATGGGCAGAGAGAGGAGCCTGGTGGGCTACAGTCCAGGTGGTTGCAAAGAGCTGGACGTGACTGAAGTGACTTAGCAGGCATGCATCTACAATATCGTTTGTAAAACAGCTAGCTAGTGGGAAGCTGCTGTGTAGCACATGGGGCTCAGCTCGGTGCTCTGTGTTGACCTAGAGGTGTGGGATAGGGGTGGGAGGGAGGCTCAAGAGAAAGGGAACATATTTATACATATAGCTGATCCATGTTGTTGCACAGCAGAAACTAGCCCAATATTGTAAATCAGTTGTACTCCAGTGAAAAAATAAATTTTTTTTTTTTAAAGAAAGTAGACTGCAGCCTAAACATTTAAGGGGTTTCCAATTTTTTTTTTTTTTTTAAAGAGAGAGAATAAATTCTTCATGGGCCCTAATTTAGTCTCTTCCAGATATCACTACTTTGATGGTCGTGGGTAATGCTCCCCCGACCCACGCGCCTTCAAAAGTGCCTGGAGCTATAGACAATGAAGATGCCATGGGGATATTAAGAAGGTAATTAGAATGTTTGTTGAAGACACCAAACTCTTACCCTAGAGTGAGAATGATACACAGCATAGCATGTTCTAGCAAACATAAGCATGCCACAGCAACCTACTTGGCGAGCTCACTGTCTATTAACTCCTTGCTAGAGACTTTGTTGGAGCAGGAAATGGCAACCCGCTCCAGGATTCTTGCCTGGAGAATTCCATGGACAGAGGAGCCTGGCAGGCTGCGGTCCATGTGGTTGCAAGAGTCAGACACGACTGAGCGACCAAGCACAGTGACATTGTGGTAACACTTACTACTCGGGGCTCTCCTGCTCCAGTCTACCCAGGCCTCATCTCCACCCTGTGCTGGCTGAGTCCTGCCAAGTCCACTCCCTCCTTGGGGGGTCTCATGAGACCCCTGCCCCTTGTCACTCTGGGCTGTGGCTGTTGCTTACATGTCGCCTTTATCATCGTCCGCAGCCAGATGTGTGTCACTGTAAATGCTCAGAGTTCTCCTTGAGCATGGATCTGTCCTTCCTCCCTCCGTGCTTTGTCAGGTGAGAGTGATCTGATACATCTGTGAGTCCTGGAGATGGCATCTATTTGGCCCCAGAGTCTGCTTTCTAAACCTGGGCCTCTGTCCCAAGTTGGCGTGGTCTCCACCTGCTCCACTGGCCCTCCTCTGTTTTCTTGTAACAACTGTTAACACGTATTGAGGACTGACTGTGTGTCCAGAGCTGTTATTATCTGTATGTCAGAGATGAGGAAACTTGGACCCAGTAGGGTTATAAGTCCCAAATAACAGAGCCAGGACACATCAGAAGGAAATGAACCCTGACTCCAAAACCTCTGTTCTTACCCACAACACTGGACTGTCTTTCAACACCATGAACACCATTAACATGGCTACCCTACTAATACTTTAAATCTGAATAGTGATCGCAGTTTACACAACATTTTAACAGAACGAAGAAAATGTGCCATTGAATCCAATGTTGAAAGAGCATCAGGGGCTAAACTCAAATTCAACAAGTATTTATATACTAACTGATTTTAACGTTTTTCCGCATCTACAATTTCACAAATACTGCCTAAGACTCATTGTTTGAATCAAAGCAAGAGTATACCTTATTTCACTTCGCAATTTTACAGTTTTCCAAACATCTCCACATATACTATAATATTTGAACTTTATAAAATTCCTTGAAGCAGAAAAAAATGGAAACAATTATTCCTATATTTCAGATGATAAAACTGAGGCTGTAAAACGTTGAGACACAACTTGAACTAAGGTCTCCTGGCTTGTAATCTTCTATATAACATGCTGTCTATCAATGGACTCATTTGGGGATAATATATTCACAATAATTCAGCCAATTTGGCAAGTGCTGTTCTGTAATCTCTGTTATAAAAGGCAGCATGCCACTTTTCCTTCATCGAGCTAGAATCAATTTCTAACAAGACTGTTCTCCAACAGAAGTGTTTCTGCATTGCTTTGAATGATAGAATGAAATATTCAAGCAACTGGCCTTATGTACAACACATATGCAATGAAGGTGAGGAAATGACCCCAGACTCTCTTCGGTATCAACGTTCTTCATTTAATCAGGAGATCGAGATGGTCATGGGGTGAGTATTTGGACTAGATCCCTGTCTCCAGAAACAGCACGGTCAGGGCAGGAGATCTGCTCTCCTCCTCGCTAGAATTACAGGAAGGAAGGAAGATTTCAGCTCTCTGGTAGGCATCCATCCCAAAGACTTCATTTCCCTTTGTGTTTTCACAGCCAGGAAATCCCTCATCAGATCGAAACAAATCCCTCTTTCTCTTCTCTAAGCCCTCATCTTGCTCTGTTTTCTAGGAGGAGAGGGAACAGCTGCTTATTCCTAAGCAGCAGCAACCAACCCCTGAAATCTGTCCACCCCAGCACGCTGTGGGATTCCAAATATTTTAGTGTCAGACATCTGAGTGTTAATTACTTTACCGTGGCTCCCACATCCAGGCTGATGGGTGCAAAGCCAAGCTGGCCCAAGCTAAGCATTGCAGGAAGAGAAAGCAGAAAGCAGGTTCTGGCATCGCCGGAGGGTCCTAACATCACCCAGGTTCTCACACATTACTTCTTTGTTACCATCCATCGCTCTACTCCAGGGCTCGGCACCCACCACCATCCACCCCCAGACACCTGTGTCTGCAAAGACACGCTCAGGTACACAAAAAGGAAACTCTAGGTTTGACCTTTCACCCACTCTCTCAGCTCCTCTCCCACCTCATTGCATCCCACCTTGATCCATTAATTTCCTCTCGGATGTTGAAATGGTCCCTTAGTCTAAAACTGAAGCTGCATGTCTTCTCTAGTTTCTTTCCCATAGCCAGGGGTTTGGGGGTAACAGCTTTGCACAATAAGCATAATACTTTCTCACATAGCCCATGTCATTCCCCCATGGTGTACAATGACTGGGAGAAGCAGTCTGTATCATACATTATTAACAGGAAGACTTAGGGAGTAATCATTGCAAGACAAACACCCCATAGCAAAAGAAAAGAAGTTGGTCCTTGGTCCCCTCAGTGGGTGGGCATTTAGCTGGAACTAGTATTCTTGCCTCAGAGAAGGCACTGGCACCCCACTCCAGTACTCTTGCTTGGAAACTCTCATGGACGGAGGAGCCTGCTGGGCTGCCGTCCATGGGGTCGCGAAGAGTCAGACACGACTGAGTGACTTCCCTTTCACTTTAAACTTTCATGCATTGGAGAAGGAAATGGCAACCCACTCCGGTGTTCTTGCCTGGAGAATCTCAGGGACGGAAGAGTCTGATGGGCTGCCGTCTATGGGGTCGCACAGAGTCGGACACGACTGAAGCGGCTTAGCAGCAGCAGCAGCAGTATTCTTGCCTGGAGAAACCCATGGACAGAGGCGCCTGACAGGCTACAGTCCATAGGGTTGAAAGGAGTCGAACACAAATGAAGTAACTGACCACACACAGAGCGTAAATATAGTTGTCATAATATCCATTACAGTAAAGATACGATCTAATTTTATCATATATAATGATCTAACAAATACAAATGATAAAAATAAAACACTAGATCATTAAAAAATAAGTCTCATTAACCAGAGATAGTTCTGGACCCCAACTACTATTTCTACTGGGGGACTAACAGTGCTTGAATCCTTGTCTCCCTGTTGGGAAAGTGACAATTAATAGGATGCGTGCTCTGTCTTTTGGAGAAGGCAGTGGCCCCCCACTCCAGTCCTCTTGCCTGGAAAATCCCACGGACAGAGGAGCCTGGTGGGCTGCAGTCCATGGGGTCGCTAAGAGTCGGACACGACTGAGCGACTTCCCTTTCCCTTTTCACTTTCATGCACTGGAGAAGGAAATGGCAACCCACTCCAGTGTTCTTGCCTGGGGAATCCCAGGGACGGGGGAGCCTGGTGGGCTGCCGTCTGTGGGGCCGCACAGAGTCGGACACTGAAGCGACTCAGCGGCGGCAGCGGCAGCGGCTCTGTCCTTAACGCTTTCGGTTGTGTTCCTTCTCCACCTTACCAGCAACCTCGAACGCAGATCCGACCTGGTAGACTTTGGATTTCAGACTCGCGCACTCCTCCTGGGGGACTTGAGGACTTCAATCCAGATACTCCTGGTCTCCGTGCTCCTCTTGGGTTCTTTGTGAACCTTAAAAATTCTGTACTCTGCTCCTTCTGCAAATGAAACTATCAGGAATACGCAGATCCTGGGCTCCTGTCCCTCATCACCTGCCCCCCACACACTCCCAGTGAGAGTTCTAGATCAGGGGCTGTCCAATGGGACTTCTACTAGGTTTCTTGGTTGTTGTTTTTTAATGTGGACCTTTTGTACAACATTGTAAATTTGTTACAACATTGCTTCTGTTTTATGTTTCAGTTTTTTGGCCTCCAGGCATGTGGGATCTTGGCTCCCCAGGATCAACCCAGCACCCTCTGCGTTGAAAGACGAAGTCTTGACCACTGGACCACCAGGGAAGTCCCTCTAAATAAGGCGTAGACCATTCCACAGAAGAGAGGGGCCATAACCTTCTAATCACACACACAACAGCCCTCAATGGGGGAAAAACTCCCTAGAGAGCCACCAAAACCTGTGTGTATCACCGACTTGAGCAATTACTTACTGTTTTGCAATTAAATTCACTCAGGAAAATGGAATCATTACTGTGAGGAGCAGCTAACCAGCAAAGGGCCAGAGTGTGCTTTCAGCCATATGGCAGGCAATTCCCAATGATGTCGACAGAGACTTGCGCATGAGCGACTGCGAGGCAAGTCTCATTCCTGGGAGAAGCTCTGAAGTTTCACTATCACAAAGGGAAGCAGAAAAGTGTAGGGACCGAGTGTGGCTGTATGAAGCCATCATTTTTATGCAAACAGACAGACTGAGCACGCACCCAGTTCATTACAGTATATTCTTCTATCCTGTCCAAGTTTTAGGGGAGGTAGAAGAGAGTACATCTTCTGCAAAAGCTTCGTTTTGAAATTTCTTTCAGCACATTGATATTCTGCTCGCAGCAAAGAAACACTCAGGAATAGTATCTGTTTTGAGTTAGTGAGTAAAGATCCTTAATATGCTAAGAATCGTGCTGATGGAATGCACAAGGTCTAAAATGCAAAATTTAACACATGGGCTCCGTGTTTGAGGTTGTTGGTAAGATGGAGAAGGAACCCACGGAAAGCAATAAACACATGTGCTCTTAACTGGTGTCACTTTCTCAAGAAGGAGACAAAAGGATTTCTTAGAACAAGTCTTGCCATCAGCCTCCACACAGACAGGTATGAAGGTACAAAGGTCAGAGGACAGTGCCAGCCCTGGTGCAGATATGCTTGGCCTGGGTCAAACCCCACACAGCAGGTTAAGTAAAAATCATCAGCCATGTGTCAAAACATTCCAGATTTTCACTCACTGGCATGAAACAAAGCCTCTGACGTAAGGGCTGGTTTTATAAAGGCTGCGTGTGGATTATAAACTCAGAGAGGAAAGAAGTTGCTTCTTGCTTTTATTTCACTCCTGTAGGTTCCAAGTATGTGATTGCTTCAACCATCCCATAAGAAGGAGGGATCCCAGTGAGAAAGCAAGTAAAAGGAAACCCAAAGTCCAGAAAAGGTGGGAGATGCAGGAGAATCCTTCACTGGGTTCATCATAGCACTCTTTGCCTGGAGAACAGTGAGCTAACCGGGGTGATGACCACAATCAGAGTAATCCCAGTAATAATAGTGATAATAACAGCTAACACCCACTGAGTGCTCTCCGTGAGCCACGCACTGAGTTAGGTGTTCTACACATGTTACCTGCTGATTGCATCCTCTCAAATTCATCCTATGTGAATTTCAACTTCCCTGCATAGGAGGTACTACTGTTGCTCCCATTTTACAGATGAGGAAAGTGAGGGTAAATGATGCAGGAGAGGAGATAAAAAGTAGAGAGATCAGTTAGGAAGGAATGGGAATGGGCAGGAAAAGTAAAGGATGGTCACTGAGTGGGAGAGTCTGGCCAAAATTTGCAGAGGAGGGGATACGTCCCTAAGGTCAACAAACACAGATGGGTACCACGGATCCCAGCAGCCAGGCAGGGTCCAGGGTCTGGATCATTAGTGGATGAGGCAGCCAGCCCAGCGGTCCGTGGTAGCAAGCTCTAATCACAGGCACAGAAAACACACATATTGAGCAGCGGCTCTTTCATAGCTCCTGCTGCACAAGATTCTTATAACCACCCTGAGGTACAAACACCAGGACAGAGGTTCAGAAAGCACCTCACCTAAGCTGACATCCTTGGGAATCCATAGAGCTGTCACTCAAGGAACTGTTCAAGCTCAAGCCACCTGTTAAATGCAGCTGCCTCTCAGGGTTGCTTAACCAGCACCTGAGGTTCTTAGTTCTTGAAACATTCACACATTGACCACTTGGAGTATGAACCAAAGTCCCAGAGCCCGAGAGACCCACTGAATAAGGAGGGAAGACCATTTCCACGATGGGATGGACGGTTACCTCCAATAACCGACTGATGGTGGTAGGGGCAGGCTTGAAGGACAAAGCAGAGGTCAAATCAGCAAACTGCAAGGAGCGAGACAGGAGGCATGCCTGATGATGACCATGTGATAGAGGAAGAGAGGCCATAAGGATCGGAATGAAGCAAGAGGCCAGGCGATCAGTTGGCCCATCACACCCACAAACAGCCTCAGTTGCCTCTGTAGCACTGAACAGCCAGCAAAAACGGCGCTGTCCGTAGAAAGGAAGGGGCTCTGTGTCCTTCAAAATTCCCTCCCTGGACGCTCCAGGTGCTGGGATTGTAGACAACAAATTTGAGCCTCCTTTGAACTCTTACCCCTTGGGATGGTCAAGACTCAACTCAGTATCTTTTTCCTCCACCACTAACATCCTTCCCACTTAACGTGATGTGGTGTCATCCCCAGGACCTTATTCAGATGCTTCTTTTTAATTCACTTTCAGACGCAATCCTGAGGTCAGACACTTTGCATGCATCGGACTCTTTGCGACCCCGTTGACTGCAGCTCACAATTCTCCTCTGTCCATGGAATTTTCCAGGCAAGAATACTGGAGTGGGTTGCTATTTCCTACTCCAAGGGATCTTCCCAAACCAGGGATCAAACCTATGCCTCCTGCATTGGCAGGTGGATTCTTTTACCACTGTGCCCCCTGGGGAGCCCCAGACACTCTGAGGCAGATCCAAAGATCTAGAGAATTCTATCGTGTTATTAATTGTGTTATTAAAAGCTTCCTCCCAGTGATGTGTCCCCTAAATCCTCAGAGGCTTCCAGCCTCTGTCTCACCTCAGATATAGGTAGATGACCCTGTTAAACTGCCAGGTCTAATTACCAGTTCATACTCTAACCTCTTCTCTAATTTAAAAGACTGCTCATTTCAGTTCTTTTTTATTTCCCTGCTTCCATTCTTTCTTTTCAGCAAAATGAGAGGTTAAGGCCTAACCACCTTAGTGGTCTCAGTGCCGCTAATAATGAGAAAACCATTGGTTATTTTTTTTTTCTAAAGATAAGAAGGGAGCAGGCTTTTCAAATAAGGAAACAGAAAGGCTTTCCAGAGGGAGCAGGTGGAAAAGTGGTAAACGGGACAGCAGTGTAGCAACTCCACTTGGGTTTGCAGCTTCTTTCCTGTGTCCCTTTGAAGCCAACTGGACTGAAAGCATTCGTTTCTTCACGAGAATAGAATGTTTGACAACTAATTAAACCTGGGTTTTGACCTTAGGCTTGAACAAAGTTTGTGCTCATGGAGTACAGAGCTGGGTTTGAAACAAAGGGAGGGGAGTGTGGCTACCATAAACATGGTTGGGGATTAGAAATGGCTGTTGCTGTTCTGGTTTTCAAGAGTGGACGCGTGCCATACACTAATGGTCAATTTGCCTCTTTTTAAAATGCACTGACCATACAAACCTTTTTTCACCTCATTTAATTGTGTGCTGGTGTTTCAAAAGGCACTTCCGAATGCAGTGTGGTTCAAGGCCCTGACTCTGAACTGTTTAGAAAGCTAACTCCCCATCCGCCTGACCACTGCCTCTGGCCTTGCCTCCCAGTAGGCTTGCTTCAAGCTGGCAGCCAGAGTGAGCCTTTTAAAATGGGACAGCTCACGTCACTCTGTGCTCACAAATCAGCCAAAGATGTCTCTTTATCTGTCAAAGTAAAATCCAAAGTCCTGGCTAAGACATCTGTGCCCACCCAGTCTTATTCCCACCTCATCTCTCTCTCTCTCTCTCACATTCTCTCTCCCCCTATACCTCCACCTTGCATTTCCTAAAACATCCTCACTGCCCATTCTGTTTGCCTTCTGCAGGGAATGCTCTTTCCCAGGTTTCAATGTGATTTATTCCTTCACCTCTTTTAGATCTGGACACAAGTCCCCTTACTAGTGAGGCCTTTTCTAATCACTCTACTCAAAACGGCAAGCCCGAACCTTCCATAGCCCCTACACACATGCACACACACCCATGCATGCACACATATACCTTTTTGTTCAAGATTCAGGGGTTCCAGTTGTGTGCCCCACGGAGCCCTCTGCACCCCTGTTAAAGCTCTAAAATCTAGAAAAGGCACCTTTGCAGAGCTCTTAGGGGCTTCCTGCCGGCTCTGTGGTAAAGAAACTGCCTGCAATGCAGGAGACCCAGATTTGATCTCTGGGTCGGGAAGATCCCCTGGGAAAGGGAATGGCAGCCCACTCCAGTACTCTTGCCTGGAGAATCCCATGGACAGAGGAGCCTGGCAGGCTACAGTCCATGGGGTCGCTGAGGGTCAGACACGACTGAAAGACCTCACTTTCCCTTTTAACTTTCATGCATTAGAGAAGGAAATGGCAACCCCCTCCAGTGTTCCTGCCTGGAGAATCCCAGGGACGGGGGAGCCTGGTGGGCTGCCATCTATGGGGTCGCACAGAGTCGGACACGGCTGAAGGGATTTAGCAGCAGCAGAGCGACCGACACGTTCACTTTCCAGAGTTCTTCACAGAGTTGGCTTAAAGGCTTCCCTTCAGGTCAGCTCCTCAAAGACAGCATCTATGCAGGGGACCCCAAAGAGCCATCTGCTCAGCCCCCCTCTTAGTCTCCTCTCCAGGAATTTGGATTTTGAACAACAAAAATAAAAAACCCAGGCTACATTTGGATGGCTGGGTCTGCAATATCATCTCCCACCGATTTGTGAGTAACAGAGAAGAACAAAGCTCATGCCCAGAGAGGAACAAAGAGGAAAGGCCGTTCCAAGGCATCACCCACCTTGCACGGGTGAGACACCCCAATATTCTAAAGGAAGCTTCTCTTTTCTGTTAAGTTAGTTTGAAAAAGACAGGCTATCTTTTTCATCTCTGCATCCAAACTGCCTGACATGAAATAGATAATAAAATATCCAGAACAGAGTGCATGAGCAGATGAATGGATGCATGAGCGGAGGAGTGTGGGCCGTGGGGCCTGTCACTTACAGAGCAGGACATTGAGAGACATTGGAAGACAGCTCTGTGACAAGACAGTGATACTGGTCTTAAGAGACCCGCAGAGAGAGGCTCACAGTAAATATCACAACGAGGGCAGTCCACGCATGTGTGGGAGGACCTGACTGAGAAACAAGTTCCAGTCCCATCGGATGTCTTGAAGTCACCATGCTGCTGGCTAGCAGTGCCCCAAATGCAGCCCTAAACCAGCAATCCCCAAGTGAGAGTACAGGGCCCTACACAGAATTCTGTCCTGAATTTCCTTCTTCCCTTTTTTTTTTTTTTTAATAATCAAGGAGTTACATTTAGAAACAGACACTTTCATTCCATTCATCTTAAAGAAGGCTGAGTGCCAAAGAATTGATGCTTTCAAAATGTGGTACTAGAGAAGACTCTGGAGAGTCCCTTGGACGGTAAGGAGATTCACATCAGTCAATCCTAAAGAAAATCAACCCTGAATATTCACTGGAAGGACTGATGCTGAAGCTGAAGCTCCAGTATGCAAAGAACCAACTCACTGGAAAAGATGCTGATGCTGGGAAAGATTGAAGGAAGGAGGAGAAGGCGGTGACTGAGGAGGAGATGGTTGAATGGCATCCCCAGCTCAATGGACATGAGTTTGAAAAAACTTCAAGGGATAGTGGAGGACAAGGAAGCCTGGTATGCTGTAGTCCATGGGGTCACAAAGAGTCAGACACGACTCAGCGACTGAAAGACTAAAACACCTTCCCTGGAGACCTCAGACACTGTTTACCTGAACTTGGCAACGATTTTTCCGTAAGTCAGCTAGTCTGTCGACAATAAGATTCAGTTTCTATTTTGCACCAACCATTATGAAAATGTGTAAAAGAAGTAAAATAGGCCCCCTGTCCTGAATTTCAAGTGATGCGTCACACTGTCCCGGTGCCCATGCCTCTGATGCAGGGACGCGGTCACTTGGAGGACAGTTGCCTCAGTAGCAGAGAGTGGATGGAAGTTGGAGGTCTCCTTTTAACCCTGGTATGTGGTACCCAGCACGTGAGGTACTCTCTGCAGAACACTTCGCAGAGCCCGGCTCCTAGTAAGTGCTCGATGAAGACGGCTTAGCCTGTCTCAGCCTTGGTTTCCTGTCAGTAGATTGAATTAAATTGGACCGGATGCTTTCTAAGGTTTTTCCCATTCTAAATGTCTATGATTTTTATCAGTCACAGCAGAGTTTGGGGGCATAGCTTTGGGGCATCCTCCGTTGTCACCCAATCAAGGCTCTGCCCAAATCAAAACCTGCCAAGGAAACAAACCCCCAAGGGGACTGAAGAAGCAACATCACGGATGGTGACAGTGATGGCAGTGTTCTTCTGCAGAGTTAATGGTCGTTAGCTGGTCTCCGAGCGTCCCCCAAGGACCTCTGCTGCTAATTAGGAAAGATGTAGCGAGAGGCGTTGGGGTCCCCAGGGCCCCCCTTTTCATAATTTCTCATGACTCCTGCTTCTTTGTGGTTGATGCTCCATCCCATTAGCACAGGCTGCTCTCCTTCTTTCTGATTGATGGGAATAAAGTAGGACAAAGACAGCGAGAGGAGCCAGTGAGCCTGGGTCCCCGGGCAACACCTCAAGTGCCATCCCGCAAAGGTGAGCCTTTATCACCAGAAATCTCCCAGCAGAATCTAGGTGCTCACAGGGAAACCTGAACCTGACCCATCTTCATTTCTTCAGCATTTGTTGAGGGCCTCTCTATGCGCCAGGCATGTGTAACTAGGCACTAAACTTGTAAGCAAGCAATTAGCACAGCATAGTAAGTGCTTTCATAACCATACAGAAGGGTGTTGAAATCTCCTTGCTCTACAGGAGAAGGTCACGTGCATGCATGCCAAGTCCCTTCGTCTTCTCTGACTCGTTGCAACCCCATGGACGGTAGCCAGCCAGGCCCCTCTGTCCATGGGATTCTCCAGGAAAGAATACTGGAGGGGGTTGCCATGCCCTCCTCCAAGGGAGCTTCCTGACCCAGGGATCAAACCTGAGCCTCTTACATCTCCTGCATTGGCAAAAGGGTTCTTTACCACTAGCGCCACCTGGGAAGCCCGGAGAAGGTCCAGAGGAGGAAATTTCTGATCAGGGCTGAACAGGCTATCTGAGGACTTGATGAAGGCCAGCTTCATCTGGTCTGACTCAGTCTCCCCGGTCTACATACCAACTTTCTCCTTCTCCTTCTCCCTGCAGCCCTTGTAAACTGAGGTCCTGCCACACCGAGGACCGGAGCCCAAGCAGGTAATGACAGTGTAATGGTGAACAGAGTGCTGCAGTGGCAAAGAGTCAGACACGACCTGGTAACTGGACAATGGTAACTGACCATCCTCCCCTAGATCCGCTCTCCACATTTCTCCCCACCCCACCGCCTTTCCCAGGAGACTGGCCACCGTGGACTCCATCGATGGGGTTCTCTGGCTCCCTCGAAGTAAATCAGGAGCCTGCAGGGCAGGAGGAGGGAGAGGTCAGCTCCCCTGACCAGCTCCCTGCCCAGCTGTGTGCCTCCCCAGCACCCTCCCTGCTGGGCGATGGTTGTCAGCACTGGTTCCTCCACCCAGGTCGTTGTTCAGTTGCTCAGCCATGTGCAATTCTTTGTGACCCTATGAAGTGCAGCACACCAGACTCCCCTGTCCTTCACCATCTCCCAGAGCTTGCTCAGACTCATGTCCATTGAGCCACTGATGTCATCCAACCATCTCATCCTCTGTCGCCCCCTTCTTCATCCAGGACCACACTCCTGTTGCACCAGCTCACGCAGACTTCTGGGACCACCCTCGCCCCTGAGCCTTCTTTCTGCCGTCACCAGCCCAGTGTACCTGACCACCTCACATCAGTCCCCTTAGCCCAGCCTACGTCTGTGTAAATGGCCTTGTCACTCCAGTCTTTCTAGCTTCTTCTTTGGAGGGTGCCATCTGTTTCCTGCTGGGACCTTGCCTGAGACAGATGTTGACATAAATACTTTGAGACTAAAGGATTTAGATCAATCCCAGAGTTATTTCCCTGGTGGATCCAATGTTTTATGGAAGGTCTCATTGGTAAACTTAAGAAAGAATTTTGCAAATGAATATCTAAGAAATCTTTCGGTATTTTTTTCCCCCTAGAAGGCTTTCAGGAAATTTCAAAAATCCCCTGGAATTTGATCCCCCTAATTCTGGGAGGGAATCACTGTTCAAATTTACTTAGTAACTGCAAAAACTCACCCACAAAAAACTAAGTACAAATGTCTCACTCGGCTATTCAGGACCCATTATAATTAGGCACTTACTGACCCACCTCACTGGCTTGATTCTTTCCTCCCAGTCTGCCCCTCTCAGACCACAGTCCCTAGATAACTGTCTCTCCCTTTGGCTCATCCTGGTCCCTTCACCTGGCATATTCTGTCCCCTCCAAACATTGCTTGCCTCCCATTTCTCCTGTTATTGGAGTCCTAGCCATTCCTTGAAGCCCAGTTCAAATCTCCCTCCCAGTCTTGCCTAATTCTCTACTATTTCTGGCCTTTAATCCATCCATCTCTTGTTCTCTCTCTCCTCTGGGCTCCTGAAGCATCTTTATTTTATTTTATTTTTTAATTAACACTGACTAAAACTGGCTTTGGGCTTCTCTCGTGGCTCAGTGGTAAAGAATCTGCCTCCCAATGCAGGAGACATGGGTTCAGTCTCTGATCCAGGAAGGTCCCACACGCCACGGAGCAAACTAAGGCCACGCCCCACAGCACCCAGTGTGTTGCTCTAGAGCACGGGAAGCACAGCTACTGAGCCTTCACACTGCAGCTACTAAAGCCCACGCGCTCTGCAGCCTGCACTCTGCAGCAAGAGCAGCCACTGCGATGAGAAGCCCACGCACGACCACTGGGGAGGAGACCTGCGCCCTGCAACTAGAGAAAAACCCACGCAGTGACAAAGACCCAGCACAGCCAAACAGTAAGTAAATACACATTTTTTAAATTGTCTCCCTTGGGCAAATACAGTTCTATTTTTAACACATATAGATTCACAAACAGCTCCATCACCCACAAAACCCCTCATGCTATCCCTTTACAGCCATGTATACATGTATATGTGTTTCTTCATACATGTGGAAGTAGTGGAAGTGAAAGTGTTAGTTGCTCAGTCGTGTCCGACTCTTGTGACACCATGGACTGCAGCCCGCCAGGCTCCTCTGTCCATGGAATTCTTCAAGCAAGAATACTGGAGTGGGTAGCCATTCCTTTTTCCAGGGAAACTTCCTGACTCAGAGACCAAGTATGTATATAGAGAAAGATTTATTATAAGGAATTGGTTCACGTGATTATGGAAAACAGCAAGTCCCTAAATCTGTAGGGACTGTCAGCCAGCTGGCATCCCAAGAGAGCTGTTGGTGTTCATCTCATCCAAAGACCAGTAGGCTCAAGACCCAGGAACGAGCTGTTATTTCAGTTCAAGGTCAAAGCAGGAAAGGCCCACATCTTAGTCCAAAAACAATCAGGCAGGAGGAACTCTCTTCTGCTTAGAGGAGGGTCAGCCCTTCTGTTCTATTCAGGCCTTCAACTGATTGGATGAGGCCCACCCACAGCAGGGAGAAGAATCTGCTTTACTCAGTCCACCAACTTAAATGTGTTGTTGCTGTTTAATTGCTAAATTGTATCGGACTCTTATGTGACCCCTAGGACTGTAGCCTACCAGGCTCCTCTGTCTGTGGGCTTTCACAGGCAAGAATACTGGAGTGGGTTGCCATTTCTTCTCCAGGGGATCTTCCTGACCCAGGGATCGAATCCGTATCTCTGGCCTTGGCAGGCAGATTCTTTACCACTGAGCCACCATTTAATCTCATTCAAAAACACCATCACAGAAACACCCAGGATATATTTAGGCTTCCCTCATAGCTCAGTCAGAAGAGAATCTGCCTGCAATCTGGGTTCAATTCCTGGGTCAGGAAGATCCTGTGGAGAAGGAAATGGCAACCCACTCCAGTATTCTTGCTTAGAGAATCCCATGGACAGAGGAGCCTGGCAGGTTACAGTCCATGGGATCGCAAGAGTCAGACATGACTTAGCCACTACACCACCACCATCAACGTTTGACCAAATATCTGGACACCCTGTGGCCCAGTCAAGCTGATGCGTAGAATAAATTACTGTGATTGTCTAAATGGAATCAGATCGTATGTGCACTTTTGAGAATGAGTTCACTCAATGTAATGTATTTGAGATCCATCCAATCTGTTGAGTGTATCTATAGTTCATTCCTTTTCACTGCATAGTGGTATTCACTGTGCAGCCACGGCACGAAATAAATCGTTTTTCTCTTCATTTACTCATGCAAGGATATTTGTGTTATTTCCAGTTTGGGACAATTATGAATAGATTTCTATGTATAGATTTCTGTATGAGCATAAATTTTAATTTCTCCATGATAGCCTGATGGTGGGATTGTTAAGTCATGTGATGAGCATATTTCATAAGGAGTTGCCAAAGTGTTTTCCAGAATGCCTATGCCATTTTGCAGTCTTACCAGCAGTGCATTAAAGTTCTAATTATTTCCCATCTGAGGTACTGGTATTGTCAGTAATTTGCTTTATTTTTTTCCTTAATCATTCTAATAGGTATACAGTGATAGCTCATCATGGTTTTAATTTGCATTTCCCTAATAGCTAATGATCTTAGACATTTCTTCAATGCTTATTGACTTCCATATATCCCCTTTGGTGAAATCTCTGATCAAGTCTTTTATGAATTTTCTAACTGGATTTGGGTTTCTTTGGTTGTTTTTTTTTTATCCGAGTGTTGAAAATTCTTTATATGTTCTGGAATCAAATCATTTGTCAGATATGTGATTTGCAAATATCTTCTGCCAATCTGTAGCTTGTCTTTTCCAACTTTATTTTTCACAGAGTAAAAGTTCTAATTTTACTGAAACCACATTTACCAGTATTTTTCTTTTTTTGAATCATGTTTTGGTGTCAGGACTAAAAACTCTTATCCAACCCAGGTAACAAGGATACTCTCTTATATTTTCTTTTAAATGTTACACAGTTTTACAGTTTACTTTAAATAGATTATCTCTCCCTTCTGAGTTAACTTTTGTATAAGGTGTAAAGTTTAAGTCAAGACTCATTTGCTTAACTTTCTTTACAGATGTCCAATTGTCCCAAATTCATTTATTGAAAAAAAAAAAAAAGCTCTCTCTCACTGAATTCCTCCAGTTATCCAAAATCAACTGGCCAAATTTGTGTAGGTTTATTTCTGTATTCTCTTCCCTTTCATTTTTACATTTATATTCCTGTTTTCATTTTTCAGTACCTGCTTTGTCTGGTTTTGTATAAAGGTATTCCTGGCCTTATAAAATGAGTTAGCAAATGTTCCTCCCTCTCTGCTTTTAGAAGACATTATACAGGATGGATTTTTATTTCTTTACATTTTTGGTAGTATTATCCAGTGAAACCTTCTGGTCTTAGACATTTCTTATAGGAAAATGCACTGCGGTTTGGAGCAAAGCTTCTTGGTATGAAAAGAGTGTGCGTTTGCCTGGCCCTCCACTCTGGATATATTTCTTTCAGGCATCTCATAGGGTAGGGTCAGGGGAGGCTGTGGTAGGAAAAACTTTTAGGGATTCCGATGCTGAGCCCCTAGCCATCATTCTAGACTTATGCAGAGCTGTGTTGCAGCCAGTGATCAAGAGGCCACCATGAAGACTCCATAGTCTCCCAAGAGGGTCCATAATCTGGGTCACTCCACCCATCAAAGCAGCCAGGTAACAGGCCCCTTGGCTTAATTAAAATTCAGGCTTGTGGAGTTAGAGAACAGTCCAACTGAAAATGTCTCAGGAGCTCCCACAGTTTAGTCTATCCATGTAGCAGGCTTTCTGGTCACTGAGCCTATAAATGTTGATGTCATGATAACATGAGTCTTCTGAATGCAGTAGCAAAGCCTAGCTCAAGGCCCTGGGTCTCTGACTCTTCACCCCCCCCCTCCACCCCCGCTGTCTCCTTCTTACCAGATTGAGCCAAACCCTAAACCAAATCATACAAGCAAACCACAAACAGCTCAAAGAACTCTAAATCATTTATTTATTTATTTACTGGCCATGTGACATGCAGGGTCTTAGTTCCCCCACCAGGGATTGAACTCAGGCCCCTGCAGTGGAAGTGCAGACTCTTAACCACTGAACCACCAGGAAAGTCCCCCCAGATCACTTTTATCCTGATGGCTGTCATAAAATTATCAACAAAACTCTAAAGCATAATTTTAAATAAATTATCTTAAATTCCATTCAGCTTCTCTGAAGTACAGGAAGAAATTAAGTTAAAAAGTGAAGAAGCATTCTTAAAAAGCATCCCTACAGTGTTCTTTTTAAAGACTTGATCAAAATTTATTAAGTTTCAATTACCTGTGAAGCATATAACCGGTTCCTCTGATGGATACAAAATAAGCAACAAGCATGGTCAACCTTAAGAGCATTCACTCTGGTATGAAGACAGACTTGGGTCTTCCCTGGTGGTTCAGATGGTACAGAATCTGCCCTCAGTGCGGGAGACCTGGTTTCAATTCCCTGGGTTGGGAAGATCCCCTGGAGAAGGGAATAGCTACCCACTCCAGTATTCTTGCCTGGAGAATTCCACAGACAGAGGAGCCTGGCGGGCCAGACAGTCCATGGGGTCGCAAACAGTGGGACACAACTGTGCAACTAACACACAGACTTGGGGCCAGTGCTTAAAATTCAGAGCTTGTGCTCACGCGCTGTGTGATCCAGGTTCTAGATTTGAGGACAAGTTATTAAGAAATCTAAGGCTCAAAGGAAAATCTGCGAAACTGGGTGATAATCCCCTCAGGGTGTTTGGGGAAGAATAAAATAAAATCACTTGTGTGAAAGCAATTTAGCACAGTGTCTGCACATGGAGGGTCCTTGGTCAGTATCAGCTGGTCAGATGATTACATGGATGAAGGCTTGCATCAATCAGCTTAATATCCAGTTGGAAAACCAAGAAAAATCTAAGTCAAACAATGAGGAAATAACTTTACATTATGCACTGGCTGTAGTACAAACTGCATAGTGATAAGTGGAATAAAGTTAAAAAGGTAGCACTTGGCAAATTTGACCAAGAAACACTTTTAGAAAGGAGGAAGACTTGGATAGGATCTGAAAAATGGGCACAGTTTGAATCTGTGGAGACAAAGCAGCCAGCAGTAGAACCACCAAGAATAAAGGCAGAAACAGAACAAGAGGGAGCATGCGGCAGCCGCATCCATATGCAAGCCTTCACATGCCACCAGAAGTGAACCAAACAAAATTAAAGCAGTGTGTGAAACTCAAGTGCTACTTGGCCTCTAGAGGTACCCTTAGCTAAGCCCCACGGCTCATCACACCAGGAATGACACGTATTCACAACTCCCAGCTTCAGCCTCTCTGCCAGAATCTCTCCAGGATTTCTGGCAGAAGAATCAGCCTCAAGACACAATCAGCAGGCATCCATGTGCACAGCATCTTCCTAGACTGCACGTCTTCTCAGGCCTCTGTCTCTAACACACTCCAGAGGAAAGATTGCTTTCTCCTCTTCGAAATGGATAAGATCAATACACACAACTCTTCAAGCTAGCCAATGGAGGCAAACTGCCCTGGAGCACCCAGATAACACCTCCATTAGCACCTTGGGGTAATGGTTTGTTTATGTGCCCCAGCAAGCCCTTTGCAATGGGGAAAGGAGAGGCCTTCAACCAACCTCTTGATAAATTCTAGTCATCAAGCTAGAGAATCTATTTCCTGTGGAATCGAAAAATGCTCTGTGTTAGAAAACGAAGCAGAAAAGGTTTCACATTTTCAAGAGCACAGCCTCAACATTCTATAACAGACAGCATGCCTAGGTACTCGGTGTGTGTTACCCCCTTTGGCTATTACGACTTTAGGAGGTTGGTAAATGTTCATAATTTACAGGCAGTGAAACTGATAGCACCTAGAGAGATGACATCACAAAGCTGGAAAATGGGAAAACCGGAATTTGAGTGGGCTTGTCTAACTTAAAAGCCTGTTGGTTGCCAAGGGGGTGCGGGAAGGGGAAGTGAGGGATGGACTGAGAGTTTGGGGTTAGTAGATGCAAACTGTTACATATAGAATGGATGGAAACAAGATCCTACTGTATAGCTCAAGGAAATAGGATCAGAGTTCTAGGATAAACTGTAATCAAAAAGAATGTATAAAAACTGAGTCACTTTTGCTGTACAGCAGAAATGAACATGACATTGTAGGTCAACTTTACTTCAATAAATAAATAAATAGATAAATAAATAAAAAGCCTATTCTGAATATGCTAAATACCAAAACAGATAATTAGGCCTGAGAAGGAGTAAGTTACATTGCAGAGTCCCCGTCCATCCATGTCCATGAAATTTGGGGCAGTGATCTGTGAGACAGGAAGGGTAAATAAATAAATGAAAATCATGTGCAAATGTAAGCACAGGGAGGTGTGGAAGACGAGCATTTGACACACACAAGAGGTTTGGTGACAGGGTTGTGAGATATCGTTTCTTAACATCATTACACTTCATTATTGATGCTTCACAGTTGTAAATTTTGTATTTATTTGTGGCTTTTTTTAAACACAGTCCCGTTTTGATATGAAAGTCATGCTGACAAAACAAGATTGATTAAAGTTTCTAATTATCTGTCATCACAGCATGACCAGTGGCAAATGGAATGCATTTTCTCATTTCTTCCAGAAAAAAAAAAAAAAGAAAATAGAGAGAGAGCTCCTAATGCAAGACACAAAGCTCTTCTGGTTCACTCAAGTGCTGGGTAAAAACCTGCATGGCAGGACAATAAAAGGGGTAGGTGACAACCCATAGCCTTCCAGCAAAGCTGAAAGCAATCAACCCAGAGCCAAGAATAAGGACTCCAGAGTGCCCTATACAGACACCTTGCAGAATATTCTCTTCCTGTCTTTCATTTGGGTACCAAATATGGGCTTCCCTGGTGGCTCAGATGGTAAAGAACCCACCTGCCAATGCAGGAGATGTAAGAGACGTGGGTTCAATCCCTGTGTCAGGAAGATACCCAGAAGAAGGGAATGGCAACCCACTCCAGTATTCTTGCCTGGAGAATTCCATGGACAGAGGAGCCTGGTGGGTCATGGGGTTGCAAAGAGTCAGACATAACTGAGTGACTTACACTAACACACGTAACTCGGTTGAATCTGCCCTTCCTATGGTAGCCAATCCTATTGAAATGGAAACAATCCTATTGAAATTCTACATGAGTGCCTGCTTATAGCAATACTAGTGGCTGGAACAAATAACTCAAATTATCAGTGGCTTAACACAAACAAATGTATTTCTTATCCAAGCATCAGTCCAATGCAGGAGTTCCTGACTGGCCAGCAACCTTTCACAGAGTGATTCAAGGATCCAGGCTTCTTCTATCTGTGGTTGCCCAACCTCTCCAGCCTCAGAATCCCTTCAATCCAGCCAGTGGATGGGGGAGAGATACAACTACTTTTAACCTCTTTCGCAGATAAAAGGTACTTTAGACACAATTCATGGCAGGAACACTGTGGTGCTGAAGAAGACACTTGAGAGTCCCTTGGACAGCAAGGAGATCAAACCTGTCAATCCTAAAGGAAATCAGCCCTTAATATTCATTGGAAGGACTGACACTGAAGCTCCAATTCTTTGGCCAACTGATGCAAAGAGCCAACTCATTAGAAAGGACCCTGATGCTGGCAAAGATTGAGGGCAGGAGGAGAAGGGGATGACAGAGGATGAGATGGTTGGATGGCCTCACTGACTCGGTGGTCATGAGTTTGAGCCAACTCCAGGAGTTGGTAAAGGGCAGGGAAGCCTGGTGTGCTATACTCCATGGGGTCGCAAAGAGTCAGACACAACTCAGAGAATGAACAACAAAACATGGCAGGAACCAGTCATGAAGCCTTTGGGGGCTGGTGGCCACTTCCTAGTAAAACTCTCATCCCTGGAAAAGCAGAGTTGGGTGGGTGGTGAGTCATCTTTCCACTGCCATTTCGTCTGCCCATCCATCATTTGCCCCCTTCTCCTCCACACACGCATACACTGACTCCCCGCTGGCGCATCACCTCAGTACTATATCTAGTGCAAAGCACAGGAACTCAGAGTGAAAACAGTCATCTCCAGTCAATTTTTACAAAGTTCCTCATGGAACCATCCCCTTCCCCACCTCACCGAAAAGAGTTGTCTACCCACCATACACACAACACCTTGCAGGTAGCTCAGTGGTACAGGATCCACCTGCCAACGCAGGAGACACAGGAGACGTGGATTCAATCCCTGGAATGGGAAGATTCCCTGGAGGAGGCAATGACAACCTACTCCAGTATTCTTGCCTGGAAAATTCTCTGGACGGAGGAGCCTTGCGGGGCTACTGCCCATGGGGTCCCTAAAGAGTCGGCTGCAACTTAATGACTGGGCATACATGCCAGCACACACACCCAACCTACATAGTGGTGACAAAGCAGGGACCAGAGACTCACCCAAAAAAAGGAATAAACTTCCCATTCTCTCTGCTGAAGAGAGATCCAGCATTCACCAGCAATGTTCTGTTTTCTAATATTTTACACCACAGCTATAGCCCGAGAGGCAGTCTGCCTTCTGGGTAATGACAGACAATGCTCTCTAGCTTGTCCATTGCATAATGTTTGATTCTGGACCTGTCCAGCCTCTGATGTCCATGTTCTCACCTCACCACCCACACACAAAGCCCACAGTATATATTTCAGGTTTTTCCTAATGTTAGCACCCCTCCTTGGAGAGGACCTGATGCTGGGAACACATCCTTTTCCTCTCAGCAGAATTCTGAAAATGCTCTAAGCCAGTATCAGCAGGAAGTCATTCTAGAAATGCTCTGTGTATTTGGCAGCCTAAGTTTAAAGTTTTATAGAGTTTTTTTTTATTAACTTCTTAGAGACTAAGAAGCTAGGAAACTGTATTCTTTCTTCTAGACTATGTTTGGACTATTTCATACGCATTCAAGGACTGATTAAAAACATATGCAAACATTTGGGAATGATTGGGAGCTTGGGAATAGCAAATGCAAACTAATATATATATGATGGATAAACAAGTTTCCATTGTATAGCACAGGGAACTATATTCAATATCCTGTGATAATTTTAGAAAAGAATGTATACATATGTGTAACTGAGTCACTTTGCTATACAGCAGAAATTAATACTTTGTAAATCAACTACAAAAAATTTTTAATTAAAAAAATGCAAATATTCTGGTAGCAAATTTCCTAGGCTCTATGTGCCTATATTGGCCCTTGGGGTGGTCCCATTAAGAGTCTATGTTTGCACCTCAACTATATTCCTATTTATAAGCCAAAATACCATCTTCTGATTTTCTTCATTGTGGCAAATCTTTGGTATTAGGCCTTTTCCCAAAAATCAAATCTATTTTCAAAGATATCCATTACCAAGTCTGGTGAGTAAAGTGGATAACCAGTCACACTGGGTCAAAATACAGGGTGTATTTCAGGAGGGGCACACAAATAATCTATGTACAAGAATCCCAGGTGGAGCTTTGTAAAAATAAGCACCCCAGGTGGAAATGTGAGGATATGTTATGATACATTTATCATCTTTCACATTGTGAAAAAGGTTTGAAGGATGCTATAACATATACTTGTGAACCCATCACACAGTTTAAGAAACAAAGCCTTATACATACATTTGAAGCCCCCCAGAGCCACTCTGCAGTGCCAGGGTCACCCCACCCCTCCACCCTCGCCCAGAGTTACCAGTGTTCATCACCTGAAGTCTGTTTCCCCAGGGTGTCTTTATACGTCTTTATACTTTTACTAGATACATATTGAAATGATACAAACCATTGTTTGGTAGATTCCTGAGCCTTAAGCAAATGATATACTATACTCATCCATGCACAACTTCCTTTTTTCAATCTTATATTTGTAAGATTTAATCATGTTGATAGATACAGCTGTAGTTCATTCGTTTTTCACTTTCATTTGGTGATCCACTGTACAAATATAATATATTTTATTTAATCTCTCCTCCTGCTGTTGGACATTCAGTTTGTTCCTAATAGGTCATTATACATATCTGCTATGACCATGTTTGCATTTCCTTATCCTATCTATATATTTTAAGAATTTCACAGGTGTTCTTCCTGTCTACCCAGATCAAGAACTGATGCTCAGTGTAGGATCTCAAAACGTGGTCCCTGGACCAGCAGCCTTCACATCACCCGGAAACTTGTCAGAGGTGCAAATTACCAGGCCTCCCCCCAGATTGACTGAATCAGAAACTGGAGGGGCGGAGGGTGATCTGTATTTTAACAAACTTCCCAGTTTGTAACAAGAGTCTAATGCTTGCTAACATGTAAGCAGTACTGTTCTACTCTGATGCAATGATGCCCTCGGTTTGCATGTCTTGGAACCCAAATTAAAATTTCTGAAATGTTTGTGCAGTGACTGAACATTGAAACAAATACAGAAACTCCCACTGACAGCTTCAAAGCACGAGATGCATTCTAATGCGATATACTAAGGTCTAAGGAAGAGCTTTGAAAATCATAAAGCATAAGACAAGTTAGTAATAGTCAATGTGGTAAATTTGTTTTAAGACATTGTTGTGCTGCTTTATAAGTCAGGACTCATGTAGCTATAGACAACAGCCAGAGAATACAGCAATACAAGGGCACAAAGTCATTTCAGTCAAGTATAAGTGTTTAAAATAACACTCAAGAGCATCTGAGGCATTAAATATATTTTTGAATGAGTTTCAGGATCATCACCCATCTGGCATGGAATTGTTTTCCTCTGTGTTTCAATGTAGGCTCTTGCTTGTGTTTTGGCTGTCTGGGCTACTTAAAATCTCATGCTCTTGAAACAAACAAACAAAAAGTCCTATCTCTGGATTTGTTGGCGAAGCATAATAGCTTTCCAGAGTAAGATGAAACAGTGAGAAGAATGGGGTTAGAACCATCTATCCACCAGGCACAGGGGCCAGGGAATTAGCCAGGTCCGTAATGAAAAGTCAGCAAACCAGTCACAGCCCAATACTCAAAGGGCTTGGCATTTTTTTCACCAAAATTCAGGAAAACTGTTGACACCATGGGTCTTTGATATAACTGGAGGTTCCCAGTAGATGAATAAGAATGACTTCAGGGGACTTCTCTGGTAGTACAGACAATAAGAACCCATCTGCCAATGTAGGGGACACGGATTTGATCCCTGGTCCAGGAAGATTCCACATGTCACAGGGCAACTAAGCCCACAACTACTGAACCTGTATGTTGCAACTACTGAGGCCCGTGAGCCTGGAGTCTATGCTCCCCAACAAGAGAAGCTACTGTAATGAGAAGCCCAGGCACCACAACCAAGAGGAGTCCCCACTCGCCACAACTAGAGAAAGCCCATGTGCAGCCACAAAGACTCAGCACAGCAAAAAAAAAAAAAAAAGAAATCAAAAATCAAGAATGACTTAGGGTCACAAAAACAGAACATGGATAGAGAAATCCAAGAATCACCAGTTTTCATCTAGGATAGGGTCTGGTCAAGACCAAGGAATGTCCCCATTCTCACTGAGGGGCTGGGATTTCTCAAAGGATTGAGGCTGAGAAGCCAGTGGAAGCTCAATTTCTAGGAGAGGGCACAGGGGGATCAAGCACAGGGACTCCGTTAGCAAATGGGAGGTGGTGTGACTCCGAGTCCAAAAGGCAGCCCTTGGACATCCATCTAAGGATCAGAGCTGCCCAAAGGATAAGTCAAAGGCAAGTCCTTGGATGGAGAGATGGAGCATCTGAGTGCTTCTGGTCTCAATCACATTAGGCTCAAGACTGCAGATGGTGATGCAGCCATGAGATTAAAAGACACTTGCTCCATGGAAGAATAGCTGTGACAGACCTAGTTAGCATATTAAAAAGTAGAGACATCACTTTGGCAGAAAAAGTTTCTATAGTCAAAGCTATGGTTTTTCCAGTAGTCACGTACGGATGTGAGACTTGGACCATAAAGAAGTCTGAGCACCGAAGAATTGATGCTTTCAGATTGTGGTATTGGAGAAGACTCTTGAGAATCCCTTGGACAACAAGATCAAACCAGTAAATCCTAAAGGAAATCAACCCTGAATATTCACTGGAAGGATTGATGCTGAAGCTCCAATACTTTGGCTACCTGATGAGAAGAGCTGACTCTCAGGAAAAGATCCTGATCCTGGGAAAAATTGAGGGCAGGAGGAGAAGGGGGTGGCAGAGGATGAGATGGTTGGATGGCATCACCGACTCAGTGGACATGAGTTTGAACAAACACCAGGAGACAGTGAAGGAGAGAGAAGCCTGGTGTGCTGCAGCCCAAAAGAGTTGGACTTGACTTAGCAACTGAACAATAACAATGGGCTCATGAACATGGGCATATGAGGAGTGGACTAAGTTCTGAGTAGGAGCATCAGTGGACCCAGACGGGAGGAGCTGGGCAGCAGACCATGGGAAAACAAAGAGGAAGTCAACAGAAACTCAAAGAAAAAAATAAGTTGAATGTTTAACCTACTGTCATATGCCTCCCTTTCCCCACGAATAGGACATCCAATCCCCTCCACTGAGGGAACAAGGTGAGTGGAGGAGAAGCCTCCTGAATTCAGGCGGTCACTGCGGGGAGCCAGGCAGAGAACAGATGTGGCAAGTTATTCTGTGCTAGAGGCTTCACAGTCAGAGCCAGGAAAGTAGCTTACTCCACAGTGAAGCATGAGACGAGGTGGCTTGAGAGAAAAGGTGAAGCCAAAACAAGCTGGGAGAAGGGAGAAGGAATAGGTTAAGGATCCAGGAAAGCCAAGAGTGCGGGAAAAGCCAGAGAAGGACAAACTGGAGAGGTGCTGGATAAACTCTGGCTACCAGAGTCTACAATGTCACTCAACAGAGCCAGACAGGAATGGACAGTGTCCTTCTGGGTCACATTCAACCAATGGGAAGAAATGAGCTTGGCGACAAAAGTCCTGGGTTCAGAGAAGTGAAGAGAATAGAGTCCTCATAAGAAGCCTTCTTCCCTACCCCTCTCCCTCCACTGCCCTTGTCTCTAGGCAGGCTTTAGCTCCCAAGTAATCCAGACGGGACTGGTATACTGGACCCAGCACATCAGATACCGCTAAAAAGTTTGACAAGAGTGGAAAGGCCAGGGTTTCTTTCACTGAGTGGTAAATAAACAATGATCTAACTCACAAAGCAGATTCTCATTTATTTGCAAATCTAATTTATGCAAAACCACTAGTGACCAGAGATAGATGGTATCACCCACCCCTGAACCATTTTCTACTGTAACAACACCAGGATCTTTGGGCTCCTCTGTGTTTACTGAACTGAAATGAACCCACAAGTGGAGCCAAATGTTTGTTGAGAACTTTCTGAGTGTCGGGCCATGTGCCCTGAGGAGAGAAAAGGTGAATTAGACCCAGTTTTCTTGTCTGGACAAGGCAAGCATTGATGTCAATGTCTTACTCCAAACTCCTCTGATTAACCAGGTCAATATTTATATCAAGTTTGGGATCTTCTTCCCTCCCTAAAAAGAGTTTCTGGTTCAGTAGTGGTTTCAACAAACTGTCAGACATTTAAAAACAGGGCAATTGCAAAAGGAGCATTTATTACTCTATTGAAGCCTTAATAATACATTTGCTTAAGAACAAAACTGAACATTAAGTCGAGTACATTGTGGACTAGATGTAGTTAATGAACTACTAAGTGAACCCTTCCAACTGCATTTTTATCTTGAGCCCTGGGCAAACTACTTTGTATTCTTTAATCTTTTCCATCACTCACACACAGGGATTGTCAGCATGGGCCTCAAAATGGGAACACTCTCTTCCTCAATTACAAAAAAAAAAAAAAAAGATTCAGTTCTGTTGATTCACGACATTCTCTTTAGTGCAATTCTCTAAAAGCTCTTAAACAACAGTTTTGCTGCTTATCAGGCCAAATGGTTGTCTACTAACTGGCATCAATGTTTTTCCCACTTGTGCTGCCTGGCTTCCCTGTTGATAAGACATTGTGTCAAGAACCAGACCCACTGTGTGTTGAGAGACATTAGATGGGAAGTAATCCCATAACTTCTGCCATCATTTTACTTGTTAGTGAATAAGCAAATCTAAAACCAGAGAAAGAGGATTTCCTTGGTGGTCAAAAGTGGCTAAGTCTCTGCTCCCTAAGCAGAGGGCCTGGGTTTGATCCCTGGTCAGGGAACTAGATCCCACCCAGTGCAGCTAAATAAATACAATAAACAAAAATAAATATTAAAAAAATAATGAAACCTTTTACCAGCCTCTGCTAAAACCAAAAGCAAGTTTATGTAGAAAGGATACACATCCTTAGATCATATGGCTAAGGAAGGCTCTGGGCTCCCTACGTAGGGGGCCTGGTTTTGTACCTGATGTGAAGAGCCAGCTCACTGGAAAAGACCCTGATGCTGACCCCATCTTCTCCTCTCTGTTGAATCTCCCTCTGCCTCCTTCTTGTAAAGACAATTTTGATGGCATTTAGGAAAGCCAGCCTCTAACCGTCTCTCCAGACTGCCCTGTTTCAGGGGCAGAAATTGGCTGGGCTGCCGCCTGTATTGGTTTGCTAGGGTTACCATAACAAAGTTCTGGGTGGCTGAAACAACAGAAATGTATTGACACATGGTTCTGGACGCTGGAAGTCCAAGATCAAGGTGTGACAGGGGCTGGTTCCTTCCAAAGACTATGAGAATCTGTTCCATGCCTTTGCTGGCAATCTTTGGCTCCCTTGTCTTGAAGATCTCTGCCTTCATCTTCATGTGGCCAAATTTTCCCTTTTTGTAAGAACACCAGTCTTACTCGATACGGGGGGCTCAGCCATCTTAACAACATTGGCAAAACCCTGTTCCTAAGGATTTCAACACAGGAATTCGAGGGGGACATAGTTCGACCCATAACAGTGCCCAAGAGCCTACTGCCTTCTTGTAGACTTCTCTTTTGCTTATTCTCTGTCTTGACTTCTGTCCATCCTCAGCCTCTGGACAAGCTCTGCCTATCTTCCTGATGAGGGCAGTCCTGGCACAGATGCAGACCTGTCCCTGGCCTGCCTCCAACTGACTGCCATCTTACCCTTACCTTGTTCTGATTGCTGACCTGGAATTCTTCCCAGCTCTTGCAGCTCTCAAGCCAGTATGGAGCAGGGATTCCATACACAGTCGATTAGTTCATCGATTGGTTACCACCCAATAGGTGGATGTCCTTCTAGATCCTGACCTACCTGGGCTGCCACAAGTACGTGCATGTAAGCCCTGCTCAGCCACATCTTCAGCCATGACATTATCCGGAGGTGAGATACCAGAGAAATGACTGAGAGTTCACAATTCTTTAACTCACGCAGGGCAGGCCCAGGTTATACACGGCAGCCCAGGAAGAGAAGCACACAGTTTTCTGATCAGTCAATAAAAAAGATAAGATCACGTGCAGTCCCTAACTGACATGCAAGACTCCTGTTAGGAAAAGTAGACTACGTCTCTTTGTGGCTTCAAAGTCTGAGAAAGTCAATGTGATGGAACTCGAGGCAAGAATGCTAACAAGGAGTCCTGTTTCCAGTTTTCCTGAGGCTTTCCGGTTAAGTTCAGCTCCATAATTGCCTACTGCTACTTGTCCATCTGCCCCCCTCCCCACTCTGTGCTTCCCTCCTTTCTTCTATCTTTATTTCAACACCATCACAAGAATTCTAGAAATCCTAACTTCAACACAGATAAATATGGGGGTGAAGATACAAGAATCACCATCCATTTTTGAGGTGTCAATATACACAAAAGGCCATGAGACAAAGATAGGATGGTAGGAAGTCCTTTTACTTCCTCTTTAAAAGATCATTTCCTTTTCTTTTTTTAACTGGTCACTTCCAATTCTTTTTACAATTGCTTTGGGCTTCCCAGGTGGTTCAGTGATGAAAATTCTGCCTGCCAGGCAGGAGACACGAGTTCAATCCCTCAGTCAGGAAGATACCCTGGGGAAGAAAATGGAAACCCACTCTAGTATTCTTGCCTGGGAAACCCCATGGACAGAGGAACCTGGCAGGCTATAGTCCTTGGGGTTGCAAAAGTCAGACATGACTTACCAACTAAAAAACCACAATTGCTTTATTAATAAAATCGCTTTGTGTTAGTTTCTGCTATACTACCAGGTGAATCAGCTATAAGTATACATACATCCCCTCCCTCTTGCGTCTCCCTCCACCCCAGTCCCATCCCACTCCTCTAGGTCATCGCAGAGCGCCGAGCTGAGCTCCCTGTGCTGGACAGCAGCTTCCCACCAGCTGTCTGTTTGACACACGACGGTATATGTATGTCAGTGCCTCTCCTCCAGTGTCCCGTCTTCCCCATCCCCTCAGTGTCCGCATGGCGGTTCTCTACATCTCCTCTCCATTCCTGCCCTGAATGGGTTCATCTGTGCCATTTTTCTCGATACCACATATACGCATTAATACACAAGATTTGTTTCTCTTTTTCTGATTCACTTCACACTGGGTGTATATCCTGAGAAAACCACATGCAAAAAGCTCACGTAATTGTAGGGGCTGCCAAGTACAAAATCTGCAGGGCAGGCTCGCAGCCTGGAAACTTGGTAAGAGTTGATGTCACTGTCTTGACTGTGTATTCCAGAGGGCAGCAGGTCTGGAAACTCAGGCGTGGTTTCTCTGTCGCAATCTTGAAGCAGAATCCATTCTACTTAACTCTTTTCTGTTAAGACACACTGAGTGGATGAGGCCCACTCACTTTATGGAGGGCTTTACTGAAAGTCTATTGCTTTAAATATTGTAATAGATAGATACTATGGATGAATAGAGAGATGAGATAGAGGTAGATACAGATAATGAATGATAGATGACAGATAAAGATGATCCCGAGACTGATGGACTGATAGGTAAAGATATATGACAGAGACAGGTGATTAATAGATTAAAAACAGATAGATAGATAGATGTCCCCTCTGGTTCTCTGAAGAGACCTGACTAATACACCTTCTAAATCACAAAGCTCTGGGGTGAGTGGGTTTTGACAGAGCCAATTCAAGACCAGCAGCAGCAACCATAGTATGAAGGACAGTTGGGGGCAGGTGAAGAACCCCCAGTGTCAGGCCCTCTGTGAGCGGCTTCACAAACACCAAGGGAGCTACTGCTCAGGCAATGTGAATAGGCCTCTCTGAAAGAGCAGGAAGTCCCCTGAGGCTGGCCTCTCAGGGACCCAAAGATGCGTTGCTAAGTGCCATCGCCTCTGGGAAGGCACTCAGACGCAGCTCCCCAGAGATCTTCCCTTGTTCAAAGGACTGAGGGAGCTTCAGGGACTTGGAACTCCAGTGAGCGAGAGTACTTAGGAGCCAGGGAAAGGGTGGCGGAGAGAAGGAAGAGAAGTCACACAGTCCACACATGGAGCAAGGAAAAAAATCTCACTGCAGGGAGGTGGTCTCTCTGATTTTTCATGCACGCCTCTGCTACCCTCTGGCCCCAGATGGCATCTGAAACACACAGTTCTGCCAGCCTCTGGGTGGGTCCCCCATGATCCTCTTCTATGCTCTCATCACCCCTCAAAAACGGGATGCTTGTTTGATTCGAGTCTGCCTGTATCATTGGATGGTCCTGGTTTCAGAATCTTGATTCCTTAAAAGAGGCTTAAATGGCTCCAGATCCTCAGCAGGGTCTCCCAGGACACTCGGGAGTTGACTCAGCTTCCCAGAAATGCTGTATGAAGTCAAGAGCTATTTACTAGAAGAGCTCACAAGATGGAGAAATCAGGGCCGGCTGAGAAGTCAAGCAAGTCTTCCCAAGTCACGCCTTGAAGAAAGGCTTCAGTTGGAGCAGCCGAAGAATGGGATCGCTGATGTCTGTTAAAGAGGCAAACGGCAGCTTGTAGGGAAAGATGGGGCAGAGAGAAGACCCACCTGCTAGGTCACAGAATGCAAGTCAGGACGTTGTCAGAAAAAAACGTGGGGCGAGTGAGAGCTCTGTCTCAGCTTTCACTCATCTACCATCACCACCTTCATCCTGAACCTCCCTCCCTGACCCTCACTTAGGCCTGATCTGGTCACTCTCAGAGTGACCTTGCTGACTCTGCACTCGCTGCAGCCTCCTTCTGACGTTTGGAATATTATCCCCGCCCAACCTCGGCTGCTTTCCATGAAAACCATGGCTCTTCATGCTGCTAGTTGGCCTCCATCTGCTTTCAAAATGCCCCTCCTGGTTCAACCTGACCCCACAACCAGGACCCCTCCATCCACCCATGAGCGAGGGGCAGACGCCAGGGGCGGTTTGCCTGACTTCTCCACTGGACATTTTACTCCAAGCCTCCACCACCAACGGTGGGTCATTTGCAGTTTTAATAGAGATGCAAATCCAGATTATAAAAAGCACTTTTAAAAATAGAATGTCTTTGCCCGTAGAAGAAAGCATCGCATGCACACACACAGAGGGTTTGTGAAATGCCTGTTTGCAAAATAAAGCCACATCCTCCAGGCTGTGAATCATACCGTCCCCAGAAAGTGATGCCATTTTCTGTGACGGCGTGACAGGGTCCCTGAATCAGGCTGCTACAAGCCTGTTGAGAGAGTGCAGCCTTGCAGGATGAATTAAATGGTCGTTTCTACCTGTCACTAATTTCCCTTGCTGGGTGAGCAACAGCTCTATTAATCAGGAGAGACCTTGATTGGTGCAGCTTCTCTGTCTTCAGCCTCAGGTGTGCCCGGCATGGCTTGTGGAGCGCGGCAAGGGCTCTGGGGCCCGCCAGCCTGCAGGCAGCTGCTGGAGTGGGTCAGTGAATCTGATTACACTGCTGCTCTGTCCGGAGTGTCTAGCTCTATTTTTTTTCCCTCTCCCTAAAGAGTGGTGTGATTACTTTATGCCAAGCCACTCAAGGATAATTCATACTGTCAGGCAACCCTTGTGTTTGCCCATTATCCGACAGTTTGGGGCTCACTTCATATTCCAGAGTGGCGTGATATAATGTAACACGATTTGAAATACTGTAAAGCAATAACCAAAGTAACACAGTTTGACATCTTGAGTCTCAGAGGAGGCAGGCCCACGCTGGCTATGCTGGATTTCTACTTCCCGGTAGCTGCTACTTAATACTATTCGACTTTTTTAAGCATTACCTGTGCCTAAATGCAATTAGCAGGTTGAGGCATTGGAAAAGGAAATTCCTCAAACTTGATAAGAACCATCAGTGACACTATCAGTCCTAGGTGGAGTCTCTCTGGTGGGGATACCACATACCCACACGTATGACATGAACGGTTAGTGCACATTTCACATCACGTGATGAGACTGCGCTCGCTCCTCTATGGGAGCCGCAAGGTTCTCTGTACGTCACACCCATCCAACCAAAGCACAACTATTTATTGTGCACCTACAATGAGTAAGATGTTCAGATGAAGGGGCTGGCATGAGAACAGGAAGTCAGACAGGGTGTGATGGAAACTATCAGCCAGCTTAGAGCAAATGTGGTTTAAAGGTTGGAGAATGAGCTGGATCAAAGCACCGAACTTGCTTGCCCCGCTGATTTCTTTGTTCTTCACAGGAGCCAAAAGCAAGGGTTTAAGGGCCAGAGGGGAGGTGGCTGCCTCAGCCCCTGCAGCCTGACGTTCCAGAAAGTCAAGAAAACCTGCTGCCCCAGCACAAAGGCCCAGATTTGGGTCCTGAGCCTATTCAAAGGAAAGAAACAAATTCTTAAAAACAAAGAAACTCCCCATAATCCTTTCTCCTTCTCAAACAATTACCCAGTCCAACTTTTCTTCCTCTGTGATTGTTTTAAAACGACAGTGCCTGCTTTCTAAGTCCATTTCCTAACCTCCCATGCTTGCGCCAGGCCCCTGCAATCTCACTTTCATCCAGTCATTCCAGTGCATTTCTAACTACCGCTTCATCTCCCCTGCTCCCTCACACTCGACCTCTGAGCTGCTCCTGAGATGTGGACCACCTCGTCCTTCATGATACGGTCACTTCTTTCCTCTGAGACTGCTTCTAGGTCCCCTCTGGGGCTTGTTCATTTTCTCCCAAAGTACTGTGCTTGCTTGGTTCGCTGCTCTCTCTCTGCTTCGTGCTCTTTCTCAGGGCAAGCCTCTCTGTTTCCCCGTGGATTTCAGTGCCCCATTTGCACTTGTTGTTGCTGTTTAATCGCCAAGTCCTTCCAACTCTGTGACCCCATGGACTGTAGCCCACCAGGTTCCTCTGCCCATGCGATTTCCCAGGCAAGAACATTGGGGTGGATTGCTATTTCCTTTTCCAGGAAATCTTCCTGACCCAGGGATCAAACCCGGGTCTCCTGCATTGCAGGCAGACTCTTAACCATCTGAGCTACCAGGGAAGTCTGACTCCCAAATCTTCATCTCTGACACAAACCTGATTCCCAGTTTCCAGGCTTGGAGTTGTCCACCAGGTATCAGCTAGCTGGTATCGTCTAGCTATCTGATCAACCTCCCCTTCTAACTGTTGGAAGTTAAATGCTGGAAGCAGCCAATGTTCAGCTTAGGGCTCCTCACTCTCCTTCAGCTCTACTGATCCAGCAGCAAGGACTTCTTGGACTTCCTTGAGCATGCCAAGCCCTTCCCCAGCTCCTGGCTTTTCAAGTTAGAGTTCCCTCCTCTTATAATCCTGTTCTCCTTGAAAGTCTTTCCTTGCTAAAAGGGGCTACACAGTTTCCCATGCTTATTCTATTTCATCATTTATCACACTCAGTGGTTATTGTGTTTATATTCTTATTTCTTGTCTAGCCCCGTTTCCTCTTGGTACCACATAACTCTCTTCTCCACTAAATGATAAATGCCCCAATCATAGTTTCTAAGTCTGTTTTATTCTACAAACTTCTGGCATAACTTACAGGCTGTGTTAAAGAGATTTTGAAGCAAATGAAAGAAGAAGGAAAGTCTGGAAAGAAGAATGGAAGAAAGCAAGGAAATGAGTTCCACAAGTACTTTTAGACCAGATAAAAAGTTGATCTTTCCCCATCATAATACAACCCACCATGTATCCCAGATTCCCTATCTCATCAATGGCATCATTAGTCACTATGCTGCCCAGGTTAAACATCTCAGAATCAGTTCATCAGTTCATTCATCTCTGCCATCCAGTAGACCACCAAAAGTTATCATCTCTGCCTCTAAAACATACCTCTGATTCCCTCCTCATCTCCATCTCGTCTTCTTAGTAACTTGGATAAAGTTTTCATGATGTCCCATCTCATCTCCAGGCTTTAAACTACATGAACTTCCTGGCTGGTCCCTGCTCCAGACTAGATCTCCTGCCAAGACCCAAACTCTAAGAGAGAAATGTGAGGTCATTTCTCTTAAAATCTTTCAATGGCTCCGCATTGACTGAAGAATTATTCCCATGGTATTCAAAGCTGTTGAGATTCTGACTCTATCCTATGTCTCCTATCTTATCTCCAAGGGATACCAGAGATTCTCTTTCTCTCTCCATTTTCACAGGTACCGTATCCTCCCCCCGTGATATGCATGCTGCCAACCTTTATCTTAACCACATCATCAGTCTAGAATTCAATTTCAACCCCTTTCCTCTCTGCAAGACCCCAAATCATAACCAAGCCCAGTAATCTTCACATAAATTAAGTAAATGTCATTTTCCTATAAATTCAGGACTGTAAGTCCCCTATATACGAACCTTCATGTTGTGAACTTTCAAAGATGCAAATGTGTCTGCATGTTTAGTAATGTTCACACATCTGGCATACACTGTCACATTGTGTGCAACCTCTACAAGTGGTTGTGCTTTTGTGTACTTTATTGTGTAGTATTATATGGAGTACAATACCTTTATTTCAAGCCCTGGATGTCCAGAAGCAAGCGTAAAAAGCAGTGGTTGCGTAGCTGCTGCTACTATACTTTTCAAGGTACTGTACTGTAAGATTAAAAATATATTCTTTATTTTTTTGTATATTATTTGTGTGAACAGTATTACAAACCTATTACAGTATAGTACTAGATAGCCAATTGTGTTAGCTGGGTACCTAGGCTAACTTTGTTGGACTTACAAACAAATTGGGCCTATGAATGTGCTCTAGAAACAGAACTTATATGTAGGAGACTTATTTTAAAAGCTAAGCATTTTTACATAAAATTTAAATCAATTATTGGATTTCACGAGCAACTAAACTCTCTCTACACTGAGCACCTACTATGCGCCGGGCTTTATATATTGTCTTTACACACACCATCTAAAATAGATAGTACTATAATCCTTACTTGTATAGCGCAACAGAATAAACTTAGGTAAATGGAATTACTGTACCCAGATCGCCAGTTAGCAAATAGGAGAGGCAGAAATCTCATCCAGGTTAACACTGTTTTCTTTAAAGCAGTATTTGGTACACCCTCAAAAGACTGAGGTCCCATTTGATTTATATCTACTGCTCAATATCTAGCCTACAGTAGGCAATCAATAAACATTTGTTGATTGAAGGAAAAAGAGTGGAAAATCATCAGGCTTCCCAAGGTTCACAAGGGAAACCAGGAGCCTCCTTTGTAATTTGGCTGAAGTAACTATTCAGTCAACATTGAATCAAATGTGAATTGAATTGAGTTAACCCAAGTAATAGAGGTAGATATGTCTCCTGAATTGAAGACAGAAAACTCCCTTCTATATGACTTTGCAACTTATCACTGTCAGAAAGGCTGAGAGCGGAGAGAGCTGGGGCTGAGCGGGCATACACGGAAGAGTCTGGAAAATAATCAATTGAATTCAAACCACCATACATCATGGATGCTTAGAGCCAGACAAGACCTGGGAGATCATCAGCTTCTCTTCCTTCATTTCACAGAAGAAGAAAATAAAGCCCAGCAGGGGATGTAGCATTGTCTAAACCACCCAGGCTAGAGGAACACGGGGACTGGGAACATACTGGACAGGGTCCCTGTCTGTTCCACGGACTTGTGCATTGCTTGTCAGAATGAGCCCTCAGTTGTCAAAATGACTTCATTATTCTCTTTCTTTCTAAATAACTTTAAGATAAATATCCTAATTTTTTCATGCCTTACATGCCTATTTAAAACTTTTACGTGTTCTTTAATTAATAGTTATATTGTTTTCCTTGAAAGGAACATCTGCTTCAATGTTTTGCTTAATCTTGGGGTGAGGAGGAGGAGAGGAAGGAATAAGGTAATTTATAGCATCAGTCGGGAAAAAAGAAAAAAGCCATACATTTAGAGAACTTCCACTTTCAGGTATGGAATGAGGTCTTTCTAGCCACCAGCCCTTAAAAACCATAACCTTAAACCTCTCACTGTTAAGATAAGGGAGACCAGGTCAAACTCAGGCTAGAAAGGCTGGGGTTCAGATGGACGGAGGATGGTGCTGAAATTCCACATCGGGCAGGATGCTCAAAACTGCAGTTGACACAGAACACTGCTCAAACAATAAACAGAATGCTTGTCAGCTCTCGCAATTGCAAAGTCCACCGGGAGGGCTGGCATCAGCTGAGGACTGCTCTAGTAGGATCAATGGTACATTCATGACTCAAATTCACTTAGTTCAAAACTGAGGTTACGAAGATGAAAAAAACTCCCTGCCCATTGAGGGAGACAGAATACCTGTGCGTGCTGCGTCTACCCCCTCACCACCTACTGTTCAGCTCATTACACATGCATAATGAGAGGTATGCATAGAATACCTGAGGCCACAGAAGGAGGAACATCCCCAGACTCGGCTTAGCACTCAGTTTTCCTCCTTAGAGGGGTCAGGAGGTGTGTCTGAATCCTTAAAGAACTAGCTAAAATTAGTCTTGGAGGTGACGTGGAAGAGGAAACACAAACATAGAGATTCTATTTGTGTGTCGTGGTAGAGGATCACTGAGCGTTCAGTGCTCACAGAGAACAATACAGAAAGGGAAAGGAAAGACCAAGAAGTAGAGACTTCCCTGGTGGTCCAGTGGCTAAGACTCCATGCTCCCAAAGCAGGGGACCTAGATTTGCTTCCTGGTCAGGGAGTTAAAGGGCTTCCCAGGTGGTGCTAGTAGTAAAGAACCCACCTATCAATGCAGGAGACTTAAGAGACTCGGGTTCAATCCCTGGGTTGCGAAGATCCCCTGGAGGATGGCATGGCAACCCATCCCAGTATCCTTGCCTGGAGAATCCCATGGACAGAGGAGCCTGGCGGCCTACAGTCTACAGGGTCACAAAGAGTTGCATGAAGCGATTTAGCACACATGCAGGGAACTAGATCCCACACGCAGCAGCCAAGAGTTCACATGCGATAACTAAAGATTCCACAAACTGCAACAAAGTCTGAAGATCTCAGGTGAGGCAACTAAGACCTAGTGCAACCAAATAAACAAATGTATACGTGTTAAAAAAAAAAAAAAAAGACCAAGATGTATGTAGCCTCAGATAACAGAGGAGATTCACACAGGATGGAGAGTAAGATTCTGGTCCCAATTTCAATGTGTGGGGGGGTTTCCCCATACATTCAAATAAGTCTCTAACAACAGATGGGTGTCTTACAGTTCAACTCAATTCAACACTATCTACCCAGAGACAGCATCAGATTCTACAGGTTAAGGTCTCAGTGCGCTAAGACTGTCCCCCCCACCTCCTCCTACTTCAGATGCCAGTCACAAGCTCAGGGCTCACCAGTGCTTCTGACCATCCAGCTATAGACTGAAGTTTCCCATGACTTCCTCCATACGTGCATGCTAAGTCACTTCAGTCATGTCCGACTCTTTGCAAACCCATGGGGTGTAGCCCGCCAGGCTCCTCTGTCCATGGGATTTTCCAGGCAAGAATACTGGAGTGGGTCACCCTACCCTCCTCCAGGGAATCTTCCCAACCCAGGGATCAAACCATCATCTTCTGAGGCTCCTGCGTTGCAGGCAGGTTCCTTGCCAATGAGCCACTGGGGAAGCCCGCCTTCTTCTTATGTTTGATCAATTTGCTAGAGAAGCTTACAGAATTCAGAGAAACATAATTTACTAGATTATAGGTTTATTATGAAAGAATATAACTCAGGAACAGCCAGATAGAAGAGATGCACAGGGCAAAGTCTGCAAAAGGGAGATAGGGTTTCCTTGCTTTTTGAGCACACTACTCTCCTAGAAATTTCATGTGTTCACCAACCAGGAAATTCACTGAACTCCCATCTTTTTAAGTTTTTATGGAGACTCCATTATATAGGCACCATTGATTAAATCCTTGGCCACTGGTGATCAATTCAACCTCCAATTCCTCTCCTTTCCCCAGAAGTCAGGGAGTGGGACTAAAATCTCTAACCTTCTAAATGCTTTGTTGGTTGCCCTGGCAACCAGCCCCTATCCTCAGATGTGGTCCAAATGTCACCTCCTTCATATAGCAAAAAATACCTTTACTTCTCTTTTCATAGGAAATTCCAAGAATTTTAGGAGCTCTATGCCAGAAACAATGGGTGAAGACCAGTCATATATTTCCTAGTATAAATCGCTATATGACAAAGAGGTACCGAGGAGATGACTGGCCACCATTTAAGAAATTAAAACAAATGTAGATTGGGGCATTTTCAACATACAGAACCTGAGAGTGGAGGAGGGAATTCCACAGGTAGTTTATGATATGAGAGAAGATGGAAATGGTCTGATCCCTGAAAAAAATAGCCATATTTAGCATAGGCATGGGAGGGAGACCATGACAGAGATAAAGAACAAATTTAAGCAGTTGTTAGTTGTCATAGAAAATCAAAAGGATCCTTAACTACGAACTGACTTTCTCTGAAAAAGTATTCAAGTTTTTGTTTATCAATAGGAAGCTTTTTATGGAGAAGAAATCCATAGATTTCATCAGAAACTCGAAGATAACTATGACCCCAAACTGACAAAGAATCACGAAATCAACGGCAGTAGAAAATAAAAAAGGAAGTTATAGCTTCCCCACTGGCTCAGTGGTAAAGAATCCGCTTGCCACTGCAGAAGACGTAAGAAACTTGGGTTCAGTCCCTGGGTCGGGAAGATCCCTCGGAGAAGGAGAATTCCGTGGGCAGAGGAGCCTGGAGGGCTACCGTACATGGGGTCGCAAAGAGTCTGACACGACTAAGTGACGAACAATTTCACTCTTATCTAAAAAAACACATTTTTTTAAAGGAGGGGGTAAGAACTTCAAAGGAATATTCTAACATTGGATGAAGAACTAGCAGAATTCTCAAGCGTGGTTCCATGAGGGAATTAATCCCTAACACCTAAGGCAGAGGTCCCCAACCTTTCTGACACCAGGGACCAGTTTCATGGAAGACAATTTTCCCACAGATCATCAGAGAGGGGGTGGTTTCAGGATGACTCAAGCACATTGCATTTACTATGCACTTTATCTCTATTATTACTACATCAGCTTCACCTCAGATCATCAGACATTATTAGACCCCGGAAGTTGGAGACCCCTACCCTCAGGCATCCACTGCATGCAACAAATCAAACTCTCTCTCTGCGACCTAGAGACATACTAGTCATATTCTGCTCTTGGAAGAACTGATCAAAAAAATGATCAGTCAAATCAGTTTCTGTGTCCTGTGGTTCCAGTGAAGAGCCCGGTGGAGAGTAACTACATGATTGATTGCTGTTTATGTCAATGGATTCTAACATTCTTTAGGGGAAAAGAAAAACTAGCTGTTTGTCGAATAGACACCACTTAGTTCAAATACCTCATTTAAGAAAATAAACACCGCACCAATATAGATGTATGCGGGGATCACATGAATGCTATTACTCTCCTCAATGGTTTGACATTTCTTGCAGATGTTTTCTTTTATCTGATATGGGCAAATGGGACTCTCATTTTTACTGGAAAAGAATAGGGAGGGGAAGTGTCCCACAAGGGGCAGTGGCTAACCTCATCACACCGGTTACTCGCAGAGATGGACTGAAACCAGGGTTGTGTGAGCCCCCTCTTCCTTTCTTCTCGCCTTTCCTTTCCTCTTTTTCTGTCAAAAGCACGTTCTCTGATTATTTTCCATTAAATGCGTCATTCACATTCACTCTCCAGAGAGCACTTTGGAAGCGTTTTTATTCTTTAACTCAATCACTTAGCATGGTTGCTCTGTGAAATCTGTGGTTTGGAAACCTTCTTGTTGCTCCTAATTATTCCACTTCTTAGATTCCTAGGATGCGTGCACCTGATAATCAAGAGTTATTCATTGGAAGTCTTCATTACGTTTGATACGGATAATACAAATTTTACTCGTGAAATGCTACTCGGGGTCTCCTTTTTGAATGAAGACATTGATTTACTTACATTTTCAGAACACACACAATAGGCGGAGAATTAAAATAATGGACAAGAACTGATAGAAAACAGGTGTGACTGAAACTTCAGTGGTGCATTCTTCAGGCTTGGAGCAATGCTGGGAGAAGAATGTTTACTATACAATAATAGAGACAGCAAAAAAAATAATGAAACAAAATAAACAATAAATTCTCATTGCAATGAGTGCAGTTTCCCAGCTGGAGCCTATTTCAGCACTGAGAAGTGCAACCAAAAATGAACACACAAAGACTGCTAAACTAGGTTGGTTGTATTTCCCCTAGAGACTGGGAAGAACATAGCAAGAGTGTAATTTAATTTCTGCAAAATGTTTTCTAAACAAGTTCAGGGGCTGTATCATTTGGGTTGACAAATTGAATACCAGGTCTGAAGTCCTTGTAATAAGGTATAGGCCCTGACTTCATAAGAGAAACTCATCACTCAAATCCACAGCTGAGAAGGCAACAAAATTTAAGGGGGATATACACAGAACCACTAAAGGCCAAACCTGCCTGCAACTCCTGATGCCTGACATGTGAAGGGCAGAGCATTTAATCTGCTGACCCTCAGCATCCAGAAGAAACTGCAAGTGGTCAAGACTAATTTCAAGTGGTTATTTTTGGCAGCCTGGGTCTATGTGGTAACACTGAATTAGTTCCACCGGCCAGTTTTGGTGGAGTGTCCATCACATTTGAAGAACCTCTTTTTCCCCCTACTCTGAGCTCTGAAATAAACAGTGCCGATTTAACCCAATTTGATTCTTGGTGCATTTTTGTAGAACTCATTGCACAGATGGATTGAGATAATTTAGGGGAACTGAGATGGACAAAAATCAGTCTTTTTGTTGTTGCTATTCTTCTTGTTCTCAAAGTGAAAGTATTAGTCACTCAGTCGTGTCCAACTCTTTACAACCCTAAGGGCTATAATAGCCCACCGGCTCCTCTGTCCATGGAATTCTCCAGGCAAGAATACTGGAGTGGGTTGCCATTTCCTTTTCCAGGGGATCTTCCCAACTCTGGGATCGAACCCAGGTCTCCTGCATTGCAGGCAGATTCTTTACCATCTGAGTCACCAGGGAAGCCAGAAAAAAGAGGCTCGTGGTGACCCTTACAAGGCTCAAACCCACATCCTTAGTGTTGTTAGCACCATGCTCTAACCAACTGTGCTTACCAGCCAATTTGAAGGCTGGCCGCCTAAAAACCTAGGCTAAGGGGAGTGCTATAGACTGAATTCTTGTGCCCCTCTACTGTGGAAACCTAATTCCAAACAGTGTGATGGTATTGGGAAGTGAGGGGCCTTTGGGGCAGTGATTAAATCACAAGGTCAAAACCCTTCAAGTTCACACAGTAGCTGGTCCAGAAATATAGTGTCTGATCCCCTGTAGTGGATACTGTTATGTGTTGCCCGGGTTCCGCTTGCAGTCCTGCAGCAGGGAGAACTGGGCAGAAAACAGCCTCCAGCTGTCAGTACTTCAGGTCGCAGAGAGCCATGAGCTCCTGGTTACACCACGTAGGCAGCTCACATCCTGATCCAACGAGAGCAGAAAGACTGGGACATTTCCATCTGACATAGGATTCTGGCGGACAGATTCCAGAGCAGTGGCCACTCTGGCCAAAGATTTATAGGGGCTGCTCCTTGATTCCACTTCTTTCCCAGCCCCTTCCCTTCACAAGGGATCCCTAATAAATATCTTGTACCCCAAGCTGTAGTGAAGGACAGGGAAGCCTGGCATGCTACAATTCATGGGGTCACAAAGAGTCACACATGACTGAACAGCAAGCTTTGTCCCAGCATCTCCTCCCACAGTGCCCAACCTGCGACACCCCAGTCTCTTGACTACAGATCCGCTGTTTACTTTCATAAGAATCACAGATAATGCTTCTTTAAAGCCTGAAGAACAGCCCCTCAGCACAGCAATGCCTGAGGCAAACAGGGCAGCGGATCAGAAGGTTTATGTTAAGCCAAAATCTCTCCAAGGTGAGCACTGCATACAGACATCTAAGCCCCCGGAGTTACCTCAATTTATATTTAATGTGCAAATGCTCCAAGGAGGCCTGCGCCCGGAAGCCAGATCAAAGCATTTATCCTCACAGTGTCTTAGAAAAAGTTATTAGCTGACTGTATACCATATTCGGGAGGAGCAGGGGAAAAGGCGGGAAGAAAAAGAAAAAAAAAAAAAATCTGTAGCCACCAGATAAATGGAGAAAGCCCGGGGCTGGCAGGCAGCGGTGGTGACTGTAATGCATTGTGATGCATCGCCAGCGAGCACTTGTAGAGCAACCGTGGACCGTGTCTGACATCGCCTCCGCTGACCTTTTCAATATTGCCCACGCGCTGTGGAGCCCGTGTTTCTAGAGGAATTCAAATCGAATGTACTCAGGCAGAAAGGATTTGGCTGTGGGCAAACCCTATCAGTCTCTTCACGTTTCGCCTTGTCATTCTCATGTAAATTGTAATTCTTTATTAGCATGGCCAGCCTTCCGCCCAGGTGCAGGAGGCCACGTGTGTCTGCGCGGAGAGCCACCCAGCCAGCGAAGACACCAGTGCGATCACCTCCCAGGGCAGGGAGAGGAGCTGAGCCCACAGGCCACTGAAAGCACAAAAGCGGCAACATGAAGTTCAAAGGAAAAAGGATCTACTCTCTTTAGCAAATTTTTGTTTTCATCTCTGTTGCTGCTTATCATTTTGTTTGGTTTCATTTTTAACTGGGGATACAGTTGCTTTACAAGCTTGTATTAGTTTCTGCTGTAGGACACGTGAGTCAGCTGTATGTATACCTATATCCCCTCCCTCCCTTAGGGGTGGGATCACCCCTCTAGGTCACCCCAGAGCACTGAGCTGAACTCTTGCTATACAGCAGGTTCCCGCTAGCTGTTTTACGCCTGACAGTACACGTACGTCAGTCCCAACCTCCCAATTCATCCTGCCCACCCCCGTGGCCACATGCCCCTTCCCTACGTCTGTGTCTCTATTCCTGCCCTGCAAGTAGGTTCATCTGTACCATTTTTCTAGAGGCCACATATTGGTTTGGATAAAAAGTTTTGTTCAGGGTTTTCCGTAATATGTTATGGAAAAACCCAAATGAATTTTTTGACCAACCCAAAAATGCACTCAACAAATTTTTAAGTATACAATACCGTATGTTAACTACACCCCCATGAACAGGAGCTCGCTAGATGGTATTCATTTCACATACCTGCAACTCTATACCCACCAAACAGAAACTCCACATCACCCTCTTCCCCAGTCCATTTTCTATACGTTTAACTTTGTGTCCTTATAATAGGCACACACACAGAGGCATGAAGAAATTCTTGGAGGAGATAGATAACAGATACATTTATTATCTTGATAGTGGTACAGGTTTCATGATTATGAAATTATGAAATCATACGTCCTCACTTAGCAACTAGTGTACTACTTTTTGTATATCAATTATATGTCAATAAATCCATTAAGAAAAACAAACATGTATAAATGATGATGCTAAGAATACTAGGTGTACATGTGAATAAGGACGTGTATTAAGTGAGAGAATGTGTTCATTACAATGGGGAGAATGGCATACATTGCAAACGCACCTGCATAAAATCTATCTCTAAGAGTGCTTGAAGAATAAAATAAACGAAAGTACTACTACAAAAGGAGGGAGGGAGAGAGAAGGAAGGAAGGAGAGGAAAAAAGAAGAGATGAAAACTTGCCATGTGGTCAGCTCTTGGATTTCCTTTTATAAATTCCCCTGAGTAGGCCATCATCCCCATCGCTCAGTTCCATGCATTCCTCAGCTGCCTTAGGGGAGGCCGGGAGAAGGACAATGAGGATGACTGGTGATAGGAGGTGGCAACAGTGGAGATTACATAACGCTACTCTGCTCTCACTTCAGCTAAGAGCAAAGTCAGAAGGGCAAAGGAAGTCAGCTCGGTAGGACCCATTTAAGGCCTGGTGTGCATGGCCGTTGGCCCAGTCGTGTCCGACTCTTTGTGACCTCATGGACTGTAACCCACCAGGCTCCTCTGTCCATAGAATTTTCCAGGCAAGAATACTGGAGTGGGTTGCCACTTCCTACTCCAGGGGATCTTCCTGATCCAGGGATCGAACCTGCATCTCTCGCGTTTCCTGCATTGGTCTTTACCACTGTGCCACCCAGAAGTCCAGAGCAGGCTCAAAATTCATGGCTTCAGTCCTTCCAAATCCTTTCCCTTACTCCTGCTCACCACTTACCTTGCTTACATGTGGTGGTTCTGAAAATGTGGTCCCAAGACGAGAAGTATCAGCATCACCTGGGAACTTGCAAACTCCCAGCCTTCATCCCATTGCAAAGAGTCAGACGTGACTTAGCAACTGAACAGCAGCAAGGCCTCATCCCAGACCTGGGATCAGACTCTCTGGGATGGATCCAGCAACCTGAGTTTTGACAAGTTTTCCGGAGGATTCTGATACAAAGTGTGAGAACCATTTCTCTAATATCCGCTTTGCTTATCTTTTGAGCCTTATCTGCATCCAACCCAAGGACATTTAACCAGTGGAGGGAGGGAAGAGGAGAGTCATCTCACCACTGTCACCCCCTGAGGGGCATTTCTAGCCGGGAGGAGCTGGTGGATTTTGGAAAACAGAGTCAACGCTTTAATGAAAGGTCCACAAACGTGGAACAGAAGAATCAGAAGACAAGGATTTAATGGATTAACTCCTTCCCAGAGTGAGTCAGAGCTTCCAAAAGAATAGTAACTGGAGGTTGTAATGGGGAAGCAACTAAAATCACCTCTTATCTGGCAACCCTGGAAACAGGTAAGCCTCCTGGGGAAGCAGCCATGTGAGGGAATCTAAGAGCTGCTTGGTTGAGAGCCCAGGTGTGATTCAGCATGGAACATTCTTGGCTGGGCCATCACGCACCTGGCAGTCTGCCGGAGGTGGGTGCGCCCAGGCACTTACAGGAGACATTGGGTAGCACCCTTTCCAGGCGCCTGGGACAGGGCTCCAAGCATCGGAAATGCCAGGCAGGGTAGCGGAGACAGCAGTCCAGCCTCAGGACAGGACACAGAGGACGATGGAAGTCTACCCAGCACGCGGATTGTGCATCCTGTCCCAGTTAGGGCTGGGTCAGGAGCTGGTGAGCCTCACTTGGATAGAAAAAGCGTCAGACACTTCTGTGAGGAGACACTGGAAAGACAAGAGCTGATGGATCCAATCCAACCTTGCAGGTTTAGGAGTTCAAATGAATCCAAGGACTTTCCTTTTTTTCCCTAGATGTGGGATTTCAGGGGTTTACTAGGGCAAATACAACTGTGTGCTAAAGAAGAAAGAGCTTACGAAGAAGGCAGAAGAGGTTTGCAAGACGTCAGCAAGCTCTGAGAAAACAATATTTTGTCATGTTAGGTGTAAATTAATTTTGAAAAATGGATTATGTTTCTCTAAAAATACATACAACTCTGAAAATCAAGGCAGGGGAAGGAAACTGATAAAATCTGTTTCGGGTTTGGCAGAGCAGAGTCCAGTGTATTTGGGAGTGAGGCACAGCACTTCAGGCAACAGGCTTTATCTATCGTCCTTCTTTCTCTCTACCCATAATAATCTGTTTCTCTGGTGGCTCAGTCTAGTAAGGAATCTGCCTGCCACGCAGGAGACTTAGGTTCAATCCCTGGTTGGGGAAGATCCCCTGGAGAAGGAAATAGCAACCCACTCTAGTATTCTTGCCTGGAAAATCCCATGGACAGAGGAGTCTGGCGGGCTATAGTCCATGGGGTTACGAAGAGTCGGACATGACTTAGCAACTAAACCACACCCATAATCTTTACAATGCAAAGGTTTTTAGAGGGGAAAACACCTTAAAAGTCATCCACTGGACTCCCTTGATGGACACATGAGAAATCTTCAGCTTAAGGAAGTTAAATAATGGTGTACGGTTCCACAAGCCAACAATGGCAAACTTTAGAGTACTTGAGGACCAGATCAGGGTCAAAGTCCAGGAGTGAGGGTCATTAACAAGTCACACAGAAGCCAGCAATAAGACACTCATGCTCCATTATCCACTGAGAGAAACAGACATGATTACGTAATGATAAAGAGACCAATCCACCAAGAAGTCACAACAACCCTAAACATGGACACACCAAACAACATAGTCTCAAAGTATGTGAATCAAGACAGATAGAGATGAACAGAGAATTAGACGAATTCTCCATTATTGTTGGAGACTTCCCTACCCCATTTCTCAGCACTCTGCTAACACTTGAAGGCGATGCCTGCAAATCTCCAGGGTTATCTCTTCGGGCAGCTCTCTCCCTTTCTGTGCTCTGCCCTATGAACTCTAGCTACCTTGATCTCCCTGGATTCCCAGCCCCACCTTGTCAACTCAAGGAGACTGCTGGGCTCCTCCCGAGGTCTCACTCTCTGTTGCACAGCCTGGAAACTCAAGACAGTTACTTTTCTTTAAAACACATACACACACACACAATTTTTATCTATTTTGTCTGGGTATTTTTTTACTGTTTCTGGCAGGGTGATGGGCTTCCCTGGTCACTCAGACAGTAAAGAATCTGCCTGCGATGCAGAAGACCTGGGGTCTATCCCTGGGTTGGGAAGATCCCCTGGAGGAGGGCATGGCAACCCACTCCAGTATTCTTGCCTGGAGAATCCCCATGGACAGAGGAATCTGGTGGGCTACAGTGCATGGTGATAAATTCCATGCCGGTCCCTCTTCCTTGGGTGAGCAAAAGTCCATATAGGAGTTTAAACTGGGGCTTGAGTCCAGTCACAGGGATCTTGGCAAAGAGGCCACAGCTGGGAATCTATCACACAGCATCCAGCAGGAATGTAGTCTCTAGAAGACTCTTGGGAGCCCATGATCAGCAGATTTATCAGCCATTTTTAATCCCAGTGGTAGAATGAAATTGTACATCACCATCTTCTCTGTGCCCATAGTGGCTAACATAGAAGAGTTCAAAATGAGTTTTATTGAATATAGAGTTTGTTCATTTTTTAAAAATTGAAAACAGTTCATTGACCCAATTTTTTAAAAATTATAATTTAAACTTAATTCATTATAACCATCATGTAATAGAATGATAATGTTAACAGCTTTCCAAATAACTTTTAAATAATGGTATTAAAAATAAGTGAGATAATACAGCCCTTATAATTTAGAAAGCAATTTCATGTGCATTATCTTTTTAAATCTTTTCTAATTTCTTTAATATAGATACATACACTAAAGCTCTTAATGATTATTTGACCTGAAATTTGATCATCTAGAGCTAGGACTCAAACTTAGATAATTATTTAACTGTAATTTGCAACATATATAGACTCTACCTTTTGAAAAAATTGATGTCCTTGGGGGAAAAGTTAGGGTCTGTTCTAAACTAAGGAGACTGAAAAGGCAAAATAACAAAGTGACAATCATAACTCTCGATTGGCTCTCAGTCCAAAGAAACAATCATAAAATATATATATAAGGATAAAATTGAAGAAATTGGAGTATGGATTGGATATTCGATATCAAAGAAGTATTATAAAATTCACAGACTTGCTCATGACGTCATCATTTGTAGGGGGAATATTCTTATTCCTGGGTTTCCCCGGAGTTTCAGTGGGTAGAGTCTGCCTGCAGGGCAGGAGTCACAGGAGACTTAGGTTCGATTCCTGGGTCAGGAAGATCTTCCGGAGGAGGGCATGGCAATGCACTCCAGTATTCTTGCCTGGAGAATCCCATGGATGGAGGATCCTGGTGGGCTACAGTCCACAGGGTCACAAACAGTCAGACACAATTAAAGCAAATTAGCACACACATGCTAGTGTGTTCTTATTCCTTGGACATGTATGATGAAATAACTTGGGGCACAATGACTTATCTCTACAATTTAAAAATGATTCAGAAAAAGTTATATGTATATATTACACTCATATATAAATAAGCAAATATGACAAAATGCTAACCATCATTGAATCTAAGTGGTGGGTGTACAGGTATTCACCATATGATTCACTCGATGTTTCTTTATATTTGAACGTTTTCATAATAAAAAGATGAAAGGAGATTGAAATGACAATATTAGACTCTAAAATGAAAGAAAAATAATCTACAAATGGACAAGGAATGGCTGTAGAACCATCTCCACTGGCCTATGAATTTTCCTTTCTTACATCAACCATACGTACAATTTTAGAGTCATGCATGTGGGCATGCTAAGTTGCTTCAGTCATGTCCAACTCTTTGCGACCCTACGGACTGTAGCCCGCCAGGCTCCTCTGTCCATGGAATTCTCCAGGCAAGAATACTGGAGTGGGTGCCATTTCCTTCTCCAGGGGATCTCCCTGACCCAGAGATGGAACCCACATCTCCTGCATTGCAGGCGGGATCTTTACCACTAGTGCCACTAGGAAGCCCTGGTAATTTTAGAGTCACATAAGTGAAAAGAACTGCATTTAAACTAGAAGCCTTTTTAGATTTAAATATTGTTCAAGTGAATAAACTAGTATTTATGCAAATATATCTGAATGCTTTAAACCTTCTTTGTTATAAGAATACAAATTTAGATACTTTTATTAATATTATAGAAACCCATTTCCAAATAGCCTGACAAAAGTAGAGAAAAACACTACAAAGTTAATAATCTTATAACAACATATAATTTTCATGCTAAGACATACAGTCAATTCTCCTTTTCCTTGGTTGTTAAGTTCTATAATGTTGCCAGGAACACTAAATTAACAAATGTTGAATCATTACTCCTGGAGGAAATGTGGATATATGTATAGATACATATCTTACATGAATTATATTCTTAAATCCACTAAACAACACATTCTCTAGATTCTATTGTCCTTGTCCTTATTTTTCGAAGAGAAACTGAGTTTCAGAGTGTTAAATGTTTAGAGTGTTGAATGTTCAGAGTGTTAAAAAGGTTCAGAGTATTAAGTCTGAGTCCATTCCACATACAAGTGCTAGAGTTGGGATTCAAACTCCTAACCCAACTGGCCCCAGAGTGAGTTTCTTATGCTGCTCTGTGCTGCCCCTACCCTCTCCATCATCTGGTCATCTCTCTGTGCATGCATGCTCCATCTCTCAGTCATGTCCAGCTCTTTGCAACACCATGGACTATAGCCTGCCAAGCTCCATGAGATTCTGCAGGCAAGAATACTGGATTGGGTCACCATGGCCTCCTCCTGGGGATCTTTCTGACCCAGGGACTGAACCTGTGTCTCCTATGTCTCCTGCACTGGCTGAAACAAGAAGGTAGAGAGTAGCCTTGCTTAACCTCTGCTAAGAAGTTGCCTGCTGGATGCATGCCTGTGAGTGACCAGAAAACACAGGAAATATCTATGTGAGGGTTATAAATAAATGTTAGCAAATTCACATAGAATCTGCAAACAATGCAGACCGATAGTAATTTACAATTGTGAAACTTTCTACTGAATTGTAATGGGCAGTACCCATGTTAAATTCATTTCTGTTTGTCCAACAGTGCTTACCCCAGTGAAGGTGGCTGGTATATCTTTGATAAATAACTGAATGAATAAATGTAAAGTTAATATTCTAAACCCAATAGGTGGTGCTTCATCAGTAAGGTAACTCAGAACTAAGACAAGCAAGACCAGACAAAGATTACTTATAATTCTTCAATCATTTATATTTAAGATGAGCAAACAATTTGGGGAAAAGTTAAAGCTCAGGACACTGCCTCCAGACTTATCAGGGGAGGGTGGGCAAGAATGCACCTACAAAATAGATTGTATATCTATCAAAACAAGAACTCAATCGTTAAAAGTAAAGACAAGATTTTCTCAATAGTGCTAAGTTCCCAGTCCACAGGCTTCCCAGGTGGCTGCTAGTGGTACAGAACCCACCTGCCAACGCAGAAGACATAAGAGACTTGGGTTAGATCCATGGATGGGGAAGATCCCCTAGAGAAAGAACTGGCAACCCAGTGTTCTTGTCTAGAGAATGCCATGGACACAGGAGCCTGATGGGATACAATCCATGTGGTCACAAAAAGCGTCAAACACAACTTAGGGATTAAGCAATTCTCTATAGCCCTTGAGAAAGAACTAAAGGTCCTTAACTATGCTTAATGACTCATGACTCCCAGTCCACAAAAAAACAATAATAAACAGAATGCATCTTGTGACTGCAGTATATTAATATGAGTAAAGGCATAAAGTACAAACGTTAGTGCCAGCTCTTCGGTCCACAAACCTCATGATTAGTGAATGATCACATCCCTTCTTCCAAAGTCTGTTGGTGACTGGTCACTGTACAATCTGGATAACAATGAGTAACAGTCTGATTCAGATGACACGCAGACAGCAACATGTGCGCTTGTGTTGCTTCTTTCTCTCCCAGGGATAAACCTGTGACACGTTATAAAAAGGGGAAAGTGGAAGCGGGAACTGGCTAAAAAAGATCACAGTGCAGCAGGAAACAAAAAGAGATGCTTCCGGAGGCGGAACCTGATTCTAATGTTGCTGCTGCTGCTAAGTCGCTTCAGTTGTGTCCGACTCTGTGCGACCCCATAGACGGCAGCCCACCAGGCTCCCCCATCCCTGGGATTCTCCAGGCAAGAACACTGGAGTGGTTACCATTGCCTTCTCCAATGCATGAAAGTGAAAAGTGAAAGTGAAGTCTCTCAGTCGTGTCCGACTCTTCGCGACCTCATGGACTGCAGCCCACCAGGCTCCTTCATCCATGGGGTTTTCCAGGAAAGAGGACTGGAGTGGGGGGCCGTCGCCTTCTCCAGATTCTAATGTTAGTGGAGTCGTAGAGGATCATGGGATGTGGACACTCCTGCAGTCACCTTAGTTTGTTGCAGCCAGAAGAAGTTAGTGAAGGCAAATGTATTGACTTCAAGGAGGAAGGATTTTTGAAAAAGGAGATATGTCCCAGAGGAAGTGATGCTTGCAAGGGACTTCACATGAAAGGCACACTCAGAGATATTTGATGATTTTGAAAGCACACAGAATGAAATGTTGAAAAGCTGATTCAGACTCAGAAAGGAGTATGACAGTTCACCAAAATGCTCACTGTGTATCATAAATTAAACAAAGAGAAGTCAATCACTATTCAGACTACTCTTGCTAAATTTTTTACAAAGAAGTAAGATGTCTTTATGCTCAGTGTTTCAAATGCTTTCAATTACTTTACCAAAGAAACATCGTTTTTCTACTATGTTTTAATTTTCCTACACATTTGTAACTGACAGCAAGAATTTTCTTAATGTTTTGACAAAAAAATTAAAGGCCGTTGAACACTCATAATTTTCCCATTGATTATTAAGATCATTCTGCACAGTTTAAGCTTCTGGGGTCAATTTATGGTTCCCACTATTATGAGAAGCATCTAGGATCATCTGTATGGCAATGATAAAACAATATTATTAAATAAGACTGGTAAGCTAGCAAAACAAAGTAACAATGAAGTAAAAATTATATTTATTTTACCTTTCCATGAAAAGAAAATGCGCATTCCTATAAAACAAGCAACATACCAATGAAGTTCCAGAACTAAATTTTGTGTGAGAATTGGACCTTTCTTAAACAAAAATTCATAGCTCTGACATTTTCAGTAAGAGGGAAAAAAATTTTTACCTGTTTACATTTGGAAAAGAGAGAAACTTATAAAATCGGTCAGGGCTGTGAACAGAAGTGGGTAGAGGCTCAGAGCTGCCTCTGACAGTTAAAGCCTTGTGACACTCCAAGGTGTCTCCATACCTAGGAAGTCAGAGCCTTGCTCTCCCAGCCAGGCCACCCCTCTTGGAGGCTGGGCTTCATTGCAATAGCCTTCTTCTGTAGCCTACATGGCATTTAACCAACCTAGGCAGCTAAGGTCAATCAGTGCTGGTCGATTTATTGTGAATTAATTTTGAAAAATATACACCCAACAGGGCTTCCCTGGTGGCTCAGTGGGAAAGATTCCACCTGCAGTGTAGGATATGCACGTACTATCCCTGGGTCAGGAAGATCCCCTGGAGGAGGAAACGGCAACTCACTCCAGTATTCTTGCCTGGAGAATCCCATGGGCAGAGGAGCCTGGCGGGCTACAGGCCATAGGGTCACACAGAGTTGGACACAACTGAAGCAGCTTAGCATGCACACACCCATACACACAGTGACTTGAGATAAGGCTGTCACTCTATGCAAGCCCAGCCTACTCACTGTCCCGAGTTGCAGATCAGATCAAGATGCTGTCTTTAAAATCCCTGACACCTCATACTTTATATCGTGGGGAAGGGCAACAAGCAAGAGGGTCTTACAGACCCTGTAGAAGTCAGCAGACAACACAAAGACTGAGGATGAAAAGCCCAGCTGCCAAAGGGGAGAGGGATGGGGGAGGGAAGGACTGGGTGTTTGGGATTAGCAGACGCAAACTATTACATACGGAATGGATAAACAACAAGGTCTTTCTGTATAACACAGGGAACTACATTCAATACCCTGGGATAAACAATGAGAAACAATGCTTTAAAAAAAAAAGAATGTCTATAGGTATATAACTGAGTCACTTTGCTGTACAGCAGAGATTGGCACAACAGTGTAAATCAACTGCACTTCAATAAAAATAAATTAAAAATGTGAGAGTCCAGTTTATTCCCAAGTGCTTGTCTGCTGGGCACCTACTGCTGCAGGCACGATGCTGTGAGCCTGGGACACAGAGATGTGAGTAACTACCAGGCATGGAGCTCACTGCGACCAGATAGACGTGTACGCGAATGAAAACCTGTGAAGCTCTGCAGGAGCTTGACAAGGAGGTCATCCTCCTGCCAGGGGATGTAAGGAAAAGCTGCAGGGAAGATGAGGCAGCTCCAGGCCCACTGCAAGGGCGGAGGTGCCCATCAGGTGGAGCCACAGAAGCAGGGCACAGATGCTGGAGGAAGGTGAGGGCGGTTCTGGGCAGCTGGCTCCATATGCAGGTGGAGCACAGGCCTGGTAGGAATGGCTGCAAATGGCCACTCCAAGGCAGGTAGCCATGGTCATTCCTGAAAATCTACTTTCTTCTCAGTCAAGGGAGATGCTTTAGATCCCTCAAGTAGAGGTGAAGGTTGGCCTTAGCTAATGATCACTGCACCCAAGCTTTGCTCAAGAGAGAGAATCATGGGAGAGAGGACAGGATTAGAAGGCCTAAGCCTGGATACAATAAAGACCATGCGTGTTTTTTCTGCTGCTCTGCCCCCCCAGGAGGCCACGCAGCTCCTAATAGATGGTTGGCAGCCCATCAAGGCATGTAGACTTAGCCCCAGTACCCTTCAAAAGAGCCTTTGGTTGTGCAAGGGAAAATCTAAATGGAAAGGGCAGAAACAAAGAGTTTAAATCTCTCTTCCTTATTGAAAGGCGTCTTCTTTGATGAAGGCATTTTGGCTAAGTTTTTTCCATTATATATTTTTCCTGTTGAGAGACTTAAAGTTTTCACTTGGCAGGCTCAAAGAGTTTTACTGGGGGCTGAGGCAGCTGCAAAAGATATTACCAGGTCTTTGCTCTAAGGAGGATTGGGCCTCCATGAAATAACATTCAGCCAAAACCGAGGAAAAATATAGCTTTTAAGGGACTTCCTGTGGCGAGAGCTAGCCAATAAATTTTAGGAACAGCAATATCTGGTGTCCATTTTTAACATGTTTCCTGCCCCAGGCTGTCATTTCCCGCTATTCCTCAACCTAGATTCTCTAGAGAAGTCAGTGTGGGTGGGTGGGGCTGGGGCTTGAAGGTGGGGCGCCTCTATTCACGTTTGGTGTGAAATAGTAAGGAAGGCATCAAGGCACAGACATCCAGAAAATAAAAGACTTCAAAGAAAAGCTATGACAAACCTAGACAGCATATTAAAAAGCAGAGACATCACTTTGCTGATAAAAGTCCATATAGTTAAAACTATGGCTTTTCCAGTAGTCATCTATGGATATGAGGGATGGTCCATAAAAAAACGCTGACGGCCAAGGAATTGATGCTTTCAAACTGTGGTGCTGGAGAAGACTCTTGAGAGACCCTTGGATAGCAAGTAGATCAAACAAGGCAATCCTGAAGGATATCAACCCTGAATATTCAATGAAAGCACTGATGCTGAGACTCCAATACTTTGGCCACTTGATGCAAAGAGCCAACTCCAATACTTAGGCCACCCCACAGGAAAAGACCCTGATGCTGGGAAAGATTGAGGGCAGGAGGAGAAGCGGGTGACAGAGGATGAGATGGTTGGATGGCATCACTGACTCAATGGACATGAGTCTGAGCAAACTCTGGGAGACAGTGAAGGACAGGGAAGCCTGGCATGCTACAGTGCATGGTGTTGCAAAGAGTCAGACATGACTTAGCAAGTGAACAACACAGACAACCAGAGAGTTCCAGAATATGGGGCCGTTGGAACTACTTAGCACATGCTGAAAGAGGAGTGGGAGAAACTCCAGACTTAGACCCATGAAGCAGGACAGAGCCTCCAGTTATACAACCTGGTTAATAAAGGAAGGCTGGTGGGCCAGACACTCAGGTTACTTGCTCTGCTCCCTCCAGAAGGCTTCCCAGCTTTTAGATCATTGTGGGAGGCAGCAGCCACTTTTCAATTGAGCCTCTATGCTGGTTCTGTGAATCTACCTACGTGTAGGTCTTACCAGACTCACACCAGCTTTGCTGCTGCTTAAATATCCTACCTGCCACCTGCCAAGACCAACTGCCTCTTTCCTGAATGCTCGGCACAGTCAGCCCAATCCCCGGCTACAGGCAGCAAAAGCAACAATTGTTCTCAGCTCTTGGCTCCAGTAAGATCTCACTAATTGGTCTCACCACCAAAACACAGGTCATCCCGAACTGGGAGAGTAGTACTGGGGTGGGTGGGTGGGTGAGGGTGTGGGTGTGTATGTGTGTGTGTGTGTGGACTACCATGTGCAAAAGAGATAGCTAGTGGGAAGCTGCTATATAGCACAGGTCAGCTGGGTGCTCTGTGATGACCACAAGAGTGGGATGAAGAGGTGGGAGGGAGGCTCAAGAGGGAGGGAATGTACGTGTACAATATAGCTGACTCACTTCATGGTACAACAGAAACTAACACAGCATTCTAAAAGCAATTATACTCCAATAAAAGCAAAATAAAATGAAAGAATCCAGGTACAAAAGTGAAATAATACATCACCCTTATGGAGGCAACATCTCTGGAAATCCTAGCAGGTTGCTCTCTTTTCTCATTCCCTTGAGAAATTACTGATCCTCTGCGTTCAACCAACTGTCTTCTCCATGAGAAAGTTTGTTACCAAGAAGAAAAGGAAATGATCTGGATAGAGAAACCCTTAAAAGAGCATGGCAATCCAAAAAGGAAGGTCCATTCACTCATTTAACAAAGATTCCTGAGCTATGTGCTAAGTGTAGGGAACACGATATGGAGTTGTTGTTGTTGTTGTTTTAATAAGATACACAGAATATAGTCGCTGTTTTCTGGAGCTCAGTCTTATCCAAGACGCCCTGTGGTTGATTTGAGCACAAACCACAGGTGGGGCTATGAAAGAAAGGAACTCATTTCTTTGAGAGCTTTTTTAAAAATTTATTTATTTTTAACTGGATGATAACTACTTTACAAAATTGTGTTGGTTTCTGCCATACATCAACATGAATCAGCCGACGGTATATGTATGTCCCCTCCCTCTTGAACTTCCCTCCCACCTCCCACCCGCTCCCAACCCTCTAGGTTTTAGAAGAGGTGGCTGAGCCTACACAGCCTAAGTGTGAAATCTGGCAATAAGCCACCAATAGTTAATTAGGCAAAGGGGCAGCGATGGGAAAGCAATGTGGCTGGGGGAGGCTGTCAGGTGCACATGGATCAAGGGAACAGAGCAAATCCTAGGAGCTGAAAGGACCCCTTCAGAGTGGGGTAAGCACAGAGTGAGGCAAGCTCATGCTCAGCTGCTGCAGAGCCCCATACAGGAGAACAGGCCACTCCTAGCCCCACTCCAAAGGCAGCTCCAGAAGGGGGCCCAGCTCCCAGCACTCAAGACCTTATGGAATCCCCACCCCCTGAATCTCAGTAGGACCTGCATTACTGCAGCCAGCGCAGCTGGTAGGAGTCCAAAGTGGTCGCCACACAGTTTGGGAAAAAGAAACTAGAGACAGAATTAAAGTTTTAAGGATGGGACCAGGGAACTCAAGACCTCTTGGATCAAGAGCTCTGTTCCTCAGAGCCACATCACTTCTATTTAGTGTCTTGGCAAGCAGAAAGTATCTGTTGTGTTACGAGGAAGTCAGTCTCTTGTGTCCCCGGTCACATCTCCCATTTTACTGATTTCTTTAAACTATCTTTGTTATTTGCTTGTACAAGGGCTATCACCTAGCTGGAGGTCATAGACCCTCATATGCCTTGGGAAAACATCTTAGCATGCACACAAGCAGCGTTCTGAACTTGTGCAGACCCAGCATTCCAAGGTCCACACTATGTTTTTCCTTAGCTTAGCAGGGCATGACAACCCCAACTGATCAACCCGATGTACTTTTATTTGGGTTATGCTGTATTGCTATATTTGCTTTTATTCTTTTCCCATGGTGATTTTCTCATGACTTGGGGCAACAGGCGGCTGACTATTAACCCCTGCACTGCATTTTAATTTTGACCAACAGACTGTGGTAAAAGTGACTTTGCTGACTTCTGAGGCAGGGTCATAAGAAGCTTTATGTCTTCCATCTGGCGATCTTGGAAAGCTGGCACTGCCTTAAAACCACCATGCCATGAGAAAGCCCAAGTTAAACACACAGAGAGACCACGTGAAAATAGAAAGACGTCCAGCCAGCACTTGGCCCTGGAACCCAGCTGAGGACCAGACACATGAGTGAAGACCTCATGTTAGACATTCATCCCAGCTGAACCTCCAGAAGACTCCAGCCCCACACAATGACTGACTGCAACTGAGTGAGAACCACCCAGCTGAGCCCAGTCCATCCACAGAACTGAAAGAGTGGAATAAGCTGTGGTTTTAAGTCACTTAACTATTGAGGTGGCTTGTTCTGCAGAAATGGAAAAATCTGTGCCCGGACATTGGTCCTGCCAAATAAACAAGACAAACAAACAAAAAGATTAGATAAAACAAAGCACAAGACCTGAAAATGTGGTGCTTCCCTCGTGGTCCACTGGCTAAGATTCCTTGCTCCCAGTGCAGGGGGCCCAGGTTCAATCCCTGGTCGGGGAACTAGATTCCACATGCCACAGCTAAGAGTCTGCACACCCCGACTAAAGATCTCACATGCCTCAACCAAGATCAAAGATCCCGTGTGCTGCAATTAAGATCAGGTACAGACAGATAAATAAATATTTTTTAAAAACAATAACACTGAATTCTCAGTTTACACAATTGGAAAGACATTTAGTTACATTTATTTAAAAAAAAAAAAAAAAGAAAGTTTTCCACTGGACCAACAGAGTTGTGCATTTCACGTCCTGAGTAGCTAGTGCTGCCCAGACAGGCTTAAGGGAACCGCTTCTGCTGGACAGAAGTCAGCTCCTGTCTACCTGTTGAATTTCTACAGTCTCTAATTTGCATCATGTGCTCTCCTGACGGACACTGATAGTTCAGTGTGTCCTTCTGGGCATAGTGCTGTAAAACTGTAACCGAGTTGATTAATAAGGTGTCTCTATTTCCCCTCTTTCGTTCACTGCCATTTACAAGAAAACAGCGAAAGTGGGTGGCAAAATATAGCCCTGTCAGAATCCTGCCTTAACAGAAATAAAGAAAAATGTGAAACTGTCAAATCTCAAGTGTTCTATATCCAGGGGAACATTATTGCATTCTCTCTGGAATCCCTCAACATCCCATAATGCTCCTATCAGTGAAGGAAAAAAAAAAAAGCAACACCATGATGTGCAGATGCTTCTTCTGGGTTTATTTTCATCTGGTTTGGGGATGACCAGGGTGATTTTTGAATTCCAATAAGACAGTTACACACAGTATTCCTGCCTTCCCAATTGGGCAGAAATATATTTTATTCATTATACCAGCCAGATTAAAATGCCCAGGAAGGGACTTCCTTGATGGTCCAGTGGCTAAGACTCTGAACTTCCAATGCAGGGGGCCTGGGTTCAGTCTCTTCTCAGGGAACTGAATACCACATGCTGCCAGGAAGAGTTCACGTGCTGCAACTAAAGATCCCACATGGGGCAACAAAGACTGAAAATCCCACATGCCACAACTAAGACCCAGCACAGTCAAATAAACACATAATTTAAAAAATAATAATAATAAAACAGAATGCCCAGGAAGTTTCACCTTGGTCTGGGGAAGTCTAGTATTATTGGTAGAGATGGTGGATGTCATCTAATCTAGCTAACGACCTTAGACATTTATTTCTCCACTCAAAAATATTTCCTTCCCTGTCTCCTATGAGCCAGGTTCTGTGCTTTCCCAGTCCATCTGTCTCCTCTGTGGTGGATAGCTGTGGTCTAAGCCTGAAGAGTTTCATTTACTTGGGAGTTCTGATGGAGCGAGCTCTGAACCCAGGTTCGGGCCGTGATGGTCTGTGTTTTCCTATCACTCAGATTTCCAGAGTGGTGCTGGCACCTCTCCCTTAGGATGACTGGTTATTCAGTTCTCTCTTCAGTTCCAAGAAGCACTGCCTGTCCTTTCCATAAACTCCTTCTACTTTGTTTAAATAAGCTGGAGTCGGTTTTTATTGCTTCCAACTGAGGAACGCCACATTCCTTCTTACACATCAGCAGGCAAGGAATTTTATTTTCCTCAAGACTTCTCTCCAGCTTCAAATAAAACAGAAAGCCCTGCTTTGTGTCAGTCTTAAAGCCTTCGTATTTTAATGTCTCTTGGATGCAGTGGAAGCCATAACTTTTGATCATATTACCTTGAGAAGCTGCTTTGTGCCAGACATAATGGGGAAGTCCAAACTGCAAAGGCACAGCTCTCAAAGCTGTGGGGAGACATCTCATGCACCTTACTAGACTGTAAGCAACTTTCTGTGAGATATTGTGGTGTGTTTGTTTTTGTATCCTCAAAAATTCCTATGCATCAGCATGTGAAAGCAACCCAGATGTCCACTGACAGAGGAATGGATTAAAACAAGATGTGGCACCTATCTACAACGGAATATTAATCAGCCATAAAAAAGGAATGCAATTGTGCCATTTGCAGAGACATGAATGGACCTAGAGACTGTCATACAGAGTGAAGAAGGTCAGAGAGGGAAAGATAGGTATCATATATTTAATGAATATATGTGAAATCTAGACAAATGGTACAGATGAACCTATTTGCAAAGCAGAAATAGACACACAGACACAGAGAACAAAGGTATGAAAACCAAGGGGGGAACACAAATGGGATGAAGTGGGAGACTGGGATTGCCATATACACACTGCTGCTGCTGCTGCTGAGTCGCTTCAGTCGTGTCCAGCTCTGTGCGACCCCATAGACGGCAGCCCACCAGGCTCCCCCGTCCCTGGGATTCTCCAGGCAAGAACACTGGAGTGGGTTGCCATTTCCTTCTCCAATGCATGAAAGTGAAAAGTGAAAGTGAAGTCGCTCAGTCGTGTTCGACTCTTCAAGACCCCATGGACTGCAGCCCACCAGGCTCCCCCGTCCGTGGGAGGGATACATGCACTACTACCTATAAAACAGATAACGAATGAGAACCTACTGTCTAGCACAGGGAACTCTATTCAGTGCTCTGTGATGACCTAAATGGGAAGGAAATTCAAAAATAGAGGTGATATATGTATACATATCTTCCTACATGGTGCAGTGGTAAAGAATCCACCTACCAATTGCATCTCTCTTGCAGGAGATGCAAGAGACATGGGTTCAATCCCTAGGACAGGAGATCCCCTAGGGGAGGAAATGGTAACCCACTCCAGTATTCTTGCCTGGAAAATTCCATGGACAGAGGAGCCTGGCAGGCTCCAGTCCATACGGGTAGAAAAGAGTCAGAGACGACTGGGCACTGGACACACGTACACATATAGCTGACTCACTTTGTTGTATAGTGGAGGCTAACACCGGAGAAGGCAATGGCACCCCACTCCAATACTCTTGCCTGGAAAATCCCATGGAGCCTGGTGGGCTGCAGTCCATGGGGTTGCACAGAGTCGGACACGACTGAGTGACTTCACTTTCACTTTTCACTTTCATGCATTGGAGAGGGAAGTGTCAACCTACTCCAGTGTTCTTGCCTGGAGAATCCCAGGGACGGGGAAGCCTGGTGGGCTGCCATCTATGGGATTGCACAGCCGGACATGACTGAACCGACTTAGCAGCAACAGCAGCAGCAACTAATACAACACTGTACAGCAACTATACTGCAATTTTAAAAAGTGTTTAATTCCTGGGCATATGTGCTTTAAGAACAGTAGACACGGTTTTCAAGACTCAGTAGAATGTATAAGACCACTGGATGGATGGGAGTCTTGGAAATAGAAGACAGTGTCTCTGGAGATTGGAGAGGATTTAAGAACTAAACCCTTGGGAACAATGACATTTAAGAAGAAGAAAGAGGTAGAAAGAAAAGCCAGTAAGAAAAGCAAAGGAAGCAACCAGAGTTGCAAGAATGAAGTCTGTTAACACAGAAGCCAGAGGAGACTAGAGTTTTGAAAACTGGACAACAGTCAACAGTACCAAATGCTGCAGAGAGTTTAAGCCAACTGAATACCAAGGAAAACTCAAAGGTTTAGGCAACAATCATCATCGATGATTCAAAGGTCATTCCCAGCAGAGCAATGGCAACCAAAGCCAGGTTGTACTGGTTGGGGAGCCAACTCAGGGCATGACTTTTTACTGTGGTGATAAAAGATGAAAAGAAAGAATGAGCCATAGTCTGGGACAAAAGTAAGATGCAAAGTGTCTGCTCTTTGTAAAAAAAAAAAAAAGAAAAAATCATAAAATGAGTAATTATTTTTAAAATGAAACATCCAAGCTGATGCTTAGTTCTCTGACTACCACTACACCCCAAATCTCTTGGACTGCAAGGAGATCAAACCATTCAATTCTAAAGGAAATCAACCCTAAATATTCATTGGAAGGACTGATGCTGAAGCTGAAACTCCAATAAATACTTTGGCCACCTGATGCAAATAACTGACCATTGGAAAAAACCCTGATGCTGGGAAAGACTGAAGGCAGGAGGAGAAGGGGGCGACAGAGGATGAGATGGTTGGATGGCATCACAGACGCGGTGGACATGAGTTTGAGCAGGCTCCGGGAGTTGATGAAGGACAGGGAAGCCTGGCATGCTGCAGTCCATGGGGGCGCAAAGAGTCAGACACAACTGAGCAATCAAACTGAACACCCCAAATGCCGTTTTAAAATAATAAAAATAATTGGTGAAATTATTTTGTGTAGAACTTTGTGGTCTACAATACATGAGTCCATGCCCTCTCTCTGGTGCTTAACCAAAACTGATTTACTCAAAACCCCAAACCAAGAATAGTCTTATATTTAATCTGAGATGAACTAAGACTCTAAAACCCTTCCTTTGATCAGGGACTGAGAGCACTTGAAAAGAATACTGTGGTAATCCTCCCACTCTCCACCTCTTAAAAAAAAAAAAAGTAAGAAGCACTGATGCAAATGCAAGTGCCTTTTGTGTGTATGTGTGTGCTTTGAACTAAAAATCACCCAATAACACAGGAGCAGGAAAAGTGCCCACGTGAAGGTTTTCTCTGATGAAGACAAAGACCAAAAAACCACTTCCTAACATGGTCAGTGGGTCTGAAAAAGAAAAGCCAAATTCATTTTCATGGTAGCTGGATGCCAAAACTTTTATCCCTGTAATAATGCATTTTTTTCTAGGTGTAAGAGTTTCCTCCTAATGTTGGATGTGGACAGCAAATGTGCTAAGTCGATTCAGTTGTGCCTGATTTTGTGCGACCCTGTGGATTGTAGCCCACCAGGCTCCTCTGTCCATGGGATTCTCCAGGCAAGAATACTGGCATGGATTGCTGTGCCCTCCTCCAGGGGATCTTCCCACTCCCAGGACTGAAACCATGTCTCTCACGTTTCCTGTATTAGCAGGCAGGTTCTTTACCACTAGCGCCACCTGGAAGAGCAGACACCCACAGGTAAATATGATTAAATGGCTCAGCGGATCCTTTCTATACTCCATCCTCCCTGCCCACTAACGAGCTAGCTTCTTGAGTGAAGGGACCTCTCCATCCAGTTCATACTGTATTCTCATGACACGGCACAGTGGCTGGCATGTCATAATTATCTAATTAATTAATTAATTAGTGCTTTAGCTGAGGCTCTTATCATCTCTTGCCTGAACAATTATGTTGCCTAAGAGTTGCCCCTGCTTTTATTCGCTTCCCTGGTATCAGTTACCTATTGCCATGTAGCAAACCCTCACAAAATAGAATGTCCTAAAACAGCAGCAATTCTTTATTTCACCCTCGAGTGTGGAATTTTGGCAAGGCTCAGCAGGATGGGCCCTTCTCTGTTCCATGTGGCATTCAACAGAATGGGCTCAGCTGGGGCCTGGAAGATTGACTTCCAAGATGGCACACTCACAGGGTGCAGATTGTCAGCTGCGAGCTCAGCCATGTCAACTGAAGCCTGGAATTCCTCTTCTTGTGGACCTCTCTGTAGATGCTCGGGCATCCTCACGGTTTGATGGCTGAATTCCAAGAGCAAGTCTACCAAGAGAGCTAGGTGGAAGCTGCATTTCCCCCTATGATGTGACTCGGAAGACACACAGCATCATACGTCTGCCCAGATACTCCTCCACAATAGGAGTGTCAACCTCACATTAGAGGAAGAGCATGTGGCATGTCTGACATTGTTGCAGCTGTTTATACAATCTGCCACATTCTAAGCATCTTGATCACGGCTTCTGGATTTGCTGAAACACAAAGCTGACTGTGGTGCCTCTCAGCTTAAAAGCATCCAGCGTTCCCCTTTACTAAAAGGATAAATTCCCTACTCCTGGTAGAGGAACAGAGGGGCATGGAGGGTGTAGAAGGCTTCCATGGCCAGGGCCTGGTCCCTGAGTCCTTCCCAGGGTCCCTGCTCACCTGGTCCGCCAAGTCATGCTCTTCTGGCTGTCTCAAAAAGATCATGTTATGTACCTGATCAAGGGCATCCTCACCCAGGAAGGGTGAGTGGTCATCCTCGCCACTGCTCCTCTGCCACAATCTGGGTTAGGATACTTCTCTACATCATCCAGAGGAGCCTTCCATCGGACAATTTAAGGAACAATTTATTTTTCAGTTTGTCTTTGAAAATGACCTCCTGGAGAGAGCAAACCTATTTTATTTATATATATATATATATGAACTTAGAACCTCACAACAATAATAATTATCACTATATTAAAGGATAAAACTGTGACATACCAAGAATAAGTAACTGAATGTTACCATAAATGGCCAGGCTAAATTTTAATCTGCATCTTCCTGGTTCTAAAGCTCTCATTCCCCTCAGAAAGTGATCTATAAGGCTCTTAAATGTACCACTAGCACAAGTAATATAAAGAGATAAATGGTTTCTTCAGTTCTCAAAACTAGCAAAATAAATTTGAAAGATAAATGTAAAACCAGCATAAAAAACAGGCAATAATCATAAAACAAAGGGCTGTAAGCTTATAGCATCATCCTTTAGGAAAGTCTAGAGAAAAAGGACTAGGAATTAGTGCTTCTTACTAGGAGTTAGTGCTTCTTATATGCACATCCCACCAAAAAGCAGAACAGAATAAAGATGGCCCATGGACACAATTCTAAAATATTTCATAAATACCTAGTAATTTCTAGAGAAGAAGGCTGAGGAGATGTGAGGCAGTCGGGGTAAAAGATGTAGAAACGCTTCGAAAACAAGAGCCCTTGCCCACAATCTCAGTGTCTCACCTTCGCTTTCCCCTGGCTGGAAGGAAAGCTAGAGAGGGAATAGAGAATGATTATAATTGCTCAAAGCTAATTACCTCCAGCAATAACAGGGATTTAGCAATGCAGTAAAGAAAATAAATAAGACAAGATACCCTGAGGGAGGGAGAGACTTGGAAGGGAAGGAAACACAGAGAGACCCAGTTTTGCCTCCCTCTTCCTGCAGATAAAAACACTGTGGACAAAATCCTGAGTTTCACCTTCTGTAGTTTCCAGGGGCTGGGAGCAAAGTCCATACAGCGACCAGAGACAGGTGGATGAAGTTTGGAAAGAGAATCATTGGGACTAAAAGTCTGTTCAAGGTGAAGTTTTGGGACTCTGCTTGGAATTAGGAAAACAACCCAAAGCCCAGAGTGATCTCAATGATAACCCAAGAAAAGACTTTTTAAAAACTAAGCTGCAGAAAAGAAAGCAGAAATTGGTCTACTTACCATTTTTTTTTTATTTGAAACAGTAGGAAGGAAAGAATAATATTGTCTAACATACATCCAAACAAAAATTCCTAAAGAAGAAAAATATACCCAGTAGGAAGTTTTAAAAGTGCTAAGGGGTAAAAATTTTCCAAAAACACTAAAAGACGTGAATCTTCAGATTCAGGAAACACAAGATATATAAAGCAGGGTACCTAGAAAGGATACTGTGATGTATCCACAGTACATCATGGTACAACCACAGAAAACCAAAGGCAAAGAAAATCTCAAGTAGCCAAGGAGAAATGTTAAATCGCGTATAAAACAATGCCAATCAAACTGCCTCTTTATTTCCTTAACAGCAACTATGAAATCCAGAAAAGCATAGAATATTAACTTGAAAGTACTAAGAGACTGTCATTTTTATTAATGCTTCACCACTAAGTGAGTCTACGCACTTTCAAATATAGTCTTATGAAGACAGAAGGGGAAAGGTGGCCCAACAATAATAACTAAGGTGGAATTTTTTATTAGCTTGTCAAGGTGGAAACTTAAGACTGGAAAATAAATATTGAAATAATAGGATTTGCTGTTTCATACCCCCAAAATAAAGTGTTGCAAGAAAATATATCCAGATAAACTGTGATCCCGTCTCAGAAGGAGTACTAAATTAAATACAAAGTTGAAGAAATACTGCATCTATGACCCACGGGTCTCACTAAAGGGCCAGCCAAATGATATACTTCAGGGAAAAGGAGATGATCTATAAAGGAAGTCTAAGGTTCAAGAAATAATGTTAGCCAAATACAGCAATAGGCATCACAGAAAAATCCAAGGCAGTTGTTGGCAAACTATAGATAGCTCATGGGTCAAATTCAGCTCACACTCTATTTTTGAAAATAAAACTTTATTAAAACACAGCTTCTCATTGCCTATGGCAGTTTCTACAAACAACAGCAGAACTGAATAACTGCAACAAAGACCTTAGAGCCTGGGTATCTAGCCCTTTACAGAAAAAGGTTGCTGACCCCTGGTTTAAAGCATTTGCAAAATAAAACAACAAAAATAATAGTTAATGGGTTAAATAAAAAAATAGCAGGAAAATATTGATATACAATAATATGTAAAACAGGGTAACTGATTGAATTTAAAGTATTCTAAGTTCTACCATTATTATTTGGAGAAAAAAGATATTGTTTAACTTTGGATTTTATGTTTTTTAAGCATATTGCAATTTTAAGAATAGTGGAAGTTTCCACTCCAAAACAATAGAGGGGAAACATGAAATTAAAAAATGTCATCAATCCAAAACTAAACTAGAAAAAGAAAATGGCAAAGCAGAGAAAAGACAAATCAAACCGAAGAACTACGATTCCAAAAAGACATTTAGCCCTATCAGTCATAAATGTATAGACTGACTAATATTTACCAGTAAATAGAGAATGTCAAACTGAGGTTAAAAAAAAAAGATATGCTAGTGTACAAAATGAATATTAAAAACACATAAAAATAACCGGTATAGCTTCCTGATATCAGATAAACTAGACTTTATGGCCAAAAACAGTGCCTTTGTGAATAAGGAGGGTTGCACTGCAGTCAAGTGTTTGCCTCACCAGGAAGATACAGCAATTCTTTAATTTTTCATGATTAATAGCATAGTGTCATTTACAAGATAAAAATTATATAACTTTCAGAGAAATTGTCAAATCCATCAACACAGATTGTAAAATACATCTTTCCTAAGAATAAATAAAGCAATCAGAAAGCTATCAAAGGTTTAAACTGCACAATTATCAAGCTTGACCTAATGAACATGTATATGTGTCCTGGCATCAAACAATTCTGGAAATCACATTCTATGCAACCACTCATAAAGCATTTATAAAAACTGACATCATTACAGGTCAGAGAGTTCTTAAAGCTTTTCATAGAACCAATATCTAATAGACCACATTCAACCACATTGATCAAGTTAGAAATCAGCAATAAGATAACTAAGTCAAATGTGTTTGGACACTTTAGAAACACACTTTTGAAAGAACTTTTTTATTGTGTATATTTCCAAACATATATGTAATCAATCCTGTGTTTGTATCAACATTCAAACACACACTTTTAAAACCACTCATGGGTCAAAGAAATCATCATGAAAATATTTAAGTACTTGAGACTAAACCATAGTAAAGTCTTATATAACAAATTTCTTGGCACACACTAAAGCAAGGCTCATAAGGTTAATTTACAATCTTAACTTATTAAAAATAAAGACTAAAAATTAAGGATCAAAGCATGTAATTTAAGAAGTTGGTGACAGAACACAGAATAAACTCAAAGGAAGTAGGAAGAAAATAATAAAAAAAAATACTGGCTTAAATTAATGAAATCTAAAATAAAGATAAAATACAAAGGATCATCAAAGATTAAAGTAGGTTCTTTGAAAAGACTTAAAAAGTAAACCTTCTTACACTGAAAATACTTAAGAAAAAGAGAACAAACACAGTATCATGATGGAAAAGGCATAACTGAAAAAAAAAACATTACAATAGACAATGAAACATTATATACACAATAACAGAGCATTGTAAGCACCCTTATACTGATAAATTTGGAAACAGAATAAGCTGGCATTATCTTGAGGGAAAAAGTATATGAAAGTTACTCAGGAAGAAACAACAGACCTGAATGTTCCTAAAACAAATAAAGAGATTGAATCAGTACCTTATCTGATAAAAAAGAGCAAACTCAAAGAAACGCCCCCCAAATAAGTAGGCTTTCAATTCTATAGGTTTTTTCTTCTTTTGCATTACTTACACTAAGGACGACAAAGAAGGCTGAGCACCAAAGAATTCATGCTTATGTACTGTGGTGCTGGAGAAGACTCTAGGACTGCAAGGAGATCAAACCAGTCAATCCTAAAAGAAATCAACCCTGAATATTCATTGGAAGGACTGATGCTGAAGCTGCAGCTCCAATACTTTGGCCACCTGATGCAAAGAACCAACTCACTGGAAAAGACTCTGATGCTGGGAAAGATTGAGGGCAGGAGAAGGGGGTGACAGAGGATGAGATGGTTGGATGGCATCACCGACTCAATGGACATGAGTTTGAGCAAGCTCTGGGAGATAGTGAAGGACGGGGAAGCTTGGTGTGCTGCAGTTCATGGGGTCACAAAGAGTACAACTCAGTGATGGGACAACACTACTAAGGTTATCCATATCGTTTAAAGCCATGGTCTTTTGGCTACCAAGTGTTATACAAACTTGGAGATTCAGGGAAAACTATATAACCAGATACTCCAAACACTGAGAAAATACATCATAGAACTAAACTCAACATGTATGTTCTCTAAAACCACAGAGCAAGGCCTTGATATTTAAGGAGCTTCAAACAAATTCTTTATGAAGGTTGAGTTTCATGCTTAAGAACAGGTGAAGGGGATTAAGAAATACAAACTTTCAGCTGTAAGACAAATAAGCCACAGGGATACAATGTACACGTAGGGAATATAGTCACTAACACTGTAACTGCTTGCAATGGTGATGGATGGTAGCTGGTCTTATTGCAGTGATCACTTCACAATGTATAAAAACACTGAGTCACTACGCTGTGCACCTGAAACTGATAAAATATTGTATGTTAATGGCAACTCGATTTTTAATTAAAAAGGCAGGTAATCTGACACATCGTCCATGTTAGGAATTAAGACGTTCCATTCCCTGAGTTTTCCCTTGAAATCCTAAAGTGGATCTAAAAAGCGCTTGAAAGTTTTCCAGAGTGAACGTGCAATAGGTCCCAGGTTGCTCTGTTGATAGTTCTCTAAGCTGCAGATGTCAACTTTCCTTAGGTTAAGTTTCCCCTCGACTGTTTCCCAGGGCTTTCATGGTGAGCTGCAATTCCCAACTCACTGTCCCTTCCCTCGGCTATTGGCTTTTTTCCTAGGAAACCTGGAAGAGCAGGTGGCTTTGGACTGTCAGAACAGAAACTCACTTGAAGCTTGCATTAAGAGAGCAGGAAGCACCTGGTTCACACGCACGTGCGTGTGTACTCACACACACACACACACACACAACAGCTCTTCTGTCATACACAGCTGGAAAGAACACTCTCCCAATTACCCAAAGGCACCTCTGGGTGCTGCTTCATCCTATAAGATCCAGCAGTTGAGGGGGGCAGACACAGAAAGAAGCAAAGGGAAGCCACAGAGCAGCGGACTTTTCCCACCTGACTCCACCCCCATCCACATTTAGCACAAGCTCATTACCATCATTTGCTTCTCCAGTGAATGCAATTAAAGGCAACTCCATGTCTGATCCACTGGGAACCTGAAATGCTGCTTACAAATTACCTGCCTTCCTCGGCCATTACTGCGCCTGTTTAAGCCAGCATTGCACTAACAACCAGAAGGGAACTGCAGAAAAACACAGCTTGGAAGGGAGATGAACCTGAGTGTGCATTCTTTGTCCTGGTGGTCTCACAATTTAGGATGTGCTTCAGCAAAATTTAACTTTAACCTACCGTTACCAAAGCTTTAATTAAAAACCCCATTCCCTTTGGACTCACTATGTCCCAGATTCAGTTATGCCCTATCCCAGATCTACATAATTGCCCTGCTTTCTGGCTGAGGTGACCCTGGAGCAAGGTCTCTGCTGCTGCTGTCACTGCCAATACAGAGCCAGTGCCCACAGCGACAGCTGCCCCTGGTCCCTGATGTCAGCAGGGAGTACGCCCTGATGGTGTCTTACCTCACACGGGTGCCACGCACCTCCGCATCGCAGTCACCACTCTGGGGTTTTCTCATAGCTCCTTAAGTGCAAAATGCCTCAGGACCCGCAAGGCACTCACAAGTAACCTGGAAATGCAGGACAAATTGGGACCAATGGGAGATGGATGTCAACAGATAAATTCTCTCCCCACCCTTCCCTCTCTGCAACATGGCGGGGGTTGGGGGGGAGACATTGCCTTGGGGTGAAGCTGGTAACAGCTGAAAATGCCTCCTCTATTTGCTCCCCTGCTTTCAGCCTCACTCTGGCCACCCTGGGATTACACTCCCCAATAAAGTGTTAGGTCTTACACCCTGACACCTCAGGCTCTGCTTTGCAGGGAACCTGGAATGAGACAGCATTCTTTGCTGGTGGGAAGCTGCTGCATAGCTCAACTCGGCACTCTGTGATGATGTAGATGGGAAAAGAATCTACCTGCCAACGCAGGAGGTGAAAGCGGGGGGGGGGGGGGGGGGGGGGGGGGGGAGGGGGGTGCAGGGGGAGGGGTTTGATCCCTGGGTCAGGAAGATTTCCTGGAGTAGAAGTGGCCACCCACTCCGGTATTCTTCCCTGGAAAATTCTTTGGACAGAGGAGTCTGGTGGGCTACAATCCGTGGGGCCACGGAGGGTCAGACAAAACTGAGTGAGTGGGCAAACACGACACTCAGCTGACCTTCATCTACAGCAGAAACAGCACAACACTTTAAAGCAATTATACTCCAATTAAAAAATGCTTTAAAAAGGGTTATCTTTGTCTCTCTGGGCTCCCTCCTTCAGGAACTGGACTCCTACTGATTGGCCGTGAACTCAAGCCAAAACTGACTGCTCACACACACTCCTGCCTGCGCCTGACTAGTCCCCACACCCACACTAAATCCATCAAAGCATGAGCAGTGGATCAGGCACAAAACGAAGGCTCACCTTCAACTTCCTGAAAGAAACTTTCTGCTGAAGTGTTTCATGCTATGTTTTTCATATACATAGTCAGAAAGCAAACACTGAAGAATCTTTCTTTCAAGCAAACGTTGGTTCAAAAATATGTGAGGCAAAAAAAGAGGGAAGAGAATCATTACCCAAGATCAACTGTCATCACAAATTAAAGCATTTTAACATTCAAATATAAAAGCTTATTTCTAGGCAATTGAGCAGCTTCCTCAAATTTTATTGACAAGAAAAAATTAATTTAAAAAATCAGAATGTTTAGAAGTAGTTTCTCTAATCATGCATGAGTGATGTAAAAAGGCGACATAACAGAAAATTTTCACTTTGCTAATCCATTAGGTATTATGTTACATTTCATGCTTCTGAATCATTAGATTTTTTTTAAAAAAGCCAACGATATTACTTTACTGTTAAGATTTGACTTGCTACTGCTATGTTAAAATGAAACATTTTTACATGAAATGTTCATTTTTATGTTTCTTATGTTTAGGGTTTTAATTAGTAGAGGCAACAGGAGGATTTCATGTGGCCCAGGGCCTACTCTCTGCTATATCAAATTTTACCCCTTCATGACTGGAAGCCAGAAAACCTTGAAATGCCTGGCAGTCTTTTGATAAACCACATCTTGAGATGTGAGTTTTGCTATCTGAGCATTCCAGCCTTCTCCTAAATCTCTCTGTTACCATCTTCCAGTGAGGCTAAATGTACAGCACAAATATCAATAGCAAAAGAACCACACACTTTACCTAAGCAGATGTACTCACTCATTGGCTATCTTCCCACTGAAGACACCTGTCTCGGCTGCAACTCCAGACTTTCCAGATTTCATTTGGCATATCAGGATTCACAAAGATAACCTGAAGGATTACAATTCAAGGAAGGTGCTGCCTCTCATTTGATTCTGAATAAGCAGGTAGATACAGATGCTTCTTTCAGCAAAGGGACAAAATAACACATTTACTGAGCACTGCTGTCAGGCACTGAGCTTACCACTTTGCATACAGTATCTCATCTGATAATGTGGTAGTTAGGGCAACAGTAGCTGTTGTAACAAATAAGGCCCCGAATCTCTTAACACGCTCTCTGGAGTCTCATCTTGCTGGCAGGCAAGGATAGAAGAGAGGAGAAAGGCACACCAAGTTCCGATTCACTTCTTGTCACTTGGTGAGATGGTGAGACCAGAAGTAAGTCCTCACCTAGAGGTAAGCTGCTTGGGAGGTGGTGGGGGGGGGGGGGGGGGGAGGGGGCAGTCAGCAAATGTAGAAACTGGCTGGAAAGCCGGTTCTCAGAGATAATCTATACTGCGCTAAAGGGAGCACACTTTTTAGGGGCTTCTTTCCTGTCCTCACTACACACACACACACACACACACACACACACACACACACACACACGGCGTGCACACAGATCCAATGGAGTAGGCAGCTTTTCCATTTGGCTAATGATGCAGTAGGCTAACAGAGGTTTTGCAAATTTCCTAAGGTGTAATAATAACCCAGGTCTATAAGACTCTAAAACCCTGGATCTTTCCCATATATCATGTGACATATAGCAAGTATTTTGTACAGCTCTTTCAATCCACAAAGCACTTGGGGCTTGTTGGAAACTGGTGTGTGAAGCAGCATGCCCCTCCTCAATTCATATCAATAATGTATTTCTCACAATTTTATTCAATCAATGTTAAATGAATTAGCGTGTACCCTAAGGGACTTTGAACAATGATATATTTATTTATTTATGAAGGGTTTTTTTTTTTTCAGGTTCATTTTAGAGAATAGCATGGTATTTTCAAAGCACAATAATTTTTAACACAGCAAAAAAATTGTTTTCTAAGATATATAGCTTTGGTTTTAATTTGAATAGAAGGCTTTTATTTATAATTTCTTTAAACAATTCTGGTTTGCGGTTCACTAAAAATAAAAATGATACCTAGAACTAGTTCTGCCTGGGCTCAGTAAATTAATGTGGTAAGTTCTGTTTTATAGCTAAGTTGAATTCTGGTTCCTAGTAAAAACAGAGTCTTATTTCAAATAAAACTAGCTTGTTACATGTTTTTTTAAAGACTTTCCATATAGAGTTATTAACTCCTTCTTTGAAGCAATAAATCTTGGAGAAGATGAATATCCCTTTTACTTTCCCATCATGTTCCTCCCTCTAACTCTGACCACCAATCCATTTCATCTCTAGTTTGTCCTCTATGCTTTATTATATTGACTGTGCTGGTAATTAAAATGTTGTTTCTGAGTTCAAGTTTTCATTGAGCCTCAAGTGGAAAGTAAGCAAGAAGGGTGATTTATCTCTATATAACAAACCTACCTAAAACTTGGTGATACAGAACAGCCATTTTGTTAAGCTCATAGCTCTGTGGGCCTGAAATTTGAGAAGGACCCTTACAGAGACAGCTGGCAGGCAGGGGGTAGACAATCGCTGGAGACTGGAACCATCTGAAGGTGCCTCACTCACGTGTCTCGTGACAGACGCTGACCAGGACCTTGGATGAGTGTTGGCCGGGATGTCTGTATCTAAATCTACCTTTTCCCTCCCTATGTGGCCTACATAGCTGGGTTCCAAGAGCAAGTGTCCCAAGAGAACAAGACAGAAACATGTAACATTTTCAAGATGGACCTGAGAAATTATGTGGCATCATTTTTGGCATGCTCTACGGCTGAGGCAGTCACAAAGATCTGCCCACGTTCAAGAGCTGGGGGACATGGAGGCCATCACTCCACAAGGAGGTTGTCAAGATCACATGATCAGAAGGTATGGGGTGGGAGATATCATTGCGATCATCTTTGGAAAATATAATCAGCCACAGGGCTTCAGGAGACATGCCCAATAACAAGGCAGAAGGCTAACCACTCTTTCTCACAGGCTGCTGGGCCTCACAGAATCACACGTGTGGCCAGTGAGAGTCAGTGGAGGCCATACCAGATTGCAGTACTTACTGGACTTTCAGAAAGGCTTGGAGAATGACAATAGAGAGAACTTAGTTCTCTAGACTAAATGTAGCTGTTGTCAGATGCTCAGACCTGGTCCCTGCAGAGCAGGTCCTTTGGTCCCAAGCTCCTGGACTGCTGCCAGGCTGTAAGACTCAGCTTCTCTTCCTACAGCACCCATGCCGAGGCATATGTCTCCTCCACCCAAGGTTCAGAACACAGTTCTCCAAGGTTCAGGTAAAGCCTGCTGTCATCCTCTAAAATCTGCCCTCCTCACTCTAGGCTTCTTGATAATGGAAACATCTCTTCAAATGTATGACCTTGCCCTTCGGTTTGACATTTATTTCCCAGAGCATCGGGCATTTAATACTGAATTCATCAGGTGCAGGGTCTCCAATGAATAGTCCAGGTTGGGTTCCAGCCATTCTATTCAGGCTCTTTGTGTTACCTTCCAGGAGAAAGATGAGACTGTGTTTCCTGTAAGTTGCGAGTTTAGTTCCCTATTTCCTGTGAACAAATGCATGAAAATACATGCACACACAGCCTCCAAATACATAATCGCATTTGATACTCAAAATTACCTGTTGGAATAGACATTAATATCCCCATTTTGCATTTGCGGAAACTAAGGCTTAGCAGAAGTTAAAGGGCATGCTCGAGTGTCTTAAACCAGGATTAATAAGTCAGCTTCCAGCTCCCAGTTGTTCTTTCCTTCGGCCCACACTGGCTGGGCAGCTTCAGAAATTCTGCTTTTGAGTTCCGAGCACATAAGTCAATATTTCCCACCTGATATTAACCCGTTCATCATTTCCTTTGGAGGAGCCTCAGCCACAGATGTAGGTAGCTCCCCATCTCTCTTCTCCCGCCCTCTTGCCTACCCCTCCCTTTGAGCCATTGAATTTATTTTCCATCATTATCATTTTGGCTTGGATCTGCACCCACTGTCTCTAAGTGACAGAACACCTTGTAGCCCAAAGAGAAATGCTGCTCCTCTGCAAAGCCAGCCTTTGAGTCTCTTTTTAAAGCGAGTTCCTACCGTGTGGCAGATTTTAATGACCCCCATCTCTCATGCCTGCATTGGGTCACCTGAGCCACACTGTTCAAAATGATCTAACCACCTCGTAACATCGGCCAGGCAAACTCAGGCTCACCACAGGGTGCCTGGCCTAATTCATTACACCACTCAAAGCCATAAATCACAGGAGTCTCCCCCTTCCCTCCCGCCAAGAGGAGAGCTCACATGAAATCTATTTACATGGGATGATTATTCAATTAATTTTTTCATTACACTTGCCAGGAAGCATTGCCAGGATTTCTAAAACTGCCCTGTGTGTTTGCATTAATGATGACAGTGGTTTGTGCTACTTAATTTAGCAATCATGGCCCATTTGGAGGTCATGCCCAGCCATATGCACAGTGGAGGTGGTGGAGGGGCAGCACCTGGTCAGGAACACGTGAGTACCTGACACGTGCCTAGGATGAGCACAGAGATACAAATCCCTGCACATGCTCTCCCCCACAGCCATTCCCACTGGGGTGGCCTTCAGGGCCAACAGCCTCAGCAACCCAGGTGAAATAAGACACTTGGTTGTTCTTCCTTATCTCTTTCCACCCCTCCATATGGGCTGCCAGAGTGGTCTTCCAAAAGTATAAATCTGACCTTGATGCCCCTCACATCAGTGGTGCCTGGTGGCCGATGGAAGAAGGCACAAACTCCCATCTCGCTTTGCATGCACCCTTTGCCTGCACAGGGCCAGCTTCAACTCTAGCTACCTGCTCCCCCACCCCAAGATATTTAAGTGACTGGACCCATGCACCAGCCACTTAAATATCTCCACAGTACTCACAGTTTCTCAGCCAAACAAGCTCTCCCTGGCACCCAGGCTACTTCCTCTGCCCAAAATGCCTTTTACTCCCTTAGTTCAGTTCAGTTGCTCAGTCATGTCCAACTCCTTGCAACCCCATGGACTGCAGCACACCAGGCTTCCCTGTCCATCACCAACTCCCAAAGCTTGCTCAAACTCATGTCCATCGAATTGGTGATGCCATCCAACCATCTCATTCTCTGTCGTCCCCTTCTCCTCCTGCCTTCAATCTTTCCCAACAACAAGGTCTTTTCCAATGAGTCAGTCCTTTGCTTCAGGCCACCAAAGTATTGGAGTTTCAGCTTCAGCACAAGTCCTTCCAATGAACACCCAGGATTGATCTCCTATAGGATGGACTGGTTGGATCTCCCTGAAGTCCAAGAGACTCTCAAGAGTCTCCTCCAACATCACAGTTCAAAAGCATCAATCCTTCAGCACTCAGCTTTCTTTGTAGTCCAACTCTCACATCCATACATGACTACTGGAAGAACCATAGCTTTGACTAGACGGAACTTTGTTGGCAAAGTAATGTCTCTGCTTTTTAATATGCTAAGTCAGTCATAGCTTTTCTTCCAAGGAGCAAGTGTCTTTTAATTTCATGGCTGGAGTCACCATCTGCAGTGATTTTGGAGCCCCCTAAAATAAAGTCTGACACTGTTTCCACTGTTTCTCCATCTATTTGCCATGAAGTGATGGGACCGGAGCTCTCTTGCTTTTTCGATGATCCAGCGGATGTTGGCAATTTGATCTCTGGTTCCTCTGCCTTTTCTTTTTCTTTCTTTTTTTTTTTGTGCTTTGGCTCCTCCTTTTGTATGTTTTTCCTCCCCCTGGGCCTGCCCTACGCAAATTGGGCTTAGCCAGGAGTGCTGTTTGTTCTACCTGAAGTCTTCACTCTGGTCCTTGGACCTTCCTTGTTTTTTTTTAGCCACCGCCATTTTGGACTCCTTTGCCCTGTTCTACCTACCTAACATTCCTCCCTCAAGAGATGGGAGGCCCAATTCTTTGGGAATAGGGGCGTCAAGGTCTTTCTGGCTACTTCCTGCTGACCTGGGATGGCGAGGGGTATTGGGCCTCCCCTCATGCTAGTCTCAAGTCTCAGAGTCCTTAAAGCAGTGTCCATCTAAGGGTGTGTGATATTTTTCATGGTTGGCTGGAGTTTTATATCTTTGTTGAACTGGCATTGACCTGGGCAGAGACAAAATGGGTTAGACAGTTGACAGTACATGGAATAATCATAAGCATCATCAATATAGCCTAACAAGGACTAGTAGGGGCATTAGTCATTTTTAAATTCCCATCACCAGGATGGCTCAAGTCCCTCCTTTTTCAGGGATCAGAAGATCTATCTCCTGTCTGTTTTGGAGTACAATCTCTGTCAAGCTGTGTTGGCTGTGTAGAGCTGTCCTGAGAAATCTTATCCCCAGAAACTAGATTTTGGGGGTGTTCATTAAAATGGCACTCATTGGTAGTCCTGAATAGGTATCTGAGATCTCCCAGGGGCTCACAGGTGTATTGAGTGTCCTCTTCTGTCTTCTTCCATGGCTTGACTCGTTAGTAGTGAATCCAGGAGTCATGTCCTGGTACCTTGACTGCTGTGGGGGTAGAAAGTATTACAGGGTAGGGGCCCTTCCATGTGGGCTGGAGTTGAGCCTTTGGGGCCCCATCTTTCCAGACTTTAATTAGGACTTGAGTCCCTGGAGCATATAGTGGTGACTCCTTAGAATCTTTTGGGTCCTGGTTCACACCCCACAAGCGTATATCCTGTTGGAATTGCCCAGTGGCCATGGTATAAGACTGGAGGGTCTGAGCCTCTGGATCTAGGAAGAGGTCATTGACATAAACAAAAGGTCTCCCATATAGCATCTCATAAGGACTGAGACCAAGCTGTTCCTTGGGGGCAATGCAGGTGCAGAGGAGAGCTATTGGTAAAGCCTCCTTCCACCCCAGGGAGGTCTCCTGGGTTATCTCTTTTATCGCTGATTTTAAGAATTGATTGGCTCTTTCTACTTTTCCTGAAGATTGAGGCCTCTAGGCACAATGGAAATAATAAGTAATGCCCAATGCTTTCAAGACCCCTTGGGTGACCTTAGAAGTAAATGATGTCCCATTGGCACTTTGTAATGACCTGGGCAGGCCAAATCTTGGAATGATTTCATGGAGCAGTTTTTTTTACCACCTCCTCAGCCTTCAATCCATCCTGTGAATGTATATATCATGACTAATAGGTATTTATACCCTTGAGAAACTGGCATCTGGGTGAAACCCATCTGCCAGTCCTCTCCTGGGTAGGCTCCACTTCGGTGGATGAGCTGGGCCAGCTGGGGTCTTCGAGCTCCTTGGGGGTTGTTTAATTGGCAAGTGGGACAAGAGGAGACCACCTGTCTTATAGTTGTTTGGAAGCCTGTTCCTCTGAAGGACCTTTCTAGTAATCTTTGGAAGGCCTTTTCTCCTAAATGAGTAGTGGCATGTAAGGAGTTAACCAACTTCCATTGGAGGTTCCTAGGCAGAAAAAGGAGTCCCTCCTTTTGGAGCCACCCTATATGATCTTGAAAGCCCTCACTCTTAGCTTTAAGAGTCTCACCTTCAGTATATGAAGGAGTTTCTGGCAAATTAGTCTGTGGAACTACGGTGGCAACCCCTATTAGGTCATGGTTCTGTAATGCTGCTCTCCTAGCTGCCTGATCAGCTGCTTGGTTCCCTCGTGCCACTGCTGTGCTCCCTTTTTGGTGTCCTTTACAGTGGGAGACTGAAACCTCAGTGGGCAGATGGACTGCCTCCAAAAGTCGAAGAATCTGATCACCATATTTGATTGGGGACCCTCAGGTGGTCAAGTGGCCCCTTTCTTTCCAAATAGCCGCATGTGCATGTAGCACCAGAAAGGCATACTTGGAATCAGTGTAAATGGCTATTCTTTTTCCTTTTCCCAGCCCTAAAGCTCGAGTCAGGGCTATGAGCTCAGCTAATTGGGCTGAAGTACCTGGTGGCAGAGGCTCAGCCTCTATGGTCTCGAAATTGGAGACTACTGCATACCCGGCTCTTCTTTTTCCATCCAAGACAAAGCTGCTTCCATCAATGTACCAGATTTCCTCAGGATTGGTCAGAGGATCTTCTGACAATCCCTCTCGGGGTTTTGTCCAGTGGTCCAAGGTTTCTTAACCAGAGATCTTCTGGGATCTGAGACCGGGCCACGTGAGCTTTCTGCTGAGTTTGTTTTTCGCTGTCCCGGTTTCCAGCACAATGGGCCTTCCCCTGTGCTGGATTTTCTTCACGTTCTGCCTCTACCGCGAGAGCTTCGCTGAGTTGGGCTCCTGCTGTGCCCGGCCTCTTCCACATGGAGGTTGTTTCAGCCAGGTTATATCTGAGTCACGGCACCATAGACGTCACGCGAGTGTATGTTCCTCGGTTCTTTGTCTCGTCACAACAAAGATTTGGAGCGACGGACATTAAAGCCCTTGGTGCGTCACAGCTCTCAGGTCTTGGACAAACTGTGTTATAGCTCTTGGGCAGATCAGTGTTACAGCTCTATTTTATTTAGAAGATAGCAGGAGAATCCATCCTCGAAGCGTGACGGCATGCCAACCCAAAGACTTGAAGAGAAGAGAGTGGAGGAGTGTGCGGGGGAGGGAGAAAGAGAGAGAGAGGGAGAGAAAAAGAGAGAGAGAGAGCCCTCTGCCTTTTCTAAAACCAGCTTAAACATCTGGAAGTTCATGGTTCACGTATTGCTGAAGTCTGGCTTGGAGAATTTTGAGCATTACCTTACTAGTGTGTGAGATGAGTGCAATTGTGTGGTAGTTTGAGCATGCTTTGGCATTGCCTTTCTTTGGGATTGGAATGAAAACTGATCTTTTCCAGTCCTGTGGCCACTGCTGAGTTTTCCAAATTTGCTGGCATATCGAGTGCAGCACTTTCACAGCATCATCTTTCAGGATTTGAAATAGCTCAACTGGGATTCCATCACCTCCACTAGCTTTGTTCGTAGTGATGCTTTGTAAGGCCCACTTGACTTCACATTCCAGGATGTCTGGCTCTAGATGAGTGATCACACCATCGTGATTATCCAGGTCGTGAAGATCCTTTTTGTACAGCTCTTCTGTGTATTCTTGCCACCTCTTCTTAATATCTTCTGCTTCTGTTAGGTCCGTACCATTTCTATCCTTTATCGAGCCCATCTTTGCATGAAGTATTCCCTTGGTATCTCTAATTTTCTTGAAGAGATCTCTAGTCTTTCCCATTCTTTTGTTTTCCTCTATTTCTTTGCATTAATCACTGAGGAAGGCTTTCTTATCTCTTCTTGCTATTCTTTGGGGCTCTGCATTAAGATGCTTATATCTTTCCATTTCCCCTTTGCTTTTTGCTTCTCTTCTTTTCACAGCTATTTGTAAGGCCTCCTCAGACAGCCATTTTGCTTTTTTGCATTTCTTTTCCATGAGGATGGTCTTGATCCCTATCTCCTGTACAATGTCATGAACCTCCATTCATAGTTCATCAGGCACTCTATCTATCAGATCTAGTCCCTTAAATCTATTTCTCACTTCCACTGTATAATCATAAGGGATTTGATTTAGTTCATACCTGAATGGTCTAGTGCTTTTCCCTACTTTCTTCAATTTAAGTCTGAATTTGGCAATAAGGAATTAATGATCTGAGCCACAATCAGCTCCTGGTCTTGTTTTTGCTGACTGTTTAGAACTTCTCCATCTTTGGCTGCAAAGAATATAATCAATCTGATTTCGGTTTTGACCATCTGGAGATGTCCATGTGTAGAGTCTTCTCTTGTGTTGTTGGAAGAGGGTGTTTGCTATGACCAGTGCGTTCTCATGGCAAAACTCTATTAGCCTTTGCCCTGCTTCATTCCACATTCCAAGGCCAAATTTGCCTGTTACTCCAGGTGTTTCTTGACTTCCTACTTTTGCATTCCAGTCCCCTATAATGAAAAGGACATCTTTTGGGGTGTTAGTTCTAGAAGGTCTTGTAGGTCTTCATAGAACCATTCAACTTCAGCTTCTTCAGCATTACTGGTTGGGGCATAGACTTGGATTACTGTGATATTGAATGGTTTGCCTTGGAAATGAACAGAGACCATTCTGTCGTTTTTTAGATTGCATCCAAGTACTGCATTTCAGACTCTTTTGTTGACCATGATGGCTACTCCATTTCTTCTGAGGGATTCTTGCTGACAGTAGTAGATATAACAGTCATCTGAGTTAAATTCACCCATTCCAGTCCATTATAGTTCACTGATTCCTAGAATGTCGACATTCACTCTTGCCATCTCCTGTTTGACCACTTCCAATTTGCCTTGATTCATGGACCTAACATTCCAGGTTCCTATGCAATATTGCTCTTTACAGCATCGGACCTTGCTTCTATCACCAGTCACATCCACAACTAGGTATTATTTTTGCTTTGGCTCCATCCCTTCATTCTTTCTCGAGTTATTTCTCCACTGATCTCCAGAAGCATATTGGGCACCTACTAACCTGGGGAGTTCCTCTTTCAGTATCCTATCATTTTTCCTTTTCATACGGGCTCCAAAATCACTGCAGATGGTGACTGCAGCCATGAAATTAAAAGATGCTTACTCTTTGGAAGGAAAGTTATGACCAACCTAGATAGCATATTCACACTTTGCCAACAAAGGTCTGTCTAGTCAAGGCTATGGTTTTTCCAGTGGTCATGTATGGATGTGAGAGTTGGACTGTGAAGAAAGCTGAGCACCGAAGAATTGATGCTTTTGAACTGTGGTGTTGGAGAGGACTCTTGAGAGTCCCTGGGACTGCAAGGAGATCCAACCAGTCCATTGTAAAGGAGATCAGACCTGGGTGTTCTTTGGAAGGACTGATGCTAAAGCTGAAACTCCAATACTTTGGCCACCTCATGTGAAGAGTTGACTCATTGGAAAAGACTCTGATGCTGGGAGGGATTGGGGGCAGGAGGAGAAGGGGACGACAGAGGATGAGATGGCTGGATGGCATCACGGACTCGACGGACGTGAGTTTGAGTGAACTCCGGGAGTTGGTGATGCACAAGGAAGCCTGGCGTGCTGCAATTCATGGGGTTGCAAAGAGTTGGACACGACTGAGCGACTGAACTGAACTGATGGGACCAGATGCCATAATCTTAGTTTTCTGAATGCTGAGTTTTAAGCCAACTTTTTCACTCTCCTCTTTCACTTTCAACAACTGAAAACTCCCTTATGCACCTGGCAAATCTGCACCTACTATCCAATACCCAGCTCAAATGTCACTCCTCTGGGGAAGTTTTTATGGCTCTCACAAGGCAACTAGCAATCTTTTTCTGAGGTCCAGTAGTGAAAATGAAGTCGCTCAGTCGTGCCCGACTCTTTGAGATCCCATGGACTGTAGGCTTCTTTGTCCATGGGATTTTCCAGGCAAGAGTACTGGAGTGGGTTGCCATTTCCTTTTCCAGAGGATCTTCCTGACCCAGTGATCAAACCCAGGCCTCCTGCATTGCAGCAGATGCTTTACCCTCTGAGCCACCAGGGAAGCCCAATAGCACATTGTAAATGCTTTAATCACAGCCCATACATCAAATTTTAACTCTGCTTTCCTATGAGTTAGTTAGTTCAGTGTCCTGGTCATTCTTTCTTGTATCCCTAATACATGGACATCCAAATGAGAACTTTTTGAAAAAGACAGATTGTTTGGAATTTACCTTGACCTATTGAAAATCCCCAGAATTGGCAATTTTTTCTACTGAAGTATAATTGATTTACAATGCTGTTTTAGTTTCTGGTGTACAGCAAAGTGATTCAGTTATATATATATATATTTTTTTCTTTTCCATATTCTTTTCCATTATGGTTTTATTTTTTCCATTATACTGAATACAGTTCCCTTCGCCATACAGGAGTATCTTTTTGTTTATCTGTTTTATATATTTTGTGGTGGTTGTTCAGTCACTAAGTCATGTTCGACTCTTTGCAACCATATGAAAGTGAAAGTGTTAGTCGCTCAGTTGTGCCCAGCTCTTTGCAACTCTATGGGATAGAGCCCACAAGACTTCTCTGTCCATGGGATTTCCCAGGCAAGAATACTGGAGTGGACTGCCATTTTCTTCTCCAGGGCATCTTTTCAACCCAAGCATTGAACCTGGGTCTCCCACATTGCAGGCAGATTCTCTACTGTCTGAACCACCAGGGAAGATCTTTGCGACCATATAGAGTAGTTTGTATTTGCTAATACCAAATTCCTAATTTATATGTCCCTCCCCTTTCCCCTCTGGTAACCATAAGTTTGTTTTCTATGTCTGGGAGTCTGTTTCTGTTTTGTAAATAAGTTCATTTGTATCATATTTTAGGTTTCACATGTAAGTGATATCATATAGTATTTGCCCTTCTCTGTCTTACTTCACTTAGTGTGATAATCTCTAGGTTGATTCATGTTTGCCACAAATGGGACCATGGCATTTTTTTTTATAGCTGAGTAGTACAGCATGGGTATTTTTTTTAAAACAGTTTCCAGAGTTGTTTCTTTTGCTGCCAAGTCCACAGACCTTGAGTTGGGGACGTACCACCCTACAATATGGCCTGCCTCAGAGAAGGGTTTTAGTGATGATTTTGTAACAAGTGGAGGAATGCATGTTTATGGGGCAGAATCACAGAGTAGGGTGGTGTTGATAAAGGAAACAGGGCAGAGACTGCTCCTTCCTCTCCATTACAGGCCAACACTGATCTAAAAGGGATCCTAGCCCTGGGAGCCTGTTAGAAAAGAACTGAACAAAACACCAATTTGTATCTAATGTAACTGCATTGGCTTCTATGCTCCAAGCACAGTGCATGCTCTCTGCTGGGCACCTGCCCTTTCCTGTTGGCTCTGGGTACAGAAGATAAAGAGGATGGGCAGGTGATGCCTGTGGAGACTGATGCAGTGCTGGGAGCTCCAACAGGGTGTCCAAAGATGCCTCTGGACATTCAGCCCTCTCTTCTCTTGCCCAGGCACAGGGAGAGCCTTCAGGATCCACTGGCCCCTAGGCTGTGAACCAGAGTCAAAATGTCACCTTCTGTTCTACAGTTGCTGAAGCCAAGCCCCTCGGATTGCTTCTATCTCCTTTCTGAAGGACCAGCATCTCAGGGGTATTGCCTTTGGCTCCCAAATTGACTTCCCCTCTTGGTTTTACTTGGAATGCAAGTTCATTCTGAACCACTGGTATATGATATAGATCAGGGGTACCCAACCTCCGGGGTACAGACAAGTACCTCCCATCAGATCAGCAACAACATTAGATTAGAAATAAAGTGCACAATAAATGTAACGCACTTGAATCATCCTGAAACCATCCCCCCTCCTCCAGTCCAAGGAAAAATCATCTTCCACAAAACTGGTCCCTGGTGCCAAAAACTTTGGGGACTGCTGCTATAGATCATACTGGGGACATAGGACTTAGTCGGTCAGGCCTTCACCTCGGTCCATCAAAGTCTCCACTGACTACGAACCTTCCCCTGTCAGGACCTTGGAAGGGAGGAGAAATGTCTCTCGTTGTGTCCAAGTTCACATCTGAAACTGCCAGTGCTTTTGTGCAAAGGACTGGCCCTACCATGGAAGGCTGGGGTGACCTCCATGGATTGTTGATTTGAGTTACACAGAATTAGATGCCTTCCTGACATCTCCTCTTGGCTACTTGCTGTGTCTTGAAATGCTGACCCCGGGTTCAATGCAGGGTCTCCTGACATGGACATTTCATCCTCCTGGGGATAACCAATATGCTGTGCTTTTAGGAACTGGATTCTTGGTGGCTCAGACTAAAGAATCCACCTGCAATGCAGGAGACCTGGGTTTGATCCCTGGGTCAGTCAGATCCCCTTGAGAAGGCAACCCACTGTAGTATTCTTGCCTGGGGAATCCCATGGACAGAGGAGCCTGGCAGGCTATAGTCCATGGGGTCACGAAAGAGTCAGACACAACTGAGTAACTAACACTCTCAGATAAGTCATCATTATACTCCAGTTGATAAAATAGTAAGAAAACCTAGAAAAATCTAGACAAACCCAGAAAATGAGAAAAACAGAGAAAGAAAAGAACCTTTATTGAACCCTTACTATGCACAAGTAAGCTCAATTACTTCAGTCATGTCCAGCTTTTCGAAAACCCATGGACTGCAGCCCACCAAGCTCTTCTGTCCATGGGATTTCCCAGGCATGAAGACTGGAGTGGGTTGCTATTTACTTCTCCAGGATATCGTTCTGACACAGGGATCGAACCTGTGTCTCTTGCAGGCAGATTCTTTACTTTTGAGCCACCTGGGGTTACAAAGAGTCAGACTTACAATGTGCCTGGGATTAAATATTCCATTTAATGCCCACAACCACCTTATGACACAAGTATTATTGCGCTCATTTACAGATGAGAAAACTGAGGCTTATGTGGATGGGGTTACTTGTCTAATGTTGTATGGGAGTCAAAACCATGGCTACCTAACTCTAAAGCCTTTAATTACGTCATTCTCCAATCCTTTTCCCAAGTGGGACCTTCTAGCAGGGCTTGAAGTAAAAGGTTTTGAGTCTTGTCTATGCACCATGCATTTTAATTTGGGAAAAACCTGTAAAGAAAGAGGCAGTACTTAGAGCACATGTTACCAATGTTTGGGCAGCACAAGACCCCAGGGTTCTGAGGAAAGTCGACAGTAGTGGGGGTCAAGGGCCAAGGCCCCCCTGAGCTGCTAAGCTAGGGAAGTTCACACCCCCTGGTCCCCTGTGAGGTACATGTGCTAAGTTGCTTCAGTCGAGTCTGACTCTTTGTGACCCCATGGACTATAGTCCACCAGGCTCTTCTGTCCATGGGATTCTCCAGGCAAGAATACTGGAGTGGGGTGCCATTTCCTTCTCCAGTGGATTGTCCCAACCCAGGGATGGAACTGCATCTCTTAAAGCTCCTGCACTGGCAGGTGGGTTCTTTACCACCAGCACCATCTGGAAAGCTAGGGGGGACAATTGGCCAACCCGTATTTCTCTGGTTGGGAGGACAGGATGAAAAGACCCAGCTATGAAAATTCAAAATCAGACCCACACATATACTAACGGGGTAGGAGCAGGGGAAGGAGGGAGAAATTTTCAAAGAATAGAAAGACAGGATGTCTTTGAGGACATAGGGAGACAGTAGATTCACAGACATGTAATTCCTGTAAGCCTAAGAGTCTTGCTGCATTCTTATCACTAGACATGTGCTTAAAATATGGGTGAGTCCACCAGGGGCAATTAGTTCTAAAGGACAAAAGAGGTGCCAGGAAACTGGCACTTAAGGGTGAGGACCACATCCCATCCCTTTGGCCTCAGCTGACGTGAGAGTAGCTGGCAGCGGATGGGCCCCCAGAGCTGGCAATTCCCTCTCGACCACAGAAAGGTGGCAAATGATTATTTTGTGTCCCCAGGCAGGAGATTTATTTAACTTCTTTTTGGTGGAGACCTATAAATGTTATCATAGTCTCTGCTGTCAAGTTTTGCAGTCCCTTTAAAAACTCAGGCTGTTCGTTCACTTCATGGCCTCCCAGGAAGCAGGAAACCCTCCATGGTTGATACAGGTGATGGAGGAGGTAGTGTTTGTAGCCAAGCTTCCCAAGGGGCTTCCTCACAGCCCCCTCCCCCTCTTCTCCTCCCCTCTCCCCTCCTGAAGGCTAGCTGGCAAAGCTAGTCATCGAAGACAAGTTTGACCTTTGGAATGCATAGGATGGTTTAGTGGAAATCCTTCTGATTTTCTCCCATCAGTTGTTGTTTAGTCACTAAGTCATATCCAACTATTATGTGACCCCATGGACTGTGGTGCACAGGGCTCCTCTGTCTATGGGATTTCCCAAGTTAAGAATACTGGGGTGTGTTGTATTTCCTTCTCAAGGGATTTTCCCGACCCAGGGATTGAACTTAAGTCTCAGTGTCTCCTGCACTGCAGGTGAATTTTTTACCACTGAGCCACCAGGGAAGCATGTCCCAAGGAAGCTTTATACCACCAACGTCCCGTCAGCTTCCCTGAAAAGACTCCAGCAGCTGCCATCTTGTTCCCCTCTTGGGATTAGCAGTCAATCTGTCCATCTCATCACTGGGCCTTTTGGGCAGACTTTTGACTGCTTTTAAGCCTTTTTACTGGGCTTTCCTAGTGGCTCAGACAGTAAAGAATCTGCCAGCAATGCAGGGGCCCCGGGTTTGATCCCCGGGTCAGGAAGATCTCCTGGAGAAGGGAATGGCTACCCACTCCAATATTCTTGTCTGGAAAAATTCCACGGACAGAGAGCCTGGAGAGATACAGTCCATAGAGTTCCAAGACACTGAATCAAAAACATAAATTCTAGTCTTTAAGTTACTCAATCGCTACAGTGCCTTTCCAATTACCTAACTAAACACAAGGTTAACCTACAACTTTAGCTCACTGGTCTTCATCTAAACAGTGTCAGGGGTGGCTGTGAAAAGTGTTGATATTGTAAGAAAGGCCACATGGCCTTCTGCCTGTGTCACTGACAAAGAAGGGAAGCCTGGAGGGTTTTGTTTGCTTTCTGTTATTATTAAAATGAATATGTGGGGGTTGGGGGGAAAACTTGAAATATTCCATAAAGTATTGAAAATTAAATCTTTAAAAAACACCCTCATAATACCACAATTCAGAGATAATCCTTGTTAACATTATGGTACATTTCTTTTCACACACATACATAATTTGCAATTTATGACTTTTTCCTGTTATTTTTATCAGCTAGTTTTCATAGGCAGCCCATCAGTTAGTCATCTTTTGGTTGTGACAGAAAATATAACTCAAAGTGCCTGAGGCAGAGAAGGGAATTTATGGGCTCACCTACATGAGAGTTCAGGGCAAAGCATGTGTCAGACATGGTAGAATCTGGAGCTTTAAGCCACGTCCCTGAGGCCTGACCTCTTGTCACCTCTGCTCTGCTTTCCTGTGTGGTCTCCACGTCAGCCTGGCTTCTTCCTCAGGCTCACAGAATGGCAGTTCACAACTCTGGGATTCTCCTTGAGCATCATAGCAAGTTTCAGCAGAAGTATCACATCATTAGCTCTGATGCGTTCCCCTAGCTCTGAACCCTTCTCTGTGTCCGGGATGATACTATTCTCTGATTGGCCAGGAGTGTGTCACATGACCACTCCTGGAGCCAATAAGAATAGTCTCTGCCTCCCAACTTGATGGACTGAAAGGCAGAGATGATTTCACGCAATGAATTTGGCATCAATGCCAATGTCACAATGTTCTGGTGGAATCAGTGTCATTGACACTGTCCACTGCTGCGGTGGCTGCCGCCATGTATTTTAAAGTGGCAGACATGTGGTTGACTCATGTCTCCATTGGTGCCAATGCAGACATAAGTAGGAGAGAAACACATCATGTGACAATGGAAATGAGTTTGGGTAAACTCCAGGAGTTGGTGATGGACAGGGAGGCCTGGCGTGCTGCAGTCCATGGGGTCGCAAAGTCAGACTCGACTGAACTGAACTGAACTGACATTCTGTCTTTAGCTAAATCTGATTTTTTATTTTTTATCTGTTTAACTGACTATTTGTGGTAGAAGCTTACAGAGTAGTAACTGAGCCTCTTACTCCTAGCCCCAAATCCCCAAAGACAGGCTAAATGTTCTGCTTAATTCCACCTGCTCTGTGAGAATTTATGAGATCCATACTCTAAACCCACCTCTCGCCACAGCCATGGGCTCCTAAAAGGAGACTTAGCCCAAGATAGTCCCCAGTTGGTCATTACATAATTCTTCCTTTATTGTTTCCCTTTATGTATCCTTTTAGTGGGAGCACAGAGAAGTCTGTAGAAAAAGATGCTTGAGAGTTTGGGATTTGGGAGGCTGAGCACATTAGGTTTTTCAATTTATAGGTTTTAGCATGTGAGTGCTACTGCCATGTAGAACATGGGAGGGCTCTCAGCATAACAATCAAAGGAAAAGAAAAGAATAATAGGGAACAAAAATAACCATGTGCACAGAAAGCACTTTACCATGCCTGTAAACATCCTTTGAAAATACGATTTTAATGGTTGCATAAAACTCCATTGTATGAATGTAGAGTATTAGCCAGTCATTGTTGGATGCTTTCTAGTTTTGTGTTTGCTTTGCACTGTGTTATTAATGTGTGTGTGTGTGTCGCTCAGTTGTGTCTGATTCTTTGCAATCCAGTGGTCTATAGCCTGCCAGGCTCCTCTGTCCATGAGATTCTCCAGGCAAGAATATTGGATAAGGTTGCCATTTCCTCCTCTTAAGGACCTTCCCAACTCAGGGATTGAACCCAGGTCTCCTGTGTTGTAGACAGATTCTTTTACCATCTGGGCCACCAGAGAAGCTCGTTCTATTAATAATACAATGCTATAAGGAATATCTTTGCATATAAATCTTTAACTGCTTCTTTATTTCCTCAGGATACATTTCTAGAAATGAAATGATTGGATCACAGGCTTTTTACATTGAACTTCCAGGAAAGTACTCAGCTATAAGACCACCCACTGGGTGTGACCTGGGTCTCCTCTGACCCTGGCCATGCTGCTAACATGAGAAAAAGAATATTGGGGTTGAGAAGAAATGATAAAGCAGATGGCAGCCTGAAAGTGATTTCTTAAGAGAGCCTCAGGAGAGGGAAAGTTGAATCAAAATTTAAAAGTGGAGCAAAAAGTTGTCTTCCTTGGAGTCTATGTGGAATGGAGCCATGAAACTGTCCTGCACTCCATCTTGACACAAAGGTCACCCTGGTCAGTACAATATTGATAGACCCCTGGGTCCTAGGAGGTGGGCTAGAAAACTGGTTTTTCAGCCATCCAATTAAAATCAACTAAATATGTTAAATAAAACCTACTCCTGTTAGTTAACCATTCAAGCTACACAGAGACAGAAGTGAACTTAATCATTCATTCATTCACTCAACAAACATTTCCCAAGATGTTTATTTGCAAAACATTATTCTAGGAATTTGAGGCTACAGAATTCGAAATGAAGAAAATAAATCTCTCTAATAGCTAAGCAAAACCTTCCATACATAAAGAAGTAAGTCCTAAATATGTGCATTACTTTTACTGAAATAGAATGGTTCCTAGGTGAAACCAAGACCCGATGGTGAGTTAACTGATTTTATTAACTTATCCAGAGATAGACTATATCAGAATAAAGAGAGATGTGATCAGAGAACAGTGAAGAGGGGAAATGAGAGCGATCCATTCTGGCAGTGCTCATCAAAGCACTCCTCCTGGGACTTCCCCGGTGGTCCAGGGGCTAAGACTCCCAATGCAGTGGGCCCAGGTTCAATCCCTGGTTGGGGAACAAGATCCCACATGTCATGACAAAGAGTTCACATGCTGCAACTAAAGATCCTGCTGCTGCTGCTGCTGCTGCTGCTGCTGCTAAGTCGCTTCAGTCACGTCCAACTCTGTGCGACCCCATAAATGGCAGCCCACCAGGCTCCACCATCCCTGTGTGGCAAATAAATATTTCACTTGCCACAACAAGAAGATTCTGCATGCTGCAATGAAGATGGAAGAACCCAAGTGCCCCAACTAAGACCTGGTGCAGCCAAATAAAATACATTTTAAAAAAATAAACAATCAAATCCCAGGAAGTGGCCTAGGAAGCCCACAGGAACACATGATTTGTTTGATTTCTCTGTGGACATAGAAGCATCAGACCATCAGAGCCTGATGATATCAAACATTCAAATCCACCACTGAGGCCCCTTGCTCTGATCTCTTATAATCCGTGCAACCTTCTGACAGTTTGACTCTATCTGTAGTCTTCTGAGATGGAGAAAATGTGCAGATCAGGTTCACGTGAATGTCTGCTCCCGTATTTCCCATTGTAAATTAGTGAATTGACATTTTGATTTATATACATGAGTTTCTTGTGAGCTGGGTTAATTTACACCCTGAGAAACTGGCTCACTTAATATGCCGAGAGAACCAACCTTCTATGCCCTCAAGGCTGAGGATTTAGATTCGCCAAAGTGGATCCATCCTGTACAGTCACCGATGACCAACGAACCTGCTCAGCACAGTGCCTGCTGTGTAGAAGTTGTCCAACAAATGCTTCCTGACTTAAACGGATGTGAATGGAATGAGTTTGCTTTAATTATTGTTGGGGGAGAGAAAAGGAGGAGGGAAGGAGTGGGAAGGGAGTGGGGAGGGAGACAAGGACAGGCTCACAGACTTGGGAGGTCACCAGGATAGTCAGCTGAAGCTATGGGAATGAATGAGGTCACCCAGGAATAAAAGAACTTGTAGGAGGGAAAAGAGTCAGGCTCAACTTAGTGACTGAAAAACAAGAGGGAAGAAGGGGAGCTGATGGCAGTAACTTAGAATATCGGTACTTACTACTTCTGCTGGGCTCCATCCCAATCTTTGCAAGACTGACAGGTGTTACTCACATTTCTCCTCCTAACCATCTCTAAGGACCCTATCAAATTACCCAGTCCTTTGGACAGCCCACTGAGACACATCCCCTGATTCTGTCTCCTCCATGGCACTCCCTTAGATGGTAACTTGCTAATTGTCCTAGCCCTGCCATCTCTCCACCATACCCATCCCATGAGAGCAAGGATATTTTTCCCCACCACTGTGTTCTCAAGGATCTAAAAGACTGCCTAGCATGTATTAGGTGCTCCATAAATATGTATTCAATAAAAGATGAATCAACAAAAGGTAAGAAGCTAAAGGAAATTGTACAGAAGGAGAAGGAAGCAATCAGCCTGCTCACTTTTTACCAAAATATATTTTTCTCCACCAAGAATCCCCATTAAAGAATCAAGTTTCAATATTTGCAATATTTTATTTTGCATTCAAAGACCCAAATACTTGATCTCCGGCTCTTATTAATGGCCTCAGGAAGCATGCCAAAAATAAAAAAAAATCACCAGAAAGATGATTTTCATTCACTCAAACTCAATATTTATACTGGGATATAGAAACATGATTCTAAAAGGAAAAAAAAGTAACAAGAAGATACAACTTATTTCAGTCTTAGTCCTACTTTCTATTTTTACTCCTTGAACAAATGACTTAAACTCTCTGAACCTTAATATCCCCAGGTGTAAAGTAGATGTATCAATACCTGCCTCTTCCCAACTCTGAGGTCTATTTTAACTCATAAAATGTGGAAACTATCTAACAATGGCTTAAGGTTAGCGATTTTGTAGGTTACAGAGCTTGTGGATTTTTTGATAGCTTTGGAGAGAAGAGTGAATTATTATTTTTATGGTCATAATTCAGAGACAGTTCATCACATTATATAACTTTGAAAGGAATTGTTCTTTGACCAGAAAAATAACATGTTTACATTATGGACTGTTACGCTAGCAATAAGATCCATCACTACTGCATTAATGAAAAGGAAGACGCTAGAGTGAGAGGAATGGAAAATCAATTTATCTACTTTTCCAACCCAACATTTGTATGCTGACACCAAGTGCTGATAGTTACTGAGTCAAGTATCAGATGTTTATGTAATGTCTCAAACACTACAGGCTGCCAAGATTTTCTTCTGCAAATTCCAACTGCCTGACTTAAGTTCCAAGTAGAATTTCTTTCTTCTCCTGCACATCCATGGTATTATTGGGTTGGGTCAAAAAGTTCATTCAGATTTTTTCCATAAGATGCTATGAGAAAACTGGAATGAACTTTTTGGTCAACCCAGTACATTGACTATTTTCCACCTGTGATTGATAGAGCGGGATGAATGACTTAATAATTATGTAAGTTAAATTTTCGCTGCAAATACCAATAACTTGACTAAAATGGGCTTAAACACATTGGGGTTTGTCTCATCCAGAAAAAATTCTGGGGAAGGACAATCTAAAACTGACATGGCAACTCAATAATGGCATCAGAAGCTCACCTGGTAAATACTTAACAAGCATCCTGAAGGATTCAGTTCAATTCAGTCGCTCATTTGTGTCCAACTGTTTGTGACCCCATGGACTGCAGCACGCCTGGCCTCCCTGTCCATCACCAACTCACAGAGTTTACTCAAACTCATGTCCATCGAGTTGATGGTGCCATCCAACCATCTCATCCTCTGTTGTCCCCTTTTCCTCCTGCCTTCAATCTTTCCCAGCATCAGGGTTCTTTTCCAATGAGTCAGTTCTTTGCATCTGATGCCCAGAGTACTGGAGTTTCAGCTTCAGCATCAGTCCTTCAAATGAATATTCAAGACTGATTTCCTTTACGATGGACTGGTTGGATCTCCTTGCAGTCCAAGGGACTCTCAAGAGTCTTCTCCAACACCACAGTTCAAAAGCATCAATTCTTTGGTGCTCAGCTTTCTTTACAGTCCAACTCTCACATCCATACATGACTACTGAAAAAATCATAGCTTTATCTAATCCTGAAGGATTAGATAATAGTAAAATGTAATAGAAGAATTAGGAAATTAGAAGTTTAGGGCATTATATTTATTTTAATAGAATATATTTAATTGTAAGTTTATATAATTAATAATAATGGCTGTGCTGAAAAACAGGCTTGCAAAATTCCTGGAAATTTAATAGTCAGTTCTCACAAGCTGGTACAGCTGTCTCCAACACACCGTTGAATGCAAGTACTTTACATCATTTTGCTCGTCTGTCTTCAAAGTGTATACTTTCATCAGCATGCTTGTTGCCTCATGGTTGCAAGATGGCTGCTGCTCTTCCAAACCTCACATGTGCGTGCCAGGCAGGGAGAAGAAAAAGGGGTAAAATAGCTAAGGCAGCATAATACTTGCCCAAAGCCCCACCTGGAGGTTTCTGGCTGGTTTTGTGTTACATGTGCCTAGACTGAAGATGGCTAGGCAGAAAGGAATTATGAATGAAGGCTAGGTTAGCCAATCAAATGGGTCTGCCATAAAAATAAAATTTATCTTTGGAACTCCAACATTCAAGACACCCTACCATGTCAGCACCATGATAAAGGGATGAAAATAGAGTGGTTCAAGACTCAGTGCTCACTCTCAAAGATTATTAGAAGACAAGACAAGTGCATAGAGAAATATAGCCAGTAATTTCCACCCTGAGAGCCAAGTACTTGTTCAGAAGCTATGTGGTTCTGGACCTGACAGAGGCAGGCATCACTCATGACCATGTGGGCCATTTCAACAGAAGAGTTCATCATCACAGAATGAGAATTCAGGTCAAACAAGTGACTTCGACAGGTTTATAAATTCTGCTTAATTTGAATCATTAATTAGTATACATGGGCATGGCCTTTGTACACTCCCCAATTTCAGTTATTTTAGTTAATTACATGGGAGGCTTAAATTTGTGTGGAAATACGCAGACTAAAATTAAACTGCTCTCTCTGAAATGACCTACCCGCTCTTTCTAGGTAACAGATAATTATCATTTTTCTAAGCTTCGTCCAATATTCTTCAAAGCCCTCTGGGATCACATTACCAGTATCAAGTGGTTTTTAAGTGTTCCATTTTTCAAAAGTTCTATCTCTCTACACACGAAAGAACACCACAACAGCGGCTTAAAGCATCATGTGAATATTTCCAAATGATGTTTGTAATACTGATTTGAATATTATTGCCATTCCCCTGGAAATTTCTATCATCATCAAGGTTGAATTACATTATGCCCATATTTCTTTAAATGTTCAGAGCTCTCTCCTCCAACTGGGCAGAGTGAAGGAATGGACCCTTGCTCTTAACCATGAACGGATGTCGCCTAACTGAACAAGAATGAAGGTTGCTCTAAGTTGCTGAGCTATACAAGCCTTTGGGGCTGTGGAATCAGGCCATCAATTTTGCCTGATGTAAAAGGTTATTCTCTTACTGCCTTTCAGTTTTGCCCTTTTAGCTCTGTACGGGTCACCACTGAACTCTTGCCTTAAAAAATTTACCATAATGGCCCAACTGGCTCAGTGATAGGTCTGGAAGGTTCAGAGAAATTCTTGCTACAAAGTCCTTCAGGACCTGTGATAGACAAATAACAGCATCCTCCCCTCCCCCAGGGAGAGGTAACCTAGAAATCTTTCTTTTCCCCCACCACCCTGCTTCTCTTCCCAAGGTAATTCGCATGCATCCTACGTCGCTTCAGTTGTGTCCGACTCTGCGACATCATGGACTGTAGCCTGCCAGGCTCCTCCATCCATGGAGTTTTTCAGGCAACGATACTGGACTAGGTTGCCATGCCTTCCTCCATGAGATCTTCCTAACCCAGGGACTGAACTCTTGTCTTCTGTGTCTCCCCCATCGCAGGCTGTTTCTTTACCGAGCCACCGTGAAAGTCCATAACTTATGTAAAATGATATACAGATATTAACCAACTCTTGCTGCAACAAAGCCCCATATCTGATTCCCTCAAACACATTGCTTTACAGCAGCAAAGGTGTCTTTTTCTAGTTCCAAGGTATGCAGTTTCTAGGACAGTCCAGGATGTGGGTCAGCTTAGCCTGGCTGCAGACTTCCAGTGGGGTTCAGGTCAGCTCCCTGTGTCTCTCTACCTCTCTTTGGACCACAGCTCCCTGGAGCACAGCCTTTGTCAACAGGTAGACACTGAATGACTATGAATAGCCTACTAGTCACCTGGGGGGTATAATGAGGGGTACCTACTGCTCTAAAGAAAAATTTAGTAATGGAATCAATTTGTACAACCATACTCATAGCTGGTTGATAATACAAAGCCATACATGATTAAAGTCAAGAATGGGGATGGGTAGGTAGGATTTTGATAGATGTAAGCAAGGGCATTTTCTTTTCTTAGGTATTGTTTTTGGCAGAGCTGGGTCTTCATTGCTGCAAGCGGGCTTTCTCTAGTTGTGGTGTGCTGACTTCTCATTGTGGTGGCTTCTCTTGTTGAGGAGCATGGGCTCTTGGGCGTGCGGGCTTCAGCAGTTGTGACTTATGGGTTCTAGAGCACAAGCTCAGGAGTTGTGGCACACAGGCTTAGTTGCCTTGCAGCATGTGGGATCTTCCCAAACCAGGGATTGAACCCACGTTCCCTGCATTGGCAGGTGGATTCTTAACTACTGGGCCACCAGGGAAGTCCCAGCAAGGGCATTTTCAAAAGAAATACATCTGAGGGACACAAAGTTTCTACTTGGGAATGAGCATTATTTCAAACATGCATGCATGCAAACTAAGTCGCTTCACTCCTGTTCGACTCTGTGCGACCCTATGGACTATAGCCCGCCAGGCTGCTCTATCCGTGGGATTCTCCACGCAAGAATACTGGAGTGGGTTGCCATGCCCTTCTCCATGTTTCAAACATACATCATCCTAACTTTTATAAGGTAAAGCTATGAATGATCATGTTGAACCAGTAAGTAGGCTGGTTATATGTTGGCCCTGTTTCTCTATCCCTAATTTTTAACTATCTTTCCATTACTTGATTTGTTAATGATAATATTTGTAGAATGGCACAAAAGGAGGGATTTTTTAGAATGCTTTCATAATGCAAATATTTACAGTACCTAAACAATCAATTCATTTTATAGATTCAGGTTTCTTTAAAATCAGAAATACCTTCCTACAGAGACTTTTATTCACATGTGAAGAAATCACAGCCAAGGGAACAGTGACTGAAAGATTCCATTCCAGGTGGAAGGAGACCTCAGCCACCCAGTTCCACGGTTCCCTTGCAGTGGGGATGCATGAAAACATTATTTTATTATGTCTTTTATTCATTTCAGCTGAAGTCTGGAAGAACAGACATTTGAATGCGGCACTGGTTTGAATCCAGTTCCTAAGTTTTCCCTCCAGGATTCAGAACTCTGCCATTGGATTGAATTGGATTCTGAGAGCTGAAAGGTCACTGAACCTTCCTTCATGTTACAGATGCTAAAAAAACAAGCCAGGAGTTTATTCAAATAAATCTGCAAAAAAAACTGGGGCTTCCCAGGTGGCACTAGCGGTAAGAACCCTCCTCCCAATGCAGGAGACAGAGGAGACACAGGTTTGATCTCTGGGTCCAGAAGATCTCCTGGAGGAGGGCAAGGCAACCCACTCCAGTATTTCCACCTGGAGAATTCCATGGCGGGCTACAGTCTATAGGTCACAAAGAGTCGAACACGACTGAAGTGACTGAGCACGCGTACATGGAGAGGAACTCGAGATCACCTGATTTCCCTGGTGAAGGCAAGACTCTAGCAGCACCTTCTGGGCCCCTCTTGTGCTCCCTGAGCATCTCCTGTAAGCCACCCCCTCCCATAGGCTTCCACAAAGTGAACTCTCCAGAATGGGAATGAGAGCTTCGACTTCAGACCGAACTCATTCCAAATCACAGCTCCCACTTATTTGCTGGGTGTTCTTGGGCAAATTGCATGATCACTCTCTGCTTCCACTTCCCCCTCCGTAAAATGGCTCTAATGATATCTAACTTGCAGAGTTACTGGAGAAGCAAATAGAGTGGCACACTGCACAGTGCCTGACAGGGAGGAGCAGAGCTACAAAGAGCGGTCATGGTGGTGACAATTAAATGACTCACAGGTGCTGTGCACAGAGCAGCTGGTGGGGGTTGACCTGGCCTGAGACCCAGACCCTGAGACCCTGAGACTTCTGTCTTTTTTCTGCCCTAGGACAGAAGAACTCAGTCTTCTTGGAGAGAGAAGATATGGAGGCCTTCCAGACCTGCCAAGAACCCTGTCTGGGGACTTGGGAAAAGTAGCTCAGTCCGAGGCCACACACCCTTGCCCACCCTGCCTGGGGTGTTCAGTTCAGTCGCTCAGTCGTGTCCGACTCTTTGCGACCCCATGAATTGCAGCACTCCAGGCCTCCCTGTCCATCACTAACTCCCGGAGTTCACTCAGACTCACATCCATCGAGTCAGTGATGCCATCCAGCCATCTCATCCTCTGTCATCCCCTTCTCCTCCTGCCCCCAATCCCTCCCAGCATCAGAGTCTTTTCCAATGAGTCAACTCTTCGCATGAGGTGGCCAAAGTACTGGAGTTTCAGCTTTAGCATCATTCCTTCCAAAGAAATCCCAGGGCTGATCTCCTTTAGAATGGACTGGTTGGATCTCCTTGAAGTCCAAGGGATTCTCAAGAGTCTTCTCCAACACCACAGTTCAAAAGCATCAAAGTGTTAGCATTAATTTAATGACTCAGATGAGGATGAATGTGCTGTTGAGGTGGGATGGGGAGGGTGGTAATGGATTTTGAGATTCAGAGATTTCCCTGAGGATAGGGAGACAGATTTCCCAGAAGGTAGATGGAGATGTGCCCCCATGTAGACTGGAAGAATGGGGCGCTTGATAACAGGGGACCTGAAGGCAGGGGACCAGTCGGGGAAGAAGGATCCCTGAGGAGAGTCTGCTGGAAAATCATATTGGACAATTATAAGCTTCCTCCTCCAGTGTTGTAAGTCTCTGGACTTATCCACACATCCATGAGGACAATTTAATCCAAGCTCAAGTCATAAAATGATGGAGAACAAAGCATCAGGAGAATAATGAAATGGGGTGGGGGTCGGGACCTGCCCGAATTGTCCTGGAGGTGAATGTCGGGTTCTGCAGGCACATACACCTCCCAAGGACCTACACGAATTATCAGAGCTGAAATCCAGGAGGGAAACTAATCTGTTCTGTCCTACCCTGTCTCTGCATAATCTGAGAGGTTGTCTTGTACGCTGGAGACCACCCTCCACATTATTATACAGAAACCTGTTAGTTCCTATCCGTGTTCACCCCCTCTTTTCAAATGTCACCATATGAGGAATATAACCAAAAAAGAAGCAGATTCACAGATATAGAGAACAAACTGGTGGTTACCAGAAAGGAGAGGGAAGCGGGAGGGGCAATACAGAGGTAGGCGATTAACAGGTACAAACTTTAGGTAAAAATAAGCTGTAAGACCTATTTGCAGGGCTGAAATAGAGATGCAGACATAGCGAATGGTGGGTATGTGGACACTGGGGTAAAGAGGGAGGGTGAACTGGGAGACTGGGATTGACGTACGCACACTGCCACGTACAAAATAGCTAGCTAGTGGGAAGATGCTGTATAATACAGGAAGCTCAGCTCAGAGCTCTGCAATGACCTACAGGGGTGGGATGGGGGGGATGGTGCAAGAGGGAAGGTATCCATTCAGCTGACTCACTTTACTGTACAGCAGAAATGAACACATTGTAAAGCAACTATATGCCAATTAAAAAAATTAAAAAAAAAAAGCTACAAGGATATATTCTACAACACAGGGAATATAGCCACCATTTTATAATAGCTAGAAATGGAACATAACCTTTAAAAATTGTGAATCACTATGTTGTATACCTGTAACTTATATAATATTATACATCAATGATATTTCAATTTTTTAAAAATGACACCATAGGGCCATTGTAAATAAGGAAGGGCCCATTGTCCAGTCATATACCTCTCAATGACCACACAAAGGCCAGAGAGAAACCTAGAATTACCATCTGCCAGGACACTGCAAAGTTCTTTTAAAGGCAAGTTCCTATAACCTTGTTAGGCCTCTTTTACCCATCTTTAAAGGCTTCCCTGGTGGCTCAGAAGGTAAAGAATCCACCTGGAGTGTGAGAGACCTGAGCTCCATCCCTGGGTTGGGAAGATCCCCTGGAGGAGGGCATGGCAACCCACTCCAGTATTCTTGCCTGGAGAATCCCCATGGACAGAGGAGCCTGGTGGGCTACAGTCCATGGATTCACAAAGAGTCCCACATGATTGCACGACAACGCACAGCACAGCACCTATCTGTAAAATGGAAATAAAAACTCTAACCTCATGTGGATATCACAGAGCTTGAATGAACAGCCCCAGTTTAATTAAAGCAACTGACAGCACGTGGTATGTGGCAGAGTTCATGTTAATTTTCATCTTCTACATCTTAGTAACTCACCAAGGTCAACCCTCAAGTTTACACGTGAAACAATGAATGCTTCCAACAGCACTGTGACAGAAGCCTAAAGTTGGGGCTCCCTTTCCCAAGAGTACATAATTCGGCCTCTTCAGAAAGAATATTCTGCCAGAAAACCATTTCTAGGAATGCTCAGCCATGTCCGACTCTTTGCAGCCTGTGGACTGTAGCCCACCAGATGCCTCTGTCCATGGAATTCTCCAGGCAAGAATGCCAGAATGGGTTACCATTTCCTTCTCCAGGGGACCTTTCTGACCTAAGGACTGAACCCACCACTTTGGCGTCTCATGCGTTGGCAAGCAGGTTCTTTACCGTAGGGCATAGTATTATTTCCGGGAAGAAATAACACTAGTTAGAAAACCAAGGCAGTTGGCTGTTACTCAAGGTTTCCCCAAACAGGGTTGTTTCCTATCAAGCAGTGGGGGCCTAGGCAGACATCTGCTGTGACAGTTGGCTTAAAATAGATGAAAAGAGACTTTAAGGGAAAAGAGACCCCAGAGTGGCAAGCCAAGGAATGCTGGCAGACAGAGAAGACACCGTTGATACAGGGACTTGGTGATGAGCGAGCAAGGGGAGGACTGACCATGGAGTACCCTGACTGCTGGGCCTCCTTATAAGAAACTGTTGTCAGAGTCACTTTGATTTCATCAACTTCAAAGAGCCCTGACCAGATGCCAGCGGGCTAGGAACCCAGGACCATAAACTCACTCCAAGCCAGCCAGTGCTGCCGAAGTGGGCAGGAGGCTCCAAACTCCAGGGATTCAGCCTTCAGGAATCCCCTCTCTGGAATCATTCCCGATGGATTCTCCTGTGAGTCTCAGCACACTGCCCTCTCCCTCCCAGTGGGACCCTGGAGATCATCAAAATGCAAGCTGGTCCCACTCAGCAGCTGAGTCTAAGAAAGGAGAGAGTCAAGGAGTTATGGACATGGCTCTGAGTGTTTTTTCATCATCTGAGGGTTCAATATTTAGAGCAATATTGATTCAATTTATCTAGTGTTGTAATGGTCCATTGGTTGCTAGGCAACAGAGTTCTTGCTTCCCTGTTTTCTGGGTGGCTCATGGGAGTCTGACTACCAAAGAGATTACTTTGTGTATATGAAACTAAATGGACCATAGGTGCCATACATAAGTGGAGGAATACTGTTTTACTGGGCAACATTAAGACCTTGCTTCCTACCACATCTCAGTAATTGCAATTCAACCTCTAGAACAACAGGGCTATTCATATTCACATCCCCCTACAAGATACCCACTGAGAACAATTTAACATGAAGTTGTGCTGATGTCTAAATTCTGAGGTTGTGTGCTTACTCTTCCATCCCCATAAAGTTCAAACTACTGGGGCGAGAACAGGTTTATGCCTCCTCCCCATTCTGGTTTGCCCCCCTACAACTGCACATTAATAACCCAAAATCACCACCAGAATAATAAGGCCTAATTCTGGTTTGCACTAAAATCCTGGTATAGTAGGGCCATTCTTTATTTTTCTTATCTCATGTTCTCCCCCACTCACCCCAAAACTGCCTTCTCTTTTAGGGGAGGCTCTTTTCTAAGCCCTTTCCACTGACATTCACTGTTTCTTTAAAATCCCAAGTCAGGAGCAGCAGGCATATGAGGCACTGTCAGCTTGGGCTGTATGGTTCAGTGATTTGGCATTAATGACGTTTACTTTGGAACCTGTGTGATGGCCTGACCTATTTTAGGATCTCTGCTCTAACCATATCTCCCTCCCCTATTTTCCCAATTAGAAATGAAGGCCAAAGGGATTGTGGGGTGGTTGGGGGGGGAAGAAGGAAAAAACCCCGCAGTTGCAGGAGTCACACCTGAAGCCGCTCGAGTTCGCCATAACACTCACCACGGTCACAAGCCCTTCTGGGAAGAATGGAATTCAGGGCTGTGTCCACAAGAGGGAAAAGCTTCCAGAGGCCATGCTCTGCCCAGTTTCCCTCCAGGGCCGGGGGGAAATACACATACCAAAGGCCACATTTGGTATTGCTCAGTGGTTTCCTCCCTGGAAAGACCTGTGTATGGAGAGAAATGATCTCGTTCTTCCGAAGAGAAAAGCTCTCTGGGGAGGAGAGGACAGGGAGGAGGGCGAGAGGCAAGTACAGGCAACTAGCCAACTACGCACATTTACAGACAGCAGGAATGTAAAACAGACGTTGTGCAGGAAAATAAAGCACTGCCCTGGGAGCATCACGTCAGCCTCTGGAGAATACGGTTTCTCAGATGCAGTTGAATAACACAGTAAGTCATTGAAACCTGCATACTCATCATAACTTGCTCTAAGGAATGCCCCTTCTGGGTTGCCAGGTCCCCTGTCTCTGCATCTTTCTCATTGCTGAGTGGTAGCCAACTTTCCTTGAAATCAACGTTATCCTGTCTCTTTAACCAGGACAGAGGTGTTCTTACTCACCCCAGAGTTTCTTCCCTGTGGTGGAGAACAGGAGCAGCAAGACCTGGAGCTACAAAGAGGCAGAGGGTGATTCTACCAACCCTGAATATTCATCAGAAGGACTGATGCTGAAGTTGAAGCTCCAATACTTTGGCAACCTGATGAGAAGAGCCAACTCATTGGAAAAGACCCCAATGCTGAGAAAGATTGAGAGCAAGAGGAGAAGGGGGTGACAGAGGAGGAGATGGTTGGATGGCATCACTGACTCAACAGACATGAGTTTGAGCAAACTCTGGAAGATAGATGAAGGACAGGGAAGACTGGCATGCTGCAGTCCATGGGATCACAAAGAATCAGACACGACTTAAAGACTGAACAACCACAAATGGCTCTAGTGGAGTTTATTCCATGAGAGCAGGGTTACAAGAAGACAAAAGGACTTGGGCCACTATGTGAAGAGCCAAACAGAAGAGTTATAGTGCTCATGGAACAAACGGTGATGTCAAGGTCAGTGGTACAAAGGGCCTGTGGCAGCTCCTGTTCTGGGGACTCAGGAGCATGTTAATGGCCATCAGGAAGATTTGGTACTCATATGAAGATTGAAACTACAATGAGATACCACCTCATACACCTGTCAGAATGGTCATCATTAAAAAATCTATCAATAGAGAAAAGGGACCACCCCCCCATACTGTTGGCGGAAACGTAAATTGGTACAACCATTATGGAAAACAGTAAGGAGGTTCCTTAAAAAACTAAATATAAAACTACCATGTAACCCAGTAATCCCACTCCTGTGCACACACCCAGCGAAAATTACATTGCAAAAAGATACACTCACCCCTATGTTCAGAGCAGCACTATTCACAATAGCCAAAATATAGAGACAACCTAAATGTCCATCAGCAAATGAATGGATAAAGAAAATGTGGTACATATATGCAATGGAGTACTATTCAGCTGTAAAAGAACAAAGCAATGCCATTTGTCACAACACAGATGCATCTGGAAACCATCAAACTAAGTGAAGGAAGTCATAAAGACAAACACCATATGACACTACTTATATGTGGAATCTAAAATATGGCACAAATGAACTTCTCTACAAAGCAGAGACAGACGGACAGACATAGAGATCAGACCTATGGTTAGCAAGGGAAAGTGGGGGGAGGGAGAGAATGGACGGGGAGTCGGGGTGGGTAGATGCAAATGATTACACTTAGAATGGATAAACAACAAGGTCTTATTGTATAGCACAGGGAACTATATCCAATCTCCAAAGATAAATCATAATGAAAAAAATACATTTAAAAAATGTCTGTATGTGTATATTGAGTACAGCAATTTTACAGCATCATATTTTAGGATTTGAAATGGCTCAACTGGAATTCCATCACCTCCACTAGCTTTGTTCCTGGTGATGCTTCCTAAGGCCCACTTGACTTTGCATTCCAGGATGTCTGGCTCTAGATGAGTGATCATACCATCCTGGTTATCTGGGTCATGAAGATCTTTTTTTGTATAGTTCTTCTGTGTATTCTTGCCACCTCTTCTTAATATCTTCTGCTTCTGTTAGGTCCATACCATTTCTGTCCTTTATTGTGCCCAACTTTGCATGAAATATTCCCTTGGTATCTCTAATTTTCTTGAAGAGATCTCTAGTCTTTCCCATTCTATTCCTTTCCTCTATTTCTTTGCATTGATCACTGAGGAAGGCTTTCTTATCTCTCCTTGCTATTCTTTGGAACTCTGCATTCAAATAGGTATATCTTTCCTATTCTCCTTTGCCTTTTGCCTCTTCCTTTCACAGCTATTTCTAAGGCCTCCTCAGACAACCATTTTGCCTTTTTACATTTCTTTTTCTTGGGAATGGTCTTGACCCCTGCCTCCTATACAATAGCATGAACCTCCATCCGTAGTTCGTCAGGCACTCTGTCTATCAGATCTAGTCCCTTAAATCTATTTCTCACTTCCACTGTATAATCATAAGGGATTTGATTTCAGTCATCCCTGAATGGTCTGGTGGTTTTCCCTACTTTCTTCAATTTAAGTCTGAATTTGGCAATAAGGAGTTCATCATCTGAGCCACAGTCAGCTCCGAGTCTTGTTTTTGCTGACTGTATAGAGCTTCTCCATCTTTAGCTGCAAAGAATATAATCAATCTGATTATGCTGTTGACCATCTGGTGATGTCGACATGTAGAGTCTTGTTTTGATGGAAGACGGTGTTTGCTATGACCAATGTGTTCTCTTGGCAACACTCTATTAGCCTTTGCCCTGCTTTATTCTGTACTCCAGGGCCAAATTTGCCTATTACTCCAGGTGTTTCTTGACTTCCTTCTTTTGCATTCCAGTCTCCTATAATGAAACGGACATCTTTTTTGGGTGTTAGTTCTACAAGGTCTCGTAGGTCTTCATAGAACCATTCAACTTCTCCAGCATTACTGGTCAGGGCATAGACTTGGATTACTATGATATTGAATGGTTTGCACTGGAAACAAACAAAGATCATTCTGTCATTTTTGAGACTGCAACCAAGTACCGCATTTCGAACTCTTTTGTTGACTATGATGGCTACTCCATTTCTTCTAAGGGGTTCTTGCTGACAGTAGTAGATATAATGGTCAACTGAGTTAAATTCACCCATTCCAGTCCATCTTAGTTCACTAATTCCGAAAATGTTGATGTTCACTCTTGCCATCTCCTGTTTGACCATTTCCAATTTGCCATGATTCACGGACCTAAGATTCCAGGTTCCTATGCAATATTGCTCTTTACAGCATCTGACTTTACTTCCGTCACCAGTCACATCCACGCCTGGGTGTTGTTTTTGCTTTGCCTTTGTCTCTTCAGTCTTTCTGGAGTTATTTCTCCACTGATTTCCAGTAGCTTACTGGGCACCTACCTGAGAAGTTCATCTTTCAGGGTCCTGCATTTGCCTTTTCATACTGTTTGTGGTGTTCTCAAGACAAGAATACTCAAGTGGTTTGCCATTCCCTTCTGTACTGGACCACGTTTTGTCCTGTTCAAATTCTTAAAGAGATAGGAATACCAGACCACCTGACCTGCCTCTTGAGAAATCTATATGCAGGTCAGGAAGCAATATGTAGAATTGGATATGAAACAACAGATTGGTTCCAAAGAGGGAAAGGAGTATGTCAAGGCTGCATATTGTCATCCTGCTTATTTAACTTATATGCAGAGTACATCATAAGAAACGCTGGGCTGGATGAAGCACAAGCCAGAATCAAGATTGCCGGGAGAAATATCAGTAGCCTCACATATGCAGATGACACCACTCTTATGGCAGAAAGTGAAGAAGAATTAAAGAGCCTCTTGATGAATGTGAAAGAAGAGAGTGAAAAAGTTGGCTTAAAACTCAACATTCAGGAAACTAAGATCATGGCATCTGGTCCCATCACTTCATGGCAAATAGATGGGGAAGCAACGGAAACAGTGAGAAACTTTACTTTGGGGGGGCTCCAAAATCACTGCAGATGGTGACTGCAGCCATGAAATTAAAAGACACTTGCTCCTTGGAAGGAAAGCTATGACCAACCTAAACAGCATATTAAAAAGCAGAGACATTACTTTGCCAACAAAGGTCCATCTAATCAAAGCTATGGTTTTTCAGTACTCATGTATGGATATGAGAGTTGGACTATAAAGAAAGCTGACTGCTGAAGAATTGATGCTTTTGAACTGTGGTGTTGGAGAAGACTCTTGAGAGTCCCTTGGACTGCAAGGAGATACAACCAGTCTATCCTAAAGGAAATCAGTCCTGAATATTCACTGGAAGGACTGGTCCTGAAGCTGAAACTCCAGTACTCTGGCCATCTGATGCAAAGAACTGACTCATTGGAAAAGACCCTGATGCTGGGAAAGATTGAAGGCAGGAGGAGAAGGGGACGACACAGGATGAGATGGTTGGATGGCATCATCAACTCGATGGACATGAGTTTGAGTAAACTCTGGGAGTTGGTGATGGACAGCCAGGCCTGGCATGCTGCAGTCCATGGGGTCACAAAGAGTCAGACATGAATGAGAGACTGAACTGATATGTGTATAACTGAGTCACTTTGCTGTACAGCAGAGATTGGCATGACATTGGAAATCAACTCTACCTCAATAAATAAAAAAGAAGACTATATGCTTGAAACACCTGGGATATGCCAAGGGGGGAATGGGGATATAGAAGGTAAGGGGTCCAAGCAAAGGGGGAGATAGAGGTCAGAGGTGTGAACTCTCCTCCTGCTGGGTTAGTCTAGAAAGCAAACCCACAGCAGTTAACATAACTCAACCTATCAAAGGGCCACAAGAACATAAAGGGCCAAGCAAGTCTTAAGAGAAATAAAATTAAGGAGCAATTGTCAACTGTGGGAAGTCACCAAAGTTGAAGACAGTTCTAAGTCCAGCTAGCAAACTGCTCCCTGAGAACAAGTTTTATAATAGATTCTCTCTCTCTCTCTTTTTTTTTTCTTCAAGTGGACCATTTTAAAAGTCTTTATTGAATTTGTTACAATACTGCTTCTGTTCTAAGGTGTTTTTTGTTTTTTGGGGGGTTTTTTTGGCCAGAAGACATGTGGGGTCTTAGCTTCCTGACCAGGGATCAAACCTGTACCGCCTGCATTGGAGAGTGAAGTAATAACCACTGGACCACCAGGGAAGTCCCTATAATAGATTCTTTAAATTGACAGCTTCTATGCCCCGGGGGAGGGCATGGCAATCCGCTCCAGTATTCTTGCCTGGAGAATCCCGTGGACAGAGGAGCCAGGTGGGCTACAGTCCACGGCCTCACACAAAGCTGGCCATGACTGAGCAGGCATGCACGCGTGACCTCTGAAATGTAGTGACAAAATCAGAAATAGTCCTTTTTCTAAGCATTCTTACTTTTTGGAAACTCCCTTTAGAGTTTCACATAGCACGTAGGCACTGCCATATTTTGGGTCCCAAAATATTTTTTTAGGAATGTTAGCCAGAAATATCAACCTGTCAGACATTGTCTTAAATTATTAGCTTATCTGCTGGATGCCTTGGGAGGCTGGGTGGACGTGTGGCCAGGCATTCTTCCTCCTCTATATATTTCTTTTCTTTCCCTGTGTGTTTTCCTAGGACTGTGATTCACATATTTCTAATTAGAGCAGAAAAGGGGAAAGGGGAGTTTTTACCCCATTCCAGGCCAGACTTTCACCTCTGGAATCTAAATTAACCATGTTTCATATTGAAGGCCTGGAAGGATATGGAAGAAAGAGGAGAATGAGGTGAAAAAGAAGGAAGAAGAGGAGAAATAGAAAAAGGAGTTCACTGCAAACTGTATTTCCAGTTCCCAGACCTGAAGTTCATTGAAATTGCTTGCTCCTATACCATCCTATCACGTTGGAAGAACATATCTTTTTCCAGGTGGAATCAGGTTCAGTGGAGGAATATTGTACCCTAAAATTAATTAGAATAAATTAATTCCTTAAGGAAACAGACTGGCAAAGCAGGAGTACTAAGGGTACCCAGTACTGCTGGGCCAATTGAGAGGCGTGATCATAGAAACGTCAGCTGATAGGAATTCCTGCTGTGTCTGTACAAACAGCCAGCTTTGAAAGACATCAGCCCTTCTGAGGGCTGATTATAAAGCACCAGTTAGTAACTGCCTGGTTACTTGACTGAATTCAGCCAGTGTGCTTTTTTTTTTAATTTCTTTTTAATTGGAGGGTAATTGCTTTACAGTGTTGCGTTGGTTTCTGCCATACACAACATGAATCAGCCGTAAGTATACATATATCCCCTTCCTCTTGGATCTCCTTCCACCCTAACCTCATTCCCATACCTCTAGGTTGTCACAGAGCACAGGGTTTACCATGCGTAAAGTAGATAGCTAGTGAGAAGTTGCATATAACCCAAGGAGCTAAACACAGAGCCAGTGTGTTCTGAAAATAACTCACACTCTACCGAACAACATCACCTTTGCACCAGGGCACTGCGTGCTCTGCTCACTGCTCAGCTGGGTGCAGTGGGTGACAACTTCCAGTTGAAACTGAGCTAAGAAAGGAGAGTGTCAACAGACAGTCCAGCAGTGAGGAGTGTACTTAGCACACAATAGCTTAGTCCAATTTAAGGACTGCGACAGTGGAACTGCCAGGGAGAAGACCAGGTGATTCTCGAAAATTCCATCCTAACACATATCACAGGAGCCTAGTTTTTCCCTGGCACCAGGGGTCAGGATGCAAGCCTAGAAAATAGGAAGAAGAAACCCGGAGGCAGCCTGAGGGCTCCATGTGGGGATTTGGCGAGGTGGGATTATCACTCAGTGACATGTCAGCACGCTCCTCTACATGGAATGCCATTTCTATTTTTGGAATCGAGAAGTTTTCAGGAAGAGCCCTCTTGATGGACTGCTCAACTGACCTTTTGTGAGTTCCGGGAGAAGGGCGGAGAAGTCCGCCAAGAGCTGGCTGCTTATTCTAAACAGCTGGGCTGGAGCTGGAATGACATAAACGTAGACATCCATTTCTAGCACCTCGCACTAGTAACACAGAGCCAAGGAAAGGCAGGGGACAGCCTCTGTTCTAATTAGTCAGAGAAGCTTTTGATAAGAACCCCAGGAGTTCCTTATCCCAAAATATCACTTGTCACATGAGCACATGGGCCCACGAAGGCACTCTGGATGAGATGGATGAGTGGTGCCAAGTTCTAAATCTCCTATGGGGTTCCCCCTTGACAGGCTGCTCTTATGATTTAGGGCACCATCAGTGGCCCTGGTTTGATTCATCACTTGGTGATTCATCTTTCCCAACAAGCTATGGTTCCTGTTCTATAACGCCCTTTCCATTTCTCTTCTCTGATGAGAGAGAAAAAGGTGATGAAAGCCAGGTTTTGGAACAGAATCCTGGCTTTTCCTTGCCAGAATTAGCCCTCAGTAAAAATGAGAGGCAAGGAGACTATCAGATTAATTTCAGAGAAGACTAAGCATATTGACAAAACAATGCCCATTTACATCAAATATGTCACACGTATTATTTCACATATTGGTATGGTAATTAGTAATGCTATAAATAGCCATGGCAACATATGAACAAGCAAGTGAGTTTTTCTAACTGAACACTATGGGTATTTAAAAACTAAGCACATTTTATCTTTTAAAGGAAAATTGTATTTTGATACAAGTATACAGACTTGTTACTAGATTGAATCTTACATTTCTGTCTTAAAATTTATTATCACCATTTTGAATTTCGCCACATATTGTCTGTTTTGGCTATTGTAAGTCCCTATATTTCTTACTTTTACAATATTTTTAAGTGAAGTGAAGCCACTCAGTCATGTCTGACTCTGCGACCCCATGGACTGCAGCCTGCCAGGCTCCTCCATCCGTGGGATTTTCCAGATTAGAATACTGGAGTGCGTTGCCATTTCCTTCACCAGGGGATCTTCCCAACCCAGGGATCGAACCCAGGTCTCCCGCACTTCAGGCAGACTCTTTGCCATCTGAACCACCAAGGAATCTGGCTTTCCAGGTGGCTCAGTGGTAAAGAATCCCCCCACCAATGCCGGAGATGCAAGTTTGATCCCTGGGTGAGAAGATCACCTGGAGCAGGAGATGGCAACTCACTCCAGTATTCTTGCCTAGGAAATGCCATGGACAGAGGGGCTGGTGGGCTATAGTCCATGGAGTCACAGAAGGGTTGGACATGATTTAGCAAGCAAACAACAGCAACAATGGTGTTTGTTTTTTTTTTTTTATCACAGAAGCAATATATGAGAATTATAGTGAGCTTAGAAAAATAAAATTTCAGGCTAATATAAAGAAAAAATCACCTATTATACTACTACTCAGAAATAATATCTCAGACATAAATCACAGCAGGATCCTCTATGATCCACCTCCCAGAATTCTGGAAATAAAAGCAAAAATAAACAAATGGGATCTAATTAAAATTAAAAGCTTCTGCACAACAAAGGAAAATATAAGCAAGGTGAAAAGACAGCCTTCTGAATGGGAGAAAATAATAGCAAATGAAGCAACTGACAAACAACTAATCTCAAAAATATACAAGCAACTTATGCAGCTCAATTCCAGAAAAATAAACGACCCAATCAAAAAATGGGCCAAAGAACTAAATAGACATTTCTCCAAAGAAGACATACAGGTGGCTAACAAACACATGAAAAGATGCTCAACATCACTCATTATCAGAGAAATGCAAATCAAAACCACAATGAGGTACCACTTCACACCAGTCAGAATGGCTGTGATCCAAAAATCTGCAAGCAATAAATGCTGGAGAGGGTGTGGAGAAAAGGGAACCCTCCTACACTGTTGGTGGGAATGCAAACTAGTACAGCCACTATGGAGAACAGTGTGGAGATTCCTTAAAAAATTGCAAATAGAACTACCTTGTGACCCAGCAATCCCACTGCTGGGCATACACACCGAGGAAACCAGAATTGAAAGAGACACATGTACCCCAATGTTCATCGCAGCACTGTTTATAATAGCCAGGACTTGGAAACAACCTAGATGTCCATCAGCAGATGAATGGATAAGAAAGCTGTGGTACATATACACAATGGAGTATTACTCAGCCATTAAAAAGAATTCATTTGAATCAGTTCTGATGAGATGGATGAAACTGGAGCCGATTATACAGAGTGAAGTAAGCCAGAAAGAAAAACACCAATACAGTATACTAACACATATATATGGAATTTAGAAAGATGGCAATGACGACCCTGTATGCAAGATAGGAAAAAAGACACAGATGTGTATAACGGACTTTTGGACTCAGAGGGAGAGGGAGAGGGTGGGATGATTTGGGAGAATGGCATTCTAACATGTATACTATCATGTAAGAATTGAATCGCCAGTCTATGTCTGACGCAGGATACAGCATGCTTGGGGCTGGTGCATGGGGATGACCCACAGAGATGTTATGGGGAGGGAGGTGGGAGGGGGGTTCATGTTTGGGAACACATGTAAGAATTAAAGATTTTAAAATTAAAAAAATAAAAAACTAAAAAAAAAAGAAATAATAATGACTCATAACTTGTTGAATTTCATGTATTTATACATAATGTATATATTATATAAAAATATACAAAATGGCATCATCTGATATAAAAGAAACATAATAATATTTTGCCTTTTTCTATGCATAACCTTCATCCTAGTCAACCATCATCAGCCTCTAAGGCCCATCTACCTGGAGGGGTTTATTAGAGAAAGAAACCACAGAAACTAAAGTAAAATTCAGCTTCTGGAATTCAAAAATAGGATTTTGCTAGATAATACCTTGCAATTCCAGGTATTATCTAAAGAAAGCTTTGTCTAAACTTCTTAATCTCCCTCACTCCAACACATCAGAAACCAATGATTTTTATGATCCAAATTAAAAATATATTTAAGAGAAGCAAAACAAAGCAATCTCACTGGGCTGACAGACCTCTGGCTCAGTAGTTCTCGAAGTGTGGTCCTTGGACCAGCAGCATCAGCAACTCCAGAAACTCTGGGAATGAGGCCTGGTAACCTGTATTAACAAGCCCTCCAGGTGATTCTATCACAAGTGTAACAACCACCACTCTGACTTGAACTTGACTTTGACCTGAGCCATAGACAAGTACCCTGTGTCTACTGGTAGCACTTCATTTTAGTGGTAAACAAACCACCTAAGAGGAATATTTGAAATTCTGATCTTGAAAAACTAGAAACATAGAGTGATGATATTAAAACTTTTGATACGTTCCCTGTGTGCTATATCAAAATGATGGTCAGTGATGAACTCAGAATCACAAAATCTCTGATACAGAAGGGATCTCAGAGATCATCAAGTCCACTCACCCATTTTATAAATTGGAAAACTGAGGTCCAGGAAGAGTACGTGCTGTCCCAAGGTGCCACCTCTCGTTGGTGGGAGAGCCAGACCAGAACAAACGTGAGAATCCAGATTCGTGGTCCAGCTGTCTTTTTCATGAGATCACGTTTGTGAAACTCTCTGAAAAATATAGAGTGTAAAGTGGTTACATTATATGAATATTGAATCGAGTTCAGATCATTTGAATTCCAAATCTTAAAGAGCCGAAGTTAAATGTATGTGCAAATTTGTTCTCTAAGCCCTGTCCAAATGCAAATAAAAAATGAATGAACAGCATTGCCTTAGAATTACAGAACACTTCAGAACATTGTTATTGATATTAAGAAATGTAATGAAAAAGCACCAGGCAGTAGCCTCCAATATCTTCTTTTTGTGTTTTCTTCCCAAAAGGTATGTGATGTCATAGAAATCTGAGTGAAATTTCCACTGCCTATAGGGTCAATAGGCCTGAGTAGAGAAAGGTAATATGTAGTTTCTTTTCATCTATTTCACAAGAAGAGAAACTCAAGCATCATGAAAGAATGTGGGAGGCCAATAGACCCTTCCATCACTCTTTGTCCTGAAAAACTAGAGCAAAAGCAACAACAAAAAAAAGTAGACAACAAGAATACAATTGGAGATGATGGTAGTCAGAACACTGCCCTCCACTGGCCCCGGCCTCAGTCCCACCCCAGCATTCAACATCCCTTGAGAGAACGAAACTCATGGGAGTGCACAAGGTTAACTGAGTCAGAGACTTTCAGGGTTTTTTGTTTTTATTATTATTATTACATTTCACTTCATTGTGCTTTTCAAATGTTGCCCAGTGGCATGCGGAATCTTCCCAGACCAGGGATCAAACCAGTGTCTCCTGCCTTGGCCAATGGATTCTTTACCTTAACCACTGGACCAGCAGGGAAGTCCCTACAAGTTCTAAATAGGCATGTGAGGCAAAATATTCATGATTTTAAAAGATTAGAAGAAACAAACAAACAAAATAGTTCCTGATACAGAGAATAGATTGGTAGTTGCCAGAGGCAGGGGTTGGGAGGGTTGAAAAAACGGGTGAACTCTTCTGTCTTTGGAAGAAGGCAATAGCAACCCACTCCAGTAGTCATGCCTGGAAAATCCCAGGGATGGAGGAGCCTGGTGGGCTGCCGTCTATGGGGTTGCATAGAGTTAGACAAGACCGAAGTGACTTAGCAGCAGCAGCAGCTTCTGTCTTTTAGTTTAAATAGATTGAATGATTTATACTTTTTAAAAATGTTGTAAGACACCATGAATATTATCTGAATATTATTCCATTTACATAGGGCTTCCTAGGTGGCTCAAATGATAAAGAATCTGCCCACAATGCAAGATACCTGGGTTCGATCCCTGGGTCAGGAAGATCCCCTGGAGAAGGGCATGGCAACCCACTCTGGTATTCTTGCCTGGAAAATTCCATGGACAGAGGAGCCTGGCAAACTAAAGTCCATAGAGTCACCAACAGTCAGACACAACTGGGCAACTAACACTTTCACTTTCATTTTCCTAGGTGGCTCAGAAATAAAGAATCTGTCTGCCAAGAGACTCGGGTTTGATCCCTGGGTCAGGAAGATCCCCTGGAGGAGGAAATGCCAATCCACTCCAGTATTCTTACCTGGAGAATCCCATGGACAGAGGAGCCTGGCGGGCTTCAGTCCATGGGGTTGAAAAGAGTCCCACACGACTGAGCGGCTGAGCACAGCTGCTTTCACTCTGTAGCCACAGGTAAGTGGTTGCAGCAGAGACTATCCAGTCCTCCTGAGAAACCTAAAATATTTGCCATCTGATCCTTTACAGAAAGTCTACCAGTACCTGGCTTAATACAACAATGATTTACTATTTCTCCCAGTTCTATGGCTGGCTGGGCTCAGCTGAGCAGGTTTTCTCCCTCTACGTTGTCCTGATGAGGCTGCATTCATCTGAGAACTTGACTCATGCTAGAACATCCAAGATGGTCTACTCATGTCTGGGGCCTTAGTCCTGTTGGCTGGAGCATCTTGATTCTCTTCCAGGCAGTCTCCCTTTCTGGTCTCTGACTATTCATTTGTCCATCCCATGTTTCTTAATTGAAACTTCAGAAGCGAGAGCAAAAGCAGAAGCTACCAAGCCTCTTAAGACCCAGGCCCAGAACCTACACAACATTCCTTCCTTTGCCTTCTATTGGTCAGGGCAAGTAACAAGTCAGTCAAGATAGAAGGACAGAGAGCTCTCCACTCCTGGTGAGGAGGAGCAACGTGGATGTACAGAGAGAGCAGAAATTGGTGGTGGGTTTCTCTGGAGTCTACCTATCATATAAAGCACATAGTAAGTATGTCCTGAATGAAGGCAGGAGAGCTTTAAATAGGCATAAACAGAGAAAGGAAAGGAAGCACCGCACCCAGAGAAAACCATATTCAAAAAAGATACATGCACCCTAATGTTTATTGCAGCACTTGTTAAAACAGCCAGGGTATGGAAGGAACATGCTATCCATCAACAGAGGGATGGATGAAGAAGAAGCCATAAAAAGGCACAAAAAGGAACAAAATTGGACCATTTGTAGAGCTGTGGATGGATCTACAGACTGTCACACAGAGTGAAATGAGTCAGAAAGAAAAAATATCACATATTAACGCATAAATGTGGAATTTAGAAAAATGATATAGATCTTAGCAAAACAGAATAGAGACACAGACGAAGAGAACAGACATATGAACACCAAGGGGAGAAAAGGGAGGGATGACCTAGGAGTTTGGAATTGACATATATACACTAACGATACTATAGGCAACTAAAAAGAACCTACTGTGTAGCTTGGGGAACTCTACTCAGTGCTCTGTGGTGACCTAAATGGGAAGGAAATCCAAAAAAAGAGGGGATCTATGTATACATATAGCTGACTCACTTTGCTGCGCCGTAGAAGCTAATACAACATTGTAAAGCAACTATACTTCAATAAAATTGATTTTAAAAAAGAAAGAAAAAGGATCAAAGTAATGTTATGCCCAAGTCGCGAAATCTCCCAATGACAACCAGGGAGCTGATATCCAATGCAAAAGCAAGAGAGTTTTTATTACCAAGCTCGAGCTGGGGCTCCAACCGTTACCAACGCAGCGGCTATAGGGAGGAGACCCTGGTTTTGGATTACATTGCTTATATAGGGAGTGTTCATGAAACAAAGAATATCTAGTGACGTCTGATTGGTCACTTTCTTTCGAAGTGTTGTGTGTTGGTTTCTGATTGGTCCCTGTCACCTAGGTAGACCACAATTTCCTGAACGTTAAGTCAGGAGATTCTGGTCTGGGGTCCAAGTGGCTCGTGGGTGGTAGGGTGAGGTCAGGGGATTTCCAAAGGCTCTTTTCCTGGAACCTTACAAAATGGAGTTTTTCTGTTAACAGAATGGAGTAGCTTAGGTTCTTCAGTAACAGGACATGTCTTAGGTTATCCGCATTGGGAAGCAAGGTCTCCCTGAGCTGCCTGCCCTAAGGGCGCCAGTGGAGGTGAAGAAAGATTCCAGGTGAGCACAGAAAGAAAGGGAGAGCAGTCAGGAACAGTCAGTGAAGCCACTGGGATGGGAGGCTCCAGGGGTGGGGTCAGACACCAGGTCTACACAGCAGTAAACACCAGATCTCCTCAGAACAAATACTAGAGTCAGACTCGATCCATCGATGCCAGAGTCAGACTCGATCCATCGATGCCAGACAAGAACTAGCAGTGACTGAAGAGGGGGCAGAGCAGCAGGCTTTTGTATCTGCAGCATCTGGAAGAACGTACCGGACAGCCTTCTCTTGTGCTGGTCTTGTGGCAGACCAGACGGCTGACCTCAGTGAACCCGACTCCTCAGGCTCGGTGGATGTGTCCTGACAGCATCAGATAAACTAGTGATCCAAAGAAGAACAGGCATAGGAGAACTTGTGACAACCCAAGAAAGGAACGTGGCAGCTTCAACAACAGGAAAAAAAAAAAATTACCTTCCAATGGTACACATAGGTTGTAACTAGCAGAACCAGCAACTCAGCAGGTAAAATGACTAGGAGGAGACAAGAATCGTGTTCATGATTGCACGCAACCCTGTGAAGATGTTAAAACGTCCCCTGTTTCACAGAAGAGGAAGCTGAAGCTTGCATAGATGAAAGAACTCCCCCACGTTCATATAGCTAACATGCAGAAGAAGCATGATTTGGATCTAATTCTGCTTGAAATCTAAAACAGTCATGTTGCTTCCCTATGATAGAATACAGAAGACTATATATGGAAAACGTAAAAATATGAGGCTTTATCTGCCTAGCAAAGTGCCTCAACATATGTCCTATGCAATACTAGTATCTTGAAAACAGTCCTCCAAAAAAATGATCCCAAGGTAAGTAAGCATGAGAGCTGATCATGCTAGAGGCCCCTGTGAAACTCACATGAGCATTTTATATTTAAACAGAAATCTGTCTGAAATCCAAATCCTTTTTTCTCACGGCTGTCCACCAATATTCTGAAGAACTGGAGTTCTAAGGAACAATATTTTGGGAACATTCTGTCTAGGAGGATGAAGCAGTGAGAGACCACTATTTTAATAATCTCATTTATTATGTGACCATTGAGAACACATTTTTGAAAACCACTGGAATTTGGAGTACCCCCATGAAGGTTGAAGCACTTTTAATGTACACAAAAAGAGATCTTACTCTTCACAGTCTAAAGTAAGTTTAAAAACTTTGCTGCCATGCTAAATTAAAACAGAGAAAGCCATAATCATGTTATTAAAGAATAGATCCCCATGGTCTCCCTAAAGTGGCTGTGGGTGTCAGAATTAGAGGCACAATATTGTATCGGCTCCAGGATTTTGCAGCAACTTAGGACAAATTTGACTCAACCGACCAGGCCTGTCACAGCTGGCTATGGGTTCATTTCTCTGGTCTCTAATCTGCGGAGGGTACCTGGAAAAATCAGCATCTTTCTATCCTGCCATGTTTACATAATCCCAGTAACTCAGAATTGAGGTGGCAGTTAATTTTGCATTGCTGGTGGAAATGGAAAATGGTGCAGCTGCTATGGAAAACAGGATGGGAGTTCATCCAAATTTAAAAATAGAATTCCCACCATATGATCCAGCAATTCCACTTCTGGGTATACACCCAACAGAATTAAAAGCAAAGACTGTAGGTGATATTTGGACACCCATTTTTCACAGCAGCATTATTCTCAGTAGCCAAAAGGTAGAAGTCACCCACATGTCCATTGACAGATGAAATGGATGAACAGAATGTGCTATGTACATATATACAATACTATTCAGTCTTAAAAAGGGAGGAGATTCTGACACATCCTGCAATATGGATGAACCTTGAAGACACGATCAGGGAAATAAGTCAAAAAGACAACTACTGTATAATTCCACTTACGTGACTTACAGAAAGCAGTCCAATTCATGGAGACAGAAAACAGAATGGTGGTTGCTAGGGGCTGATGGAAGAGGAAGAAAGGCATTATTGTTTCATACAAACCGAGTTTCAGTTTTGGGAAAATGGGAAGAGTTCTGGAGACGGGTGGTAGTGATGGTTACACAGTGATGTGAATGTATATAAGACTACCAATGCATTTAAACATGGTCAAGATGGGATATGGCCCCAGTAGCCATAATGGATTAAGGTGTGGTACTTACAAAATTACAAAGGGTTTCCCTGGTGGCTCAGATGGTAAAGAATCTGCCTGAAATGCAGGGGACCCGGTTTCAATCCCTGGGTTGGGAAAATCCCCTGGAGAAGGGAATGGCTATCCACTCCAGTATTCTTGCCTGGAGAATTGAATGGACAGAGAAGCCTGGTGGGCTACAGTCCATGGGGCTGCAAAGAATTGGACATGACTGACCGACTAACATTTTCACTTATAAAACTGGTTAAGATGAGGGACTCCCTGGTGGTCCACACTTCCACTGCAGGGGGTGTCATTTTGATCCCTGGTCAGAGAACTAAGATTCTGCCTGCAGGTCTAGAAACTAAGGTCCTTCGTGCCTCGAGGTATAGCCAAGAGGTTTGTTTTTTAGTTTTTAAGGTTAAGATGCTAAATCTTGTTATGTGTATTTCATACAGGAAAGGAAAGAGAAGGTGGAGGTTAGATAATATGTTGTTTTGCCTCTCACAGGAGCAAGGGGGTCTTCCTGACAGCAAGGCTGAGCTTGGAGCTCCATGCCCACCCCCGTCCTCTCAGCCCTCCTGAGTAGATTTACACAGAGCAGAGCTCTGCACCCATCCCCCATCATCCAGAGGGAGGGGCGAGCCCTGCAGCTGGTTAATCACCTGTCACCCAATCCTTCTTTCACACCAGTCCTGGAGCAAGGATCCCACAGGTCTAACTTTCTGTGGCCCCAGGCCCCTCTTGTCCTGCACAGCGGTGAGCGAGGCCGGTTTCAGGCAGAACAAAAGAACCAGTTTAAACCACAACAAAGAACTGCTTCAAACCTAATGAAAATCAGGTATTGAAAGAAAGAAGCCCTGTCTCTCTTTTCTGTTTCCTTTTCTTGCAGGGAGGGTGCAGGGTGGCTCGAGAGACCAGGCTCTGGAGGGGAACCCAGGATGGGCCAGTCTCCAATAAGGGCTGCGACTGGCCAGCCTCTCAGTTGATAACTGGTCCTCAAAGCCTCTGGGACCCCACACAGTTTGCTTAAACCCCGCTAATCTTCCCACCTGCCACTTGTCCGTTGCTTCCTCATGATGTCCTCCTCTGCACTAGGCTCAAAGTCAAGAACATTTCTGAAGCGGGGGTGAGATAGGGGACGTGGTCATCAAAACCAGGAGGAGGTGTTTCACCCGCATGGAATTGAAAGGAAGTAGCAGGGGGAGACGGCTTCCCTGGTGGCTCAGTTTCACAGCAGGGGGAGAAGGGGGAGCTGAAGGAGGAGCAGAGAGGGAGGGAGGGAAGGAAAGAAAAAAAACTCTGATGCAATTGTGTGAAACAAAACCATTCAAGCTGATAGCATTTTACATTGACAATTACACTGGAAAACAAGACAATGTGCATTAAGTGTAATACAAACAAATATACCTTTTAACCCAGTAATTCCACTTGAGGGATTTGTTATAAGGAAATAATTTAGGACTGCCCTGATGGTCCGGTGGTTAAGAATTCACCTGCCAATACTGGGGATACAAGTTCAATCCCTGGTCCAGGAAGATTCCACATACCTCGAGCAACTCAGCCCACGAACCTCAGCTACTGAGCCTGTGAGCCACAACTACTGAAACAGACATGCCCTAGAGCCTGTGCTCTGCAACAGGAGAAAACACCGCAATGAGAAGCCCGGGCTGTGCACCTAGAGAGTAGCCCCTGGTTGTCACAACTCGAGGAAGCCCACATGCAGCAAAGAAGATCCAAGGCAGCCAAAAATGAACAAATAAAACTTTAAAAAGAGAAACCGTTTAAAAGAAACAGAAAGCTACATGCAGTAGAATAAAGATCTCAGAATTATGCCCAATACTGAAAAACTGCAAACGATTTATCCAGTAATGTGGGAATAGCTAAGTAAGGTACAAGAAATTAGCTTCATGATGTATTATTGCGAAATAAAACATGTTTTAGGCCAGAAAAGAAAACTTTAAACATAAAAATGTTTCTCTGCCTTTTGGCATCCTGTCTCCCCTCTACTGTGCATGGTGTATATGCTTTAGGCATGGGCCAGACCTTCTCACCTATGGAAATATCTGCTCAGCCATAACGAGTAACATTCTCCTAGCATCGACAAGACAAATCCTTAAAACATAACGTTCCTTCTTGATCTTGTAAAGAGTCACAATGACCCACCACGTTGTATATCATTTAATGTACAGCCCTCTGTCTCCAAAAACAACTTATGTAACTGTGTTTTGATTTCTAGTATGCAGAACAGTTCTCAGAACTTTCTGAGATGCTGTTCCCAGATTATAATCTTCAATGTTCCTCCAATAAAACTTTCTATTTCTTTCTAAGATCAACTGATTAATTGTTCATTGACATTGTATAGCCATAAAAATAACTTTGAAGAACATGTCACATTATACAAATTTTCCAGGAAAGCATTAATTTAAAAATGAAGAATTTACTTGTATGTGCATACTCCAGTTATAAGTATTTAAAATACATGCATAGAGACTGCTGGAACAGAATTTAATTTAAAGCTAAAAACTGTTATAACTATCAGTGACCATTTTTTCCCTTTCAAAATATTTTGTTTAGATTGGCTAAGATGGCAGAATCGAAAGACCCTGAGCTCACCTCCTCTCACAAACGCACCAAAATCACAACTATCTGCAGAACAGCCATCAGTGAATAAGACCAAAACCTGCCAGAGGAGATCTTACACAACTAAAAACATAAGCAACGTACAACAATCACTGCCATCGAATGGAAAAAAGAATGAAAAGACACTAGGACAGTTTAAGAGACCTCTGGAACAATATTAAGCACACTACGATTTGCATTACAAGGATCCCAGAAGGAGAGAGAGAGAAAGGGGCTGAAATCATGTTTGAAGACACAATAGTTGAAGACCTCTCTGACCTGGGAAAGGAAACAGTCATCCAAGTTTGGAAAGTGCAGAGTTGCACACAGGATTAACTCAAAGAGGAACACACCAAGACACACTGTAATCAACATGACAGAAATTAAAGATAAAAAGAGAATATTAAAAGCAGCAAGGTAAAAGCAACAAATAATATACAAGGGAAACTTGTCGGCATTACCTACGTCTACACCCTCAAACTCAGGACTGTATCTAACACATACTAAAGGTAACAGTTATCTACTGCTGTGTAACAAACTTCCCAAAGCCAAGTGGCATAAAGTAATAAGAAACATGAATTATCTCACACAGTTACCCTGTGGCAGGAATTTCATTGCAGCTCAGATGAGTGACTCTGGTTTATGGTCCTCTCATGAGACTGCAGCCAAGACGTGAGCCTGTATTTATCTGAAGGTTTGACTGCAGACCTTTCGTTACTGTCAGAAGGAGCCACTTCTGCCTGGGTGACACCGACAAGAATAGGAAGTCCACCAGAAGCAGGCAGGAAGGGGCAGTCCTTAACTTCCTCCTCCCCTTTGCAGTCTCCCTCTAGCCCCAGTTTGGCAGATTCTAACAAACAAGAACCCTGGCAGACTACATCCATGGGTTCTCAGAAGAGTAAGACACAACTTAGCAACTAACAACAACAAAGCCAGATGTGGTTTTCAGAGATGCTTCTCCAGGATCACAGAGCAGACTACTGGAGTCAACGATTCCATGCAAAGGGTCAGAATTCCAGTGGGGAACGGTCTTCCTGAGGTCATGTTGCTTTGAGACTCCAGAGAGTTTTGCAAACTCTCTGAGACGTAATGAGCAATTACTTTCAATGATGAGCAAATGCCTCTAAATTCATGGACCCTTATTCAGAAGCAAGGCGGGGCTGGAAGCTAGTGACTCATTGACTAGAGGTAGCACTTCTCAACTCAAAACAGCAAATAACTTCCATTTCTATGGAGCAGGAAGAGTCTTTTATGTTTAATTTTCATCTAGCTGTGAAATGAGGCTTTAGCCGTGGGTGTCTCATTGATGCCAGCCGTGCTCAGGAGGCTCTGTCTCTCCAGTGTCTTTGAGATCCTTCCCTTGCAATGTCCCCCACAGGCAGGAGCACACAGCCCAGATGAGATGGCAACTTTTCCTTAAAAGTTTCCTGAAAAGGTTTTCATCCCTTGAGATTTCTTTTCAAACTTCATGCATTCTATTATCTCAGAAAGCCTCATTCAGTATCAGTTTATCTGTCAGTCACCAAAAGCATCTCTAAATCAATAAAAGCTTCGAGGCAGCCAAGCTGTTTTTTTGATACTAAGGGCTGATGGGCTTATGCTGTGTGTGTGAGAGAGAGAGAGAGAATAAAGACAGGGTATATAAGTCTTGTTAGAGGAAACACTGATTGAAACTGCCCACCCTGGTGAGGCACCACAGTAACCATTTACATGAGTTATTTTAGAGCAGGAGATCCTGGTAAGAAACACAGAATTAACAAGCCACCACCAACCAGAAGAATTTGGGGAAGGTCAAAAGGAGATAGGAGGAGCCAGTCCATGTGTCCTACCAACATCCCAGAATCCTCCTCACTGGAATCCATCTTGGCTCAGTGATGCAAGCACCCCCAGGAAGGACCCTGAGTTAGAATGACTGGACAGAGACAATCCAGAAACTAATCCCAGCACTGTAAATCCAGAGACTGCAATCCACGTGGCAGAGCACTCCTCCTGGGTTCTCTTGCCCTCCTGTTCTTCCCCGGGTGCCCCTTCCCAATAAAGTCTCCTGCTTTGTCAGCACATGTCCCCTCAGATAACTCATTTCCAAGTGTTAGACAAGAGCCTACTCTCAGGCCCTGGAAGGGGTCCAACCCTTCCTGCAAGAGTTTTATTTTTCCAACACACCTGAAGAAAACCACTTGGGACTTAAATAAAAGGGTTCTTATAAATGTCTCTTATAGAAACTGATATGCATCAAAATAAAACTATTCCATGAGTCAGCATCTTGAGTTTCAGTCTGGTTTGAAATCCATTTGCTTCGTTGGAAAGCAGGATGTTAGAAAATCTAGTGTTGCCCACACCACCAGGCATAGAACTGGTGAAGAACTAGAATGGCAGGAATGGAAACGGTTCTGTTGCTTCTTTCAGATGCCTTCTTGGTTCAAGTGTTGTAAACTGCCATCCAGAGAAGTGAAATAATCTATCCAGAGGCATGCAGCTGCTAAGAGGCTAAGCCAGGACTAGTACCAGGTCTCCAGTCCCCTGGTTGGTGCTGTGTCCATTGCCCCACAATGCATCTGTGAAACATGAGGAACATGTTCACCAGGAATCCCCTTGGGAATCAGCTGGCCATGTGTTAGGGAGAAATAGTTGGTGATCCATTTAGGACAGAGTTTAAAACCCAAAAGAAAAGTTTAAGGAATTAGAAATAGTTTCCCAACACTCTTTGCAGAATGTTGGTGTTGTTCAGTTGCTAAGCTGTGTTACCCCATGGACTGCAGCACACCAGGCTCCTCTCTCCTCCACTGTCTCCCAGAGCTTGTTCAGATTCATGTCCACTGAGTCAGTGATGCCATCCAACTATCTCATCATCTGCCCCCCTCTCTCTTCTCCTTTTGCCTTCTAAAGGAGATCCATATTTGCAGAATGGGTTCTGTTAAATGGAGGGTTTTTCCACTTCCTTCTTGAGGATGGGAATATAGTTCAGGGTCAGAATCTGTGATAGAATAGCTCTGCTTAACAGAGTGGTCAGAAAAGTAAGATGCAGATTAGAGAGTTATAATCCTGAGGAAAGGAAGAGAAACCTAAAACTGCACTATTTGGGAAAGAATAGGTATGAGGACATGAGCAACTTTGCCAGAAATAGACTTTGGGGAGGAAAAGTATCTGAGTAGGATTCTTAGATCATTAGCTGAGTTGCATGAGGTATAAAGTCCTACCTTAGGGCAATGTTAGCTGGTGAAACAAACCTCAAAGATAGTTGTTTTACTGATTTCTTGATCCCCAAGGATATGAGTTTCTTTCCATTCTGCTAGATATGGTGGACCCTGATGCTGTTTCTCTGCAGCTACAGAGTTGGTGCTGTTGCTATGCTCTGGTGTGAAAAAGAAGGAATGCTCACTTGTCTACTGTGTGTTATACTTTGCTTCTTTCTGTGAAAACACATTTTTCTCCTACAGTCTCACAAGGACCTTTGTATCTATCAGTCAAGTGAGGTTACTTTATGCTGCAATGACAACCCCAAATCCCAGAGGCCCAAACAATAAAGCTTGATTGCTCCCTTCCAGCACATCCATTGCAGATCAACAGGGGTGCCCTGCTCATTATCATCAGGTAAGAGTCCAAGCAAATGGAAGAGCCACCACCTGAATACTTGCATGTTACCGTGGCAGAAGGAAAGAGGGCCTGGGTGAGACTTCACCAGGAATTCAATGCTCAGCCTAAAATAGATACACATAGCTTCAACCCCCAGTTCATTAGCCAAAACTCGTCACTTGGCTCCACTCAAATAAAAAGGACTTGTAATCTTTCCTGGCAGTCCAGTGGGTAAGACTCTGCACTCCCAGGGCTAGGGACATGGGTTCTATCCCTGGTTGGGGAACTAAGATCCTGCATGCCTCAAGGTGCAACCAAAAATAAAAATAAATAAAAATAAACACTTAAAAAACATCTGTCTACTTTAAAATAAATAAATAAAAATAAACCAGATCCAAGAAGCACAATCCTACCATATATTTGTGAAACATAACTTTTATGGGAACAACCTCTTCAGCTTCTTGTCCCATGTCCTCTCTTTCAAAGGGTTAAAAATGTGTCCACATAGCCTGGTAGGGCCAGTTCTCAAATCACCTTCATCTTTATTCTCCTGTGCACCCATTTCTCCAGAGGAGAAAATTACAGTTTTTCCCTCCGTTTGTCAAAATTACAACCCAAACCTCCTGCACAAGCACACAGCAACTCATATATATGGAAACCAGGATGCGTGGTCCAGTGAACCATTCTGAGAAATTGCCAGACTCTAAAGTCTAGTTTGGGCACATTTAGAGAAGCCGCTATGAACATGCACACACAAATGTGCCTGAGGGGGTATGTCCTGCACAGATGTACGAGCCAGATGTCAGCTATTGCCTTGTTCCTTGGCCTCTTGGACAGTATGATTTTCCCACTGGACTCCAGTCACAGAATTTCAAGTTGTCTCCAAAGAATGCAACCTCTCAGAAGTTCAACAAGCATTATAGACTGTGATGAAGACCTTTTAGGGGGCATGGGAGAGGGGATGTTACAGATTTCTATCTATATACAGAAGTGTGGTCTCCTTTTCATAGCTGGCAGGTCCTACATCAGGATCTGATCTTTACCAGCTTCCTTGCATCCGGGGTCTTTCATGGGGCTTGTTTTTGCCAGTGGAGTGTGTGTGGAAGTGATGTGTATCATCTCTGAGAATGAGTTTTTCAGAAGTGGCTGTGTCAGCTAGCTGACTTGAGTTGGTGTCTGGCTGACTTTGTCACTTTGTGTCCATTGATAAATGGAATATTTCCTGCCGTATCAGTAAACAAGGCTCTCAGAGTCATCAGCAATTGCAGCCCTCCAAGGTGAGCAGTGAGCCCTGAGGAAACTCGGGAAGGAAAGAATACCTGCCATCTGGCAGCCATCAGACTGCAACCACTCCCTACGGTGAGCCCTGAGGAAGCTCAGGATGTGAGAACACAGGATACTGGCCCCAGATAGCCGAGGTCCATATCAGAGAAGTGATTCCAGTGATCCCAGAGTCTTGCATTTTCCCACACGAAGAAAAGCCTTGAATTCCTTAACTTGAGATTTCTACTTTTCTTTAATCAAAAATCATCTTTTGATGTTCCAGCTACCTACTGTTTATTGCAAAATGTTTCTATAACCTGGCTCCCCTGCCTTTGGCTTCTCAGAGCAGGGAGCAGTTCTCTTGGAGCTGCTTGAGATGCTGTCTCCTGGGCTTGAAGTCCTAAAAATTCCCGCTGAGTTAAACATAACTTTCCAACACAGGGAGCTCAGCCAGTGCTCTGTGACAACCTAGAAGGGTGGAATGGAGTGGGGAGTGGGAGGGAGGTTTAAGAGGGAGGGTATATGTATACTTATGGCTGATTCATGTTGCTGCATGGCAGAAACTAGCACAACATTGTAAAGCAATAATCCTCCAATTAAAAATAAATTTTAAAAGTAACATTCTACTTTTAGGTTGTGAATATTTTTTAAGTCTATACCATATAGCTTATTCATTTCATGGTGCCATCTTGGCTCACTTATTCCATCTCATTATTTACTTCATCTAAGATATAGGATAATTATATCTTCCTCCTTTAGTAGTTATGGGGATTGAGGGAGATAACCTATATTGATGGTTTTTTAAAACACTCAGGGGCTGCCATGAGGAGCTCAGAGAGGGGAGCTTTCCCTATCTCTGCTCCCGCCCTTCTTTCAATCAAGTGACTCCAATCGTATCAATTTTGTACATTAATGTTCCTCATAAGACTTTGTTTACAGAGAATGTTCTATAGCAGAAAAACAGCTTGAAACTCCTAACCAGAGTGAAGATACTTGATGAAATGGAAAAGTGCAAACCTAATAAATTAAGAACCATTCATTTAGACATTCATCAAAACTGGGTTGGGCCTGGAGCTGTTCTAAGTACAAAAGATACAGCAGTGAACACAGTAATGGGGAGGGCAGACAGTGAATGTATAAACTAATAAATATGAAGTGTGTCAAGTGCTCCAAAGACACACAAAGTGAGGTCAAAGAATTGGGTGATTGATTGTTGCTTTAGCAGGGTGGTTAGGAAAGAATCTGCTGACAAAGTGATGTTTGAACAAACATAAAAGGATTTCCCTAGTGGTCCAGTGGTTGAGACCCCATGCTTCCACTGCAGGGGATCTGGGTTCAGTCCCTGGTCAGGGAACTAAGACCCCACACATCTCCTCACAAGGTCAAAAATTAAAAATAAATAAATAACAAAATTAGAGTTCAAAAGGGGAGTTGTTGTATGTTCATATATATCAAGAATAGAAAAAGAACACAATTTGATTTAGATAAATAGGGTTAATTGTGAGACTGTATTAGACTGGTAGAATAAAGCTGCCTTCCAATTGTACTTAAATAGAAATAGAAAAGCTCAAAGTATTTAACAGAAATAATGCTTGTAATGAGAGAAAACAAAGAACTTCATTAAGTAGAAAAGACAGGCTGAGGTTGAAGGAGAAAAGGATAAATATGATTATAATATGAAGCAGAAGTTGGCTATATTCAGCTTCTAGTTTTAAATAACATCTATTGAGCAGCCCTGAAACAGCCTTTCACAGCTTTTAATTAAAATGCCTCTTAAAACACAGAAAAAAATTAAAATTCACAACTCCATAGGAAAACAGGACCGGTGGTCAACCTACTTCTGGATATAATTGGGAAGATTGTCCTTTATGAAGCAATGGAACTGGAAGAAAAAAAAGACAATTTGATGCCTCATGAGCTGAAAGCAGACACACAGCATTCCTTCGTTTGCTCATATTTGCTCTCTGGTTCCAGGTATGTATCATCAGAAACCTGAGAGAGATACCCTCTCCTGTAAGAATGCTGGCTTTTGAGGCTATCCGAGTGAAATTCCTCTTCCTCCAAGCGCTATCTCTCCTCGCCCAGATCAAGGGCTCATTAAAACACTCATTCAGTCAATTTCCAGCTTTACATTTAGGTCTTTAATCCATTTGGGGTTTATTTTTGTCTATGTATTTTATTTTTTGTATGATGTTACATGTAGCTGTCCCGTCTTCCCAGCACCACTTACTGAAGAGACTATCTTTTCTTCATTGTATATTCTTGCCTCCTTTGTCATAGATCAGGTGGCCATAGGTGGGTGGGTTTATCTCTGGACTTTTTATCCTATTCTTTTGGTTAAAATCTAGTATGTGCCCATAACCATTTAAATCAAGCAGAAGAGTTAAAAGTTTCACCTCTGTTGCTAATGATCCAAGTAGAAAAGTTTCAGCTCTGTTGCTAATGATCCAAGTAGTTTCACCTCCAGGATCCTTGGTCTTCTCCATAAAATAGATCATTCATCCCACAGTATTGTTTTGAGGCTAAGGTAGTAATGACTGTGAAAGGACTTTGCAAACTCTAAATGCTATACAATTCATAAAATAACACTATGATGTTAACTGAAACTCTAAATTTGGAAACTTTTAAAAAATCTTTAACATTATAAATAAATAAAACATCCAGTCAGAAACAGTCACCCCCAGAAAATAAGTGGTCCCAGGAAATGGATGGGGCCAGTGGAAGAACAGGAGAAAGAAGTCCTCTGGAAGATAAATTCCTAGGGAGGGAGGCACCCAGGAAGAGCTATTGGAGCCGTGCATCCTGGGAGCTGAATGTAAGGTTTCACTTCCTACACCTGTTAGAACCTTGGGCTGTGGGAATGAAAGGTCCCATCTCCACCAGCAGAACCTTCTTAGAGTCAACTTGCTCCACACTGTGGAATAGTCTTTGGAGCTTTATTCACTGAATCTGAGAAGCACGTTGGACCCAGTTCATAAGTGAACCTAATATGCAATGCACAAACCCAGCCATTAGTAGGAACCATGATAAATTATGTCTTCCTCTGTCAAGGATAAGTAAAGAGGGACTTTCCAGATGGTCCAGTGGCTAAAACTCTGTGTTCCCACTGCAGGGGGCCCAGGTTTGATCCCTAATCAGGGAATTAGATTCCACATGCCACAACTAAGATCAAAGATCCCACGTGCTGCAGCGAAGACCTGGTGCAGTCTAATAAATAAATAAGCTTATTTTTAAAAAAGAAAGATAGAAAAACATGCTGAGAAGTTTGAAATATCACCAGGAAAGGAGCATGACTGTTTTGTTCACTATCATAACACCAAGGGCTAACAGGGTGCCTATTCACTACCTGTCTATGTTCCAAAAGTTGCCTGAAACCTAACCAAAGCACCATTGTGCCATTATTTCACATCATAAATATTAGAATATGCTTCCTTTTCATGTGAAAATAGTTCTCTATCAGTAGGTTATATATCTTGACTTTTTCCCAGTACTCTGATAATGTGTTCATAATCAGACCAATAGTCATTAATAATCAACAGTTCAGATTTCTGATAAATTGAATGCAATTAGGGAAATAAGATCATATACACAACAGGTTAAAGTCAGTTAGATCAACATAGGATTGTACAAAAGAATAATAAAAATAAAGTCAGTGGGATCATATAGAGTGTTATAGACTGACTGTATCTCCCCCAAATTCATATCTTAAAACACATCCCCAATGGGATGATTTTGGGATGTGAGGCCTCTGGCAGGTGATTAGATCATGAGGGCAAAGCCACCACAAATGGGATCAATGTCCTTATGAAAGAAACCCCAGAGGCTGCCCACCACATGAGGAGGTTGTAAGACGATGACCAAGAATGAGGAAGCAGATTCACACCAGACACCTAATCTGCCAGTGCCTTGATCGTGGGCTTCCCAGGCTCCAGCTGTGAGAAATAAATTCCTGTTGTTTATAAGTGGCCAGGTTTATGGTTCTAAGATATGGATGTCAGTACATGACTCTGGCTTTTCTGCAGCTATGGCTACAGAGTTAAGCTAATGGCGCATCTCCAAATTAAGAGAAACATTTAGGGCCATTTAAAACCATTATGATCAGTACCTTTTTTGGTTTAGAAATATGTGTACTTGTCTTCCTCTTGTTCAAAATAACTCCCTCTGCAATCGATGTCTCTCCATCACACTGGTCAAGGGATGTAATAATTGCATAGTACTTTATCCCACTCAATGTGTTTTCATATCCATTACATCATTAGAGCTTCACAGTAACCCAGAGAAGAAGTAGATCAGGTGTCTGCCTGTGTTCGTGCTGAAGAGGTAAGTAGCAGGAGAAGAGAGCATTTTGGCTTCTCCCGACATGAAGGGGGAAGGATGGTTGTTTGGGAAGAGGAAGGAAGAGAACAAAGAATAAACTCTGAAAGAATGACATAGCCTGAGGACATGACATAAACTGATTAGAACCAAATAGGTCCAAGATGGCTGAAAAGTCAACTTCCACTAGACCTTGAACCTCAGTATGTGTTCATCATAATACATCAGCAAGCTAAATGACACCTCCATCAACACCATGACAGTTTCAAGGCTGACTATCAAAGGCCAAAAAGTGGGTGGTGGCCCAATTCCTGGAAATATCCACCCCTTCCCCAAAATAGCTGGAATAATCTTTCTACTCATTAGCCTAGGAAATTACTCAGTCCATAAAAACTAACCATGCTTTATTTTGAAGTCACGCTTGCCTTCTGAGATGGCCCACATGCTGTCTGTGGAGTGTGTTTCTCTCTAAATGAATCCATTTCTCACCTACCGCCTTGTCTCACTGAATTCTTTCTGCAATGAGACATCAAGAACCTGAGCTTCATTAAGTGCTAAAACTAGGTGTATGATCTCAGGTGGAAGATCATGGGTTTTGGCTGGATTCAAGTCCTAGCACGGGGGTTCAAGTCGCATCCTGAGTTGCACGATTTCAGTTTCATCAGAACCCTTAGTTCACCATCCACCCCCAACTTCTGCTCTCCTCCCAGCCACTATTAAACTTTGGAACACACTCAAATCTAGGCCTGACTCATGGAAACGTTAGTCAACAAGCATACCAAGGACTTCCTCAGAAGAGTCTGGTTGAGAAACTTCCAGAATGACAGTGGCCAACATCCTTAAAAACAATGAGAGATATAAGTGATATTGGTTACTTTGGGCGAGGAAGGCTTACTGAGGGTATGTGAGTGTGGTTCTGCGTTGCTGTATATTCTAGTTCGTGGCCTGAATATGATCAAATCATGATAGTTCATTGTACAGTATGCCCTTAAAACTGGTACACTTTTCGGTATCAAGGTTATGTGTTCAATGAAAGTAGGAAATTTTAAAGGCTCAGATATCTTTCTCACTCCATCCTAGCTTAATCCTCCCTTTGTGTCTCAGCATTTTACATTATTTTTCTCTCCTCTTCTAGGGTGAATCACTTTACTTATTAAAATGATACTACAGCAAAATGTTGGAAAATGATGTGCCTGGTGGTGGTGATTAAGTCAAATCAAACACATTTGTCACTGAAGTGATGGCCTCCAGCTGTTTATCTGGGAAATATAATTGAATACTAATTGGATCAACACTGTAAGTTGTCAGTTTTATATTCACTAAGGTGTAGGCTAAAGTATGAGAGGGGAATTTCTCTAAGTTTAAAATACAAACAGAATTTTTATTTTTATTTTTTTTTTTTTACTTATTTCTAATTTTTGGCTGCGTCACCAGGCATGTGGGATCTTAGTTCCCTGATCAGGGATTGAACTCAAGCCTGCCTCAGCAAGCACGGAATCCTAACTGCTGAATCACCTGAGACGTCCCTGAACAGAATTTTTAAAACACAACCTAAGTCTTCCAAAGAATTTTGCATAGGTGATTTCATCCTCACTCCCACCAAAGAACAAACAGATATTATTTACATGGTACAGTTGGTACTTTAACTCCACATGTACCATGTTCACTACTTGCTTGAGAACTTATTAATATCAATGTATTTCACATTGAATTTGGCTCAGTTTTCACTTCCTGGAAACACTTGTTACATCCCTGCCCTCAAGCCACACTCACAATCAATTAGCAGTTCTGAAGATCAGGACAAAAATGATAAAGGACTCTGAAAACTTATGTTAAATAAAATATAAATGTATGATGTAAAAGATGATGATATTGCAAATGGAAGTGATGAGTTTAAATAAAATTGTTTTCCAGGAAAAACAAAATGCTTGATGACTTTCTATAACACTTTTGAAACATTCTAGGTGCTCTCTAAACTGAACCACAAACTCAAGTTCCACACTGAGGACTGTGAGAAACACGGTGGGAAAAACAAAAACAAAAAAACAGCAAACACAGCCCAGTAAAGACACCAAGATACCAGTGCAGCTCTGTGGTCTACAGAGTTGCAAACGTGTAAGGTCCGCTGCCCCTTTGTTGCTGTTGTCACTGTTCAATCGCTAAGTGGTGTCCAACTCTTTACAAGCCCATGGACTACAGCCCTTCAGGCTCCCACAACAACTTAAGTTTTTGATTTGGGGATCTTAGTTCCCCAACCAGGGATCAAACCTGTACTCCCTGCATTGAAAGGCAGAGTCTTAACCACTGGACCACCAGGAATTCCTTCTCCTGTTTATCTTCGCATGTGGCCCATCACCTCCCACTATTGAGAAAGCAGCCCCCAAAAAAGCTGACACCACTTTGCGGTGAGAGAGAAGACAATGGATCACTGAGTTCAATTTCCCAACCAGCCCTCCTGAGTGAGAGCTCACCTTTGTCTCCCGGGTCAACATGACTCTAGTCACTGATCACCAATTTTCATAAAATCTCCTTTCATTAGAACCAGTGAAATACACCATTAATAGATATTTTTTGATCCATCACATCACCTTTCCCTTTTCCCCTCAACTATCTTTCCATTCAAAATTCTTTAAAATTACACACAAAGGGGGAAAAAATGTCGGTCTGTACGCATGATAATAACCCTGTGTCCCCCCACAAGCACAGCACTGTGTCACACTTTTGTTTGACTCTCTGTTCTATGCTGTAGCACATGGTTGTTCTGCTCCATTGGCAGGTACAGCAGAACCAAAGGGATTATACACTTAGCATCTGGAAATACTCCACGAGCACCATAGACCAAAATCTGCTCCCTGTCTCTTCCCTCCTAGGCCAAGTAGGTAAAATAAGAAAGAGAGAAGGCTAGGTTTGCACACTCGGAGTGGCCCCATTATAGGAAGCCCGCAGGCTAATTTAAATCTCAAATTCTAAGAGCCAGCAACTTGTTCTGGGGCTTTTAAACAAGGAAAGGACTTGGAAGGACTTACATGATAGGCTCTTAACATTGCCAGGTGCGTGTGTGCTAAGTCACTTCAGTCGTGTCCAACTGTTTGCAACCCCATGGACTATATATACTCTGCCAGACTCCTCTGTCCATGGGATTCTAAGGCAAGAATACTGGAGTGGGTCTTCCTACATTCCTCCAAGGAATCTTCCCGACCCAAGGACTGAACCCACATCTCTTATATCTCTTGCATTAGCAGGTGGTCCTTTACCACTAGTACCACATTCAAATACTCAAATTCAGGGACTTCCCTGATGGTCCAGTGGTTAAGATTCTGTGATACCAATGCAGGGGGCACAATCCCTGGTCAGGGTACTAGATCCCACATGTCCCAACGAGAAGATTCCACATGCTGCAACTAAGATCTGGTGCAGCCAAATAAATAAATAAAAATAAATATTTTATAAAAAGGAAGAGCATGTGAAAGCAAAGAAGAAATTGCTTCTCTTCTGTCGTAAGGCAACACGAGCATCTGTTCCTGGTGTGATTTTCTTCCCATGGTCACTCCAGAATTCTGCAGGCCTGGAGAGACAGAGTGCTGACTCCCTGCTAACTAGCACACACACCACCATTTCCCAGGCCCTGGGGTCACATTACCCAGTCCATAGGCCCCAAGAGGGTTGGCGTGATGAACGTGTCTCAGGACAGACAGCCTGGGAACTGCCCGGCCCAGTTGCCACAGAACCGCCTCATCACGCCTGTGTGTAATTTACACGGGTCAGGGGAAATCATTGCTGGCTATTGATTCTAGATGAAGATGAGGCAAAGGGAACAAATACAGCCCAGTAATAACGCTGTGTGAGGGAAAGCCGGGAAGAGAGACGACAGGGTTCATTTAATTCCTCCGTGGTCAATAGGCTCTTTTTTGAAACGCATCATTCCCAGATCCCAAGAGCATGGGCGTGGTCTGGGAGCTCATGGCTCCCAGGTACCCCCTTACTTCTGCACTTATCCTCATGCATGCAGACTGGCCTTTGTACAGTGTTGGGAGGTGGATTCCCAAGAAGTGCACCAAAGGGAAGTAGTTCCGGCCTGGATTCCTCCACTGCCCTGGAGGAGGGCCTGGCAACCCACTCCAGTCTTCTTGCCTGGAGTATCCCATGGACAGAGGAGCCTGGTGGGCTGCAGTCCACAGGGTCACAAAGAGTTGGACACGACTGAAGTGACTTAGCATGCTTGCACGAACACAGACAATCCTCCACTGGGAGCAGATGTAGGCTCTCTAACCTCCCATCCTACTCACCTTTCTCCCCTTCTCCACACCCCCTCTTCCTGTTTATGACTTTCTTCTCACCAGTATTAAATTAGGTGATTCATTCCACCACATTAGTGTTAAGAAAAGAACAAGAGAGACAGACAGTGGGAGGGAGGGAACGGGGGGGTGGGAATTAGGAGGAGAGACAGAGCATCTCCTTCTTCTTTGGGGGGCCTTTTTTCATTATCCCACCCCCTCAGTGAAGTCTCTGAGTACCTTGCCTCTGGCAACGAGTAATCAGAGAAAGGACCAAAAAAAAAAAAAAAAATAGGAAATTGCCAGATCTCAAGCTGTGTCTGCCACTAATGGAGAAGCTTTGGTTGTGAAGAAACGGCAATTGAGATTAGGGTAAGAGTGAGAACCTACTGTGAAACACAGGGGACTGTGGGGACTGCTCTGTGGGGACAAAGAGAGGAAGTATGTATATGTACCGCTGGTTCACGTTGCTGGAGAGCAAAAACTAACACAACTTCAATAAAAAATTAATTAATAACATTTTTATAAAGACTAAGGTAAGAATGTAGCTGTAAGGCTCAGCAAGTCTTTCTGCCTGCCTAGGAAAGGTGTAGAGGTGAAGTGGGTATCAACAGGAAGAAGCCGAGACATCCCACTGGTCAACTGCCAAATTTTGATGCAAATTAGATCTCATCCATTGTAAGTATTGAGCAGTATCTCCCCACAGGCCATACCCAGATTCATTTTTTGGTAACTGACTGTGCTGTACAGAAGACACTGTGCTGTGCTTAGTCACTCAGTCGTATCAGACTCTTTGTGATCCCATGGACTGTAGCCCGCCAGGCTCCTCTGTCCATGGAGATTCAACAGGCAAGAATACTGGAATGGCTTGCCATGCCCTCCTCCAGGGGATTTTCCCGACCCAGGGATGGAACCCAGGTCTCCCACATTGCAGGCAGATTGTTTACTGTCCGAGCCACCAGGGAAGCCCAAGAACACTGGAGTGGGTAGCCTATCCCTTCTCCAGGGGAACTTCCCAGCCCAGGAATTGAACCAGGGCCTCCTGCACTGCAGGCAGCTTCTTTACCAGCTGAGCTACCAGAGAAGCCCTAGCGGTTCTTTAAGCATGGAATGCCAGAAAAATGCAGGCAAGAGGAAAAGGAATAATTTTTTTCTTTTTCTCTCTTTCCTTAGGTGAGGCAATACTTTTGTGGTTCTTATGCATGGTTTTTCTTTTCATTCAGTAAAAATAATTACTACTCCTGGCTGCTTGTGTCAAAAGAGATTCTTCCAGAATACCTTGACAAAGCAAGGGCTAACCTCCCTACACATCCATTCATGAATACATGAATTACATTGGTGAAGAATTGATTGAGTTCCCACAGTATGCAAGGCAAGTAAGACTGGAGACTAGTTAACTAGTTAAGAATGAATGGCACACTGTCAACCTTTTAATATCAAGAATAACCAACAATTTCCACCCCATAACAGACCACTTGTCCTTTCAGGCCCATGTTCTGGCTCTGAAAGGGCAGCAAGGAACACTTGAAGAAGAACAACTTCTCACAAACACTACCTTCAGTGTTTTAAGTTCCCTCCAGTAACTTCCCAACCAGGCCGTTGTACCCAGAATGATGCCTGGGACACAAGAGGTGTCACTAAAGCATGGAAGACTGTGGAGGTCAGGCCTGGAAGGCTACTCAGTGGGTTCAAAAGTCACATGCTCATACTCAATTACTTCCAGAACACTTGGAAAACAAAAACGAACATTGTGAGAACAATGATCCTATGCCAGGCACTCATTATTTCCTTATAACTCCCAACGGCCCCTGGAAGAAACTCATTTTACTGATGAGCGAACAGGCACAGGAGGTGAAGGGACTCATCACGATCTCTGATGCTCTCATGCTCCCCTCGGAAGCAGCACTGATGCTCCACCTGACTTTGGGGAGAGCCCGGCGCACTGAAGAATCACAAAGCCAAATCCTGAGAGAGAAGCATCAAGGTGGTACCCATCTCTACTCTCAGGAAACCCTGAGAGCACACCCTGAAGAGGATTCGGGGGTGTTTTCTCATCCAAACCAATGACACAATAAGGCCCACTTGGCACCAACACTCCACCCAGCAGGGGCCCAAAGGATTTCCATAATTCCCTCAGCAGCCAACGGTAGTCAGTTAATTTTTATTATCATGATTCATACTCCTTGGTATGCAAGAAAAACCAACTTCCTACCCCTCCAGAGGACACAATATTTGAGAGAGTGCTACAGCCCCAAAGGCTGTTTTGTTTTTTAGTTCAGCAGCCTTTTATTATTATTAAGAGACTATCATGACCAGGGCAGTACCAGGCACTCGTAAAATAATGGTGGACAACACAGACATGCTCTCCGCCTTCAGTTTACAGTCCAGCAGTTATTTCAATAGAGGCACTGCCAACCTAGAAAGTGCTGGAAAGGAAAACAGGTGGGAACAAGGTTAAGAAATCACATAACAAGATTTTTTAAAAATCAGTGGTAATTTTTGAATGTACTAGTGGTTACCAGTGGGGAGAGAGAAGTGGGAGGGGCAAGATAGGGGTGTGGGATTAAGAGCAACAAACTCCTATTCATGAAATAAATGATTGGGACTTCCCTGGTGGTCCAGTGGCTTAGACTCCATGTTCCCAATGCAGAGAGCTTGAGCTCGATCCCTGGTCAGGGAACTAGATTCCACATGTACAACTAAGAGTCTGCATGTGACAAACTAAAGACCCCACATTCCACAGAAGGATAAGATCCTGTGTGCCACAACTAACACCCAGCAGAGCCAGATAAATAAATATACATTTAAAAAAAAAATAAGATAAATGAGCAACAAGGATATATTGTACAGCACAGAGAAACTTAGCCATTATTTTGTCATAACTTTAGAGTACAATCTATAAAAATATTGAATCAACTATGCTGTACCCCTGAAACTAATATAATACCGTTATATTATTGAAAAAGAAAAACTGTGATTTTTGAAGCTGGATAATAAGCACATGGGGTAATTTCCTACTATTCTTTGTATTTGGGGGTTGAAAAACTTCTATCAGTCTTACTAAAAATGAACTAAACATGTCATGTGTTGCCCAAGACATTAATGCTGCTGCTGCTAAGTCGCTTCAGTCATGTCCGACTCTGTGAGACCCCATAGATGGCAGCCCATCAGGCTCCACCGTCCCTGGGATTCTCCAGGCAAGAACACTGGAGCGGGTTGCCATTTCCTTCTCCAATGCATGAAAGTGAAAGTGAAGTCGCTCAGTCGTGTCTGACTCTTAGCGACCCCATGGACTGCAGCCCACCAGGCTCCTCCGTCTATGGGACATTAATGAATATCCCTTAAATTGTTCAGCATTTTTGAAACCAATGTGGTTACAGTCAATCCTCCTAGGAGTGGTGTCAGGGGAAGTAATAACTCCTTCTGTGTTATGAATGAGAAAAAGACAGGATTCATAAGACACTCAGAGCTGGAAGGGACCCAAGCATTCAATTCTCCATCCTAAGATTTGACTTAATTGCAATCCCATCCATCACAACACATTAAGATAGTTTGAGCCCAGTGTGAATAAAAACTTTTTGAAGTCTGAAACGAAATAGGCATCCTTGGAAAGAGTGTGCATCTCTGGCCCTGTGAGTATCAGGCAGAAGAGGGAACCATGGATTGAAAAGCAACAAGAGGGGTCATTTGCTGGTGGCCCAGCAGTTAAGAATCCACCTGCCAGTGCAGGGGATGAGGGGTCCATCCCTGGTCTGGGAACTAGAATCCCACATGCCAAGGGGCAACTAAGCCTATGTGCCACAACTACTCAGCCCAGGAGCTGCAACTACTGAGCCCTGTCCACCTAGAACCCATGCTCCACAACAGGAGAGGCCACCACAGGGGGGAGGCGTGTGCACCACAGCGAGAGGGTAGCCCCCCCGTTCACCCCAACTAGAGAAGACCCGGCACAGCCAAAACGGAGAAAAGCAACAAGGGAGCCCTCCAACTATTACTTTGCCATGGTCCTGAGGATTTCAGAAGGTTTCTTTGTGTTTCCTCAGTGGTTCCTTCCTGGGGAGAAGCAAGGAGCGCCATCCTCCATGTAGGACTTCGCTCCCCACTTGTGTATCGGGAGGAAAGAACACCAAAGGAAAACAACCCCCATTTAGCGAGCAGGAACACGCCGCTGTGCACTTGCTGAGTTTATCTGCCTTACCGCGCCTAATCTTCGCGTGAACCTAGTAGGTAAATACCATAATTATACCAAAACACAGGCACGCAGAATTAAAGTGACAAAGCGACAAAAGACTCTCGGAAAGAATCTTCACACTCACCTTCAGTTGACAGACAGACAGCACCTTCCTGGGACACTCTGCGGGCCTCTGCTTGTTTAGAATTCTCTAGCGCCCAGGGAGGCCAGCCCAAGACAGACACGGGCACTTAGGGAGTGGAACACAAAAACAAAGGGACCTGCAGAGCCAATTAGTGACTTAAAATTCCACTCCAAAACCTGTTGGTTCCCTGAGCTGAAGTCGTGAGCTTTGATCACAGTCACTAACTCCGAACAGCCCCGGCTGGCCTCGGTTCCCCGCAGAGAACGGTAAACATTCTTGTGGAAGTGCAAACATATCGCTTAGGGTCTAAAACGGCCTGTAATGGAGGCAGAATTTCTTTTGGAAACAAGCTTCCCTAAAAACGTAAAGGTTGTTGTTTTTACCGCCCAAGTGAATGATCTTTCCGAGGGCAGCCAGGAGTCCTCTTCTGGTATTGACAGCACCCGCAGCGCAGATAAAAAATGGAATGTGCATTTTATTTCCCTACTGAACTCCTGCCGGCTCCACTTTGAGGCGTCAGCGCCTCCCCCACTGGGGAGGTGAGTGTCACCTGCTATAGTTTTTCTCTGAAAGGGAGGTGGATAGGTGAGGTGGAGAAGGTGTAATTACAGGTGGAGCCTGGAGCATCTTAGATTGTGATACCTGGCGAGGCTTTCTCTCCAAGTGCAGCCCTGAAGGAAAGATGCTTCCCCACCACCTTTATCAAAACCGCTGTCAGGGGAGCACCCCTGTTATTAAATACTGCTCGGCTCGGCTGCTTGGGAGGCATAATCACAGGTGGTAGACCCCGAGGGGAAGCTGTTCAAGGAGAGAAGAGAAAGAAAACACAAGGATGAGCTGACTAACAACATATAAATGAAATGTAAAAATTCGATTAGGGACGTGGGAAGGTGAAAGGAAATGAAGAAATGGGAGTGTCAGTGTGCAAGGGGACTCCGGATCTCTTTTTTAGTCCTTGCGTGGGTGGTTGAGAGTCCTTTTGTTTTTCAGTCCTTGGTGGTGGAAAGCAGAAGATTGTAGAAAGGTGAGACATGGGGGAGAATGTGGTCCTGGCAAAGCCACATGGCCCTGACCTACCTGCTAATTCACTTCAATGAAGTAACAGGAAAGGGTCAAAAAAAAAAAAGACTAGAAAGCTGTTGGCAGTGTATCTGACCTGGCCTTTGGCAGGGGCATTAAAACTGCACGTGACCTCAAAAGATACAGGCACTAGGTTATCATGTAGGGTTTGTGACCCCAGAGTCTTCCTCAGGATGTACCGGGGAACTGAAGGCAATTCTCAGTCACCAAAGAAGATTATCTTGGAGGGTGTGTGCTCAGTCGTGTCCAACTCTTTCGCAACCCCATGGGCTGTAGCCCACCAGGCTCCTCAGTCCATGGGATTTTCCAGGCAAGAATACTGGAGTGGGTTGCCATTCTCTACTCCAGAGGCTCTTCCCAACCTAGAGATTGAACCAGAGTCTCCTGCATCTCCTGCACTGGCAGGCAGATTCTTTACCCCTGTATCACCTGGGAAGCCCCTATCTTGGAGCAGTGGTCAGCAAACACTACTGCCCACTGGAATCACCAGTGGGGCTTTAAAAACAACTCAGTGTCCAGGCCTCACTCCAGGCTAATTAAAGCAGAATGCCTGGGGGTGGGGTGCAGGCATCCCCACTTCTTTTGAAGCTCTTTCCCAGTGATTCTAATGTCTAGCCAGGCTGGAGCCATTCCTCCTACCTTAGAGGAAATAGGGCTGAGAATATTTGTCCCCACCGGTCACCCCAGAAAAGCAGCCATCACTGAGTCTTTACTGAGTGCCAAGGTAATGAGTTAAGTGCTGACAGGAACACAATGCAGAATAAGACAGCCTCTGCCCAGTTTACAAATGCAGTGAGGGAGCAAACTGACGTCTGGAATGGAGGGGAGCTCGATAAATATGTATGAAATAAAAGAGGGAATGACTCAGTAAGTGAATGGCTTAGCACTAGTAAAAGAATAAAGGAAATACATGAAAAAACACAAGTGTGCAGAGTGAGGAATGGTCAGTTGGGTGGCAGGGGTGGGGGGAGTCTTTGTAAAGGTAGCATTTCAATACAAAGGTAATATTTGAATTGAGCTTTGAAGGATAGGGAGTAATAACATTAATCATTTGTTCAGAGCTTAAAGTTGATCAGTGTTTTACATACATTAACTCATTTAGTGGTTTTCAATTGCGCTTGAAGTTGGCATTTTAACCCTGGACTGTAGATGGGAGGGAAGGTCAAATGACCTGGTCAAGGTCAGGTAGCCAGTGAGCAAGGGAGCCACTGACGATGACACTGTTGATGACTCACCTCCTAAGTCACTTAAGGGGAAGGACATTCTAGGCCAAGAACACAGCATAAGAGAGATACAAGCACTCCAGTTCTGGGCATGTGACTTGCATGGGGAAGGCTGACTGCTTTATAAAAGGAATCTCCCTTTTAGGAAGAGAATTGTGAATGCAAGGAGAAGGGCAGACTGGAAAGCTGAGATTTCGGTGAAGGTGTCCCCAGAGAGCCCCAAACCCTCAGAGAAACTGATGAACATTTCTCTTGAGGCCCCTGTCACGTCCCCCAGGACGTTCTTCTTGAATGAACTTGTCTCATCTCTCCTCTTTTACAACAAGATCTTTGGCCAGACACTGACCACACTCATATTTTAATTTCTCTGAAACCCAGCCAGGAAGAATATAAGTTTTCTGAATTCTGTAGTTTATATGACTCAGGGGGAACTTCTTGAAGGAAACCAGTAAAATTATAAACACTAGATTGAGTAAAAAGTGAATATTTTTTTAGAATGAAGAAGAAACTCACAACAAAATGCAAATTTTAAAAACTGATAAATAACATATTTAAAAAAATAACATATTTTTTCCTCATAGTAAAAAAGTGCAAAAGTATTTTGCCTGATAGGGAAAAGGGCAAAAGTATTGTAGCCCACCAGGCTCCTCTTTCCATGGAATTCTCCAGGCAAGAACACTAGAGTGGGTAGCCATTCCCTTCTACAGGGAATCTTTCCGACCCAGGGATTGAACCCAAATCTGCTGCATTGCAGGCAGATTCTTTACCACCTGTGCCACCAGAGAAGCCCTAACTGCTTAATCAGTTCAGTTCAGTTCAGTCCAGTCACTTAGTCATGTCCGATTCTTTGCGACCCCATGAACTGCAGCACGCCAGGCCTCCCTGTCCATCACCAACTCCTGGAGTTCACTCAGACGCCATCCAGCCATCTCATCCTCGGTCGTTCCCTTCTCCTCCTGCCCCCAATCCCTCCCAGCATCAGAGTCTTTTCCAATAAGTCAATTCTTCACATGAGGTGGCCAAAGTATTGGAGTTTCAGCATCAGTCCCCTTCCAAAGAACACCCAGGACTGATCTCCTTTAGGATGGATTGGTTGGATCTCCTTGCAGTCCCAGGGACTCTCAAGAGTCTTCTCCAACACCACAGTTCAAAAGCATCAATTCTTTAGCGCTCAGCTTTCTTCACATACATACATGACCACTGGAAAAACCATAGCCTTGACTAGACGGACCTTTGTTGACAAAGTAATATCTCTGCTTTTGAATATGCTATCTAGGTTAGTCATAACTTTCCTTCCAAGGAGTAAGCATCTTTTAATTTCATGGTAGCAGTCACCATATCCAGTGATTTTGGAGCCCAAAAAAATAAAGTCTGACACTGTTTTCACTGTTTCCCCATCTATTTGCTGTGAAGTGATGGGACCGGATGCCATGATCTTCGTTTTCTGAATGTTGAGTTTTAAGCCAACTTTTTCACTCTCTTTTTTCACTTTCATCAAGAGGCTTTTTAGTTCCTCTTCACTTTGTGCCATAAGGGTGGTGTCATCTGCATATCTGAGGTTATTGTTACTTCTCCCGGCAATCTTGATTCCAGCTTGTGCTTCTTCCAGCCCTCCTAATGCCTCTCTATAAAATTTTTTTAAACACCAATTTTTTAACTGCATAATCTTTGAATGCCTTTTCATATGATAAAAATTTTGTTATACCTTTTTCAATAGCAAGCATGGTTGACCAAGACTTGTTTTGTGTTATCAAGAGTTTTGAAAGGTTTATTTGAGCATCACAACTTGTGAATGGGAATGTTACATTTATCAAGTTATTTCCTAAAATAGCTGTAAGATTTGGGTACATCACAAGTGTTCTTGTTCATAGACATATCTTAAATACCTTTGATTTGATGACCCTTATTTACCAATATAAATAGATCAATCCTAAAGGAAATCAATCCTGAATATTCATTGGAAGGACTGATGCTGAAGCTGAGGTTCCAATACTTTGGCCACCTAACTTGAAGAGCTGACTCATTAGAAAAGACCCAGATGCTGGAAAAGACCAAAGGCAGGAGGAGAAGGAGACAGCAGAGGATGTGATGGTTGGATGGCATCACTAACTCAATAGACATGAGTTTGAGCAAGCTCCAGGAGATGGTAAAGGATAGGGAAGCCTGGCGTGCTGCAGTCCCTGGGGCTGCAAAGAGTCAGACACGACTGAGCGACTGAACAACAACAAAATTTACCAATGTGTCATAAATGTCCTCATTGCAGGAGTGTGGTAAGTTTTATTTTACAGGAAGAAACTCCATTTTGTCTAAACATGGAGAGCAATCAACCCTTTGCTAACAATTTTACCTGTCTGATACTTGAATTTTCCCCAGACTAGCTTATGACTTTGTACATTTCAAATCTTCTTTCTTCCCCATTTCTTACTTGTTTCTGGTTCTGGGTTCTGTGGGATATGATCGTATTACTATATGACTTCTGGTCTTATACTGTGAAATGGAGTATTTCCTGCCATGTCAGTAAAGAAGGATGTCACAGCCATCAGCAATTTCAGGCCTCCAAATGTGCATTTCTGAGCCCCAAGGGTGTCCCAAAGAGAGGACAATGTCTGTGACCCAGCAGCTGTTGGCTGCCGGCTGCCCACCTGAAAAACCAAGAAGGATGCTGGCCCCAGAGAGCTGAGATGCATATGGAAGGAATGATTTCAGTAAGCCAAGACACTTGCATTTTCCTGTGCACAGAAGAGCGCTAAATTCCTTAACTTGACATATCTGGTTTTCCTTGATTAATAACAATCTTTAATGTTCAGACTACCTGCCCCCTTTGTTGCAAACTTCTATATAACCTGACTCCTTCCACTGCCTCCTGAGAGCAGTTTCTCAGGGTTACTTGAGATGCTGTCTCATAGGTTTGAAGTCCTAAACATTCCCACCAAATAAACATAACTCTCAATTTCTAGGTCGTGACTATTTTTTTCAGTCCACAGTACCATTGTGTCATGATACCAGGTAAATCAATACCATGGAGGTTAAGAGTATTCCTGGAAGCAATACCTACAAAAGGAAGGCAAGACCCTGACTATGCTTATAAATGAGCCAACTACATCTATCCATGCCTCTAAACTCAGTTGAAAATGCATACCACCTCAATTTCCCCTTCAGATGGTTAAAAAAAAAAATGATGACCACCCCTCCAGTGACACCCAACTCAAGTAGAAGGAAGCATAATATTATGAAAGGGAGGTCAGAGATGAAAGAGGCAGGACTCTTAATCATTCCCGTTATAATAGCTCAGGTTTACAAATTTAGCAAAAACAGACAACCATGGGGATGCATTACAATCCAGGCCTCATCAAGGCCTTAGAAGAGAATCAGGTGAGAGAAGAGTCACAAGTTTCAGTTTCAACAGTGTTGTAGCCACACATTCCGGGAAACAAACTCATTCAGAAGGACAATGCAGATAGCGGAGTGCAGTTTATTACGCCGGCGGGCCCAAGGCAGAGTCTCCTCTTAGCCAAGGACCCCGACCAGTTTCTGTGAAAACCTTATATACCCTAAGTGTACATGCTCAAACCCACCTCCCCAAATTCTCTGAAACTAGTCTGAACAAAGGAAAAGAAAGATACAGTCAAAGTTAACCCATGATTCGTATGCCTTAAGCCTAGGTAGTTAACAGTGGACGATTATCAATAGGCCTGTGTTCATAACCCAATAAGCGCAATAGAATTTATGATTCTGTCTGGTTACACAGATAATTACAGTATTCTTTTAGGCGATGGAGAGCCCTGGGGCTCTTCCATCTGGGGGTCTGGTTTTCCAGTTGGTGCGTCATTTCCATAGATACTGGGCATATAACTCAAAGTCCACAGTGCAGCCCAAGATGGAGTCCTGCTTCCAAGATGGAGCCTGTTCTATATGTTTCCTCCTTCAACAGCTTCAAAGTGTCTATAGATTTGCCTCTGGACATATTGCTGTGCTTTTCAGAGAATAAGTACTGAATGAATGAATGCCTTTTATGCTAGGCTGGGATCTGGGTTCCTAGAACCCTCCAACAAGTGGGAGAAACCTGCAGGAACATCCTTTTTCATTCATGCCCCAAGGTGTCAGGTCTGGCTCTGAGCCATGCCCAGAACTGAGTGCAACGTTTCAGGGATGATCTGACCCATGCAGGCAGGCAGAGTAGACCCCTCACTTGGTTCAAGCCAGCCTATTTGCCTCTTATTGATCCTAATAAAAGTCACTATATTGTGTTTTTCTTTTCTTTCTCTTTGGTGACTTTCTCAAGACATTGATGCACACTCAGCTTTTGGTCGACTAAAATCTTCTCACTTTTCACACTCACTAAACCAGGTATCCTCCAGGCTGTAACTGAGCAATTGAAGGTGCTGTGATGGTTAATTTTATGTGACTGAGCTAAGGGATGCTCTGGGAGCTAGGAAAACATTATTTCTGGCTGTGTCTGTGCAAATGTTTCTGGAAGAGGTTAGCATTTGAGTTGGTGGGCTGAGTAAAGAAGATAGCCCTCACCAATGCAGGTGGGCATCATCCAGTCTGTCAAGGAGCCGGAATAGAACAAAAAGGCAGAGGAAGGGTGAATTTGCTTTCTTTGCTTGCACTGGATTACAGCATGTGGGATCTAGTTCCCTGACCAGGGAACAAACCTGTGCCCCCTGCATTGGGAGCATGGAGTCTTAGCCACTGGATTACCAGAGAAGTCCTTAAGACACAATTCTATGGGAGCTGGCTCCTGGAGGGAGTAACCGAAGCTGCTGAGCCAGCAAAGAGCAAAGCCTAGAAGTCGCACAGAGTCAGTTCCACGGTATCCCGTTTGTCACCACTGTCACAGGGCCACTACGAGGCGAAGGGGTGCAGACTCTCCACGTCTTGATGGAGTAGGACAGACGCGTTCCAGAAGAGTATGCAGCATGAAAGATTGTTCTAGCTAGCTTTCCCACAGATCAGAACTTTGATTTCCAGAACCCTATTACCTTCTGTTTCCCATCAAACAATACCTCTTGATCTGGAACAAATACAAACAGTGCATAAATCCCACCTTCAGTTCAGTTCAGTCCGTTCAGTCGCTCAGTCTTGTCCGACTCTTTGTGACCCCATCAACCACAGCACGCCAGGCTTCCTGTCCATCACTAACTCCCAGAGTTTACTGAAACTCATGTCCATTGAGTCGGTGATGCCATCCAACCATCTCAGCTTCTGTCGTCCCCTTTTCCTCCTGCTTTCAATCTTCCCCAGCATCAGGATCTTTTCCAACGAGTCTGTTCTTCGCATCAGGTGGCCAAAGTATTGGAGCTTTAGCTTCAGCACCAGTCCTTCCAATGAATATTCAGGACTGATTTCCTTTAGGATGGACTGGTTGGATCAGTCCAAGGGACGCTCAAGAGTCTTCCCCAACACCACAGTTCAAAAGTATCAATTCTTCAGCGCTCAGCTTTCTTTATAGTCCAACTCTCACATCCATATATGACTACTGGAAAAACCATAGCTTTGACTAGATGGACCTCTGTCAGCAAAGTAATGTCTCTGTTTTTTTAATATACTGTCTAGGTTGGTCATAGCTTTTCTTCCAAGGAGCAAGTGTTTTTTAATTTCATGGCTGCAGTCACTATCTGCTATGATTTTGGACCCCCAAAATATAAAGTCTCTCACTGTTTCCATTGTTTCCCCATCTGTTTGCCATGAAGTGATGGGACCAGATGCCATGAGCTTAGTTTTCTGAATGTTGAGATTTAAGCCAACTTTTTCACTCTCCTCTTTCACTTTCATCAAGAGGTTTTTTAGTTCTTCTTTGCTTTCTGCTATAAGGGTGGAGTCACCTGCACATCTGAGGTTATTGATATTTCTCCCGGCAATCTGGAATCCAGCTTGTGCTTTTTCCAGCCCAGCGTTTCTCATGATGTACTCTGCATATAAGTTAAATGAGCAGGGTGACAATATACAGCCTTGATGTACTCCTTTCCCAATTTGGAACCAGTCTGTTGTCCCATGTACAGTTCTAACTGTTGCTTCCTGACCTGCATACGGATTTTTCAAGAGGCAAGTCAGGTGGTCTGGTATTCCCATCTCTTGAAGCATTTTCCACAGTTTGTTGTGATCCACTGCGATTCATGGGGTCGCAGAGTCGGACACAACTGAGCGACTGAACTGAACTGAACTGACACAGTCAAAGGCTTTGACATATTTAATAAAGCAGAAGTAGATGTTTTTCTGGAACTTTCTTACTTTTTTGATGACCCAGTGGATGTTGGCATTTTGATCTCTGGTTCCTCTGCCTTTTTTTTTTTTTAATATAAATTTATTTATCTTAACTGGAGGTTAATTACTTTACAATATTGTATTGGTTTTGCCATATATCAACATGAATCCGCCACAGGTATACAGGTGTTCCCCATCCTGAACCCCCTTCTAATCCAGCTTGAACATCTGGAAGTTCACAGTTCACGTACTGTTGAAGCCTGGCTGGGAGAATTTTAAGCATTACTTTACTAGCGTGTGAGATGAGTGCAGTTGTGTAGTAGTTTGAGCATTCTTCGGCATTGCCTTTCTCTGGGATTGGAATGAAAACTGACCTTTTTCCAGTCCTCTGGCCACTGCTGAGTTTTCCAAATTTGCTGGCATATTGAGTGTAGCACTTTCACAGCATCATCTTCTAGGATTTGAAACAGCTCAACTGTAATTCCATCACCTCCACTAGCTTTGTTCATAGTGATGCTTCCTAAGGCCCACTTGACTTCACATTCCAGGATGCCTGGCTCTAGGTGAGTGATCACACCATCGTGATTATCTGGGTAGTGAAGATCTTTTTTGTACAGTTCTTCTGTGTATTCTTGCCACCTCTTCTCAATATCTTCTGCTTCTGTTAGGTCCAGACCCTTTCTGTCCTTTATTTCATCTTTGCATGCATCTTTTATTCATCTTTGCATGAAATGTTTCCTTGATATCTCTAATTTTCTTGAAGAGATATAGTCTTTCCCACTCTATTGTTTTCCTCTAGTTCTCTGCATTGATCACTGAGGAAGGCTTTCTTATCTCTCCTTGCTATTTTTTGGAACTCTGCATTCACATGAGTATATGTTTCCTTTTCTCCTTTGCCTTTAGCTTCTTTTCTTTTCACAACTATTTGCAAGGCCTCCTCAGACAAATACCCACCTTAGCAGAACATAAGTGATTTACACACAATTACATGCAGTCTCTGTGTAATAGTTTTCCCCAAGAAAACAGTTAAAATGTAGTGCCATTTTTAGCAATTATAAATTCACAAGTTGTTAGTAAATATATGTTTTTTAAACCAGTCAAATCTACCTTCAGAATCAGCTCATTTGGGATTTGTAGTGATTTTATAAATATGTTTTGCGAGTCGACTTATCAATGCTCACAAAAATTGGAAGGGGGATGGATGTTTAATCTACTTAAGAAAATTAATTCTGGATATTTGGCAATCACTTTATCAGCATCATTTTCATGTAAACACTGTGCTTATCAATGATTCTTATCTAGTCATTAAAGTGGGCCTTGTATTTGTCTAAGCGCTTGTCATAATTTCACAATTTTCACTCACTCAGACTGGCCACCCTCCAAGATATTCCAATTAAGAGTTTATTACTCTGTCACACTTACAGGGGCCTGAGTCGACATACAGTTAAATTCTATCTAGAGGACATATCCCAGGCTGCAGCTGTTCTGCTTCTCTGGGATTTTTTTCATCTTGTTTTTCTAATGAAAATAATCTATTGATCCTGTTCATAAGAGGAGCACACAGCTCCAAACCATTACCTCCTGGCAGTAACTAATTTTTGAGTCCTCTCTGCTTCACCACACTCCTTAATGGCAGTTGAATAAATAGCTAAGATGCAGGCTTCTCAGTCCTTTCTGAAGGATAGTATCTTCCAAGAAGAGAGCAAAGAGGGGAGAAAAGAATATTTGCAAAGCATCAAACTGTGTGTCAAGGTGAACACTAGACCTGGTGTTCTCAGGGTCTCCACCCTTAAGTGGCTCCTAGCACAGCAGCGCCGGAGAAGGCAACGGCACCCCACTCCAGTACTCTTACCTGGAAAATCCCATGGATGGACGAGCCTGGTAGGCTGCAGTCCATGGGGTCGCGAAGAGTCAGACACGACTGAGCGACTTCACTTTCATTTTCACTTTCATACATTGGAGAAGGAAATGACAACTCACTCCAGTGTTCTTGCCTGGAGAATCCCAGGGATGGGGGAGCCTGGTGGCTGCCGTCTATGGGGTCGCACAAAGTCGGACACAACTGAAGTGACTTAGCAGCAGCAGCAGCAGCAGCAGCAGCACAGCAGCGCAGATAATACCAAGCCACCCTAAGGGTAAGTCTGCACAGCTGGGCAAGAACCAGGCCTCCCACTCTCTCGAGAAACAGCTCACAGGACCCGGGGTGGACATGTGACCCAAAGGCATCCAGTGTGACCTAAGGCTCTGCTCAGACAAACGGGTTCAATCTAATTCTCACCAGAATTTTCAGTAAAAGGCATAGAAACTTTCCAGTAGGAGTGATAAGCTCTGGAGTTGACAAGTCACATAGATTTAGGGCCCGGGCAGACATTTTTCCAGAAAAAGTCAATCTGCAGAAGGAATAGAATCAGACAAACCAGCAGCACAGGACCCCAGGGAGAGACAGAGACAGAGAACAAAACCTCCATTGTCGTCTGTTTCCCAGCCAGAGTGACTGAGAGGCTGGTTCTATTTGGAATTTTTTTTCTTGGATTCTGTGAGCTTTCTTTACAAGAACCACCAAAGGTGTTTGAGCTGGTTCGACAAAGTTCTGTACCTTGAAACTCAAAGGCCTGAAAAAAATCTCATCTTTGGTTTGTTTTAGATTCCAAATATTAAGTGAGACAATACAGTGTTTGGCATTGTCTGACATTTCACTTAGCATAATAATGTGCTCAAGTTCCATTCTTGTCGTCCCAAGCGGAAGGACTCCATTCTTCTTGATGGCTAAATAACATTCCATTATATTTACATATACATCACATTTTCTTTATCCATTCACACATTTAACTTTATTTTAAACTTTTTACAAACGTTTTTATTTATTTTTGGCTGTGGGGTCTTCGCTGCTGCACTTGGGCTTTCTCTAGTTGTGGCAATGGGGGGCTACTTTCTAGTTTCGGTGCTCAAGCTTCTCATTGCGATGGCTTCTCTTGTTGCAGAGCACGGGCCCTATGGCATGCAGGCTCAGCAGCTGTGGCTCACGGGCTTATTTCCTTAAGCATGTGGGATCTTCCTGGGCCAGGAATCAAACCCATGTTCCCTGCACTGGTGGGCAGATTCTTAACCAGTGGACCACCGGGGAAGCCCCTAACTTTATTTTTGAAAATAATGATAGTCTTTCACAGATTCATCAATATAATAAATCAGTTTGGGGTCAATAAATAAATATTGGAAAAAAAAACCTGGAAAACCCAAATCAAACACGAAAGCAAAAAAAAAAAAAAAAAAGATTGTCTTCTACTTTCTCTGTTCTGAGGTTTTGCTTTAGCTCCTCTGCCTACCCTTTCATACCCCCTCCACTGACCCATTCCCCTCCTCCACTGCACAACCCACCTGCTCTTCAGCCCCAGTGCAAGGGTCAGCTTTTTCTTTCTGAAGCAGGATTAATCCAGCCCACTTTTCCCACCGTGGCTATAGTTCGTACAGACCACTTGTCAGCTCTTCTACATCCCCAGCCCAGTGCCTGGAAGCCCCAGCCTGCACCCCTTCTTACCCCTCATGCAACATGCCTCCTACCTAAGCCTTCTCAAGCCGCCATGGGAAGGAAACGAAGCACAGCTGTGACAGCACCTAATGTTCAAAAGACGTGCTTGGAATCTGAAGATTCACTGCTGCTGCTGCTGCTAAGTCACTTCAGTCGTGTCCGACTCTGTGACCCCATAGACGGCAGCTCACCAGGCTCCCCCGTCCCTGGGATTCTCCAGGCAAGAACACTGGAGTGGGTTGCCATTTCCTTCTCCAATGCATGAAAGTGAAAAGTGAAAGGAAGTCGCTCAGTCGTGTCTGACTCTTAGCGACCCCATGGACTGCAGCCCACCAGGCTCCTCTGTCCATGGGATTTGCCAGGCAAGACTGAAGATTTACAGACACCAAATAAGACAGCCAGGGTAAAATCCGAAAGGTGTGAACCTGAATCCTGACTCCACTGACGGGAGGATCACGGCCAAGTTTACTTAACCTTCTGAGCCTCAGTATCTGCATCAATAAAATAGAGGAACTGATCCCTGATCCCCACAAGACCATTGAGAAGAGTAAAGAAGACGACATCTGTGGAAGAATGGGGCACTCTGTGGTCTGCAGGCCTAAAATGAACAGCAATTCACTCTTGGCTTCAACCACTGACTGGTTCATTGTAACACTGTATGATTTTTCATAGCCAGATCCTGTTTCCCTGGAGGTCAGAGACCACAACCTATTTCGTCAATCCCTAAACATAATATTGGTATATAGAACATTCTCAGTAAATAGTAACCAATTAATTGAAAGCTGTATACTGAACACTTTTATTAGCACACTCACACACACAACATCAGAAGACCCATGTTCCTTTTCATCCAACTACATAAATCATTCACTGTGTTTCTGTAATCTTTTCAAAGAGCGAATATAGTCAATTTCCAATTATCTGTGTCAGTGGGGAACAGGAATAGTCTGAATAATGAAACCCACAAATAATCCATACGTTTAATTTTAGTAGCTGCTTCCAGCCAGTATGAAAATGTCCCACTGTGAATGTTACTGTTCTCCCCACCCCTCCTTTCTCTCTGGCTGGGGCAGATCTTGCCAAAAGGCATCCTCGTCAGGGAGAAGGGAAGCCCAGAGTCTAGACAATCCTCCTGCTTGCTAATCAGCCTTCAGATAACAAAGCCTGGCTCTGCTTCTCAGGAGGCCTTGCCTGGTGCTGTGTCAAAGGACAAAGAGGATTTATAAGATCACACACTAAATTCCAATCCTAATGACACCCTGACCCCCGTGGTCACCAGCCAAGCATGTCCATTGGCTAAATCAGCCAACGTGGGGCTGACATCTCATGAGACCTTGGAACAGAGACTCACATGGAAAATAAAATGTGAATCACACCACACAGGCCAGATCTACTTAATTCAGTTAGTAAATGTTACTGAACACCTACTATGACATCGAGTCCTAAAGGAAATCAACCCTGAATATTCATTGGAAGGACTGATGTGAAGCTGAAGCTCCAATATTTTGGTCACCTGATGGGAAAAGCTGACTCATTGGAAAAGACCCTGATGCTAGGAAAGATTGAAGGCAAAAGGAGAAGAGGGCAGCAGAGGATGAGATGGTTGGATGGCATCACCGACTCAGTGGACATGAATTTAAAAGCAAACTCCAGAAGATAGTGGAGGACAGAGGAACTTGGCATACAGCAGTCCATGGGGTTACAAAGAGTCAGACATCACTCAGTGACTGAACAATGATGACAACAACTATGACATCTGCCAATTACACATTCGTGTGTGTGTGTGTTATGCACAATTAGTGTGTGTGTGTTATGCACAATTACTGTGCCTTTGGAATACAAGGCAAACTCAGGAAGAAACAGACCTGATCTAAAAACCATTTCATGCAGCCACTGCTAATCAGAATCTTGAATGCACATGTCACTTGGGTCTACTAATTTCAGAGGATTTCTAATGATAGCCTAAAGGCAGTTTGTTATTTTTTTGTAACCAAGACTTAAAAGTTAATATGCTCTGTTTAAAAAAAATAAAAGAATTAATTTATTTCCTCTGGTCTTTCCTGAGTTGAAAACTGTTCAACCTAACCTGGCCAACAAGAGGCCTGAGGGCTGGATCTGGGCTCAAAAGTGTTTGTCTCTCCCATTGTGGGTTCTCTCCAGGGCCTCCTCCAGCCCCTTTCTCCCTAACACTGAGGGCACATGACAACTGCTTTTGTCACCTGACTCCTTCACTAACTTACATCATCCACCTGGCTTCTCCAGGTATTTGCATCTATAGTCTCAGGCCTATTGTATTTCTAAACTGCAGCAAAAATGCCTTCCTTCCCACAAGCTCTTCTTACAATGTGACTTCAAAATCCTTCCCATGGGGACTTCCCTGGTGGTCCGGTGGCTAAAACTCCACATTCCCAATGCAGGGAGCTGGGTTCAATCCCTGGTCAGGGAACTAGGTCCCACATGCTGCAACTAAAGATCCTGCATGTCACAGTGAAGATCAAAGATCCCACACGCCACAACTCAGACCCGATGCAGTTAAATTAAAAAAAAAAAAATTTCCCATGAAGACGTGGGGTCTAAGTTTCTTCTTCTAAACATGTGTATGTATGTGGACTTCTGCAGAAGTGACCCTAAGTGACCCCTGCTGGAGGTGGCTCACACCAACTGGGTACCCCTCCTCCAAACTCTATGTTCAGTGGCTTGAAATGGGCTATGGTGGGAGTATTCATATCATGAAAATCAGCAAACATGACAGACAGGGCTTTTCCATCAAGGAAGCCAGTTGTTTTTCATTTTCCCACACACTGCTTCACCTGGTTCCCTCATGATGCTCACTCCCGGAATTATGTCCCAAGGAGAGGGCCACGTGGCAGGAAACCAAGGCCTCAGGCTCATCACTCACCGAGCTCCACGCTGAGTCGCTTTCGTCATGTCCGACTTTTCAACCCTGAATTCTATAGCCCGCCAGGCTCCTCTGCTCATGGGCTTCTCCAGGCAAGAATACTGGAGTGGGCTGCCATGCCCTTCTCCAGGGGATCTTCCCAACCCAGGGATCGAACCCAGGTCTCCTGCACTGCAGGCAGATTCTTTACTGTTTGAGCCACCAGGGAAGCCCTCCCAGCTGATAGCCAGCGCTGATTTTCCAACCATGTGAGAGAGCCTTCTGAGAGTGGATCCTCCAGCCCCCAATTCCGTCACCCCAGGTGACACCACAAAGAACAAAGTCAATCCTTTTCCACAGAACTGTGTCTAATTACAGACAATTCATGAGCACCTGAAAAGGCTGGGGATGTGCAACAGTAACAGCTACGAGAACCCAGCTCCTGGTGGCCTGGAGTAGCCAGGCTCTGTCCTGCATGAGCCCTTTTACCAACCAGTCACCAACATCATTCTTACTTGCTGGTTCCCACTGTGTCCCATTGTACACTGATTCAGGCAGACTTGGCCCTTTCTTTGTTTCAGGGCTCACAACCTCCCCTCAGAGAACTCCAGAAACTCTGTCCCTTAGTTTAGTTTAGTTCAGTCACTCAGTCATGTCCGACTCTTTGCAACCCCACGGACTGCAGCACTCCGGACCTCCCTGTCCATCCCCAACTCCTGGAGTTTACCCAAACTCATGTCCATTGAGTCAGTGATGCCTTCCAACCATCTCATCCTCTGTCATCCCCTTCTCCTCCTGCCCTCAATCTTTCCCAGCATCAGGGTCTTTTCCAATGAGTCAGTTCTTCACATCAGGTGGCCGAAGTATTGGAGCTTTAGCTTCAGCACCAGTCCTTCCAGTGAATATTCAGGACTGATTTCCTTTAGGATGGACTGGTTGGACCTCCTTGCAGTCCAAGGGACTCTCAAGAGTCTTCTCCAACACCACAGTTCAAAAGCATCAATTCTTCAGCACTCAACTTTCTTTATAGTCCAACTCTCATATCCATACATGACTACTGGAAAAACCATAGCTTTGACTAGACAGACCTTAGTTGGCAAAGTAATGTTTCTGCTTTTAAATAAGCTGTCTAGGTTGGTCATAACTTTTCTTCCAAGGAGCAACTGTCTTTTAATTTCATGGCTGCAGTCACCATCTGCACTAACTGTGGAGCCCAAAAAATAATGTTTCTCACTGTTTCCATTGCTTCCCCATCTATTTGCCATGAAGTGATGGGACCAGATGCCATGATCTTAGTTTTCTGAATGTTGAGCTTTAAGCCAACTTTTTCACTCTCCTCTTTCACTTTCATCAAGAGGCTCTTTAGATCTTCACTTTCTGCCATAAGGGTGGTGTCATCTGCATATCTGAGGTTACTGATATTTCTCCTGGCAATCCTGATTCCAGCCTGTGCTTCATTCAGCCCAGCATTTCTCATGATGTACTATGCATATAAGTTAAATAAGCACGGTGACAATTTACAGCCTTGACATACTCCTTTCCCATTTTGGAACCAGTCTGTTGTTTCATGTCCAATTCTAGCTGTTGCTTCTTTACCTGCATACAGATTTCTCAAGAGGCAGGTCAGGTGGTCTGGTATTCCCATCTCTCTCAGAATTTTCCACAGTTTATTGTGATCCACACAGTCAAAGGCTTTGGCATAGTCAATAAAGCAGAAGTAGGTGTTTTTCTGGAAATCTCTTGCTTTTTCGATGATGGCAATTTGATGTCTGGTTCCTCTGCCTTTTCTAAATCCAGCTTGAACATCTGGAAGTTCACGGTTCACATACTGTTGAAGCCTGGCTGGGAGAATTTTGAGCTTTACTAGCGTGTGAGATGACTGCAATTGTGTGGTACTTTGAGCATTCTCTGGCATTTCCTTTCTCTGGGATTGGAATGAAAACTGACCCTTTCCAGTCCTGTGGCCACCGCTGAGTTTTCCAAATTTGCTGGCATATTGAGTGTAGCACTTTCACAGCATCATCTTTTAGGGTTTGAAATAGCTCAACTGTAATTCCATCACCTCCTCTAGCTTTGTTCAAAGTGATGCTTCCTAAGGCCCACTTGACTTTGTACACCAGGATGTCTGGCTCTAGTATAGTTCTCTTTCATAGTTCTTTTGTGCACTCTTGCCACCTCTTCTTAATATCTCTGTCCCTAGCTGCTCCTTTTTCATCTCAAGGCAGCTTGGAGCTGCTCTGCATCTGTTTTCCTGAACCTCTCACTCTGAATGTTCCAAATTTCAAAGTGGATGCTGCCTACTAGGGCTTCCTCAGTGGTACAGTGGTAAAGAATCTGCCTGTAATGCAAGAGCTACAGGAGACTCAGGTTCGATCCCTGGGTCAGGAAGATCCCCTAGAGGAGGGCATGGCAACCCACTCCAGTATTCTCGCCTGAAGAATCCCATGGACAGAGGAGCCTGGAAGGCTACAGTCCATAGGGTCTCAAAGAGCCAGACACAACTGAAGCAACTTAGTACACACGCACTGTCTACAAAGCTGAAAACTAGGGACTTCGACTCTTCTGTACCCACAATCTGAATGTCTTGTTCCAGGGGTTTCCTAGCATTTGATGTTTTAAACAGAACTGGAAACTATCTGTGTTTGGTGCTCCCTGAAAGGTCTGCTTCATTGTCCCGATGACTGGCTCCACCTCAGCTTCCTGGCTCACTCTCAGATGTACACTCTTGTAGGGGCAGGACAGGGCTTCCAGACTTGCCATCTCCTTCTTGCCCATGCAGGGGTGACACCAGGCATGAGAGGCACACAGTGAATGAGATTCTGTCCTGGCCTGCAAGGACTGAAGACTACTGGTCTTATGCACTGAGAAAATAGGGGAGGATTCAATTTGGGTTTTAAAGTTTGAATAAGAGTTTTCTTGGCAGAGAGAGAAGGAGAGGAAGAAAAGGACAAAGAGGGGAGGAGGGAGGGAGAAAAATTAACTAATTTCAGGCAGAAGGGCAAATGTAGGTGGAGGCCAGTTTGACAAAGAATGAGAATTCTAATGTATCTGGAGCCAAAGGGACACAGGTGGAGAGTTCAGCAGAGGGTGTGGGGTCAGATGAAGCATGAATTTCACTCCATGGGCAACCCGGAGCCACTGCAAGTAAGAGCAAAATGACATGGTCTGATTTGCATTTTCTAAAAATAACACTCTTGGAGGCAGAGTGGAAAAGGGCTCAAAGGGGGACTTAATTGCCAATCAAAGGAGGCCAACTGAAGGCTATTTCTAGACAAGAGATGATGGAGGGCTAAAAATGGCATGGTGATAATTGGAATAGAGAGAAAATGCTTGTGGACGAGAAACCACAACAAAGGGGAGGTGTCAGGAGATTGGAGTGTAAGGAGCAGGAGCTTAATAATAGCAGTAGTGGCAGCAGCAGCCACAGCATACACGTGGCACCTACTATGTGCCAGGCATTATTTTAAGGGCTTCACCAGAGTAAGGTCAACAGAAAGGAGGAGAGGGGACCTCAAATGTCCTTTCAAAAAGGAAGCAGAGCTGGATAACAGGTTCAGTCTGAAGGACTCTGCTTCATTGTGCAACCTCAGCTTCCCAGCTTTCAGGGCTAACGGCCCCGTGAAACCGAAGCTGAAGCTCTCTGGACTTCCCTGATGGCTCAGTGGCTAAGATTCCACACTCTCAAAGCAGGGGCCCAGGTTCAGGGAACTGGATCCCACGGGCCACAACCAAAAGTTTGAGTACCGCATCTAAAGACCCCGCCTGCCGCAACTGAGACCTGGTGCAGCCAAATGCATTAATTAATTAGATCGTTTCTAAAAGCTGAAGCCTTTGTTGCACCTGGAGTCAGTCTTGAGAGTCAGGGCAGCCATCAGTGATCTCAGTGCTACTGTCCTGGGAACTCCCATCAGTGATCTCAGTGCTACTGTCCTGGGAACTCAGCCCGAGGTCACTCTCCCAGTCCTAGGACCCTGGGCCCGAGCCCCTATCCTGGGTTTGCCCTGCCGCTGTCTCCCCAGTGATACCAACCTGCAAGGAAGCCCCAAGGGGCATCCTTGCCTTTCCCCCTGGCTTCCAGTAACCCCTTTTCCTCAGAACCAGCATATATGTCCTCCAAATTCTCCAGGGTCTGCTTCCGGCCACAGCGAGGCCCACAGGCTCTCAGGCAGTCCTGCCTAACCCAACTGCCACATACCGGCTACCACTTAGGCCCCCTGCTGCTGGGCAACCCTGACTGACCGGTTCTTGGGAGTTCATGCTTCCAGGATTAATGAGACTGACGGGTGCTCTCAGATGTGGTGCTGGAGCAAGGTCAGCTCTCGCCCACACCTGCCCTACCCTAGGTGGCTGCCCCGTCCCGGCTGACCCAGTATTGGTAAAGGACACCCGGCCTCCAGATAAAGCCATGCAGAACCAGAGCCATGGGAAGGGGGAAAGTGACAACAGTGTCAGAGGTGGCAGCAAGCTTTCTAGCCTGGGAGGAGGAGTATAACAGCGGCGGAAGGAGCATCACTGAAAGGCCATGAAGAAGTTCTGTGCCCTCTGTTCTGGGTGGGTGAGATCTCTGGCCCTGCCACCCACCCACGCTATGCATGCAGCTGTGCACATCAAACCATTTGCATTGCGGAATGCCACCCAACTCACCAGGACACACATCTGCCTGGAGGTGGGGACATGATGCTTCAGATGACTCCAGGGCCGCTGCACAGCTCTGCTCCTTCCAGTGGGGCCAATTTTCCACTGTGCAAAGCCCACAAGCTGCCAATCTGTGGCCGTTTGTGGGCCATTTGTGCTTGCTAACAAGGACCAGTTGTCATTGAGGGCACCCATGATTTTCGCTGCTGAACACTACGGCTGCACGCAACTCTCAGTGAATTTCCACAGTCTGAAGACACAGGAATCTTCATTTCAAGACATCACCTTCCAAACACATCTTGAATTCTTTTTTAATTTTTTAAAATTTATTTATTTTTTATTGAAGGATAATTGCTTTACAGAATTTTGCTGTTTTCTGTCAAACCTCAACATAAATCATCCAAAAGTATACATATATACCCTCCCCTCTGAGCCTCCCTCCCATCTCCCGTCCCATCCCTCCCCTCCAGATTGATACAGAGCCCCTGTCTGAGTTTCCTGAGCCATACAGCAAATTCCCGTTGGCTATCTATTTTACACATGGTAGTGTAAGTTTCCATGTTACTCTCTCCATCCATCTCACCCTCTCCTCCCCTCTCCTCACGTCCATAAGTCTATTCTCTATGTCTGTTTCTCCACTGCTGCCCTGTAAGTAAATTCTTCAGTACCATTTTTCTGGATTCCATATATGTGTGTTAGAATATGGTATTTATCTTTCTTTTTCTGACTCACTTCACTCAGTATAATAGGTTCTAGGTTCATCCCCCTCATTAGAACTGACTCAAATGTGTTCCTTTTTATGCTGAGTAATATTCCATTGTGTATATATATCACAACTTCTTTATCCATTCATCTGCCAATGGACATCTAGGTTGCTTCCATGTTCTAGCTACTGTAAATAGTGCTGCAATGAACAATGGGATAGATGTTTCTCTTTCAATTTTGGAGTGTGATTGCTGGGTCATATGGTGGTTTTATTTCTAGTTTTTTAAGGAATCTCCATACCGTCTTCCATAGTGGCTGTATCAATTTACATTCCCACCAACAGTGCAAGAGTGTTCCCTTTTCTCCACACCCTCTCCCACATGGTGAATTCTTAAAGAATCCAGGAAATGGCAGTAAAGGACACAGCTTTGTGGCCTCCCAGGAGCATGTTCTGGGTGTTCCTTAATGGTACTAGGGTTTTGACCTTTGCAAATTGCTGTCCCACATGAAGAAAGAGCACTCCTTCATTCCTTCTTCACAGCCCTGCCTTCCATCCTCATGGGAAATTTTAGCAAAGTATGGCCAATCCAGACTAGTCTACATGGCAGCAATTAAAGCTAAGGTTCACCAACAAGGAGCAAAGCAGTAGTCTGTATATGCATATAGGAGTGTGGGTAGGTGAATGACAGATCAAGAGAGAGACAGATAATGGCCAGAAGGTATTAATAGATAAATAGAGAGTAAAAGGGGCTTCCCTGGTGGCTCAGACAGTAAACAATCTGCACATAATGTGGGAGACCTGGGTTGGATCCCTGGTTGGGAAGATCCCCTGGAGAAGGGAATGGCAACCTACTCCAGTATTCTTGCCTGGAGAATTTCATGGACAGAGGAGCCTGGCAAGCTATAGTCAATGGGGTTGGAAAGAGGTGGACACAAATGAGTGACTGGCACACACGCACACACAGACAGTGGAAGATAAACATATAGATATCGGTAATTAGGGCTTCCCAGAGGGCTTGGTGGTAAAGAATCTGCCTGCCAATGCAGGAGGCGGGTTCAAGACCTAGGTCAGGAGGATCCCTTGGAGAAGAAAATGGCAACCCACTCCAGTATTCTTGCTTGGGAAATCCCACGGCCAGAGAAAACTGGAAGACTACTAAACTATGGGATCACAAAAGAGTCAGACACAACTAAGCAACTAAACAGCAATAGATAATTAATAGATAATAAGTAGAAGATAGAAAAAGAAGATAGAAGTAGAAGGTAGACAAATACTGGAGGATAGATATATAGATAATAAGTATTAAAAGAAGATAAACAGTAGAAGATATATAAATACAGATAATAGATAAGAAAATATATAGATATAGATAATAATTGATAGATAATAGAAGATAGATAAATGGATAGTAGAAAATAGAAATATAGATAATAGATAGCTAGACGACAAACAAAACATCAGGCCTTACAATCTGGGAAGGATAGAGTAGGGTTGCCTTACGGTGAATCCACGCCTCCCCAAGTTACTCAAGAAGAAAATCTGCCCTTGTCAAAGGGTCCTCCCGTTATTTCTGACAGCTCCCAAAGCAGAGTACATTGTAATGCTATTCAAGGGCTGTGAGGTCAACAGTCCCTGCTGGGATGCTAACAGGTTCCAAGGGACGTTCCTGACTCTGTCATTCCTCAGCCTGGCCGGGAGTGTCAGGTGCCCTGCCGCTCCCACCAGTGATCAGAGACCAGTCCCAGCTCTAGAATCATGCTACTGAAGGTGTGGTCCATGGGCCTGGAGCATCAGCATCACCTGGACGCTTGTTAAAAATGCTCACGTCCCACTCCCCAAAGTTCTTTTCTGATGAGTATGGGATGCATCTAGGCTGCTTCTCAAACTTTAATGGCTGAGGATTCATATGGGGACTCAGTTCAAACACAGATTTTGATTCTTCGAGGTCTATGGTAGGGGCTGAGATTCTGCATTTCTACAAACTCGGGGCAGTGCTGACCTTCCTGGTCCCCAAACCATACTTTGTGTATGAAAAAACGTGGAGACTAGTTCTCTCAGCCTCCAGTATCAGCCCCTACACATAGTTCCTCTTTTTTGAAAGCTCCCCTTCCCTTCACCCCTAAAAGTGACAATATGTCTTGCTTCTGCCAATTTTCTGAGACAGGAAAAAAAGATTGGAATCCTGCCTCACAACCCAAGAGGAGTCCAAACAAATGTGCTTAATGTTGATCCAAGAAAGTTTCTAGAAGAGATGGTCTCTGAGCATTTAAAAAAGGAAGCAGCAAGGATTCATTTGAAACATAGCCGTGACAGGTTAGCTTCACACCCTTTTTCCCCACTGGGTACAGGACTGTTTGAGGTTTTATAATGGTTTTGCTTTTCAGGAGTACTCTCACCACTTGCCAAATACAACTGAAGAAAAATTACACCCCCTTAGACTGCAGTCTCTATCTAGAACTGAGCCCATGACTCTGTGTAGCAGTCCTTCTATTTGACACTACAGTCTTCCTCCTCTCCCTACCCAAAACCCACCTTCCCCTTCCCTCATAAGAGACGCTGCTGCTTCAAGGTCCTGGTACAAAACAGAATCCATCAAATGAAACAGTCACCTCAGTATCCACTCTTTGCTTCTTCCTTTCCATCTCAGTGGCTGAGCTCTCCCTCCCTGATAGGAGACTAATCCTACTATGTAATACCTGAGGCTTCCTTTCTCTCTTCCTCAGAGCCTTCACTTCATCAGTTGTCTTCTCAATCTCCCAAAACTCATGGTCTTCCCTCCTTATGATCATCCCTCCTTATGGTCCTCCCTCCTCGTGGTCCTCCCTCCGCATGGTCCTCCCTCCTCGTGGTCCTCCCTCCTCGTGGTCCTCCCTCCTCGTGGTCCTCCCTCCTCGTGGTCCTCCCTCCTCATGGTCCATTTCCACTGCCCTTAAATAAGTTCAAGTCCTTCCCATCTTTTAAACGAGTATTATTTCTAAAACTCTCCATCAGCTTTTGGCTTCTACCCTGTCTCTCTGCTTTCTTTCAGAGTAAAAGCTATTGGAAAAGGTGTGCAGTAACTTCTCCGTATCTTCATTTTCCACTTACTCTTCAAGCCACAACACCACTGAAATGTTCTGACAAAGACATCACCATTGTCCTGTCTTTTGCTAAAGCCAATGAACAGTCGTCAGCCCTTGTTTAACTTGACCTCTCTTTCTCTCTCACTGGGTCTTAGCTGTGGCACACAGAATCTTCGGGCCACCTGCAGGATTTTTTTTTAAGTTGTGGCATGTGGAATCTTTAGTTGTGGCATGCAGGATTCTTAGTTACGGCATGCAAACTCTTAGTTGCGGGATCAGTCAGTTCAGTTCAGTTGGTCAGTCGTGTCCAACTCTTCGTGACCCCGTGGACTGCAGCATGCCAGGCTTCCCTGTCCTTCACCATCTCCTGGAGTTTGCTCCAACTCATGTCCATTGAGTCAGTGATGCCATCCAACCATCTCATCTTCTGTTGTCCCCTCCTCCTGCCTTCAATATTTCCCAGCATCGAGGTCTTTTCTAATGAGTCAGTTCTTTGCATCAGATGGCCTTTGGCATCAGTCCTTCTGATGAATATACAAGATCTAGTTCCCCCTCCAGGGATGGAACCATGGCCCCCTCCATTGGGAGCACAGTTTTAGCCACTAGACCACCGGAAATTCGTGACCTCTCTTCTTTAAAGCCTGTTGTCGCTGTGCCCAACCCTCCTTTCAGTCTTCCTGCCAGCCCTCCTTCCCCTGCTGATTCTCTTCTCCTTCCTCAGCTCTGGAAGTTCGCATCCAGTCCCAGGGCTTTGAATCCCTCCTTGTGATCTCACCACATTTAAATAAGCACCTTTGGCCCAGATGCCTATCTCCAACTGCTTGTCCAGCATCTTCATTTGAATGACAGAGAGAAAACTCAAACCTACCTTGATACAAGGCAAACCATTTACTCCCACCTCCCACAAAAAGAAAAAAAAAAGCTCCCTTCTCACGCCTTGCCTCTCTCAGCAAATAGCATCAACATCATCCAAAAGTGTGTGCACAGGACCTAGGCATATCCTTGATTATCATAAGTGTGTTCTTTCAGCTATACCTCCCAAACTCCTATCCAATAGGACCCTTTCTCCCACCTCCCTATGACTTCCTTGATGAAACTACCATTATCTCTAGCCTGGACCACTCACAGTGACTTAATTGGTCTCCCAACTTCACTTTGCCTGCCTAGAATACATCCTCCACATGGCAGCAATGGTGATCTTTTCAAATCATAAATCAAATAAGATTGTATCACGAATGAAAATTCTCCCAAATCTTCCCATCACAACCAGAATGAAATGTGAACTCTCTAGCAAGGTCTGAAGAGCCGACATGAATGAGGATGTGCCTCCTTCACCTCTCTCACGTCGTCCCTCCTCCACCCTCCTTCCTCTTGCTCAGGACAGTCCAGCTGTTCTGGCTGCTCTTGCTCACAAAGGCTAAGATTCGCTCCTTAGCCATCTTGGGATTTTCCTATAGACTTGTCACATGGATGCCTCCTTCTCATTCAGGTCTCAACCAAAATGCCCTTCCTGTTTGCCTTAGCATCCTAGCTAAATCAGTCTCGCCTAGCCACTGTCTTCCACATTTCCCTATATTATCTTCTTTGTGCCGCTTGTGAATGACTGAAGTAATTTTTGTGTGTTTGTTAGCTGTCTCCTCCCATCGCCACCAGAACATAAGGACATCTATGACTATCCTTGGCCCATCAGAGGTACTCAGTTTGCTGGATGGATGAAAGAATGGATGAATAAATAGATGACTAGATGGATGGATAGATACTAATCTCATAAGATCACATCTCAGCCTCTCTTTACTCTGCATACTCTTCCGAAACATTTTCATCCACTCCGTATTCAGCTGTTGTCTCCGGGCAAGTGATCCCCCAATCTTTATCTCTAACCCAGCTCCCTGCAGACCCCATGGATGGATGTATTCAGCTGCCTTTTGGACATCTCTAGCCAGATGTCTCACAGTGCCTCAACCTCAAATGCTCAAACTGAAACCTATTCCTCTTCTTAATTTCTTATCCAATGAAGACTGCCATTACATACTCAGGTGCCAAGGCTGGGATTCTGAGCATCAAGCTTCGCTCCTCCCAAACGTTACCAAGCCCTGTTGCTCCAGTCTCGGGTCTGTATCCTTCTCTCCATCCACACCACCTCCATCAGCCCTCCCCCGGGGCACTGAGGCAGCCCTAGGGCCCTCTCCACTTCTAGATGTGCTCAATCCCCTCCACTCGCAGCCTAAGTGGTGTTTCTTTAGCTCAGTTCCTCTGTTTCCCATCATGATGAAAACTGAAGTCTAAAACCCTCAGCCTTTCACAATCTGACCTCACTATTCTCCACCATACATTATCCTTACGCTATTCAAAGTGCTTGCAGGTTCTTCAATATGCATGCCCCTGAGCCTTCTCCTCTGTCTGAAGTGCCGTTTATCCTGTATCTTCTGCTTCTACTTTTCATGCAGTATTTATTGAGGGCGCCACCCTCGTAAAGGAGCCTTTCCTCCTGCTCCATGGCATCTTCCAGGTCTCCATCAGGGACTTCTCCCCGCCTGTTATCATAGAACCCAGTGCCTCTTTTATTGCACCCCAGGCACTGCATTATACTTGCCTTCTCACATATCTGTGAGTTCTCTAAAGGCAGTGACAGAGCCTTAAACATCTCTAAATCCTCAATAAGGAGAACAGAGCTGACACAGAAAAGGCATTCAAATATGTGTAGATTGATGGGTGGGAACTTGTGGGAGTACAGCATATATTTTGGAAAACCTAATAAGGGCTCCAGGCATTTTTGACAGGCTAGAGTGATGAGCTGGGTTTAACAAGATAAAATTTAATTGGAACAAATGTAAGGTTCTGCCCTTGGGTCCAAAAGGCATATATGCGGAGAGAGGGAATGGTGTGCAGCTGCAGTTTGTGTGGAAAGCCTGGGGAGTCAGAGTTGTCAGGGAGCGCAGCGCGGGTCAATAGTGTGATCTGACTGCCAAAAAAAATGAACACAACCTTAGCTTGCACTAAAAGTGTAGCTTCTAGAATGAGATAACGCACGTGCCAGCCAGACTATACCGTGGTTCTGGGTTCATTCTGAGCATCACACTTCACGGGCCAGGCTCTAGGAGACTCTGAGGGAAAAGACCAGGGTGGTGAGGGGACTTCAGGTAAAGTCAGATGAGAAACAGGTGGAGGATCGGGGGCTGCTTCGCCTTCAGAAACTGTGCGTGCGTGCTTGCTAAGTCACTTCAGTTGGGTTTGACTCTTTGGGACCCCGTGGACTGTAGCCTGTCAGGCTCCTCTGTCCCTGGGATTCTCCAGGCAAGAACACTGGAGTGGTTTGCCATTCCCTGCTCCAGGGTGTCTTCCCGACTCAGAGATTGAACTTAGGTCTCCTGCCTTGCAGGCAGATTCTTTACCATCTGAGCCATCCAATATAAAATTGAAAATTAAAAAAAGTACAGATCTGATTATGTCGCACACAAACACGCAGTCAGAATCTCTTCATCCCACACACATATCTCCCCTACCATTCAACCCCTACCCAAACCCCTGATTTAAATCCTTCTAGGGCTTTCCAGTGTCCTCAGAGTTCAGAAGCACAGCTCTTTATGCAGCCAGTGAGGCTCTGCTCATTCTGGTCTCATCTTCTTCTCTCTCCTCCTTATTCCTTCTGCCCCCCCTTAGTAACCTCTTGCCAAACTCTCCTGCTCAAGACTTTTGTTGGGGCAGTTCCATTCACCTGGAAAGCTCTTCTCTACCTTCATTTTTTTAAGTATGCTTTTTTAAAAAAAAGTTACTTGGCTACACCGGGTCTTAGTTGCAGCATGCAGGATCTAGTTTCCTAACCAGGGATCAAATCTAGACCTCTTGCATTACGAGCTTGGAGTCTTAACCACCAAACCACCAGGGAAGCCCCTCCTCTCTCCCTTCCTAAGCCTAATGCATGCTTTGCATCCTTGAGATCTTGACAGAGTCAGGCTCTAACACTTAAGAGAGCAGCTCATTGCCTTTATTCCAGGCTCTCCTCACCGCAGATGACTCCTTGTTTCTTTGTTTGCTGTCTCACCTACGAGATTGTAAGCACCAGGTGGGCAGTGGTTAAATCTGGGTTTGCTCACCATCTCTTTGCCTTGTCAGCACACAAGAGCTTCAGCAAATACGTGCTGAACAAGCCAAGGAATGAATAGTTGAGATGACTGGAGGCAATGACTATTTGGACATAGTCTGGGAGGGAATTAAAAGCCTCTAAGTGAGTGGCCAGAATAGATATGAATTAAGGTCTGTTTTTAATGCCCAAATAACTGCTCTTTAGGACTTCCCTGGCAGTCCAGTGGTTAAGACTCCACACTTCCAATGCAGGGGATGCAGGTTTGATCTCTGAGTGGGGAACTAAGAACCCACATGCTGCGCAGCGCCACCTTCCCCCCCAAAAAAAACCTGCCAAGGGAAACAGAAATGGTGAGAAAGACAGGGAGAAAAATGGTTCATCATGTCCTTGACATGAGCGTGGTACCCTGCACATAATAGATTCTCATTGAATACTTATTGAATGACAGAAGGGATGCATGGGTCAAAGGTAGATGGATACAGACGCGTCACTTGCTTTGGAGTCCGACAGACCTGAATATCCTCTGACTCTGCCACATACTAGTTGCCGTTCTTACACAAAAGACCAACTGGCAGTTCTTGAACTCATGCTAGTCCATGACTGTGTTCTCATCTGTCCTTTGCAAAATGAAAAAAAAAAGAAAATAAGTCTGCTCTTCACTATCAAAAAATCCCATCCATAAGGCCTCCCTGGTGGCTCAGGGGTAAAGCATCCAGCTGCCAGTGCAGAAGACACAGGCTCTGTCCCTGGCCCAGGAAGATCCCACATTCCGCAGAGCAACTAGACCCATGAGCCACAACTACTGAGCCTGTGCTCTAGAGCCTGGGAGCTGCAGCTGCTGAGGCTGCCTGCCCCAGAGCCCATGCTCCAAAGAGCAAGAGACGCCACTGCAGTGAGAAGCCCACGCGCCACAACTCAAGAGTGACCCCCGCTTGCCACAACCAGAGAAGAGCCTGATGAGCAATGAAGTCCCAGCACAGCTAAAAATAAAACAAGTAAATGCATATAATTATTTAAAAATCCCCACCCATAATTCAAGGGAATCTCAAAACATTTGCCTTTCGAATTTACCAAGGACCTCTCGTGAATCCCCCACCCCTTTTAAGATAACTCTTTTAGGGCCCTTGCCGTATCACACCTAATCCTAAAGACATTTATGATTTGCCTTAATCCCTCCTCCTGAAGAACTTAAAATCCATTTGGGGAGATAGCTGGATGGCATCACCGACTCAACGGACATGAATTAGAGTAAATGCCAGGAGCTGATCATGGACAGAGAGGCCTGGCATGCTGCAGTCCATGGTGTTGCAAAGAGTCGGACACGACCAAGCGACTGAACTGAACTGAACACATTCATCTGTGTGTACCCCTCCCAGCACACCCCAACTTGCAACCAGTGGTCAGCATACACTTGCAGAACATCCGGGTAATGGATAACATTTACTTGATATCTCACCGTGCTGTATTTCACGGTCTTGTTTTTCAAATATGCAAGTGTGTTTGCATAGACTAAGTGGCCTATGCTACAGGTCATATCCCATCATAAGAAGATACAGAAATCCTTCTGATTATACCAGCCTCGTTGCTGTTGTTGAGTTGCCAAGTTGTGTCTGACTCTTTGCAACCCCATGGGCTGCAGCATGCCAGGCTCCTCTGTCCTTCACTCTCTCTCCTAGAGTTTGCTCAAGTTCATGTCCATTGAGTTGGTGATGCCATCCAACCATCTCATCCTCGATCGCCCCCTTCTCTTCCTGCCCTCAATCTTTCCCAGCATCAGGATCTTTTACAAGGAGTCAGCTCTTCACATCAAGTAGCCAAAGTATAGAGCTTCAGCTTCAGTATCAATCAGTCTTTCCAATGAATATTCAGGATTGATTTCCTTTAGGACTGACTGGTTTAATCTCCTTGCAGTCCAAGGGACACTCAATAGTCTTCTCTAGCACTAGAATTTAGAATTTGGAATACAGCAGCATTCTGTTGAATCAGTTGGGAATAGGGAGACAAGTAGGCATGGAGCACTGAGATCCTAGTTATGAAAGGTTTCTGTTGCAACCCTTTTCTTGAATGTGACCTGTGTGTGCTTTAATGAATTTTTAAACTATCTTCCTTCAGGCTGCCAATTACAGTCAATTTTCACTCATCTAAAAATCATAAACAGTAAATTAAGTTGAACATTACTCATTTAATACTTCCCTGTGGGCTTTCTATTTTTCCCTCCCCAAATTTAAGGAGGCCCTATTAAATATGTAAGTATGAATTCACAAGCCATTGACTCAGAAGAGGATGCGAAAATTTAACTTTGTTTTTCTAAGCTGAACTTAATTTCTATCCCACACCCCCAGCTGAAAACTGAAATCTTGCCAATACATGGTGAACTCAGTTAAATTTGGGATCTCTTTTTCTGCTTGCAGCCTAGTTCCTCATCCTGGCATTTACGTTCTGGCTCTCCACTCGCAGCAGATTTATAAAGCCGCATTTTGGGCTGCTGGGTATGCATGCAGCTCAATCATGTCTGACTCTTTGCAACCCCAGGGACTGTAGCCAGCCAGGATCCTCTGTCCATGGGGTTTCCCAGGCATGAACACTGGAATGGTTTACCACTTCCTCTCCAGGGGATCTTCCCGATCCAAGGATCAAACCCACATGTCTTGAGACTCCTGCATTGGCAGGCGGGGTCTTTACCACTCTGCCACCTGGGATGCAGGTGGATGTTGCAGTCTTTCAAATCCCAGGGTCACCTCTCCAAGTTGACATCTGTTGAGTTGTCTCTGTCACTATCGGGCTTCAGGCAGGACCTGGCATCATTTAGGACTGTGCTCCACTGAAAATACTTGTTGTCCTGACTTATGGTGAGTTAAATAAATGCTTCTTACAGTCTGGTCTCTGGAAGTTGCATCAGCCTCATCTGGGTCCTTATTAGAAACACAGATTCTTAGGCCCCACTCCAGCAGACTGAATCAGAACTAATAATCCCTGCACTAAGTAAGCCTTCCAGGTGATTCTGATGCATGCTCAAGCTTGGGAACCAATAATTTACTTTCTTCACAAAACACAAAGTCTGCAAGTTAGTGGCTGTTGTTTGGTGAGAGCATGGCCACTCCCAGCTGCAGTGGAAGCTGAGAAAACACGGGTAACACTTGGGGTCCCAGTAGCGGCAGAAGGAAAGGAGGTGGACAGTGCATCAGTTTCTGCCCGAGAGTCACGGGCGCTGCACAGCAGGGTCCTCTTTATGTAATGATGAGCCACAGGGCCCACCAGCCTCGCTCAGCTACCTGCCACCCTGGCCTGGGAGCCCTAAGGCTTCTGCCGGTTTCACCTTGCTGGTTCAAGGTCATCAGGAGCTTGGTTTCTCGTCCTCTGACTGCAGTAGATTCCTCCTGCAGTTATTCCTTCCAGATCATACCAAGCACAGCTCCTGCAAAGCAGCCCTCTAGGCTCAGGAGCTCATAGGCTTCAGAAGCTCTGTTGCCCACCTGCCTTTGACAGTGGGGCATCAGTAAGGGATGCGGAGAGGCAGAGCACTGGCAGGGCCCTAGTCGCTTCATAAATCAGTGATCCCTAACCTTTTTGGCGTCACAGACCAGCTTCCAGTGATTCGAGCGCATTACATGTATTGTGCCCTCTATTTCTACTATTATTATACTGTAATATATAATGAAACAATTATACAACTCACCATAATACAAAATCAGATCATCAGAGATTAGAGTCCGGTAAGGAGCATGCAACCTAGATCTCTCTCATGCACAGTTCTCAGCAGGGTTTGTGCTCCTATATAAATCTAGTGCCACCAATGATCCGCTCATAGGCAGAGCTCAGGTGGTGATGCAAGTGACGGGGAGCTGCTGTAAACACAGACGAAGCTTCACTCACTTACCTGCGGCTCAGCTCCTGCTCTGCAGCCCTGTTCCTAACAGACCACAGATCCGTACCAGTCCAGGGCCTGGGGGCTGGGGACCCCTGTTATAAATCAACCCAACCCCAACCCAGCGAGAGTCCCTGCTTTCAAAATCTCATCTTAAATAGGAAAAAAAAAAAAAAACAGATACTGATACAATTTGTATTCTCCAAAATCTCTCTGACTTACACAAGGATTTCATCTTAAAAGCAAAATATGGGAAGCCCTTTTCCTCCAACTCTGTTCTTGAGGCAATGGAGGCCTCAAATGCAATGTCTGTAGGAGGGAAAGGTGGAGGGAGTGCTCTAGAGGAAACAAGACAGGGAGGGGGAGGGGAGGCATTGACTACTCGACTGTATCCTCTCAAATCCAGAATGACTTCATAAACACTAGTTGCTGTTTTCAAAAAAACGTCTCTGTAAGGGTATTTGGTACAGATGTTGGAGTGTGTTGGTGGGGGGTGTTTCCCTTAATGCTGTGCCTACAAAGTCCAAAATTGCAGTAGGCAACAAAATCTCTCTCAAACCCAGTTATTTTGAGAGAAAACCTAGTGGAGTGGAAGGAAAAGTGGGGTAAGAACTGGGTATTCTATCCAGCTCTGTCACTTCTTAGATAGGTAATCACAGCCAAGTGATTTCATCTGTTTGAATCCTGGATTATATAATCTATAAAAAAAGAAGTGAAATGATCTGTCTAGTGCATACTTTCATATCTATTTCACAGATACTGGTTGTGAAGTTCATAGGAATTCAACACACACAAAAGTACTTTTTTTTTTTTTGAGGTATAATTGACAAGTGTGTGTTTGCAGTCTGTTGAAGTCCAGCTCTTTGCAACCCCATGGATTGTAGCCTGCCAGGCCGTCCATAGCAATTCTCAGGGAAGAATACTGGAGTTGGTTGCCATTTCCTACTCCAGGGAATCTTTGCAATCCAGGGATTGAACCCACATCTCTTGCGTCTCCTACATTAGCAAGCATATTCTTTACCACTAGCATTTAGCCTTATACTAGTTTCAGGTGTAGAACAATGGTAATCCCCCCCACAAAAAAATACGTCCATGACCTATGCCCTCCAACAGTGTAAATTTGACTTTATGTAGGAAAAGAATCTTCGTAGATTCAATTTAGTTAAGGTAGACCATTCCCATTTAAAATGATAATTGATCAAGTTGGATTACTGTCTCTCACATATATGACCTTTTTTCTGTTTTCTGTTTGTTATATTTGTTCTTTGGGGTTTTTTTCTTCCGATTTCTGTCTTCTTTGATATTTTTTATTGTATCAAAGCTTACATATTTGCATTATTCAAGAAAATTACTTGTCATTAATAAAAACATGATTATAAACAGATCAAATAACGTAGAAGCAGATGGAGTAAATTACATAAAGCCCTTTTTCATTCCTCTTCTTCCAATCCTAGTGCCTTGGGCGAAGGAAACTATCAACAACTTGATATCCATTATCACAGACTTTTTTCTAGGCACACACAGACACACATATGCCATAAATATGTAAACAGGTTTGTAGCCACATGAATGTAAACAGGAGGGTGCAATTAAGTATTATTGTACAACTTGTTTTCATATCATTATGTCTTAGAAATATTTTCATGTCCACACTATGAAGCCATTTTTATCTGCTGCAGGGTATGGCATGGTAGGAATTGGCATGTACTAATTCAACAATTTCTTTGTTTATGTACAATTATGTTGCTTCTAATTTTTTATTATTTCAAAAAAAAAAATGCTTTGTAAGGCACGTTCTCTTGGCAACACTCTATTAGTCTTTGCCCTGCTTCATTCTGTATTCCAAGGCCAAATTTGCCTGTTACTTCAGCTGTTTCTTGACTTCCTACTTTTGCATTCCAGTCCCCCATAATGAAATGGACTTTTTTTTTGGGTGTTAATTCTAGAAGGTCTTGTAGGTCTTCATAGAACTTTCAACTTCAGCTGCTTCAGCATTACTGGTCAGGGCATAGACTTGGATTACTGTGGTATTGAATGGTCTGCCTTGGAAATGAACAGAGACCATTCTGTCATTTTTGAGATTGCATCCAAGTACTGCATTTTGGACTCTTTTGCTGACTATGATGGCTACTCCATTTCTTCTAAGGGATTCTTGCCCACAGTAGTAGATATAATGGTCATCTGAGTTAAATTCACCCATTCCAGTCCATTTTAATTCACTGATTCCTAAAATGTTGACATTCACTCTTGCCATCTCCTGTTTGACCACTTCCAATTTGCCTTGATTCATGGACCTGACATTCCAGGTTCCTATGCAATATTGCTCTTTACAGCATGAGACTTTGCTTCTATCATGAGTTATATCCACAACTGGGTGTTGTTTTGCTTTGGCTCTGTCTCTTCATTCTTTCTTGAGTTATTTCTCCACTGATCTCCAGTAGCATATTGAACACCTACCAACCTGGGAAGTTCATCTTTCAGTGTCTTATATTTTTGCCTTTTCATACTGTTCATGGTGTTCTCAAGGCAAGAATACTCAAGTGGTTAGCCATTCCCTTCTCCAGTGGACCACATTTTGTCAGAACTCTCCACTATGACCTGTCTGTCTTGGGTGCCCCTACATGGCATGGCTCATAGTTTTACTGAGTTAGACGAGGCTCTGGTCCGTGTGATCAGATTGGTTAGTTCTCTGAGATTGTGGTTTTCAGTCTTTCTGCCCTCTGATGGAGAAGGATAAGAGGCTTATGGAAGCTTATGGAACAGCCATATGGAAGCTTATGGAACACCCTCTTCCAAAAACACAAGAGAAGATTTCATACATGGACATCACCAGATGGTCAGTACTGAAACCAGATTGATTATATTCTTTGCAGCCAAAGATGAAGAAGCTCTATACAGTCAACAAAAACAAGACTGGGAGTTGACTGTGGCTCAGATCATGAACTCCTTATTGCCAAATTTAGACTTAAATTGAAGAAAGTAGGGAAAACCACTAGACCACTCAACTATGACCTAAATTAAACCCCTTACAATTATACAGTGGAAGTGAGAAATAGATTCAAGGGATTAGATCTGATAGACAGAGTGCCTGAAGAACTATGGACAAAGGTTCATGACACTGGACAGGAGACAGGGATCAAGACCATCCCCAAGAAAAAGAAATGCAAAAAGGCAAAATGTCCATCTGAGAGGGCCTAACAATTAGCTGTGAAAAGAAGAGAAGTGAAAGGCAAAGGAGAAAAGGAAAGATAGACCCATTTGAATGCAGAGCTCCAAAGAATAGTGAGGAGATATAAGCAAGCCTTCCTCAGTGATCAATGCAAAGAAACAGAGGAAAACAATAGAATGAGAAAGACTAGAGATCTCTTCAAGAAAAATAGAGATACCAAGGGAATATTTCATGCAAAGGTGGGCACAATAAAGGACAGAAATGGTATGGAGCTAACAGAAGCAGAAGATATTAAGAAGAGGTGGCAAGAATACACAGAAGAGCTGTACAAAAAAGATCTTCACAACCCAGATAATCATGATGGTGTGATCACTCACCTACAGCCAGACATCCTGGAATGCGAAGTCAAGTGGGCCTTCAGAAGCATCACTACAAACAAAGTTAGTGGAGGTGATGGAATTCCAATTGAGCTATTCTTAATCCTAAAAGATGATGCTGTAAGAAAAGTGATGCACTCAATATGCCAGCAAATTTGGAAAACTCAGCAGTGGCCACAGGACTGGAAAAGATCAGTTTCATTCCAATCCCAGAGAAAGGCAATGCCAAAGAATGCTCAAACTACCACACAAGTGCACTCATCTCACACAGTAGTAAAGTAATGCTCAAAATTTCCTGAGCCAGACTTCAACAGTACGAGAACCATAAACTTCCAGATGTTCAAGTTGGATTTAGAAAAGGCAGAGGAACCAGCAATCAAATTGCCAAAATCTGTTGGATCATCGAAAAAGCAAGAGAGTTTCAGAAAAACGTTTATTTCTCCTTTATTGACTATGCCAAAACCTTTGACTATGTGGATCACAGTAAACTGTGGAAAATTCTGAAAGAGATGAGAATACCAGACAACCTGACCTGCCTCTTGAGAAACCTGTATGCAGGTCAGGAAGCAACAGTTAGAACTGAATATGGAACAACAGACTGGTTCCAAATAGGAAAAAGAGTACATCAAGGCTGTATATTGTCACCCTGCTTGTTTAACTTCTATGCAGAGTACATCATGAGAAACACTGGGCTAGAGGAAGCACAAGCTGGAATCAAGATTGCTGGGAGAAATATCAATAACCTCAGATATGCAGATGACACAACCCTTATGGCAGAAAGTGGAGAAGAACTAAAGAGCCGCCTGATGAAAGTAAAAGAGGAGAGTGAAAAAGTTGGCTTAAAGCTCAATATTCAGAAAACTAAGATCATGGCATCTGGTCCCATCACTTCATGGCGAATAGATGGGAAAACAATGAAAACAGTGAGAGACTTTATTTTGGGGGGTCCAAAATCATAGCAGATGGTGACTGCAGCCATGAAATAAAAGACACTTGCTCCTTAGAAGAAAATCTATGACCAAGCTAGACAGCATATTAGAAAGCAGAGACATTATTTTGCCAACAAAGGTCCAGTTAGTCAAAGCTATGCTTTTTCCAGTAGTCATATATGGATGTGAGAGTTGGACTATAAAGAAAGCTGAGCACCAAAGAATTGATGCTTTTGAACTGTTGTGCTAGAGAAGACTCTTGAGAGTCCCCTAGACTACAAGGAGATCCAACCAGTCCATCCTAAAGGAAATCAGTCCTGACTATGCATTGGAAGGACTGATGCTAAAGCTGAAGCTCCAGTACTTTGGCCACCTGATGAGAAGAACTGACTTACTGGAAAAGACCCTGATGCTGGGAAAGATTGAAGGTGGGAGGAGAAGGGGATGACAGAGGATGAGATGGTTGGAAGGCATCACTGACTCAATGGACATGAATTTGAGTAAACCCTGGGAGTTGGTGATGGACAGGGAGGCCTGGAGTGCTGCAGTCCATAGGGTTGCAAAAGTCGGACATGACTGAGTGACTGACTGAAGGGACTGAGTGACTGACTGAAGGTACTGACTGACTGACTGAAGGTACAGTCTTACACCTGATTCCTAGGACACTTGCATGAAGATTTCTTTAGGCTGGATGCCTATAGTCAGAGTTGTTGTTTAGTCACTGAATTGTGTACAACTAGAATGACCCCATGGGCTGTAGCCCACCAGGCTCCTCTGTCCATGCGGGATTTCACAGGCAAGAATTCTGGAGTGCCATTTCCTTCTACTCCTTTGGTTTTAATTGAGATTTTATATGATTACATCTTGTCTCCTCTCTTGGTGTATCCGTTGTACTTTGTTTATTTTTGGCTGCATCACGTCCTTGTTGCAGCATGTGGGGTCTTTCACTGTGGCACTTGGGCTTCTCTCTAGTTGCAGAGCACAAGTTCCAGGGTGAGTGGGCCCAGTAGTTGTGCTGTGAGGGTTCAGTTGCCCCGTGGCATGTGGGATGCAGTTCCCTGGCCACAAGTTGAACCCACATCCCCTGTGCTGGAAGGTGGATTCTTAAGCACTGGACCACAAGGAAGTTCCACAACTTCCAAGTTCATCCCATGCTGGAGCTGAAGCTGAAAGAAGTCCAGCAGATCGTTTTATATCATGGAAGTTACTGTTGTGTTTGCTGATTTCCCAAAGTGTCCAGTCCCTCAACTCAGATCTGCTCTATCCCCCTGGCCAGGCCTGGGCTAAAGAGAGAAAGCAGTTCCTAATTCAGATGCAAGATATCCATCTTCCAATCTGATGTGAGGACCCCTCCTGCCTAGAGTTACTTGCACAAAACAAGAACAGTTACATTCTGGTAGGTCTTCCTCCCAATGTCTTAGCAAATAAAGAATCCGCCTACAATGCAGGAGCCAGAGGAGACACAGGTTCGAAACCTGGGTGGGGAAGATCCTCTGAAGGAGGAAACGGCAATCCACTCCTGTATTCTTGTCTGGGAAGTCCCATGGATGAGGAGCCTCGTGGGCTATAGTCCATGGGGTCGCAAAGAGCCAGACACATCTGGGCACATGGCACATGACCTGGGCTACCCTACAACCTTAGTGGCACTGGTGTCATTGCTCCAGGATGTGATTGCTGTGCTCTCAGTTCAGAAGCCTCAACTTCAAGCACTGGCACATGCGGCCTCATCTCCCAGATAACCACTATTAATTATACTCTCATCCACCCCACAGCTCACCAGAATTAACCTGCTCTGTCCAAAACAAAGTTTTTTAAAATCAAGCATTTGATTATAATATGTACTTTTAAAACACTTAAGCAACTTGTTGGTTTAAAAAAAAAAAGAATTCCAATTTCCCCAGAACTCTTATCAACCTGAACTCCTGACTGGCAGTGTCACACAATGAGAACGGGTGCTTGCACTGATGATTCTGCAGTATTACAAGAGTCTGGAGAGCTTTTGAATCATCCAAGAAAGATTAAATTATGTTCAGCAGCACTTTAGCGTTAAGTGCATTTTATACTGTATTCCACATCGATGGAATCCAATCATTCACATGAAGTACAAGGTGACTCTCTTCTCACCCACAAGCCAATGTGTTTTACTTCAATTTGAGTTACAAAGGTCTGCTAAACACCCACTACCCTGGTACACACTGGAAGACATATTCCATTTATTTGTGGGACTCACAGTTCCATGGTTAAGGAAAATCAAACAAGGAAGCAGACAAACAAATAAGTAAAGCAGACAAGACACACCTTATAACCCCAGCACCCAACACATGCACAAGTTAATTGAACGAGTGTTTGCTCAATGACCTGTAGACAAAGGGCCGTATAGGCAGAGAGATGCAGGCAGTCACAAAACATGGCACAGGAAGATGTTTGCCCTCAGCTGTGGAGGATGCTCAGGACTCTGACAGTCTATAATACAGTGGAGGGGAGAACGTTAGCCAAAGGGAAAGTGATGAGAACCTTCAGGGAGTGGAGAAAAGCCTGGTATTTCTGGAATATGTGGGTGGAAAATGCCAGGAAGTGAGGCTGAGAAAGTAAATCACAGCCTGAATATCATGCGGAGAAATTTTAATGTTTTCCTGTGGACAATGGGATCTTGGTCAGATGTGCTTTAGGAAAATAACTCCAGAAGCTCCTGGGAGATGGATTGGGGTGAAAGGGTAAGATGGAGACACAGAGGCCAGTTAGAAAGCTGTAAATGCTCTTACTGCATAAGTTCAAGTAAGAGATAAGGGATTGCAGACACTTCTCTGGTGGTCCGGTGGCTAAGACTTCATGCTCCCAATCCAGGTGGCCTGGGTTCAATCCCTGGTCAGGGAACTAGATCTCACATGCTGCAATGAAGATCAAAGATCTTGCATGCTGCAACTAAGACCCAGTCAGCCAAATAAATGTTTTTGCTATTTTTTATAAAGAGAGAGATAAGTGATGGAATGAAAAATAGGTACATAGTTTAAGAGAGACACTGCAGAGGTACATTCAACAGCATGGGGCAACCAATCAGGTATGAGAGGTGGGAGCTGAGGATGGCTCCAGAGTCATTTGCAGAAAGAGCTACATCCCCACCCCACCCTATATGCATACCCTTTGCAATGTAACAGCTCCCACCATCATCAAGAGGTGGCCTCTATTTCTCTATCCTGTGAAACAGTTAGGCTGAGTGGAGGGAGAGGATGCTGCTATAATAGAATACCACGGACCATGTGCTTTGACAACAGATACATGTTTCTCATAGTTCTAGAGGTTGAGGAGTTGGAGATTAAGGCACCAGCAGATCCAGTATCTGGTGAAGTCACCCTTTCTCATTTACAAGCAGCTGTCTGCATGTTATATCCTCACATGCCAAAGACACAGATCTCTTGTCTCCTTCTCTTCTTGGCATTGTTGTTCAGTCACTAAGTTGTGTCTGCTGCTGCTGCTGCTGAGTCGCTTCAGTCATGTCTGACTCTGTGCAACCCCATAGATGGCAGCCCACCAGGCTCCCCCATCCCTGGGATTCTCCAGGCAAGAACACTGGAGTGGGTTGCCATTTCCTTCTCCAATGCATGAAAGTGAAAAATGAAAGTGAGGTTGCTCAGTTGTGCCCGACTCTTAGCAACCCCATGGACTGCAGCCTACCAGGCTCTTCTGTCCATGGGATTTTCCAGGCAAGAGTACTGGAGTGGGTTGCCATTGCCTTCTCCGAAGTTGTGTCTAACTCTTTGCAACTCCATGAACTGCAGCATGTCAGGCTCCTCTGTCCTCCACTATCTCTCAAAGTCTGTTCAGATTCATGTCCATTGAGTTGATGGTGCTATCTAACCATCTCATCATCTGTCACCCCCTTTTCCTCCTGCTCTAAATCTTTCCCAGCATCAGGGCTTTGCCAATGAGTTGGCTCTTCCAATCAGGTGGCCAAGTATTGGAGCTTCAGCTTCAGCATTGGTCCTTCCAGTGAGTATTTGGGACTGATTTCCTTTAGGATTGACTGGTTTGATCTCTTTGCAGTCCAAGGGACTCTCAAGAGTCTTCTCCAGCTCCACAATTCGAAAGAATCAGACCTTCTCGTCTCTTCTGAAAGGCATTATTTCCATCACGGGAGCCCCACCCTCATGACCTCACCTCAACCTAATTTACCTCCCAAAGGTCCCACCTCTAAATGCCATTCCATTGGAGAATAGGATTTCTGCGTATGAACTGGGAGAGGACACAGGCATTCAGTCCATAGTAAGACATATCCTAGAACTCCAACCACTTTGGCTGGGTCCTGCCTTCCTTGCCTACTCTTGTCAGACCGAGAAATTTGAAGTCAGGACCCTGCCCCCAAAGCTTTGATGCTGCCTAGACTCCTGCCAGGTGGGATAAAGTCATTTACAACCAAAACCCTGCCACTCACCCAACTTCAAGAAATGTCCCTCTCCAGAGATTCCTCCTGCAGCCCCATAGCCCCTACAATGGGGGATGGTTTGGAAACTAAAGGCAGCTGGTTGGAGCTGGAGTTCACCCATGCCTCCCTGAGCTCTGTCATTTGAATAGCCGGCTCTCCTTCTGCCCACCCCCCACTATAGCACCGTACATGTCTCAGACAAGCACACCACACCATCCTCCGTCTCCTCCATGAAACCAGCATAGCTCAGCCCCCTCCTCTGGGGGCTTGGTTTGGCTTGGCATGTTCCTTGAGTTACTAGATTTCCCCTCTTCCCACCTCAAGAAAGAAAGAAATCATGCCGCATTTGACTATGCCCAAGAAAAGAGCTCAACAGTGACTTCCCTGATGGTCCAGTGGCTAAGGTTTTGGGCTCCCAGTGCAGGGGGCCGAAGTTTGATCCCTAGTCAAGGAACTAGATCCTTCATGCCACAACTAAAACTTCACATACCACAGCTAAAGAAGATCCTGTGTGCCACAACTAAGACCAAATAAATAAACAAATTTTTAAAAAAGAAAAAAAGAAAGAAGGGAAAGAGCCTCACAAATATCAGTGAAATGTTGTTCTGTGAGTCCTGTCCTCTCTCAAAGATGTTTACTGTGGCATCATCAAGAATGTAGAGAAGGCCTTCCACTGAAGAACCAATAGCACTTCCCTAACTGGAACAGCAAGTGGGCTGATAGTGCCAGGCTGTTCCAAGCACTCAAACACATATTCACTTAATCCTCCCAACCCCTCTCCTAACTCCCACCACCCCAACAAGGGACGTTTGATGACTCTGCTCCTTTTTACAGATGTGGAAACTGAAGCCCAGCTTGGTTCTGGTCTCGCCCAATGTCAGCACTAGGAAAGGGGGAGCGGGGAGCGGGCAGGATTCCAGCCCCAGAGCACAGCCCCCTGCTCCTCCTGCATTCCCACACCAGCCCTCTGTCCCCTGACCTCAGGAGAGGGACTCCCAGAGCCCTCGCCTTATATGCCAGCTGGGAGGGTCTGAGGTCTTTGGAGGGCTCACAGATCCCCTCACTGAGCCCACAGAAATCCCGGGGAGGAAAGGGACTAGGCTAAGCATGAGCATTTTTTCCTTGTTAGATTGTCCATTTTTTCCTTTCAGCACGTTCCTCATTTCAATCATTCCTTTTCCTTTCCAGACCCCAGGAGCCAGAAATAAACTCACACAATCTTTGCATTGATGTAAATAACCATTGGTTTATTGAACCCATCTGCTTGGACTGTTGGTTGAAATCACAGCTCTTGAGTGTTTTCTAAGCAACCGTAGAGCATCAGGATATTTAAGCAAGTCTCCTGGATTCTTTCATTTCAGAAATATTTACTGAGCGTCTCCCAGGTGCCAAGCACACGGTAGGTGAACAGGGGGATGGAGTCCCTCTTCCTGTGGCACTTTCAGTCCATTTCTGCCACCTCTCATCTCTCACACCTCCCCTCCCCCTGCCCTGGTCCTCGTCCAGGCTGACTTTCACACTCACCGTTGCAATTGTGGCTTCCCCTGTATGCTGCATTTTGCCTCACTCTGCATGTGGCTGATGAATACATTTTACATATGAGCCGGCCTCAGAGCTGGAGGCCTTTGCCTGGAGCTCAGACTCAGAGCCGCAAGTCATCAAATAGTCCCAACAAGATAACACGTCAAATCCCCAGTCTGGAACTCTGGACTCAGGCTGTTAGTTCCAACTGGACCAAACATACTTCCCACTACATTCACTTGTTTAGCCCAAGACAGCATCTTCAGCAAGACCCCACTTGCATCAGATTCATTCATGTGCCATTAAAACACACCTTCCTCCAACCTTCCAAATCAGGTCTCTGAAGGTGGGATCCAGGAGTCTGCCTCTGAAATCAGATGGTTGTTGATTGGCATGCTCCCCACAGTCAGATACCCATCTGCCGAGGTGACAGCCTCTGAACCCCGGGGTTCACTCTGTTCCAAACACTGGACTCTACAATGCCAACCACACCACCACTAGATCTCCTTGTCCAACCTTACTTATTCTTCAGGACCCATTTCAATGGCTCTTCTCTTGAGCTATCTGCTAAGAGTCCACCTTCTGTTCCCCAGCTGGAATCAATCTCTCTCTACTCTTTTGGTATTCAAGTTCCTGTAGGAAATTCACATCTAAGTGAACTTGTCCATTGGGGAGGAAGTAAGAGCCCCAGAGAATCTCTCCACTAAGTGGACAGTGAGAGGGACAGGCTGCTGGTCTAAGATCTCCTGCTCAGGTTCAGGAAAACCTGACATGTTCAATTTGCCTTCCTGCTTCAGAAAACCTTCTCTGGAAGGACTTTTGGTCCATGCTCTGCACTGGCCGCCATGTGATCTCGATGGCTGACCAGTCACTTTGCTTCACACTGCAAGTGGAAGGCCTCTCTGCAGAGGTGATATTTGAAGAGACACCCAAAAAAAGAGAGTGAATCAGCCATCAGAAGGACTCCAGACTGAGGGAATGAGAGCACAAAGGCTTAAGAAAGAGAGAACATATGAATTCCCTCATGGTCCAGTGCTTAAGATTCCACCTTCCAATGCAGGGAGTGCAGGTTCAATCCCTGGTTGGGGAACCACGATCCCATATATAGCGTGCTGCAGCCAAAAAAGTGAAAAGTAAAGAAAGAGAAAACTTGACAAATATGAGGAAGAGGAGGAGGCTAGCATGGCTGAAGGTCATGAATGAGAGAATTTAAGATTGGAGATGCAAGGAAAAGCTAGATTATGCATGACCTTGAGCACCAGGGGGAGAAATCTGGTATTTTCTAAGAGCAAGGGTAAATTGATACAAATAATAACCACCACAATGCGTGCATGCAAAGTCGCTTCAGTCATGTCCAACTCTGTGACCCTATGGACTATAGCCCGCCAGGCTCCTCTGTCCATGGGATTTTCCAGTCAAGAATACTGGAGTGGGTTGCCATATCCTCCTCCAGAGGATCTTCTCGACCCTGTGATCGGACCCATTTCTCTTATGTCTCCTGTGCTGGCAGGCGGGTTCTTTACCACTAGCACCACCTGGGAAGCCCAACCACCACAATCAGTGAAAGTTGCTCAGTCGTGTCTGACTCTGCAGCTCCGTGGACTGTAGCTGGCCAGGCTCCTCTGTCCATGGAATTCTCCAGGCCAGAATACTGGAGTGGGCAGCCATTCCCTTCTCCAGGAACCACCACAATACCTAACCATCACATGCATAGTAACAAGCTTATGTATACCAAGACTACATGTATAGTATCAGGTACTGCTTTAAGTACTTCATTTATATCAGTTTAATTCTCAAAAATTTGCATGAGTAGATGCCATTATCCCCATTTTACAGCTGAGGAAACTGAGGCACAGGAAGGTTAAGCAACTTGCCAAGTCCACACAGTCAGGTATAAGGTAGAAGCCAGAATTCAAACCCAGGTGACCTGGCTTCTCAGTGCATGTTTTAAGCACAACACCGCGCTGCCTTTCCTGCTGGGGACCTCACACAGAAAAACAATCCTGTGTGTGATGGGAGGAGGGGGATGGATTTTTAGGGGAGTGAAAATACACTGTAGGATATCACAAAGGAAACGTGACCCTTGAACAACATGGGGGTTAATTGGCACATAGCTTATAGTTGGCTCTCGGTATCTGCTCTTCCATCCATGGATTCAACCAACCATGTATTGCGTAGTATTATAGTATTTATTCCTGGAGGAGGAAATGGTAATCCCCTCCAGTATTCTTGCCTGGAGAATGCCATGGACAGAGGAGGCTGGCAGGCTACACTCCATGAGGTGGCAAAGAGCTGGCCACGACTGAAGCAATTTAGCAGCAGCAGCAGTTTCCATTGCTGAAAAATATCTGCACATACGTGGACCCACACACTTCAAACTCACATTGTGCAGGGTCAGCTGTACATTTGTCCAAACTCAAACAATGCACAACACCAAGAGTGAGCCCTCTAAGTGATAATGATGTGTCAATGTAGGTTCATCAATTGTAACAAATGCACCACTCTGGAGGAAGACATTGATAATGTAGGAGGCTGTGCATGTGTGGAGGCAAGGGTGTTAGTGTGGGTGCAGTCACTCAGTCATGTCTGACTCTTTTTTGACCCCACGGACTGCAGCCCATCATCTCCTGCATCCATGGGATTTCCCATGCAAGAATACTAGAGTGGGTTGCCATTTTCTACTCCAAGGGATCTTCCTGACCCAGAGATGGAACCATGTCTCTTGCATATCCTGCACTGGCAGGTGGATTCTTTACCACTGAGAGACCAGGGAAAGTTTGTTATACACAATGCTGCCCTTTGATTCCTAGGTATTTACTCAAAAAAAAAAAAAAAAAAGAAAATACTTGTCTACAGAAATACTTGTATGTGAGTGTTCTTCACAACGCAGCAATTTAAACATAAATGTCCTTATTTGTTCATTGTAACCAAATACTGGAAACAACCCAGATTGTTTTATGGGAAAAAAATCAATAAATTGTGGTTATATTCATATAATGGAATAATACTCAATAATAAAAAGAAATGGATTGATATACACAGTAAAAAAAAAAAAAGTGTGCACAATCTTAAAAAAAAAAAAATCATTCTGACTGTAGCAAGAGGGTGGATTGTGGAGGATGAGCAAGAGAACCGCACAGACTAATTAAGAAAAAGTCTGGTAGCATCTAGTTTAGAGATGTTGGTGGCAGGCCTGGGTTGGAAGCAGTGAAAACAGAAAAATGAAGAGACTTAAGATATACCTGGAGCTTCCCTGGTGACTCAGTGGTAAAGAACTTGCCTGCCAATGCAGCAGACATGGGTTCAATCCTGGGTCGGGAAGATCCCCTAGAGAAGGAAATGGCAACCCACTTCAATATTCTTGCTTGGAAAACCCCATGAACAGAGGAGCCCGGAGGGCTACAGTCCATGGAGCCACAAAAGTGTGGGACATGAATAACGACAACAAAAGTGAGTGCCTGAATAACAACGGCAAAAGCAGATCTGAGATCAGGGTAGAATCAAGGCTGATTCCTAGGTTTGCAGCTTGAGAAAACGAGCAGATGCCTTTGCTGAAAGAGGAATAGGTTTGATGGGGAGGGTCTCCAAGTCCAGTATCCCTTCCCTTGGGTCACCCATGAGCTCTTGTCCACTCTTAGCCACATTCTAGAGAAAGCCCAGCACACAGATGCCAAGGTTAGCCTGCACTGGTGGGCCCATGCCAAGAACCACAAAAGCCTCGTTTTATTTAAAACACAGAGCTTGGCAGAATTCCCTGCCTAGACAGAGACAAGCCCATTACTTCATCTTGTGAGCTGCATTATGGCCTCTGTTTTCGTGTATCTATTAGCAAGGTCTCTCAGCTGAAAATCCAGCCAGCCCATCAATCATTCCTCCTGGAGGCCCACAGACCAGGCAGCACAGGCTGGGAGCCCACCAGACATCCGTTGACATTTGCACAGGGGACTAAACCCCAAAGACTTTCCAGTTTGTGTATGGGGGCTTCGTTGCTTTATATTTTTAATTAAAAGCAGATTTTTATCAATCCCCCAAAAAATCTATTGGGGGAACTGTAATTTTGCTTCCAATCTTCCTGTTTAATACTCCCCTAATGCCCATAAAAAGCTTCGGAGTTTCCGTTCACGATTTGAATCTTCACAGATAATTAGCTGGTAGAACGACTTGGAGAGAGAAGCAGGTATATATTTTCACAAACTTGGTTGGGAGCGGTTGGGTGAGTTGTGGGAGAAGCATCCCCAGGCAGTCCTGGCACATGTCCATTGCAGAAACATAAACACACAATTCATTTAAAGGCACATTCATTTAGGTTCTTTAATAGCGGCCATAAAAAGTGCTTTCCCCTCTGATTTCTCAGGCACCCTACACCGCTTGGCTCTCCCACCTTCAGCCTCCCGTTCCAGATCCTCAGATCCACCGTCACTGTGCTAACCCTGCTCCCTCCCACCCATTCTCCCTATATTCCAGGTCAGTCCCCGTGAAATCGGACAGGTCTTTCCTGCCTCCTCTCCTGCCCTCTGGTCCCCTGCCCCCTGCTCCACCGTACTCACACTGCCCTCCCTCCCCTCTTTTCCTTTCAGACTCAGCTGCTGTGACCATCAACTGACCACCTTCTGAATGAGTCAGAAACCGTTATATGCTCTCACCATTAAGCCTCATGGTAACCGTGTGAAATAGTAGTGTTATACACACACACACACACACACACATTTCTTAAACATCGGAAGAATCTGAGGCTTCATGAGGTCAAAAAATGTACTCAGAACCACCCCCCTCTTTTCGCCTTTATTTTCTCTTCATTTCCACTCCCCCTTTGTCAGAAAATTTGGAACCAGTCTGTTGTTCCACGTCCAGTTCTAACTGTTGCTTCCTGACCTGCATACAGATTTCTCAAGAGGCAGGTCAGGTGGTCTGGTATTCCCATCTCTTTCAGAACCTTCTACAGTTTATTGTGATCCACACAGTCAAAGGCTTTGGCATAGTCAAGAAAGCAGAAATAGATGTTTTTCTGGAACTCTCTTGCTTTTTCCATGATCCAGCGGATGTTGGCAATTTGTTCTCTGTTTCCTCTGCCTTTTCTAGAACCAGCTTGAACATCAGGGAGTTCATGGTTCACATATTGCTGAAGCCTGGCTTGGAGAATTTTGAGCATTACTTTACTAGCATGTGAGATTAGTGCAATTGTGTGGTAGTTTGAGCATTCTTTGGCATTGCCTTTCTTTGGAATTGGAATGAAAACTGACTTTTTCCAGTCCTGTGGCCTCTGCTGAGTTTTCCAAATTTGCTGGCATATTGAGTGCAGCACTTTCACAGCATCATCTTTCAGGATTTGAAACAGCTCAACTGGAATTCCATCACCTCCACTAGCTTTGTTCGTAGTGATGCTTTCTAAGGCCCACTTGACTTCACATTCCAAGATGTCTGGCTCTAGATTAGTGATCACATCATCATGATTATCTGGGTTGTGAAGATCTTTTTGTACAGTTCTTCCGTGTATTCTTGCCACCTCTTCTTAATATCTTCTGCTTCTGTTAGGTCCATACCATTTCTGTCCTTTATCGAGCCCATCCTTGCATGAAATGTTCCCTTGGTATCTCTAATTTTCTTGAAGAGATCTCTAGTCTTTCCCATTCTGTTCTTTTCCTCTATTTCTCTGCATTGATTGCTGAAGAAAGCTTTCTTATCTCTTCTTGCTATTCTTTGGAACTCTGCATTCAGATGCTTATATCTTTCCTTTTCTCCTTCACTTTTTGCCTCTCTTCTTTTCACAGCTATTTGTAAGGCCTCCCCAGACAGTCATTTTGCTTTTTTGCATTTCTTTTCCATGGGGATGGTCTTGATCCCTGTCTCCTGTACAATGTCACGAACCTCATTCCATAGTTCATCAGGCACTCTATCTATCAGATCTAGGCCCTTAAATCTATTTCTCACTTCCACTGTAGAATCATAAGGGATTTAATTTAGGTCATACCTGAATGGTTTAGTGGTTTTCCCTACTTTCTTCAATTTAAGTCTGAATTTGATAATAAGGAGTTCATGATCTGAGCCACAGTCAGCTCCTGGTCTTGTTTTTGCTGACTGTATAGAGCTTCTCCATCTTTGGCTGCATAGAATATAATCAATCTGATTTCGGTGTTGACCATCTGGTGATGTCCATGTGTAGATGTCCATGGAACAACAGACTGGTTCCAAATAGGAAAAGGAGTACGTCAAGGCTGTATATTGTCACCCTGCTTATTTAACTTCTATGCAGAGTACATCATGAGAAACTCTGGACTGGAAGAAACACAAGCTGGAATCAAAATTGCCGGGAGAAATATCAATAATCTCAGATATGCAGATGACACCACCCTTATGGCAGAAAGTGAAGAGGAACTAAAAAGCCTCTTGATGAAAGTGAAAGAGGAGAGTGAAAAAGTTGGCTTCAAGCTCAACATTCAGAAAATGAAGATCATGGCATCTGGTCCCATCACTTCATGGGAAATAGATGGGGAAACAGTGGAAACAGTGTCAGACTTTATTTTTGGGGGCTCCAAAATCACTGCAGATGGTGATTGCAGCCATGAAATTAAAAGACGCTTACTCCTTGGAAGAAAAGTTATGACCAACCTAGATAGCATATTCAAAAGCAGAGACATTGCTTTGCCGACTAAAGTCCATCTAGTCAAGGCTATGGTTTTTCCTGTGGTCATGTATGGATGTGAGAGTTGGACTGTGAAGAAGGCTGAGCACTGAAGAATTGATGCTTTTGAACTGTGGCGTTGGAGAAGACTCTTGAGAGTCCCTTGGACTGCAAGGAGATCCAACCAGTCCATTCTGAAGGAGATCAGCCCTGGGATTTCTTTGGAAGGAATGATGCTAAAGCTGAAGCTCCAGTACTTTGGCCACCTCATGTGAAGAGTTGACTCATTGGAAAAGACTCTGATGCTGGGAGGGATTGGGGGCAGGAGGAGAAGGGGACGACAGAGGATGAGATGGCTGGATGGCATCACGAACTCGATGGACGTGAGTCTGAGTGAACTCCGTGAGATGGTGATGGACAGGGAGGCCTGGCGTGCTGTGATTCATGGGGTCACAAAGAGTCAGACATGACTGAGCAACTGAACTGAACTGAACTTATCAGAAAATAGATAAATACATACATAACTATATACACACACAGATACGTAGACACATAGACAGGTATACAGAAGGACAGACAGACTGACAAAAGGGGAAATACTCAATAGATAGTAGAAGAAACACAGGTTGATAGGTAGGTAGGATGGTAGACAGACAGACAGACAGACAGACAGACAGTAGAGGAGGTAGAATTCCCCCAGCTGGCAAAAATCAACCAAAAACCACATTCCACCTTTTTACCTCTTTTCTCAAGAAGCTCTTCCAGTTCTTCTGCTAGGTGGAATCATAGCTCAATGAAAACTCCATGAGGTAGATTTTAAAGGCTGCAAGCAAGAAAGTGACTAAGAGGCTATTAGTTGCCAGGTGTAAATCAGGATACATGAGATAGTGGGTGTGAAGGCTCTGGATAAACAGTAATGTTCTCAAAGGTGAGAGGGCATCAGAATCATCCCTAATTCAACAGAGTTCAAGGTCCCAAGGGACGTGGCTCATGACGATGGTTCTTCGCCTCACCATGCATTTGAATCACCAAGAGGACTTCTTAAAGCACAGATTATTACACTCTACCCCAAGAGTATCTGATTGATTAAGTCTGGGTAGGGCCTGAGAATTTACTTTCCCAACAAGCTCCCAGATGATGTTGATGCTGCTGGTCCAGGGACCTCACATGGAGGACTACTAGTAGAAAGTAATGTTCTGAGGTTAATTTGGCTATTACAATGATGTCCAATCATGTCTTTTTTAATCAAATCATATTCCCTGGCACTTTTGAAAATGTAAGAAACAACAGTGGATCATTTTCAAGCTTGGGTCAAGATTTTAGAGGATGACTGAACTGTGATCCACTGCCCTGCCCCATATTTCCTGACATTATCTAGACTTCTCCATCTCTGCCTACCATATTCCTATCCATTTGTCTCCTCCTCCTGCATGATGAGAACAAAGAGTCTGTCTGTCCTGTTTGCCATAGGACTCCAAGGCCTAAAACTCAGTCTGGAATTGTGGATGTGTGTGTGTGTGTGTGTGTGTGTGTGTGTGTACATGTGTTCCTGTATGTATATGCATGAGGTTCCCTGGTGGCTCAGTGATTATGAACCCACCTGCCAATGTAGGAGACTCAGGTTCGATCCTTGGGTTGGGAAGAGCCCCTGGAGAAGGCAATGGCAACCCATTCCAGTATTCTTGCCTGGGAAATCCCAAGGACAGAAGAGCCCAGCAGACTACAGTCCATGGGGTCACAAATGAGATGGACATGACTTACCAACAACTGTGGTAAGTGGTAAACAGTGGTAAACAACCAACAACAGTGTATATGTATACATATATACACACAAAAAATGCATTCAGGAAATCAACACTGAATATACATTGGAAGGACTGATGCTGAAGCTGAAGCTCCATACTTTGGCCACCTGATGCAAAGAGCCAACTTGCTGGGAAAGACTGAGGGCAGGTGGAGAAGGAGATGACTCAATGGACATGAGTTTGAGCAAACTCCAGGAGATAGTGGACGACAGGGAAGCCTGGCGCTGCTGCAGTCCATGGGGTCGCAAAGAGTCGGACACAACTGAGTGACTGAACAACAAAAAACATGTGTTTGTGTCTGGTGAACAAGCCGGTTAATGGACAGATTACCTATACAGCAGGATTCTGAAATGGACAGGAGAAAAAATAAATAAAACGGAATTCCACAGCAGTCCAATGGTTAGCACTGAGCACTTTCACTGCCATGGGCCCAGGTTTGATCCCTGGTCAGGAAACTAGTATCCTGCAAGCTACACAGTGCAACCAGAAAAAAAGAGAGAGAGAGAGAGATGAAATGGGCGAGAGAGTGGGCTCAAAGCTGGCCCATTTGGTTTTGAGGTCTAGCTTCAGGGCTCAGAGTCCTGAGCAGAAAATCTCTGACCTATCACTGCTCCTTCCCTAACAAGTCACCCTCCCCCAGGCAGTCCTGGGTGGCTGGCTTAGCTTCTCTAAGAACACTTATCTCCTAAACTGAAGACATCTAATCTTCGAAACCCTGTTCTCACTGCTGGCATCAGTTCAAAAGAGACCCAGTGAAGGGGAAAAGTCCTTTCACCAGTACTAAAAATACTCGTATTGATCTCCTGCTCACCGTGGCATGCCTCTGACTCCATTCCTAGTTCTTGCAGTTTTCATTCTACACAGCCCTCCAAATCAGGCACAAGATCATTTGGGGCCTGGATCAAGAGCTGGTTTGACCCTGCTCACAGTGTCAACTTCCAAAATCATTCCTCTCAACCAGCCCATCATTTGCAGGGCCCAGAGCTAAATGAAAACAAAGGGACTCTTTAAAAAAAAAATTATTAGGAATTTCAAGAAAGTGACAGAGGCCATTAAACCACCCAGGACAGCTGCACAGGTTGTACTGACCCCATGTTTCTGGACACAGAGAATAGACCCAAAGTTCTTCCTGAAGCTCCAGGGAAGTTCTGTCCTCATTTGACACTGTCCGTGGGATTAATGGGTGGGTCTGTGAGTTCATGCTCTTCCTGGAAGTTCATCAGCTCCAGTGCAGAAGGTCCTTGCCCTCGAGCCCCATGGGTTCCTTTGAAGTATCTGCCCAGTGGCTCTCCCCGACCCAACAAAACACTCAAATACGTGGGTAGAAGCCCCTTTAGGGAATGGCTCACATGTCCCTCCTCCACCTCCATAAATTGCTAACTTGTTGAAACTGTGTGTATTCTCGCCAGCATTTTGAAACTGACATGAATTGAGTTGCTGCAGGTGTCCATGAAAATGGGCATTTCTATGGGAATTCCCAAGTGGTCAAGTGATTAAGACTTCACACTTCTACTGCAGGGGCACGGGTTTCATCCTTGGTTGGGGAACTAAGATCCCACAGGCCGAGTGGCCAAAAATAATTTTAAAAAGTAGATGGGCATCTCCTGTTTGATTGAAAGAAACAGGGACATCTTAGGAACTACACACTGTTCCTAAAAATGGGTCAGCTCATTATTGTCAGGCATTCTCAGAGGCCTCAAGGGCAAAATAAGTCAAACAGAAAATGTCTATTAACTTCCTGAAGTTTCAAACCAGCTGGGGAAATTAGAAAAACTAATAGAAAAATAGATCTTAACATCCTGCAACTGAGGAAGCTGGAAAAAAAAAAATTGTAAAGATAAGATCAATCATATGGGAAGGGTCATTCCCCAAGAACAGCATCTCTCTAGGGGGACTGCATTCAAAACTCTACTGGGGAGAGGTCAAGAAAATTAAAGAAAGTTCTGGAATTTGAGCTGCACATTAAATCCACATAGGGAGCTTTCGAATAGGAACAAAAGCAAAACTGAGCCCCGGCCCTGCCATAGGCAATTCAGTAAGAATTCTTTCTCTATAAATTATGTAACTTGTTACATAAACAACTTTAAGAACACACAACATGGATGGACATTATGCTGACCACCCATGGCCCACATCTAGTTTCAGTAATTAATAGTTTGGAATCAATCCTGTTTCACCTCTGCCCCAACCCCCGCCACCCACCCACCCACAAAATACAATTATTTTGAAACAAATCCCAGATGTCAACTTTAGAATGTAACTGAAAGATAATGACTCCTTTTTAAAAAAATAGCTATAAACTCTACTTAATGATCTGTGATGACGTAGTGTTAGTCATTCAATCGTGTCTGACTCTTTCTGACTCCATGGACTATAGCCCGCCAGGCTCCTCTGTCCATGGGATTTTCCAGGCAAGAATACTGGAGTGGGTAGCCATTCCCTTCTCCAGGGCATCTTCCTAACCCAGGGATCAAACCTGGGTCTCCTGCATTGCAGGCAGATTCTTTACTGTCTGAGCCACCAGGGAAGCCCAAGAATACTGGAGAATACTGTATTATTTAAAGAATACTGACAAGGGTACAGAAGTGGGTTGCCATTTCTTTCTCCAGAGGACCTTCCTGACCCGGGGATCAAACCCGAGTCTCCTGTCTCCTGCGTTACAGGTGCCTTCTTTACCTGCTGAGCCATCAGAGGGGATGTAAGTATACGTATGACTTATTCACTTTGCTGTACAACATTGTAAAGTAACTATGCTTTAATAAAAAATAAAAACAAAATAATCTTGCTTCTCCTTCAATACTATCATATGGTGTTTGTCCCATTAATTTGAAGAGTTTGATTAAAATAACCTTATTTTGTCAAGTAATAAAGACTCAGTCATGCCAAAAAGAAAAACTACAATACTATATTATACCAAATAAGAATAAGGTCTCTTTATAACTGTAATTCCTCAAATCTATCAAAATCTAACTTCTCCCTCTGTTTGGTATACTTTTAGGCATTTGTTTCAGGTAGAATGCAAATAAGGTCTAGGTGCTATAATTTGTTGATGTAGCTCCTAAAATTATTTTAATTTATAGGTTCTTTATCTCATTCTTTTTTATTATGAAAATTATTTATCTTTTTAATGAAGAAATGAGGACGAGTGTTCTGTAGACTTTCTCACTGTCCATATTTTGTCTTTTGAATCCCCATGTCATGGTTTAACATGTTCTCCTGTCCCTGTATTTATGCTAAATTATGGAGACCTAATAAAATTCAGTTTGAATTATTTGATAACACTATTTTATAGGTGGTATTGTATACTCCACAAGTAGTCATGTATGGATGTGAGATTTGGACCATAAAGAAAGCTGAGCACCAAAGAATTGAAGATTTTGAAGTCTGGAAATGACAGAGACTCTTGAGAGTCCCTTGGGCTGCGAGGAGATCAAACCAGTCAGTCCTGAATATTCATTGGAAATACTGACTCTGAAGCTGAAGCTCCAACACTTCGGCCACGTGATACAAAGAGCCAACACACTGGAAAAGACCTAGATGCTAGGAAAGATTGAGGGCAGGAGGAGAAGGGGGTGACAGAGGATGAGATGGTTGGATGGCATCACTGACTCAATGGACATGAGTTTGAGCAAACTCCAGGAGATGGTGAAGGACAGGGAATCCTGGAATGCCGCAGTCTGTGGGGTCACAAAGAATCAGACACAACTGAGCAACTGAACAACAACAAGTTAATACTCCAACCAAAGATGAAATCTAGTTGCCTCCTTTTCATGATGTTAGTTGCTAATAATCATTACCTAGATTCATTAACTTATTAGGGTTTCTTAAACCTAGGTTTCCAAATCTATGATTCCTTCTTTCAGCAGCTGGAATGTTTCCATAAATAGAAACTTCCTTTTGTCAGCTATGTGACCTGAGATACAGGTCATATAAGAAAAGCAGCAGAAATGCTTGATACTTCCTCTTTACCAACCAAACATGAGAGAGGTTCATAATTGTTATTTTTAGAGTATCATTAAGAACTCAATAATATAAACATTAAAGATTGAAGGCAGAAGAAGAAGAGGGCGACAGAGGATGAGACAGTTGGGTGGCATCACCGATTCAATAGACATGAACTTGGGCAAACTCTGGAAGATGCTGAGGGACAGGGAGGCCTGACTACTGCAGTCCATGGGGTCGCAAATAATCGGATATGATTTAACAACTGAACAACAGCAACAGTATAAACATGTTTAATGTGCTTCAATTTGTTATTCTAATTCTGTTCAAATTAACCTTTGGTCAGTGGAAACCTATTTAATCTCTCTCCTGTGTCCTCCTGAGATGGTCCTTGTCATCACTGACAGCTTCCTTGAGCTCCTGTGACAAGATGCTTCAGACCCATATGTACATTCTTGTCCGCAACTAGAATCACCCATCTTTCTAAGAGGACCTGGCTTGGTTTTATGCAAAATAGTATTTAGAGGCCACAGTCTAAGGTGCTAAGGGTGCTTATTGCTGCTGAGTTGGTGATTTGTTTCTGGGCCTTTGCAATGGACAAAACTGGAAAACATTATATGTTTAAAGAGGGGGGGAATAGTTTATATCATGCTTTTGGGAGGAGGAGATATTGAATAATATCTTCTAAATGGAGAAAGAACTTTGAGACTGGAAAACAAAGCAGGCAACTCAAAATGTGATTATGAAGTTTACTGTGGGTAACTTACGTACAGGAAGAATCAGGCAGAGGTACTGATGGCTACACTCCATGCATCCATTAGGGGTACAGGGGAGGGACTTCCCTGGTGGTCTAGTGGCTAAGACTCAGCACTCCCAATGCAGGGGGTCCGGGTTCGATCCCTGGTCAGGGAACTAGATCCCATATGCTGCAACCAAGAGTTCCCATGCTGCAACTAAAGATCCTGCATGCGGCAACTAAGACCCAGTGCAGCCAAATTAATTAATTAATTACAATAAACATTTTTAAAAGGAAGTACAGAGGATTTTAAAGATCTAAAAATAGATCTGACTGAGAGGCAAGTCTGGACCAGTGGGAACCCAGAGTTTTTTTCCTACTTGGGGTCTCATGTCCATTAACTCATCTGCATCAGCAAAGTCATTTTTCCAGTTTTCATAGCAGATGAAGGACAGAGTAAAGGCTGATAGGGAGCTTATCTGACTTTGCTGCATACCTTGTAAGAAGGCTAATGCTCAGTCATACAGAAATGGCAAGAGGTGGGACTGGGGGCCTGGGATGAAAACCAAGTCAGTATGGTTCAGCCACATACCCTATTTCAATTCAAATTCTGAATTACAGGGTTTTTATTGACCTCAGTGACTTTTACATGTGTAACCTCTTCCATTAAAATAAAAACAAAACAGTATCCCAGTTAATAATTATTAGTTTTATCCCTTAACACACACAACAGTCTTCAAATAACTACTATCAACAATATGATTACTCAAATCAGTTTACATTTTTCCCAGTTGTTTCTATGTTACACTTCATGGACAATCTCCTAAACTTCTTCTAATCTACAAGTGCCTGCTCTTTCTTTCTCTGTCACAGTGCAAAAACTTATTAATCAAGAAATCAGGACAACGACCTGTAGAATTTCTCACCAGAAAACACATAGTCCTTCCCTTTCTTAAATAAATGTAGCAAACCACACACTTAGCATTCATCATGGAATCCTGGAAGCTGGTCCCTCATGCCGCATAGAGCTCTTCCTTGCTCCTTTTCACGGGGACATAATATTCTAGCATGGGATGTGACATAGTGCTTTCTGGGTTGTTTCTAGCTTTTTTTTTTTTTTTTTTTTTGCTATTACAGATAGAGCTGCAGTGTAGAACCTTATATGTACAACTTTTCATATTTTCATGGACTCTTGAGAATGTAACATACAACCAAGGTTGAGAACTCTTGACCTACAGAAAAAAGCAAGTTATTAAGAAACCCAAGTTTAAATCCCAGCTCTACATTTAACTTACTCCTTATAAAATCTGGATAATAATCTACCTGATGGATTTGTAAAGAGGATTATATAAGCTAAAACATGGAAGGTGCTTAAATCAGTTCTCAGCATATCTTAAGAGGACTGTGTTTATTGTCATTGTTGCTGTGAATCTTTAAAGTTTTTATTTTATTTTTTTCAATTAAAAGGCTTTACTTTTTATGCTTGGAAAAACACCCAATAAATAAAACGGTGCTAAACTTAGCATTAAGAATTTAGTTGTAATATATTGACAAAGTCTGGAATTGTAGTTGATTTATAACATTCTGCTAGTTTCAGATGTAAAGCAAAGGGATTCAATTATACTTTTTACATATTCCTTTCCATTATAGGTTGTTACAAAATATTAAACATAATTCCCTGTGCTACATAATAAAGCTTGTTGCTTATCTGTTTTGTATATAGTGGTGTATATCTATTAATCCCATATGCCTAATTTATCCCTCCTCCCTGACTTTCTCTCTGATAACTATACATTTGTTTTCTATGTCTGGGAGTCTGTTTCTGTTTTGTAAATAAATTCACTTGTATTAGAGTCCACATATAAGTGATATCATGTAATATTTGTCTTTCCCTTTAAATTTGTTAGCTAGCTTCCCTGCCTCAGTTTCCTCAGCCATCCTATCTTAGATGTTGGCACAACAAAATTAGATCATCACTGTGAGCTTTCTTGGAAAAGCTATTATTTCTCTGAAAATGTGGAGCAAGGGTATTATTTTCATCACCATGATTATAGAATGTCCGGTTAGGAGAATTAACAGTATTCATCTGGTGGGTCTCTCATCTCCGGAGCCTCATACAGGGCTTCCTGACTCCACTGAATCAGTAAGACAAACTGTCAATTCACTCAAACCACTAATTTAATAGATTTTTTATTTTCTACTAAATTGACAGACTGAGTAAACTGACCAAATTGACTGGCTGTTTTGATATCATTTAGACTCAGCTTGAGTGGAGCTAATCATGAAGGGGAAAATAATTGTTATTGACATTGCTGCGGTGATCAAAGACACCCCTGGCATGGTTGAGGGGGAGCACAAGGACCCTCACACGTCCACCATCCTCATGCTCCACCCAGCTAAGTCTCAGAACAAACACCGCCCAATCTACTGCACGCATTAGAGAGGCACTCAAAATAGAAGGCAAAGGGTGGCCGGAAGTAGAGGGGAGCTCTGAAAAGGATCCATCAATACCTAAGTGAATGCAAAGCAACTATATGCCAATAAAATTTTTTTAATTGTAAAAAAAATTTTTTTAACGACGTAAATGAACACTATTGGAAGGACTCATGTGCCCAGTTCTGAGAGTATGGAAGAGCTATCAGGTCTGAAGAGACTTAGAAGGGGTACAGTAAACAGTAGTTCTCTGAAGATATTAATCCCTAAACGCTGTGAATGCTACTTTACAAGGCACAAGGGACTTTCGAGATGTGATTAAATTAAGGAACCTGCACTAGGGAGAATAAGCTGGTTTCTGCAGGTGGGTCGGATGTAATCGCCAATGTCCTCATAAGGCGGAGACCAGGAGAGAACAGGAATAAGACATGTGAGGATGGAAGCAAGAGGATACAGTGATGTGAGCAAGGGCCACGAGCCCAGCAATGCAGGCGGACTCGAGAAGTAGAAAAGGCAAGAAAACAGGTTCTCCCCTACAGCTCCCAGGAGGAACTCGCCCTGCCAGCACCATGAGAAAGCTGACTGGACTTCTGGTTTCCATAACATGTATGTTATGGCAGCCACAGACGCTAACACGCAGGCACCAGCCATCTTACAGGTGTAATTCTTGGCAGAAACATGACATTAAAAGGCTGTAAAGAGTGGCAGTCCTGGCACTTCCCTGATAGTGCAGTGCTGAAGAATCCGCCTGCGAATGCAGGGGACACGGGTTCAATCCCCGGTCTGGGGAGATTTCATGTGCCGCGGGGCAACTAAGCCTGAGCACTACAGTATGGAAGCCCATGTGCTCTAGCAGCAGGAGAGGCCACTGCAATGAGAGGCCTGAGCACCACAGTTAGGGAGCAGCCCCTGCTCACCTCACCTAGAGAGAGCCCGCGTGAAGCAATGAAGACCCAGCACAGCCAAAAATAAATTTAAAAAAATTTTTAAGAAAATAGTTGGCAATTTAAAAAAAAGAGTAGCAATCCTATCCCCTGTTCCTGCTTCAAACAAAGCCATTCTGTTTTAAACTGAGTTCCATGTACAATTTCATGGAGGAAAGAAAGGATTCTTCTGAAATGGGGGGAGGGAGCAAACTGAAATAGAATTAATATTTGTGGATCTCATACACGGAAAAGGACTGCCCCAGTAGCTCGGCTCAGAGAAGGCAATGGCACCCCACTCCATGGACATGGACAGAGAGCCTGGTAGGCTGCAGTCCATGGGGTCATTAAGAGTCAGACACGACTGAGCGACTTCACTTTCACTTTTCACTTTCATGCATTGGAGAAGGAAATGGCAACCCACTCCAGTGTTCTTGCCTGGAGAATCCTAGGAACGGGGGAGCCTGTTGGGCTGCCATCTATGTGGTCACACAGAGTCGGACATGACTGAAGTGACTTAGCAGCAACAGCAGATAGCTCAGCTGGTAAAGAATCCACCTGCAATGCAGGAGACCCCGTTCAATTCCTGGGTCAGAAAGATCCCCTGGAGAAGGGATAGGCTACCCACTCAATTATTCTTGGGCTTCCTTGGTGACTCAGATGATAAAGAATCTGCCTGGAATGCCGGAGACCCAGGTTTGATTCCTGGGTCAGGAAGTTCCCCTGGAGAAGGGAGAGGCTACCCACTCCAGTATTCTTGGGCTTCCCTGGTGGCTCAGCTGGTACATGGAAAACACGTGGGCCAGTGCCTGGCACATAGTGAACATAATAAAATGCAGCTGTGGTGGGGGTGATGGTATTATCTGCCCTGAGTCCTTGCTGTTGCCAAGGACAAAGAACAGTTCAGTGCCATTCAGGGACTTGCCCAATGCATCTAGCTGTCAATAGCAGAACCAGCTTTAGAACCCAGGTCTTTATAATGCTGGCATTGACCACAACCCACACCCTGGGTCTTCCCCTAAATAGGAAATGCTGCCAGCTGACCAAGACTTATACTGAAATCAAACTTGCTGCATAAGGGCTGTTTTGATCTCATGTGGTTTGTCTGCGATTCCCAGGAGAGCTGACCACTCTGGGTGCTTCCTGTGTGGCCCATTACTACGGTGGACCACAGTGCCGGCCGCTGATTGGCTATCAGAAGGGGCTAGCTGTGCTTGGTTCTCCCCACACCCTGCACCCTAACTGCCGGAGAGAAGAAAGAGCATTGCTCTGCCTGTAGGACAGAATGCCGTGGAGGCAGCAGGGCAGGCCAGGCGATGGGCAGGGCCGGTGAGGCAGCGGCGGAAGCAGCTGCTGGCTCATTAAGGACACTGGGTGAAATCTCGGCCACACCAGGCCTAGCCATATGCTCAGACACAAACCACAGCTGCTTGCCGGCGAATCTCTCCTCTAAATGACAGCGGCAGAGACAATGTATTCTCCCAGCTCCGGGGCAACTTCTCTTGCTGCTGTCACTTGTTTTGAGGTCCCACTGAGGAGATGTCCTGTTGGCCAAGCATCAAGTAAAAGGGGTAGGAATTTTAGTCCAGCCGGTACTCACCGGCTCACCGTGCAAGCTCAGTTGCTTCAGTCATGTCCAACTCTTTGGACCCCATGGACTGTAGCCTGCCAGGCTCCTCCATTCATGGGATTCTCCAAGCAAGCGTACTAGAGGGGGTTGCCACGCCCTCCTTCAGGGGATATTCCCAACCCAGAGATAAATCTGCGTCTCCTGCATTACTGGCAGATTCTTTACTGCTGAGCCACCAGGGAAGACTTAGTTCAGCCAGTAAAGTGAAGTGAAGTCGCTCAGTTGTGTCCGACTCTTTGTGACCCCATGGACTGTAGCCTACCAGGCTCCTCTGTCCATAGGATTTTCCAGGCAATAGTACTGGAGTGGATTGCCATTTCCTTCTCCACGGGATCTTCCCAACCCAGGGACTGAACCCAGGTCTCCATTCTGAAGGAGATCAGCCCTGGGATTTCTTTGGAAGGAATGATACTAAAGCTGAAACTTCAGTACTTTGGCCACCTCATGCGAAGAATTGACTCATTGGAAAAGACTCTGATGCTGGGAGGGATTGGGGGCAGGAGGAGAAGGGGATGACAGAGGATGAGATGGCTGGATGGCATCACGGACTCGATGGACGTGAGTCTGAGTGAACTCCGGGAGTTGGTGACGGACAGGGAGGCCTGGCGTGCTGCGATCCATGGGGTCGCAAAGAGTCGGACACGACTGAGCGACTGAACTGAACTGAACTCCTGTATTGCAGACAGATGCTTTACCGTCTGTGCCACCAGGGAAGTACTTTTCTGTAACTGCACTATAGGCAAATGGGAATGAAGGGAAGAAATAGCAGATGAGCTGGGAAAACAGAGCCCTTTGTCACACCCAGCTGTCTCATTGTCTGTCCTAACTAGAGGCATTGCCTCCTGTTTGAATAAAGCTCCTCACCTGAGTTTATGAGGTTCTCATCTATCTTGTGCCTACTCACCACTCCGGGGCCTTTTTCTATTTCTCCACTCACACCAAAATGGGTTACCTGTTGACTCCTAAGTATGCCATTCCACTAGAACACAAGGTTCATGGGTGAAGCAATGCAGACTGTCTTTTAAATGCTGTGTCTCCAGACCTTCATGTGCTTGGCACACAGTGCATGTGTGCCTGCTAAGTCACTTCAGTCGTGTCCAACTCTTTGTGACCCTCTGGACTGTAGCCCATCAGGCTCCTCTATCCATGCAATTCTCCAGGCACGAACACTGGAGTGGGTTGCCATGCCCTCCTCCAGGGGATCTTCCCAACCCAGGGATGGAACCTACGTCTCTTATGTCTCCTGCATTGGGAGGTGGGTTTTTTACCACTAGTGCCACCTGGGAAGCCCTCAGAAATCTGTGATGACGAATACTGCTTATTAATACCTGGGAGGCACTAAACACAGTGCTAGGCACAGACTGGCATGGGATCTTGTCTAAATTTATAAACCTCATTTACTGGGTGTCCACAAGTCAGGAGACCAAAGCAAATACAAATAATGGCAGCAAGGATCTCCTCAACCTGTTAGAACACAAATAATAGTGTATCCATATGCAAAATGTCATCAAGGACATGTTGAACTTGTTCAGAGATAAATGATAGTATCCATATTTTCAGACTTGATGATTACCCTCTATAAAATTGGGTGAATAAGTTCAGGGCTTCCCCGGGTGGTTCAGTGGTGAAGAGTCCGCCTGCCAATACAGGAGATGAGAGTTCGATCCCTGGTCTGCAAAGATCCCACATGTCTCAGGGCAACTAAGCCAGTGCGCCACAACTACTGAAGCCCATGCACCCTAGAGCCCATGCTCCACAAAGGAGAAGCCACCCGCAAAGAGAAACCCATGCACTTCTACTAGAGAGTGGCTCCCACTCACCACGACTAGAGAAAGCCCACGCACAGCAATCAAGACCCAGCACGGTGGAAAATAAATACATAAATACAATAATTTAAAAAAATAATAAGTTCATAGGGTTGATGTGAGAATCAAAGATGAAATGTGTTCAGCCCCCAACACAGAGTACAGCTCAATAGATGTTAGACATGATTACTATGTTGCTATTTTCACAAAGATTAATAAAATAGCAACCAGTTCAGGAGACACACTAGTAAATAATTTCAGTCAAAAATGAAAGGTGCTGTCTCAACAGTACAAGTCCTGTGTGTCCCCAGAAGCTCTATCTTAAAAATATATCTAGAAACAGCCCTTTCACATTTCCACCATTTAGTCCATAATACCATTTTAGTCCAATCCACTCTCATTTCTCCTTTAGACTGTTTCAGTTGCCTCCTAGCTCTTCTCTCTGCCTTCACTCTTGCCCTTCCCTTTCCTGCCTGCCCCAGGCTGTTCTTAACAAAGCAGCCAGGGGTCCTGCTAGAATTTAAGTCAGTTCATGCCAGTTTCCTGTTCAAACATCTCCAGTGACTCCCCATCTCTCTACAAGCAAAAGCCAGAATTGCTACCACTATGTGTGTGCATGCACGCTAAGTCACTTCAGCAGTGTCCGACTCTTTGCAAACTTATGGACTGTAGCCCACCAGGCTCCTCTGTCCATAGGGATTTTCCAAACAAGAATACTGGAGTGGGTAGCCATGTCCTCCTCCAGGGGATCTTCCCGACTCAGGGATCGAACCCACGTCCCCTGTGACTCCTGCACTGCAGGCAGATTCTTTACTGCTGAGCCGCCAGGACTGCCCCCACTATCACCAATGAAGTGAAGTGAAGTCGCTCAGCCGTGTCCGACTCTTTGCGACCCCATGGATTGTGGCCCACCAGGCTCCTCGGTCCATGGGATTTTCCAGGCATGAATATTGGATTGGGTTGCCGTTTCCTTCTCCAGGGGATCTTCCTGACCCAGGGATCGAACCCTGGTCTCCTGCATTGTAGGCAGACGCTTCACCGTCTGAGCTACCAGGGAAGTCCATCTATCACCAATGCTGCTGCCGCTAAGTCACTTCAGTCGTGTCCGACCCTCAGCGACCCCATGGACTGCAGCCCACCAGGCTTCTCTGTCCATGGGATTTTCCAGGCAAGAGTACTGGAGTGGGATGCCATTGCCTTCTCCTCTATCACCAATAGTGATGGTTAATTTTATGTGTCAAGTTAACTGGGCCACAGGGTGCACAGGCATTTGATCAAACACTACTCTGGCTGTGTCTGTGAGTGTGTTTCTGGAAGAGATTAACTTTGAAATCTGTAGACTGAGTAAAGCAGACTGCCCTCCTTAATGTGGATAGGACTCATGCAGTTAACTGAAGACTCAAATGGAAGAAAAAGACTGAGGAAGAGAGTATGCCTCCTGCTTGGCTGATGTGAACTGGGTCACTGGTCTTCTCTTTCAGGCTCAAACTGAAACACTAGCTCTTCTTGGGGCTCTCAAACCTGCCGGCTTTCAGACTGGAAGCCTGCACCACGGGCTTTCCTGGGTTTCCAGATTGCAGAGGCCAGGTCATAGGACTTCTCAGCCTCCATAATTGTGTGAGCCAATTCCTCATATTTCTCTTAATTACATAATGTTATATATAATAGCATACTATACATATACGGGTGCTTCCCCAGTGGCTCAGCAGTAAAGAATCCACCTGCAATTCAGGAACCACAGGAGATGCACGTTCAGTCCCTGGGTTGGGAAGAGTCCCTGCAGAACAGAATGGCAACCCACTCCAGGATTCTTGCCTGGAGAATCCCATGGAGAGAGGAGCCTGGAAGGCTACAGTCCATGGGGTTGTAAAGAGTCGGACACGACTGAAGTGACTTAGCACACACACATACATATATAAATATATAGTCATATATATACATATATATACATATATACATATATAGTCACCAGGCAGGAGAACCCTGCCTAATACACCTACAGGCCACCTATCCCAACCCCAGCACCCTTTCCTACTTTGATTTCAACTCTTTCCACCTTCCCCTCTCTCTGTTCCAGCCATATTGGTCTACTTATTGTTGCCCAAACACGATAAGCCCACTTAAGTTTAAAGACCTCGGTGTCCACCACACCCTCCTCCTAGAATGCTCTTCTAAGTAAATGCCTCACACTTTTACTTCTTTCAGGTCTCCATCCAAATGTTATATGACTATGAAGATTTCCCAGACTTACTTACATGAAATTGTGTGATACACACACACACACACTCTCTCTCACACACACACATATATACACACACACAGCCCTTTTCACTTTATTTCTTTTAAATTGCTTTAATTTTCTCTATATCATTTATCATCATCTGATATACCATATCTTTACTTGTTTATTTGTTCAATGTCTATCTGTCTCTATCAAATAAGATGTATATTCCTTAGAGTAGGAGCTTTGTCTTGTTCACTGCTATATTCCCAATGCCCAGACTGGTACCTAGTCCTAATACCTAGTCAGGCTCTATGCCTGTCTGTTGACTGAATTAATGAATATACTAAAATTTTAAGTTTAATTCTAGAAGGAGAATAAGATATTATAGATAAGTAGCAATAAAGGATAGATAGGCAGGCCGAGTAGAAGACTAGAGTTTTGCTGAGTATTGGTTATGAATTAGGTAGCAAAGAATTCAGGGGGTTTGCCCTCCAACAAGGACCTGGAGGACAGACACTCTGTACTGCTGATTAAGAGCTGATCTTTGTCCTTTAACAGCCAGTGGAGCAAAGATCGTGTTTGACATCTTTGCCTATAAATTAAGCAGCCCAACCAGGATACAAGCTTGAGGTGAATTGAGTGAGTAGCCCCATACAGGGCCAAGATTTTTCTCAGAAAACAGCTCTGGGTCTGCTCCAACCCTGAGATAAATTGGAGACAGAGACCCTAAAGTTCAATGCCAATAAGAATAGCTGCAATATTTTTTAGTTGGAAGTAGCCCACCAGAGCCATAAAATCTCAATGAAGAAGTCAAACATAGAAAGTCTACTTTTAAGCAATGTGACATACTGGTAAAATCTCCAAGAGAAGCAGGTGGTGAAATATCACCCCTAGTAAATAAATGAGTTGTCTTGCAATAAATGGTTGTCAGAAGAGAGATGCTGAGAAGGCTAAAGTTGTCATGCACTCCAGTCAGCAAGAAGAGACCGAAGCGTGGAACTAGAGAAAGCTGGCTCTGTCTGCACCAGAAGAGCCACCAAACAGGGGACACAGTGCTTGCTAACTGATCTCTCCCATGAGATGGAATATTGACTGCTCTAATCTATTCCACAGGGCAACCACAAGGGGCAAAGGAGGGAAAGTCTGCAGAAAGGACTGAAAGAATTCTAAGCCTACACCTGAAACTAAGTCTCATAACTAGAAATCATCATTGTTAATGCTTATTTCTTTCTAGCTGTTTTCTTTGCATATTTTACATAACTAAGATCTCATGGTTTATAGATTTTTACATCCTATCTTAACATAGCACCATAAACATTTTCCCACATTCCTGAAATGTTAACAGAAAGATTATTTTAATGAAAGATTTCTACTCCATCCATATGAATGCACCACAGTTTAACTAATACCCTTGAACACTTAAGCAGTTTCCAACTTTTTGTAATTATTTTGGGACATTGATTTCTAAGTCTCTGATTATATCAAGCTGAATTCCTAAAAATAGACTTACTGGGTGAAAGGGTATGATTTTTTTTTCAGTCTCTTGATATAGACTGCCAGGGTCCCTTCAGAAATCTTGTACCAATTTACACTTCCACCAGCTGTTTATGTGAGCACCCTTTGTACTGAACCCAGAGCTCTTCTGACGTCACCAGCAGGTGCCAGAACTCATTCTCCAACTTTGGATCAGAAATCAATATACAGGACAACCACTCTGAGAGCTGGCAGGAAAAAATGATCGTTACTTTGTGAAAACATTTTTTCTCGATCCTGAGAGAGGAATCCAGAATTGGTAGATACTAAAAGTACCATCATCATGAAGAATAACACAGTTCCCAGTATTCTTTGTCCCTTGCTGAGAGAAAACACTATTTCATAAAGCAACTTTCTCTACTTACAACCAAGCACTCCAGGCTTTAAATTAGGTCACAGGAAGGGGCTACAAAAGGATATCAATAGTACATGGATTTCAGGTTGGTTTCAGAAGCAAGACTTCTGGTCTGAATATGGCCACATAAATGAGTAGGCTTCTCCTCATTTTACTCCTTTTCCCCTAGAAATCATGCAAAAGCAAAAACAGAAGAATAAACTGCACAAACTGTGGTGTCCACAGTATTTGGAGACAAATATAATCTGGATTCCAAAGTACATGTAAGGGGTCCCTGAGGGATTGGACTGAGATTCAATTGGGGGAAGTGAAGAGTAGAAGCAATAAAGGAGGCAGGAAAGTCCAGCGGGGATAAATTTCAGAAAGTGCCACCTTACATGACATGGCCTGAAGGTGAAGGTTCGTCTCATGGTTACAGGCACTAAGTAGACAGAACAGGTGACTTGCAACCTGTGGGGCCCTGTTGGTTCCCAGTAGCAGGGAGGAGGCAGGGTGCACAGAGAATCACAGGCTGAGCCACATCACAGCAGCTGTTTATCTCCATGGAGCAGAAAAGGAAAGATCCGAGGCTTCCTGGGCCCCTCCCCACACAGGATCTCCCAGCAATGAGCTGGTTCAGAAGACCCAACTCATTCTGTTATGAACAACAGCAACAGTGGTATTATTATCATTATTCATTGCTGGAATAAGAATAATATCAGTATTAAAAGTAATCATATATATAATATCATATACTTGGCTGAGAGAATATTCACAAACCATGCAACCGACAAAGGCTTAATTTCCAAAATATACAAACAGCTCCTAAACTCAATAACAAAACAACAAACAACTCAATCAAAAAAAAAAAAAAAAATGGGCAGAAGGCCTAGCTAGACATTTCTCTAAAGAAGACACAGATGGCCAAGAGGCACATAAAAAGATTTCAACATTTTTAGTTATTATGAAAATGCAAATCAAAACTATAATGCAATGAGAATGGTCATCATTTAAAACGTCTACAAATAACAAAGGCTAGAAAGGGTGTGGAGAAAAGGGAACCCTCCTACATTCTTGGTAGGAATGTAAATTGGTGAAACCACTGTGGAAAACAGTATGGAGTTTCATTAAAAAGCTGAAAATAGGGTTTCCATATGACCCAGCCATCCTACTTCTGGGAATATGTCCTTAGAAAACTATAACTCAAAAAGTAGAAGATACACACTATATAAAATGATAAACAAGGTTCTTTCCTACTGTATAGCACAGAAAATTATGCTCAATATCCTGTAATAAACCCTAATAAAAAAAATGTATATCTATACATATATTTATATCTGAATCACTCTCAGAAACAAATAGAACATTGTAAATCAGTTCAGTTCAGTTCATTTGCTCAGTCGTGCGCAACTCTTTGCAATCCCGTGGACTGCAGCAGGCCAGGCCTCCCTGTGCATCACCAACTCCCAGAGTTTACTCAAACTCATGTCCATTGAGTCGGTTATGCCATCCAACTATCTCATCCTCTGTCATCCCCTTGTAAATCAACTTGTGATTGTCAGTCAACTATACTTCAATTTTTAAAATTAAAAAAAAGAATTTGGATATGAGGTTTAAAAACATATATATCGTATAGGTTATAGGTAGATAACAACAACAGTAATAGTATAGATAACTAGTTCAGCTCCAGTGCAGGGAGTCTATAAGAAAAAAATATGAGGGAATCCCCTGGTGATCCCGTGCTTTCATTGCCAAGTGTACAGGTTCACTTCCTGGCTGGGGAGCTAAGATCCCACAAGCTGCACAACACGGCCAAAAAGAAAGAAAGAAAAAGAAAGGGAAACTAGGGACAAAAAGCAGAAAATTATTCATTTCAAAATTTCACAAAATGTAGCTGGCAAACTTTGGAAAGAAGTGGAAATAAATAAAATAAACATCACAGAAATGAAAGCAAAACATGAAGTTGCAAAAGGTAGAACAGACATCGAAGAAAACAGAACAAAGGAAACAGAGGTGAATAAAAGGACACAAAATGAGACAAGGAGCTTCAGAACTGGAGAGAGAAAATTCAAGACGCCAAAGACAGCACTAGACTCCCTTAAGATATAAGCAATCGAATGAACCAGAACAATGAAAGCAAACAAATTCTTGACAATACAATTCAACAAACCTGAAATGAAAGGCTTGATTCTACGTGTTGAAAGGGCCTATCGTGTTCAGGAAAACGGACCCAGAATAATCAACACTGAGACATTGCCTGGTGAAGTTGCTGAACTCCAAAGAATCTTTTGATCCGGCATTTCAAAGTTCAATTACAAGAGAGATCAGGCTGACTTCAGATTTCTCCACATTCAACACTTCAAGACACTGGAGAGATGCCTAAGTCCTCAAGGATTCAACATCTGAGCCAAGAATTTTATATGTATCCAAATCATCCTCCAAGAATAATGACTATGAACAAACAGTTCTAAATCTGCAAAAACTCAAGGAACATTATTCCACAGCCCTTCTTGAGGCAACTTCCAGAAGATAAACCACAGCAGTGTGAGAAATGCCTTGGGTTCTAGTGCAAAGGAATTAGCTGTGAGTCTTAAATATATGCACCTTAGAGCAAAAGATGAAATACAAATATAGGTTTGGATGATGGAGGAGAATGTGTTATATAACCTGACAACCTAGAAATAAACACCAACAAAAACTTTTTTTAATGGATAAGGGAAGAGAAAAAGGAAAGAGACTCAGTAATTCTGCCATTTACCTCATCGGTAACCAGTAAGAGTCAGAGAATATTATTTAAAGATTTAGACAGACAGGGACTTCCCTGGTGGTCCACTGACTAAGACTCCACATTCTCAATGCAGGGGACTTGGGTTCGGTCCCTGGTCAGGGAACTAGATCCTGCCTGCTGCAATTAAAGATCCTGCATGCTGCAATTAAGACCTAGTGCAGACAAATAATTTTTTTTTAGAAAAGCAGACAGATCAAGTAACTGAGGTGTATGAGAAGTACTAAAGCTTCACTGACAGTTCAAATGTAAACTGCAAGCAAAATAATGTTACTGAAGAAATTTGGGAAACTAGGGAGAAGGGAGGAAGGCAAAACAACAGGAAACACATTAAGTTTATAACTGTTCGTATTAGGAAACCATCTGATACTATGTGAATAAATAGGGACTATGAGAATTTTATAAAGCTATAATTAATTTTATGAAGATAGCAACTAGAACAAAATTATCAGCTTTCCTAAATATCAGGAGAACTACACCACACACACACACACACACACACACACACACACACACACACACACAGCAAAGATCACAGAGTAGATGGTTCTATAAATGATCACAGAAGCAATTATAAAAAGAGTCATAAAATCATATGAAAAAATAAACCCAAGCATACACATCAGTATGTAAATGAGCCTTCATCATTATTAAAAGTTTTTCAGATCAGAGCCCTAAGAAAATCCAAACTCTATGTTGTAAAGAGACAGAGTGAAACGAAATGATTTTAGAAAATAAAAGACTGGACAAGGCTTAGCAGGCACAAATGCAAACAAAAAGAAAGCAGAGTTTATGGTATTAATATTAGGCCAAGCGGAGTTGAGGCCAAAAAGCATTAAATGATACAAAGAAGGGCATTTTATAATGCTGAAGGGTACAATTCACAATTAAGATATCAGTTATGAATATTTATATACCTGATTATATAGCAGCAATATTCCTAAAGCAGAAATTATCTTGACATACAGAAAAAATAAACAAAAACCTGCCAGCGGCTGAAGGCTTTAATTCTGTTCTTCCCAATCCCTGATAGAACAAGTTGACAAAACATAACATAAATCTTTGGTCCTTCACATCCAGCGTTGAGCGCCGCATGCAAAATGACCTGGGCCCAGGTTATTTATTTCAGCATTGTTTGTAAAAGCATGACTATTCTGTTCACCAACAGAGGACAAGTTAAATAAATTATAGGATAACAATTCAATCAGCTGTATCAAGACAAGAAGAATAAAAGGACAAGTATCTCTATGAACTCATGGAAATGCATTCAGGTGTTCCTCACATAAGCTGGTACCATATCTCCTCACGGCTTTGGCTCTCGCAGTAGGCAGCTACACTGTTTACAATTACACACCAGATCCTTCCCAGAGAGGAAACTGTGGCCTTCAAGTCCACCGCCACATGACTTGCCCAGGCTTGACCACGTCACACCCTAACAGAGGTTATCAATGTAATTGCAGAGTTTTGTTCAGGCTACTTGCTATTCCCTTCTGTGAAGTGTGGGCACGACCCACACTGGGACTACTCTTCCAAAATCTGGGTCCCAGAGCTATGAGAAGAGACCCATGGACCCACAGCAGCTCACCTAAAATGTGAGCAAGAAATTACTTTTGTTTCTGTAAGCCTCTGAGACGTGAGGTTTTTGTTGTGTGCGTAAAGTTGGCCAATAACAGAACTCATCCAAAAGGGGCAATTTTAGGAAAGGTTGGACTTCACTGTTTGTCTCATTGTCGGGAGATTTTCTCCACATATTTATAGCACAATACCTAATTTCATGTGTTTATGACATGAACACTTAGGCAGCAGTTATCACATGCCAAGAACTACTCCAAGCATTTTACAAAAATTAATTTACTCAATTGTCATAAGATTCTGTATCCGCATTTCACAAACAAGGAAACAGACAGAGATAGGTCAAGATCACAAGTCATGTAAGCCGCAGAGTCAGTGTTCAAACCCAGGCAGTCTGGCCCCAGAGTCCACACCCTTAATCATATGATCCACGGCCAAATCCACAACCACTATGTCATGAAATTATCATAACCATTGATATTTATTGAATTAATTTTATTAAGCACATTTGATCTTATTTGATTCTCATGATAACTCCAGGAATTAGAGGAACCGGAGACTTCAAAGATGCAAAATGACCCAAGATTACACATCGACCTTGATGGCAGTTATGCTCTATAAAGAAAAAAATCTCCAAAGACTACTATAACTTTTCCCGTTCAAATCCAGAGGTTGGGGGTAGGGGGAGGCCTCAACAGAATCTTACTACCACTCTATTTCCAATTATCTTTGCGCTTATCACCATCACGATCATTAATAAACATTTGCTGGATGCCTATCTCAGGAAAGGCATTGTGCTGGGCTCCCTCGCCCCATTTAAGGCTGGAGACAGACATAGGCTCACTCTCAAATGGTGAAAGATGCAGTGAACAAACACCCCTGAGGACCAGAAAGCATCTGGCACTGTGGTCAGGTGGCTCTCACGTGGTGACTAGAGTTTTCACAAGGTGTATAGCACCCTGCTGCCCCAGAAAGTTGCAGGAAGAGAAAACACAGTATTCCTGTCCTCCTGTTTCATTATCACCAGGGAGGGCGTTGGCATTAAAAGAGCAGTGTGAAATGGACAATTCACACATCTTCTGAGTTTCTCGAGGATGTCGGTCCCTGCTGTTGCCTCAGCCGCCGTGGCTGCCACTGCCTCGAGGTCATCTCACCACAAGAAGTGTATTAGATGTGGGCCAGCAGGAAGCATGGGCAAACAGGTATGTACACATGTGTGCACACACATACACACACACACTTCCTACACATTCTCCACTCCCAAGAAATGGCAGGGAATATGGAAAAAAAGAAAAAGAGGCAGCAGGCATTCAAGGAAGGGCCCCTCTTTCATTGCTGGATTTTTCAGAAGAGCAGTGGAGTCCTCCTGCAGCTCAAGGTCACAGCCCCAGTGGAATCTCTCTTCTCCAGACTCTCCCTTCAGTACCACACAGACCACTTCTGGGAAAGACTGGTTCAGGGTCTTCGAGGTCTTGTCTGGTACATCTGCCACCTGCAAACAGGATGCAGCCAATGAGAATAAGGGCTTGTCCTGATCCTTGCCCAACCAGGCCTACTGGAGACTCCTGGACCCGGGTAAAGGCTCAGCCCCTCCCAAACCTCTGGGCCACTTTTGTCTTTAATTAGGGAGGCTTTAGAGCCTGACTTCCATACCATGAGCATTTGGATGGCAGGCAGCTCAGCTCTGATCATTGGCTTAATTCTTTTTCCTTGTTTTAAGATTTTTCGAGGTGAAGCATTTTAAAAGTTTTAATGAATTTGTTATAATATTGCTTCTGCTTTATGTTTTGGTTTTTTGGCCTCAAGGTATATAGGATCTTAGCTCCCCGACCAGGGAGCAAACCCACATCCTCTGCACTAGAAGGCGAAGTCTTAACCACTGGACCATCAGGGAAGTCCCATGGCCTCATTCTTAAAAGTGAGCTTCTTCTCCATTGGCACCTGTATTGGAATTCTTCAGAGAAACAGGACCAATAGGAAATAAACATGTAAAAAGTTTTATTATGGGAATTGGCTCCCATAGCTATGGAAGCTAAGTCACACAACTGGCCATCCATAAACTGAAGAACCAGGAAAGCCAGGGGTGCAGTTGTAATCTGAGTCCAAAGTCCTGAGAACCAGGAACACTGACGATTGTAAGTCCCAGTCCAAGAGCAGGAGGAGACTGAAGTCCCAGCTTGCAGGCAGGCAGGAAGCAAAGCAGCAAGCTCCTCCTTCCTCCACTTTTGTTGTTCTGTTCAGACCCTCAAAGAATTGATGATGCTCACCCACGTTAAGAAACAACCCATCTTACTGAGTCCACCAATTCAAACGCTAATCTCATTCAGAAACCATCTCACAGACATACCCCAAAATAATATTTAATATGGACCTGGCCCTATCCAGTTGACATATAAAATTAAGCATGACAGCACCTGTGTTCTGGCCTCTGCCAACCAGACCCTGTTTTGATAAACTGCCTATGACACTGGTTCCTCTAGGACAGAGACCTGCCAGGCTTCTGCTAGTCTCTCCTTTCAAGGCCAAGCTCTTCATCATAAAAATCCATCTGATTATTTATTGCTGAATCAGTAGTTGTCATTTGTCATCTTATTTGATCTGGCTGTAACACATCCCATGGTGCAAAACAATTGTGAGATTAAACATCCCCCACTGGACTTTACAGTCCTCTGGAGCAAGGACCATACAGGTCTGCATCTTATTCTTCTGTGTGTCCTAACAATTAGTACCCAAAAGAGGCACTTAGCCAATAGCTGCTGAGCGAAACCCTGCCCCCAGCCATGGAGATCTGGCATACCCCTTGTGTGGCTGACATGCAAAGGGCTAGAGAGTTTTGCTCAGCTCAGGAGAGTTACTAACAAGAAGCCAAGAGACACACTTCTCACAAAGCCCAGTTGAAGGAGACCAAGTTTTGCCTGCTTCTATCACTGTTGCTATGGGAATAGAATGCCTCCTAAGTGGCACATTCATATAAGTAGAATTTCTTCCCAGTAGCATCTCTTAGTGGAATTCCCACTGCAAGGATTAGGTCTTCCTCTCCTGAGCAGCACTAGATGCCATCCCAGAGGACCTAGGGTCTACAAAAAAGGTAGCACCCACCTCTCTCTCCCCCTTAGGACTTCTCTTTATCCCGCTCCATCTTTAATCATCTCTCCCTCCCTTCTCCAGCCCAAATGCTCAGAGAGCGAACTGGCCTTGCAGAGTCTATTCAGAAAGATGAGTGTCTGATCTATGCAAAGTGGGGGTAACAAAATCACCTGCAGGTCAAGGAGACCTTTCAAGCTATCTGCTCAATAACAACAATGGAGTCAACACTAATGTTACCGAGTCCAAACTGCTACTTCTTGCTGCACGACAGGCTAATGATCAAGAGATAAGTTGTTGGGGCAAGAAATAATGACTTTATTCAGAAAGCCAGCAAACTGAGAAGATGGTGGGCTTGTATCCCCAAAGAACCATCTTACCTGAGGTAGAATTCAGGCTCCTTTTATACTAAAAGGGAAGGGTGCGTGCGTGCTACATCACTTCCTTCAAGTCTGACTGCGTGATCCTGACTCTGTGTGATCCTACAGACTGTAGCCTGCCAGGCTCCTCTGTCCATGGGATTTCCCAGGCAAGAATACTGGAGAGGGTTGCCATGCACTGACCCAGGAACTGAACCCACATCTCTAGCATCCCCTACATTGGCAGGCCGGGTTCTTTACCACTACAGCCACCGGGGAAGCCCCCTATACCTGAGCACCTCCCACTAATGAGAAAACGTCATCCTAAACAATAGATTCCCCTTGCATTTCCTCTTCAGTGCTTCAAATAGGTTACCTTTAGTTTGACCTTTGGTTCCACTCCCTCGTCTCTATTCTCTGCCAAAATAGTCGATTGGTCCCTTGGTCCTCCAGTATTGGCTGGTGTGGAGTCACACTTTCAATCTACCTGTTATACCTGAAAGTTTTGATGTGCTTTCTGTCCTATTCGGGGGTCAGTGTCTCCCCAGCCTCCATCCGGCCCTGTCTGAAGGCTATATGAATTTTGAAGCAGTGATTCTCAAAGTGTGATCCAGAGCCAGCAATATCAGTATCACAAGACAGTTTATTAAAACTGCACATTTTCAGGCCTCACTCCAACTCACTGAATCAGAAACTCTGGGGGTGGTACCTAAGAGCCATCTGTCCTGGTTTTTTTTTTTTTTTTTTTTTTTGGCCACTCCTAGTGGCATGCAGGATCTTAATTCCCCAACCAGGGATTGAACCTATGCCCCCTGCACTGAAAGTGCCGAGTCTTAACCACTGGACCTCCAGGGAAGTCCCACCATTTGTCCTTTAACAAGCCCTCCAGGTGATTCCCAAGCACTCTTGAGTTTCAGAACCTCAGCCTTCAAGGCATGTTCTCTTGACCTCTGAATACAGAGTCTTTGTCCAGCCCTTTTTCCATCTCTTCACCACCCAGGACTCAATTTAAGAAAGGTGGCATTTCAGTGGCAGGTGAGATTTAAACTGACATTTTCCCTCCTTTCTAGTTCTGTCGGAATTCTGCAATCTACTGATTGCAATAATGCTCCAGGGCTCCCCTCCCCCTTCGGAAAATAACGATTCAAAATCAGAACAGATTATTTTAAAACGCTTGTTGGCACATTGATGCCACTGGCTGGCTTCTACTGACTAATTAATCCTGATCTGACCTGAATTAATGCCTAATCTGTGTAAAATGATTGAGATTTGTTGGAAGGCAGCAAATTTGAGACTGTAAAAACCAAAGGCATGTGGGAGTAGATTCAGCATCAGGCTGACACAAGGATTAAAGTACTTCTTCAATTGGTACATTATTTGAAATCTGATTTTTTTTTCTCCCTTTCTCCTCTCCACTCCCCCACCACCTCCTACTAGGAAAAAAAAATTACCAGAAGACATAAGTATATTGTCTCCCCTTCTCCCAAATAAAGGTAAACTGACAGCACTTTCAATGAAAGACTCTGCATGATTGGAATTGAATGTCAAATACGATTTTCTGTTGGCAATTCAAAGTGTTGGTGTCAAAACCATAACTGACAGTACGGCTGGAGATTAGTATCTGTCTGGATCTTAGCATCACACTGAGAGGAAGGTTTATGATTTTGTAGATTAACACAGCTCTCTTCACACCACCACTTAAGAGATAATTTGTTGAAGCAGGAGCCGATTAGATTGTGGTTGCCCATGAGCAGGAGGCCCCCTCCCCTAAAGCTGTCAGGCGTTTGATGGCACACCCTGCCCCCTTTGGGGGTCTGCCATCATTACGGGTGACAGGCAGGCGAGGTGAGCGGGCCACAGCTGCCAGCACACTCGGCTGTCAGTAGCCACCAGTGATGCTTGCTGGCGATGTCTTGAGGAAAATGGAGTTCCTATTGATCTGACCAATATGAAATGGCCTTCCAGGCTGGAGATTTGATTTATTTAGTTTCTGCTTCTCACATGGGATGGAGGGAGGAGGGGGACTTCCTGGCAAGTCATTGACTCACATGCCCTACCACTAGATCTCCTCTAGCTCTGGGGGAAGGAAAAAAAAACGTCAATCAAGGCTCAGAGAGGTTAGGGAGACTTGCCAAGATCACAGCGTTTGGGAGGAGGGGGAGCTTGGGAGTTGGTATGGCCTGAGACTCACAAAGTGATAGACACTGACTTCGGCACTTTGATCTCTCCAATGTCCTGTGTAAGATTCAGAGTCTTTGATGTCATTAAAAGGGCAGGCGAGGTGAAGGGTGTAAGTAACTTGCATAAGCCACAGCAAGTCCACGGCAGAGATGGCTTGCAACCAGGTTTCCTAATCCCCAGTTTGGTGCTCTCTGCATCATCTTACAGAGTATCATCCCTAGAGTAAATATTCCAGCTGGGGAGGGGATCAAAGGGCTTTGAAAACTGTGCTTCTATCTTGCACGCATGACATTTCTGCCGAATGACAGCCCATAGAACCCAGATAATAAAATAAAACGGATGCTCTGTGTCTTGACCAGCCAGTAAATTGTCACTGGTCCTCTGTGAGTCTGATTTAAGAGTTTCATCTTGCAGAGACTATATTTGTTCTTTCTTTGTCCCCCCCGACTCATCCCCACTTCTGGGGAGGGAGAAACTGTGAAAGCAGTCAGTTTCGTGCAGCATTTACGTTATCCAACAACGCCAGGATGTGACAGCACGGGGGACTCCCAAGATAATGTTCAGACTCTGGTTTTAGAATGTTTACTCTCTTTCGGGTGAACTCTGACATCCAAGCGCATTAATGCAATGCCATTTTCAACTCTCACGCCAATCTCCCTCCTTGTACATATCAGAATTTTAATGCCTGCTTCCCTGTTTGAGTTATGGTAATTTATTGTAATAGTGCATTTTGACCTTTTCAGTATTTTGTATTTTTATTGGATAGCTGTTTCACCTCTTCCCTGGAGGGTTAGCCAGGCTGAAAGTGAGAGAGAATGGTAAGACCAACCAATCAAAATACAGAATATTAAAAAGGTCAACACACAAGAGCAAACTACTAATTTGGAAAACACACAAATGAGAAAAGAAAGAAAGCTCCCAGCAGCATGGTGGTCAGAGCAAGAATAAGTGGACAGGAGAGGGCTAAGAGGTTCCTCTGCGTCCACAGCATAGCAGTTAGCTCAACCACTGAACGTAAACTAGCCAGCCCATCATCAGAAACCAAAGGAGAGGAAAATCCGTGCAAACTTCAAGGACTGTAGACTGTACCATTTCCCTTTCTACCTGGTTAATGCAAATGGCAACGAGAGGTCGTGAGGGGTTGAAAGTCCCAGCTCGGAGATGCCAGGGCTCTTTTGAACGTGCCATAACCAGATGATGCTTCGAAGACAACAGACAAGTTCCACCCTCTACCTACGAGCAGATGAAAGTCTCTGGAATCTAGAACTGATGCTCCTCTATTTCTTTTTCAAAGCTCTCCAGGAAGGGGAATCCCCAAACCTCCCCTCTTGACTCTTTCTAGTTGAGCAATATAAGTTAAACCATATTAATAAGCATAGCTGGACAATCAAGATTAATAGAATCATAAAAGTTCAAAGCACATTAATTCAAGTGGACATTCAGATCTTGTCTACTGAAGGTTATGGTCACCAAGTCACTGGGAAGCACACTTGAGTGAGTTACCTGGGTGTAGCCCCCTCACCCGTGGAAGCACAATCAGCAATGCAGAACAACATACACAGAAGGTTCTGACTGGCATCAGAAAATGGAAATGAGCTACTCTAAAAGAATTCATGTAAAACAGGGGCCAAAATCTCAGTGTGAAGAGTGAAAAGACTTTGACTGCAACTTCATCTTGAAAAATAAAATGAGAATGTACAAACAGGTGATTTTGCTTTCTATTTAATCTAATATAGGTAAAATATCTAATCATATTCTCCAAAGGAAAAAGGACTTAAAGGTTGACTGGGAAATTTGGGCAGTTTTCCCAACAGTGTTTTATGTTACTATCGATATATCACCCTTCACAACACCTTTGACATAATCATGAAAAATATAACTTACAAGATATTCAGAGGAACCAAGATAAGTGCTCCTCTAAATCCTGTGGCATTCCAACTTTTTCCTATTTAATATCTTGATCTTTGTTTTCTATTATTCGGTTGGTTGATTTCTTTTTATTCAATTGTTTGTGATATCCTTATTTGTCCATCAATTTGAGAGAAAGATGAGTCATCCTAGTATATCACGTTCATCAACTTCATGAAATCCTCTGTTGTTTACAAAATCTGCAGTTTCCATTTGCTTTTGATTTAGCGCTACCAAAACATCTGAAAATCATTTGCAAACTGACCAAATACTTATGCCATACAGGTTTTTGTTAAAAGAGTCATGTTTGAATAGGGTCTGATTTTTCGTCTGTTAATGACTATGCAAAAACTCTTAATTCCCTGTGTAAACAGACTTTTAATTATGAGTACTCTAATAATGAAAACTCAAGCACAAGGATTCTAGACCTATCTAAATGCAAACCAGAATACCTTCAGTATAAACATACCATAACACACATAAAAGTGATTGCAGAAATATATTCAACTAATAACACTTTCTAATTTGACTCATAAATAGCTGTATCACTGAATAAAAATTTAGGGTTAGAAACACTATGCAGATTTGCTATGACTCTTCTTTAAGATGGTTTCATGTATAATATACTTGGGTGGGGGGAATAAAAGGGAGACTGGGATTGACATATACACACTACAATATACAAAATAGATAACTAATAAGAACCTGGGCTTCCCTGGTGGTTCAGTCGGTTAAGAATCTGCCTGCAATGTGGGAGATCTGGGTTCGATCCCTGGGTTAGGAAGATCTCCTGGAGAAGGCAACAGCTACCCACTCCAGCATTCTGGCCTGGAGAATTCCATGGACTGTATAGTTCATGGGGTCGCAGAGTCGGTCACAGCTGAGCTACTTTCACTCACTCACTCAATAAGAACCTACTGTGGGCTTCCCAGATGGCGCTAGTGGTATAGAACCTGCCTGATATTGCAGGAGACATGAGAGATGCAGGTGTGATCCGTGGGCTAGGAAGATCTCCTAGAGAAGGGCACAGCAATCCATTCCAGTATTCTTGCCTGGAGATTCCCATGGACAGAGGACCCCGGTAGGCTACAGCCCACAGGGTCTCAAAGAGTCACACATGACTGAAGCAACTTAGCATGCATGCAAGAACCTATTGGATATCACAGGAAGTGAAGTGAAGTCGCTCAGTCATGTCCAACTCTTTGCGACCCCATGGACTGTAGCCTACCAAGCTCCTCCATTCGTGGGATTCTCCAGGCAAGAATACTGGAGTGGGTTGCCATTTCCTTCTCAAGGAGATCTTCCCAACCCAGAGATCGAACCTGGGTCTCTCACATTGCAGGCAGACGCTTTACCATCTGAGCCACCAGGGAAATCAGAGGGAACCCTACTTAACACTCTATAATGACCTATATGGGAAAAGAATCTAAAAGAGAGGGGATATAAGTGTGTGTATAAATGATTGATTTTGCTGTATAGCGGAAAGTAATACAAGATTGTAAATCAACTCTACTCCAATAAAAATTTTAAAAAATAAAAAAATACACTCAGATTACACAGTTAAATTTACAAACACCTTTCAAAATACCATGAAACACATGATACCTCTTCTTTAAAAAAAAAAAAACTATCCCTTATTAAATATTTACTGACTACCAGGAATTGTATATGCATTATATTATTTAATTCTCATAATAGCCCTAGAGGAAGGCATCAATACCTACAAGTTATAGATAATGAAACAAAACACAGAGGTGAAGCAATTTGCCAGAGATAGAACATCTAATTAGTGGCAGAGGCAGGGCTCAGTCTCAGGTTTTCCTGATTCCAGGCCCATGTTTCAAACCACTCTGTTACAATACACAGAAAAGGTATCTAGAAGAGCACAGATACTACAATAAGACTGTGGCTGTTTTTATTCATTTCTTTATATTTTTCTATCTTTTCCACACTTTCTGGATCAAAAATGTTTTTGTTTAGTCAGTCAGTCATGATCGATTCTCTTGCAACCCCATGGAGCCTGCAAGGCTCCTCTGTCCACAGGATTTCCCAGGCAAAAATACTCGAGTGGGTTGCCATTTCCTTCTCCAGGGGATCTTCCCAACACAGGGATTGAACCTAAGCCTCCTTAGCTCAAACAATAAAGAATCTTCCTGCAATGCAGGAGGCCTGGGTCCAATCCCTGTGTTGGGAAGATCCCCTGGAGAAGGAAATGGCAACCCATTCTCAGTACATGGGGTTGCAAAAAGTCAGACATGACTGAGCAACTCACACTCCTGTACTCCTCCTGCATGGCAGGCAGATTCTTTACCTCTAGTTTTCTATTTTTTCCACATTTTCTGGATCAAAAATGATGGCTCTTATAATCAGAGAAAAGAGAAGTCAGAACTTTTCTGATGGTCCAGTGGTTAAGACTCCATGCTTCCACTGCAGGAGACATGGGTTTGATCGCTAGACAGGAACTAAGATCCCAGATACCACGTGGTATGGAAAAAAAAAAAAAACCACACAGATAAAAAAGAACAAATGTTTATAAGAAGTTAAGGTTAGAGATGGGAGATCTCCGTGTTGTTTATGGCAAACAGAAAGCTTTGTGGAGAAAAGGGAGGAGAGAGTGGCCCTGTTACAGCTTAAGGGGCCACTCTCAGCCAGGAAGGAGCCTCCAGAAGGAGGGTCTGGCACATCCTGTACGTTCTGCGGACACGGACACAGCCCACTTCACCTCCTAAGGAGCTGAAGTTACTGTGTGTGGTAGAGGGAAGAACACTGACCACAGTCAGAGACAAGGACACCCACCGCGTCCTATGAAGGTCTGCCTGACTGCCCATCCCCCACCCCACAGCCCCACCTACGGCTCAGTCCTCCCCTCTGTCTTAAGGCCGACTCATCCCAAGGCTTCCCTGGTGGCTCAGTGGTAAAGAATCTCCTTGCAATGCAGGAGATGCTGGTTCAACCCCTGGTTGAGAAGATCCCCAGGAGAAGGAAATGGCCACCAACTCCAGTATTTTTGCCTGGGAAATTCCATGGACAGAGGGGCCTGGCAGGCTATAGACCATAGGGTCACACAGAGTCAGGCACAACTGAAGCAACTTAAAAGGCAGCACACACACCAAGACCTCAATTCCCCAAGAAGGGGGCCCTACCTTTCCGCAGACCTCTCAGAGACGTCCCTGGGACTTTCTTACCTGTGCTCAGGCCTGGCCTAGCTCTGTTTGGGCTGCCAAAGCACAGCCAGCCACGTTTTCCTGAACCTTCCTGATACTGACACCTTCACTGTCTGAGTCATCCTTGTCACCAGTCCCCACTGCCTTTTAGCCAAACTTCCCATTCTTCGTCTGTCAAAGTCTCGACTGAGTGTTCAAATGCTTCTTCTGGGCTTTGCACAATGGGTTACAGGGAGCTGAGATACTGATCTCTCAGCTGCCAGGGTAGCCAGTGGCCCTTGGACCCTTGCTCTCCCACCCCAAGCAAGCCCAGTGTGCCCGGTGTTACCATTCTCTGACAGCTGGGACATGAAAAACTTGGGAAGCACAAACTATGAACCACCCTGGTGGATTTTCTAGGTCCCCATATACCATCCCCCCTTTTGTAATGTGGCCACACCACACAGCATGCAGCATCTTAGTTCCCCAACAGAGGATTGAACCTGTGCTCCCCGCAGGGGAAGCACAGAATCTTAACTACTGGACCACCAGGGAAGTCCCCTACCATTCAATCCTAAGGTGGCCCACCTTAAACCAGCTGAGCTTCTGCTTTGTCTCTTGGCGGTGAGGGGCCATGCCACTTTGTTGCTATTATTTAGTCTCTAAATCATGTCTGACTCTTTTGCCACCCCAAGGTATGGACTGCAGCCCACCAGGCTCCTCTGTCCTGGGATTTTCCCCAGCAAGAATACTGGAGTGGGTTGCCATTTCCTTCTCCAGGGGATCTTTCTGACCCAGGGATTGAACTTGCATCTCCTGCTTGGCAGGTGGACTCTACCACAGCCACCACTTGTGGGACCTGATTTCCCCAATCAGGGATCAAACCCATGCCCTCTGCAGTGGAAGTGCAGCATTTCAACCACCGGACCACCAGGGAAGTCCCTGTTAGTAATTTAAACAATATGTTTATTTGCTGTGTGTCAGATATTCTTCTAATTGCTTTCCTTAATATGGCTCTGACACGATTGACAAGTTCTCTATGCTTCTTTTGTTTCATCCTAAAAATAGGGACAATGATACTTCATCTGAGATCCCTTCCAGTCTTCTTTGAGGGTTCCAGGAATGAGCACCAAAATTCACACAGCCTCCTCTCAGTACATGGCTTAAGGATATGGCACCTCAAGAGGAAAGGAGAGATCAATTTGGAAACAGAAAGGAATACTTTCTCTAAGTTGATGTTTTCAAACCCTTAACCTAAAAAAAATAATTGGAATTTCCACTAGAAGTGGAATAACAGGGGAAAGAAGTGGCATTTGACTGGAGGAAGCAGGTCTGTGATGAAATGAACCCCAAGGGTGATGGCTGGAATTGCAGGAGATGGGCCAGTTAGTAAATCAAGGCCGACAGTAAGAAATCAGCTTCTGGAGAACTGCAGTCCCAGGCTCAGGCCCAGAAACATGACTGGGCCTTTCCACACAGCTCCAAGCAAGAGCTAATATATAGTATTTACTCAAGGAAGAAGGTTCCAGAGTGAGGAATGAGATTCAGTTAGTTACTGTAACACACATTATTTCCTGGAGCTCCCAGTTGCCCTATGAGAAAACCCATTCTTCTTTTTCAATATATGCCTGATTTTTGCAATCTCTCAGGCTATCATCAAATGGTTTCCATTTATTTCAAAAGACAATTTATCTGCCTTGAGGTTTCACCTACTAGAACTTGGTGATAGTATTCTTCGCTGCAACGTTACATCATCCACTCAGTGAGGCACAGAGACAGAGCTTGTTACCTTCACACAAAAGTGGATCAAAATACCATATTCCCCTCTTTGCAGATATTGCTAAAACTATCATCAAAAATCAGGTGAAAATCAAGAGTCCTTTCTGGTGGTTCATGGAGTCTTCCCTCTTTTGCCCAGGCTCAATCACTTGGATTGTTGTGTCTTTGCTTTGACTCCTCTGTATATCAGATCAACAAACCCAGTTTTGTTCTAAGAGTTTATTTTGTTGGCTAATTGATACTTCCAGGCTCAGAGGTACTTGAGCTTGACACCAAAGGGCCTTTTTCTTTGTATTAATATAGCACCTTTCTCAAGAGAGTAAGCATTGCAAATACCAAGTAATTATTTACTGCAGGGATTTCACTAAATTAGAAAGTTCCAAAGTAGAAAAAAATTAAAATCAACAACTGATTCTTGTATAATTATGGCTCATGCAACACTTACACTGTCCATGCATTAGTCATAATTCAATTCTGGTCTGAAGTCAACTCCTGACCAATCGAGAACTAGTAGTGTAATTATAGGAGGTTTTAAACACAGAATGTGAAGGAGGACTAATACATCAAGAGTCAGAAGACCTGGAGTCTGTGACCTTGTACCCTGAATCTTGATTTCCTCATTTATAAAATGAGAAAGTTGTAGAACTCAGTTAAGTCAGCAATTGTTGTTGTTTAGTCACTAAGTGGAGTCCAACTCTTTGCCACCCCATGGACTGTAGCCCGCCAAGTTCCTCTGTCCATGGGGTTTCCCAGGCCAGTTTACTGGAGTGAGTTGCCATTTCCTTCTCCAGGGGATCTTTCCAACCCAAGGATCAAACCCATGTCTCCTGCTTTAGCAAGCAGATTCTTTACCACTAAGCCACCAGGGAAACCCAAGTCAGCAATATTAGGCTTCTATTCTGAGTCATGGGGACCACCTGCCCCACAAGCTGACCCATGTCAGGAGCGGGAAAGATAGACATTTTCTCTATATAGAGAAGTGGTCCCTGTTTCTCTTTTGCCCCTTGAAAATTGAGGGTATCCTTCAAGGCCAAATTCAGCCTTTCTTTCTCTATGAAGACTTACTGGACTCCACTGGTTTGCAGTGAATGTGCCCAAAATGAACCCTGATAACACCTTAATACTTTACATCAGCAAGGATCATACACTGCTGCTGCTGCTGCTGCTGCTGCTGCTGCTGCTGCTAAGTCGCTTCAGTCATGTCCGACTCAGTGCAACCCCATAGACGGCAGCCCACCAGGTTCCCCCATCCCTGGGATTCTCCAGGCAAGAACACTGGAGTGGGTTGCCATTTCCTTCTCCAATGCATGAAAGTGAAAAGTGAAAGTGAAGTCACTCAGTCGTGTCCGACTCTTAGCGACCCCATGGACTATAGCCCACCAGGCTCCTTTGTCCATGGGATTTTCCAGGCAAGAGTACTGGAGTGGGGTGCCATTGCCTTCTGCTGAGTATTGTTCTTATTGCTTTTTACATCTTACCCAGCAAAACAACTTGTAAGCTTAATGGAAGAGATCTTTCTTATGTCTTGAACCCCGATCCTCAAAATCAGTGCATAAACATAGTAGGAAAGCAATATTTTGTCAAATTTACTAATATCTGTTTATGCTACTAGTATTAAATTATGAAGGGGACCCTTTCTGAAAATCTAGGTGCCTGAACATACATCTACGCCAACTGCCTCTCACTTATTCCATGTAGATTATGTCTAAACTGAGACCTACTTTTTAATTTCATTTTTTCCCATTCCTTTTCTCTTTTTCTTGCTCTCTCCCTCCACTTCCCTCTACGTGTACCATCATTACCACAATGATCTTATACCTTTCTTTGAAATTCTTCTTAAAACACCTCTGTATAAATAAGCAAGGGGCAAAGAGTATTACCAAATTGATATGAAATTGAAAACCAACTGTTCCAGTTGGGATGGAACACATTAAAAACTGGGGTTGGAGAGAAAATAATGTCTTGGAAATTGTTTCTTTTATAGAAGAAGCGTTCCATCTTCTAGCTCTATCTTTCTCTCACCAAGAAGACTGCAGAACAGTGAGCATCCTTGAGGACCATGTTTTACTCCAGAACTCATCAAAAGGCGAGAAGGGAGCAGAGGGATAAGTAGGTAAAATATCTAAATCATTCTGCCTCCGGCAACTGGGTTCTTCAGATATTTTGAAGATTTTTTGCCCCACAAAACAGTCAGATGATGGAAGAATTACAGTAAATGTAAGTGTACTGCTGAGTTCACAAGAAAATATAGAAAATCCCCAAGGGCAAAAAAAAAAAAGAATGTTTTATAACATGAAACAACATGAAACTTGTAAGTAAACACCAAAGTTGCATTGTTTTAGGAAGACACTGATTCCAAGACTCTAGAATTTTGGAGATTAATGGTTACACCTAAGGGAATAGAACAGGCTCCATGTCCATGCAAAGCAGGGGAGAGAAACATAAAACCCTTGCATGAAATAGAGTATCCTAAGGACCACACTCTAAGTAAAGGGAGAGTTGAAAAGTAAAGAAAGATATAAAGATATCAACAACACAGTTCCCAAGTTAGGTATAATGTTTAAATACTGTTCTCTAGAATATATGGAATATTTACAAAAAATAAGTATATGCTATTCCACAGACAATTCTCCAAATATTTTCAAGAACTGGATATCATGCTTAGCATATTCTCGTACTACATTCCAACTGATACAGAAATCAATTTAAAAATGAACTTTAAAAATTGATATGGTTGGAAATTGAAAACATATTTCTTCATAATTCATGAATCAACATAGAAATAACAGGAACGTTTAAACATTTATAATCAAATATATTGAAAATACTATATATCAAAACTTGTGGTATAGATAAAAGGAATGGGTAAAAGGAAATTAATATAAATTCTGACAATAAAAAGGAAAAGCTAAAAATTACTAAGTTGAACATCCAGCTTGAGAACTTGGATGAACTCACAGACAAGAATATGAATCTAATAGAGTAGAGGAAAGAAAATGATAAAGAACATAAATTAACACAATAGAAAACAAAAATACAGTGAAAGGAATAAACAGATACGAGTTGATTTTTTTTTTTTTTACAATATTGTACTGGTTTTGCCATACATCAACATGAATCCACCACGGGTGTAAACATGTTCCCCGTCCTGAACCCCCCTCCCACCTCCCTCCCCGTACCATCCCTCTGGGTCATCCCAGTGCACCAGCCCCAAGCATCCTGCACCCTGCATCGAACCTGGACTGGCAATTCATTTCATATATGATATTATACATGCTTCAATGCCATTCTCCCAAATCAGCCCATCCTCTCCCTCTCCCTCTCCCACAGAGTCCAAAAGACTGTTGTATACATCTGTGTCTCTTTTGCTGTCTCGCATACAGGGTCATCATTACCATCTTTTGAAATTCCATATATATGCATTAGTATACTGTATTGGTGTTTTTCTTTCTGGCTTACTTCACTCTGTGTAATAGGCTCCAGTTTCATCCACCTCATTAGAACTGATTCAAATATATTCTTTTTAATGGCTGAGTAATACTCCATTGTGTATATGTACCACAGCCTTCTTATCCATTCATCTGCTGATGGACATCTAGGTTGCTTCCATGTCCTGGCTATTATAAACAGTGCTGCGATGAACATCAGGGTACACGTGTCTCTTTCAATTCTGGTTTCCTCAGTGTGTATGCCCAGAAGTGGGATTGCTGGGTCATATGGCAGTTCTATTTCCAGTTTTTTAAGTAATCTCCACACTGTACTCCATAGTGGCTGTACTAGTTTGCATTCCCACCAACAGTGTAAGAGGGTTCCCTTTTCTCCACACCCTCTCCAGCATTTATTGCTTGTAGACTTTTGGATAGCAGCCATTCTGACTGGCGTGAAATGATACCTCATTGTGGTTTTGATTTGCATTTCTCTGATAATGAACGATGTTGAGCATCTTTTCATGTGTTTGTTAGCCATCTGTATGTCTTCTTTGGAGAAATGTCTGTTTAGTTCTTTGGCCCACTTTCTGATTGGATCATTTATTTTTCTGGAATTGAGCTGCAGGAGTTGCTTCTATATTTTTGAGATTAATTCTTTGTCAGTTGCTTCATTTGCTATTATTTTCTCCCATTCTGAAGGCTGTCTTTTCATCTTGCTTATAGTTTCCTTTGCTGTGCAGAAGCTTTTAATTTTAATTAGGTCCCATTTGTTTATTTTTGCTTTTATTTCCAATATTCTGGGAGGTGGGTAATAGAGGATCCTGCTGTGGTTTGCTTTCCTCTAGGAGTTTAATAGTTTCTGGTCTTACATTTAGATCTTTAATCCATTTTGAGTTTATTTTTGTGTATGGTGTTAGAAAGTGTTCTAGTTTCATTCTTTTACAAGTGGTTGACTAGTTTTCCCAGCACCACTTGTTAAAGAGATTGTCTTTTCTCCATTGTATATTCTTACCTCCTTTGTCAAAGATAAGGTGTCCATAGGTGCATGGATTTATCTCTGGGCTTTCTATTTTGTTCTATTGATCTATATTTCTGTCTTTGTGCCAGTACCATACTGTCTTGATGACTGTGGCTTTGTAGTAGAGACTGAAGTCAGGCAGACTGATTCCTCCAGTTCCATTCTTCTTTCTCAAGATTGCTTTGGCTATTCAAGGTTTTTTGTATTTCATACAAATTGTGAAATTATTTGTTCTAGTTCTCTGAAAAATACCATTGGTAGCTTGATAGGGAGTGCATTGAATCTATAGATTGCTTTGGGTAGTATACTCATTTTTACTATATTGATTCTTCTGATCCATGAACATGATATATATCTCCATCTATTCGTGTCCTCTTTGATTTCTTTCACCAGTGTTTTATAGTTTTCTATATATAGGTCTTTTGCTTCTTTCGATAGATACATTCCTAAGTATTTTATTTTTTTGTTGCAATGGTGAATGGAATTGTTTCCTTAATTTCTCATTCTGTTTTCTCATTGTTAGTGTATAGGAATGCAAGGAATTTCTGTGTGTTAATTTTATATCCTGAAACTTTACTATATTCATTGATTAGCTCTAGTAATTTTCTGGTGGAGTCTTTAGGGTTTTCTATGCAGAGGATTATGTCATCTGCAAACAGTGAGAGTTTTATTTCTTCTTTTCCAATCTGGATTCCTTTTATTTCTTTTTCTGCTCTGATTGCTGTGGCCAAAACTTCCAAAACTATGTTGAATAGTTGTGGTGAGAGTGGGCACCCCTGTCTTGTTTCTGACTTTAGGGGAAATGCTTTCAGTTTTTCACCATTGAGGATAATGTTTGCTGAGGGTTTGTCATATATAGCTTTTATTATGTTGAGGTATGTTCCTTCTATTCCTGCTTTCTGGAGAGTTTTTATCATAAATGGATGTTGAATTTTGTCAAAGGCTTTCTCGGCATCTATTGAGATAATCATATGGTTTTTATTTTTCAATTTGTTAATGTGGTGTATTACATTGATTGATTTGTGGATATTGACGAATCTTTGCATCCCTGGGATAAAGCCCACTTGGTCATAATGTATGATCTTTTTAATATGTTGATGGATTCTGTTTGCTAGAATTTTGTTAAGGATTTTTGCATCTATGTTGATCAGTGATATTAGCCTGTAGTTTTCTTTTTTTGTGGCATCTTTGTCAGGTTTTGGTATTAGGGTGATGGTGGCCTCATAGAATGAGTTTGGAAGTTTATCTTCCTTTGCAATTTTCTTGAAGAGTTTGAGTAGGATGCCGCTGCTGCTGCTAAGTCGCTTCAGTCGTGTCTGACTCTGTGCAACCCCAGAGATGGCAGCCCACCAGGCTCCCCCATCCATGGGATTTTGCAGGCAAGAGTACTGGAGTGGGTTGCCATTGCCTTCTCCGTTGAGTAGGATAGGTGTTAGTTATTCTCTAAATTTTTGGTAGAATTCAGCTGTGAAGCCGTCTGGTCTTGGGCTTTGTTTGTTGGAAGATTTCTGATTACAGTTTCAATTTCCACACTTGTGATGGGTCTGTTAAGATTTTCTATTTCTTCCTGTCTCAGTTTTGGAAAGTGGTACTTTTCCAAGAATTTCTCCATTTCTTCCAAGTTGTCCATTTTATTTGTGATGCAACATTTAATATCTGTGTATGTTTATCTTCCCTCCTCATCCATTCAGGTGAATTTAGAGCAATTAAAGCTTTAATACCAACCCACAGAGTTATCTCATGTCTTTCCTTTCCTTCTGAATCCACTCAACCCTGACCAAAGGAAGTGCATTTGAGGTCTGGGTTTCCTTTTCAGCTTTCTCACAGCCTGGAATATTTCCCACAGGAACATTAACACCTTCCAAATGTGATTATCCCAATCTCTTGAATATCTGATCTTTCCAGGATTTCAGGGAATTACAAGGAAACACAATACAATAGCATGAGGCTCGTTTCCACAATATTTAGGAAAAAAGCACTTAATCCCCAAACCAAATATGACCACTAGAGTAGTTTACAATCTTACCATCAATCCCCTAGTGGATATAATGTTTCCTAAAATCAACATCTCATGTAGTCTAGATCCATGTTGTTATCACCAATCGTAGATAAGGAGTTCATATTAGTTCAGTGAAGGAATTAGGCCACCAGAAAAAATTTTAAAAAAGAGGAACAAAAAAGCCCATGTGGCTTCAGCTTTCCTAGCATGTCAGTCAGCCTTGCCCAGTGCCCAAAGTCCACCACCTATAAAGTTAATATTCACAAGAAGGAAGAATCTCATCAAGATACTAAGCTTGCTTTATCCTAAGAAAACAGCTTTTTGAAAGGGCAAAAAGGCCAGTCACCTCACCCTTCCTCAAGACCTTTCCTTTAAGGTCCAGCCAATAAAATTTTGTACTTCCTTCAATAAACTGCACATGCTTCCTTCTCAAACCCTGCATGCCTAGCCTGTTAACCTTCCTTGAACAGGACTCTGCCTAGTAACACAGCAGCTAATCTCCTTCAAAAATCTACAGCCTGGTACCCTCTCAACCCCAGGAGCCCAGCTTTGTCTGCATTTCTTCAAATCAGAAGACTCTCGAGGTTTATTATTTGTGCAACATTTCCATTTCTATAGCCACTGCGTCTTCCTTCCATTCAGCAGTGCCTTAGCTTTGTCCCATAACATCTACCTCCAGGGAGACCATCCCTTTTAGTTTTCATATTTGCCCCAGCTAGAGAAATCCACTTGAAAGATTTCTGAGTTTCAGCTGCCTCTAGGGAACTTCCCAAACCTGCTTTCAGTGATAACATGAGGTCCATAACATTTGTCTTCTTTCAATCCTTGAATTCCCCAAGCCTCAATAACTCCAACACTGCTTTCCTGGAGCACAGCTTTTCAGATGCATTTTTTAAGCCTTCCACCTGCCCTTAGCTGAGAAGACCTGTTCCTCCCACCTTCCTCTAGCTAAAACATTTTCAGCCTCTCAAGATCTTTCTCACCTCCTGGTCCTCTTCCCAAGGGTCTCTTCGGGTATAAAAGGTTGAAACCTATGTTTAAGCTGATCCCATTTCTCCCTGAGATATCTCTCAAGATCTGAGCATTTTCTGCTCACACACCAACTCCTAAATAATCTCACTCACTTACTATACAGTCATCCTTCAGTATCTGCAGGGGATTGGTTCTAGGACCCTACATACACATTCCTTTGGATACCGAAATCCACAGATGCTCAAGGCCTTCAACTCACTTTTAGATAATTCTATTCAGTTGTTCCCTTAATTTAACCTAATATCACATACCACCTGCATACAGAAGCCTTATCCTCATTCTGCTTAATCTGTTCTTGGACAAACACTACCAGTTCCCAATGTTTGAACCCATCTTCTATGTATTTCTAAGGAACATTGTCTCTGAATGGGAAAAACAAAATGAAATTAAACAAAAAACAGAGAATACAGTGAAATTTAAGTCTATTAAGTCACTCCACAATCCACATACTAAAGGCATTTTACACCAAAAGTCTGCTTATTTTGAAGTAAGCTTTTTCAAGAACTCAGAAGTTTGCATCCCTGCCAAGCCCAGATTCCTGCTAATCAGAACTGAGGCACAAACTCTCTCACGCGCTGAGATTTGCTAATGAAAACCAGACCCTCTCTTAACAATGTAAGTTTCTTCAGGAGCCTAAATCAAAATCTCCAACTTGTGTGCATGAACTCGCCTCGGTCTGCTGCAGGACAATCAGTGTTAGTGATTGTAAAGTGTAAATGGACCAGACACCAAACCCTTGACCAGCATTGACTATGGATGCCATCATTCCATCCCTGCTACATTCCTAGCAGAATTCAGGGCTTCAAATCCCTCTCTAGTCAAAAGCCTGGTAATCAAGGCAGAACCCCTTTCAGTATCCAAAGGAATGAGGACTCAAAAGTCCTCCCATTTCTTTACTTTAAAGTATTTACCTTGGAGGACCATCTGCTTTCCTTCACATGGCAGAGAAGAGAGACATACCAAGACAAACCCAGGGAGGAGGGCTTGAAACTTTATCCCTCCCCTTCAATATCCCTGAGGTCTACACTTTGTCTTGGACCCACAGCTGCTGCTGCTGCTGCTAAGTCACTTCAGTCGTGTCCAACTCTGTGCGACCCCATAGACAGCACCCCACCAGGCTCCCCTGTCCCTGGGATTCTCCAGGCAAGAACACTGGAGTGGGTTGCCATTTCCTTCTTCAATGCATGAAAGTGAAAAGTGAAAGTGAAGTCACTCAGTCATGTCCAACTCTTAGCGACCCCATGGACTGCAGCCTACCAGGCTCCTCTGTCCATGGGATTTTCCAGGCAAGCATACTGGAGTTGGGTGCCATTGCCTTCTCCGGACCCACAGCAGACCTCCCTTTCCCTGAGATCTCCAACTGCTCCCTAGATGAAACCGTATAGCCAACTTAACGCGGTTCTAGCTTTAAGCATCAGACAACAAAAATAATGGAATAAAACCTGTGACAGTCTTCCCCTCTCAGGAGTTCAAAGGAAATGAGAGATGCGATTACAGCCACTCTAATTTGTCCAGCTGATTATTGGTGCTGGTGGTGATATGCTGCTATTTATTGATTCATGGAGTGATAAGGAGCAAAAGCAGAGAGTCTGAGAACGTTTTATATATATATATGTATGTATATTCCTGGAGCTGTGTTCTCTCTACGTAACCACTTGAATCAAGCCATATGCACTGTGGGCTGACTTTCATTCTCAGCAACAACTGTTTAAAAAAGGACAGAGGCAAGGATTCCAGATTTGTTGACTTGTGTTGTTCTTGTGGAAGCAGGGGGCGTGAGGGTTCTGTTTCTAGCACTTCCCATGGGAGACTGTTTCCAAAGAAACACAAATCATTTGCTGGAGGCAGGATATGTTAGTAGTAGTTTTGGGTTTGCGGCAACATATGCCAGGCCCTTCAAAGAGGTGTGGGCTTAAACAGAAGGATTTTTTTTTTTTTTACTCCTATTCACCGAAATGAATTTCTCCTCCTGGTTTATTATAAGAACTAGCAGTACTCAGACATGATTATAATATGTTCTGAAAGATTTATAACATCCATGACCATGAGAAGAAGTTTTAGCTGAGAAATTCCAGAAGAGGACCCTGACACTGATAAGATCAGCAGTGTTGGAAGCTTAGGTTCTGATGATGGTTTTTTATTTCACTGAATCGTATATTCAAGCTTTCATTCAACAGGTTTCATGTGCCAGGGCAGAGCTGCTGCTGCTGATGCTGCTGCTGCTGCTCCTAAGTCGCTTCAGTCATGTCCGACTCTGTGCGACTCCATAGACGGCAGCCCATGAGGCTCCCCCGTCCCTGGGATTCTCCAGGCAAGAACACTGGAGTGGGTTGCCATTTCCTTCTCCAATGCATGAAAGTGAAAAGTGAAAGTGAAGTCACTCAGTCGTGTCCAACTCTTCATGACCCCATGGACTACAGCCCACAGGCTCCTCCGTCCATGGGATTCTCCAGGCAAGAGTACTGGAGCGGGGTGCCATCGCCTTCTCCGCAGGGCAGAGCTAGGTTCTAAGAATGGGGAAAGGGCCATCTGGCTTAGATCCTTACCTCTTAGGACCTTTGAAGGTCCTTCTTCAAGGTTCACAGGTGCTTTTGCAGATATGACTGGTCTTCTGAAGGCTCCAGGTGCACTGGCTCTCCTTGATTCTAACTGTTCCATCAGAGGAAGCCCATTTGTCTTGTGGTCAAGAGACCATCAATAAAAACAAAGATATTTTAGGGAGTACAAGAGTTAATTTGCTTTTGTTCTAGAACCACCCCACAACCAAAATTACAGATCACCAAATCTCAAAGTCAGAGGAGCTCTGGTTCAACGATTCACCTGATAGTCGAGGCCCTCTACAACCTCCCCAGCAAGGCAACATTTAGCCTGGGCTTTAATGCCTCCAGGATCAGGGAACTCGCTATTAAAATGTTCGCAGAAGCACTTCTCTGGAGAAGGCGATGGCACCCCACTCCAGTACTCTCGCCTGGAAAATCCCATGGGCGGAGGAGCCTGGTGGGCTGCAGTCCATGGGGTCGCTAAGAGTGGGACACGACTGAGCGACTTCACTTTCACTTTTCACTCTCATGCATTCGAGAAGGAAATGGCAACCCACTCCAGTGTTCTGGCCTGGAGAATCCCAGGGACGGGGGAGCCTGGTGGGGTCGCACAGAGTCGGACACGACTGAAGTGACTTAGCAGCAGCAGTAGCAGCATGGAGGTTTACTGTGTGTCACAGCAGTCACTAGAGGCATTCCCTCCATTTCTTCATTTAATTCCCATAACCACTCTATGAGGATTTTATGTCTATTTTATAGATGGGAAACCTGAGGCTCAGAGAGGTTAAATGCTTGCACTAATGTCAGCTCAGATCACATTTATTCTCTTTTCAGCCATGTCACACAGTCTACTCCCCGCTAACACTCCTTTTCCTACTTGGTGCTATGAAGCCATGTCTTTCAGGCTGGGGGTACTTGGACCTGTGTTTGGCACCTAACACTTTCCCCAGTGCATTGATCTGGTTAAATCTGGCCCCCTCATCCTTTTGTTTACAGCCTTTGGAATACTGATTTTTGTCTCCAACATGCCTACTCGGCTTCTAGCTTCATGCTGTATATTAATTTAATAAACCCTCTTTCTAAATATTCATGCAAATCATAGATTAAAAGGAAAAAATCAGAATGCAAGAGCAAAGCTCCAAAGCATGTCACTAGACACTTCCCACTGGATTAACATTTACTTTTAAATCAGTCCCTTTAAAAATAGAGCTCTTTAATCAGTAACTATTCCACTCACTTGTCCTTTTTCTTGCCAAACACCATGCTGACTTTCAGCATTCTGGATGAAGTTAATCACACAAAACTTGCTCGTGGTGAGCCCACGCTGGCTGCTAGTATCTGCAGCTTCCTTTTCTAGGTGCTCACGTGCCAACCCTTTAATCTTCCATTAGACATTCTTGAAATCTACTTAGTTGCAGATTCCATCTTCTTTCTGGGTTGGAAATCCAAACTCCATTTGCTTGTCTCCAATTTTCCAAACCACTAATATTCTCCGTGTTCACTAAGACCACCCATAGTAGTTTGGGTGATTGAGTCTGACAGGTTTCTTCCAAGAACATGGGGTATAATTTTCCAGCCTAGAATACCACAATGTCTGTTTCATCATCTATAAGATGGAGACTATACTAGTAGTACTCCACATGTTGGTTTGATAATTAAATGGCATAATGCACCCAAGGAACCACTAATATTAATATTAATATATAGGAAACATTCCCCTCCAAATTGCACCAAGCCACATCACTTCATTTCTTCCTGAAAGTCATGTTAGCATCACCATTTCAATCAGCCTATACAAACAACTCTTCTAAAATCTGCATTTTTGCTGAAGTTCCTTAATACTACACACAGTGCCACTTTTTTTTTTTTTTTGACTGTGTCAGGTCTTAGTTACAGCATGAAGGATCTTCAATCTTTGTTACAGCATGCAGGATTTATTTTTTTTTTTATTTTAGTTGTAGCATGTGGCATCCTTAGTTGCAGTATGCAAGATGTAATTCCCAGAACAGGGATGGAACCTGAACCCCCTGCTTTGAGAGCATGGAGTCAGCCACTCGACCACCAGAGAAGTCTTGATGCCACTATTCTCGCAGTCACTCAAGCCTGACACTCAGAAACATTCAATTCATCATGTGTTTTCCTCCACATCAACCAATGTAAAGTCCGGTAGTTTTCGTCACTGCAATTCCTCAGACTGTGCATGCTCAGTCACTCAGTTGTGTTCGACTCTTTGCAATCCCGTGGACTGTAGCCCACCAGGCTCCTCCACCCAGGGGATTTTCCAGGCAAGAATACTGGAGCAGGTTGCCATTTCCTTCTCCAGGGGATCTTCCCAACCCAGGGATTGAACCTGGGTCTCCTGCGTCTCCTGCATGGCAGGCAGATGCTTTACCACTGAGCCACCAGGGAGGCCCAGATTCCTCAGATACAAATCCTTTACTTCCATCCTACAGACATTGTTAAGGAATAAAGGTTTTTGTCCCCTCCAAGTACATATGTTGGAACCTTAATCCTCAGTGTGACTCTATCTGTTGATGGGGCCTGTTAAGATGACAAAGGATAAATGAGATCACAAGGGTGGGATCCTAATTCAACAGGCCTGGTGTCCTTATAAGAAGAGGAGGAGACAGAAGAAGTCTCTTATATAGATGGCCAACTGTGAGGACACAGTGAGAAGATGGCCATCAGCAAGCCAGGAAAAGAATCTTCCTGGGAACAAATTAGCCAGGACCTTGATCCTGGACTTTGCAGCCTCCAGAATTGTGAGAAATAAATTTCTGTTATTTAAACCATCCAGGTTATGGTATTTTGTACCATATGTCTACTTAGCAGCCCAAGTAGACTAAGATAGCCACAACCTTACTTGAGGCTTTCTTACCTGGTTTGCAGTAAAAATTCCTGAATTTTGCCCCATCTCTTATCCTTCTCCACTGCAATCCATCTCTCTCACTAGTCTGCTCTCAAATTATCAGTAGCTTCTTATAGTTTGCCAAATTGAGCATAAACTCACTGACTTTCAAAATATTCCAGACAAGCCTCACATATGACCCCTCTTTATGATCCCAATGTATGCTCCAGAACTCATATTCCCCATTCTTAATATACCCTCCATTTCAGTCAAATGAAACCTCACACAGTTCCTAAGAAACATCATTGATCATTTGCATTCTTTACTGCTCTCTGCACTTACATAGCATTTTTCTTAAATAGCTGAATGTATTCAGCTGCCAGAAAAAGTAACTGACTAATAATGATAGAAACAACTAGGCATTTATTATTGTCATATCACAAGTCCAGAGATGGAAAGTTGCTGCTGCCAGTTTAGTTGTTCAACAATGCCACCAGAGACCAGGAATTCTTTTCCTTTTCCCTACCTCAAGATCAAAAAGTGGCTGCCATGCCTCCAGACATTGAATCTATGTTCAATGCATGAAAATAGGAGAAGGAGCATGACAACAAAGTCAGTCTCTTTTGCTAGGAAAAGCCAAACATTCCCAGAGCTCCCACCACCCAGCTCCACTGAAGACCCTCCCACTTATGACTTATTGGCCTGGATACCATCACATGGCCTCCCTTACCCGCAAGGGAAGTTGGAAAAATGGACATTTCATCTGAGCAAGGCACATGCAACAATACCCACAAAAAAACTGGGACATGGTTAACAAAAAAATAAGAAAGCAGTGGATATGGAGTGAGTAACTAGTGTAGCCACAAGTACCTGACACTCATTTCTGGTGGATTTTTGTCTTTATCTCTCTTCAAACATCTACCAGAATGTCTTGCACATACTTTACGCTCAACACCATATACATATAGACTGGCTGTAGTATAGTTTATGATTGCCTACAAATGGCTCCACAATCAATAAGTATTTGCGGGCCTCCGTTCGGAATATTGGGAGGAGTAAAAGAAATTATATTTGTCCTCAAGTCAGAGAGTCGAAATGACTGTTGCTAAATTACTTTCCCAAAACATAGTCATTTTTGGATTCATTTCACATTCCCAGCGCCAACATTCAGGTTTGCTCAGCAAAATCTTTCTTCACAGGATAGTAAACATAATAACCCTCAGCCTGGGCTTGGTCATATTGCTTTAACATCTATATTTCTCTGGCTCAACTGGACAAGGTTTTACTATAGATATGTTAAGAAAACCTGGTTATAAGTAATGTAATTAAACATCATTCCATAAAGAACCTGTTAAGTGGCAGCAGATAGCCATTAGAAATGATGCTACAGAATAACTAATGATATATAAGTAAATATTTAAGTAAGTCCAGATTATAAAGCAGAGTGCACAGTGTGCGTGCTTGCATGCTAAGTTGCTTCAGTTGTGTCCAACTCTTTGCGACCCTATGGACTGTAGCCTGCCATCTTCCTCTGTCCATGGGATTCTCCAGGCAGGAATGCAGGGGTGGGCTGCCATTCCCTTCACCAAGGGATCTTCCCAACCCAGGGATCAAACCCAAGTCTCCTGTGTCTCCTGCACTGCAAGTGGATTCTTTACTGCTGAGCCAGTCACCAGAGGAGCCTCCCATGTAGAGCATACCTATCCATAATCACTGATAAGATACATTTTGTGCAAGAGTGTTTATAAACAGATGGGCCTGGAATTGGAAATTCCAACATCCAATAGAAGTGTACAAATAGAAACAGAGAGGTTTAAAAAATATTTATTTATCAAAATCTTGATAGTGGTCAACTCTAGACACTGCGTTATAGATGGCCTTTATTTTTTGTTTTCATTTGTCAGTATTCTCCAGATTTTCCAAAATGAATCTGCATCATTTTTAAAATGAAAAGCAAAAGGGGTTGTTTTTGTTTTTCTTAACTTTCAGGAGTTTGAAAAGACGTCTGCCTTCTGATACTTCAAGGGATGAGACAGCACAAGGACTGGTGAACTTAAGTGGCCGCAAATTCGAATGAGTCTCTACTAATGACACCAAAACCATTTGAAGAGCAAGAATGAGTCACTAACTCTTATTTGTAGCTTTAGAAATACAAGGAGCAAAAATATAAAGACAGCTTGAACCTGAAAGTATGGGGTGTGCAACCGAAAATCTGTTCTATGGAGGTTTACTTACACATTTCATATATTCAGAGGTTCCCATTCACTGTAAAGTGTGACCCCAAAACAATGAAATCATTTGGCAGAGAGGAGCTGTCTTCAGTGATATGAATGCTGCCACCTGTACGTCAAGCCTCCTTGAATAAATAAATGCTGGCAAACTCTGCTTTTCTTTCGTTTTAGTAATGGAAAGGCTTTACACAGGATGGACTCACATTGATTTGATGACAATGACCATGACATACAGGTGATTCCTATTTTACATGCAGTGCTGAACTAAGTATCTGCTTTATCTTACTATTCACATGACACGGCAGCCGCTTATCTGTTACAACTGAAGCAGAAAAGCCTGGCAAGTTTCTAGAGAGCCTGGGATAAGGCTCTAGGTTGCTGTTGGAACTGGTGTCCTGAAATTAACCCTTGGATATCTCATTAAAAATCAAACATAACCTGCCCTCTAGAAAACTCCGGTTTCAAAAGTTACTCTTTTCACTCTGAGTTACACAATGTTGTTCAGTCGCTAAGTCGTGTCCAACTCTTTGCGACCCCAGGGACTGAAGCCCGCCAGGCTCCTCTGTCCATGGGATTTTTCAGGTAAGAATACTGGAATGGGTTGCCATTTCTTGCTCCAAGGGATCTTCCTAACCCAGGGATCAAACCCATATCTCTCGAGTGTCCTGCATTAGCAGGTGGATTCTTTACCACTGTGCCGCCTGGGAAGCCCTAGACCACAAGGGACGTACCTGAAGTCTACTTTTTAAGAAATTCCTTGTATTCAGAATGCAGGGAATAGTGTCTATTTTTCTCACTAAACCTGAGGAAACTGTAGACTTGCCAATAGAAGTATATCAGAAATCTTAGAAAGAGTCACTTGAAGACCCTTGTAAAGGTGAAATTTTGTGAATATAAACACTCAGATTACAAGTGTAGATATGAAATTTAAATCTCTTATAAAGAAGTAATAACTCATGGTCGAGTTATTACCGTGTGTGTGCATGCTAAGTCACTTCAGTCGTGTCTGACTCTTTGTGACCCAACAGACTGCAACCTGCCAGGCTCCTCTGTCCATGGGATTCTCCAGGCAAGAATACTGGAGTTGCATTGCCATGCCCTGCTCCAGGGGATCTTCCTGACCCCGGGATGGAACCAGGTCTCCCACATTGCAGAGGGATTCTTTACCATTGAGCACCAGGAAAGCCCATGTTATTACCATATTCTCTCCCAATTTACAAAACTGCATTTTTTTTTCTATTTCACAGTTTTTTATATTATTTCCTTTATTAGGCTGTGTTATGTTGTGCTATGTCATGAGGTTACGCTATGTTTTATATTATTTTTAAAATTCAGATAGATTTGTATCTGTATTTTCTCCATATTCGAATCTTACCAAACACATATGAAGTATCCAAGCATAGGTCCTGTGCCACAATGGGAGCTCCATCAATTTTCATGTCAATTATCACTTTGTCCTGTGTTATTAAGTATCTATCCTGTCTGTAAGCCAAGGGATGATCCCTGCCTTCAAGGAGTTTGTTATCTACTTAAGAAGACAGTATATAGATAACAAATATATAATAAATATTTTAATAATGTAATATAGCGATTCAAAGAAACAGCCTAAGGTGATGTGTAGTTAACTGTCCAAGAGAGGATGCTGGCCGTAAAACAATAGGAGTTAAGAGATGATACCAACACTCCTGAATATTCAACATCTTGGAAGACCCCAGGCATTTTTGGAAGACCAGACAGTAAGATAAAAGCCAAGAGAATGGAAAAATCTTTTTCCTCCTCAACATTCTCCTCCAGCATCTTTTATATCCAGTGAGATTCTTCAGGTTGAATGGAGCCAGATATCTAAGTGGATTAATTGTTATTTATAACAGCATATTGACCCATGAAGCATGGGTGACCTCCCATCCCTCGCTCTCCACTGATAAATCGTGCAACTGTAATAAACAAGCAAATGGAATTTGCCTCCCCGCCAAGGATGTGCTGCTGTCATCTTTCCACCACGGTCGTCAATTAAAGGGTTCAATAATGAATGAACTGGCAGAGTCCGACTATAATCTTCAAACTCCAAAGATGCTCCACGAACAGCAGTGTGGGATTTATGGTTTTCATTTTCCTTCACCTCACTCCATGAGGGTGCACACAGCCATAAACATACTCATTCACACACACACATTTGCACACCACATGCACTCTCTCCACAACATCTCTGGCCATTTGCATGGCTTTTTCAATTAGATAATTAACTTATTAAAACTCATGGAGGGAAGTGCATTCATCCTGGAGGGGGGTTGCTTTGATCCTTTAGTTGAGAAGAGAGTTCTAGTAATGTTGGCCAGCAGTCCCAGCCTGGAATGAGGCCAGGAGAGGACAGGCACTCTAAATCCCAAGCCAGCAGACACTCAGTTTGCCATGTGGGACAAGGGCTGCTGTTCACAGGGGCTTCCTGCTGCCCAGGAACACCATCTGGGGCACATTTTCTCCAAAGGCTAGTGAAGCTACAAGTATGCATGAGTGCAGCAAAGACTTAAACACAGGATGCCCATCCATAATACAACACTGAGAGGTTGATGGGGATATTGATTCATCATAGTGGTAATTTACATTTATAAATCCTTGACAATGGGACAGGCAGTGTGCCAAGTACTTTCTGTGGATTATGTCATTTAAGCCTCATCATAACCCTGTAAGGTAAGTTACATGATTAACCAGGTCTTTGAAATGAGAACTTGGTGCTCAGGGAAGTTAAATAACAAAAACAACAACAACAAATCACACAGCTGGTGTGTGGAGTAGAACTGAGATTCAAACCAGCCAGATGGACTGCAGAGCCTACTCATATCATAGCCACATGCCTAACTTCTTTTATATTTTTTACACTCTTAAACTTTTGAGATTCATTGTATAGAAGGAAAATACCCATTATCATACTCTCCACAAATTCTCCCTTAATGCCATAACGAGAAACAGACGAAGCATGCTGCTGCTAAGTCTCTTCAGTCGTGTCCGACTCTGTGCAAACCCATAGACAGCAGCCCACCAGACTCCCACGCAAATACACACGCACACATGTAAGTGCACACACACAAACACACACGTGTAGCCATGGAGGGTGACTAAGGCCATACAAAGAACACCCTTAATTTTCTTTCTGCCAAACCAGGTAGGATGTGAAGGTTGAATCAAGCTCCCAGGCTATGTCTTTTCCAGTACCCCTGCTACACACTTCAAACCATCAGAGGAATATCATAGGCTTGCTGCTGCCCAACGCTAGACAGGCAACACCACCTGGGAGTCTTTAGCTCCTTAGGAACCTGAAAGTTCATGACACAACATGGGCAAACCACACACAGCCCAAACGCAAGCCAAAAAAGTGTCCATCTGAGCCCAGAGCTAAGTTACCAACTATCAGCAGCCTCTCCCAGAACTAGTTCAAGGTAATAATGATCGAGTCTTAACACAGGTTAAAGGTGATCTACTCAGGGCACCTCCCTGGGGGTCCAGTGGTTGGGTCTTCACCCCGCAAAGCAGGGGATGTGGGTTCGGTCCCTGGTCAGGGAGCTGAGATCCCACATGCCTCATGGCCAAAACACCAAAACATGAAACAGAAGCAATATTGTAACGAATACAATAAAGACTTTAAAAATGGTCCACATCAAAATAATATTTTTTAAAAAAGGTGATCCACTCAGGTTGCACCAAGGTGGTTGCATGCCCCCAGGCCCATGCCCCCAGGCCCATGCCCTTCCACTCTGACAATACCATAAGTCAGATCATTAATCTGATCTGGATTCTTCCCTATCCTCCCTGCCAGCTGTCCTTCTGAGACATCAGTCCTGCCTGATTTGCTCTTGTCGGCAGTGTTGGCTGAGGGTGGTCCTGGACAGGGGAGGCACAGGGGAGCTTTATGCCTTCTTAGGAAGGATCATGACTCCCAAGGCCCAGGGGCAACCATGTTCTGTTCAGCTCCTTACGGAACTTGGCCCTTGCCTTCCAAAGGCACATGTGGTGTCTGGCAACTTTCCTGGGTCTTGAAAGCCCCATCTGCTCCCTGATGAAAGCTGCCCATGCAAAGGCTGAACTTCCCTCTGTTGTTTTATAAAGAGCAGAGACTCCTCAAGTCTCCAAATAAACTCTTCACTCCCAGACACAAACAGTGACACTCAAATGTCTGGTTCTATTGGATTTCTTATCTCAATTCACTCATGAGGTGAGCTGAGCCCAGCATCATGTCTTACCTGAGTGCTCCCTACCTCCCAAAGTCACTGCTAAAAAGGAGGCCAACTTCAGCCCCCTTATCACTGAGTTTAAACAAGTTACATGAGCTGAAGGGAAGGAGATCACAGAACAACTTGGCATTTATGCAGACGCTAATGCACGTGTGCAACTGGGCTACTGGGCAGAGATGGGCCTGGCCTTGAGGTCATAAAGGCAGGAAATAAATCTTCTTTTCAACACTGCTGTGGTTTCTATCTCAACACGAAAACTCGCTGTTGTTTTTTTTAAATCATGGGTCTCTGCTCTGGTGGTACTAGTGGGAAAGAACCCGCCTGCCATTGCAGGAGACCTAAGAGACATGGGTTAGATACCTGGCTTGGAAGATCCCCTGGAGGAGAGCATGACAACCCACTCCAGCATTTTTGCCTGGAGAATCCCCATGGATAGAGGAGCCTGGTGGGCTACAATCCACAGGGTCACAAAGAGTTGGACACAGCTGAAGTGACTTAGCATACACGCATGAGATTTGGGTCCCTTAGAAAAGAGAGGATGGGACAGACTAGCTGGAAAAGACAGAAGCTTAGCTAGAAGCAGACTTGACTGAACACAGCGGGAAGAAGTCCTTGGCTATCAGGCTGGCCTCCTTTGCCAGGGAAGCCTTGAGCCAGTTCCAGCTCTGGTTAGAGGTCATTACCTGGGCAGAAGAACCACAGGGACAACTCTGCTCTCTGCTCTGACCCCTCCTCAATCCTTACCTTGCTAAAGATGCTCAGTATTTCCTTTCTACTCACATTCCCTTTTCAGAGAACACGCCCTTAGCCCACCTAGACGCAGAGCCTGTAAAGTCTCATTGCCATAACCCCAACTGGATATCTGACTATAACTCACTCGCTGGGCCACAGCTAGCTACTAGGTTTGCCAAAATTTTCGTTCAGATTTTTTATAGAAAGCCGAAATGAACTCTTTGGCCAACCCAATAAATTCTACTCTCCAAGAAATTTTATCTTGGAAATTCCCCAGCAGTCCAGGGGTTAGGACTCAGCGCTTTCACTGCCAGGGCCTGGGTTCAATCCCTGGTCAGGAAACAAATATCCCTTAAGCCACGTGGCACAGCCAAAAAAAAAAAAAAAGCTTTATTTTAGAGATCCACATTTACAGATAGGCAGCTGATACTGGACTCTAAGACAGCTGACATGGACCTGAGTTTCAGTTTAGCTACACATTAGCTCTGCCTCAAGAGGCAATTATTTTAACGACTCTATGCTTCAGTTTCCTCACCTATAACGGGTACCTTGGTAGTAATACACCTTTAGGGGTCTTTCAAGAATTACTTTACGGCCTGGACTATGGCAAGCTCTCCATAGATATTAGCTATTATTGTGGCTCAAGGTAAAGAATCCTCCTGCTAATGCAGGAGACAGGGGAGGTGCAGGTTCAATCCCTGGGTTGGGAAGATCCCCTGTAGAAGGAAATGGTAACCCACTCCAGAATTCTTGCCAGGGAAATCCCATGGACAGAGGAGACTGGTGGGCTACAGTCCCTGGGGTCACAAAGAGCCGGACACAACTTAGTCACTGAACAACAACAACCATTTCCATTACTATAGTAACACAAAGCCATGGGCCACCAGAAGTCATATCAGAGTAAAAATTAAGAGTACTGAAGATGAAATTGGTCTGCCAAGAGAAGCCAGGACAAGAAACCATGTGGCCCCAGAAGAAGGGAAGGAAAAACGGAGGTAGAAAGGATGTCTTTTCAGTTCCTTGACACCCATTCTGAATCCACAATTAGATGCCTTGAAACTTCCTCCATATCATGACTATAAAGACCCTCTTTCTTTTAAAAGAATATGTTTATTCTATTTATTTGGCTGCACCAGGTCTTCGTTGGTACACAGGATGTTTAGATATTCATTGCAACATGCAAACTCTTAGATGAGGCATGTGGGATCTAGTTCCCCAACCAGGGATCAAACCCAGGCCCCCAGCATTGGGAGCATGGAGTCTTAGCCCCTGGACCACCAGGGAAGTCCCCAGTGACCTTCTTTCTTAAATTAGCATGTGTGGTGGCTCTGTTCCTGGCAAATAAGTAATCCCCAGGTAAGTTTAGGGTTTCTGCCACCACTCATGCCAGGCAGAATTAGTTCTGTCACCAACCCCTCCTGTTAACTGGGGAAACCCACCTCCCCCTCTAGGACGTGTAGGATTGGCAGCCTGTAAAGACTGATGTCCTATGATGCCTTTCTCAAGGGCCTGACCTCAGTATTCTCCTGGGATCGGTACTTCTATATTCCTTGACTCCCTGGTAGATCAGGATCAAAATGAACAAAAGTAAATAACCAGAAAAAGGAAAGCAGCCAACTTGAAGTCAAGCAGGTGGTCTGAATCATTCCTGTGGGAATTTCTTACAGCAAGGGCAATGAGAAAAGGCCACTGAGCTCTGAGAGTGGCAGTTACGTCTTCAAGGATGATATCCACCTTTCCAAGTGTGACTCCAGTTTGCAAGTCTATCTACACAGCCTCCACTTCACACACGTGGCTCCAAGACCATGACTTGAGCTCAAGACACAAGAGAAGACATCACTTAGGGGATGACCTCATTATATGCTTTCAGCTTCTGCAAACAAAAACCCACAAAAACCCACTCTTCCGAGGACACAAGGTCATCCTGGGCATCAAGGACAACCCTTGATGGGTAAAGGACCAGTGTGGAAGAAACATTTGCTCATCAGTTATTAAGCACAATGGATCTCCAGATACGTTCTCTCACTCAGTCCTTGCAGTGACCCTTCAGTGTTGCTATGTGCCCTGGTTAATGATCCTGCATTACAAATCATTCCAAAACTTAGTGGAGTAAAACAACAATTTTATTTTTCTCATAGTTTTATGAGTCAGGAATCTGCAAAGGGCTTGGCTGGGCAGTTCTCATACGGGGTTTTTCACATAGTTGTGGTCAGATGTTGGCTATGCTGTGATCATCTATGGGCCCAACTAGACTGGACGTCCCAGATGGCTCACACAGATGGCTGCCACTGGATGCTGCTGTCAGCTGGTTGCTCAACAGGATCTATAGACGTGGCCCTCCAGGGTAGCTGTACCTCTTATACTGGAATTATCTCCCCACCAGAATAAATGTCCCAGGACACCGGGCAGAGATTGAGTGGGAAGAGCCTCAGAACCATTTAGCATCACTTCTGCCATATTCTGTTGACTGGAACAGCCACAGGATCCACTCAGATCTGAGAAGAAGAGACACAGACATCCACCTTTCAGCAAGAGGAGTTGCAACGAATTTGGGGCCAGTTTTCAATTACTGCCATGTGACTATCCCCACTGTAAAGTTGGGGGAACACAAAGAGATTACTACATTGTCAAAGATCACCTTCCTAAAAATTAACCAGATGGGAGTTTAAACTCAGCCTTGTCTAATTCCAAATTAAACACCCTTTTGAAAGTGTCAGTCACTCAGCCAAGTCCAACTCTTTGCAATCCCATGACTGTAGCCCACCAGCCTTCTCTGTCCATAGGATTCTCCAGGCAAGAATACCAGAGTGGGAAGCCATTCCCTTCTCCAGGGGATCTTCTCAACCCAGGGATCAAACCTGGGTCTCCCACAATGCAGACAGATTCTTTACCATCTGAGCCACTAGAGAAGCCCAAGCACCCCTCTGGCTATGTCTTTGGCTAGGTCAAAATTGCCCAGTAAACTGGGGTTGTGCTGCTTTCATTGCCTTGGTGATCACAGTGGGAGAGGGGACTATAAGTGCCTGCTATCCATAGAAACTATATAAACTCCTAGTTTGCCTTTTTGTAAGCAAAGGCTGTTACCCAGTTGCCTTGCCTCCCTGAGTTATTTCTAGGCTGGCCTTCAAAATCTCCCAACACCACCTCCATGTTGCACCCCTTCCCCCAGAGCTGCAGAATATAAGGAGGTGCTGTCACCATGCAGAGCACCAGGATGGAAAGGAGCTCTCCAACTTGTCACCAATTCTACCAGCTGATAGTCTCTTCCTAAAGGCTCTCTTGCTCTGAAAGGATGGACACAGCCATTGAATTAAGAGCTCCAGTGTGCCTATTATACAGAATGAGATAAATCAGAAAGAGAAGTATAAACATCGTATACTGACGCAAATATACAGAATCTAGAAAGATGGCAGTGATGAATTTATTTTCAGGGCAGCAGTGGAGAAACAGACATAGAGAACAGACCCGTGGGCACACGGGGAGTGGAGAAGGGAGAGGGTGAGATGTATGGAGATAGAACATGGAAATTTACACTACCATATGTAAAGTAGATAGCCAACGGGAATTTGCTGTATGACCCAGGGAACTCAAACAGGGGCTCTGTGACAATCTAGAAGGGTGGGATGGGGATATAGATGGGGGGAGGTTCAAGGAGGAGGTTCAGGTGTGAGGGAACATGGGTGTTACCTATGGCTGGATCTATAGACGTGCCTCTGAACAGGATGTATGACATCCTCTGTTGATGTATGACAGAAACCACAAAATTTTGTAAAGCAATTATCCTTCAATTTAAAAAAATAAAGTGGCAAAAAAAAAAGCTCTAGTGTGTGCAAGAAGCCTACAGAGTGAGAGGCTGTATGGTCACTCAGACTCCCCCCATTCTGAAGACACTCAGAGATACTTTCTGCTCACCCATCTGTAACGATAAACACAGACATTATGGGTATCAAACATGGACACCTACACCATCTGAACAGCTCACTGGGAAGAGTTCCCATTTCCAAATGATCCTTCGGGTGATTGTAACAGGTTACAGGCTTAATTGCATCCTGTTCATCACCACTGAATGTTTCAGCTGAGTGACTTCTGTTATCAACATTTTCCCCTGAGGAAGAAGTGTTCACGCCCTCCAGTTTTGTTCCAACTGCATCCAGTGAGTCCAGTGACCAGGTGGTACTAGAAAAACTCCAGCGCAGTAGCTAAGCACTGGTTTTGACGTCTTCTAGTCCTGGATTCAAATCCTAGTTCTGCCATTGATTCAGCCCGTCTCTCAACCTCTGCAAGACTCAGGTACATGGCTATCAGAGAGATAATAGAAGCATCTTCTTCATTTGAGTTGCTATGAGATCACATTCAGCGAGACTCAGTGGCATCATGCACTTAGCACAATGCCTCACACCTGGTAAGCCTCAAACTACTACTAGCTACAACTGCGATGTCAGAAATAACTAGAGAGCTTTGAGAAGGTACTGAAACTCAGATTGGAAGGGAAGGGGACCAGCCAGGCTTCAGAGAGGCTTCATAGGTACATCAGCTTAGGCAAGAAAGGAGACAAATCCCAGGAAATAAACTAAGGGAAAGAAAATGCAGAAACCATGCAGGATCAGATGTTTGGAAGATTAGAGTCCACAGGAACCATGTCACAGGCAAAGATCGTCTTATACTGTGCCAGAGACCCTTGTTTCTCTTTAAGAAAGGCTCTGAAACACTGTGCAGCCCAACATCCAAATATAGAAAGGGAGACTTGTGGGAGATTAGGACCGGCGTCTACACACTACTATGTATAAAATCGATAACCAATGAGAACTGTATATATGGCACAGGGAACTCTACTCAGTGCTCCGTGGTGATCTGAAAGGGAAGGAAATCCAAAGAAAGAATATACATGTATGTGCGGCTGATTTACTTTGCTGCACAGCAGAAACTAACACAACATTGTAAAGCAACTATACTTAAATTTAAAAGAAGACTAGTAAGGTGAAACAAAAGCTGATGTCCTTACATAGGCAGATACAGAAATTAAGAAGAAATAACATTTGCTGAACATCTACTGTGTGGGAAGAACAACAGTCACTTCTACACACATTGTATCATTGATTCTTCATATTATGCTGAAGAATTGGAATCCTTGCCTTTAATTTTTGAAAGGTAAAGAAACCAAAGACGCTGATGTTGGGAAAAATTGAGGGCAGAGGAGAAGGGGGTATCAGAAGATGAGATGGTTGGATGGCATCACCAACTCAATGGACATGAGCTCGAGCAAATTCCAGGAGACAGTGGACAGGGAGGCCTGGTGTGCCGCAGTCCCTAGGGTTGCAAAGAGTCAGACATGACTTAGCAATTGAACAGCAACAAGCAATAACAAAGAAACCAAGGCTCAGAAAGGTTAACATACTCAAAGTCATGGAGTTAGGACATAGAAGAGCTGGAAGTTGAAGCCCATCTGACTCTGAAACTTGCATTTTTTTCATTCTGTCTTCCAAAAAAGCTTCAGAGAAGACCAGAGTGTGTTGAAAGGCTTTGAAAGATGACAAATTCCTCTACCGTGAGGAAGCAAAGGACAGTTATCCAAAAGTTCTCAGCCACAAGTGAAGTATCACCTTCTGCTTATTTTTTCCTCTGAAATTTCATTGTTTGATTCCAGTTGTCATTTCTTGCCAGAAAAATCAGAAACCTTAGGACCTGATTTTGAATTTGCACTTTACTGACCTACGGCATTTCCTTGCTCTGTAGATTTAATTTTCAACTTCCATTCAAGCACATTAGGAAATTGTTTGACCTTAGTTTAAGCAGTTTGTTCTCAGAAGAAAGTACCCAAAACAGAGATCTTGGTCGGTTATGGAAGAGGGTTGGCAATTGTGCAAGAGATTCTAACAAATAGAAACACAACCACAGATTGCTCTTCCAGATCCAACTCACACACAATAAAATCTACACTAATGTAACCATTGAATAATGAAAACTAGGTCACAGTGATGATGTAGAAGTGGCCTAAAACCATGATGCCTTTACCACCACGCTAAGAAGCCAGTGGTGATTTTTTGTTTCAAGAAAGTGACAGTTTTGTATTATGTTCAGAACTGTGGTTTGCCTGATGGCATGCAGCTGAATATCTCATCTCTTATATCTAAGGCACCAGGTGACAACGTCTATGCACACTCTTCATTCAGCCCTGGATATGGAATCAATCTGGAACCATTCTTTAAAGAGGATTTGAGTTTAGCAATGCATAGGAAGTGCCTGTGTCAGGAATTCAAGAACATGTTAGTTCACTATGTCAAAACAGCTGTCCCAGGAAAATATTTCATGTTGCACCATCAGAGAACAATGGTCTGACATGAGTGTAAGCACGTACCACATGGTAAAGTTTTTCAGAAAATGTTGTGGTTAACTTTTCTGTAGCAATTGTTTTTCTTCTCCTATGTAAAAAACGGGAGTCACCAGTATTCCGAATTAGCTACTAAAACTTTTTTTTTTCCAGTACTTTCCCCAAGAAATGAACAAACAAAAAATATCTGCTTCACGTATGATCATATAATGCCAGAAAGAAACTTGTCTATTTAACCCTAGAGTAGCTTTCCTTGCATAATGAGATGGATGCCCAGGGAGTGTAAACCACATGTACAAATTCACCTAGATGGGGAATAACTGAACCAAGTTCAGAACCTGCTGACTCACAGATTGTTTTGAGGAGGCAAGTATTCAGATCAGGCAGGGCATAATTCCAGGGGAAAATATTAAAGTTGAAATTTCATCTTGTTTCTATCTGGTTTAATTAAGGTAGGGGGAAAAAAGTTTCTCTTATTTAAAAATAAACCCTTTTAAGTAGGCAAGAAAAGTAGTATGCTCTTGGGAACAGGAAAGTAATCTCTGATTTTATACCAGCTCAACATACAAAATTTCAGATTGAAATATTATGAAGCAATATCTAGTGATTCATAGTTACCTCAACTTTCACATTTGTAAGATTTTAAATGTCTAAATAACAAATTAAAAAGCACATGAATATTGTATGATTCTGAGCACCTTATGTATATTCTGAGGACAGATTACATCTTGACACTTGCTGCAATGGAAAAGGCTCTGGAATTGAAGTCAACTAACTTTGGTTTGAGTCTGAGATTAGCCACTAACCAGCTGGGGGACCCTGGGCCATTAAGCCCGTATAGACTTACAGAGTGCTGAGGTCACTTCATAGTTCTAGACCTCATTGCCTTCAACTACAAAACAAGAATGTTCGACTAGATAATCACCATGGCACTTTGTTGATCCAAAGCACAGGATTATTTTTTCTCAGAAGACTTAGAAGAACAGGGACAATGATGGACATGACCACAGCCTTAAGGCCGCTAGAAGTCCTTGCTCAAAGGAGGAAACCAACAGCAAGGAGTTCCACTGGGAACAAAGACGTTCTGGAACCCAACTTCTTTAACATTCTCCTCCCCTCATCGTTCCCAATATCTCCACTCTTTTAGGGAATTCTATGCACTGCAGTAGTTAAAAGGCAGGGTCTGATTGGAAACCTATGCTCCCACTTGAAAAGTCTGTGCTCTTCACTACTATATATAAAATAGACAACTAATAAGGACCTACTGTACATCAGAGTGAACTCGACTCAATACTCTTTAATGGCCTATATAGGGAAGAAAATGTAAAAAAGAGTGGATACATGTATAACAGACTCAATTTATTGTACACCTGAAACTCACACCACATTGTAAATCAACTATACCTCAATAAAAAGCTTTTTTTAAAGTCTGTGCTCTTTCCCAAGATGTTTCATTTCTCCTTTTCCTGGAATTATTCTTTAAAGAGGATTTGAGTTTAGCAATGCATAGGAAGTGCCTGTGTCAGATATTCGAGAACATGTGAGTTCACTATGTCAAAACAGCTGTCCCAGGAAAACCATCACAGTGCACCTTTACTATCACAGGGTCACTCTAGTTTCACTAGTTATAATTTCTGGAACATTTCAGCATAAACACCATTCAGTGAAAACACATTCAGTGTTGCAAAGGGGGGGGGCAGTATGAAATGAGACTCCAAAATCAAAACCTTATCAAAATGTTATGAAGTTTAAAGGAAAAACTGAAAATTCAGCTCAAAGTTGCCAAAAGGTATACCTAAACGATGTGATAATGCCAGCCCTGCTGGGAGAGGGGAAGGGGAGACTGTGTTGTGTTTTTTAGGGGGTCCCAGCACTTCACACCAGCATTTGACTTCCATTCAATCTCCTATGTTAGCAATTTAGATGACTATAAAAACAGAATTTTTGCTTCTTAAACTGATGTATATTTTGGGCGGGTTGGCTCTAATTGGCTTTTCCTGTTTCTTAAGTAGATTGTCCCTGTTTCTCTCTTAATATATTCTTTCTCCCATCTCTTCACCTCTCCCAACCACTATTCAGTGTTTTGACATTTATTGCTAATAAAAATAATAATACTTATCATCTGAAAGTTAGTGGTATCGTTTGAAAGTTTTATGTACATTTATTTGTCCTTAAATTTATGTCACTCTTTTCTCCAAGCAAATAAATAAATAAAAGTGCTTTATCAAATTTATAGCCTACTCAAATTCAGAGATTTCTGAATAGGAAACAGACTAGAGACACTTTGCCAAGATTAACTTAACTAGAAAACCAAAACCTTGCATGTGGTGCTTTGAAGAAAGATGTTAGTCTTTAAAGATTGTGTCCACACATGAAATGTGAAGTGGATAACTAGGGCAATTACCTCTATGGCAGACGCGTTCCAGCTTTACCTTTACCCAGAAATGCCCAGGTAACAAAGGCAAAGAGGGTTTTCTGGTCTCGATTATATCCTAATAATTGTTTCAATTCTCTGCTTCCTTTTGAGTGTGAAGATCCAGGCTAAAAGGCTTTTTAAAAAAACAGGCTGAAAAGGTTTCCCAGACGTGAGATAGATTTTACAAAAGAAACTTCTGGCAAGTTTAATGTAAGTAAATCAGAAGCATATGGACTATGTTTCCCTCAAAATACCCATGGGCTTGAAAGCCCAGAAAACACATAAAAAGTAAAGGGAAACTGTTTTCCAAAGCTGAGCTTGTTTGAGAAACTGCATACTATAACAGAAAGCCTGGCTCGGCTCCCCCACAAGCAGGGGATGGAGCCAGTGATCAGGCAGCCCACCAGCCCCTACCCTCATGCTTAGGTCGACGGTCCTCATTTCTGAGGATGATGTGATTGATGGTGCCCCGACCTGTGCCGATGGGCGCGACTTGAGAAAACCACTGCTCACTGCTTCCCATACTGAAGACATGACTTCAGTGCTCCTCTGCAGACACCTCTAGTGAATGTTTACACAGCCTGTTTCTGTTCCTAGGGCCTCCCATGCTAGCAGGCTGGTGGTAAGCATACATGTACCGAACACGTCACGTGTGCCCCCTGGGGATGGGTAGTAAAGCAGCAGACAGTCAGATGCCAGCTGAGGAGATGAGTTATAGACTCAGACTTGGAAGGGGCTTTAAGATTCCTGAGCTTCCCCTTTCATCCTGTGTGGGAATTCTGGCTATAGTTTGTGGTCCAGATAGTGGAAGGGAAACAAAAAATACTGAGCTCAAAGCAAGCGAGAACAATTTGGAGAGTCAGAGGACCTGATGTCCAGTCTCTACAAGGCCGTGACTGTAGGCCTGTCCTCAGACCCCTGAGAATCTGTTTCCTCATCAGTTAAGTGAGAATAATAATTAAATTGCCTATTGAGGTTGCCAAGGGCACCTCAATAAACATTATGTCTCTTCACCACTAAAGCCCTAAATAAGTAGAAAAAAAAAAAAGACAAAATAAAAGGCCAGAATTGTTACCTTTACTCCTGAGAGAGGGCAGCTTGGAAGACAGAGTAAAATGAAAAATAAAATAGGTCTGCCACCTGAACCTCAGAATGAGGCAGATGACTCATTCAGTTCCAGGCCAGGCTGGGCTGGGACAGGCAGCCAAGTGCCAGAAGACGATGTCAGATAAAGTTTTAGGGTTTAAGGAGTAAAGGAGACCTCAGACTCTGGGTGGATAGCTCACTCCCAGAAGAAAATAGGAGAGCTCTGTTGAGCTGAGCATGTCCAGATTACTCTTTTCAGACTACCAATCAGATAGACGTCCCCTTCCCTGCTCCCATGAGGGGGAGTTATGAATGGGTAGAGAATAGCCAAAGGTGGCTCGTAAGATGTGCTCTCTCCACCTAGATGGAAATACCAGGAAAAGCCAGTTGAACAGGATGAAGTGTTTGAAAGCCCTTGGGGACACTATGAAGTGTTGTATGCATGTCATGCTTACGTTCCATCCACCTGCATTTGTTGAACACCTACTATGTGGTCAGTCCTATCACTCGCTTCCAGGAAATTTAGGTTGAATAAGACACTGTTCCCTTACTTTAGTTTACAGTCTAGGTAGGAGAAAAAGATAAGGAAGCAAAAGATTATCGTATACAATGAACACATGAAGATACCGAAGTCTGGACAAGGTCTAACAAATATGCAGAGAAGGGACATCTAACTGGACAAATAGCTATGTAAGCCTTCTTTGCGGAAATGATATTTGACAGCTGAGGTTTGAAGAACACAAAAGAACTAAATGGTAACAGAAATCAGGGTTTGGGGTGACCTTCAAGGCAGACAGAAGTCCAGAAGATGGCACAAAGAAAAAGGATGGGACAGTTCAGAGTCATTCTGTGACTCATTCGCTGAAAGTCATTCCGTGTTGCTATAGAAGAACTCATCTCAGTGTTATGGAGGATAATCAGAAGAGAGCATCACAGCCTAAAACAATACAGCAGAGTGTCAGGGTAAGAATATCCAGAGTATGGGAATAAATCAGAGAAGGTGAACAGTCAATCGTTGCTCATATGTGGCAAAGGACAAAGGCAGAAATGAGACCAAACAAGGAGAGAAATTTTCTATTTTAAGTGAAACAGAAAGGGGGTTATTTTAAAAGGCAGTGAGTGTATGTTTGTGTGTGTATTGTAGAACTGGAAAGATGTATCTAAAAATGTCAACAGTGGCTCTATCTGGCTAGTGGGAGTACTAATTATTACTGTTTGCTTATCTGTATTCTTTATTATAAACATTTATCTATTTTTTCTAAAATAACTAATAAAGCTGACATGGTCACGAGGTTTTCTATGTATATGACCCTTTTAAGTGGTGCCAAGTACTAAGTTCTCTTGTATGATATCGCGGGCTCTTTCCAGCAATCAATGATCAAGCCACACAGCCCCAGGCTATACGGGTCCTAGCTCCGTTTTGCTTTGTTTTCTTTTGTGCACCAGGTCTTAGCTGCAGCATATGGGATCTTCGAGCTTTACTGTGGCCGGGGGATCTTTTAATTTGCAGCATGCAGACTCTTAGTTGGAGCACGTGGGATCTAGTTCCTTGACTGGGGATAGAACCTGGGCCCCCTGCATTGGGAGCATGGAGTCTTAGCCACTGGACCACCAGGGAAGTCCAATATGGGTCCTAGTTCTCCTCCACCCAACTGTGATCTTTGAAAACATTTGCAGTGAACATTAGATGAACACAGTGATACCGCAACACCCTGGTTCCCACTGGCGGTATTCATCCAGTTGCAAGCTCAGGAAAAAAGTCAAGTTTCTTCGTTCATTCACTCATGTATTCATTCAACAGTGTTTACAGAGACAGGACCTGTCCTAGGTGCTGAGAGTCTAACAGCAAAAGACTCAACCTGACCTCATATAACTTACTGGAGAAGAGAGATATGGAAGACCCACGGTTCACATCTACTGTGAAGGCTACATATTATTACACATTCCTGCTAACATTGTGGTCCCATTTCTTTAAGTATTTATTTTTATTTATTTATTTAGCTATACCAGGTCTTCACTGTGGCATAAGGGATCTTTAGCTGTGATATGAGAACTCTTAGTTGCAGTATGTGGGATCTAGTTCCCTGACCAGTGATGGATCCTGGGCCCCCCGCATTGAGAGCTCAGAGTCTTAGTGACTGGCCCACCAGGGAGGTCCCTGTGGTCCCATTTTTCTCCCTTTGTGTTTCCACAGTTAAGAATATCTGGGTTGCCCAAAATACTCTTTAATATATATGTGAATGATTTTTTTTATTTAAGAAAAATACTATGCATACCATGCAACTAATACACATTCCCCTCAACTTGCATTTTTTACTTAAAAATATATCTTGGAAATGACACGATATCAGTAAACACTTTATTTTGCATATGAGCAAGGTATGCAACTAATACACATTCCCCTCAACTTGCATTTTTTACTTAAAAATATACCTTGGAAGTGACATGATATCAGTAAACACTTTATTTTGCATATGAGCAAGCATAAATGTATTTCTAAAAGTAAAATGTACATTCAGAATTTTGATATTACTAATTTGCTCTCCATAAACACTCTTCCAATTTACTCTCCCCACCCCACCCTCCACAGTGCTGTCCAGCATCCTCCTGAACCCAGTATGGTATCAAATGTTTGATCTTTGCCCAACAGAGAGATAAGAAATCATATTTCATTTTAGTTTTCATCTGCATTTCTATTGTGAGTGCAGAATATGCTTGAACAGGATTAAAGAGCCATTTTGCTAAAAGCCTATTTATTGCTACCAAACACAATCTCTTTAAGAGACAAGGACTACAAACTGTCTAGGGGAAAAAAAAGCAACAGCAGGCAGTATAAATCTGTTCTCAACCACTACTGTGAAGCAATTGACTGTGCTTTCCACCTTATAACCTGAGCATTCAAAAGCTGCTTTCAAGACCACAGCAGAGAAATCAACATGTGAGTGCTTGCTATACACAGGCACCAAGCTTTATATACTCTCATTTAATCCTCCTACCATTCTTAATCCATGAGGCTCTGAGAGGTTAAGTACCTGCTCAAATTCACATAGATTATAAATGGCAGAGGAGAAACTGAACCCAGATCTAAATTCCAACAACCATATTTTACACACTACATCACATGGCCTTCTGCTATGTTGAGGTGTTTGAAGCCCATGGGCCTGCATCCTGAGATTCATATGCTAAGAGGCTGTCTTCTGATTTTCATCATGACCCTGTAAGCAGGAATATACTATAGTATTACCTAGCCGTGGAGTCCCAATAAAGGTCTTGATAATATTTCTCATGATCCCAGCTTCCCTTAAGACTTTGTTGTTCAGTCGCTAAGTTGTGTCAGGCTCTTTGCAACCCCACGGACTGCAGCACGCCAGGCTTCCGGTCCTTCACTATCTCCCGGAGTTTGCTCAAACTCATGTCCATCGAGTCAGTGATGCCATCCAACCATCTCATCCTCTGTTGCCCCCTTCTCCTGCCCTCAATCCTTCCCAGCATCAAGGTATTTTCCAATGAGTCGGCTCTTATATCAGATGGCCAAAGCACTGGAGCTTCAGTATTAGTCCTTCCAATGAATATTCAGGGTTGATTTCCTTTAGGATTGACTGGTTTGATCTTCTTGCAGCCCCAGGGATTCTCAAGAGTCTTCTCCAGCACCACAATTTGAAAGCATCCATTCTTCTGCCCTCAGCTTTCTTTACAATCCAACTCTCACATCTGTACATGACTACTGGAAAAACCACAGCTTGGACTTAAGATTTGTTGTTGTTGTTGTTGTTGTTCAGTTGCTCAGTCGTGTCCAACTCTTTGCAACCCCATGGACTGCAGCATGCCAGGCTTCCCTGTCCTGCATCATCTCCCAGGGTTTGCTCAAACTCATGTCCATCGAGTCGTGATGCTATCCAGCCATCTCATCCTCTGTTGTCCTCTTCTCCTCCTGCCTTCAATCCTTCCCAATATCAGGGTCTTTTCTAATGAGTCAGCTCTTTGCATCAGTAGCCAAAGTTTTGGAGCTTCAGCTTCAGCATCAGTCCTTCTAATGAATATCCAGGATTGATTTCCTTTAGGATTGACTGGTTTGATCTCCTTGCAGTGCGAGGGACTCACAGGAATCTTCTCCAACACCACAGCTCAAATCATCAATTCTGCAGTGCTCAACTTTCTTTATGGTCCAACTCTCACATCCATACATGACCACTGGAAAAATCATAGCTTTAACTAGACGGACCTTTGTCAGCAAAGAAAGTCTCTGCTTTTTAATATTCTGCCTAGGTTTATCATAGCTTTTCTTCCAAGAATCTTTTAATTCTGTGGCTGCAGTCATCATCTGCAGTGATTTTGGAGCTCAAGAAAATGAAGTCTGTCACTATTTTCATTGTTTCCCCCATTTTTCCCATAAAGTGATGGAGCCGGATACCATGATCTTAGTTTTTTGAATATTGAGTTTTAAGCTAGCTTTTTCACTCTCCTCTTTTACCTTCATCAAGAGGCTCTTTAGTTCTTTGCTTTCTTCCATAAAGGTAGTGTTAGCTGCATATTGGAGGTTATTTACCTGCAACTTAAGACTCAGCATTGAATTAACTTGTAGAATTATTGAAGATATCCAGCCATCAGCACCAGGAATCATGCAAAGATTTAAATATTGTAAATAAGACCCCAAATGTGGGCTGGAAACTGGCATATATATTATAAAACTGCACCATTTAGTTCAGCTACGTGGTCCAGAGGATATTTTTTAGGTAGTATGACCCATCTTGGGAATTGATACAACAAAACCCACAGTATAATGAGATATACAGATTTGACAACTGCAAAGCTCCAATGATTATTCTAGCCAATGATATTTTATTACTTCACAGAGATTTTTTTTTTAACATTTACTTTTATTTATTTGGCTGTGCCAGCTCTTAGTTGAGGCACTTGGGATCGTCAACCTTCATTGCAACATGTGGGATCTAATTCCATGACCAGGGATCAAACCCAGGCCCCCTGCATAGGGAGCATGAAGTCTTAGCCACTGGACCACCAGGGAAGTCTCCATAGCAGTGTTCTTAACACAAACATGATTCAGAACAATAGGAAGGCAGCCTTTTATCCAGAAGCTGGGTAATAGCTGGAGATTAATTCAAGGAATCCCATCCCCTCCCACAGTCAAAAGTCAGTAAGAAGGAAAGTTTTCTTGAGAGAAAATACCTTTCAAAAAAATCTATTTCAGTGTGTTTCCAAGCAACTTGCCCCCACACATGATGTTTCCTACAGGGGTGTTACTCAGGGTAGTCTGGGGACCATGTATTCCTGGGCTACAAGGAGATAATTATGGAAATTGGGAATAAGCTTTTAGAAACTTTTTAAGGCAATTTGGCAGAGCATTTTTATGTCTGCAAATCTAATAATAAAAAAATTGGGGCTTGTAACAAAATTTTACTAAAGCCATTAAAATGAAGAAGTGTTTCAACATGTGACACGTGGTCACGGGACCAGCTCACAATTACTCAGGATAAGGAAGCCCAGGCATTCCATCACATAATGAAGGATTCTCAGGAGCCCCTCCAGCCAGGAGTACATGACATAGGGTGCCTTCATGGTGGATCAGCATAGCTGTGTACCACAATTCAAAAGGTGAAACCATCACCAGGATCACCATCACACAACTGCTGTAATCCAAAGTTGTATTAAAAGTGTGTAAGGTGGCTTCTTTGGAGAGAAACTTCTGCTTACCATTTCAAGAGCGGGTAGAGCAAAAACCTCTGAGAAAATATTTGAAGAATTACATCACATACTCCAGAAATCTGTAGCCAAGACATTGGGATTGCCAAATTCCAGGGAGCTGTCAAGAATTCCTAAGGATATGCTAAGTGAAATAAGCCAGACACAAAAGGATAAATATGTGTGATCCCACTTATATGAGGTACCTAAGACTAGATAAACTCATAGGGTTAGAAAAGTAGAATGGTTGCCAGGGGTCAGAGGAAGAGGAGATGGGGAGTTAATATTTAATGGAGAAAGACTTTCTGTTTGGGATGATGAAAAAGTTCTGGAAATGGATAGTGGTGATGATGGCATGACATTGTGAATGTACTTAATACCACTGGATTGTGTACTTTAAAAAGGTAAAAATTATGAATTTTTATATATTTTACCCTAATAAATAAGATTTCCCAATGTATTTTCTAAGCACTAATTGCTTGTTTTTTAAAAAACAAAAACAGAATAGCTGTCAATAAAGCAGCCTCTTTCTGAGGCTGGATGAACACCAAAAATAAATTAGATAATTAAAGCATAATGGTCATCCCACTTGGATCCAGTTATCATACTTGAAAACTAGAAATATACCTTTTGCTTGTAGGGAAGGACTAGGGAATAAAAACTGCTATTTTTAAAAAGCAGTCAGGAATTCTACCTATAAGGTTTCTATTAAAACCTTAGGATTCTCTGTGTCATTTGACACTCCTAACCCTCCCATCTTATTGAAATCCACACCCCCTCCCACAACAATCAAAGTCTTTCTCGTGGTCTATTGTCCAATCTGACTCAGCTGATCAGGTTGTCTGGGTGAAACCACCAGCCTTCAAATGCAAACTTGAAAACACTCGGCACATAGCTCAAGAGGGTATCATTACATAAAGATGAATTCCATTTTTCATTTAGGATATATAAGTAAGAGTTCCCTTTGAGAGTCTCCAAACAATTTCTCAACAAATTCTTCCCCATAAATTTCAATAGTTTTATATTCTTCTGGGGCTCTTCCATCCCTCTGGCTCATTGTTAGACTAGATGTTTTGCAAGTACCCATTTGCCAGCATCTCCTTGTCTCTGTATATTTTCTTTTGGCAACTCCATCTGCCCCTCAACTTCAGCAAGCCTAGTCTTTCTCACTGTGATTCTGACCTTTATTTCCCTATAACCTTAAGCTTTTGACTGCCTGCTGGACAGTGCCGCAATGATGTCCCACAAACACATCAAACTAGCATGATCAAACATGTACTGTCTTATCTCCTAAACCTGATCCTCTTTCCATCCTAGACAAGCCTACAAATGCACCACCATCCTCCTCCTCCTAACCCAAGCACAGAATCTCCCTGACTTCTATGATTCCCTCTAAGCTTCCCCCCACCTCTGGCTTCCCTTCCTTCAGTCCATCTGGCACATTCCCTGATAAAATCACCCCTCGACTTATCTAAAGTATCAGAACCCAGAGCGATAGTTGATCGGTGTCTGCAAGTACCAGACAGCTTCAAGGATCTGAAATCACTGCAAGCCAGAGGTTAGTGAAAACACTAATACAAGAAGGTGGGAATTTCCCAGAATTCAATAATGGGGACCCAGAAGCTGGAGACACCCCACTTTTCTGCCAAACCTGAAGTCATTACCCCTATGACTTGTAAGGGGAATGGCAATCACAATACATACTTCCAGCATTATGAGATGGAAGTCAGTACTAGTACCAGAAAAAAGCTGGAAGAGAGAATTCCCTAGCAGTCCAAGGGTAAGCATTCTGGGCTTTCACTGCCAAGGGCCCAGGTTCAATCTCTGATGAGGGAACTAATATTTTGGTGCAGCCAAAAAAAAAAGAAAGAAAGAGAGAAAAAGATGGAGGAATTGTAGACTTTCCAAGATAGGAAAGGGGCAGCTATTCAGTCTCATCACACATGGCATCATTTACATGCCATGGACTATATTAGGGAGCTAGACACACCGAGAACCAAGCCATGATATGATCTTTCAAGGAACTCCCAGCCCAAAGGAGAGTCATAAAATTGCAACTTGCCTCCAATTAAAATAAGTAAATTTAAATTTTTAAAAAATTGCAACACAGAGTGATCTTGCTTCATTAGAGATATACATGGGACATTGGATGGCAGAGAAAAGAACTCTCAACACTGTTGGGAGCTTGTGTGAAATGATAGATATTATAGAAGACTTCACAGAGGGTGCTACATTTGAGAGTTGAGCTGGAGTCTAGGATAAAGATAAGGAAAAAGTGCCTTAAGTTAGAAGGGTCCTTCCAGGAAGAGAAACCACAGGGTCAGAGTTGTGAGGATAGGAGGAAACATGGGTTCTTAGGAAATATCTAGTGTTACAGCCTGGCTGTGAAGAACAGTGGCAGGAAATCATGCCAGAGAGGCATTTGGGTCCATGATCATGCCAAACTTCCACATCAAGCTAATCCAGACTCTTGCCCTTCTCCTGCAACCCAAGAAGCAAAAAGTACAAATTGCAAACAATTAGATGTGGATATGGACTTTCACATCATCTCCTCGGTCCACTCATTTCTTAAGCCAGGAAGGGATTTACAGGCAGAGGATGCAACTTGCTCAGGGTCTTCAGATGTCCTGCACATTGCACCTTCTCATGCAATAAAAACTCCCCGTCTAGTCTCTGCTAAGAGATAATGCCGTAAAACAGACCCAGTGACATGTGGGGAGAAAGGATGCAACAAGGCACCTGCTCCAGGGCACACCTCTTGAAAGCAAGCCTGAAGGAAGAAACCATCATGTTCAGAAAGAATAGATTGCATGCAGACTTAATGAGGAAAAATAAACACCTTTCAAAGGCAATCTGAACACTCCTCATGAGTCATCCAAGCCAGATGTGCCAAACCTCAGAATGTGCTAGCAGCATTTAAGGTCCTAATAGCCTTAACCATCCATAAGATAAACAATTAGCCTTAGACATAATCAAGAACAAATGGTCAAGTAAAAGCATATTCCCTCTAATCTCAAAGGGGCATTCTTTTTTGTTTGTATGTTTCAGCAGCAGCAAAGGGAGTTCTCGGTTCTCTGTGAAGGTTTGTAGATGTAAGAAACTTAGACTAATTAGATACAGTTCGAGTATAGTCAAGCATGAACTTTGGATCTACATTGGAGCAAGGGTTAAACGACAGCTCATTCACTTAGTAAGGATGACTTTGAGCTGATAAGCCTCTCTAACTTGCTGGGCACACTGCCAGGCACAAAGTAAGTGCTCAGGTCTTCATGGGCTCCCTTGTCACCTGTCATGCCCCTGCAGGAGAGTGCTGACCAAAATAGCCACAGTAATCCCCCTTTCTGAGTCTATATCCCTTCCCACATGAACTCAGGGTTTGCCAGGTGACTTGTTTTGACAGAGGTAACACAAGAAGAAACCTGAAAAGTATTTGTGCATTGGAGTTTTCCCCTTTTTCCTGGGATCGTCTAACCACCACCATATGAACAAGCAGGCCTCCCAGGTGGCTTAGTGGTAAAGAACCCACCTGCCAATGCAGAAGCTATAGGAGATGCAGGCTCGATTGCTGTGTGGGAAAGATCCCCTGAAGAAGGAAATGGCAACTCACTCCAGTATTCTTGCCTGGAGAATCCCATGGACAGAGGAGCCTGGTGGGTTACAGTTCACAGGGTCCCAAAAGAGTTAGATGTGACTGAAGCAACGGAGCACAGAGATCAAGTCTGGGTCCTGGAAATGGTGAGAGACATGTGGCCAAATCCTCTTGTTATCTCAGCTGACAATGAGCCGACCACCAAACGTGGGAACGGCCATCACAGACCATCCAGCCTCAGCCAGGCCAGCCCCTCTTCAGAAGCCCCACTCAGTCAAACCACGAATCATGAGAAATAACACATGCTGGTGGTCTTATATCTTTGCCTTTGGAGTGGTTTGGTACACAAAAAAGCTGACAAACGCACCCCATAAGTGTTAGGAGCTCCTGGTTTATGATCTTATATGTCCCCTTACTCAACCTAGGAAATGCATACATTCACATCATGAATGAATTCATTAGTAGTCCTGGTGAATTATAATTATGTACCCTGGCTCTCTAAGGCAATGTAAACCCTTGGCCCAAAGAAAGAAGTTCTAAGAATAAAGAGTTTGATGACTTCTACAGAAAATCTTACATTCAGAGGGAGGTTCTGATCAAAGAAATGAGAAAAAGACATAAAGGCAAGTGGTAGACTCTCTTTCAAGCATTCTCCTTTTATCTATCGTTTTCTTTTGGCCGAGTCTCACAGAATTGAGATCTTAGTTCCCCGACAAGGGATCAAACCCATGCCCCCCGCAGTGGAAGTGCAGAGTCTTAACCACTGGACCACCAGGGCAGTCCCAGCAAAAGGCTCTTGATTAAGGAAAATAGCATCAAACGCTGAAGGTCTCTCTTGCCTATGCAAATTTCATCACACATATATGGAATATTCTAAGTCCCTTCCCCAGTAGGGTGATGTCCTGGCAAAGGCATAAACTTTAGAGTCACAACGGCTGAGTTCAAGTCCCTCTATGTCCTTAAGTTCTTCTAGTCTACTAGCAAGGCCCATAACTTCTTTCCTCATCCGTAAAATGAGGGAATTGGACCACCTTATTTCAAAATCCTATTAAGTTCTGTAACTCTATGTCTATTACATATAATTCCTAAACCTGCCTGTGTATCAATGTCACCTGGGAAGCTTTATAAGTCCACAGCTCCCAGGTCTCCTTCCCACAAATCTGAAGAGAAATCTAGGAATGTTATAGTTTTGGAAAACCCCGAAAGGTAGTTCTGATGCAAAGCCCCATTTGGGAGCTGAGGTACCCTACAGAAACTTCATCTGCTGTTTAGTTTCATATACCACCTACAGAAACATATTTTCCAGTGGGAATATGTCTCCAACTTCATAAAAATGGTTAAAGGGAATTGAGGGTTTATTTTACATAAAGTCACCTTAGGGGCACTTTGCTGGAACATGTTTATTGCTCAAATATGGAAATTATCTACAGAGTTTTTTATTTCAGTATCTCATAGTACCACCATTTTAAGCATGTGATTTGGTATAATCTTGGCAAAAATGCTTTCCAGAGAAACTTTCGTGTTTTTTTTTTAATGGAAATCAGTGAATAAGTAATTATATCATGTAAAAATATTTACAGCCACTACCCAGGGAAACACCTGTACAGAACTGCAGGGTATGATATACCTCAGTGGCACAAACCAAGAGCTGGATAACACGTACCATCTATATGATGAAACTATTTGCAGGGCAGCAAAGGAGACCTAGAACAGACTTATGGACACAGGGGCTGGGGTGGAGGTAAAAAAGAGAGGGTGGGACGAATGGAGAGAGTGGCATGGAAACATATACACTAATATACGTAGAACAGACAGCCATTGGCCATTTGCTTTTTGACTCAGAAGAGTCAAACTGCGGCTCTGTGACAACCCAAGCAAGGTGGGAGGTAGAAGGAAGGGTCAAGAAGGAGAGGACATATGTGTACCTATGACTGATCCATGTGGAAGTATAGCAGAAACCAATACAATATTGATTGCCAGGAGAAATGTCAATAACCTCAGATATGCAGATGACACCACCCTTGTGGCAGAAAGTGAAGAGGAGCTAAAAAGCCTCTTGATGAAAGTGAAAGAGGAGAGTGAAAAAGTTGGCTTAAAGCTCAACATTCCAAAAACGAAGATCATGGCATCTGGTCCCATCACTTCATGGGAAATAGATAGGGAAACAGTGGCAGACTTTATTTTTTGGGGCTCCAAAATCACTGCAGATGGTGACTGCAGCCATGAAATTAAAAGACACTTACTCCTTGGAAGAAAAGTTATGACTAACCTAGATAGCATATTCAAAAGCAGACATTACTTTGCCAACCAAGGTCTGTCTAGTCAAGGCTATGGTTTTTCCTGTGGTCATGTATGGATGTGAGAATTGGACTGTGAAGAAAGCTGAGCCCCAAAGAATTGATGCTTTTGAACTGTGGTGTTGGAGAAGACTCCTGAGAGTCCCTTGGACTGCAAGGATATCCAACCAGTCCATTCTAAAGGAGATCAGCCCTGGGTGTTCTTTGGAAGGGATGATGCTAAAGCTGAAACTCCAGTACTTTGGCCACCTCATGTGAAGAGCTGACTCATTAGAAAAGACTCTGATGCTGGGAGGGATTGGGGGCAGGAGGAGAAGGGGACGACTGAGGATGAGATGGCTGGATGGCATCACAGACTCGATTGGACATGAGTTTGGTTGAACTCTGGGAGATGGTGATGGACAGGGAGGCCTGGCGTGCTGCAACTCATGGGGTCGCAAAGAGTCAGACACGACTAAGCGACTGAACCGAACTGAACCGAAGGGGGAAAAAAGTACTGTCTACCCACAGATACACACTGTAGTTGCCTGCCAACCCTCACACTTTTCTCATTAGCAGAACCTATCCATTTCCAGGCAGCAAACCAGGATGAGTCTAGGTGAGTTGTGGACAATCCTATCATTTGCCTTGTCAAGATATGGATTTTTGCAGTGCTTCTTGCAGCTAGGAACAGCTATGTGATCTAGACTACACAATGAGATTTGAGAGCCAGTGCGTTCATGGACTTCACAGAAAAGTTATTTTGCTCCTCTATAAAAAGATGATTCTTTTTGTCAATCAAATCCCTAGGGGCTACAGCAGCCATATGGTGACCATGAGGCATTAAGCATGAGGCCCCAGTGTCCATACCCAGAGATGGCAGAATGGAAAATCAGAAAGAGCCTTGATGACATTTGAAAGCCACCACTCTAAGCATGGGCTTCCCTGGTGGCTCAGTGGTAAAGAATCCTCCTGCTAATGCAGGAGATGCAGGCTTCATCTCTGGGTTGGGAAGATCCCCAAGAGAAGGAAATGGCAACCCACTCCAGTATTCTTGCCTGGGAAATCCCATGGACAGAGGAACATGGCACAGTCCATTGTGTCCCAAAGAGTCAGCCATGACTTAGTGACTAATAACAACAGTAGCAGCTCGAACCACAGACCTCCTAACAGCAGACCTCTTGTGATGTGAGACAACTATCTTTGTTGTTCAAGCCACTGTGATCCTCAGTTTTGAGTACTTGCAACATACGTCTTAACTCAATCAGTTTCTAGGCAAAGTTAAGAATAACCTACAGGAGGCTACTAGGCATATTTGGAGTCTGAATTCCATGCCATCACAGTGTAGGGAAATAGCTGTTACCAAGAAAGAGGTATTTCAGTAACTGCTTAAGGTGGGCCAAAAGATGGGAGGGAAAGGTGAAGGCAGTTGCTGTTTTTGAGGAGAAATCTTGAAAATGAGAGAAAAGAATGAGAATCAATTTTATCATCTGATACTATAGCAGGATAGTCTGGATGATGAAAATGTGTGAGAATTCTTTTTTCAAAAAAAGAAAAAAATCTAAGTCAAAAAATTGCAGGAGCCACCAGCACCCGCTTTACACATTCAACAGCATTCATTGTTCTCACTCACTCCCTTTCCTGAAGGCTCTGTCTGCCAGTTGCTCTAGCCCAGAAGATGCTTCATCTCGGATCACATGCACTCATTCTGGCACCGAGGCTGGCTCCTGGTTACTGGAGCCTGGGTCCTTTTGACTTACAGTGGTGCTTGCTGCTAGTCAGCCTTTTGAGCTCCTCAGGATTCTGAAAACCACTTCAGTACAAGTTCTCACATCTGGAACGGGTTTCTGGGAAGTATCAAGAAATGCAAGAGACAGGGACTTCCTTGGTGGTCCAGTGGCTGGGACTTCGTGTTCCTAATGCAGGGGTTCCATCCCTGGTCAGGGAACTGGATCCCACAGGCCACAACTAAGAGTTTGCATGCTATAGCTAAAGATCCTGAGTGCCACAACTAAAGACCCAGTGCAGCCAAATAAATAAATTATTATTTAATAAATAAATAAATAATAAATGCAAGACACATACTATATCCTCTCTCTCTCCACTCTCATTCTCTCACTAACACTTGAGGAAATTAAAAGAACCTCTTGGTGTATAGTACATTGGCACATCAAAGTCCCCAAAGGAAAATATTTGAATTTCTCCCATGTATTTTCCTCTCCTGTTCTTTATGCTTCTCGATGAGAAGAAAGGTAGAGCTTACATTTTATGTCAACACAAAAGGCCTCCGTTTGTGTGCATTACTTATTAAAGTATTCAGCGATTCGATGTCAAGGTATGTATTATACATACTTTTTTTTTCCTAGGCCATTATCAGCTTTCTTACAACACTATTATTCTTCAGCCCAGCTAATGCTTCTGTCAAAGATTTAGCAACAAGCATGGAAAATGTCAAACAGTGGGGAAGAAACCTAGCTGTTTTCACAACCGCACAAAAAGCGCAAGTTGTCTTTTATGGAAAAGCAGCATAATTCGAATGGCGACGGATGTTTTATCAGGGGACAGAGTAGTGGGATGCTGTATTTGTCTTTCTCTGCACACCTGAGTCCATCCCCTCTGAATAGGTTCCCTTTCTTCTCTTGCCAATATACTTAATGAAATAGGGGCTGTGTGGTTAGTGCCGCACCCTCTCCCCAGGTGGTATCTGGCTTGGAACACGACAGAAATCAGCCGAGAAAACTCAGTCCTGTTCTGTCTGCCGTGCAGTGTGATAAGATTTAAGGAGCACTAAAATGCTCCTCTGGAGAAAAATATTTTCCCAACCTGCTTACCGGGGTGCCTGAAATTACAACCCTTCTGCTTTAAGGCACTGAGAGCCTCCATTAAAATGCAAATATGTTAGGTGAGTTATTTTATCAAACTATCACATCTTAGCTTGAATTAGTTTATGACTTAATTCAAAATCCTGAAGGGATGGGACACAGTTCGGATGAGAGCAAAGACGCTACGGGAGTTCGGGATTTATAATGTGTGGCCCAGGGAGCAAGCCCGGGCCACCGGCACGAAGCAGGAGGGCAGAGTACATCTGAAGGCGCCAACAGTGAGGCCCCGCGTGAGCACACACGGGCGGGCGCTCTCAGCAGTCACATGTGGGCGAGAAGCTGCCGGCCTCAAATTTCAAAATGATAAACACAGGAGTCACTTTCAGAGAGAAAGGATGTGTGGACGCAGGGGGAGCGGGGGTAAAGTTGGGCAGGACAGGTCCGCAGATTGGGATCGACATATATGCCTACCATGTGTGAGACAGAGAGCTAGTGAGAACCTGCTGGATGGCACAGGGAGCTCAGCTCGGCGCTGAGAACCCAGAGGGGTGGGACGAGGGGCCTGGGGGAGGGAGGTCCCCGAGGGAGGAGATGTATGTACACACACAGCTGTGATTCACTCTGTTGTGCAGAAACCAACACATTATAATGTAACTATCAGTTCAGCTCAGTCGTGTACGAGTCTTTGCGACCCCATGGACTGCAGCAGGCCAGGCCTCCCTGTCCATCACCAACTCGAACTCATGTCCACTGAGTCAGTGATGCCATCCAACCATCTTATCCTCTGTCATCCCCTTCTTCTCCCCAACCCTCAATCTTTCCCAGCATCAGGGTCTTTTTCAATGAGTCAGCTCTTTGCATCAGATGGCCAAAGTATTGGAGTTTCAGCTTCAGCATCAGTCCTTCCAGTGAACACCCAGGACTGAGCTCCTTTAGGATGACTGGTTGGATCTCCTTGACGTCCAAAGGACTCTCAAGAGTCTTCTCCAACACCACAGTTCAAAAGCATCAGTTCTTCAGTGCTCAGCTTTCTTTATAGTCCAACTCTCACATCCATACATGACCACTGGAAAAACCACAGCCTTGACTAGACGGACCTTTGCTGGCAAAACCAACTATACCCCAATTCAAAAAAGAAGCAGCGTCAATGTATATATGGCTTCATTCCTCCCCGCTTGGACTGGCATTCTTGGTTGGATTGCCTTATCATTTCTTCTCTGCCTGAATGTGCTCAGGCCTCTTACCCGCTCCCTCCCAGTGGTTTCAGAGGCTGCGTAAAGCCTATGGCAGACACTCCCTGTGCTTACAATACTTCCATTTCTCCCTCATCTGGCCCCCGTGAAGTTCATCACAGTCGTATGACCCACTGTGGTCAATGAAACATAAGCCAAAATGGAATGTGTCACTTCCAGACAGGAGCATTTCAAAACTGAATCACGGTTTTCCCATGATCCCTTCTCTTGCCAAGGTGAACTCTGAAGCACGGTGAACTTGAGGAAAGATGCTACAAGGTCAAAGCAGCCAAGAATGGTGGACACAGAAGACACCTACCTGCTGAGACCTGAAGATGACTATAATTAAGTAGGAATAAGTTCCTATTGTATAAACCACTGATATTCTGGTGTTATTACTTCAACAAAACTTAGCCTACCCTGGCTGATCCATACTCCACAAATAGCACCTCAGGAAATCTCATCTGACTTTCTCTATTACCATATATTCATTATTCAATAACTATTTATTGAGCACCTACTATGTGCCAGATAATATTATAGGTGCCCAGGATTTAGTAGTAACAGTAAAGTTACCAACAGTAAAGGACCAAGTAAAGTCCTTGGACTCATGAAGGTTATATTTTAGTGAAAGATTATAAATAAGTTTGTTAGGAATAAGTTTGGCTGAGCATAGCAGAAAACCAACTGAAGCAAATCAGAGGTCTAGTTTCCCTCACGTAACATAAGATTGCATGCTAAGTCACTTCATTCACGTCTGACTCTTTGTGGCCCTATGCACTGTAGCCCTCCAGCCTCCTCACTCATGGGATTCTCCCAGCAAGAATGCTGGAGTAAGTTGCCAGGCCCTCCTCCAGGGGATCTTCTCGACTCAGGGAGCAAACCCACATCTCCTGCACTGGCAGGTGGGTTCTTTACCACCAGCACTACTTGTCATGTTGTTATGTTAGCTGCTCAGTTGTGTCTGACTCTTTGCAACCCCGTGGACTGTAGCCCACCAGGCTCCCATCCATGGAATTCTCCAGGCAAAAATACTGGAGTGGGTTGCCGTACCCTCCTCCAGGAAAGCTCTCAATTACATGTTATTATTTATCATCTTCCTGCCTTATTCAGGTCAAAACTCACTCTCTCCTAAAACCTCTCCTCCATACTCCAGCCTTCATTTGTCTACTTTCTCAAACTCGTCTTTTAGTTACTATTCATAACATATGATCTGCATCTTACAACATGCCGCTCTATTCTCTAATTGTTGGTATCGCTCAATCTGGCACTTGAATCCACACTAATTGCTGTATGCTAATATATAAAATCATGTCTCGTCCTAATTCTTCTCGCATGTGCCTGAACTCTTCTCTCCAACTATATATACTAGGAGACACCCCCCCCATATGCCAATTTATACCTCTCTCACATCTTCACAGTAGACAGGGTGGTGCTGGACACACAATAAAGATGCTGTAAGTACTAGGATCCTTTCAGAGGGAGAACTCTAGAAATCCTCTGCATTGAGGACCCAAACAGAAGTGGAAACAAGCTTCAGAATTGGAACTGACATATAAATCTCTAGTTAAACCAACTTTTCTCTGGGCAGGACCTATGCTATCCTGGGGAGAATACAGTCAGGTATTAGCTTCTAAAAGGTCTCCAAAATATTTTAAGAAATAGTCTGATTTATTCAAGATTAAAAACCCCAACAGTAACCTGAGCCTTAGGCCTCCTGGGCCAGCTGAGGTACCTGGCTCTCAAAAGATATGGGCTCCTTCAGATCATTAGCCCAGGGCCTCTCCAGCTAGAGAGAGAAAAACTTTAAGCAGACCTCTGAGCCTGCAGAGAAGTTACCCTGCCCTGAACCCACTATCCATGGCTTTGGGGGATTCCCTAAAATAACGAGGGCTTCGCAGGTGGCGCTAGTGGTGAAGAACCCACCTGCCAACACAGGAGACCTAAGAGATGTGGTTCAACCCCTGGGTGGGGAAGATCCTCTGGAGGAGGACACAGCAACCCACTCCAGCATTCTTGCCTGGAGAATCCCATGGACAGAGGAGCCTGGCGGGCTACAGTCCAAAGGCTTGCGAAGAGTCGGACACGACTGAAGCAACTGAGCACACGCACTAGGATGAAGAAATGGCCACACCCAGAACCACTGGGATCTCTACCATGTAGAGCAGACTGGTTTGCCCATCAGGCAGCCCCTTGGCACATCCTCTTCATACAGCTAACACTGCTGAGGCGCAGTAGAGACCAGGATAGAGAGCCAGAGTCAGCAGCCAGACCGCCAGAATCCAAACCCCAGCTCGGCCACTCACTCCCTGTGTGGCTTCGAGCTGCTTGACCCAATCTGTGCTTGTTTCTTCATCTGGCAAGTGGTACCTATAACAGCCTCTAAGTCTTCTGGTGGTTATAAGCATTAAAAGGTTTTAACTTGTTACAGTGTTCAGAACAATGCCTGGTTGTAAACATTATGCAAGTGTTTGTTAAATAATTCTTAATTGTACTTATTTATGTGTGTACATATGTATGTGCATTGAGCATTTCTAGGAAATTTCTAGGAACTGGGAAAACAAAGATGAACAGAACTCAGGCTTTCCTCTTGCGAAACTCAGTTTATTGAATAGATTTAACAGGAGAGATATTAGCAAAGTGCTGGGAAACACAGAGGAAGGGGTGACTGACTCTGTTGCAAGGAGAGGGGGGGGTGCCCAACAGGAAAGGCTACCCAAAGCTGGAATTTGAAACTGAGTTAAGATTCAAGGCATAGAATTCAAGGACATAGAATAGTCCAGACTGCTGCTGCTGCTGCTAAGTCACTTCAGTCATGTTCAACTCTGTGCGACCCCAGAGATGGCAGCCCACCAGGCTCCGCCGTCCCCGGGATTCTCCAGGCAAGAACACTGGAGTAAATTGCCATTTCCTTCTCCAAAGCATGAAAGTGAAAAGTGAAAGTGAAGTCGCTCAGTCGTGTCTGACTCTCTGCGACCCTCTGGACTGCAGCCTACCAGGCTCCTCCGTCCATAGGATTTTCCAGGCAAGAGTACCAGAGTGTGTTGCCATTGCCTTCTCCGAATAGTCCAGACAGCAGTGATGAAAAACGGTAAAAGACGGTGGGCCAAGGAGGCAGGAGCCAATCCCAGAGCAAAGACACCTGCAGCCAATCTCGCACAACTGGAGGCCCTTCCGGAGTTTACAGCTTGAGTAACGCAGCCAGTCTGTACTCCCAAAACCATCATTTTCACATTAATATGAAGAATGGAGTGGAGCAGGAGGAGAATAGAGAAAGGGACAGCAACTGGAAGGAGCCAGAGGAGAAATAATGAGGCCAGAGCTGGTACAGGTGCAACGAGGTAAGAGGAAAGAAATAGCAATCTCAGGGCGCACGACGGAGCACACGTGTGAAGGCCTGTTTGGGATGGGAGAGAGAAGGAAGGCTTAAGGGGTTACTCCCAGCTGGCCAACTCTGATGCCAGGATGGAGGAGGTGCTATCAGCTGAGAGAGGAATGCAGGGGACAGAAGAGACCTGGGGGGAGGAGAACATAATAAATGCCATTTATAAGGATTTGGAGGCATCCATAATGCCCACCGTGTGTGACTGAGTGTGTGTGTGTGTGTTAGTCGTGCAGTCGTGTAGGCTCTGTTTCCCTGGGGACGGTAGCCCACCAGGCTCCTCTATCCCACGAATTCTCCAGGCAAGAATACTGGAATGGGTTGCCATTTCCCTCCTCCAACAGGCAGCTAGAAGCCCAGGTCCAGAGTTGAGCAGCGAAATCACAAACGGAGATAAAGAGCTGGGTGAGTACCCCTGCACGCAGGTCCAGGTTAGAATCAAGGCTGTAAGTAGTAAGGTGGCCAAAGGAGAGAGACCAGACTAGGGAAAGAGCCGGGACAGAAGTAGCCTTAACTTTTTAATATGGGCTCAGTGATCAAAAGCAAGAGGAGAGACAGGGAGCATGAGAAAGGGGTATAGAAGCTGAGTCTCACAAGACCTTGCAAAGATATGACACCACCCTGGTGCTGACATCACAAACCCGTCTGACCTCACGTGCACTGAACAGAAGGTGTCTGTGCTGGTCACCGTCCACTCCTGGGTCCATCGGCTGCCCTTCCCGGTTCAGTCTGACTCTGACAAACTACATTTCTCAGGCTCCCTTTGCCAGCTGGCTTCCTGTTCATTTCTGGCAAAGAGAGGCACCCAGGCGGAGACTGGGAAGAGGAGGACAGTAAACTTCAGGTTGTCCTCTTCACTTTTCTAGTCCACCCCGGACCCCAGTTCTGCCTTCTGGGGCTTTTCAGCAGATCTGTGCTGCTGGTTCCCTCAGGTCTGGGAACATTCCCTCCTATTTCTTCAGTCCCTCCAGCTGTGTGTGGGCGGGGAGGAGCAGCTTGCTGCTGTTGCTCATCTCTATGTCATCTCACCAGCCCACTTGGGTTTTCAGTGCTTTCAGCACCTCCTAACTAGTTCCCGAATGGATTCCCGCTATAGAAATCACTGGTGCAGGCTCTTCACTTCTTGCGGATCCCTGATTGATAAACACATACTGATAATACACGATTTTCTCTCCCCGTAACTTATTTTGGGCTTCAGAATCCTATTCAGGCTGGGATTATCCAAACTGATATTAACAGAGCCTTCAATTTAAAAATTACAGGGGAAAGTAATTTCAAAAGAGGCAATAGATGAAGATAAAAGCTGAAATAAATACATTGTAAAACATAAAGCTGTAGAATGATAAATTAGTTCAAATGTTGGCTTTTTGATAAGACTACTAAAATAAACAAACCTCTGACAAATATAATTAAGGGGAACATTTTTAATTAGAAATGAGAAAGGAGATAGGACAAAATACAGAAAATAGATTTTTTTTCTCTAAACCCAAAGAGAATGTTATGCACACTTGTAGGCAAATAAGCTGAAATGTTCCATAAAATGAATAATTTCTAGAAAGATATAGATTACTAAAAATAACTTGAGAAATATAAATCAGAACAGAATAATAAGGAAGAAATTGAAGAAATTATTTGATAACAACCAAAAAATGCAGCTTGTCCCAATGTTTCCACCAGAACAATTTTCATTCTTTTAAGAAACAGATGGTTTCGATGTTGTATAAAACATCCAGAATGCCAAAAGAGGTAAGACTATGTTAATGTCCATTAAGCAAGCATGATCTTCTTCCTAAACTCTGATAATAATAAAACACACAAAAAGAAAATTATAAGCACATATCACAAGTGAGGGGCTTCCCTGGTGGCTCAGTGGTAAAGAATCTGTCTGCCAATGCAAGAGACACAGGTTCAATCCCTGGCTCGAGAAGCAAATGGCAACCCACTCCAGTATTCTGGCCTGGGAAATCCTATGGACAAAGGAGCCTAGCAGGGCTACAGTCCATGGGGGTCGCAGAGTTCAACTGAGCACACAATCACACATCATAGGTAAATATGGATATGAAAAGCTTAAACAAAATTCTCCCTAGGAAGCTTGTTCTACCATAATGCTTTAGAGGGAAAAACATGTTGGGTTTTTGGTAGGGTTTTTTGGTAACAGCCTCACTGAGATTTAATTCTTATGCCATTTGTTGTTGTTGTTCAGCCTCTAAGTCATGTCTGAATCTTTGCCACAAAAAATATAAAATACTTTATGAATTCATCCTTGCACGGGGGCCACTCTACTCTTCTCTGTGCAGTTCCCATTTTAGTAGATGTCCTGCTGAAGAGAGCACAGGGGATGACCACTTTATAAGTTATGTTGAAAGAAATTATGATAGACGGTCACTTTGTACATTATAGAAATAAACGACCATTGGACAGAACTAGTATAACTAAAATCAAACGGCAAATACTAGAGAAAATCTTTGCAGCAAATCTTCGTGCCTATGTTGTGCTTATTATTATCAATATGCTTGCTTATACATATTGATACCAAAACATGAAGTCCCCAATAAACTAGCAGAGAAGTGGATAAGACAATTCATAAAAACAGAGATACTGCTAGTAAACACGCATGTGGGAAAAATTCCCACTTTGTAATCAAAGAAATGCCCTCTCCAACAATGTGTCTTACACTCATATCCTTAGAGGAACTTCAGAAACTATCCAAATTACAACACTGTGGTAAAGCAGTCGCCGCACACACTGTGGGTATTCATATAAATTGGTATCACCTCTGGGCAGTACATATCACGAACCATCTTAAAATTCCATAATATCCCTTTATCCTAAGGAACTTTCAAAGAATAAAAATTACAACTATACAGGGGACTTCCCTAGGAGTCCAGTGGTTAAAACTCCATGCTTCCAAGGCAGGGGACATAGGTTCCACCCCTGGTTAGGGGGCTAATATCCATGTGCCACGTGACAAAAAAAAAAAATAAAACTATATGAGATAGTCACTGCAATGTTATGTCTAGCAACTAAAACAAATAAATAAAAGGCCATTTAAATCCAACAACAGGAAGATTATTAATGAAGGGATATAAATTATTGTTTAGAACTATAATAAAGCCTACAGTTTATCAAGCACCTTCACATATACAACTCCTTTCAGTTCTCAATGATCCCAGGATGTAGCAAGGAATCACTATCCAAGACTCAGAAACATTTAAGTGATTTGCACAAAAATCTCACAAATTTTGTGGCTCTCAAACACCTGCTACCAAATTCCAGACTTTCTTGATGTTAAAATAGGTGGTTGTGAATATCTGCTCTGAGCCTCAGCTTCCTCATCTAGAAAACAAGACTAATCAGAATACCTAAATAGTGGTTATGAGAATCCAGTGAAACTTTTAAGTGGCCGTCAGCTCTTAGCAGAGGGTATGGTTCACAGCAGCACTCTGTGTTTTAAGAATAGTGATCATACAAAGTTTTATCAATTCAATATACCTTCAGCAATATAAACATGTCTGCAAGTCGATGAGGACCAGAAAGAGGAAGGAATAATGAAAATGTATGCTGCATGAGTAAGGCGAGAGCAAAAGAACCTTCTCCCTTTCTGGAATTAATTTGGCTTTAGTACAGTAAGTAGAAATCTGGGGGGAAACACAATTAGAATATGCAAAGTTCTCCTAAAAGGGACTGGTTTCTCTGGGGAAGCCTCATATTAAATCTGGGATCACTGCTTCTGGGATACTTTGAAATAATAAACTCAATACAGTATACTAACGCATATATATGGAATTTAGAAAGATGGTAACAATAACCCTGTATGAGAGACAGCAAAAGAGACACAGATGTATATAGAACAGTCTTTTGGACTCTGTGGGAGAGGGAGAGGGTGGGATGATTTGGGAGAATGGCATTGAAACATGTATATCATATATGAAATGAATGACCAGTCCAGGTTTGATGCATGATACTGGATGCTTGGGGCTGGTGCACTGAGACAACCCAGAGAAGATAGTACAGGGAGGGGGGAAAGAGGAGGGAGAGGGGTTCAGGATGGGGAACACATGTAAACCTGTGGCGGATTCCTGTTGATGTATGGCAAAACCAATACAATATTGTAAAGTAATTAACCTCCAATTAAAATAAGTTTATATTTTTAAAAAAAATTTAAAAATAAATTCAGCATACGCGCTCCCTGGAGACATCTTGTGTTGTGGGGAACCGGCCAGTGGAGGGCGCTATTTCACTTGCCCAAGGAACCGAGAAGGCATTTATTGGCCTCAATAATATACTGGGCTTCCCCCCTGGTAGCTCAGCTGGGAAAAGAATCCACCTGCAATGCAGGAGATCCTGGTTCGATTCCTGTGTGGGGAAGTTTGCCTGGAGAAGGGATAGGCTACCCACTCCAGTACTCTTGGGCTTCCCTGATGGCTCAGACGGTAAAGAATCCGCCTGCAATGCGGGAGACCTGGGTTCAGCCCCTGGGATGGAAAGATCCTCTGGAGAAAGGAAATGGCAACCCACTCCAGTATTCTTGCCTGGAGAATCCCATGGACAGAGGAGCCTGATGGGCTATAGCCCATGGTGTTGCAAACAGACATAACGGAGGGACAAAGCACAGTGCGGCAATAATATTCCAGAGCTTGTTGCTCAGTCTTCCTTAGAGATCACTCCTTTTCTTTTTCCCTCCATCTTAAAACTGAGACTCAGAAGCTTCTCAAGCAAATCTCCAGGTAGTCGGTAAATAGATCCAGGTCTGCTCCCAATGAACAGCAACATTTCAGGTGAGACGCTCTGCGGTGAAGAAGTTCATCTGCAGAACCAAGGAAAGCATGGTTACTTCTCCCTTTGGTCATGTGATTAGAATCTACACCATCTGTGTTCAGCAAAGACTTAGCAGGTGTTAGCTCCCCAGGGTTTTTAAACCTACAAACTGGGAACAACTCAAACCATGGAAGAGACAGGCCTTCAGAGTAACAAGGGGAGACGTTACAGGATTCCTTGGCTTTCCCTCCCAAAAGTCAGCAAGGCCTGAAAAATCTCCACTACAAGGGCATAGGGAGAAAGCAACTCCAGTCTCGGTGCCTGCACTGTGACAGGCTTGTGAAGGACAAGTGGGCATCGGTATAGATGAGGCACAGAAATGAAGTTGATCCAGGCTGAGGTCTCAAGCTTGAATCATGAGCAACTGCCTACATGAGTCAGAACTTAGGCAGTTGGTATTTGAGCTCCAATAAAGGAAGTGACAAGTTCAGCAAAGGATATGAATTCAGAAGAGAAATGTCAGGGGATGACACAGAACCCAGCACGACCAGAGCCTGAATCACACTGAGCTCAGACTCAGGTCCAAACTCCCTCCTATTTGGGATCTCAAATTAACATTAACAGGCATCCCAAGTTTAATACGTCAGACACCAAGCTCCAAGTCTTCGCCCTCACCTGCTCTGCCCACACCCTTCCTGTCTCAGGTAACAGCAATACCAACCTCTCAAGTCCTCAGCTGGAGCCTCACTACATCCTCTCTTTCATATCTCACACCCAATCCATCAGAAGATCCCAAGGGCTTTCGTGTCTTTTAGACATTACCCAGGCTTCCCTGGTGGCTCGGTGGTAAAGAATCTGCCTGCCAATGCAGGAGACATGGGTTCGATCCCTGGTCTGGGAAGATCCCACCGGCCAGGGAGCAACTCAGCCCAAGAGCCACAACCACTGAGCCTGCGCTGTAGAGCCCATGCTCAGCAACAAGGGAAGCTGCCACAATAAGAAACATCTGCACCGCAACTGGAGAAAGCCAATGTGAAGCAGCAAAGACCGAATGCAGCCAAAAATAAATGAATTAATTCAAAGTTTTAAAAGACATGCCCAAATTCCTCCTCTTCTCATCACCCCTGCCCAGTTCAAACCATCATCATCTTTTATTGGTCTTCTTGTTGCAGCCTCTTAACTGGTCTCCCCACTTCCACCTTTGCCTACCATTCACTGTCTTCTCAACACAGCAGCCAGAGGAATCCTCTTAAAATCAAAGTTGGAAGACAACCTTAAAGAACAAGCCCATCAAAGAACTAATAAATTGGTTTTCATCAAAATTAACTGTTCTCTTCAGGAGAGTACTACAACATGAATGAATCTTGGTAAATGAAATAAGCCCATCACAAATAGACAAAATACTGCATTATTCCACAGCTAAGAGACACCTATAGTCGTCAGAAAGTAGAATGCTGGTTGCCAGGGGCTGAAGAGGAGAGGAGAATGCAGTTTTTGCTTAATGGGTAGAAAGTTTTTATTTTGCATGGCGAGGCTGGTCACGCAACAATGAGAATGGTCTTAATATTAATGAACTGTACACTTAAAAATGATAAAAATAAATAAAAATGGTTAAGATGATAGATTTTACATTATATCTATTTCACCTTAATTTAATTCTCAAATTGCACATTTTAAATATGTACTGTTTACTGTTACAACTCAGCAAAGCTGTTTTAATGTTTTAATTACATTTTTAAAAACTAAGAGGTTCCCTGATAGCTCAGTTGGTAAAGAATCTGCCTGCAATGCAGGAGACCCCGGTTCAATTCTAGGGTCAGGAAGATCCACTGGAGAAGGGAAAGGCTACCCACTCCTGTGTTCTGGCCTGGAGAATTCCCAGAACTATACAGACCATGGGGTCACAAAGAGTCAGACACAACTGAGTAACTTTCACTTTCACATCCAAGTAGAATCATATCCCTCCTTGGCTACATACATAGGCTCCATAGGCTTCCCATCTTTTTCAGAGAAAAAGCCGAAGTTCTTGGAATGACCTATGAGGCCCTACGTGGTCTGATTCTGAAACCAGCATGCCCTCCTTGCCATCTCTCTCCCACTCACCCCACTCCAGCCTCACTGGCCTCTTTGCTGTTTCTCAAACACATCAGATGGCCTCTGGGGGCATTTGCGCATCTTTCTGCTTTGCCTAGAAAGCTTTTCCCCCAGGTAATTCTGTGGCTCACTTCCTTGCCTCTTCCAAATCTTTACACAAATGTCACCCTCTCAAAAGGGGCCGTTCCTGATGTGGGATGTAAAACCGAAATGCTTCCCCACTTCATGAGTCCCTCCCTCATCTGCTTTTTTACCTACATAGCATTTATCGTGGTCTAAGCTTTTGAACTGTGGTGTTGGAGAAGACTCTTGAGAGTCCCTTGGACTGCAAGGAGATCCAACCAGTCCATCCTAAAGGAGATCAGTCCTGGGTGTTCTTTGGAAGGACTGATGCTGAAGCTGAAACTCCAATACTTTGGCCACCTCATGCGAAGAGTGGACTCACTGGAAAAGACCCTGATGCTGGGAGGGACTAGGGGCAGGAGAAGGGGACAACAGAGGATGAGATGGCTGGATGGCATCACCAACTTGATGGACATGAGTTTGGGTAAACTCTGGGAGTTGGTGATGGACAGGGAGGCCTGGCGTGCTGCGATTCATGGGGTCTCAAAGAGTCAGACACGACTGAGCAACTGAACTGAACTGAATATACCACATTTTATTATTTGTCTGTGTTTCTAACCACTAGAATTAAACTCAGAAATACAGGAATCTTTTTGCTTTGTTCATTAATTATATCCCCAGCAACAGGTACAGTGCCTGGCAGATAGGAGGTGCTTCATAAATATTTGTTGAATAAAGAAATGAGTGAGTGAATGAATAAGGAAAGAACATTATGTGACCGTGACAACCAGAGGGATCCTTTATGAAGATACTCCAGTCCAGTCTGTATAGTCACATTATCAATCAAGCTTTTCCTTCAAAGTGCTCTGATACGACATCATCAGTATTCCCTTTCTAACATTATCAGGGGGGGCTCAAGATCACATGGGCCATGAATGGCACAGCCAGTATTTTGGGGGTAGGGTCGCCTCCCTCAGCATATGGGATCTTAGTTCCCCGACCAGAGATCGAACCTGCGACCCCTGCGTTGGAAGCACAGAGTCTTAACCACTGGACCATCAGAGAAATCCCAGAGCCAGCATTTAAACCGAGAATTTGTCATCAGCTACCAAGTCTCACCATGCCACCCTGAGCACCTAAATTTTTTTCAACTTTCATATCCTTTCATTTCATTCATAATGGCATTGCTGACAGACCCTAGTTCAGCAGTTAACCCTCGTGCCATAAATTTCTATTTGTCACCTCCAAAACTCAGTATTTTAGAAGGCTACCCTTCTGGTTTTTAAATGGAAATTGATGACACCATATGCAGGAGCACAGGAGCCCCAAACTCGCCATCTACCTGGAAGCAAAAATAGAAAAGGCAGATGTACTTAGAAATGCAAGCCCTCCCCACTGGAGATCTAGATCTTATCCCCCATCACCGGCCCAGGTACTCTGCACACTTGGGAGGTCCAGGGTTTGGTTTAGCAGCCAGGATGTACAAAGAGGTACAGCTGGAGCCACCCATGCGAAGACAGTATCTTCCCCTCACCACTCAAGGTGGCCTGACACCTCTGAGCATCCAGAAAAGAACACAAACAAACAGATTTTTATGAGGGCTGTAACCCAATTGACAAAGGCGAGCTCTCTCAGCCTGGAAATGTCCCTGCTCTGAACCAGTTGCCTTGCCAACAAGCCACATGTTTCCACTCTGCAGAATCCAATTTCTGAGCAATGTGACAGTGACAGGTCCAGAGACATGACACACAATTCCAAGGTGCCTTTGAACACCTGCTGAAATAGCTAAGAACAATGTGTGTCCCTGGATGTACTTAGAAACATGGGAAGTGTGCTGGGCAAAGGCAGGTCACACCCAGCTTATGCAACCTACCCTGCCCATCCCAGAATTTTACAAACTGCAGATAAACATGTAGTGGCCCTTTATCACCCTTTATCACCATCATCATTATAATCTTTGTAAATACTTGTACTTACACTCTGGGACTAATACTTGTATTACACTCTGGGACTTACTTTTTTAATATATTGAGTTATTTAATGGTCACGACAACACAATGAGGTAGCTACTATTAGTATTCCATTTCAGATGAGAAAATAGAGACATAGAAAAGGTAAGTAATTTACCCTAATTTACATAGTGTGAGAAAGGGAGAGCCAGGATTAGAACCCAGTCTGCCTCCAGAATCCATCTCCTTAAACATTTGGCTGTACTATCAATCTCCAACATTGCCTAAATGGTAATGTTAATTGTTCTAGCTGTCATTACTATACAACAAACACCCCAAGCTTCACAAAGTAAAACATCCATTTTATTATGTGAGTCAGGAATTTGCACAGGAAATCGCAGGGGGCAGGGCAGTGGGGCAGTGCAGGCGGGGAGGGGGCATGGACAGCGTGTCTCTAGCCACAAAGTCTCTCTGGGTCATCAGCTAAAGAGATCTGAAGCTAAGAGTGATCAACAGCTGGGGATCAATATCATCTGAAGGCATCTTCACGTCTGACAGGTAATGCTTGAGATCCTCTGGGACCTCAGATGAGTCTCTCAGCACCTACACGCAGCCTTTCCATGCAGCCTGGGCTTCCTATCAGCATGATGGCTAGGAGAGAAAGTAGAGCTGTCTGCTTTTTAAGACCAAGACCCTGAAACTGGCACCATTTCAATTCCACCATACTCTACTGGGCAGGAAGTCACAAAATCCATGTTGAAGGGGAGGGGACACAGACCCTAGCCCTCAAAGAATCATGGAGTTTTTTTTTTTAACTATCAGTGAGATCATTAGTCCAACCTGTCCAAGTTCAGGCTGAAGAGCTGAAGCTCAGAGAAGTCAGGTGACGTGTCCATGAGCACATAACCTACAAGCGCGAGTGGCAGACGGGACCCTGGGGCCTTGGGCCTTGTCTTCTGCTCTAGGCCGCTGCTTCTCACCTGGCTGCACCTTGGAGTCACCTGGGACACTTTTAGAAATGATCGTGCCTAGGTCTCATCTACAAAGCTCCTAATTCGTTTGAAGTACAACTTATTTGGAAGGTGTGGAAATGTGTAAAAAGCTCCCTGAGGATCTGTAATGTGCAGTAGTGAGAGTCACACTCTGTGCACCCAAGACGGTTCTGTGCAGGTGACAAGGGACAGTGTTTCATCATGGCTCAGCATTTGCAGAGGTCCCAGCCTGCCACAGGAACAAGCCCGCAGGAACAGATGTCTGACACCTTCACCTGGATCACAGACTCCATCCTGAACCATTCTCGTTTTTGAGATGCTTCTCCTTGGCCCTTTCCCTTCCTCACCTCCCAGGTGCCCCTCAGAAACCAGCCTTCTTTAACACTCAACTTTTCAACATGAGTCAAGTCCACCTCTTGGCTGTGCTGTGTTAGTCCTTTGGTCTTCTCCAACTCTTTGTGACAACCTGGACAGGCCACCAGGCTCCTCAGTCCATAGGGATTCTCCAGGCAAGAATACTAGAGTGGGTTGCCATGCCCTCCTCCAGGGGATCTTCCCAACCCAGGGATCGAAGCCAAGTCTCCCATATTGCAGGTGGATTTTTTTACCCCTGAGCCACCAGGGAAGCCCACCTCTTGGCTATGATCTGTCAACTCTAGGAATTCAGTTCTAGCTTTGGGACCCAACAGTGGTAACCCAAAGGCCAGGTTCTCTTGCTCAATCCACCCTGCCCCCTGGATGACCATAAAGCCCGTATTTGGAGCCCCTTCCAGCTTCAAATATGCCTTCCTTCCTCCTATTGAGCCATATAGCATTGCAGTAAAAGTGCTGCCTGAATCATCCTTTAAAAGGTTGATTCTGTCAAACCACTGGTCAATTTGCTGGGAAACAAAAACTATCAGCTTGAATATTTCACTGAAATAATTGGCCAGTTGCATCATATGTCATGCATTATAACAAACTGGCCAGAAGCACTGGCCTAAACAAATATTTTCAGTGTTTCTTTTCAGACTTATATTCTCATGAGGCTGAATTTTAAAAGAACATACCAGTGGAGAAAGAGCCTTTCTGATACTGCAATTCTCCTGGATTTAGTGATTTATACTAGGTCAGGACACAATCTCTACAGTTTTATCATGTGTACATATCTCCTGAGAATAATTTCATAAAATATATTTACTCTTCACTTTACACAAAGATGAACCTTGCTAAACTTCCCAGGCAATTCTTTTTTGTAAATTGAACCGTATTGTAAATGTTCCAAAGAAGAGGCATTTAAAGGGACTCTTTGTCAAGGATCATTATAGCACTATCTCTAACTTTGTGTTTGCTTGAAATTTTCCATAATAAGATTAAAAAGGAAGGCAGAGAGAGAGAGGAAGGGAAGAAGGGAGTTAGAGAAGGAGGGAGGAGGGCTGGCCAATCTCTGGGGATTCTCTGCTGAAGCAAAACATTTCTATGCAAGATAATGCAAATAACACCCTCTCTGCCCAAAGAAACAAACCAAAAAAACCTGCATTTATTTATTTCTGTGTGTAGGTATATGTGTGTCTTCAAGTTGTATATATCAACATATATGACATACATACGACTGATATATATAGTATATATCATGTATGTTTTATAAATTCAAATTTCTTTAGTCTAAAACCTAAAATAGTAATTTATATATATATATATATATATATATATATATATATATATATATATATTCCCCCCCCCCCCCCGGCTGTCCTGGGTCTTCGTCACTGCCCTCAGGGCTTTCTCTTGCTGCAGCATGCATGGAGCTACTCTCTAGTTGAGCTGTACCAGCTTCTCATTTCTGTGGCTTCCCCTGGTGCACACCACAGGCTCTAGAGCACAGGCTCAGCAGTTGCAGGCTATGGGCTCAGCAGTTGCGGTGCACAGGCTTAGCTGCTCCATTGCATGTGGGCTCTTCCCTGACCAGAGATTGAACCTGTGTCTCTTGCATTGGCAAGCAAATTCTTAACCAGTGGACCACCAGAGAAGTCCTAAAATAATTATTCGTTTCAAGTATTCATTTCGACCAGTCTCCTTTTCTCTCTCCCTCTATTTAGGTCTCACTGCTGGGCAAGTGAGAGACTCACAACCATTCTGGCTTACCAGAGTTCTATCTGCTTTATATATGCATATAGCGTTAGACGGTAAAGAATCTGCCTGCAATGCAGGAGACCCAGGTTCGATCCCTGGGTCAGGAAGAGCCCCTGGAGAAGGGAATGACTACCCGTTCCAGTATTCTTGCCTGGGGAATTCCACGGACAGAGAAGCCTGACAGGCTACAGTCCATGGGATCACAAAGAGTCAGATTAGACTGAGTGACTAAGACTTTCACCTTTTTTTCATATACTGTAAGACATAGTCACTCTTTAGGTGGACAGAGTGACATCCCATGTAGCCTGCAATCACTTCTCCCACCTGCCCTTTCATCTGCCTTGTTTGTTCCTCTCTAAATTCCTAGTCCCACTCCAGTGCATGACACAGAGTTCATCAAGCCTTCCTCGATGCCCCATTCACTGACATGAACTCTGAAAAGCACTGGTTTGCAGATCAAAGTGCTTACGAGGCACTCACCCACATGGATTCTAAGGGATTTGACAGACAACAAGGAGAAGCCATTAGCAGCTCAAAGATGGTTTGGTGAGTACAGCCCCGGAAGAAGGAGCATGCGCAGTGTCAGAAACTAGGGCAAGACGGAGCCTCGGGAAGCCACAGAGAACAATCTTAAGGGCCCAGGTAACATCTCACACCTGCAGTTATGTTTTTATTTCTTTCTTTCTCTCTGCCGCACATAGCCTGGCAGAGACTTAAAAGCCCAGTCATCAAACTTCAACTGCAGACGACATGATTCCCCAAGTCCTCATCTTGGTTCCTGTGACGGGAATTCTTTCCATCAAGAGCATGAACCAAAGGTGATGCTACATCTTTGGCCCCTGAACATATTTTCCTCAGAATACACTTCAAAGAGAATCCAGGGCTCTTTTGGTGCTTGTATACCATTCAAAGGAGACACTGCTGATTTTCCAAATAGCATGTGAACTTGCCACAGTCTCTTAGTCTTTTTCTTCACATTTCTCCTTTCCACCAAATATTATCATGACTGGTATCATCACATCCTTCCTCCCATTCTTCAATATCAAAATAAGGAAACTTAAGAAAAAAGAAAGAAAGAAAGAAAGAAATCAGACAACAGGGACTTCCCTGGTTGGTCCAGTGGTAAGACTCCATGCTCCCAATGCAGGGGCCTGGGTTCAATCCCTGGTCAGGGAACTAGATCCTGCATGCTGCAATGAAAGATCCCACATGCCACAACAACTGAAGATCCCATGTCTGCAACTAAGACTTGGTACAGCCAAATAAATATTTTTTTTAATTATTCAACAAATGCTCATAAAATAATTTCCAGCAAAATCTTTCTAGCAGGAAAAGATATAACTATAAATGTTGAAGTTATAAGCTATGGATGATCATTTTTATATACAAATACATAACAGTTTATTCCATGAAGGGTAGATATCCACCACTGGCTTGGTTGAAGGCCAAAGTTTAAGCTGATAAAAAATTATATGAGGGGTTGACTAATATCTGAGTTAAGAAAAATTATAGAAAACACCAACTGAGATAGTTTCCTTTAAAATGAAAACAGAGTGGAAATTCTCAGTTCTTTCTTTCTAAACTCTTTATTTACTACTCTCTCAAGAGCATGCTTCTGAATTAATGCCTATCAGCCTGTGGCAAATTGTTTTGTCTAAAAATTGCCTTGATAATAATGCTTATCTTTCACACACTTCTTACAGTAGGACTTCAATGCTCCTCTCACAGAGATGTGGGGGTCTGTGGTTTCTCCTCTTGAATCTGGGAGGACTTCTGACTATGGAATAAATAATGTATTACAACTTCCAAGGCTAGATCAAAAGACATATGGCTGTCTTAACATGCTTTTTTTTTTAAGTTTTTTTTTTAATGTGGACCACTTTTAAAGTCTTTATTAAATTTGTTACAATAATGCCTCTGATTTATGTTTTGGTTTTTTGGCCAAAAAGGATCTTAGCTCCTTGACCAGGGATCAAACCACCACCTCCTGCAATAGAAGGCAAAGTTTTAACCACTGGACCACCAGGTAAGTCCCAATAATCTAACTCTTGAAACTGAGTCCTCATGCTGGGGGGAAGCCCAGGCCACATGCAGAGGTCACATGTGGGTGTTCCAGGACACAGACATGTCGTGAGGGAGCCTTTGAGATGACTACAGCCCCAGCTGAGTCCACAGGGAAGACCCTGAGCAAGAACCACCTACCTGAGCCCAGCCAACCTCCAGCAATATGAGAGATAATAATAAAATAATCCTTGTCTTTTAAGTCACTAAGTTTTCACGTAGTTTATCACATAGCAGTAGATAAATGTAACATATCATTATAAAACATCAGCCATAACACAACTGAATAGTATGCACACCATGACAGTATTTGGAGAAGGCGATGGCAGCCCACTCCAGTGCTCTTGCCTGGCAAATCCCATGGATGGAAGAGCCTGGTGGGCTGCAGTCCATGCGGTCGCTAAGAGTCAGACACAACTGAGTGACTTCACTTTCACTTTTCACTTTCATGTACTGGAGAAGGAAATGGCAACCCACTCCAGTGTTCTTGCCTGGAGAATCCCAGGGACGGTGGAGCCTGGTGGGCTGCCATCTATGGGGTCGCACAGAGTCGGACATGACCGAAGCGACTTAGCAGCGCAATGACAGTATTAGAAGAAAATTTAGTTTTATCAAGACCAGCTGTCCATTCAATAATGAGACTTTTCAAATAAGACCTTGGTCCTTGGTAATACAAACCACATATGCATCTTCTGTTTTGATCTTGAAGAGTTATAACAAGTATAATGATTAAAGAGTTTAGACTCCAAAGCCAGACAGACCTGGATAGAAGTCCCAACTTTGCTACTTTTCAGCTGTGTGAATGCGGTCAAGTCACTCCATTTCTCTGTTTTCTCATGTGTAAAATGGGTTAAAAATAGTGCTTATGTAGTCATTGTAAGTGTCAAATGAGATGGCATGTGCTAAGCATGGTACCTAGCACAGAATAAGTGTCCAATAAATGTGAGGTCCCATTATTGTGATGGTTGATGGAGATGTTATTATTATCAAGATACTTTTCAAAAGCAGCCTGTAAATACACTTCACATCATATACCTGCCATAATCCTGAGAAGTAGGACTTCTTATTTTTCATAATTAAATAAATCAGTTCAGAAAGGTCACTTGACTTGCCCAAGATCACACAGCCCGGGGACTGTCTCCTAGTTCACTCCTCCCTTTCACCACAGCAATCCCTCTGCCAAGCTGGTGTCTTTCCAGCCTATGATTAAGTACTTTCAATGGTGGAGAACTCACTACCCACTGAGGCAACCCTAATAATCCACCTTGCAACAGCTGTAGCATGTTTATCCTATTGAGCTGGAATCTATCTGCATGCAATATCCATCCATTGGTCTAACTCTGCCCTGAAGGGCTACCAGGATCAAATCTGCTCTCTCTTTCACATAACAGCCCTTGAATTTCCAAAGATTCAATATCGTAACTCCCAGCCAATTCTCTTTCTCCAGCCCAACATCCCCAGGTTCTTTAGCCATTCCTCCTCCAGCACATGATGACAAATCCCCTTCCCACCAGGGCCTCCTTCTCTGCCTCAGGCCTGACAAGAGGCATATACTATTGATGATGGAGAAGCTTTCATCCTGCCCCTCGAGGCTTGTAATACATTTATGCTTTCTCAGGATGACACATACTCTAGGAGTACTAAGAATTGCTGTCAATCTCTCTGGCATCGTGAAGGATTCTGGCATTTCACCATATAATCTTTTTTTTTTTTCCCTCCCAAGGGGCTGCCTGCTTGAGAAAACTGTCATATTTTTCAGCCAAGAGGAGCCAAAGTGTTCTGAGGCAGATAAGCACACCTCTGCCATGGGGTTTCTTCCAAACACTTTTCTGATGCATCAGTTTGTGGTAAAAGATCTACAGTAACCTGCAGTCATAGATAGTGACCTCATCTCGGCTCCCACGGCCTCAACAGCTTTAGAGAGAAGGAAAGCATCTTTGTCAGGATAGGCTAGGTTATGCTACAGTAACAAAGAGCCCTAACATCTCTATGGCTTAAGCAGTCAAAATCTATTTTGACTCAAGCAAAGTTCACTGTGGATCTGGCAACACCCCAAAGCAGTTTCCTTTTAAGCAGTGACTCATGGATCCAGAAGGTTTGCATTTTATAGCTGCACATCTGGAAGACATGGCTTTCAGGAAACTGTGATAAGGGAACAGCCAGCTCTTAATTGCTTCAACCTAAAACCAGCAAGGGAAGAGCCCATTCATTGGAAAAGACTCTGATGCTGGGAAAGACTGAAGGCAAAAGGAGAAGGGGGTGGCAGAGGACAGGATGGTTAGATAGCCTCACCGACTCAAGGGACATGAATTTGAGCAAACTCTGGGAGATAGTGGAGGTCAGAGGACCCTGGGGTGCTGCAGTGCATGGGGTCTCAAAGAGTTAAGACACAGCTTAGCTACTGGTCAGCCAGAACCAGCATAGATCACTTTTGCTTATAGCCCATGGGCAAGAACTAGTCGCATGGCTCAACCCAACTGCAAGGGAACTGGGAAATGTGGGTGGGCACATGATGTTCAAGGAGCAGTTAAGTATTCTGCCACACAGTCTTAGCGGTCCTGTGACCCTGAAACATCTCCCCCCACATCAGGGTGAATCATGGTAACACCATGCTTTCCCACATCCCTCTCTGATGACTCACAGGCTCCTCGGCAGCCAGCCATGGTGTTTGATGGCTGCTGTCACCAATGTCACCCTCTGAGCCACTGCATGCTGATTTTAATTGGCAGCTACAGACAACTCCCTCTCATCTCTCTCTGCTGCCACTGAATTCCTTGAGGCCCTCATCAATTCTTCTCTGAACCCATCATCATAGGGCTGTTAACTGCTTTCCATTCCTCCTCTGCCAAACCACCCTCTATTATCTTTTTAAAATTCTAATCTGAGTATACCTTTATTCTGCTTCAAATCTTATCATAGCCACTGTGCCAACAGGATATATCCAATTTCCCAAGAACTGAATGAAAACAAACTTGCATAGGCTGGTCCCAAGGACTCTTTCAGCCTCAGCACCCAGTGTCTCACTCCTGTGTTTCCTGTGTTCAAGTCACCCCAAACTTATGCCCACTCTCCTAGGTGCCACAGCATGGTCCAAATGCCCCTTCCAATCTGAAGCAGCTGAAGAAGTTCTGTGTGTTAGTCACTCAGTTGTGTCCAACTCTTTGCAATTCCATGGACTGTAGACTGTCATGGAATTCTCCAGGCAAGAATACTGGAGTGAGTAGCCTTTCCCTTCTCCAGAGGATCTTCCTGACCCAGGGATGGAACTCAGGTCTCCTGCATTGGAGGCACATTCTTTACTGTCTGAGTCAGCAGAGCTAAAGCGCTATGACCCTACAATACCCAGCTCAAGTAGCCCACCCTCTATGCAACATCTCCAGTTCTTCCCAGCAGAGCTAGCTACTCCCCACCCTGAGTTCCAGATATCCTGTTAATGTGCCTCAGTTATACTTCTCCGTTGGTATGTTCCTCTCTTCTACCTGGTGGATTTCTTATTGGCGGTAGCCATGCCTCGCTCATCCCTGTATATCCAGGGGATAGAATGTTTCCTGGCCCAGGGTATGCATCAGCCAATGCTGAATAAGCTCATGCTACAAACTGCCCCATTCTATTTAATACTGCTGAGAAAGAAGTTATTCCTTCATATACTGCTACATTTTTATTCCAAAATAGGAAATGGAGAAAGTAACAATTTTCTAGCTGACTGCCTGGGTTAGAGGTTTGAAAGGAGAGCATTAAACTCCCAGGAATTCCAGCCTCCTCAAGATCAGAAGCTCCAGGGGTACCACTTTGACTTTCTGGATTGTTCTAAAGTGGCCTCTGTACTTCATGTGGGAAATCCTATAAGGATGGGCTGAAAATGAATAGCTGTTTGATTAGTCCCATATTGAGCTATTTCAGTGCATTCCCCCATGCCCTGAAATGAAAGGAAAGCATGTATGAAAGCCCATGTTATTCCGAGGAGGGCTAGGAAAGACTTAAAAACTCTCCAGAAAGCCTTCAGCACTGTAACTAAATGTTAATGTTTAAAGATATACCAATATTTCAGGAAGCCATTGGTAGTGCCACACTAAAACTCATTCTAGTTTTGAAGAGAAATATTTGACTTGGAGGGATGGGCCCCATGCTGGCTCCAAGATAAACTTTCCTAGTTCTCTCAGGCCAATTTTAATGCTAAGAGCAGCTCCATCAGAGTAAAAGTTCATTTTTGAGAGCCAAGCTGTGAATTATGCTACAGGCTGAGCTGAGCAGTTGGTCTTTTGCTGATGATGGCAGAAGCCTGAATATGATACAGAAGTAGAGGGGGGAGCCAGGGACATCCGAGGGGGATTATCACAGAAGGTCAGACTAATTAAATCGAGAGAAGGCACCAGAGAGCCAGAGCTCCCACACACGCCATCTTCAAATGCTCCGACACATGCAGGGTTTGATAAGAAAGAAAGAGTTGAATTGCCACTTTCATCTGCCTGGAAGGACAACAGTCAAACAAATAAAACTGTTTAGTGTTGGTTTAAGCCCAGGTGGGGAGGGAAGAATTGAAAGTGCTGCCAATTCCTAATTATGCAGTTGAATCACACACAGTAAGTGGAAAGAGACAAAGTACAATTGTCTCTCTGGTTAGCCATTTAATGTCGGTTTGTTGAGCACCTACTATGTGCCAGGTAGAGCGCTGGGTGAGAGGGACAAAACAAATATGAACTGCTCCTTGTCGCCTCAAGGAACTCCCAAACAGACAAACATTTATGTAACAGTATTACGTAGTGTGATCAATGTTCCAACAGAGTCATCTAAAGACTGCATGGAGCACTCTAGGCCAGTCCCCAATCCCTGGGCCACGGACTGGTACAGTCTGTGGTCCATTAGGAACCAGGCTTCACAGCAGAAGGTGAGCGGTGGGTGAGCCAGTGAAGCTTCATCAGTATTTACATTACTGCCTGAGCTGATCAGATCAGCAGCGGCATTAGATTCTTTCAGGAGCGCAAACACAACTGTGACCAACACAAGGGAGGGATCTAGTTTGCACGCTCCTTATGAGAACCTAATGCCTAATGATATAATGTAGAGCTGAAGCAGTGATGCTAGCTCTGGGGAGTAGCTGCAAATATAGATTATCATTAGCACAATAAATGTTACCGCGCTTGAATCATCCTGAAACCATCTCCCACCCTCCCCATCAGGTCCATGGAGAAATTATCATCCATGAAACTGGTCCCAGGTGCCAAAAAGATTGGGGACTGCGGCTCTAGGGGGAGTCTGCCCAAGTGGTGTCAGGGCTGGTACCTTAAATGGGGCAACACATCAGAAGTCCTTAAAACTAAGAATTCTCCAGGTGGTGAGCGGAAGAACGGCAAGCAAGGCAGAGGACACAGCATGTGCCAAGGTCAGGAGGCTTGAACCTGGACATTTTCAGTGGCTTGGACGTGCAGAGCAGGTGCATGGAGTGCAGGCATGGAGCACAGACTCCATGACAAGGAATCTGAAGGCAAGGTTGGTATGGCAGTTGGGCTTCAGACACTGAAGGACCGTGAATGCCATGCAAAGGCATTTAGAATTCATCCCATAGGCAATGGGGAGCCACTGAAGATTTTTACAGGTAACATGATCCAAAATGTATAAGAAATTCCTTGGCCACAGAGGGAAGCTGGGAAAGACATCTGGCAGAAGACCTCTTTCCAAAGGTGTTAACAACAAATGCCCCCAGTGATGTGTGCCTCCTCTTTCCTGCTCATCTTCACAGGGAGGATGCTGCTGAGATACAATTCCTAAGAACCTACTGGGTGTGGTTAGGACTGTGCTTTCACTGAAGGGGATCTGGGTTGACTCTGATAGGGAACTAATATCTTACAAGCTGTGCAGTCCAGCCAAAAAAAAAAAGAGAGATAAAGATTAATTAATTTAATTAACCCATAGAAACAGGATAGAATGGTGGTTGCCAGGGGCTGAGGGGTGGGTAAAATGGGGAGATGTTTGTCACAGGGCATAAACTTGATAACAGATACAAGTTTGGGGCGCTAATGTACTGATGCATATCTATAGTTACAATACTGTAGTACATACTTGAAAGTTGCTAAGGGAGTAAATCTTAAACGTTCTCAGCACAAAAGAGAAGTGATAGTTATACGAGATGACAGAGTTGTTAACCAACCCTATTGTGGTAAATGTTTTATAGCACATAAATGTATCAAGCCATCACACTGCACACCTTAAATTCACACAATATTAAATGTCAGTTAATATTTCAATCAATCTTCAGTGGGGAGTGCAAGAGGCTTCATAAATAAACAATTCATTGGCTCTCTCTGTGCAGATGAATGTGCTAAACTCATAAAACATGAGGTCAAAGCTCAAAAGATTCCTAAAGCTTTTGGTCTGTGTTGTGCTAGAACCTAAGTTTAAAATTCAGATGGATGTTTCATCTCTTTCCAGTCATAGTGAGAAGGAAGGGGGAATGGGATTCCAGAGCGAACATACTGACCCTTCCTAAGTTCATAGCTGTTGGTAAAGTTACAGAACCCTAAGATGTCAGTTATTAAAGCGCTCTTTTGGATTATCTAATCCAGGGCTCACAGATTGGTTTCACTGCATGCATAGGCATCATCTGAGAAGGGTGACTGCCTGGGGTGCTGGGGAGAAATGAAGCTATAACTAAGCCCAAAGGAGGAAAAAAAAGGCTGTGATCAAACTTCTTACATCTGCTGTGGACTCTGGAAGAAGAAAGGCAGCATGCCTTGGAGACCCAGGCATATTCCCTTGTTATTATCAGGGAAACCAAGGCAGCAAAGTACTGGTCTTCTCCTTTGGACAGAAAGAAGATAAAACTAGCCAATCCTAAAGGAAATGAATCCTGAATACTCACTGGAAGGACTGATGCTGAAGCTCCAATACTTTAGCCTCCTGATGTGAAGAGGGGACTCATTGGAAAAAACTGTGATGCTGGGAAAGATTGAAGGCGGCAGGAGAAGGGGATGACAGAAGATGAGATGGTTCAGTGGCATCACTGACTCAATGGACATGAGATTGAGCAACCTCTGGGAGATAGTGATAAACAGGGAAGCCTGGCGTGCTGCAGTCCATAGGTTCGCAAAGTCGGATATGACTGAGTGACTGAACAACAAGGCAGCAAAGTAATCCGTCTAGTATATCCAGCTCACCAAGGTCCGACCCTGTCCTCCTGCCTTCAGTCTTGTATCCTGTTCTTCCCACCGTCTTCAACACATCAACCTCAATCTCTTCCTAGTTCTTGTTTTCTCATCAATTCACAAACTGAACCCCGTGTGACACCTGCTAGCAATTCCCCCTTCCTGGTCCTCCCCTTCCAGGACTTTCTTTCTCCTTCTATAACAAGCTGGAAATTCAGAGTCCATAGTGTTCTACCTGCTCCAGGGGGCCCCATAGGGAGTTTTGATTCTGGAACGTTCTGTCTGCCCTACTTGAGCCATTCTTGGCTGGCAGGTTTTTGAGGTGACATTTCTCATCTCCTTAACTCGAGCCCCTGTGCCTTTACCTAGATTGTCACTTACTACACTTCACTAGTGTTTGAGTTGTAGCTGCTCCTGCGTTTCTAACCCACATGGTCCTTTAGAGAAGGGGCTGGGTCTTTGTGTTCTATATGGTGCATAATACGGGGCACAAGATAAATATATGCGAAATGAGAAAATGCAAGGCTCCAAGTCTCATGTTACTCTTTGGTACTTCAGAACTTCAGGACCAAAGTATGTGTTTTTAAATCTGACCAAGGTACTTCTTTTGGCCCTCACCCCTGCCTGGGGTCCTCTGCATGTACCTTCTGCCTGGACCCCTCTGAACCCCTCCCCTGGAATCCCCTGCTTCTCCCTCCATGATATCTCATCCCCCACCCCCGGGGAGAGGCGACTCCTTCAGTCTCACTCTGTCAGTCCCTCCTGCGTCTTCCCACGGAGCCTTCTTTGTGCTTCTGTTATACAACCTGCCCTGTTATACTGTGATTTCTTATCTCTCTCTTTCCCACTCAACCAAGAGCTCCTGGGAGCCACAGCCACATCTCATTCATGGAATAGATGCTCAGTATGTGTTTGGTTAAGTCAGTCTTCCAGCAATTTAGAAAAGCCCCACCTCCTCACAGCTGCCCACCTTCCCTCCTACACACAATTCAAGACTTTCACACATCTAGAGCCTCCCCAGAGCTTGCTTTGTGTGGAGCTGAGCACGTAGTAGGTATTCAATAAAAACTCTGCTGATATGAATGTATCTCCTCCCTCCAAAATGAGGACATAACAGCACTTCTTAGCTGAAATCAAGAGACCCAGCTGGGGCCGAGTAAACCAGGAATGAGCTGCCAAAAACAGCTAAGCACACTCGTTCGTGCAGCTGGCAGGCCAAGAACCGCTCACTCCAGCTCTGCCTCGTAGAGCAGGAGCAGCTTTGCCAGGACCTCCTCCCCCACCCCAGGAGCTGTTCCTCTTGCCCTCCGTGGAGATCCCAAATAAGGCAGCCCAAAGCCAAGCCAGAGGAAGATAAAGGAGGAGCTCAAAGAAGGGGCTCATTCCAGCTGCATGGTGCTGTGTGTTTTTAAAGGAGAAAGAAAACAGAATTAGAAGAATGCCTTTTCTCTTTCAGAGACAACCACAAGCAAAATCACCCAGGCTTCCCCACCTCCAGCAGATTTTTTTTTCCCCCTAACAGGACTTAGAACAGAGAGAAGAATGGGTCTTGTCTCCTAGGCTTAGAGCAACTACATCTGATAAACAGGAGGGCTTCCTAGGCAGGCTGGGGAGGAAGGAAGGAAGGAAGGAAGGAGGGAGCAAGGGAAGGACAGAAAGAAGAAAGGGAGGGAGGGAAGGAAGGAAAGAGGGAGGGCAGAAGGAAGGAAGGAAAGGGAGGGAGGGAGGAAGCCAGGGAGGACACATGCAATCGGCAGCTACCACAGGCCAGGCACTGTGCCAAGGGCTTTGCACGTGTCCTCTCCCTAAACAATGAAGACAGCCCTCTGAGCTTGTTTTAAAGCAAAAAGAACTGAGGCTTGGGCAAGCACTGTGAGGTGCCCAAGGGTAAAGGGCCAGCAAGTGATGGGACTGAAATATAAGCCAACGTGTCTGACTGTGATTCTAACACGCTCTCTGCAGCACTGACCCATCTCTCCCTTCCTTTGGGCTTTTCCCAAATCTCCAACAGGTTCAAGCTTTGCTTGACATCCAGTCACTCTCCTCACTTTCTGCTTGATGGAGCAGGTCTACACCCGCTGTGGCTTCTCAGCATTAGGGGAACTGACTCAACACCCACATGCGTGCACGTGTTTTTCACAAGGTCAGAGCTAAAGATCCATGGTGGTGGGGATTAAGGGCAGAACCGTCTCCATACGCCCAAGGCAAGTGGAACACTGAAACCACCCCTTATTTGAGCATCTGTGTGAAGTTTCACTCTGTGCTGACGGGCTTCCTTCGGGCCCCTACCTAGTGCTCTCCGCCCCAACCCCCCGTCCTCCCCTCTATCACAACACACTTGCAGTTTCTCCTTTTCCCTGTGACAGTCTGGAATTACTGTCACCCACATGCTTCCTTGTCCAGTGTCTATCTGCCCACCAGAAGGTGAAGTTCAGCCATGACAGAGGCAGAGCGGGCTGTCCAGGAGTTCTGAGTCAGACCAGCACCTCACCTTGGTTCAGTCCACAGGCCAAACCTGTCTACCTGGTGTGTCTTCCCACCGCTCAATTCACTTGGCCTGAAAGAGATGCATGTCATATATTACCTAGCATGAAGCTGGTCTCCAGCTGGGTACACAGTCTCAACTCTGCCGGCTTCTATCTCTAAGAGATTTCTCCAGAAGCAGCTGCTTAGATCTCTTCTAGATCCTCGAAGAGGCACTGCAAAATAAGACAAGGGGTCCTCACCAAGGACGCCTGTCCTCCAGCTGCCCATACCTTCCTTCAGGTTGATGGAAGTACTGCCTCATTTTCCCATGAACTGGTTCTTTGCCAGGCATAAGTATTTGGTTATAAATTGAGAGCAGTTACTGGAATGCCTGTTAAAAGCAGGGCCTTGAACTTTTGATTCTGACCTTCAAACCTTTCTTTCTTATTGGAGAAACAAGAGAAATTGAGCTATCTCTGCACTTGTTTCTTGTGGACAAGCCATCAGCCCTGGTAACTCAGAGCTCATTCATACAAGTAATGGCTGGGCCAACATTGTTTTAAAAACTCTTGCAATGGTGATTTCTGAGAGACCAATCATTCAGACGCCCACCTATACCAAGGGGCAATGTCACACAGCAATAGGTTCCCACCCATCCCCAGTCCTTCAGGCAACTTGCAATTTGTGAGCTTAGCTATCAACCTGGAGCTCCAAAATCTGTGTGTGGATGGGGTTAAACAGTTCCACCCAGTGCAGGTGAAATCAGATCAGGCTGATGGCCACTTGCTCCTGTCCCATATCTCCAGCATGCTCTTTAGGATGAATGTCTTAAAATACCACTCAGAAAAATCTCACCCAGTCTGACCTTGTGCAAAGACCAAAACCTGGTCTGGGGAGAAAGTATATCCATGACAAGGTCTCTCCAGCCCTAGACCATATGCCTACCTTCTGCTGCTCCATTTCCACGCTTGTTTCTCTCCAAGTAGGGAAGCTGGGAGGTATAATCTCTGTACAAGATAATCTCTGGCATCGTCACATTTGAGAAGCTGAAGAAGCCGTGAAGTCACCATCAGCCATTCCAAAATCCTAAACCTAAGAGAAGCCAATGGCAAAATTTTTGTGACATCGCAAAACAGATCAATAGTGGTGAAAATGCATGACTCATACAGGCGCCATGGGACCCACTTCACTGATAAGCGTACTGTGAATTGGGTTCAGCTCAAGGCTGCCTCCCACAGTGGAAGCACCTCCTCTTCCCAGAGGCTCCGTGACCCTATCCCACTCATAAACCAGAGCCTGAGCTTATGAATGAATCACACACAGAGCTGAGAAGTCTCACAGAGAGGACTCCTGACCCTCTGCCCTCACTCCATCCCCCCTACAATCTAATTCATCAAATCTGGTTACTGGTTTCAAGTCTAAGTTAATTTTGGATATACTGCTTCTCACTCCAAAGTAGAAAAGAGCTGGAGTGCTTCCTAGCTAGAGGAAATAATCATGGAAGTGTTTCTTAGAGTTAATCAAAGGTACTCTTCTTTCCTATATTAAAATACGCAAAATTAAATTATACCAAGATTGGTCTTTATTCTTTTCATTCCCTCATAGGTTTGAGTTGTCACCTTAATGGTGCTCTATTTCTAAATAGCATTTCTCTCCCCAGCACACGAGCTATTTTATTTGTCTGGCTTACACAGCTGCCAGCCTCAGCAGTGTCATACACCTGGCATTTCCACTCCCCCGTGTTTTTGCCTTTCCAGCCAAGAACTCTGGCCTTCTGTACCTGCTCCCCACTAAAGAACACTTTCTTCAATGTAACTTGACAACCCAATTCGATTCAATCCCCAAGCATTACATTTCCATTCCATTTGTACCTCTCAGTTCGCAATTAAGAAGGAAATATGGTCCATGTACCCCCTACATCTTACAGCAGGAAGAAAAATGTATGTAGCTGGATTAAATGAAAACTCCCAGCAAGCGAAGATTCGAAAGTCAGATCAGAAGGAAAGAGCTGCCCTTCTCTGAGTGTTTTCTGCCCCCAGCCAAGTATTCCTTCTCCCTTGCCCCTCACATTGGGGGATTTCATACTTTCTTATGAAGGGGAAAGTCAAGGGCCACAGGTAAGTAGTTGAATTGCAACCCTGAGCCCTAACTCCAAGACACTACCTGTCCAAACACGTTACTGCCATTTACACATTTACCCAGAGGCTGATCTCCATCAATAGTTCTTTTGTTTGGAGTTTTGCAAACTCTGCTGTCAAAGGCAGTTACCGTTGGCAGATGTGAATGATAGCAGAGTTGGCTAGTGTTTCTCTGACCTAACCAATCTGTGGATTCCTCCTGATTGTGAAAAGTGCCTGAATGACACCTCCACTGGCTCAAAATCTGTGGGGCCTCTTCTTCCAACCCTCTCCTTTCCCCACCCCCTCGTATGGGTCCCGTTTCAAGTGTTTTTGGTTACTGTGGCACGTTGCCTGCAAATGTTAAATATTCAGCAATCTTTGGGCTCCTTAGTGCTTTTGTGCAAATAGGTCTGCGGCATTGGAAAAAGAACAAGCTGATCTCAACGAAAGAGAGCAACATAACAAGCCAGCAGAGTCAAGAGTTCAGATGAAGTTACAAAGGAAGAAGGCTGCCTAGTCAACAAGACTTACTATCTTTTGGGGAGGCAGGATGCCTGCGGGGAGGGGTGGGGGGAATGACTCCTTTCCGGGAAATGAATCCTGCAGGGCCTTGGACAAATGTGAGAATCCCTAGATGTTGGTGTCCTCAAGAACAAAGAGATTGTACCAGTTTGATAGGGTTGTTTGTGAAGATTTAATGAGAGGAGGCATGTGCTTGGCTCAGTAACTGTAAACTCAGATTAGTAACTAAACACACAGCTGAGGGAAGACCTGAAGATTATCCGGAGTAAATCTCCATCTGCAGGTACTTCAAATCTGGATGTTCAAAAAGGGATGCATATGCATATGTTTTCTACACACACACACACACACACACACACACAGCCTGTATTCTTTTTTTATTCCTTGGAATAAACAAAGATTACCATAATAATCAAACCAGTCAATCCTAAAGGAAATCAATACTGAATATTCATCAGAAGAATGGATGCTGAAGATGAAGCTCCAATACTTTGGCCACCTGATGCAAAGAGCTGACTCATTGGAAAAGACCCCGATGCTGGGAAAGATTGAGGGCAGGAGGAGAAGGGGGAAGACGGAGGATGAGATGGTTGGCTGACATCACTGACTCAACGGACATGAGTTTGAGCAAACTCCGGGAGATGGTGAAGGACGGGGAGGCCTGGCGTGCTGCAGTCCACGGGGTCGGAAAAAACTGAGTGACTGAACAGCCACCACAATAACGGTAATTCGGCTACCACAAATTGAGCCCTTACTACATATCAGGTACTGTTCGAAGCATTTTATCTACACTCTTTTCAGGTTCACAACAGCCCTTGAGGGGATGACAGGGTCCCAGTTCGGATTTGATAAGAGAAGTAACTGACCTCTGAGTACATAGCAGTTATTGGCAGACCCCAGAGTTCACTATCTGGGCTGCCTCATGCCCATGTCCAGGTTCTTATCGCTACACTGTATGACCTTTCTTCTTAGAGAGAAAACCTGCTAAGTAGGAATGAGAGACCTGCATTCAATCCCTGGGTTGGGAAGATCCCCTGGAGAAGGGAAAGGCTCCCAACTCCAGTGTTCTGGCCTGGAGAATTCTATGGACTGTATAGTCCACGGGGTCACAAAGAGTTGGACACGACTGAGCAGCTTTCACTTTCACTTCACATTCAGGGCTTCCCTGGTAGCTCAGTTGGTGAAGAATCCACCTGCAATGCAGGAGACCCCAGTTTGATTCCTGGGTTGGGAAGATCCACTGGAAATGGGCTAGGCTACTCCAGTATTCTTGGGCTTCCCTCATGGGTCAGCTGGTAAAGAATCTGCCTACAATGTGGGAGACCTGGGTTTGATCCCTGGGTTGGGAAGATCCCCTGGAGAAGGGAAACGCTACCCACTCCAGTATTCTGGCCTAGAGAATTCCATGAATTGTATAGTCCATGGGGTTGCAAAGAGTCAGACACAACTGAGCAACTTTCACTCACTCACTCACTCACTCATAAGTAGGAGAGGTCTATCCAGTGGGGCCTCCTATTTCCCAGATGCTGGGTCTTATGAAAAACTGTTAAGCAAGCTTCGGTTCAGAGAGAGGGGGATTTCTCCTTGCTCGAGCCGCCAGTCTGTGCTTTCAACCAATGTGTTCCAATAGAACTACCCAAATCCCTGTCCTGCTCCGTGATTCCCTCCCCTGCGTGGCAGCCCCAACAAACAGGGCTGCCCAGTCCAGGGGCATGACCTCTCTCCAGTTTGCAGAGACAGCAAACATACCCGGGGAACACGGGACACTCTCAAAGAACAGCCACACGCCAGGCCTAATTAGCTTATTTTTACCTACGCTGCTCCTCCCAGCAGGGTCCAATCCCTGCAGCCAAAAGGCTAAGAACCCGGCTGCCAGCATCTCTGCAGCGGCTTCTCAGAGCCTGTTCATAATTAATTTTATAAAGGGCCTTGGCTCCCCATCCCCATTCCACGTGCCTGATTCAGGTGAGATCATGACAGTAATCACTGCCAAAGCTCTATCCACTGGAATAAGTATGTGCAGTGCATGCAAGTGTGCATGTGTGTTCATGTGTCTGTGTGTATGAGAGAGACATATTCCTCAATGTACCAAGAAGCAACTGATAACAAATGAAGCTCTCATGCTTTTCAGATCCTGGATTGGCCTGAAATTCAGGAATATATCCAACTAATTGGGTGCTCTTGTGTGTGTCAGACACTGCCCTCTGCACTGGGGATGCAGAAATGACTCAGACACGGTATCTTGGTCCTTGAGGAAATTACCATCAAAAAGAGCATTTCTACATGTCAATGACAAGACAGGTAGTCAATGCTGTGAGAAGCATCAGGACAAGCTGCTACATAGCCACAGAGAGGGAACATCTCACTCCATCTTAGGAGGTCCAAGAAGACGTCCTCAAAGTTATCAAAGCCTCAGATGCACAGACCCTGGCACAATATAGGCATTCAACAAATATTTTTAGATCAAATAAGGTGTCTTCTACATTGACTGAAAGTATCTCTACACTGACTCCCTGAAAACCTATTTAAGAATTACCTAGGCATATTTGTATCCGCTAGGAATGCTTTCACCTACATTAAATAGCTTAACTAGGGGGTCTATTTTTTTTTCATATAATAAGAAATCCAAAGTTGTGGTACATATATATAATAGAATATTACTCAGTCATAAGAAAGAACAAATTTGAGTCAGTTGAAGTAAGGTGGATGAACCCAGAGTCTGTTATACAGGGAGAAGTGAGTCAGAAAGAGAAAAACAAATATTGTATATTAATGCATTTATATGGAATCTATGAAAATGGTTCTGATGATCCTATTTGCAGGAATGGAGATGTAGAAGTTGACAATGGACTTGTGGACACTGGGAGAAGGGGAGGGCAAGATGAACTGAAAGAGTAGCATGGACATAAATGTGTAAAATAGACAGTTAGTGGGGAGCTTCTGTAGAGCACAGGGAGCTCAGCTCAGTGCTCTGCTGATCTGCAGGAGTGGACAGGGCGTAGGCAGGAGGAAGGCTAAAGAGGCAGGGATATACGTACACTTAGGGCTGATCACCTTGTACAGCAGAAACCAACACAATGCTGTAAAGCCATTATCCTTCAATTTAAAAAAAAAAAAAGGCATCCCAAGATAGGTGGCAGTTGGTATTGGTCCAGCATCTCAGTGACTTCAGAAATGACATCTCAGTGATTCTCTTCATCTTTCCTGCACGGTCACAAGATGGTTTCCATAGCTCTAGACATCACATCTACCACCAAAGCACAAAAAGAATGTAAAGCATGCCATCATTTTGGCTTCTCTTTTTAAAGAAGATCTTTCCCCCCCAGTCCTTCAGCAGGTTTCTGCTCACTCTTTGGCCAAACCGTGCTACATGGCTACCCCTAGCTTCAGAGAACCCAAGAAAGTTACAACTTTTAGGCTTCATGGTGAAGACAAGTAGTGTCTTTTTGCATCTGGCGTATTTCACTGAGCATAATGTCCATGTTGTAGGATGTGTCAGAATCTCCTTGCTTTTTAAGACTGAATAATATTCTGCTCTATGTATGTACCATATTTTATTTGCCCATTCATCCGCTGACAGACATTAAAGTTCTACCTATTTTTATGTCCCCAAATAATGCTTTCTCCCATAACCACAACACTCTAGCCCTCAGTAAACTTTCTCAGTATATTCACCATTTCTGTGAGAAATAAGTATCTGTTTTAGATAACTGACATTCCACATTTTCTATTAGTCAAAGTCAAACCTAATCTTTAATAATACACCTCATTTTTCAGATGAGTACATTCATGGTACCTACCTGTGAGGGCTGATAATCAGACAGTATGTAACTGTAATCATACCACTTGTTAACATACTTCCATACCAATCAATAAATAGAAGTTACCTCAACCCCCCAAGTGGCCCTGCTTCCCCCTTAATCCTTCAGAACTCCACCATCACCTTGTAATGAAATGGTTATTGCTGGAGTAGTTGTTAAATACTTTTAATATCCACGCTCCTCTTTTTTTTTTTCGGTCATGCCACATGGCAAGTGGGATGCGGGATCTTAGTTCCCCAACCAGGGATCAAACCCAGACCCCCTGCAGGAGAAGCAATGAGTCCTAACCACTAGCCAACCAAGGAATTCCCCTATCCACCCTACTTCTATCCCAAAACTTGTGATAATTAACTGAGACATTATAAAATACTTCTAGTGCCTGTGTGTGTGTGTGTGTTTGTTAGTTGCTCAGTTGTGTCTGACTTTGTGACCCTATAGACTGTAGCCCATCAGGCTCCTCTGTCCATGGGATTCTCCAGGCAAAAATACTAGAGTGGCTAGCCATACCCTTCTCCAGGGGATCTTGCTGACCCTGGGGTTGAACTCAGGTCTCTTGCATTGCAGGCAGATTCTTTACTGTCTGAGTCACTAAGGAAGCCTAATCTAATGCCGAGGACCTGGTAAACAGTAAATATTTTCACTCTTTTTAAATTAAAATTATTATGACAATTATGCTCCATATATCACTTTTTGAAAGAAGTTTTGGGGAAAACATTCTGTCCAAAAAACTGTTTACATCAGCTCAACTTCAGGGAAGTTGTTCCCCATCTGAGACATCAGCCTCCTCTGCACTGAGAGAAAGGATTTGTTGCAAGCCAGCTGATGGAGATTCTGCCAAGGGGTGGGAGGCCCTGGGGGTAGGGGTTGGGAGGGGATGGTGGAGGAAGAGGGGTACGAGCAGCTCAACATCTTCGCTCAAAGGGCTGCACTCCTCCCATGAATCTAACTGATTTCTCCTTAGCTTTCTGTTCTAGTTTGGCCACTGTCTACACCCAGGGGAAAAAATATGACAAATTAAGATGATTTAGAACTCACTGACTTTGCTTCAGCTTTGTAAGCAGTTACAGTTAGTGGTTTGGTTGGTTGGTTGGTTGGTTGGTTGGTTGTTTTTTCAGTGAGAGATTTTTCTCATCTCTTGCACGACATCCATGCACCCACATGCACTTCATAGTACAGTGTTTAATTTCATCCACCAGCAACGCTAATCCTCCTCACTCGTTTGCCTAAGAAATGCCCAAACCATCAGCCCGGTTCAATGCTTTTCTCTCAGCCATTGGTCCTGACGTTTACCCGACCCCTGCCTCTCAGAACAAGGACTCAGCCTGTGCGTCCCAAAACAGACCTTGAATTCAAACTTGAATCCGCCTGGGCTCATCTTGGCTGAAACTGTGGTTTCCACACCTCTCTCTCTCGCTCTCTCGCTCTCTCTCCCTCTGTGCTGCTGATTACAATCTTAAAATTTCCCCAAGAGGTAAGTCAAATCAGTAGAAGAAGACATGTTACCAAAATGATTCAGGGTGGGGAGTCTGTCAAGCAGTCTGACCAACCAAAAATGCTGTGTGCCAGTGAACACATCAGGGTGGCCTTGGTGTAATAAGAACAGAGCACCTTGGGCCTGGAGGTGTTGGTTCTTCCCCCCACCCACTCACCCCGCCACATGGCAGTAGGGCATAAAGTACAGTGGCCGAAAAAAGAACGGGGAGCCCAAAATGATCTGATAAGGAGCCGGGCCCACCGCAGAATCTTAAACAGAGAGGGAACGTGATCAGAATAGTGATGGGAACTCCGCTGCATGGGCTGGCGGAGCGGAGAAGGAGCGAAGCAGAAGGAAGGACAACCAGGGCAGACACTGCCGCCGACAGCTGAGAAGCGGACAGAGCCTGATGGATGTCGGGCAACAGGAGGAAGAGGTGCAGGTGGGGCCGGGAATCTGCACACGAGAAGCTGCAGGGAGGACGGGGATTCGACGATTGTCTGAATCTGGGGGGTGAAGTCCCTGGAATCAGAGTTAGAACTGCCAGATGTGACCCTGGAGGAAAAAGAAAATGACAGTGGTGGGGCCCAAATCCAGGCTCTCAGAAAACAAGCGAATGGAAGGGCTAAAGCCTGACATTCGAGAAAAGACGCAGAGAAGCTCTCTGAACGCAGGTCTATGGGAAAACAGTATTATGCTGAAGTCTGGAGCAGCAAATCCAGCCCAACCCCAGGATATAAATACAGCCCACAAGATGACAGAACAAACAATGGATAAAAGTGACCAAGGCTTGCCTTACAGTTATTGGGGTCCTGAAGCTAGCTCTTAATAGGAATGTTGCCCAGGCTTTATTAAAAAATAAATTATATAAATTTACAAGTAGATAAACTATATTAAAAACAAAGGTGAAGAATATTTAAAACTTATCACATGCTAATTATTTTACTACATTTTACTGTTACTACGGGCTTCCCAGATTGTGCAATGGAAAGAGTCCGCCTGCCAATGCAGGAGACACAAGAGATGTAGGTTCAATTCCTGGGTCAGGAAGATCCCGTGGAGGAGGAAATGGCAACCCACTCCAGTATTCTTGCCTGGAAAATCCCATGGACAGAGGAGCCTGGCTGGCTACAGTCCATGGGGTAGCAAAGAGATGGACAAGACTGAGCACCATCACTGTTACTACAGTTTATGCCCCTGAGGTCATGGATGTGTGTTAGATCAACAGTGTAGAGATGCTATGGAATGGTGGGCTATTGCACATCTCTGCCCAGCTCTGGGTTTGGTCATGTCACATGAGCACTCTGCAATCATACACGGTGGGATTATTTTTGCCACGGAAATTGGCAAGTGCTCTCTATGGATCAGCTCTTCCAGGTCAGGACTCTGGAAAGCAGCCGCCTGCTAGGCTGAGAGCTGGCCTCTCTCCTTCAAGTAGGGCCACTTGACTTTGAAGTGCCTCCCTCACCAAGGCGATTCTCAGGCTGTAAAAGTCTCTTCCATCCATCTTCCTTACCACCTCTGGCTTTTGTCACACTAGGCCTGGGATGGAACCTAGACCTCAAATGCCCTGCATTAAAGCTCTTGGTGTCCTCAGGATCTCCAAACTCTATCCAACTCTCTCTGGTTGTTTGAAGAGTCTTCTTGAGACTTCCCTGCTGGTCCAGTGGTTAAGACTCTGCACATCCACTGCAGGGGACACGGGTTCAATCCCTAGTCCGGGAACAAAGATCCCACATGCCATGCCACACCTTGCAGTCAAAAAAAAAAACAAAAAGAAGAGCCTTCTTTATGGCAGCAGTACATCTGCTGTTACCCAGGCACCTACAAAGATGTTAGCTTCGGGGTTAAATGAAGTTCCCAGAGATATGTTGTCAGGGTCTGCCAGTCTCCTACGGACAATCCCCACCCCATGCCTCATCAGTTCACATCAAACAGGTTTCTGTCAAGACACCTGGCTAACTATAATATAAGGACAGAGGAAGTCACCGAAAGGCAGCTGACTAGGCCTTTTCAACCCACTCCAGTATTCTTGCCTGGGGAATCCCATGGACAGAGGAGCCTGGTAGGCTACAATCCATGGGGTCACAAAGAGTCAGACACGACTGAGCGACTAAGCGCACACACACACACACGTTAAGTGGAGTGTTCTAGCCACATGAGCGGGTGCTGGAATCCAAGTCCCTCTCTCCAGCCCCACTATCAATACCATCCCCTCCACTCAGACCCCTTCATCTTCCCTGCTGCCCCGTTTCTGTAACAAAGAGGCAGAGGCGGCTCATCTCCCTGCTTCTGTTTGGCACCCCTAGGCCCATTTCATCTGCTCTCCAGATGACAGGCACCAATCCGCCCTAGACGCGTACCTGATAGAAGCGCGCCGCCTTCGGCTGACAGCCCAAGGATGGGGTGCCTGGCCCTCCAAATCCAGCCTTCATACCCTCTCCAGTCTCGGCTCTCAGCAGCACCCCCTGCTCCCCTCTCTCCTCCCCCTGCTCTCTCCACGAGGCCTCTTTCCACTCCTGGCGTTTGGCCCATCCTCAGGAATCAGCTCAAGGCTGGGTCGCGGGCCTCTCTCAGGGCCCCCCGCCTCCTAGGCTTCCTGCCATCATGGTACCAATCGCACAGTATTGCCACAATGCCCTTTCCTACTGAAGCCATCAAACCCCACACTGCGTGCCCCACAGCCAGGGCAGCATCTTACTTATGGTGAGACCTTATTCCAGGCATTTTGCTTGGCTTGGCACACACGGAAATGTTTGAAGGAACAGATGGATGATATCAGAGCCTTGGTGTGCTGGCACTTACAAGTATGTAGTCTCAAGGGCGAAAAGGTCAGTGGTTTAAGAGTACAGTCTCTGGAGGGACTTGGATGCATATTTCAAACATGTGTGACCTTGGGACTACCCCTGGTGTAAGTGCTTGTAAGAATTCTCTATGTATTAACTCATTTAATCCTCACAATCCCTCTATAAGGAACACACTGTTGTGGTTATTTATTTTTTTTAACAGAAGAGAAAGCTAAGGCATGAGAGCTATTAAATAACTTGGTAAGTAGGAAAAACAGGATTTTAAACCTCACACTCAACCCCTAGGCTTTACTACACATCAGTAGCTTAGCACAAGGACAGACATGCAGTGTGTCTTATTGTTGTTGATCAGTAGTTAAGTCAGGTCCAATTCTTTGTGATCCCACAGACTGCAGCATGCCAGGCTTCCCTGTCCTTCACTATCTCCCGGAGTTTGCTCAAACTCATGTCCACAGAATCCATGATGCCATCTAACCATCTCATCCTCTGTATCCCCCTTCTCCTTTTGCCTTCAATTTTCCCAGCATCAGGATCTTCTCCAGTGAGTCAGCTCTTTGCATCAGGCAGCCAAAGAATCGGGCTTCCCTGATGGCTCAGATGGTAAACAATCTGCCTGCAGTGCAGGAGACCCAGGTTCCATCCCTGGGTCAGGAAGGTTGCCTAGAGAAGGGAATGGCTATCCACTCCAGTATTCTTGCCTGGAGAATCCCATGAACAGAGGAGCCTGGTGGGCTACAGTCCATGGGGTCCCAAAGAGTCAGACACAACTGAACAACTAACACACACACACACACACACACACACACACACACACAGGTCTATTGCTAAGTACAAACAAAACAGAATTTCTGTTTGGGGAATTGCTATAGACTGAATTCTTGTGTCCCTCCACTCCCAAGAAAAATGTGTATACTACATTCTAGTCTCTAGTGTGATAGCAGTAGGTGGTGATTTTGGAAGGTGATTAGATCAGGAGAGAAGAATCCTCATGAATGGGATTAGTGTCCTTATGAAGGGGACGCAGAGAGCTCCTTTATGTGCTCCACCATGCAAGACTGTAGCAAGAAGACAGCCATCTATGAACCAGGAAGTGGGCTTGCATAAGACACTGATTCTATCAGTGCCTTAATTTGGGACTTGCCAGCCTCCAAAATCCTGAGAAACAAATTTCTGTTGTTGACAAGTCACCCAGTGACTTGTATTCTGTTTTAGCAGCCCCAATAAACTAAGAAAGGACTTTTTGTTACAAATTATTTTGAATTTACATAACTTCCAAAAGCAGATCTGCTGTATAACTATTTTAGCCTTGATATCACGGGGGAAAAAAGCTCCAAAACAGTAACAGTCATAACATAAACACACACACACACGCAGACACCCCTCAAACCATTATTTATAACTGGAAAAAATTTCTTGATGAAGTCCAATTCATACTAATTCCATACAGGGTTTTGTTTGTTTATTTGTAGTACAGACCATTAGTTGCTTGTTTTATATTCTGAATTACTAGGGTTTGAATTACTAGAAAAGCTATTACCAGCAAATAGGGTTGGCAGACTGACTTCACCAGACAGACCTGAATATTTGCATTTTCTGGCTTTTGTATGCTTAAGTTCACAAACTAAAGTCCTCATCAACAAGCTTTTTACATTTGAATAGATTACAAAGTGTTTATAGGTCTGAGTCCTTCCAAGACAGTAGTTAATTGGCCTCACAAAACAACAGCAGGAGAGTCTCATTATCCTGATTTAACAAGGAAGACACTTCATCCAGAGAAGTTAAGGGACTGGATCCAGGCCCGAGCACTGAGTCTAATCATCATTGTCATCAGCATCATTATCGTCGTCACTAATTTTTAACATGCTAGGAGGGCACTCCAACAATCTGTCCTTGTCCTCCAGGAGCTCATAGATTAATAGACCTTTGATGGAACCATTTCTCAAAGAGCCAAGTAGGTAATAAAACATAAATATATATTGAGAGTCATACTCTGATGTCCCAGACCTCTATTCTTCATTAGGAGCCAAAGAGACCAAATCCAAAAGCCATGGGGAGGCCAGCCCTCTGCTGGGTCTCGGTTTCCCTATCTGCAGTAAAGAATTTGTATTCCCTGATTATGCCTTCTTTCCTAACGATCAGCTGGCACACTGAAACAGTCAGATCCCCAGGTCCATACATCATCGGTCTAAAATGGGCCCAGGATCAGAGCCTAGGGAAAATATTGTTTTAACTAAGGACGCCATAGAGGACAGGATGAAAGCTTTGGGGCTAAATGTGTCCAAGGCATTGCCATTGTTCAGTGTCACCCTCACAGCTGCTGACCCAGAAACATGGACTATTTTTAGAAGTTTGGACAAGCCCAGAGCCTGACTTATCTCATAGTACATAGAACTGAATTCAACTGAGAACGCTGCATGGCAGTGATCACCGAAGTAGGGCCATGATGAGATACTTTTTCTATAGGGCAGTCTATACAGGAGTAGTCAGGAGAGCATAAAAATGAGGAGTGGGCCAAACCAAAGAGCTTGGGCTCCATGACCTCAGACGAGCTACCCACCTCCTTAGAGCCTCGATTTCCTCAGCAGTAAAGAGCATTTAATATACAACACAGATAAACCTTGAAAACATTAAAGGAAAGCAGCCATTCACAAAAGACTACATATTACATGATTCCTTTTGACTCTTTGCGACCCCATGGACTGTAGCCTGCCAGGCTCCTCCGTTCATGGGATCCTCCAGGCAAGAATACTGGAGTGGGTTGCCATTTCCTTCTCCAGGGGGTCTTCCCGACCCAGGGATTGAACCTGGGTCTCCCGCATTGCAGGCAGACGCTTTAACCTCTGAGCCACCAGGGAAGCCCTGTATGAATGTCCAGGGTAGGCAAATCCACAGAGGCATAGAGCAGGTTAGTGGTACCAGTGGCTGTGGAGAATGGGAGTGATTGGTTTAATGGGTACAGGGTTTCCTTTAAGGGTAATGAAGATGTCCCAGAACTGGATAGTGGTGATTGGTTGCACAGCACTGTGAATGTACTAAATTCCAGTGAATTGTACACTTTTGTTTGTTTGTTTGTTTTTGGCTCTGTCACACAGCTTGCACAACCTCAGTTCCCCGACCAGGGACTGAACCCAGGCCCTCAGCAGTGAATGTGCTATATCCGAACTGCCAGACCACCAGGAACTCCCAGTACTTTAAACAGTGAATTTCATATGTGCATTTTACCACAATTTTTTAAACTGCAATTAACAATAACTTGCCTCCACCCTCTCCTCTCATGCAGATGTGAGGAAGTCAGGAATAACAGGAAGGACACCCAGCCAGGCCGTCTGGAGTTACTGGTGTCTAAGCATCTTAGAAGCAGACTGATTGCCTATATCCCCATGAGGGTATCTCCTCTATAATCTGATTCTCCACTTGCATTACCTCATTCAATCTTTTCATCTTTTAAACTGCCCATACAGGAAGCCAAGGCTCAGAGCATCTCAGAGCTTGGCAGTGGGTGGCATAGCCAGATTTGAATACGGTCTGATACCAAAACCTGAGTTCTATTATCATACACTATCTCCTAAGAGCAATGATATTAATTTTTTATAAGTATACATATACTTTGTGTACATTTTACACTTTGCTAAAGGCTTTCAAACCCTTTACCTTTATTCTCATCACAACCCTGTGAAGTAGGTACCATCTCCATTTCACAGATGAGGTTGAAATAAGGTGTTTTCCCCAAAGTTACTGGCTGGATCCTGAGAGTCTGTTCCTCTTCTTCCCCTGAGAGCAGTTTCCATGCAGAGTAATTAGATTATAAACAGAAATAGGGGAGGTCCTAGGAGATCTTTCTAGATCAAGCGTATGGAGGAGAAAACAAGAAAGCCTTTGTTTGCGGTTTGCTTTGTTTTTGGAAACCCTGTATTGCTAGTCCAATATTTTCCCATCACATATGGAGTCCCTAGCTGAAGAAATGCATATTAGCTCAGTTAAATGCACATTTCTTCCCTAAGAAAAACCCCAGGGAAGGAAGTATGCTTAATCTGATGCTTACAGCATCTGAGAAAGAGCAGAAGAAAACAAGGCAATAGACAAGAAGCTCTTGGAACCATGCTATATTAAGACTTCTTTCACTAAACTAAGATTTATTGAGTATCTACTATACCCCAAGCATGGTTCTAGGCAAATTTGGGACTTCCTTGGCAGTCCAGTGGTTAAAACTCCACTTTCACTGCAGGGGGCATGGGTTCAGTTCTCGGCTGGAGAACTGAGTGAGGCATGGCCACAAAAAAATGACATAATAGCAGACAAAGTCGGAAGAGGTACCTGTAGGACCTGTAGGGCTCTCTCTCCTAAGGTGGAACCCTATTATCAGAATGTTGAACAAGTCTATCAGGTATTTCCTGGGATCCAGCAAGTTTGGGAAACAATGCCCTGGAAGGCTTAGAAACACTACACAACCCAAATCTCATACCTCCCAAGAACTAATCATTTCACATAGCAACAGGACAGTCCTACAAGGCATTATGAAGCCCCCACTATAAAATGGCGGGCTTCCCTGATAGCTTAGTTGGTAAAGAATCCTCCTGCAATGCAAGAGACCCCAGTTCAATTCCTGGGTTGCAAAGATCTGCTGGAGAAGGGCACTCCAGTATTCTTAGGCTTCCCTGATGGCTCAGCTGGTAAAGAATATGCCTGCAATGCGGGAGACCTGGGTTTGATCCCTGGGTTGGAAAGATCCCCTGGAGAAGGGAAAGGCTACCCACTCCAGTGTTCTAACCTGGAGAATTCCATGGACTGTATAGTCCATGGGGCTGCAAAGTGTCGGACACGACTGAGCGACTTTCACTTCACTATAAAATGAAACCAGTTGTCTATACCATTTGGGAAGCATTCCCTTCTCACAGGATTCTGCCCCTTTTAACAAAAATTCAAAAAGAAAGAAGACACACTCTCTATGTGTTTGTGCTATGAACCATCATCATCAAATCAACTTGAAAGAATTTTGATCTCACAGAAATTGTGCTGCTGTGCTAAGCCCTGCAATGCCAAGTTAACCAGAAGGCATTTCTCTTGTAAGGCCATGAACCTGGGTGTACCTCTAATACCTTATAAATAAATAATGGACGTAAAAATAGCAATAATGAACTCAGAAAAATACTAGCTAATTTACACCATAATAGAAATGCCCAGGGATCTTTAACAACTGAAGGACGGATGCCAGCCTCCCTAATAAGTATACCAAACCATATTATTCCACATGTGAGTGTAATTTCTAAATTGCAGTGTGTAATTCAGAAGGGTGTATGCTCTCTGAAAGGCAAAAAGTATTTATATGAAGGCTATTACTCAGCTGCATCATCCCCTGATGAGAAAAATCAGAGAAATTATTGGAACAATGTATTCCTTGAGACCCAGGAGCAAAATGTTTCAGAAAAAGGCTGTCATTAACCTTTATGCGATTGTAGAGATAAACCACTGCTCCGTGCCACATGAAGCACACAGAGCTGTGAGCCTCCCTATGAATGCGTTCCCTCTTGACACCCCTCAGGGGCCAAGAGAGCTGCCAGTGCTGAGCATGTGCTGTGCTGTGCTCAGTCACTCAGTCATGTCTAACTCTTTGTGATCCTATGGACCATAGCCCACCAGGCTCCTCTGTCCATGGGATTTCTCAGGCAAGAAGACTGGAGTGGGCTACCATTTCCTCCAGAGAATTTTCCCGACTCAGGGATCAAACTCCTGCCTCCTGAGTCTCCTATATTGGCAGGCAGATTCTTTACCACTGTGCCCCCTGGGAAGCCCCTACCAAGCATCTGTACCCCAAAAAGAGCCCTGCCCCAAGACTGGCCAAGACTGATTGACATAGATAATGACAGAGTCAGCTGATGGGGGTCACCACATACTAGAGTCAATTTCCCAAAACCCAAACCTGATGTCCTTGGATAAAATCTAAGTTCCTAATTTTAGCACATGGGATCCCCCCAAAATCAGCCGCTACCTACCTCTGCAACTGCATCTTTAGCCCATTTCACTCCTCTTTCCCTGTCCCCTATTTCCTTACTTTACTTCTCACACTCCAACAATTTTAGAATATCTTGAATCTTCTGAACAGTGGTTCTCAAAGGGGGACAGTTTTGCCACACACACACACACACACACACACACACACATACATACACACCTGTACATTCAGAAACTCTGATGACATTTTTGATTGTCACAAGCAAAGCAAGCTATTCTAAGCATCTACAGGTAGAAACTGGGATGCTGCTAAACATCCTACTGTACACAGGACAGTTGCCCACAGGAAATAATAATCCAGCCCAAAATGTCAATACTGTCATTGTTGAGAAACTCCTCCTTGGTAAATTGCATTAATGGCCCAAAATTTTCACCAGTCCCTCTCTCTATACCCTCAGCCCTTTAAGTTTACAATGCTCACCCATCATGAGTAGGGCTTCATTCACTATCCCTTAACTTCGAGTTCGGTCATGTGACTTGCTTTGGTCAACTGAATGTTGCAGAATTGACAAGAGTACATGTTTCCACTTGTTCTTTTGCACCTCTTCCGGTGCTGCGATCAACATGCTAGAGGTTTAGTACCAGAAGGAGAGTGAGAGAAATGTGAAATGGAGCCAGTTCTAAACCCAGGCTAAATCTTCCAGTATAGTGGCAAACTCATGAGAAATGATTATCATTTGAAACCACTGAGTTTTGCGGTGATTTGTTACACAGTGATAGCTAACTATTACACATACAGGCTATTTCATGCCTGTGTACATGCTGTTCCCTCTGCTTAGGAAACCCTCTAGCCTCTCTTATCTTACTTGGAAACTGTTACTAATCTCTCAAAATCCAATCTGAGTATCCCCTTTTCTGGAAAGCCTTCTTGGAGTCCCTACAGAAAAGTAATCTGCCCCTCCTCCTCAACACACTTTTACCGTTGTACTGTACTATATGTATTAACTTGTCTTTCTTACTGTATAGTGAACATTGTAAAGGCAGAGAATTCGTCTTGACTCTCTAGCCCTAAGGCAGCACAGCAGTTAGAGCGGACACTCAGGAGTATTTATGAAACGCAAAGGGATAGACTGGAAATCTGTGGGAAGGTGATTATCAAGGGCATTTATCAGCTTTGGCTCTCATACTGGAATGATGCCCAGAACATGGCCCAACCCCTGTGACAAAAGAAGAGACCGTTTGGCTCCAGCCTGCAGTCTGGATTTCCCTGCCAGTCAAAGTTGTCATGGAGAGGAACAGCCTCTGCCATTATGGTTTAGCACAATGAAACTGTTTAGAGGAGAGCCTTACCTTCAGGAAATTCCAATGAGCCTGTTTTATTGTTACCCTCCAACAGTAATGACTCCTATGGGATTAAACAGAGTGTAAAGTAATTGCTAAAACATCCCCTGCTGTGGACAGAGAAGGCTGAACAAGATGTAATGATCCTACTTCACTTGGGAGGGAGGGGACTGGCTCATGGAAACTAAGAGTGTTATTGGAGTTTTACGGGGTAGGAAGGGGTAACCAAGAGAGGAAAAAGATTCAGTCTGATAGGAAAGAAAGAGTTCAAATTTTGGAAATAAAGCAGCTAAGGTTGAAACCCTAACCACACTTCCCATCACTTTACACCTCTGAATCTTGATTTGTTCAGCTATAAAACAGGGTCGTAAAACACTTTTCCTCTAAAAGGTGATCATGGCATCCAGTCCCATCACTTCATGGCAAACAAAAGGGGGAAAAGTGGAAGCAGTGACTGATTTTATTTTCTTGAGCTCCAAAATCACTTCAGATGGTGACTGCAGCCATGAAATTAAAAGATGCTGGCTTCTTGGAAGGAAAGCTATGACAAACCTAGACAGCGTATTAAAAAGCAGAGATATCACTTGGTCAACTTTGCTGACAAAGGTGCATATAGTCAAAGCTATAGTTTTTCCAGCAGTCATGTACACTGTGAGAGTTGGACCATAAGGAAGGCTGAGCACTGAAGAATTGATGCTTTTGAACTGTAGTGCTGGAGAAGACTCTTGAGAGTCCCTTGGACTGCAGGGAGATCAAACCAGTCACTTCTAAAGGAAATCAACCCTGAATATTCATTGGAAGGACTGATGCTGAAGCTCCAATACTTTGGCCACCTGATGTGAAGAGCTGACTCATTGGAAAAGACCCTGATGCTGGGAAAGATTGAAGGCAAAAGAAGGGGGCAGCAGAGGACGAGATGGTTAGATACGATCATGGATTCAATGGACTTGAATTTGAGCCAACTCCAGGAGGTAGTGAAGTAAAGAAGAGCCTGGTGTGCTGCCGTTCATGGAGTCACAAAGAGTCGGACATTGAACAACAACAACTAAAGGATGTGATGATAAAAGAGACAATACACACGAAAGTGCTTGGTACAAAAGGGACTTTTTTAGTTCCTTTTCCTCCTGTAGTAATTTGGAGTAGGAATATATCAGAACAAATACGCCAAAATTAAGGGGCCCAGGCCAAGAAAACATAATCTCCAAAGAGATAGTCTTACCAGAAAACTGAGTAGCAAACAACTCAGTGGCAATTGAAAAACACTAGAAACCGCCTTCCTCACCAGTAGAGAGCCATGTGGCTGGATTCTGGCCAGGAGCCAGCAACTCTCAACTGCCTCTCTTTGCAAGGATGGCTTCATGAACAAATGACCTTAACAGTCATACAATGTCCTCTGCTCAGAAGGGGCTCACACTTGGTTGAATGCTCTGCTTGTTACTGCCTTGAAATTCTCTATAATTTTTGAATAAGAGGTGTCAGATTTGTATTTTGCATTTCGCCTGCCCTGGTGGGTCAGCAGTAAAGAATCCACTTGCCAGTGCAGGAGACGTGGGTTTGATCCCTGGATTGGGAAGATTTCCTGAGGAAGGAAATGGCAACCCCCTCCAGTATTCTTGCCTGGGAAATCCCATGGACAGAGGAGCCTGGAGGGTTACAGTGCATGGAGTAGCCCTGCTCTCTTGTCCTTCATTCCCTGCAGATAAGGGATAGGATAGCTTTTCTCTGGGCATGCCTATCTGCTAAAAGATATGTGTATCTCGAAGGGTCCCAACCACTGGGAAATTCTAGCCTGAAAATTGATAGTGCCATCCCTAGCACACAGAAGTCCCTAGGAGAGGACACTCAGAGGCAGAAGGTTGGGGAGGACACTGACAACTGCAGATCAGGACTATCAGATAGGATGCCTTCAGCTGCAGGTAACAGAGTATGGGACTAAGAGAACTTCTCTGGTGGTACAGTGGCTAAGAATCCACCTGTGACTGCAGGGGACCCAGGTTGGATCCCCGATCCAGGAAGCATCCACATGTCTTGGGGCATCTAAGCCCGTGTGCCACAACTAATGAAGCCCATGCTCAGAGCCCACAGCCTGCAACTATTGAAGCCTGCATGCCTAGAGCCCATGCTCTGGAATAAAGAGACGGCATGGCAAGGAGAAGCCTGCTCACTGCAACTAGAGAAAGCCTGCGTGGAACAATGAAGACCCAGTACCAAAAAAAATAAATCAGTTAATATTTAAAAAAGAGAGAGAATATGGGACCAAGAGTGATGATAGAGACATGTAATTATTTAATAGCTCATCTAACTAGAGACCTGGAAAGAAGCTCTACCTGTATGTTTCAGCATCTCTGTGACTCTCCTCGCCTTGATCTCTTGGTCACAATATGACTACAGTCATTCTAAACACAGGTCTTCCCACAACACCACTCAAAGGACAGAAAGGAAGAGAGCCTCTGCCTATATTTATTTTCATTAGAGGAAACTGTCTTACCAGAAGTCCCCCAGCAGACCGACTAGTGGGTCTCAATGTCTAGAACTCAGACCGATGGTCATACCTACCGACAAGGAGAGCTGCTGGGCAAGCACACATCTACCAGAGGGGAATGGGATGACCACAGCTGCCTCCTATGATCTCAACAAGGGTGGGTCCTGTTATCAAGGAGGAAGGAAGAATGGTCAGTGGATAAATGACATTGGATTAGGTGTCATTCAATTCCTGTATCTCTTCTTCCCCTGAGGAGCTGATGGAAGCCTGCCTTCCCACCTCTTGCCAGAACTGTTCAGTGCCACCCAAGCCCCCTTAGGCAGGGTGTGGCATAGGGAGTCAGGACAGTTCATCGTCCCATGCGGACAACTCAACTAGTTTCAGAAACATCCAGAAGCTCTCTCATTTACTGCAAGATCCATGTTCTTGGGTAATTTCTATATTTACTCTGAGCCTGTTTTCTCTCCTGTAAAATGGGAATAAGCATGCATGCTATATAAGGTTGTTGTTTTTGTTTACTCACTAAGTCATGTCTGAATTCTTTGGCAACTCCTGGACTATAGCCCTCGAGGCTCCTCTGTGCATGGAATTTCCCAGGCAAGAATACTAGAGCGGGTTGCCATTTCCTCCTCCAGGGAATCTTCCCAACCCAGCAATCCAACCTTTCTCTCCCCACATTGGTAGGGAAGCCTGTGGACAGGACTAAATGAGATCATTGTATAAAACACACAGCAAATGATAGTTTCACCTTCCCAGGGTGTTAGAGGCAAAGATACTGAGCCCCAGAAGAGTTAAAAACTTGACTAAGGTTATGAAGTCAGAGGGTAGCAGAACTGAAACCTGAACCCAGGCCTTGCTGATGTTGGGCCTGTGCTGCATCTCTGCTCCAGGGGCATTTTTCCACCCAGCAGACTCCAACAAACACTTGCCTTTGCACCTTGATGACTTTTAGGAGTTCAAGGGTTTCTTGCTAAAATGCAGATGCCCTTGGGAAAGACACCACCATTATGAGCTATTTCTGGCTGGAAGGTGGCTGTTCTCCTGACAAAGGAAGGTCTTGTGGGAGCTAAACCCCAGGTGGAAAACAGTAAAAAACAGACCAAGAGCCCTCACGTGCGTATTTTCTTACTCTGCAACTCTGTCTCCAAAAAAAATCACATCCAAAGGAGTCAGATCTGTGTGACCCTGGGTGTCACCACCTCAAACACAGTTTTATTTTCTTTGAGCTGACAGAACAAGGGTAGAAATGTATTATAGAACTGTGTTAAGTCATATTAAATTAGGGCAGTGTTCAGATTCTGGCATGGAACTTTAGATAATAACAGTTTATTGACTTGGAAATTACGTTCAGTCAGAATTAGGTCTGTCAGCATAAAGCTGGATTTTGGCAATGCAATTATTTTCAGCAACACAGCATTTGGGTATCAGTATCAATAACATTTACCTTTAAAGAAGAAAAAAGATAAACACCTACTACCGTGACCTCCCAGGTGACTCAGTGGTAAAGAATCCACCTGCCAATGCAGGAGATACGGGAGACGCAGGCAGGTTTGATTCCTGGCTTGGGAAGATCCCTGGAGTGGAAATGGCCCCCTGCTCTAGTATTCTTGCCTGAAAAATTCCAAGGACAGAGGCGCTGGGCAGTCTACGGTCCAGAGGGCCACAGAGCGGACCACGACCGAGCATGCACACACACCATGACCATTAAGAATTAGGCACTAAATAGGAGGGCCCCACAGGCTGTAGTCCCCAAAGCCTGAGGCGTCCATCGACAGAGTAACACAGACCCAATGACTCAGAGTCTCGCCAGAATCCACCTCCCGCTTCACGGGTAACTGCCCTAGTCTTCCTTTTTTTTTAATGTCTATTTGGCTGTGTTGGGTCTGTCGTGGCACTAGGATTTTTGTTGTGGCACACAGACTCTTAGTTCTGTGGCAAGTGGGATCTTAGTGCCCTGACCAAGGATCGAACCCACATACGCTGCATTGCAAGGCAGATTCTTAACCACAGGACTACCAGGGAAGTCCCTAGAGAGCTATCTTCTCACTGTACCCTCACATGGTGGAAGGGGAAAGGGCGCTCTCTGAGGTCTCTTTTATAAGGACACTCACTAATCCCATTCATGAGAGTTCTGCCCTCATGACCTAATCAACTTCCAAAGCCCACACCTCCTAATACAAGCAGACTGCTTACTGGAAGGTAGCATATGAATTTGGGGGTGACACAAACATTCTGTCTATAGCACCCACCCATCTGCCTTCCCCATGACATAAGTAGCAAGAAACCCACAAACTGTGATTTGAAGAAGGTTAAGAGATGAGCTCCTCAAATATCATTTTTCTGTGGCATCAGGTCTGGACTTCAACCCTGTGTATTCACTCACAGGTGGTACAGATATTCTGTTCCAACTCTAACTGGTTCCTGCAATTCAATTCTAGAGTTACCACCTGCAGTTAACTACAGACCCACTAGTTAAAGGCTCAGTCCTCGGTAAGGCTGTCCTCACTTCCAATGCCAATTGTGCTTCAGGGTTTCTCAGACCACCAATGCTTTTGACTGACTGACTGTAAATTTGTATGTTCCCATGACAGGCTTGATAATTTGTTAGAATGACTCACAGAACTCCAGAAAGTGTTATACTTATGATGACAGTTTTATTACAAGGGATACAAATCCCAACTAATCAAATGAAGAGACACATAGGATAAGGTCTGGGAGGGTCCCCAGTGCAAAGCTTCCACACCTTCTCCCTGTGGAATCAAGGCACTTCACTCTCTAAGTACATTGAGGATGCTCCACTGAGTGCTGGTGTCCAGAGCTTTGGGGTTTCATTGTGTTAACACAATGAAATCATTGATTAAATCACTGGCCATGTGACTGAACTCAATCTCCAATCCCCTTGCTGCCTAGAGGTGAGGCTGGCTCAAAGTCGAATGCTCTAATCATATGGTCAGACTTTCTGGGGATCAGCCCCCATCTTGAAGCTATCTATGGGTTAACTAGGAGTCACCTTATTAGCACAAGCTCAGGTATAATGGGGGGTTCATGAGTTAAAAAAAAAAAAAAGACACTCATTATGTGGGAAATTCCGTTTTAGAAGCTCTGTGCTGGGAACATGAGACGAAGACCAGACAAGTTCTTTATTATACGACACACATAAGCTGCCTTTGCCAGCATAAATACAGCAAGGCAGGTAAGCTGCAGGGCCTTGGAGCCTGTCGTTTCCCTTTTAAGAGGAGACATACAAAGAGTTAGTTACCTTGGCTTTTCATTTCTATAATATTTATTTCTTTTTGCTTTTCTGAACAAATATTTCTTCTCCTGATACCTTAATCCAAATTCTGGACTGCTAATGTTGCCTGCCCAAAATACCAAAGTAGGACCCCCTCCCCACCCCCAGATCCAATCTCCTAACACAAACACATCAGCATCAACCACCAAGCATTGTTTCAATGACTTTATAAACCCAGAGAAATTTTTAAATAGGATACTCATTTTGTATTCCTCACAGTCAGCACCTATTAAACTGCCAAGAACTTATCTGGTGCTCAATAAATACTTGTTCAGTTTAATTAGCTAGTTAATCTGAATATTAGCCATAACATATCCAATTCAAAAAGCCACAAACATTTAATGAACACAAACTGTAAGCCAAGCTCTTGAAAAATAACAATGAATGAAGCATAGTCCCTGGTCCCAAGGAGCTGACTATGGCATAAAGAAGACCAAAACAAAAATGACAATAAGAATTTTATTATGAAATTTAAATTATATAATAGAATAAAAGCAAAGAACTATGGGAACCTTAGCAATGATTATATCTGAGTAGCAGCGCGTGTGTTGTGGGATTGGAAGGTAAGAATGCAGAGGATGGAATTTACAGAAGAGAGTCTGTGTGAGCCATCCAAGTGGTCTTCAATGCTGCTGTATTTGAAATGCCCTGGAATGGCAATCTCCCCACTGCTACATTCAGTTCAAAAACATATCAAACACAACGATAGATTTCTCTCAACACAAAGCCCTTTTAAAAATGATTACGTGGCATTCCAAAAATTCCATCCACCTTTCATTTCAGTCTTGAAATATGAATGTGCTCCCTCCAAATGAACTTTATGTGTCCGAGGTAAAATTGATACCATGAGCTATGAGTGTGACGATTTTATAATTACTCTTAAATGACGGCTGAGCAAAGCTATGTAGTATAAGTTAGTAAAAACATGAAAACTAATTAGAAATCATTTGAAGAGGCAATATAACATGATGGTCATGAAGACAGGCATTGACAAAGGATAGACACACTAGGTATGGATCTTGGTTTCAACACTGACTAGCAGTATAATCTAGGACAATTTAACAAACCTCTTACAACTTCCATTTCCTCATCTGTAAAATGAGGTTTTTAAAAAAAGTGTTTAGATATAGTACCTCATAGTAGGATAATTATGAGAAATGAATGATACACCTGGCACATACTAAGTCCTCAAACAAATGTTAACTTGTAGTGGCAATGCTATAGTAATAGTAGTAGTAATCTATGCCTACTTAGTTTCATGTATATTGTAATTTCATATCATAGAAACTAAGTTTCTTGAATTATTGGAGGAATGTTTTTAGTTATATAGTCACTCATCAACTTGCCAAGACTGTGTAATATTTTACAGTAAATGAGTAATAAAACATTGAATCAATTCATTTAGTCACTGGTTTACAACTTTAGGAAAAAGGAGCCTGGCTTAAAAGGGGGAGAAAAACGAGTCAGTTATATCTTTTTATTTATAGTTTTTTTCAGATGGCTGGCATTTTTAAACCCTCCTTTTGAGAGGAAAAGTCAGCTCTCCCAGCTTCATAGAAAACATGCCTTTCCTAACACCTAGAAGGACTCCAGAGGAAGCTAAGGTGATACATATACCCGTTGTGATGTCACAGACTTTCTGAGAAAACTTGATGAACATGCCAGGCCAAACAGAAAGGAATGTTGTAGGCAAAATTACAAGGTTTGTAAAAACATCAGCAAAAACAAATCCCACCTATTTAAAAGGATGACATTTCATGGAAGCACAATGGAATTAGCTCTCTTTGTACAAAAATTTAAGGGCAGTTACCTTGCAAGGAAAGAAAGAAAATATAATTAATTAATGCAAGTGATGGTTAACCACAGCAGGAAAAACACAATGTGTCACCACCGAACTCCTTTGCATTCAATTCAGAAGATACTGTTTATGCAAATGCATCCATTTTAAGTTATTAGTTAAGTGACAGATTGAAACCAGGAATCTTGAACCTAGCAAAGAGCACTTTCTTCTAGTCCTTTTTACACATGCCCAGCATGATGTCCTGCACCTTGTGGGCAGCTAAGAACTGTTGATAATTTTGACCTTGAGATGAGTAATTAGAAGAGAAATTAATTCTAAATCTTGAGTGTCAACAAACAATTTTAAATCTTGCAATTGATTTCAGAGACTGAAGACAAAACAGAGCAGGGATTAAAAGCCACTCAATAGCTATGAAGTTGTGGGTGACTGGTCTCAAGTTCATTATCTGCAAAGTGGAAATATAAAGGCAAGGCTTACCCTATAGAAGATATTAGGTGAGAGGACAGCTATCACACCCAGTACAGGGCCTGCAAAGATGTCAGACATCGATAACTAGTCCTTCTTATAAATAATTAGCAAACACTTCTCAGTGGCTGCACTTGGAAAGGTGTCATTTCTCCTAGACCTATGAAGGGTCTCTGGCTGACCTTAAGAATTAAACTGACATAAAATAGATCAACAGTATAAAAGCATACAAATTTATTTAGTAAGTTTTACATATACCTGGGAGCTTTCACAAGAAACATGAAGACCCAATGAAGTAGGTATGGCCCAAAGCATATATACCAGGTTGGAAGAAAAGTAGTAAATGGTAAAAACATGGCAAGACAAACAGGTTTGGGCTGGCATGGTTAATTATGAAAAAGTAACTAGGAACACAAAGGCTAGTTTAACAAGGTCTGTTTGTACAGATTTCTCTTTTTCTTGATTGCCCGTCTCTGGTGATAAGAATGTTTCTTTCCTCCTGGTACAGAGAAGGCACCTTGCACTGGGCAGTTTTATCTCCTGCTTTCAAGAAGAGAAAGGAAGGTCAGAGTGCCCTTCTTGCATCTGCTGCTCTTTAAAGTACCTTTAAAGTAATCAATATGCCCAAATGGTATGTTCTGGAGTGACATATTCTAACCTCCTAAACTGCCTTTACACACTTGGGGCACGATCCAAATCAAAGGTGATAAAATGAGAAATGCTGCTTTGGAGGTAGAAACTCTAACTAGATCTGTTTCACTGATGAGGAAACAAGGTGCAGAGAAGCTGAGTTGCCCAGGGGCTCACAGAGACAGAAGCAAATCCATATTCCTTTGACTTTGGAGCAGTTCTTCACACTATTCAAAGACTGCCTCTCTCAAAGGGGCATGAAGGTCATCAGAAGACATGCTCCCCAACACCCATAAAACTTCCAAGGCAACAAAGAAGAAGTGAATTTCGGAAAGGATTAGAGTATCAAAAGATGTTTCACAACTTCTCCATGAACCCGCCCCCCATACATACACTCCACAAAAGCAGCTGATTCCCCATGGCATCAGATGACTCCCAACCCCAAAGATCAAATGACCCTCAACCCCAAAGATGCACAGACAGTGGTTCTTTCCCGGCCAGGGTAAAGAAGGGAAGCCCAGGAGAAGAGAACCGGGGCTGTCTAGGATGCAGTCTACTTCTAGCCTAAAGATGGAAGGAAGGATAATATTTCACATTGGAATAATCATTGAAATACATGAATTTCATTAAAGATTTTTCTCAAGCCATATTTTTATCTCGTTACAAAAGTAATACACATTCATTGTAACAGACTTGCAAAACATACAAGGGAAGAAAGCAAGTCACAATACCATCACCAGACATAACCACACTTAACAGTCTGACACATGAATTTGTTTTATGTAAATATGCATATTTTAATAGCAAAAAAAGACATCATCCTGTTCTTGTTATTTTGTAACCTGCTTCTCAGGCAATATTTCACCTACCTTTTCCCAAAGTTGAGTTTTCCCCTCCAGGTCCCCTGATAGCTCATTTAGTGGCTATAGGCATGATATTCTCCTTTGTGCATTTATGAAGACTTACTCAAACACTAATTCTGAGATGCCAAGGTGGTTTTTAACTTATTGCTGCTACAAACCATGCTTTTTGTACAAACTTATTTAGCCTGGTCATGATGATCTCCCTAGTATAAACTCATAGATGTAACTATTAGGCCAAATCACATGTTATTTTTAAGACTTTTAATCAATGTTGACAAAATGACCTCCACAAAGGATGCACTGATTTATACTCCCACTAGCAATGTATGAGGACACTCTCTTCAAAGACAAAGAACAAAAAGCTGCTCAATGATTGAATGCAAACAGTTCTATTAATACATTTGAATCGTCAAAATATAACTAAGTAAGAATAAGTTTATTCTGTCCTCTCTACAAGGCTTGCTCACCTTTCAGGAACTCCCCAGGCTCCTTCTATTCTCAGCACTGCAGGAGAACCGCCCTAACTCTGTCACTGGTTTATCCAGGAAAGGATGGTGCCCACCTCCTACTGCTGAGGTAATCCACTGACCAGATTTTATCTGACTTTGTAAATTCTTATCCTTTAAAAGACAGGATTACTTTCTGGGTTGCTGACTTAAAGAGAGCATTTCTTTGAAAGTAAAAGATCTATTAACATATAAAAGAACAGTACACCTGGGCAAATCACCCATCAGCTCAGATAGTCTGTCTCCCAGGGAAACTACCTAAAACTGTGTAAAAGTGAAAGTGAAAAGGTCGCCCAGTCGTGTCCGACTCTTTGCGACCCCATGGACTATACAGTCCATGGAATTCTCCAGACCAGAATACTGGCATGGTTAGCCTTTCCCTTCTCCAGAGGATCTTCCCAACCCAGGGATCGAACCCAGGTCTCCTTCATTGCAGGCAGATTCTTAAAAAGCTGAGCCACCAGGAAAGCCCAAGAATACTGGGGTGGGTAGCCCATCCCTTCTCCAGCAGATCTTACCAACCCAGGAATGGAACCAGGGTCTCTTGCATTGCAGGTGGATTCTTTACCAACTGAGCTACTAGGGAAGCCCAAAGTTCACTTCTAAAATCCCAATGGGTTTGACCTATTTGGGTTCCTTTAGTCCAAAGAAAAGCTCATTGATCCTGAAAACCTAAAAAGCCCGGGATCAGTAAGGAAGGAAATGGCAACCCACTCCAGTATTCTTGCCTGGAAAATCCCATGGACAGTAGAGCCTGAAAAGTTAAAGTGCTAGTTGCTCAGTCGTCTCTGACTCTTTGTGACCCCATGGACTGTAACCTGCCAGGCTCCACTGTCCATGGAATTCTCCAGGCAAGAATACTGGAGTGGGTTGCCATTCCCTTCTCCAGGGGATCTTCCCAACCCAGGGATCAAACTTGGGTCTCCTGCACTCCAGGCAGATTCAGTGGAGCCTGGTGAGGTACGGTTCACAGGGTCACAAAGAGTTGGACACGACTAAGCAACTGAGCGCATAGTAAGAAAGACTGGAAGCTACTGATAAAATAAGTAGTTATTAGAGTTCAGGATCAATTCACTTCCAGTCTGTTGGAGAGGAGCTAATTTATGGAAGACCACCATGATTAATCTTAGAATAAACAATCTTAGGACTCAAGTAAGGTATGAGTTCCTGGAGATAGGAAGCACATTTAGTAGAACATTACTTATTCAGACATGTAATTCTATCCTTAACTCCGTAAAGTTAAGTGTGGCAAAAATGCCAGAAACACCTTAGCAATTGGAATATGCAATTTAAAATAAGTAAAGATTACTCCCAGGTAGTTTATTGCTTTAACTACATTGAGGCACGTCCCTGTAGCAGACAGCGTAATGACTCTCATTTCATTTTTGGTTTGTGCCAAATACCTTCAGTTAGTTTTGCTTTATTGGCTTCACTCAATTTATTGCAGCACTAGAATGCGATTGTAATGCAACTAGTATTTTAGTTTTATCTTCCACTGGTAATTTTTCTTCTTTATGGTGACTATACTGTCTGCATTAATACAAGCCATAGAAATTATACAGTGTGGAACCTTGTTTTCGGCAGCTCCTTCTCTCATGAAGAGCAGAACCATAAGAGCCAACTTCCATAACATGATGATAGCTAAGTGTGTGCCAGGGGAGAGGCAACAACATAGATGGCAGCATTTACAACTCAATAAAGTGACTGACTTGACTAATAATTTACTAGAAAGCCTAATTTTCCCATCAATTCAAAAACAGGTAAAATCTTCTTTAAGATCTTCTATTTGTAAGTACTCTTCAAGTAAATCCCTGGAATGCAGACACAGTGTCCAAGGTGGTAGCTTTTGGAGAAGACCAGAACCCTTTAGAACTGGAGAAGGCAATGGCAACCCACTCCGGTGTTCTTGCCTGGAGAATCCCAGGGACGGGGGAGCTTGGTGGGCTGCTGTCTATGGGGTTGCACAGAGTCGGACAGGACTGACGTGACTTAGCAGTAGCAGTTGCAGAACCCTTTAGATACTCTTTGAAAATATATATAGTTAGTCTGAATTGAATCCATTGATTTGACCAACTTCCCAATACCAGTGTAATCTGCTAAGGATTAACTATTTTATTTTCCTGAATGTAGCTAAGTAATAAGCCAAGTATGATTTTACTTACATTTAGACCAAAACAATAGTATACAGTATTACCTTAGTGGTGGTTTTGTAGGACAGGAAGAAAGAGGACTGTATCTTCCAGTTCTGACAGCTCCTTATCCTAGACACCTTTGCAGAGCTGTCCAAGAAAAGAAACAAATTAAGTCAGATCAGTGACATGGGTTCAGCTGAAAACATATTTCTCAACCATTCCTTGCATCCTACCTATACTTTGCTATGACTAACTTATTCCATAGACGAAGGTATCCTGTAGACTCTTCAACAGTCTTCTATTAAAATCCAGAATTCCAGGGAGAGGTAGCATGGCAATATTATCAGTCATTGCTTCTTTAAAAAATAAGTTTATTAAATTGATATATAAACACAGCAGAGTCATAATGAACTAGCTTATGGGATGGCTATATTTTGAAGGATAAAGGGAAAGTTTAAAATATGAGTTCCGCACACAATAATCTCAGCTAGCTCATTGCAATAGGGGCTCCGGGGCAGCCAGGAAATGGACTGGCAAACTGGGCACCAGTGGACAGGAGGGCACACAAAGTGAGAGTAAAGAGGCTTCATTACAAACTGAGAGTAACAAAAGAAAATAAGTGCTGGCAACTATGTGAAGAAATTGAATTCTTCAAGCATCACTGATAGGAATGTAAAGTGTACAGTCTTTGTGGAAAATAGCCTGGCCATTCCTCAAAAAACCTAGGATTTCATTCCTAAATATATAACAAAGAGAACGAAAAACATATGTACACACCAAAACTCTACATGAGTGTTCACAGCCGTATGATTCATAGTAGCTCAAAAGTGGAAACACCCCCAATATTCATCAACTGATGAATGGATAACCAAATGTGGTCTATCCATACAATGGAATATTATTTAGCAACAAAAAAGAATGAAGTACGGATACATGCTACAACACGACGACACAAATGAACCTTGAAAACATTATGCAAAGTAAAAGAAGCTAGTCAGGAAAGACCACATGTTGTAAGATTCCATTTATATGAAATATTCAGAATAGACAAACTCTATAGATACACAAAGTAGATTAGTAGTTGCCTAGGGCTGGGGGTTCCGGAGAAGGCAATGGCAACCCACTCCAGTGTTCTTGCCTGGAGAGTCCCAGGGATGGAGGAGCCTGGTGGGCTGCCGTCTATGGGGTCGCACAGAGTCGGACACGACTGAAGCGACTTAGCAGCAGCAGCAGCAGCAGGGCTGGGGGTTCAGCAGATGTGCAGTGTCTGCTAACAGATTTGGGGTTTCTTTTGAGGGGTCAAAGATGTTCTAAAATTAGATGATGGTGATGATAGAGAAACTCTGTGAACATACTAGAGAACACTGAACTGTATATCTTAAATGAATAAATTAAATTATATATAGATCCCACATGCTAAACTAGAAAATCCCATATGCTACAACAAAAACTGAAGATCAAATAAATAGATAAAAATAAATATTTTTTAAAATTGTATAACTCAAAGTAAGATTACTTAAAAAAAAACAAAAAACTAACAAGTTGGCCCACGTTCTTCATTCATTTCTATTACCTATATTTCTAATAAATCTCTAACTTATTCTGAAAAAAACATAGAAATGGTGGTGGTGTGTGCATGCTCAGTCATGTCCAACTCTTTGCAACCCATGGACTGTAGTCCACTGGCTCCTCTGTCCATGGAATTCTCCAGGCAAGAATACTGGAGCGTGTTGCCATTTCCTTCTGCAGGGGATCTT